>NC_061804.1:42663805-44030720 GCF_021462225.1 Girardinichthys multiradiatus | reverse complement strand
GACCTCACTTTCCACCTCCACTCGGGACACAGACAACCTGACAGGTTCAGGAAGGATAAACTCCTCTTCACCCGCAGACTGAGATTCTGCAGGCTCTTGAATCCGGGAAAGGGCGTCAGGTTTGCCATTTTTACTCCCTGGCCTGTAAGACAGGGAGAAATTAAAACGACCAAAAAACAGAGCCCACCTTGCCTGCCTGGGGTTTAGCCGTTTTGCTGATTTCAGGTACTCCAAGTTCTTATGGTCAGTCCACACCATAAACGGCTCCTTAGTCCCCTCCAGCCAATGTCTCCACTCTGTCAATGCCAACTTGACAGCCAATAACTCTCTGTTTCCCACGTCGTAATTCCGCTCAGCCTGTGACAGAGTCCTTGAAAAGAAGGCACATGGGTGAACAGGATCATCCTCACCTCTTTGGCTTAATACGGATCCGACCCCAGTGCTTGAGGCATCCACCTCCACGATAAACTGTCTCTCTGGGTCAGGAGACTGTAACACAGGAGCTGACGTGAAGAGTTCCTTCAACTTATTCAAGGCCTTCTCTGCATCCTTATTCCACAAAAATCTTGCCTTGGAAGAGGTAAGAGCATTCAGGGGAGTAGCAACCAGGCTGTAATTTTTGATAAACCTCCTATAAAAGTTTGTGAAGCCCAGAAATCTTTGAAGCTGCTTGCGATCAGTTGGAACAGGCCATTCCAATTCGGCCTTCACTTTGGAGGGGTCAACAAGCACTTTATCTGGGGAAAAGATGAAGCCTAAAAAGGAAGTGGTAGTTATGTGAAACTCACATTTTTCTGCCTTCACGAACAACTGGTTTTGGAGAAGACGCAAGAGAACAGCTCTGACATGTTTTCTGTGGGTCTCCAGATCTTGAGAATAAATCAGTATGTCATCAAGATAAACAAATACGAATTGACCCACCATGTCTCTTAGAACATCATTGACCAATGACTGAAAAACTGCAGGAGCGTTAGTAAGTCCAAATAGCATGACCTTGTATTCATAATGGCCCGTAGGCGTGTTGAAAGCCGTTTTCCACTCATCTCCTTCTCTGATTCGGACCAGATGATATGCATTCCTTAGATCCAGCTTAGAAAATATCTTGGCTCCCTGGATCTGATCAAAAGCTGTGTTCATGAGTGGTAAGGGGTATCTATTTTTAACTGTTATCTCATTAAGGCCTCTATAATCAATGCATGGTCTCAACGAACCATCCTTCTTCCCAACTAAAAAGAAACCAGCACCTGCAGGAGAGGAAGAAGGTTGAATGTGCCCTGCCTTTAATGCCTCATCAACATACTTCTTCATGGCCCTGTGCTCTGGACCAGACAATGAATAGATTCTGCCTTTAGGGGGTGATGTGCCAGGAAGCAAATCAATAGCACAATCATACGGTCTGTGGGGTGGCAGAGCTGTGGCCTTGATCTTATTAAATACTTCCTTTAAATCATGGTATTCTTGCGGTACCTTGGATAAATCCGGATAGGTCTTCTCAACCTCATTTTCCACACTAACCTCCGTAGCAGCAGACAAAAGGCAGTCAGCTGAACATGACTCAGACCAACCCAGAACTTCTTTTTTCTTCCAGTCAATATGAGGGTTGTGTTTCTGCAACCAGGAGGCCCCTAGGACTACAGGAAGTTCAGGTGAATTAATGATCATGAAAGTTACTTTTTCTTGATGATTACCTCCAACTGTTAAGGTAATCTCCTCCGTCCTGAGATGTGAATTGTTCATGCTGTGACCATCCAATGCTAGCACATTTCTTGTGTCAGCTGACGGAATAAGTTTTATGCCGTTCTTATTTGCAAATGTTTCGTCCATGAATTCAGTGTCTGCTCCTGAATCAATAAACACGGCCCCCTGGAGAGACATGGAAGAGGTTTGAAAACGAGCAGGAAACAAGAAGGAGAAGGCAGTTAGTTGACTTCAGCTCAGTAGAGACCTCCCTTCCTCTGCTGAGCCTGTCCTTTTAATGGACACCTGAGTGCTAAATGTCCCTTTTCTCTATAATAAAACAGAGCTTGAATCTTCTTCGACGATCTTTCTCCTCAGGGGTAATCTTGGTTCTGCCCAATTGCATGGGCTCACAATTATCATTTTCCTCAGTGAGAGGTGACCGACTCCTTCTCTCATGCCAGTGTGCAGAAACCTGAGTTAATGATGAGCAACCCTCCTCATGTCGCTTCTCCCTCCTTCTCTCTGCCAGCCGAATATCAATGCGAGCAGCCAGATCCTCGAGTTGTTTCAGGGAAGAAGGGTAGTCACGGGTCGCTAACTCATCCTTGATGTCTGCGTTTAGTCCTTTCATGAATGCATCCATCTGTGCTGCCTCATTCCAACGGCTCTCTGCGGCCAACAAATGAAAGTCAATTATATAGGACGAGACAGGCTGATCACCCTGTTTGAGGGACAGCAATCCTCTTGCGGCCTCACGACTTGGAATAACAGGGTCAAAAATTCGAATGAGTTCCTTGGAAAAAGTTTCATAGAGGTTACAAGATACAGACCTGTTATGCCATTCAGCAGGTCCCCACTGTTTTACCTTTCCTGCCAGCAGAGATATAACAAAAGCCACCTTGGAACGTTCAGTGGGAAAAGATGATGGCTGAAGCTCAAAATGAATTTCACACTGAGTTAGGAAAGCTCGACACTGGTCTGGGTCTCCCCTGAACATCTCAAGCGGAGATAGGTGTGGCTCCCTTACCTCTGCTGTTGTCCGTGTCACTTGGGCGTGGTTTCTTTGTGACGGTGGCGTCTCGGAGACAAGATTGCCAGAACGTAATGTGGAAATTATTTCCTCCAAGCTGTAACGCAACCAGGAAAGGGTCTCATCAACATGGGTGCACCACTGTTGTGCTGGCGATGGGTCCATTTTTGGCCAGATTTTTCTATTACAAATCAGAAAAAGGCGGACCCAAGATTCAGCCAGACACAGTATACCATAGTGGGTCACGGGGAAGCTGGTGCCTATCTCCAGCAGTCTACCGGCGAGAGGCGGCATACATCCTGGACTGTGGAGGACCGATCCCGACAAAATTAAAAATAAAAGCAGAAATATATATATTTTGTTTCTCCTTTTCCTTAAACATGCGTTTTCATCAAGAATTGTACATATATTTTTGGGCCAAGTAGCAGCCCAGTGCTGCTACTTGGCCCTGGTTTGTCCTTATGGATGAGGTGTTGGGACAGAGGTCTTCCACAACACCTCCTGTCCTAATTGTCTCCATCCCTGAGGACACTCCAGGGCCAAGCGGAGTGGTGGGTAACCAGACAGAGAAGGAAGACAGTGAGCCAGCAGGAAGGGGTCAGAAAAGAAAGAGGGACAGATATGAGGAGATGATGGAGTTGATCAGGGAGGACATGAGGACACAGAGAATGGACAGACTGTTTTCCATCTTAGAAAGAATGGTACTGAAATAAGGTGCTATATAACAAATAATATTAAATGTTGTTCAGATAGTTTCTTAAAGTTTTAAACTATTCTAATACATTTTAATATTGTTTTTGTCACCAATGTATTTTATTTCCATTTGACCTAACAATACATCAACTTCATTTAAATTTCTAAACACAGTTTATTTTGAAAATTACAAATAGCATTTTAAACAGAATGTGGAAAAAAGAACATTCAAACAGATCAAGATTACAAAACAAAAGGCATAAAATAAAACTATGTACAAATATTTACAACGGCGACAGCAGGATCAACCTGAGTGACCGGTTCCTGGAAAAACCTCTTCAACAGAACAAAAAGGCAGATGTGAAATCAAACTGTCCACTCCGGAAGCAACACTGATTGACAATCAATTTCACACGTTGTGCAAATGGAATAGAAAACAGGGGGAAATCTTTGGCGATTAGCAAGACACACTCAATAAAGGAGTGGTTCTGCAGGTGGGGACCACAGACCACTTCTCAGTACCTATGCTTTCTGGCTGATGTTTTGGTCACTTTTGAATGTTGGTGGTGCTTTCACACTCGTGGTAGCATGAGACGGACTCTACAACCCACACAAGTGGCTCAGGTAGTGCAGCTCATCCAGGATGACACATCAATGCGAGGTGTGGCAAGAAGGTTTGATGTGTCTGTCAGCGTAGTGTCCAGAGCCTGGAGGCGCTACCAGGAGACCAGGAGACGTGGAGGAGGACGTAGGAGGGCAACCACCCAGCAGCAGGACCGCTACCTCCACCTTTGTGCAAGGAGGAACAGGAGGAGCACTGCCAGAGCCCTGCTAAATGACCTCCAGCAGGCCACAAATGTGCATGTGTCTGCAAAAACGGTTAGAAACTGACTCCATGAGGATGGTATGATGGCCCGACGTCCACAAATGGGGGTTGTGCTCACAGGCCAACACCGAGCAGGACGCTTGGCATTTGCCAGAGAACACCAGGATTGGCAAATTAGCCACTGGCGCCCTGTGCTCTTCACAGATGAAAGCAGGTTCACACTGAGCACATGTGACAGACGTGACAGAGTATGGAGACACCGTGGAGAGCGATCTGCTGCCTGCAACATCCTTCAGCATGACCGGTTTGGCAGTGGGTCAGTAATGGTGCGGGGTGGCATTTATTTCCGTGTGCTCGCCGGAGGTAGCCTGACTGCCATTAGGTACCAAGATGAGATCCTCAGACCCCTTGTGAGACCATATGCTGGTGCGGTTGGCCCTGGGTTCCTCCTAATGCAGGACAATGCTAGACCTCATGTGGATGGAGTGCGTCAGCAGTTCCTGCAAGAGGAAGACATTGAAGCTATGGACTGGCCCGCCCGTTCCCCAGACCTGAATCTGATTGAGCACATCTGGGACATCATGTCTCGCTCCATCCACCAACGTTGCACCACAGACTGTCCAGGAGTTGGCGGATGCTTTCGTCCAGGTCTGGGAGGAGATCCCTCAGGAGACCATCCGCCGTCTCATCAGGAGCATGCCCAGGTGTTGTAGGGAGGTCATACAGACACATGGAGGTCACACACAATACTGAGCCTCATTTTGACTTGTTTTAAGGACATTACATCAAAGTTGGATCAGCCTGTAGTGTGTTTTTCCACTTTAATTTTGTGTGACTCCAAATTCAGGCCTCTATTGGTTAATAAATTTGATTTCCATTGATGATTTTTGTCTGATTTTGTTGTCAGCACATTCAACTTTTTACAGAACAAAGTATTCAATGAGAATATTTCATTCATTCAGATCTAGGATGTGTTATTTGAGTGTTCCCTTTATAGATAGATAGATAGATAGATAGATAGATAGATAGATAGATAGATAGATAGATAGATAGATAGATAGATAGATAGATAGATAGATAGATAGATAGATAGATAGATAGATAGATAGATAGATAGATAGATAGATAGATAGATAGATAGATAGATAGATAGATAGATAGATAGATAGATAGATAGATAGATAGATAGATAGATAGATAGATAGATAGAAAAGATAGATAGATAGATAGATAGATAGATAGATAGATAGATAGATAGATAGATAGATAGATAGATAGATAGATAGATAGATAGATAGATAGATAGATAGATAGATAGATAGATAGATAGATAGATAGATAGATAGATAGATAGATAGATAGATAGATAGATAGATAGATAGATAGATAGATAGATAGATAGATAGATAGATAGATAGATAGATAGATAGATAGAGAGAGAGAGAGAGAAAAAAAAAAGTATTTGAACACCCTGCAACTTTGCAAGTTCTCCTACTTGGAAATGTAGTTTAAGGGTTCCCTTTATTTTTTTTTCAGCAGTGTATATATGTATATATATATATATATATATACATATATACACACCACCAGAACATGACTACTGTATGCAGGCAGGTATAATATTATAGATGTGATTAATGTATGAGGGGTATGACTAATTGTCATATTTTGTGAGCACCATCTTCTAATTCTGCATATTCCTGATTACATCTAAGTGATGTGGTCCAGCCAGCCCTTTAAACTTGATGATGTGGACAGCGGAAAGAGGCATCACAAACATCTGAAGACCACCTGTGTGATGCTTTGCTCACCATCCAGAAAGACAAACCACAGGTCTCAGTTGCAGCGTCCCATCCATGTCTCTGACCTTGCGAGAGATTTAGCCACACCGCCAGAGACTTTCTGCCTTTTTGTTCTGTTGAAGAGGTTTTTCCAGGAACCGGTCACTCAGGTTGATCCTGCTGTCGCCGTTGTAAATATTTGTACATAGTTTTATTTTATGCCTTTTGTTTTGTAATCTTGATCTGTTTGAATGTTCTTTTTTCCACATTCTTTTTAAATAGCTATTTGTAATTTTCAAAATAAACTGTGTTTAGAAATTTAAATGAAGTTGATGTATTGTTAGGTCAAATGGAAATAAAATACATTGGTGACAAAAACAATATTGAAATTTATTAGAACAGCTTAAAACTTTAAGAAACTATCTGAACAAAACTTAATATTATTTCTTATATAGCACCTTATTTCAGTACCCTTCTTTCTAAGATGGAAAACAGTCTGTCCATTCTCTGTGTCCTCATATCCTCCCTGATCAACTCCATCATCTCCTCATATCTGTCCCTCTTTCTTTTCTGACCCCTTCCTGCTGGCTCACTGTCTTCCTTCTCCGTCTGGTTACCCACCACTCAGCTTGGCCCTGGAGTGTCCTCAGGGATGGAGGCAATTAGGACAGGAGGTGTTGTGGAAGACCTCTGTCCCAACACCTCATCCATAAGGACAAACCAGGGCCAAGTAGCAGCAGTGGGCTTTTCACTGACTCCCTCTCCTGACCCTGGATACTTACAATCCTAAAGTTAGAGGGAATAAAAGAAGAGTTGACTAAACAGAGAAACCAATAAGACTTTGAGAAATATTTTTTATTTGTGTGTGACATGAGAAGTTCTGAACAAACTTTATATTTCCTTTTAATATTGTCCCACTTTTTTTTGGCCTGCAAGGGGGTGATCTTCCCCTGTTGGTCCATCTTCTCCAGAATTGTCCTAAACAAGCAAAAAGAAAGAGGGAAAACCAAAAGAAGTATGTTAATCACTGGATGGATATTTATGAAACTTAGAAAGATAGGAGTTATTGAAACTGGACAGAGACTGACTGCAAAGAATGTAGTTATTGTACCTCCAAGCCACAGTGGCTGAGTTTTTAACTCCAATAAAAAGGTGGTGGTTCTCACCCCAGAGCTTAATAAACTGGCCCGTCTGCTCCCTTGTCCCTAAACAAAAACAACAACAAAAAAACATCTTGCTTAATATCAGTGTAAAAAAAGTCTGTTTTTTTTATTTTCCATTTGTCTTAATTTGCAGAACATATTAAAATATTTCTATGCAAATGCCTAAAACAAGCTCTTTCAAACTTTTCACTTCTTTACTGAGATTTGCTTGCATTTGAAAGTGTATTTCTCTTCAACTGTACCTGGAATCACAAATTATAATGCTAGCTGAATTATAAATATACTTTTAAAAACACATATAGCATATTTCTTCATCAAAAATGAATATTTAAAAGCTTATTTATTCTCAATCACACTCTACAGCGATACGGTAGGATTACATAAAATCGTCCATTTATTCAGGTTAACTTTAATATCACCTGTAATGTCAAATCGACTTACATGAACAAATGACACAATACATTAAAATAATACTAACATAAACTGTTAGAAATCACTTGTGTTTAACGTTCACTGTGATGACTGGCAGCAGGAGCTCAGTGCCGACAGTCCGGTCAGATCTCTACCGGGCTGGCTCGCCCCACCGCCGGTAGGGCTGGTGAAGCAAACCGGCAGTTACTACGGTGGGAGCGGAAAACTCCGAACACGTCGGAGCACGTTTGAAATTAAGCGATGTCTTGATAAATCAAGCAGATTTTTCACGTCTACACAGTTATATTCCTGCACTAAAAACATTGTAAAAGTTCATTTGTATCACAGAAAGTGTAATTTTTCACAGTTTACTCACAGCTTTTGCCAGTGTGGTCTGCCATGGCTGCCCCTGTTTGACCAAAACGCTTCGACCCGCAATGAATCATGGGAAAAGATGGACCGAGAAGGATACTCACAAGTCATCCTTCAAATCGGGCAAAAGAAGGACACATTTGTCGGCAGCATCTGATAGACCTTACGGGCCGCGCTGTGATGTAATCAGCCCACAAGTACGCCCTTGGAAGGATCCAGCCCCTGAATTGGGACACGCCCTCGGCCTGCACATGGATCCTCCTCCTTCCTGTATATTGACCAATAGGAGAGGAGCTGGAGAGAAGAAGGCAGCCCTCCTCGTTTGTATAATGAAGCAGAAATGCATACGGTAAAGGAAAAAGAGAGGCGAGGAAATGTCAAAAGAACAAAGGCATGTGTAAGGAAAAGAAAAAAGAAAACATTTACATTTCTTGATGAAAACGCATGTGTAAGGAAAAGGAAAAACAAAACATTTACATTTCTTGATGAAAAACGCATGTTTAAGGAAAAGGAAAAACAAAATATATGTACATTTCTTGATGAAAACGCATGTGTGAGGAAAAGGAAAAACAAAACATTTACATTTCTTGATGAAAACGCATGTGTAAGGAAAAGGAAAAAACAAAATATATATATTTCTGCTTTTATTTTTAATTTTGTCAGGATCGGTCCTCCATACTGGACAGGTTGCCAATCCATCGCAGGGCAACACAGAGACATACAGGACACCTACAACTACGCACCCATCCATTCACACCTAAGGGCAATTTAGAGAGACCAATTCCTCTAATAGTCATGTTTTTAGACTGTGGGGGGAAGCCGATTTGAACACTGACAAAATCTTCTGTGTTCCTCTTCATGTTATCTTTCAACGTTGCGTTTTCCTGAATCAATGACGACACAATAACACTGAACTCACGTTTAAGGGTATCCTGGGTGTCATCGTCTGGCAAGAGGGATGCACCTTTACCGTGACCTTAATTGTGACTCAGTCAGGCAAAATTAGTAAATTTTGAAATGGATGGGTAGACCTTAGTAGATGAGTAACTGAGATTGTGAATGTTTTTCTTGGTTCTCAGTGTGGCAGGGGAGAAGGGTATGGAGTACATGTGTGCTGTGCCAACAAGTAAAAATGACTTGTGTTATGAGGTCATAGAACTTTCTGGTTTAACTGTTCGCCCCTAGTGGATTGGTTTTAGTAACAATAAAGCAATAAAGATGACTGAACTGCAGACGTGTTTAAAGCTTCCTCACTAGATAAAGAATTCCAATGCCGGCTAAAGTTAATAATAGTTTCAAAATAAATATGTCTTTAAAAATAAAATACCCATTAAACAAGAAGTTAAACAAGAACCTTGATAGATCAGTCAAGTACTGTAGCTGTGAGCTGCAGGGAGAAGAGCCTCGTGTTCCTCGTGAGCCGCAAGTTCAGCATTCCTGCTCTACACCAAAGAAAAAAAATCTCTTGTCCAAACTTAGATTATACATCCAAGCCAACAGCTTGACAGGGTCTTTGTGACAAGTCTTAAGTGTCGCAGTTTTTTCCCCTCCACATGCTCATATTCTTAAAACGTGAAAAGACTCAGCAGGGGCTCTTCTAAAGCTTATTGTTGGACTGGCATATAAAAGCACTTAAAAGCATAAGGCCCTCACATTGAGAGGAAAGCACTTTTATTTATAACATCTTGTGATGTATCATTACAGTCATGTGCACCTGAATGTGCTGATCAAAACCTGCACTGCACAAATCGACTGCATCTGGAAAGTCATCACTGGAAAGAAAGCAGTGATGATTGAATAGCTTTCTATGGATAATCAATTACAGTATTATATTTCTGGTCTAAGACGGAGCATTATTCATTGAAATAAACATAGCCATGTTTTCATTGTACAATTTTTGTAAGTTTTAAGTGACATTATTATTCAAATTGTTACCTAAACACTAGTCCCAAGCAACTCAGTTGTTGCTGGGAATAAAAATGTTCAAGTTCTGATTTGTCTCAAAAAGTAAATAAACTGAACAAAATTAATTTTAATTTAGAATCAAGAGAATAAAATTGAGGTTATTTGGCATTGTTAAAATGTCAGGTTTTCGTGTTGTAAAATATTAAGACTTTAATTAATAATTTCAAACCTTAAGTGAGTACGTAAAATTGTATTTCTATAGTACCTTTCACAGACATAAACATCACAAAGTGCTTCACAAAGAACAAAATAATTAAAACAGGAAACACATGAGTAAAAGGCAGATCTGAATAAAAAATTTCTTTAGTAGTTTTTAAAAGAGTCTGTGGAGTCTGTGCAGCATAGTGGAAGAGCATTCCAAAGCCTTTGAGCCACTGTCTGAAAACCTCAGTCTCCATCGCTTTTGAAATGGCTGTGTGGTACTACCAACAGCATTTGGAAGTTAACTGTGCGTCCACAATTAACTTCAGGAAAAACGGTCAATCTTTGTCCTCTGGCCTCCTTGGCGAAAAGGAAAAATATGATCTGACGATCAAAGTCGATTTCGGATGAAACACGGTGGCGGTTCGTCTCCTTGAAACTCCTTGTTTTTAGTTACGTGTTAAACTCACGTCTTCGATCGGCAAAGTGAAATTTCTGGCCTTCCTAGTCCAGAAACCTCAGTTATGAAGTGTTTGTTGGCCAACGAGAGAGAATAAATGAGATCCACTCGGGACTCTTCTCCAGGTGATGCTTCAGATATTGGTAACCGAACCCGGTCTCCAGCTGAAAAGTGGGGTGTTCAAAATGGAGGCCCTGTTATATAGCGTCTTGTGACGTCAGACTTGGGACGCCTCGTAACATCAGTCGTAGTGTTCGACGGGATATGTCGGAGCGGACTGTCCTGGATACAAAATGGCCGATGCCGTTGGAAAGGCATAGTGACGACCCGCACCATGCAAGTAGTCCAATATTCAGCAAACAAGTGGTCCAACAAGTCTAAAAAAATCAGCACAGTATAGTTTCCAGAGTTGGCCACTATCAGCAAGTCTTTTTTAATAACGCTGTCTCTATGGAGCGCAATTTGCAAAAAACAGATTGAAAGGTATCCATGATGTCTTTTTCCTCCAAAAAGCGTTTCGGTTGTTCTGCTACAGCCTTTAATTAAAATGGTAATTTGGGGATAGGTCTGTGGTTGTCACGAATAGAATAATGTGATGTGCTTCATTGGCAGACAACAGCTTTTTTTTTTTTTAAAAAGCAAGGCACCGAGCCAGAACAAAGAGAAGAGTTTATCAGTTTTACAACACTGGGGCCAATACAGTGAAATATATCCATGCAAAAACATGTAGGGGGCTAGAAGACTGTTTCATTTAACCCAACACTGTGATATCTTTTATTGACACTGGGGTGAAAATGTACTAGAGTTGAGAGAGGGAGTATCCAGACATTTTGTAGATATACAGGTCCTGGTATGGCAACTTTGTCAAGGAAATAATTTAAAAAGGGATTGTAATCTGCATATGTGAAAGCAGTTCTAGAAGAAAGAAATGCTAATGTTCTTGACTGGATCAAATAGGGCTGAAACAATAATATTAATTGTGATTAATTGATTATTGAATTAATTGTCAACTAATTTAGTAATTGAATAATCGTTAACTGGAGTCTACAGACTAAAACATGCAATTTGCTGAAAGAACAACCCACTCAGAGCAGTAATTAAGCCAAAACTGTGCAAACAAAAATATACATTTTGCATTTAAGATGAAAAACCTTGTTTGTCAATAAATATGCCCTGTCCACTACCCTAATCATATAACTTTAACTGGTTCAAATTCTGTATCTCCTACAGCACATTTTGCTGTCTGATTATTAATCAAAAATAGTCAACAGATTAATTGATTTGGGTAATGTGTGGAGAAACGAGTTTCACAACATTGCCAGACACCTGAATAGTTCTAAAAGTTTTATTAGGAAACAGGAAGCAGGATCTGGACACACACGTCAAGGGGATCTGGAGCTCTAAGCAGGAGAGGATTAGGTTAGTGGAGTATTGGACAGGCTTGACCCGGGACACGTGGAACGTAGGGTGGATCCTTATAGAGTTGGGGAGTCTTAACTTGACGGCCACCGGGTTAACCACTTTGGAGAAAGGGGCCGATGAACCGAGGTGCCTACTCGCAGAGGAAGATCCTTAGTAGACTGCCAAACTCTTTGTCCCTCCTGGTAGTTGAGTGCAGGGATCCTGTGACAGTTGGCTGCACGCGTGTAGACTGCTGAGGACTTAAGGAGTTGGGCACGGGCCTTGGTCCAGACCCTTCGGTACCTCTGGGCAGCTTGGTATGTGGATGGGACTATGGCAGCCTGATCTTGGGTGGCAAACACCGGTGGCTGGAATCCATACAGGACATAGAAGGGGGACAGACCAGTGGCACTGCAGGCGATGGAGTTCATAGCATGTTCAACTATGGGAAGGTGTTCTGCCCATTTCGTGCCATCCTCTACACACAGGATGCGCGGACGGGTCTTCATCTCCTGGTTGGCACGCTCCGTCTGGCCATCAGTCTGGGGGTGGAAACCTGAAGACAGACTCAGTTCAATGCCCAGGGTTTCACTAAATTTGGCCCAAAACTTGAACTGAGGGCCTTGATTGGACTTTTGGTCTTTTGGAATCCCATGAAGCCTGAACACCTCTTGTAACATGATTGTGCTTAGTTCTTTAGCTGAGGGTAGCTTCTCCAAGGCTGCTAAGTGGACTATTTTAGAAAATCTGTCTACTATGGTAAGAACGACAGACTTACCCCCAGACTGTGGCAGACCAGTGACGAAGTCCAAAGCAATGTGGGACCAGGGACGTGAAGGTATGGGGAGTGGCCTCAGAAGACCCGCTCGCAGTCGGCGAGAGGGTTTGGCCAGGGAGCATTGGGTGCAGTACCCAACGAACTCTCTAACGTCCTTTTGCAAGGACTCATGACAATTTGTAAAATAATTGTTCGCTGCAGCCCTAGTGTCAAACAACATATAATTATTTTCTTTAATGTGAGGAGGTTTGCAAAGATAATTGGTTCTGGCATTTTTAAGGAGCTCATTTAAAAAGCTGATGCACTCCTTAATGTAACTTCTATGAACCTTAAGCTTAGTGTTTTCCACTGTTGTTCTGCCTAATGACAAACTCTCCTGATGTCAAATATTTCCTTATTTATCAAGGGACACTTTGTGCACTGGACAGTTCTCTGTTATAAAGATGCTATTGTTTTCCAAAATGTCATTACAATCTGTAATAAAAGATGAAACAAGTGAGTCATTCATCAGGTTGAAATCTAAAGAGGCCGAATTAAAAGGAGAAAGAAAAGTTTGAGGAGTATGTTATTTATGTTCTTTATGATCCCTCTTTGGATCATCAGTCAATGGGGAGCTGGTTTAAGATTAATAGACACATTAAATTATATACAGCTGTGATCACTTAATATATGCTTCACCGAAACATATTCCACATTAAGGCCTAAGGAGAAAACAAGGTCAAATATGTGGCATTTTTTGTGTTGGGACTCACACATGCTAAGTACAATTCAAAGAGTAAAAGAGATAAAATCAGTAGCCGCGTTACATGAAACATCATCAATGTCCAGTCTAAACGGAGCATGTCTTGAAGAGTGCCATGCACAGCGTTGACAGCCAGGTGTCTCTTACACCAACTGATAGTGGCATGTAGTTTATGCTCCACAAATCCGAAGAAAGGTTACGACGAGTAAATCTCCAATATAGAACGTGATTACCTCCATCAATGCAGGAACTGATAAAGGATCCTTAGTTAAAAGCAAGACACTGTCCTGCGCTGGACAGGCTGCAGGTAACAAGGCCCGTGACAGGATGACAAAGGTAAAGTTGAAGAAAGCAAAAAGCTCCCCATTTCCCGGCGAGGAGTCTATGGTAGAGTCTTCAATGAACCTGTACGCTAGCTCTGGATCCCCTCTTTTGCTTCTTGTATCTGGGATTCCCCAGGAGGCACCCAGGTGAGCAGCAAACAAACCGATGTAGAAAACTTCCTCTGAAACTGTTCCAGCTATCACAATAATCCACCCTCAACTTATTGATCGATATCATCGCAAAGAGAAGAGATGGAATAAAGCCGGGATTGCATGAGCAACCTGCAAACTGATGTGGAATTTTATGTCCTTAAGCTAATCTTAAACCTTCAAGCACCACCCTTATAAAAAATATAGCCTACCTAATAAATCTGTCAGATCTACTATTTCCGTGGCAACGTCTAAAGCTCCTTCACCACAATTTGTTGAAAATTACAGGTCTATTTCTATTTTACCCATTTTTATGAAAGTCCTGGAAAAAGTGACAGTAGAATAAATGATTTATTACCTTGAACTTGATTTAAATCAGGATATTAGATAGGAATGGGCAGCTGTTTACCACAGTAAATATATCAAAAGGTCATTAAGACAAAGGTAATGTCATAGGAGCAGTGTTTTTAGACCTGAAAAGGGCATTTGATAACCACAGCATAATTTTGGAATAATCTTTAACCTTTCTAAGCATTCATTCTGTTTGCTTTTTATCTCGAATGAGGAGACCAAATTGTCAAGATGACTGGTACCCAAGCAACACCCAAAAAACAATCTGGAACATCATTCTATAAGGTTCACAAGGTTCCATCTTGGATGCCTTGCTGTTTAGTTTTTATGATGTGCCAACAAGCTGTAAATAACTGATTGTATGCTGATGACACAATCAGTTATTTATTAGCCAAAACCACGATTGCTGCAGCAGGGATTTTAGAAATGAAAGACATATCAGAATGGCTTACAAACATATGTTGCATACTCCTTACTAGACATAAAATATTCTTGGATGCAATGATATTTGCATATATACGTACTATGCAACTAGATGAAACCAAGCTTTACAATCAACAGATAACCACTTAAATCATTATATCAAAAAGTCTAAAACTTAATAAAATGACAATGAAATGGTACCACTGTCTAAACATTGAAAAACATAATTTTCTCAGTTTTGATTCTTTTATCAGGTTTTGTTAAATTAGACAATTTTTAAATGTGTGAACTATTTTGGCCCGGCTAGAATTTGCCCAGTGGTACAAAAATAAACAGAAATAGAATCACTCCAGTAGGACCAGCAAATGACAAGCAGTAAAAACAACACACTATTTCATTGCAATATCAACAGAAGAAAAAGAAAAAAACACTGAGTGATTTGAAATTGGTTAACTGTAAGGTGAAAAGCTTGGTAAAACAAAATCAACCTTATGTTCACCAAAGAAGCAATTATAAAAAACACCTACGTAGTCATTGTGACTTTATTAGACACTATAATTTTATAATAAATTTTAGATGATTTCCTTAGATATTTAGATCAGATTACTTTTTTGGTACTGAAAGTTGGAAATTACTTTTGTATTATGTTTAATTGGGTACTTGTTTATTCAAGGTATTTCATGGAGATATTTAGTTGCATATTGTTGCACTGTATTGTGTGCAAAAGCCTAATTAGGACAATAACTGAAAATCAATCACTGACTAGAAATCCTGTATGCAACACATCTATCAAATATTACACTAATCATAACCTTTTAACAGAGATGTGTACATTTTGAAATGAATATCCTTTGAAAAACCATGTAAGTTGACAGTTTAATGCTAACTTCCAATGAATATAATTTTTTTTTTATATGTACTGTAACTATTGTTACCCCAGCCCTTGTTTTGTTGCTAGCCTCGTTGATCTAAACTTGTTCATGTTGCTACTGTAAGCCTAAAAAATATTCCTTTATACACAAGCATATTTGTTCAGTTATTGTTCTTATATGTGAGTCATTTTCATTTGTGACTTGATTGTCTGTGTCAGTTCAACTCACATGAAATTATATGATGCATGAGATATTCCACCTACTCATTATTTCATAAAAATAAATTGTAGAAGAATTTAGATTTTGGATCGCTCTTCTTTACAACATTTTTCTTTTAGATTTTTTAGTTTGTTGAGCCTTAGGGGCATTCATTTTTGTGCAAATTTTTAATTGTGACACAAATGAGTTTCAGTTCCACCCATCACTGTTCTTCACATGTGAGCGGATGGTAAAAACATGTTGTGTTTTCTCCAAATATGGAACTTTGCAATGCTTGTGGTTGCTTCAGATGAAATCTAAGCCATGCTGCCATGTTCTTGTTTCTAGAGACGAGACTTTCTGCTGACAATTTTTTATATAAGTCATATGTGTTCTGCTTTTTGTGATCACACTTTTATGAATTTTAAGATTTAATACTTTGATTAGTCCTTCACATTCTGAAGTCTTCGGGGTTTTTTTTGCTAGCCTCCACTCCTGAGAAGATTGACATCTGTGTTTTCAGCTGTAGAGCAATCTGTTAATGAGACTGATGGGTTCCTATTTGTTTTGTAATTGACTGATAATCATTCCCAGATTGACTGAAATTAAAAATAGCTTCCTAAAGATCCCTTTGAGTGTCATTTCTCTTTGCTCCACACAGACATAAATGTTCCAGATCAGTAAACTGCCTCACACGTTTGCTTTTACAGAGATGCTGAGAACAATTTATTCAATGCATTTGATTAGCTCGATCTGAATTCCACCTACAAACCTAATTTAGTGAGGTTGGTGGAGTTTTCTCACACTGGCTCTTAGTTTTTATAAGTCCTTTTTAAAATCCAAATTGTGTGCCCATGTCCTTAAACAGAGTCACTGAACAGATTATTAAGCCCCAAGTTAGGCACCCAGAGAAAAACAGAGTTCAGTAATGGGGTCATATTTTAGATCTGCATGGGCCTGGGTGGTCAGGTATTTTACATCTGAAAACAAAGCAAGCCTAGAGAAAATGGAATTGTAATCCCTTAAAAATGAATAAATTCTTCTGTTTTGCCAATTAGGAATAGAGATACCTATTATAATCTATTATCATCGATACCCATAATAATAATTGGTATCACTTTTATTTATGCACTTATTTAGTTATACACCTTTTTTTTAATTTTATTGTAAGTCGAGTAAGTCGAAAACACACAAGGCATGAATAATAAATTATTATATATATTATAAGATGCATCAAAACATAACACATAATTGTTTATTACATAACTCCCTTTGACTGTATTTGCGTAAGCAGAAAGTGTTGCTGAGAGCCAGCCAAAAAAAAAAAAAAACAGAAACATCTGAGGCAGACTATCAACGGAAACTTGGCATCTCTCTCTCCTTTAACACTACAGTGTTTTTCCCTCGCCTTGCATTCATTGTTAGATTAACTGTATGTTCCACGTTGACATTGTGAAGGGATTTGTCTGCATTTGCGCGTATTGTTTGCACTTACTTCCTAAAGAGAAACAACTGGAGAGAAAAGCACGGTTGCTGTCGAATGACAGCAGATAGTAAGAGTGTATGTTACCAGCCAGATAGGGTCGGGGTGTGTGTGTGTGTGTGTGCACCAAGGCTACCTGCACACAGATTTGGATTTGGACTACTGAACTGGGGTTGAATTATCTCATCGGGGTTGTTAACGAGACGCCTCATTGTCTCGCTGCGGGATTTTGGGGGGATTTGACGCCTCTTGGGGCTGGAGACGATGCCTTTCCGGCGATATTATGTCGCTTTTCCCAAATGCACGCTTCTTGTCTCTCTGAGGATTTTGCTTCTTGTGCACGCAGGGTCTCCGGTCCACAGTCAGGGGGATTCTCAGTCCGACAACAAAGTGATGGACAATATCACTGTCCGACAAGGAGAGACGGTCTTCCTCAGGTAAGTGCTCATGCATTCATATAGCTGTAGGTCTGCATTGTGGTTTGTTTTGCTGCTGGTTTGTTTCTAACTGTTGTGCGGAAGTTGAGCGCTGTCTGTGGGCTGTACTGGAGCACTGAGTGCAGCAGGGATCGACATGTGGAAGCAAGTGGTTAAGTGGTGTTGCTTTTATCATGAACCACCTGCGGTCTGAAGGGAACCGGGATTCCACGGGATTAGTGCCAGAAGAACATTGAACGCAGAAGCAATAGCCTGCTTCTAATCTCTGACAGCTGTCAGTAACACATTTGGCTGCATGTGTAACTAGCGACGATTATTTCACAAGCGGCTGTCGAGTAAAACATCTGATTCGGGAGGATGACGCTGTTTGGTCGTGATGAGTTGAGTTGATAAGCAATAGCCTACTGACAGGGCTGACCTTTCCCCTCCTCTGCTCTGAGGGAGGCTTACTGGACTCACACGGATTAGGTTGCCAACATGAGCACTCGAAGGCAACATGAGCAATATTTACAGCAGCTGAAGGAAGAGTCCTATATGGTAAAAACGTCATGATATATGTTAAATAATCATAGAATAGAATAGAACAACGCTTAGATGTCCCTTAGCAGGAAAAGTGACGCTGTGGTAGCACCGATTTCAAACTACTGTAAAAAAAAAACACGCACAAAAGAACCCCCCATTGTATAACAAGTTTATTTTAATTATGAGAGAACTTGACGTGGGATGCTAAATATGTGGAAAAAGCCTTTAAAGAACTCCATTATCTATTGCATCTCTAATTATTTTTTCATCATAGTGATGAAACAGTCTGTATCCCTACTGAACTAGCGCTCTGTTGTTGATAATAAAATTTATAGATAAACAGTTGTTTTGGAAATAAGTGGCTGTGGAGCCTGAACTGAGCTATGATTTAAATGTTAATGCCAAATTTACATATACTTTTCTAAATGAATTATACAATAAACATTTTCTGGTTCATATATATGATTTCCTTTTTAATAATCTTATGTCTTTCTACATATCTCTGACACATGCTGCAGTCAGGTTTGTGCGTAGAGTAGTTGATATGATCAGCCTGCCTTCCAGTTTTCCGGCTCTTATCCAGGACAGCTTCTAACCAACATCACTGCAAAATCCCTTTTTATTGTTTTGCAATATGGAGCATTCAGCTGATTTCCTGCATCAAACATAAAAAAACTGTGGTGAGGAAGCTTTCGTTAGAATGATTTAAAGCTCAGAACCATTATCTGCAAGTTTGTTGAGAGTGTCATGCGTGTGGGAAAAAAAAAACAATAACCATAAAACATTATTTTTGTTAGATTGACAGATAATTAGGAAGGAACGGCTTGTGTCTTATCAGCATAAGAAGTGAAGTAAAGAATTTATTGGCTAAGTGTCCTGAGGAATTTTACTTGTTGTGGCAATATCTAGTAAATTTTAATCAGGCCTCATTCTCTGCTACACTTCCAAAGTTTCAACAGTTTGTCAGCTGCTCTACCAGTAAAAACAAAACATTGGATTTGTTTTATGCAAATGTCAAGGACTCATCCATCTCTAAGGCAAGACTTTCACTAGGC
The DNA here is from genome assembly GCF_021462225.1 of Girardinichthys multiradiatus. NCBI lineage: Eukaryota > Metazoa > Chordata > Actinopteri > Cyprinodontiformes > Goodeidae > Girardinichthys > Girardinichthys multiradiatus. The sequence continues at coordinate 44,011,463 of NC_061804.1, read as the reverse complement.
AAATCAGATCACAATATTGTATTGAATCGAACTGTAAGAAGATGGTAAAAAGTTGACAAAGCCATGTGGGGTTGTTTGAAGGCAACTGTGGTGCATTATGGTGGCAGCCACATGGAGAGGACATCGATGCCGTGACCCTGTGTAACCGACTATATAAACTTCTGTATGGATAACATCATCCCCAAAAGAACAGTGAGATGCTTCCTCAATAACAAACCCTGGATCACCAATGACCTGAAGGACCTGCTTAACAAGAAAAGAGCCTTGAGAGAGGGAGACAGAGAATTATTGATGAGTATACAGAAGCAACTTAGCCAAGATAAGAGATGGCAAGGAGGTGCACAAGAAGAAGCTGGAGAGCAAGCTCCAGCAAACCAATAACAAAGATGTGTGGTCAGGGATGAAGAAGATCACAGGCTTCAAGCAGAAGGAGGACCAGATAAATAAAAGTCTGGACAGAGCCGATTAACTGAACACAAGCTCAGCATCCTCCTCTCCTGCTCACAGCCAAAGAGACATCTCACCATCCTTTGTCCCAAAGCTTCCCTGTCAAACCTCAAATGTTTTATCTTCTGCATTAGCCATGGACCCTTCTGCTTCTACATGTTTGTCTTCAACCAAATCAGTAGATGTTGATGCTCCCTTTACCTCCACCTTCCACCTATCTGTCTTTAGAAGTCAGGAAAAGAGGCAGCAGGAGAGACTGAACCAGATTAAGGCCTCAGGTCCAGATGGTGTCAGCCCTAGAGTCCTGAAGGTCTGTGTAGAGTAGCTCTGTGGGATTCTGCAGCACCTCTTTAACCTTAGCCTGGCCCAGGAGAAGGTTTCAGTGTTGTGGAAGATCTCCTGTCTTGTTCTGGTACTAAAGAAAACTCACCCATCAGTCCTCAGTGACTTATAGACCTGTTGCCCTGACATCCCACATAATGAAGGTCCTTGAAAAACTGCTAACAAGCAACCTACAGGATCCTTTGCAGTTTGCTTATCGTCGTGGAGTTGAAGTTGAAGATGCCATCATATACCTGCTTCAACAAACCCACTGTCCTTCTGCCATCTAGAAGAAGGGACAGAGCAGTCTATACTTCTTAAAGAAACATAGGTCCTTCAGTGTTTGCAGCAAGATGTTGTAGATCTTCTGTAAGTCTGCCATGGGGTGTGCCTTTCCTTCCATCATAATCTGCTGTGGTAGCAGCATCAGAGTAAGTGACCTAAAAAAGCTGAACAAGCAGATAAAGAAGACTGGCTCTGTTCTGAGGCTCACCCTAGAACCGCTAGAGTTAATTGTACAAAGAAGCATTCTTCATAAAATTAAAAATATTACAGATAACCCTGAGCCTCCTCTTCATCAGACTGCCATTTAACAGAGTTTTTTCAGTCAGAGGCTTCTGCAGATCTGCTGTAATACTGACTTGTGCAGTAGATCCTTCCTGCCTACAGCTGTCATCTAAAACTCTTTAAGGAAATATGTATAATATGAATTACAGAATTTAATTCCCCTTTCGGATTGATAAATAATTTTTTTATTAAATTGAATTGAGATTTGTTTATGAGGTGTTAGCAGATTTAACTTCACAGCAGTACTTTAACCCATTATTCGTTCTTAATCTGACGGAGAAATAACTTCATACAGACTCGAGTTTCAGCTTAGAGTGGAGAAGGAGAGAGATTCCTTCTGCTTTCACTCCATTTTATTAACTATCACATGTCACAGAACAACAACATGCTTCATTGGCTATTCAATTAACATATCACTTCCTTTACTGACTTATGGAAATAAAAGCTTACACATATTTATATAACCGGGAGCATAAACCTTAACACCCCCACTTGCTCAGGTTGTCAACTTTCATGAACAAAATGATCTTATTACATTCCGAAAACAAAATGTTCATACTTGATCAACTTAAATGTTGTCGCGGGCTTGGTCATTATGTCTGTGACCATCTGGTCCGTTGGACAATAGCTCAAACAGACTTTTCCATTTTTCACAGTTGATCTGACAAAGTGGTACTTTATGTCAACATGTTTACAACGCTGTCTCTTCACAGGGTTCTTAGCTATTGCTATAGTACCCTTGTTATCTTCATAAACCTTAGTTGATGCATATTCATAGTCTATACTCTGAAGTAGCTGCATCAAATATAAACACTCTTGAATGGTAGCAGCTAAAGCCATATATTCATGTGGACAATGCGACTGTAGGCTGCTTTTTAATATTCCATGAAATCAGTGGCCCTTTTTCACACAAACTAACACAATAACCAGTTGTGCTACAACGATCATCAACATCAGCTGCCCAATCAGCATCACTGTATGCATGTAATCCTAGATTCTCATCTTCAAATTTTTTGTAACATAGCTTCTATTCAGAAGTACCTTTGAGATACCTTAACACATGTTTCACAGTAGTCCATTGTTTCTCTGTAGGTTCTGCAAAATACTGTGACAGCTTACTGACAACAAAACTTAAGTCAGGTCTTGTACAGGTAGTTAAATAAATAAGACTGCCAACAGCTTCTCTGTATTTTTTGACATTGTCCAATTTTTCTGAATCATCGTTATAGTCCAGTTTTTGTTCACAAGGCGTAGTTCTGGGTTTGCAGTCTTGCATATCAAACCTCTGGAGTATTTTCTTTACATACCTTGTTTGAGACATTTTTACACCGTTTTCACTCTGTTCAAAATTGATACCAAGAAAATGTCTTAGTTTTCCCAAGTCCTTCATTTTGAACCTTGCTTTTAAAACCTTTTTGACATTATTCATTACTTTTTCATCGGTAGCAGCGATGATCAGTTTGTCCACCCATACCACAAGTATGACCTTATCATTTCCTGCCTGCTTGATGTTCACACAGTAATCTGCTGGATTTTGTACAAAATTGTTTTCACACAAGTAATCATGCAAGGTATTGTTCCAATTTCTCCCAGCCTGTTTCAGACCATATAATGATCTGTTCAATTTACACACCAGCTGTTCATTGTCATTTGATTCTTCTTTATAACCTTCTGGTTGTTCCAAATATATTTCATAGTCTATAGGTGCATGAAGATAAACGGTTTTAACGTCCATTTGGTGGAGGATAAGGTTTTCCTGTGCCGCTTTCTGCATCAGAACTCTAATGCTAGTTAAATTCGCAGTAGGAGAGAAAGTCTCTTCATAATCGGTACCCTTCTTCTGACTATACCCCTTTGCAACAAATCTAGCTTTGAAGTTATCATTTCCATCTGCATTCTTTTTCACAGCATAAACCCATTTTCCCCCCACTACCTGTTTGCCTTCAGGAAGGGTTGTAAGAGTAAATGTGTTGTTTTCTCTAAGCGATAACATTTCCTCATCCATTGCTCCTTTCCATTCTTTTGAGTTTTGAGAATGTACAGCTTCTTCAAATGTTAGAGGTACATCACATAGAAGTCTGTAACAATAATCAATATTTGTCAATACTTGGTCTTCGATGTCCTCATCCGTTACATATTCATTCAGGTAACTAGGCTTTTTCCTCATCCTAGAGGGATAACGTGTTGTGTTTTGGTCTGTATCACAGATAGTGTCAGTTTTGCTGTTCGCTTCCAAGAAGGTGGCTGGATCCTGACTCTGCTCAGGTATTTCTGACTCATCTGGCTCGTTTCTTATCCTGTTAGGTATGTCAGAATCATCCTCTATTATCACATCAGTTTGCGTCTGTTGCTCCAACATCTTTTTGGATACGAACTGCACTAGCCTGTGTTTTTGGATTTTTTATTTGTGAGGGAAATAGATTAAGTAGGCTGGGCTATTTTTGTCATATCCTACAAAAATTCCCTCCTCACATTTTGAGTCAAGTTTTCCCTTGTCTTGTTTGTAAGTGTAACATGCTGAACCAAACTTCTTCATCCTTGATAAATTTGGTCTTTTCCCACTCATCATTTGGTAAGGAGTTTGTCTTGTACGTCTGTTAAAACATCTGTTTCTTATTGCGGCTGCTGTTTGAACTGCGTAAACCCACAATGCTTTAGGTAAGTTACTCTCTATTAGCATACACCTCGCCATGTCGAAAAGTGTGCGCCAGTTTCGTTCGGCAGTGCCGTTCTGGTGTGGCGAGTATGGGGCTGACGTCTCATGTCTGATACAGTTCTTGTTTAGTAGCGTTTAATAACACTTCCCAGTAAACTCTGTACCATTATCAGATCGTATGCACTTAATTTTGTCGTATGGCGCTGTGTCTGCGAAAAACCTTTCTGTTGCCTGCACAGTGTCACTCTTATGTTTCAGAAAGTACACAAAAACCGCACCAGAAAAGTCGTCAGTGAACGACAACACAAACCTGTAGCCCTCTGTTGACTCTGGGTCTATCGGTCCAGCTAAATCTGTGTGAACCAATTCTAATGCTGTTTTAGCTCTCTTATCTGGTTCCCTGTTTCTTGATTGGGTGAATTTTCCTTTAATACACACTTTACACTGTTTTGTTTATCATTTTTTCCCTTAATGTCCATCCCTTCTACAACACCCTGTACATTTTGTACGTCATCATAGTTACAATGCCCCAAACTTTCGTGCCATGTTTGAATATCATATGAACCTTTGCACTGATCGTCCCATTCATAACTCACAGTTTGCAGATAGTACAATCTATTGTACTCTTTGATGGGGAACTTTGTTCCATCTATGTGCTCCAAAATATCTTCTCCCTGTTTGAAAATCACTGTTGTACCATTACTGGTAGCTGCTTTCACTGCAAAGATATTTTGTGGGTAAGAGGGGATGTACAGCGCCTGCTTCAGGGTTGTCTTGTGAGGTCTCCCTTTGCTGTCCATCAAAGTCACTTCTGCCTCTCCCCGTCTTTTTGCTACTCTGTTGTACCTGGTGCCATCTGCTAGCTCTATACAATGCTTCTCAAGTTTGAAGTTGTCGTCAAATTTCTTAAACTTTTCCAGGTCAGTGCTGATGTGCGAGGTCGCTCCGGTGTCCACCATCAAACCCTTTGCTTTGATTCCACTGCTCCTCTTGATATCCTGATCCATATCGCTCAGCCGGAAAGCATATTCTTTGCCATCCTCTTCTTCAGCAACTTTCTGCACCTAATCCTGCCTTTTTTCCGCATCTGAAGCACACCATGTCGACACCGCTTGATCTCTGGTCACCTACACACGCCTTTGCATACTTTGTTCTTGATTGGGCCCGTGCCTTCATGATGTTGTCTTCTGTTACTGCCACGCACATTTTTTCAGTATCTTCATAACTTCTCAATTTACTAAAAGTCATTGAGGCTTCACTTTGTGTTACATGGATGATAAATGGTTTGTATGACTCTGGTAGTCCTTTCAAAATCATAGCAATGAGCAGACCATCACTCAAAGTTTCACCAGTGTTTCGTGGTGCTGTAATGGCGGCTTCCGCTCTTAAAACATAGTCCGTTACACTCTCACTGTTAATCTTCTGTAGTGAGGTTAGTTCTGTATATACACTAATAACACGGGGCTTACCCTTCCGTCCGTCATCAGCAGCTTCGCGCATTACTAGCGACAAACTCGTGTCATCCAGGAACTGAATAAGCTCTGCGTATGCCAGAGACTAAAATACACCCTTCAATCAAACTTTTTGACAGGTGACCTTTGACCTTAAGAGGGGTCATGGGTGATGGGGAGCGGAGGTCATGGGGTCAACAGGGGTGTGTCCGAGGGGCGTAACCGTGGATGCTGATTGGTTGTCGTCATTAGGGGCGATACCTTAAATGAACCAATAATAATACAGGGGTGTGTTTAAGGGTGTTACGGGGAAGTCCTTAAATGTACCAATTAAAACACAGGGGTGTGTTTAAGGGTGTTATTAATAATCTGTATGTTTTTCAGGCGTTGTTACATCTAAAAAAGACATGCATCCTTTTATATTTTTAAAGGTATAGTCAACTTAATGCTGGCCTGTCACATGAAATCCTAATAAAATGAACTGTGCAACCTGACAGAATTGTAAGTTCATTTTGCTTTACAACAGGACCTATTTGATGAATATTTGAGCCAGTCTAAATCAGTTCAAAATAGAAAAATACCTAAAAAAGTAAATAAAGATTGTGCTACTACATCGGTAGAACGAGCAAACCTTCCTCTTCTGCGTCAACAGACTGGAAACCAGGAGAAAGAGGTAAGACAAATATGAAATTAACAGAAAAACTTTACAATCCCTCTGTATACTGTTTCCAAGTTATAAATTGACCCTAGCGATGATGTGTTTGTTTTGAATCATGAGAGACTCCATTTTAGGAAAAGGAATGATAATTTTAGTTACCTGTAGCTTTTCTAAAACATTTTTTTTTCATCGTAGAGCAAATGTTATTCTGTAACTGAAATCCCAGTCAACATCATCCTCGGCCTTCTGATTCAATTTCCTGACCAAGTGTGTGACACAGGACAATAAAGTAATTAGAACTCTCCCAACCCCCCGCTCCAAAAGAGTCAATACATAGGTTCATGAACAGGTGAGACCCCCAGGGCCTGATGTATATCAAAGTTTGCTGGTTTCTCATTGCTAATACGTGCTTCTAAAAGGAAATGCTTGTTTTTTGATTTTGGTAAAGTTTATAGACACAGCGTCCCCATGTCATGGCTCACTGAGTTTTGTCCACAAAGAAACAGTGCAATGAATAGCTAATATGGTAATGGACCTCTTTTTTGCATTTCAGTGTGTTGGCGATAAAAACAGGTTTAGTTTCACAGTAGTCACAGAGACCTCAGAGTTGCCTACATCATCAGCGTCAGGTCTGCTACAGCTAAAAAAAAGGTTTAAACTTGTTACACTGAAAAATACTAGTAGAACTGTAGTTTAAAAACTTGTTACATTGAAAATACCTGTACTGACAAGAAAAAAAAAATGTCGGTAAATATTTCAGGAAACGACGGAATTGTTACATCTGCTTCTAATGATTCTCAGAAGTACGATGCCATCTTTACAAGTAGGTATTCATCTTTAAGAAATCATTAAATGCATGTGAATGTTCTCTAATATTGTTTATATATATATATATATATATATATATACTGGTCCTTCTCAAAATATTAGCATATTGTGATAAAGTACATTATTTTCCATAATGTCATGATGAAAATTTAACATTCATATATTTTAGATACATTGCACACTAACTGAAATATTTCAGGTCTTTTATTGTCTTAATACGGATGATTTTGGCATACAGCTCATGAAAACCCCAAATTCCTATCTCACAAAATTAGCATATCATTAAAAGGGTCTCTAAACGAGCTATGAACCTAATCATCTGAATCAACAAGTTAACTCTAAACACCTGCAAAAGATTCCTGGGGCCTTTAAAACTCCCAGCCTGGTTCATCACTCAAAACCCCAATCATGGGTAAGACTGCCGACCTGACTGCTGTCCAGAAGGCCACTATTGACACCCTCAAGCAAGAGGGTAAGACACAGAAAGAAATTTCTGTACGAATAGGCTGTTCCCAGAGTGCTGTATCAAGGCACCTCAGTGGGAAGTCTGTGGGAAGGAAAAAGTGTGGCAGAAAACACTGCACAACGAGAAGAGGTGACCGAACCCTGAGGAAGATTGTGGAGAAGGGCCGATTCCAGACCTTGGGGGACCTGCGGAAGCAGTGGACTGAGTGTGGAGTAGAAACATCCAGAGCCACCGTGCACAGGCGTGCAGGAAATGGGCTACAGGTGCCGCATTCCCCAGACCTGGGCTACAGAGAAGCAGCACTGGACTGTTGCTCAGTGGTCCAAAGTACTTTTTTCGGATGAAAGCAAATTCTGCATGTCATTCAGAAATCAAGGTGCCAGAGTCTGGAGGAAGACTGGGGAGAAGGAAATGCCAAAATGCCAGAAGTCCAGTGTCAAGTACCCACAGTCAGTGATGGTCTGGGGTGCCGTGTCAGCTGCTGGTGTTGGTCCACTGTGTTTTATCAAGGGCAGGGTCAATGCAGCTAGCTATCAGGAGATTTTGGAGCACTTCATGCTTCCATCTGCTGAAAAGCTTTATGGAGATGAAGATTTCATTTTTCAGCACGACCTGGCACCTGCTCACAGTGCCAAAACCACTGGTACATGGTTTACTGACCATGGTATCACTGTGCTCAATTGGCCTGCCAACTCTCCTGACCTGAACCCCATAGAGAATCTGTGGGATATTGTGAAGAGAACGTTGAGAGACTCAAGACCCAACACTCTGGATGAGCTAAAGGCTGCTATCGAAGCATCCTGGGCCTCCATAAGACCTCAGCAGTGCCACAGGCTGATTGCCTCCATGCCACGCCGCATTGAAGCAGTCATTTCTGCCAAAGGATTCCCGACCAAGTATTGAGTGCATAACTGTACATGATTATTTGAAGGTTGACGTTTTTTGTATTAAAAACACTTTTCTTTTATTGGTCGGATGAAATATGCTAATTTTGTGAGATAGGAATTTTGGGTTTTCATGAGCTGTATGCCAAAATCATCCGTATTAAGACAATAAAAGACCTGAAATATTTCAGTTAGTGTGCAATGAATCTAAAATATATGAATGTTAAATTTTCATCATGACATTATGGAAAATAATGAACTTTATCACAATATGCTAATATTTTGAGAAGGACCTGTATATATATATATATTGTTTCTTTCTCTTAGAACCCACCACTGATGACCTTGAGGATTTCATCCAGAATATGGTAAGTACCGTATTTTCCGCACTATAAGGCGCACCGGATTATAAGGCGCACCTTCAATGAATGGCCTATTTTAGAACTTTTTTCATATATAGGGCGCACCGGATTATAAGGCGCATAGAATAGAAGCTACTGCAGTCAAACGTTTGACTGGGGTTGCGTTATGCATCCACTAGATGGAGCTGTGCTAAAGAGAATGTCAGATAAGTCAGTCAGTCAAACTTTATTAATACACTACAAACCAGCCTTCTGATAACTCCATTCACTCTCATGGTAAGGTCTCCTCTACATAGAATTCTATTGAATAGAGCCAACCGCTCGTTAGGAATGCATTGGAGTCTATGAAGTTGAAATCAAACGTTAGTTAAAACGTGAAAGGGAACTTTTCCCTGATTCAGTAAACACGTAAAAGACATAGTTTTCCTCGGGGTTAACTCCCTCACTCATACGTTGCTGAGTTGAGCATGAAGAAACAGCATCAAAACACTGAGTTGTTGACGAGATTCGGGGTTCTTTTTAATGACTTTGCAGCACGTAAAAACACAGGGCTTACAGACTCATACACCGCTGCTCCGGTCGCCGTCTCTACCCACCCCACACACACAATAATACCGACGTCACTCCTTCACTCTTGATTCTCAGCTACGGCAGCACACAACGCCACCTCTGTCCGGAGGAGTAATGTCAACATCTTCCATACACACACACGAAACATACACCCCACACACTGAGCTTCTAATCACATATAGTTCAGGCAGTTCCTGCAACAGTACATTCAAACGTTATACACACACAAGTGGTGTTGGACTAGGAGTAAGTACAGTACATGTGTTTACCGCTATTACTTCGGCGACGCCCCTGACTACGGTAGCCGTAATGCTGCAAGCGGTGCGGCTTTGTAGTTTACCAGTTGTACTGAAACATTTTGACAGAGCGCCGTGTACAACCAGTATGGATCAACCAATTAACCAATTGATCCATATATAAGGCGCTCCGGATTACAAGGCGCACTGTCATTTTTTGAAAAAATTAAAGGTTTTTAAGTGCGCCTTATTGTGCGGAAAATACGGTAATGTTAAATGCATCGATATTTTATAGTTAACGAATAAATCAGCTAACATTGAACAAATTTATAGATTTGATGAGAGAGGTAAACCCGAATGATCAAGTTGGAGGAATCAGCGGCAGGAATCGACAGTCAAAGTTGCGAAGGCAGATTATCTTCAAAAATGAGAACCCGACAACATCTGAACATTCTTCTAACAAAGAAATTAAAGCTGAATCTTTAAATACACCTCTGCAAATTATCATAATTTTCCCTGAAAACACACCGGATAAGTTACCAGCTGCTCCCGGGCCAGAAAGTAAGCCCTAAAAACTATTTGTTTTCTTTGAGAGTGAATGTGTATTGTTAGAGACTTGTTTTAAACCTCAGTTAAAAACTGTTTACAGATTTGACGGTGAGTGTACCTCTGGAAGACACAACAGCACCAGCTGATTTGATCAAGCAAACTAAAGCTGAACTTGGAATACAGCCATCAGCGGTGGATGAGCAAGGTGGGTAAAAATAAATAAAAACAACAATATATATATGTATTTTAAGCATAGTTCAATACAATATCATATAAATCTGTTTACAGATGCACCCAAAGATGCAACACTGAAGCCGCCCACCAGAAGGTCACTTTTCAAAGATCAAGGCAGCGTTTCACACAAGCGCATCAGTCCAGTACAAGAAGTGAAATCTGGATGTTTTATCGAACAGACTCGAAGTAAGATAAGAATTCCTTTATAAACCTACAAGTAATAAAGTTAAAGGGGTTCACTTCCCCTTAAAAAACTCGTTTATTTAAAAACTATTATTATTATCGTTTATTTATGAGCGCTGTGCTGCGTAACTTTGTTTTATTTTGTTTTTACAGAATACTTAACACCAGCCAAAAGACAGCGACTCTCTGCTCTGCATACCAGAGCAACGTTTAGTGAGAGCCTTAATGAGCGGTACGTTTAATTCATACCTACTGTATTAATTTGAATTCCCCCTATTTTTTTGTCAGCTTTAATTTGTTTATTTCAATATATATATATATTTTTGTTGTTCATTCTCTTTACAGAGGCAACGTTGATGGTAGGACAGATCCGTTCCAGACCTGCACATCAACGTCGCAGAAAGAAAGTTTCTACGGCCACATGGGACTGTCGAAATAAAACCTCATCCCTTACGCTTCTGGCTGCATGTCAGATTCTGTTACAGAAGCAGTTCGCTGACATCAAGGTGATTTTAAACTGAAGTGATCACTGTGGTTTGTTTTTTTTGTTGTTGTTTTTTTTTCTGTAGGTTTGTTTGATTTTTCTTATGCTCATATAAATGGATAACCGAATCAGACTTGCCCTGGATGAAATAAAAAATTTAGTAACTGAGCTTAACGAAATCCCTATACCTGCAGATGTTTTAGAGGATGAAGCATCTCTTGTTAACAACCACAATGAAGATCAGCACGGTGACTTTTTAAACTTATTCGATCAGGCTCTTGAAGATTTAAATAGAACACCGTCTCCACCCAGCATTCAGCAAAATGAATCAGATGGGTCTTCTTCTTCTTCTAATACTCATGTTAATATGGATAGGCAGATCACACATGCGCTGAATGAGAAAAGGAATGTTGTTGCTCAACTTAATGAAATTCCTGTTAATGCAGAAGTAGCAGATAACATCGGGTTAAATGCATCTCCTGCTAACAGTGAAAATGTAATAAATCAAAATCTGCACGGTGACGTTTTACACTCATTAGAACAGGCTCTTGAAGATTTAAATACAACGTCTCCACCTGACAGTCATCAAAATCCTTCAACATCACACAATGCTGATCAGCATGGGAGTAATTTCAATCAGGAGGTAGCAGTCAGTTCTGATCAAATAGGGCGAGATCCTCCAGTGGTTGTTGAACGTGAACGTTTTAATAACAATCCCGCCGCCCTGTTCAGGGAACGCTCCGGATCTAGCCGCATTCTATACAAACATAATGCGTATTCTCATTGAATTAGCCGACGCCGCAAGATCTTTAACCAGACGTAACGATGTTGTGCAGCTGGAATTAGTGGCTGAAAATCTCAATCGTCACGTCACATTTACTGTTACCGATGATGGAAATATGATCCTGCCTGCTTTTTAGAACATTCTGGACGATTTAGTACAATCGAATGCTGATGTGCCTGTAGACAATAACCTGGAATTTGTTCTTCAGGTTGTTAATGACCCTGCAGGAGGGTCGAAACGTAAGGATACAGGAACGTTAGACTGTGAACTGATTAATAAGAAAATGCGTCACCTGTATGTTGTAGATAATACCGGTAATCAGTTATGTTTTGCAATCAGCCTCGCACACGTCTCTGACCCTGAGCTTACGGATGACCGTGCTGTAGAACTAGGGAGGAAATGGCAGGACCAAGCAGACCTCGATGAGCAAACAGCAGTTACTTTTAGTGATATTGGTAAATTTGAAAACATTCTGAAGAGAAAAATTGTAGTGTTTCACAGAACCACGGGCTCTACTGCTCTGTGTAAATTTGAGACCAGTTTCCCTCATCGTTCAAACCCTCTGTTTATGCTGTTATTTCAAGGTCATTACTATGGGATAGAAAATCTCAAAAGTTTTATAGGGTGCATATATATCTGTGGGTACTGTTACAGCGGGTATGAGAATACAAACACACACCATTGTGAAAGTTATTGTCCAGTGTGTCAAACATATAAATGTATGCAAGAAATTAGCAATCCTGTAACCTGTGCAGGCTGTCAAAAAATCTGTCTTAATTCTTCATGTTTCAGCAGACACAGAACCGCGCAACAGAAATAGTGCTGAAAGGCCTATGAGTGACTGTGAGTTGGTAAAACTGTGCAAGGTGTGCAAACGGATATACGTTATTCCAATCAGTAAACCGAATAAACCACACATGTGTCATGTAAACTGCAGTATTTGCGGTGAAAATGTACCTCCCGGACTAGACATTACATGTGATGATCATAAGTGTTACATTCAGCCTTGCAGTGCAATTAATCAGCTTGATGATAAACTGATTTTTTATGATTTTGAATGCTTCATCAATGGGAGCGGTGTGCACACCACCTTTGTGGTCTGTGCTAAAACGTTGAAAGGTGATGAATGGCACGCTTATGGGTTAGACTGCACCCAAAAATTACTACTCCATTTAAGGAGGCCGATGTATAGCGCACAACGCGCGTGGGTATGACAGCTACCTGATTCTCACAGCTATGCTGCAGTTAGGTATTAAACCTCATCTCATCATGCTAGGAAGTAAAGTTCTCTGTTTAACCGACCCTGATTACAGGTTAAAATACATTGATAGCCTGTCCTTCATGTGCATGAAGCTTAGTGCCATGCCGAAAGCGTTAGGCTTTACCGATCAAAGCAAGGGTTTTTTCCCCCACCTATTCTCCTCCGAAAAGCGCCTCCGGTACGTGGGGTCATATCCTGCTCCATCCTGCTACGCTGTAGAACGCATGAGTCTTCAAGAACAACAGGTGTTTAACAGCTGGTACAGAGAAGCGAGCAAAGAGGTCTTTGACTTTAAGAAAGAAGCTATTCGTTATTGTAAAAATGACGTTTAAATTATTTTTCAAGGATGCTTAAAATTCAGAGACGAGTTCTTTAAGGAGACAAGTGTGAATCCATTTAAATGCATCACGATAGCATCTGCGTGCATGAACGTTTTTGTAACTAATTTCCTTCCTCCTAAAACCTTGGCCATTCCTTCACCTCTGGATTACAGACGTAGCTGCAAAACGTTCTCCAGCCATTCAATGGCTCGGCTGGATTGCAGACAGCAGAACTATATTTATCGAGCATGCATTAAATAGGGGTGAAAAGAAAATCGGGCCATATTCAGTGGATGGGTATGCAGAGATTAACGGTGTCAAAGTTGCGTTTGAATTTTACAGCTGTTTTTTCCACGGCTGTAAAAAGTGTTACATGCCTCATGACAAGTGTCCATTGAGAGGGGTCGCATTTGAACAGTTTCACGCAGCGACAATCGAGAGAAGCAAGGTGCTCCAAACTGTGTACGGCCTTCGTCTCGAGGTCATCTGAGAGCATGAGTGGACTGAAATGAAAAAAACCCACCCGGGGGTGATCAGCTTTCTTGAGAAAGTTAATGCACCCGAACCGTTATCACCCCGGGATGCTCTGTATGGTGGACGCACCTGCGCTATGAGACTGAGGTACACAGCGGGGCCGGGTGAAACTGTACACTACGTTTTTCCCCTCGGTCACCCCACCATCATATGCAAAGATTTTGATGACCCCAGCAGCTACTTCGGTATAATCAAAGCTGTGGTCTACCCACCACGTGGCCTGTTGTTCCCCGTTTTACCTTACAGAACTTCCCAAGGTAAACTTGTGTTCATTCTCTGCCGCACATGCGCTGAAATAAATAACCAGTCAGGTCCCTGCATGCATAATGATGAGGACAGAGCTCTGACGGGTGTGTGGGTGAGTGTAGAGTTTTGTAAAGCGTTGCAGTGTGGTTATCGCCTTGCTAAAATCACAGCGGTGTGGCATTTTGAAAAGAGCAGTGACACAATCTTCAAAGGGTATATCAACACCTTCCTGAAAGGTAAGCAGGAGGCTTCAGGCTACCCGTCTGAAGCAGTGGATCAGGAGAGCAAGTCAAAGTATGTAGCAGACTACAAACTCCATCAGGGTATCCAATTAGACCCTGAGAAAATCGAGGTGAACCCTGCCAAAAGGCAGGTAGCAAAACTGTGTTTAAACAGTTTTTGGGGGACATTTGCGCAAAGAAGTGATCTGTGTCAGACCACAGTCATCACTAACCCTGATGAATTTTTCAGCTTCATGTTTTCGAGTAAATATTTATTTCAACCCTGAAATGTGTGTAGTGCAATGGAATTTCAGTAAACGTGTCATCTCTCCACCAAGCAAGGCAAACAATGTGTTTATTGCAGCATTCACCACCACATATGCACATTTAAAACTTCTCAGCAGCATGGAGAAGTTTGGACAGATTGATTTATATTGACACGGATAGTTTGATTTATGTGACAAAAAGTGGTGAAACTCCTTTGGAGCTTGGAAATTATCTGGGTGATCTTACTGACGAGTTAGATGGTGACAGCATTTTGGAGTTTGCATCAACAGGACCCAAGAGTTATGCATACCAAACTAAAAACCGTAAAAAAATAGTGATACATGCTAAAGGTATCACTCAGACGCATGAATGCAGAGAGAGGGTCAATTTGGACAGCATCAAAGGGCTTGTCAAGGGCTGCTTACAGGGGTCAGGTGAGGGTGTCATTGAAATTCCTCAGCACACTATCAGGAGGGATAAAAAGAGATTCCGTTTGACAAACGCAACATTTCTTAAAAAGTTTTGGTTGGTCTGTGATACGTCTTTTTTCTGACAGGACAACTCTGCCTTTTGGTTATTAGAGCTTAAGAAGAAGAAGGAAAAAAAAAAAAAATAATAATAATAAAAAAAAAAAAAAAGGTTCCATGGATTTACAGGAGATTGATTTTGATCCTAGATTTAGAGCACCTTTCTCATGTATGATTGTTGGACCCAGCGGCTGCAGGAAAACTTTCTTTGTAAAAAGTATTTTGCAAAACTGTAATCATGTCATGGATATTGTTCCAGAAAATATTGTATGGATTTACACATCTTTTCAACCCATGTATGCTGAATTGCAGAAGATGAATAAAAATATTACCTTTGTGGAAGGATTGCCTCATTCTTTTGAAGATGAAAACCTGTTTCCTCCTGATCAGAATCATCTGATTATTCTAGACGATGTTATTGCTCAAGCCTCAGATGATGAAAACGTGATGAAGGTCTTTACCCAGTTTCGTCACCATCGTAATATGAGCGTCATGATGTTGACCCAGAATGTTTTTCATCAGGGAAAGTTCAGTCGCACCATCAGCCTGAACGGTAATTATATGGTATTGTTTAAAAACCCAAGAGATAAACTCCAGCTGAATATACTGGCCCGCCAAATGTTTCCATCTCAAAAGGGTTAGGGTTCTTGGAGAGTTTTGAAGATGCGACGAGAGAAGCTCATGGATATTTAATAATTGATTTTACGCCTACCTGCCCAGAACATTTCAGACTGAGAACGGGCATACTTCCTCACCAGTGGCCTGCTGTGTATGTACCCAAAACAAAGTAAGTCATCATGTCTGCATGTATAAAAAGGAATGCCCCATTATTCAGAGCTCTGTACCAAGCTACTCCTCAGAAACGTAAAGATATTCTCGAACACTGCTCTCCTGACTTTCTTCAGGCTCTGTGTGAGATTGCTCTGAATATTTTAAAAGGTAACATTAAACTATCGCCCTCTCAACACCGACAATTGAAGAAACAAAGAAAAATCATCAGATTGGTGGGTGATAAAAGAACCGGAATAAAAACTAAACAGCTGGCACTCAAAAACCAGGGAGGTGGTTTTATTCTCCCCATCTTAACGGCTCTTGCTCCCTTGATCTGTGATCTAGTGGGTGGTATAATCAGGCGATAATGTCTCTCAGAACATCGCAGAAGATGCTTCTCATTTCCCCTCATCAATTCAAGCGTCTGACCCAATCAGACACGTCCATCAGACAGACGGCTGAGGAGAATTTGGATGCTGAAATGAGAGCGATATTAAACGAGCCCGGTTTGACTTCTTATGAAAAAATCAAGAAATATGATGCGCTTTTGCAGAGGTATCTGACTACTCAAGCAAGGTGTGAAAGAAGAACAGCGGGTGAGTTTGACGCTGCAGCGTGACACAGAGGTTCCTGAACATGAGCGTTCCCAAGAAAAACAAGGCCCGGGGCAGGACGAGGCCCCTAAGGATCAGGTTCTTACGGAAGTACTGAAAAGCCTACCGAAGCATAACCGTAAAAATGCCGAGTACATTTTGAAGAAATTATCCGAAAGAAGTGAGAGTTGGACTTCGCGAGGTGAAGTTGTATTTGAAGGAAATGTTGTAAAAGGGTCCCACATGATTGACTTGTTGAAAAATCTCATGCTACTGTTTAAAAAATCTGGAGCACCGCAACCCCGAGGATGGTCTGACTTTCTACATACCTTGTCAGAGGTAAACATCCAAAAAACCTTCAGTCATTAACCCTTATGCTCGTGATGAATATAGACGTTTCAAAACAGAGGGAGAGGGTACACCCCCCAGCGTTAAGCAGAGAAGAACAAGAAGAAGAAGAAGGCGGATAACTCATTCCCCCCATTGGTCGAGATCCGAGCTGGAAGATAAAAATGCTGATGGGAAGTCAAAAAAGTCTCTTCGTAAGACGACACTACCACCCTGATGGATTACATTTTCACCATAAACTGTTATAAGAAAATGAAACATGTAGCCTATTTCTTTTATTCAATAAAATATTTATTGATTATATTTTGTCAAGACATGCCTGTTAGGTTAATTGGTAACTCTAAATTGCCCTTAGGTGTATGAATGAGTGTGTGCATGGTTGTTTGTGTGTTGCCCTGCGATGGACTGGCGACTTGTCCAGGGTGTACCCTGCCTCTTGCCCATAGACTGCTGGAGATAGGCACCAGCTCCCCCGCGACCCACTATGGAATAAGCGGTAGAAAATGACTGACTGACTGATTATATTTTTCAAGTCTAGCTTCGTTTTCTACTTCACACACTAACATATGATGTCATTACACAAATATTAAAACATAAGAAAAAACAAACAATGAAAAAAAAAATGACAATTTAAATTCCATAACAATCCAGAAACATCTCCAAAGAGCATGTTCCGTGAGTATAAAATGTACAACTTTGATTAATGACACATTTCTGATATTTTTTCACAAAGTTAGATACCATTAAATCATTCTTAATCACATCTCCGGTGTACTTTCACAACACTTGCTGCAGTGATAATCCGCACGCTCTATGACATAGATAAAAAAATGCAATGGTGACCGCACACAGTGGACAGAGTGTTTTGAAGCTGATTATTATGATACAATATTTTTGAGGATCTGTCTTCTAAAAATGTTACGATGCTTGACGGGTAGAACTCGAAATCCGGAGAGAATCCATAAGAGTCAAAAAAGCTGGCTTGACCATTCTCATCCAAAGTCAGAGCTATCCAGTGTTCTCCAGGCATGTGTGTTCACAATAAAGTAGGCCGGCCCTGGGAATTTGTCAGCTAGCAGCGGCAGCTGGTCGCACGGCCACACACCACAAAACAAATCTCCCAGCAGATGATGCAGCAGGTTCTCAATTTCATGATTATTCATGTCTGATTAGATTAATAATAATCCACCAGCACACGCTTCTTTGACTCAATCTCTAAAATAGAGTCATAACAAGCGTAGATGATCAGCGTGGTGGTATGAGGCAACGAGTTTCTGTAACGCATTTCCAATCTTAAATTCCCACTGGAAACTGGAGATAGAGCATCTGTGTCCTCGCCCGGGTTAAGATTAAATGCGAATAGAGAGTATCCTTGATTAAATTCCTGACGTGTTATACTCAGCGGAAGATCTTTTAGATGTCGTCCTGTAGCCGTAAACAAGTTGTAATACTCTCTCACTGAATTACCTTGGTTAAAATTGGGTTGGAAGGCCTTAGCTGGAATTTGTCTACCATCCTTACACAAAGCTAAATATTCCATATCAAAATGATTAAAGTCAAACGGATTGAGATCGCGTGTTCCTGTAAAAGCGTCATGATCCAGTAATGCAATCACCACACACTTGGGGAAGATGCCTAAGAAAAGATTCTCTTGGTTGCATACCCTTGAATTTTCAGGGATGGAATATGTTTTTTCATTCACACGTGAAAATGGATAGAGAGCATTTGCTTTCATTAAAGCTGAAGCATGCCCCAATCGAATGGCTGGAGAGACAGAAACGTTTTTGATGAAAAGAGATGCTCCTAATATCCTAAGTTTGTAAGTGGAGTCTCTTGCTGCCATGAGACAAAAGGCATCGTTGGCTCTTGTAAGTTTAATTTTGAGGTCAACAGAGTTTAAAAGAAGTCTCTCACAGAAAAATATGTCTGCATGCCGGGGGCCTAGGAGATGCACCTCCCTGGAATTTGCCGTAAAGCCTGCTCTGCTGTTAAGACCTTGGTTAGGGCCGTTAGTTATAACGATAGAGTTCAGAGACCTGGCTGTGTCTTCATAAAAAAGACCACAGCTAAACTGGCTTTTTAAAGAATCCTCAGAAAAGTTTAACAATGTATCAATCATGGCTCTATATGGATGGGTGGCGCTGGATTGTGAAATCAATCAATCTCCGAGAGTGACATCACACTGACTGAAGATGGTGTTTAACGGGTAGTTGATGAGCCCTACAGGTGCATCATCCGGCAGGTTTGTTCCATCCTCGTTAGTAATTTTCACTCTGAGATGCAACAGCGTATCGTAAAGAACCAGATACTTTTCTCCGTCCCCCGGAATGAAAAACTCGATCGGGCCTCCATTGGTGATTGCTGATAAAGGCTGGATCTCGGTGTAAGTTTTATCTTTGATCGATATCTGCGTCATCGGGGCAGAAAATAAGTCCAGCCCTGGCAGCGTGGACTCTGATGATTTGTTATGTAAAAGAGCCATTATTTAAATATGTCAAAACTTGCGGAAGACTTCCTTCCTCTTCGTTTGTCAGCTGCGACTGATCTCCTTTTTTGTTTGTCGTTGTTTTTTAACCATCCTTAAACAATCACCAGGGGGTCTTGTTCTGGGTCTTTTGGATAAAACCATAATTCCTGAAGCTTCTTGACCTTCGGTGTGTGTAGAACCACTCATTTTACTCACGGCTCTACCTATGACATCTGAAGCAATATTTGATGCAGCCGTTTTAAGATGGGGTTTTTGCAATAGCAAACCAGAGGGGATACGAAGTGGAATAATTTTGAAAATAATGATCCAATTCTGCGTCCATACATTACCGGAGCCCCATAAAAACCTGGCAGATTACTGCCTGATTGACTTACATAGTAATTTACAAAGCGATTTGGATCACGTCTCAGACTTAGCTGTGCCATGTTCTCTCTTGCCTGCTTGATGCAGTGTTGAATGACCAGGGTAATATGAATGATAACCAATCAGTCTTAGAGGTTATATACATATCTCTGGAATAGTTTATACAAATAAAATTTATCTCAGGCTACGTTGTGATATCACCGGTCTGAAGTGTAGTCTTATGACGGTCTTTCCGTAGACGAAATTTACATGAACGCCTTGGTCCGATTTAATTTCTATATTGATATTTTCAATATGTCTTCTGGAAACTGGAAGGTAGTGGGCGGGGTTAAATGTCAAAGTAACCATATCACTGAAATCGCCTTGTACTTTGACGGTCCACAGTAAAGGTGCAAAAGTGTCGCCTACTATTTGAGGGCTGACCACGTTGCTGTAACAGTATAGGTGATAGAAACCAGCCTTTATATCCGCCAGAAAAGGAGCCAGTTTTGGTTCAGATACATGAATCCATTCCCCTGGTGTCACGCCCATCATATAAGCTAGAGTGCTGAAGAAGCGTATTTCATACGGACTGCTTGTTTGAAATGCAAATCTCTTTTGAACTTTGCTGAATTTAATGCGGATACCCGAGTTCATGTTTTTGAAAAACTTGTCCATCTCTGTCTCGAGTTGAATAACGCTGTTATAGTAGCCACTTCTGATCCTTTGCGTATTGATCTCCACATCACCAACCTTCCTCCATTCAAAGTAGGCATCATAATCCGGTAAATTATGCCATGTATGAGGGTATGAAATCTCTGCTAATGCAACCATCCATTGGCCTTCTAAATCAATATGTTGAGCTAAATGTACACGGAAACTCGAACTGGTATTATTTTTAAACACTTCCTTGCTAGCGTTAGAGGGAAGGGTAACGTAAAAGCCATCATCCTCTACCTGACGGTTCATGATGCTGTGTCAACTGTGAGGTTTAGTGCAAACCTTTTTATACGTTTCGAAGTTCATCAAACCTGATCCAACTGTTGAATTTCTCAGGCCAGTTTTTCCAGCTTACAAAAACCTGTTTGACACCCTTGACCGTACGTCGTTTGAATATTTTTTCCACTTAATACATCTTGTCGTTATATATTTTTACTTTTTGAAGTTCCTCTGCGTAAAAAGAACCCTCGATAGGTTCTCCATCCAAATTTTTGAGTTTGTATACAGGAGGAGATCGGGGTATCCGCTCATACACTGTAAACACTTCATCAGTAAAACTCTGTATTTTTTGTCAAACACTCCACGGACCTTGGATATTCTGACAAGATCCCCTTGTTTAGATGTAGTCACTGAGTCCTTGCAAAATCTGTTGGACTTGACATCATACAGATTCTGAAACACTTGAAAGGCCTTTTCTGAGGTCACTTCAATAGGGCTCATTTTAATGCTGGAGTGGTAGGTATGGCTGTAGCTTCTAGCTAGGTTTTGCAGGACATCGACGTACCGTCGGGTGTTAGCTTTTGCTTCACTCGCTGTGGCAAAATGTTCAATACCGTGTTTCTCCATTAAAACCTTACATTTCTTGTTAACAAATTCTTTACCGGCATCAGTCTGAAGTTTTTTGGGGATCTGACTTTCTTTAAAAACTGATTCAAATGCCTTTACCACCTCAGCGGCTGTTTTCCTCTTCAAAACTCGTACATACGACCTTTTTAAAAAGATGTCAATGGCGGTTAATAAATAATTATAACCATCATTTTCCTTGGCCAGAGCTTGCATGTCACAGAGATCGGCTTGGAACTGTCTCAATGGTCTGGTGACGAAAACTCTGTTTCTCGGGAACTTTATTCTTGCAGGTTTATGTAGAGTATAGGTATCTTCTCCTGATAAAAAATCTTTAACTTTTTCAACTGCAACCTTCTTTCCCGTTTCATCTTGCATAACCCTCCTCAGCCTATCTACACCCCCAAAACTTCCCGGATTTGAAGGGCTATAATATACTTTCTTCATCAGCCGTCTTCCTGCCATCTCTGCCTTATGCTCACTCTGATGATTACTTGTTTAATAATGAGAAAAAAACACACCGGAGGGTAGATTTATCCGTTTTGTTTTTTGTATTTAATAGTAAAAAACAAATCTGATAAAATGCAGATTAATGCAGATGAATTCAAACACTACTAGCTTTTAAACAACACTTTTGGGAAAGGTTAATATGTTCCTACTTTAATTGTTTTTAATAGTAAAAAGAAAAAAAAGAAGAAAAATCATATAATGCAAATTAATTAAAGTACTGGAATACTAAAAATGATACAAGTCATCAAACATGTGAGATCAGTTTGTCAGTCCGTAGCACTCTGAGTTGTTTGAGGCTTTTCTCTTTGACCATGCGATCATAAACGTGCGCTATTGGACTGTGGATGCCTTGTACCGATTTCAGTTCATATAAAATCGTCTTTGCAATCGTCTTCACTCTGAAGTCATCCGCTTGTATGCGTTGAAGTACCAGAAGATTCTGAATAGCAGGAACGAGTTTGGGGGTTACGAGTTGTTGTACGATGCGTTGAAAGTTGACTTGGTAATAATCCTCCCCCAATACCTCCAGGCATTGGTGCTGATGCTGGCTTGGGTGGTTCGTTATGCACCCCATAGCAGGTTTCTCTGAGATAGTTCAAAGAGGTTATGTTGAATAAATGAAGTATCGCTGTTTTCACCGTATTGATGAGGGTGGTTGAGAACCAACCGTCAATTTCGTCCCCCTGGTTACTCTTATCCTCTGCTGAAGGCTGAGGGTCCTCCATCGGTTCCAGGGTTTATGTAGGGGCTTCGGTAGAGGGTGATTAGCTGGTAGCTACCTCATCCTCCACGATCACCTTCATGTCTTCAGGCAGGACATTCGCGTCTACAGACTCGGCCATGAATAGCGGCGATGGTGAGTAGAGGTCTGGAGAAAGCAGTTGATATATTTTCATGTTGTATCCTGTTGGTGATGCAGGACTGAAGTGGGTCTCTGAGAATGAGGATGTTGAGGTGGATGGTGAGAAGAGGTCAGGGGAAGGCGGATGATATGGTCCAATGTTGAAGCTTTCATCGTGCTCAGGAGAGAAGTGGATCTCTGCTCGGTGCTTGTAGAGATCCCTGTATGGTGTTAGCTCACTCATTCTCAGGATTAAATTCTCAGTGTCTGTGAGCTTGCTGTTATCCCCCCGTATATATATCATAGGAAGGGGGTGGGTCCTCAGAAGAGGGTTTGTTCTAGACGTAAAACAGGAAATGTCAGCCTTTTTTTCACTGACATGACATCGATCCAACTGCGTGAGTTGTGGAAAAGGTCGGAAAGACGCTGTCCAATTTCACTCATCTTCTCTACCCAAGCTTCAAACGGCAGAGCCAGCATTGTCTTGAATATGCCGCAGTCCTGATTGAAAGCCTCCAACACAAACAGATCTGAGGGGTTCGTCCGGTTGTTCCTGCGTCTGCTTGCCCGAAAAGACCAGCGACCATTTGCTGTGGTTTTTGACCCCCACACTGCGCTAAAGAGAGGTTCTCTCTCAGCTATTTCAGCATCGGATGGCATATGAAACATTCTCGCCCATTTTGCAAGTGGAGGAGACAGTTCATTTTCTTCTTCTTCTTCTTCCTCCCTCTCCTGAATTGAGACTGTTTCAGGGCTATCATTAAGGTGCAGGATTGCAAGCCTTAACACAGCCCAGTCACTGTGGGTGAGAGTACACAGAGCCAATGATCCATTAAATACCTCGTCTTGATCCAATTGATACAGGCAAAGCTCTCCTGTTTCATACATGAAAATGTAACCCCAGCTACCACTCAGGCCATATGGCTCCAAAGACCATTCTTCCTGCAGAGTGTCGAACGGGGGTCTTTGTACCCTGCAGATGTAGTATGTTGATTTCTTAGGAGCATTCAATTCACGGGATGAATGCTGGTAGACGGTCACTGGGGTTTCGCACAGAACTGACGTACCTCTTGGCCGACCCGAGGTCTGATTTTCAACCGTTGTTGTTGAAGTTGATGTTGGATCCTCATCATCGGTAAAGTATGTTATGACGGGAATTCCGATAGGTATCTCAGATGAGGAAGTAGATGATATAGATGATGCAGTTGCTTGTTCATCATCTTGGCACGCGTTGCGTTTCTCCTCCGCTTGACGATTAACTCTCTTAACTGTAGCCATTGCTGAACGGGTGTTCTTTTCCAACGAATGCTGCATGTAAAGTGCAGAGTTTTATCCCTGTATTTAAAGTAAACACTAAAGCACGCCCCATTGTTTTCATTGGGTTATTCAAGGTTTAACGAGGCTTACAAACACAGCCCTCTATTTTTAATTGGTGCTGATGCCATACAGTTTCTGATAATACCATATTTGTCTTGTTCTATTTATAACATACACACCCCTGTGTTTTAATTGGTTCATTTCAGGACTTCCCTGTAATACCCTTAAACACACCCCTGTATTATTATTGGTTCATTTAAGGTATCGCCCCTAATGACGACAACCAATCAGCATCCACGGTTACGCCCCTCGGACACACCCCTGTTGACACCATGACCTCCCCTCCCCCATCACCCATGACCCCCCTTAAGGTCAAAGGCCACCTGTCAAAACGTTTGATTGAAGGGTGTATTTTAGTCTCTCTTATGCCTCTTCATTTTTTGTGTCATCCTCATCCTCTTCCTCGTCTTCCTCTTCGGGCTTTAAAATTATGTCTTTCAAGCCTTATAACCGAAGGTGGCCTAAAAACTTTGTCTCCCACAGTTCGTACTTCTCCGCATCTCTGTCAAAAACTAACCGTGACCAGCGGTTACTTGTTTCGGTAGCTCTCCTGCTCATTCTGTCTTTAGCTTTAGCAACCTAATCCCCACTGGACACGTACGTTGCGAGTTTCCTCAGGAGCGCTTAATAAGTTTCTGGTACTCACTCTTGCTCGGGTCTTGGTGTGGGCCTGGGCCCATAACCTGTTAGCAGATTTAACTTCACAGCAGTACTTTAACCCATTATTCGTTCTTAATCTGACGGAGAAATAACTTCATACAGACTCGAGTTTCAGCTTAGAGTGGAGAAGGAGAGAGATTCCTTCTGCTTTCACTCCATTTTATTAACTATCACATGTCATAGAACAACAACATGCTTCATTGGCTATTCAATTAACATATCACTTCCTTTACTGACTTATGGACATAAAAGCTTACACATATTTATATAACCGGGAGCATAAACCTTAACATGAGGTAACAAATTGAACTAGAACTGGAAGCAGTTATGATCGGGTTCCAAGCCTTCCTTGCAAGTCCGTCTCCGTCATGTGCACCGCCAACCCAGCACGTGACTACCATTTGAAACAGACCCATTTTCCATAGGGGCAGGTTAGAACTTGAAATGTGTGTGGATTAATTCTGAAACATCCTTTAAAACGTAATACACACTATAGAGTCTTAATACTCAGCATTTGTGGGCTTCGAACCACCAACCACAGGATCACCCAAGTCATACAGAATCAAAGGGAAGATCAGAGGTAGAATGTTGTACAAGTATCATTTTAAGGTAGCATTCGGTAGGTTGCAAAATCAATATTTTATCATTAAATTCCAAAAATACTTTCAGATGAACGTGACTGTAGAAGGAACTATATGAGTGTTTATTTAAGTGCCTCAATAAATTACCTTTTCAACCAAAAATCGTTTGTCATTTCAGTAGTACTTAGCCAGATTCTAATATGAACCCATTTTCCATAGGGGAAAGTTAGAACTTGAAATGTGTGTGGATTAATGCTGAAGAAACCTTTAAACGTAATACACAATATACTGTTAGAAGTCAGCATATGCGTGTGAGGAACTCGCAAAACATTTAAAAAAAACAGCCAATGTGGAGATTCAAACCGCTGACCAATCAAACCACAGGCTTAGCTCTTAACCATTGGCCCAGCCAAGTCATGCTAAACCAATGGGAACATCAGAGGTAGAATGTTGTACGGCTACTGTGGCTCAGTAGGAAGAGTAGTCGTCTTGCAATCAGAAGGTTGTGGGTTTGATTCCAGCTTCCTCCTGGTGTATGTCGATGTGACCCTGGGCAAGGCACTTAACCTCAAGTTGCCTACCGATCTGTGTATTGGTGTATGAATGTGTGAGCGTTAGTG
Source organism: Girardinichthys multiradiatus (assembly GCF_021462225.1). Taxonomy (NCBI): domain Eukaryota; kingdom Metazoa; phylum Chordata; class Actinopteri; order Cyprinodontiformes; family Goodeidae; genus Girardinichthys; species Girardinichthys multiradiatus. Next base: position 43,985,713 of record NC_061804.1, on the reverse strand, counting down.
AGTGCGATTGGGTGAATGTGGCTCTAGTGTAAAGTGCTTTGAGCAGTCTGTATGACTGGAAAGGCGCTATATAAATTCAGTCCATTTAGTCCATTTACCATCCTGGTAAGGTAGTAAAAATGGAAAAAAAAATTAAATTCACATAACATGCATGCTTTGTTGGAAAAATCTCAAAAAATTCATCAAGAACATCTTTAATGCAAAGAACATGCATGGATTTCCTCAGCCATCACACTTTGAATTTTTTCATCCAATTAATTTAAAATCTCAATTATTGATTAGCATACATCTTTATAAATTAATTGTACAGAAGTGGGGAGCCCAAATAGAACAATGTTTATGGGGTATTATAGGCATTGTCTACTTAAGTAGTGTGTAATTTCCACTGCGTTTGGCTTAACACAGGGATGTCAAACTCCAGTCCTCGAGGGCTGGTGTCCTCAAATTTTTAGATGTGTCCCTTGTCCAACACACCTGAATCTATGGCCGAATTACCTCCTCACTATGCAGTAAGTTCTCCAAAATGCTGCTAATGACCTAATTATTAGATTTAGGTGTGTTGAAGCAGAGGCAAGATTGCAGGACACTGGCCCTCAAGGACTGGAATTTGACAACTGTGGCTTAACAGAACTGGAGATACAGCCGCTAGCTTTATTACCAAACGTCGTATCTTGTAGTGACCCGCTCTGAGATAACTTCAGCTAGAATAGGAACTTTTCAGGATTACGCACAGAACATATCCATAAGAGTCAAGAAAGGTAGCACAAGTGATTTTTAGGGAACTTTATAAGCGAAATGTCTTAGCTACATTTTTGCCCCTACGCCCACTTGGCCAATCCTTAGCAAATTGATAATATAGTCTCTAGGTGGTATCCTGAAGGAATGTATGAAATTCCATTCAGGCATTTTGGCTATATAAATTTCTCCTGCTTATAGCGCCCCTTAGGCTTGGATCCCTCTGAAAATGAGTATATACCTTCAGTGTGTCTTTATGCACTACTGGTATGAAAATTATTTGTACATCTTAATCTATGTTAAAGTTGGTCAAAAAAAAAACCTTTTTTTTTTTCACTTCAAAAAAGTTTGTTCGCATATAACTCGCAAATGTAAGAACATTTTTGAAATCGGTTCCATATCGCTACATCTGCAGTTTCACCAGGCCTGGTGTTGCTTCGATTGCCCTTGGGCCTAAGGAGTAGTTAATGAAAATAGATTTCACATATTACGCAACATTGTTGCTAATTAACATAACTTTATCAAATTTGTTTCAAAACTCAAATGATTTAGAATGCCTTGCATGGCCTTCACTCGCTCCCGTGGGCTTGGAGCCCTAATTACTATGTCTGCAACAAAGCTGCCAGGGTCTAATGCTCAGTGTCATTGAGAAAGTTGAGTATATTAAGTTTAAAGTTCTGAAAGTTAACAAAGCAAGATACCATGTTCTCTGTTTATTCGTTGACCCATTTTCTAAAAACACCACAGAATAATTCTAATGACCAGTTTATCTAAGCTGTGACCCCTCACCGAACAACCTACTAAAACAATATTTGTATCATGATGAGTTTGGAGGTTGAACCCAAATGCAGAATAAGGTTGAAATGATGAAAAAAAGGATTAATGAAAAATAAACTTACAAAACTTAGAAAAGACTAGGTCAGGAACTCAGGCAGGTGAAAAAACATAAACTGGATGAAAGCAGGTGTATGAAAATCCAGGCAACAGAGATGGAAGAGCTCAGGACTGGATCAGGTCAAAGACACAGGTTAGGTAACAAGGATGATAATGGGGTGTTAATGGAAGGAACCAGTGGAGAACAATGCAAACCAGAGAGCTTATAAACTGAGTTAAGTGAAGTGAGAACCAATGAGCTGGGAGACTGGGTAATCAGAAGTGAATATGGCAGAGGTGTGGACCAGGGCTGCAGGGAGACAGAGGGAGTGACCAATTAACACAAATGAATAAGGAGAGCATGGAGGTGACCAGAATACAAGATAACAATGACTAGACTAAGAACATAAACAAGACTCGGAAATGAACAGAAAAGCACCTGGCTGAGCAAAAACTAAATAAACACAAACCTAACAGACAGATAGTAAATTGTTACTAGGTACATTCTAGCATACATAATGCTCTAAAACATACAAAACCTCCCTAAACCAATGTTAAGCGATGTTTTATTAAACTTTTACAATGGAGATAATAATCTATTCATGAAGGGAAATTAAGAAATTTGCTAAAACATTACAGCAGGGCAGAGACTCAGCTGCGCCTAATCTGCATACAGGGCCAGGAGGGCTGTCAGTGAGTGAAGAGTAAAACATACACAGAGGACTTGTGCATTGCAGTCATCAATGCACGTGTCACAGGTTTAGACATGCCTATGCATTCAGAGTGCTGAGTGATATGCTAAAGGGTAGGAACAAGAATGAGATATATTGTTTTATTTGAGCTTGGGTGACAAACATCATGTAGTCTTGCTATCTGTTGACTGCTGCTCTTTCCTAAATGTATCTACATTAGAGTTTGATATTTTTATTACATTTGATGTGACCAGTTAAACACAGATGGTAATTGTTATGAGAATAATCTCAGTGTCAAACATGTCATATAAATTTGAATATTTTAGTGAATAGACTCACTAAGTGAAACTCATATAGATTAATTAATGAAAAGTTTCCTTAATACCTGCTAAGGGTTCTGATTTTGATAAGGTAATTTTAATCTGACAAATGAGCCTTAATTGAATGCATATTCTAATTTATTGAAAATTATTTAACATTTTTGCTCATACCACAAAACTAAGAGCAGTGAACAGTCAAACTATGGTTTAATGTGTTGTGCTCAGTGATCTGGCTAACTACTAGCAGTTGGAAGGATGAAGAATTGCAGCAAAGCCAAAATGTGCTGCAACTGACTGGTTTCACTTTAGGTAGTGAGTGTTCTGAATATAACTTTTCATAACAGAATGTCAACTGGATTGAACAAAAAAACAAAAACAAACAAAAAACAAAATAGAATTTGAAACTAACTGTACCTGTGGGAAAAGACACATACATTTTTTCTCAATGACTGAAGATAAATCTGACAAGATTTTTCTCATTTTAGGTCAGTTAGGATTACCAAAATAATCTCTATATAATGTCAGAATAATGAGAGATAGCATTTATTTTAGAAAATATTTTATGCCTTTCTTTAGTTTTTGGAAGTTTATATACAGTAATTATCAAACAATGCAGTCAAGTTAGTTTATCATTCATTATTATTCAAAAGTGTTCAGACGCTTGCATTGTTTTGTTGACTTTGCAGCAATCCCTCATACTGAGCATGCATGTAGCAACAGTGGAGAGGAAAACTCATTTTTAACAGGAAGAAACCTCCAGCAGAACCAGAACCAGGTTTAGTGTGAACGGCCATCTGCCACGACCGACTGGGGGTTTGAGAGAACAGAGCAGAGACCCAAAAACAGAGAAGCACTGGTCAAGGAGTACTTTCTATGTTAAAGAAAAATGTAGAGTGTTATTGGCAGTAGTAGATCCTTTAGTGGGTTCATCTAGGACACAATTTAAGCTAAACAAAAAAATCTGAGCAAGTTTACAGGTTTATACGGTGAAAGACAGCTTATGCAGTTAGCAGCAGTAAAAGCTGAGCCAATTGCTATGTCTAGGAGAGAGACAGGGTAAAACACTGAAAGACAGATTCAAGTGTATTATCTATAGGAGAACATGAACACAGTGAGGGAACGTGCATTTAAAAGCTGACATGACAGCAAATAATTGAAAACTGGAGAAAAGTAGGAGAATGTGGCAGAGATGAAAAGTGGTCATTATGTCATCCAGCAGCCTACGCCTATAGCAGCGTAACTACAGAGATAGCTCAAGATAACCTAAGCCACTGTAACTATAAGCTTTATAGCCTAGCCTTAAAAGTAGACAGGGTGTCTGCCTCACGGACTAAAACTGGGAGCTGGTTCTACAGGAGAGGAGCCTGATATCTAAAAGATCTGCCTCCCATTCTACTTCTAGAGACTCTAGGAACCACCAGTAAACCTGCAGTCTGAGAACGAAGTGCTCTGTTAGGAACATATGGAACAATCAGATCTCTGGTGTATGATGGTGCTAGATCATTAAGGGCTTTATATGTGAGGAGGAGAATTTTAAATTCTATTCTGGATTTAACAGGGAGCCAATGAAGGGGAAGCTAAAATAGGAGAAATATGATCTCTCTTTTTAATTTTCATCAGAACTCTTGCTGCAGCATTTTGAATCAGCTGAAGGCTTTTAACTGCATTTTGTGGACATCCTGATAGTAAAGAATTAAAATTGTCCAGCCTTGAAGTAACAAATGCATAGTCTAGTTTTTCAGCATCACTCCTTGTCAGAGATAGACACACAGATAAACTCAGAAAGGTATGAAATGAAGGCAGCGCGTGCTGCTGGAACCCAGCCTTTTATTGAAGAAAGGAAAAAAACACTCATGTTACAGCATCGTGGGTGTGACCACGCACAGTTTCACAAATACAAGTTCCACTGAATAAAACTGGTTCTATCCAGATACTGATACAGCACACACGTCCACATCTGGCACTCAAGGACACGAAGATTGACTGGTGTGCGAACAGCCTCCCTTCCAGAGCACCCCCGCATACACAGAAGTTCCTGCACAGCCTGCAAAGCAATCACCAAAATGCAACTCTAAGACAAGATGACAATTCTGTTAATAGTTCATAAAAGTACTCCAAAGATAAATGTGAAAAGTATTCAAACCACTTATATCAAAGTTCATTAAACTAAATAAATGAAAATATATTTTAATGATAAATCATAAGGATAAAGAACCTTTTTAAACTAAGCAATGATAATTCATATACAAATCTTCCGACACTCCTGGTTAGGATATTTCTAATTCTGGCAATGTTCCAGAGGTGAAAGAAGGAAATCCTAGAAAATGGGATTTAAATGACATGTCCTAGACAAAATTAACACCAAGGTTTTTTACTTTATTACCAGAGGTCAATTTAATGCCATCCAGGTTAAGTGATTGACAAAGCATCAAAAGGTAACTAAACGGAATAAACACACATGGAATTATGTAGTAAACAAAAAGTGTGTAATCACTCTAAATATTTTTATATTTTAGATTCTTGAAAATAGCCACCCTTTGCTTTGATGACTGCTGTGATATCTTGGCATTCTCTCCATGAGCTTAATGGTTTTCCAAAGAGTCTTGAAAGAACTTCCCAGAGGTTCATTGAGAGACGGTCAAAGGTTAATGTTTCAGTCATCATAGCAAAAGGCGGCTACTTTAAGGAATCTAAAATATAAAACATATTTCAATTTCTTTTACAATGTTTTGTTTGCTACATAATTCCATATGTGTTCATTCACAGTTTGGATGCCTTCAGTACGGTGGCCGGGAGGTGCAAGCCAACATTACAAAATCTGAAACTCTTTTACACAGCTCGAGACAAATTCACATTTCAGAAAACAATTTAACAGGATGTGAAACACTTTTACAAGTCCCCAAAAAAAATAACATTTCAGAAAACACTTTAACAACACACAAAACACATTTACAGGTGATAAAACTAACGGAAAGGACCCGTTCCAACTCCGAGGTTTATCCGGAAGTGATAACATGAGTGCTCATTGTGACCCAAGATGGACAGCGATTGAGCGGCATTTTGCCCATTGAGTAGATTAATGCGGTTTTGTTTTTCAAGCAAGCTCAATTTGTAACAGTTGCTACTCGAAATGGTACTTCTGCCACAGGAGGGAGCAACAGGGTGCCAGACCATCAGTAATAACCTCTAAGATGATGCCATCGCAGCTGTTGCTGTTATTTGTATTAGTTCATTTCCCCAAAGTTTCTGTATTTATTGCAACAAAACGGTTTGTTTCCAGTGATTACTCTCACTTCAGGATGACAAGAGAACAGTTCCAGATTCCACTCATCGAATTTCATTAAGATCTGATGTGGAATTTTAAAATTAAAACCCATTCAACTTTTACTAAGTTGAAGAACTTAGTAGAATATATTCATGATATCATGTTTTATTGTCTGATCATTTGTGATCTCTTAGTCCTATTTCAGGTGCTATCTGCAACTGCCACACCTATTTGCAGTCCAGTATCTAAGCAACTGAAAGGGTTGTTGCGAAAACAGGGCCACACCACGCGATTGCAGTTCATCTTGGTTCACCATGAGCGCTAAAGTTTTCACTTCCCAGTCAGCCTCAGAGGTACATTTCCTTTCCGTTAGATTTTGTCATTTGTAAATGTGTTTCGGGATTTGTAAAAGTGTTTCACATCTTGTTAAATTGTTTTCTGAAATGTAAATTTGTCTCAAGCTTTGTAAGTGTGTCAGATTTTGTAATGTTGGTTTGAACCCCCCGGCCACTGTACTTCAATGAGAATCTACGAACAATATAAATAGTCATAAACATAAAGAAAACCATTAAATGGGAAGTAGCCTGAGCCTGAAGATTTATCATTAATATAACACAAACTGGACTCCGCTGGACAAACGTGATTTAAACCCACGTAGTTCTGTTCCCATTATCCCTACAGCATGTTGAATCCTTTTTAGGAGAATGCTGTGTTTGACTGTGTGAATAGCAGCACAGAGATCTAACAGGACACACACAAGTCCATTATCTGAGGCCATGAGAGAGGGATGCCCAAAGGATTTGACCCAAGTTAGAGTTTAAAGGCAATCCTACCAAATAAAAAGGAAATGTAGGTAAACTTCTAAATGTTAACCAAGTTAACAAAACTCTAAAAATTCTCTGTCATTCTGACATTTAGCAAATGGAAATAATTTTGGAAGTCTGATCTAAAACTGGGAAACATTTAATCTCATTTAATTCATACAAATGGTAAAGTGTCTTTTTGTGGTGTATGGAAATATGAGGTTTAAACTGTAGCTTTTTTGTAACTTTCCTTAACGATCTAGTGTATAGTTCTTTACATGAAGGTATGAAAGTTAGTTACTTGAAAACAATTTGAGGCATCTTTTATTTTTCATGGCCATGCTTATTCCAGTAGACCAAGGGAAAGACAAAATACCTCCTGAGACTACATACAATGAATGTCACCACCCCAGCCAAAGTTTGCTGACAGCCACATGAGACACTTATCAGCCTGCACAGACCATGCTGGTCCTAAAAGCCACACCATGTTAACAATGATTCAGTTTTCTTGTAGCTGCCTGATCATCAGTCTGGTGTTCAGGTTAAATGCTTCATGACAAAGCTTTGTTCCCATGAGTAACAGGCTTTTATTTGCCTTGATATTTCTTTTGTTTCATTGTTCCATGCATTAATGAATTTGCGTTCTTTACATAAGCACACAGTCAATCACACAGCCTGGATTTTCTTCCAGTCCTATCTTACAGTTAAAGCATCTATCCCTTCAAGAGGGCATGCATTTTACTCCTTATATGTTATGAGCCACAATTGGAAAGCCAGTCCAGTTAACAATTTGTTTTGTAATTCTATGTTTTCCCCTTGTCCATCTCGCCTGGCTGCCAGCCACTTTCACCTATTGTCTTTTCAACTGATATTGTCTTTGAGAGAGGTCTTTTGCATTAAAATGTGAAGACTATGGTCATGAGAATGGCAGCGTAATGAATCACCATACATTATCAACTGACTTTCATTATTTTCCAATTAATTCAGACGTTTTTAGCAAGAATTCTACTTGAATTGTTCATTCAAGTAGAATTCTTGCTAAAAACGTCTGAATTAATTGGAAAATAATGAATGGATTTCTTATGTATTCTTTCAGTTTAACCCAGAGATACTCACTAATAGGCTCAGAGCAGGTATTCCTTTTGGTCCCATGCGGATTCAATGAATCAGCTCATCTTGCACTGATTATATCATTGTATTTGCTCTTGACAAATCTGTAACCCATATAAAAAGCCAACATAAAGTTGCTGTTACTTTAAAATTGTTAAAACATAAAAGAAGACAAAAAAATTTTAGGAACCACAACATATTTTCAATGGTAAATTTTATTGAAATGTGTAGAAAATAAAATACTGCTTAGTTCTTGCTAGGCAAGCATTTAGCATAACCAGCAAATAAAATATGCATGAAACAAGCTTTGACCTTTTCATTCCATGCTGTATTAACAAAGGGAACTGAAAAAAATTGGTTGCAAAGATGCAATTTGGTTAAAGTTTGTTCACCAAAATAAAACAATTTGAAAGATGTTCCTTTCCAGTCAGCTTTGGTCCTTGATGTTCTGTTTAGTTCCTCTGATGCTCTTCACTGGTTCAGTCCAATAGTCAAACGTTATGTTAGTGTCAGAGCATTCTGATGAGTCAGGTCGGAAATGTGGGGCTTTGACATTCCTACTACACTGATTAATTTCGTTTATGTAGCAGCAGTTAAGTCACTCCTCCAGCTCACCCCCCTAAGGATGATTGGTTCTAAGTTGGCTTGCCATCTCCCTTGTCTGGGGAGGATTCCAAGTTCAAATAGGCTTTCTTTATTTTAGCTTTGGCGAAATGTTTTCGATGCACTTCTCTTTAAAGTCAGAGCTGCTTTGTCTCATAGTGTTGTGCAGACATGGAATATATAATCCCACAGTTTTAACCGCAAAATTCTGCAGTGTCCTATTCACAGCTGTGTATCGGCTCATCTGTGTTTCTCTAGCTACTTTCACACTTTTTTTACTCCCCTGATTTGCCAAGCAAAGTAGTCACAGGCCTGCATCAGTTGAGTTCGGTAGTAGTAAGCTGAATTTGTGGGTTGTAGGAGTCATGTAACGTTTGTGTGACCAGCCAATCGCAGGACTTACAAGCATATACAAGACTCAGAAAATCATTTGGGGCATGACGTGTATGAAGGTAAGATTTGTAGTAGGCCTGTCACGATAACAAATTTTGCTGGACGATAAACTGTCCCAGATATTATTGTGATAAATGCTAATATTGTTGTTTGTAGACCATTTTCAACTAATATAATGATAACGGTATAATAATGCAAGTAGCTACACCCTCTTAAAGATCAATAAACTTTAATTTCTAAAGAACACTTTTAACATTGGAACAGGAAGACATTTTAAATATCCAAACTAAGTAAAGCACTAAAAACAATAAATAAAATGAATTATGAAGACTCTGTGACCAAAATGAACCTTCAAAAAATATTAATCATTAGGCCCAGACACGATAAACTCCAGTGATTGTGGACTCTCAGGAATGCGGAGATTGTAGATTTTCTTCGTCCATCCATCCATCCATCCATCCATCCATCCATCCATCCATCCATCCATCCATCCATCCACCCATCCATCCATCCATCCAGATTAATCAATTTATTAAATTTTTCTCTTTCATTTCATGAAAATAGAGAAATTATTTTCAGAAATTTTATTTTATTTCAATCATCCATCTGGAAGTTGACTTGACTTCAAACCTATACCAACTATATACGAGCCATGAAACATGGAACATTGTAAAACGAAATGGCAGGCCCTGCTATTGTCAACACTAAAAATAACAAAAAATGCTTGTGGTATTACACGTTAGCTAGTTTCTCAGTTTTTAGTGCACATCTCAAAACAGGCCTAACTTCACTTGTATAACTTAAACTTTAAACTAGCCTAAAAAAATAAATGAATAAGTGAAAATACCTCGTCTTATGGTAGAAAACATTTCCCCTTTAGAGTATTTTAACTGTATTTACTTAAACAGAAAGTCAACACTGAATGCCTTTACCAAAACATTCCCCCTTTTGGGACCAATATAGTGCAAAACAAAGCTGCATTAGATTTAACAAGAGAAAGTATAGCTTATGTATACAAAACATAATTCCAATAAATCCATGATACAGTCGTGGAAAAAATTATTAGACCGCCCTCGTTTTTTTTCAAATTCTTTTTCTCAATGTATATTACTTGAAGAAAACAATAAACAAGAAAACAAGGGTCGTCTAATAATTTTTTTCGTGGCTGTATGTAAACAAGATGAAAAAGTTACTTTTTAAACATATATTCATTGCATAGTCCGCAAAATAAATATCATATTCTTGCTGTCATTTGGGTTTTTTTCTACACATTTTGGACAAGAAAAAGCTACTGCATCTGGCTTCAGGCATGCCCTGGAGCATGTAATAATGCCCCCTCCTACACTAAAAAACCCCTCTGATGGGGCACTAGTAGCAGGGACTGAAAGATATTTTTTGGCCAGTTTATTGAGCCTTGGAAAGTTTGGTTTGTGGTGCTTCCACCACTGAAGTGAATCAGTGTCTGGGGTAGGTTGTCAGCTCAGTTTCTATTTCATAGTCTCAGTCATGGGGAGACGACACTTGCACATTTTGTTTTTTTTGGAGAAATGGACTGAACTTATATAGCACTTTTCCAGTCATACACACCGCTCAAAGCGCTTTACACAACATTCACCCAATCGCACTCACTAACACTCACACATTCATACACAGATCGGTAGGCAACTTGAGGTTAAGTGTCTTGCCCAGGGGCACATCGACATATGGCAGGAGGAAGTTGGAATCGAACCCACAACCTTCTCGATTGCAAGACAAGTTGGAGCAACACATAGCACGTTGTAAAATCAATTTAAAGGCTGTTGCCTTTAAAGATGGAACCACTACTATGCCACAGTCGCCTCAAGTAGCATCTTAAGTCATTTTGTTATTGGGTAGAGCCTGTTCTTTGCACATACACACAGCTGTACCACTTAGCTGGTGTGATACACTTGTTTCAGCAGGCAGAGACATCAGAAACCGCCCCTTTTTTGATGTTTTCCACCTTGCCTGTCAATGTAGGTTGTCCGGATCCTGGAATCCATTACTGAGGCCATGTCTCAGAGTTTGTCCTGCACATTGTTGCTGTATTTATCATTAAGGTACTGCCTTATGTTTTTTTTATTCTTTTAATAAGCACAGGGTCCTTGTATGCTGAGACCGGAGTCTGATTTTAAATAAATGGAGAACCAGTTTATTATAGAAAACACTGACATATGCCTCACCAGACAAGGCATCAGGAAAGTCTTGGAGGGGTCTTACAGTCTTATTTACAGATTCCAAAACATCATTGTCTTGTCAAGATGCTGGCTTTTCTTGTCTTAACCCAAGACACAAAACTATCGCTTTTTCCTGTTCCAGAAATCTCTCTATATAAAATACAAAATAGAATTTACTATATATATATAGATTCGATTCCTACCTATGGCATTATGTAGTTTATCTTCACAATAATAACAACACATAATGTTGGTGCCGCTGTCTGTTGTCATACAGATGAGTCGGTCTTCAGAAAGGAGTTCAAAGCGTCTTTAAAGCCTTCAGCAATGAACTGACTTTTGTGGTCATCAGGAAAGTAAGCTGTATGGAGGCAGACACTTTGTAGAGCCCAGTTGTCATGGACAATATGCACTTTCAAACTCATATATGGCTCTATTGTCCGCCTGTACCACAAGTGTGTTGTGGCAGAGTAAAAACTTACATCCGCCAGCTCTCTTGCAATCCTTCACGTGTGCAGTTGTATAGGTGGGGCAAGGCAACTTCAGCAAAATATTTCCGGGTAGGTTGTACATACCTGACGCCTAAAGTTTTCGGCAGGTGAATGAAGCCAGACTGTACAAATTGGCACACTATCTTTGGCAATAAACATTGCTCTCCACCGGGCCCCCGTTTTTTCATAGGGAACAGTGTGAAAATGATTCCTGTAAGGTGGGTTGTTTCTTGGCATGGATTTCTGGTCTGTTGTTGTCCTGAGCTTTTCGTAGAGAGCAGCATTTCTGCCACTCCACCAAGTGCTTCTGTTTGAAGTGTTGAAATAAATTCATACTGGTTCCATCTTTAGTAGCAACAGCCTTTAAATTGATTTTACAACGTGCTATGTGTTGCTCCAAGTCTGTGGTCGTGAAACCGAACCAGTTCCATATAACTAATGAAGTTGTGCCTTTTTTAGGAACAAGGTCATCATGGCCAGCTGCCATTTTCGCCATTCTTGTGAGAGATGAGCCTTCCGCCTTCATTCTTCTATTGTGGAAATCTACCGGAGCTGACAGATAAAGATTTTTCCATTTTCACAACTAACGTTTATCTGGAAGCAATTTCTGCTTCCATGTGTCCTTTATTAGGGAGACACCAGGAGCCCATCTTTTGCCAATTTTTAAAGGGCTTGCCACGTTGACAAATTAAAACCATCATCCCATCTCGGGATTACTATGATCTTAAATGCCTTCTGTGGTCTTCAATTTAAGCCGAACAAGTCTGTTGATATAAGGTTTGTTTCATACAAACCTGGCTTACATCTAGCGCTCACCTCTGCAAAGAGGGTTGGTGACCACCATGTGTATAGCTCATGGCAAATTCGGCATCCTAATGCAGCATATCTTCCCAAGATTACAACAACTCGATGAAGAGGGTTGTTGGTCACCATTTGTCTTGGAGGAACAGAGAAAGTGGAATTCCCTATGTCCTGTGTGTGCACTGCATGTCTACATTGAGTTTACACAGGAATTAAGGTTGTCTGATCATCTTTGTGTGTACTTTGCCAACCTCGCCAGGTGCAGAGCCCTATCAAAACTGCGCCTATCTCATTGGATTGTGGAGGCCGTCTCTTTAGCTTATAGAAGCAGGGGTCTCCCACTGCCTCAGGTTGTGAGAGCCCACTTTAGGGGTACTGCTGCCCCATGGGCATTATTCAGAGGGGGTTCTGTTTAGGACATTTGTGTGGCTGCTAGATGGTCATCACCGCACACATTTTACAGGTTTTATCATTTGGATGCGACGGCCCAATCACATTGTTTACTGCTCACACTGTTTTTTCTGCTGGTTCAGAAATGCCACAGTTGTTTTCTGGCTGGACCCGAGCTTGATAGCTGTTCTACATGCTGTGTATATATGTTCCGGATTACATGTGTTGTACCGAGTGTATCGACTGACAGGGAACAAAATATTAGAATTAAAAATTGCATATAGTAATTTTTTAATATTTTCTGACATGTATACAGCAGGCAATAAATTAGAAAAAAGGTGCAAGTAAATGCAAAAATCTATGTTTCTCTTCAGTGCTTTTGATGTATCATCAGTCAGTTCGTCAGTCATTTTCTACTGCTTCTTTCATAGTGGGTCGTGGGGAAGCTGGTGTCTATCTCCAGGAGTCTATGGGTGGGAGTTGGGGTACACCCTGGACAGGTCGCCAATCCATTGCATTATTGAGCCACTTTGGAGTGTTTTGGAGGAGCGAGTCAGGAAACGATTTCCTCCACCAGTATCACGTAGTGACCTGGCCACTATCCTGCAAGAAGAATGGCTTAAAATCCCTCTGACCACTGTGCAGGACTTGTAAATGTCATTCTCAAGACGATTTGACGCTGTATTGGCCGCAAAAGGAGGCCCTACACCATACTAATAACTTATTGTGGTCTAAAACCAGGTGCTTCAGTTTCATTGTCCAACCCCTGTAGTTCTACATTGTTTTGGCAAACTTACACACCAAAGCAACACTAACTTTGGTGACCTCCGATTGGCGTATCACGCTGGCGTGTCATTACCGCCAGCGTGAATAACAATCTTACTGTATTTACACTTATCCTTAGGCAGCAGTTTCAGGTAGATTTGATGTTGTCCGTTCTGGCCCTTGGCAAACATTTGACTATGGTCGATTGTGTTTCTAGTTTCACGTTTCTGACTATGGAGCTAACAGTTACCAGAGTTGGCTTCTCAGTGAGTGTGTCGCTGGGTGGGGAAAATCTGTTAGAAACGCAGACAGGTTGGTGGTGACTTGCGATTTGGGGTCCAGGACTATGCTTTCTACTTTCCGTCAACCAGCCAGCCTGAGGTCCAGGTTATGCGGGCTCTGCTGAAGGAGTATGGAGAGCTACCCTCGGTGGCTCCGCGCTGGCTAAGGGGTCTCGGCTATCTGCTGGTTTTTCAACAGTGCGCAGCCAGCCTTCCAATTCAAACACCCTCGCCCACCAAAGCGACAAAAATGCTACATTTATTACACATACCATTATCACTAAAGGAGGCAGAGGAGTAACTGAAAATCTGACACAGAGAAACAGCAGAACGGATAGCCATGGTGGAGGTTGTTGTAAATTTGGGAGTTGTTTGGCCTTCTTTCCCCCCTGTGCACCACCGGGTCCATTTCTCTCCAGTTCCGAGACCCATCCAGTAAAACCAGCAAAGTATTTACCTTGTGAAATAATTAGAAATGATTAAGTATAAAATCAAGATGTAATGCCAAAATGATCAGTGTACAGAGTATACAATTGAACAGATACAGAGTGACCTTCGGTACCGGGCCCCCCTGAACCCATCTTAGGGATGAACTGAGAGGAGCAAATAATGGAGCGTGAGTCCTGCTTTTATCTATGCCTGTTCTTAACCCTCCTAAAGAGGTGTCATCCTCTTGTATCAGTTTATCTTTGACTATCTGTTGCAGCTTATGTGAAATCAACAGTTATGTTGTGTAAGCTGTAGCAGTGAGCGGTGCGGCAGATATATTTAATTAGGTCAGCAAAGAGATGATTAGAAAAAGCCACAGAATCATACATCCATAACAAGGTAAAGCTAATGCTAAGCTAGTAACCCCTTACCACTGTGAGAAAAACTGTAAAACACAGAGGGAATACAAACGTTAAGTGCAGCAACAGAAAATATGTGTTTTAACGTGCTTATGTGTTGGAATAAGTCAGAGATGTTACAGTAGAGAGAAATCAGATCACTTGAGAGAGCCTTCACACACCAAACAATCCACCGAGTGCAATAGTGAAAACAGGAAGGGACGCAATACACCTTACCCACATTCTGAAACAGCGCCAGTCACCGCTATGTGCAGCAAATTATTTAGAGCCACAAATGTTACATTACCATTTGAAAAAAGACAACATATTATTTTTAATAAATATTTACTGTAAGAAATTTACTGGCATTTTTAAAGAGCCACCATTTTATTTAATTTATTCCAGAAGTCTTGGACTTCTGGTCTAAATTCTCTCTAGCAAATTTCAATCTGGGCAACATGTTTTTCTTAGGGAGCAAAGCCATCCTCCTTGCACACCTCCCTGGAATGACAAAAGTGCATAGTTTCTTGCTGATTGTACAGGCATGCAGTTTTACATCAACAGTAGCAAGAGTCTTTTGAAGGTCCCAAGATTATTGTTTACGGTTTTTGGAAACATCTGTTAGTTCTTTGCAGTCAGCTTTTTGGGTGAAATTGTTTTGACGGCTAGACCTAGACATGTTGGAAGAGGTTTTGCATGTAGAATTTCCTGAAAGCACCTTGGCTGATTTGAAATCTGTTTGAGACCTCTTTACAACCCTTATCAGACTCATTAACTGCTACAATCCTCTTTCTGAAGCCATCAGCAAGTTACTTGGACCTCCCCATGGGATGAATGGTCACTCCAACAGTCAGAAACACAGACTTAATGTGTGAGGTTTAAACAGGGAAAGTCTTCAAAATGCTGAGTAATTTTGTTCTAATCATGTGCCCCTGAGGTGATACGCCTGTGTGTAATATCACCAAATTTAAGTTGGAATACATAGGAGGCTGTTCTTTGTAATACCTTCAATTCAATTCAGTTTAATTTATATAGCGCCAATTCACAACACATGTTGTCTCAAGGCACTTCACAAAGTCAATTCAATCGAATCATACAGATTTCAATTCAGGTTCATACATTCCAATTAATCCTAACTATCAAAAATTGCAGTCAGATTCAGTTATTTATTCAAATTGGTTAAAAAGTTTTTCTGTCTAAGGAAACTCCGCAGATTGCATTGAGTCAGTGACTTGTAGGATTCACCCCTCCTGGATGAGCATGTGGAGACAGTGGACATTGGATTTGCCCCACAGGAAAATGCATTTTTTATGACATTGCCAAAATACTTTTTCTTTGGTTTTCTTTAGGATTGTTAAAGTTGATAATAAAATGTTTACTCCATATCTCCAAACATGTTAGAAAAACCAATTACCTGTTTTAGTGTGTCCTGTTTTTTTAAGTTTGCACCCTTTTGGTTTCAGATCTGTAAGGGACCAAATATTTATCAAAAGAGTTTATTATAATTAAAAAGATGAAGTAGCCATGGGAAAATGCTGGAGTCCAAAAAGTAGAGAAAGCTAACATTTTAAAGAAAGCAAAACACTTCTCTAGGATAGTTTGACTTTGCTGGATGCAAGCTTTCTATATTAGTTTGAGAAGTTGCCTACAATGTCACCCTACTTTTCTGGTGAAAAACTGTTGTACCCATGACCAGAGATCAAATGAGAAAAGTTAATGAAGGGTTCTGGGTATCAGCTGTGTGTCTGGGTGTCAATTGTCATACTTTGAAAGTGATATCTTCTATTTTTTCAATTAGATTCAGAAAAAGACAATGACTTCTTCATTAACCTGTTGTCCTTCACATAGGAAACAAATTTCGAGCAGTTTTAGTAAATTAGAAAATTATTCCTG
Source organism: Girardinichthys multiradiatus (assembly GCF_021462225.1). Lineage (NCBI taxonomy): Eukaryota > Metazoa > Chordata > Actinopteri > Cyprinodontiformes > Goodeidae > Girardinichthys > Girardinichthys multiradiatus. The sequence goes on along the minus strand of NC_061804.1, from coordinate 43,969,276 downwards.
ATTGGCATTATGTTCAGCAGCTCAAATTCTGTTACCAGCTTTAGTTTTCTAAAGCAACTGACATGGGATTCATACCAGATCTCAGCAACAACCCAAGTAATCCACACATGCAAGGAAATCAAAACAAATTAGTCCATAAAATAAGTTATGGATGAAAAATGGAATGGCACAGGGACTGCGTATTGAACATATAAAGAAAACGATAAGAAAAAAAGGCACAGGAAGCCAAGACAAAGTAGAAGTCAAGGGCCCAGCTAAAACCTGGTAGTATTTAGTAAGCATTTCTGCTGCTATGTCTAAATCACTGCCAGCTGGCTTAAAATTAACTGCTAACCTATGAAAAGGTTCCTCATTACCAAATGATTGTGTACTAGAACTCCCAGGGTCGTTAATTTGATGGTTTTGAAAATTTAACATGCCATAACCCTGGTTTATTAAAACTGTTATCTTCCTGGCATCCTGACTTTTTCTAAACCTGTCTTTTGTATTCCTATGTCTCTTTAAAAAAAAAAATAAAGTAAATAAAAGACCTAAGTATTTCTACCTCTATCTACCACATTTTGACGGCGCTATTATTTACATTGATATTTTTTTTTTTCCGCGGCTGAGTATACGTGCGAGCGTTGCCTAGCAACCGCCTCTCTAGAACGCACTCTGAGAGGGAGATTGCTGGCATCCTACAAATAGCTTCTAGAAGGATATTTTCTGCTCAAGAGGCATTTGAAATGTTTCAAAAATTAAATGATTGTGATTCTGGGGCAAGAGGAATTTTGACTCTTGGTCAGTAGTCCATTCCAGTGACAGCGGGTCCCCTGGGCAAAAAGTTGTTGTCGAGTTGTCCCATTAGCAGGAGGTGGTGACGGATTATTTCAAGGTAGTAAAAGACTAGCCTATGTAACGATTTTATCATTTAGGCTATAGTTTACAGATTAGTAAACTAATAATCTATAAACTATTTATATAGCAACAGTGCCACAATCAACACAGGTTCAGAGACAGGAAGACGAACCAGGTCCCCAGTCCCCAGCTATAAACCCAGCAATCCAGCTCACTGGCAGAAGAGAAACTACAAATCAAGGTACTGTTAATGGACAAAGAAATAAAAAATAAGTTAGGTCATAGATAGGTATAGTAGCCTAGTAACAACGATCTATTCTGCGCTCTACAGCGTTTTCATTGCAAGACGAGCACACACCTGAGACGGAGGAGGAGATAGGAAAGGATGGTACTTGTGCGGACAGTGGTAGGGGAGGAAGAAAGAAGAGGGATGCGTCAGAGCCAGAACGCGTTGACTGGCAGAGGGACCCACCACGTACGCAAAGCGCCTGATCCAAGATGCCCAGACCGCATTCCTCTGCTTGGTGGTTGCCGAAATGCTCATCCACGTTCAGGGCTGTGCTTTGGCCCGCAGAGTTTTAGGAGATGATGCCTCCTTGGACATGAGTGTGGATGAGCTGAAGGCATTTTTAGCACTAGTTTATGTCCGTTGAGTGAAAGGGGGGCGTAAAATATACATGCATCTTGGTATTATTTTTCAGTACTATTTATAAATAATAATTAAACATAATAGTTTTTGATCGAATACTATTATTAATTCTTGTCAAAACCATAATTTTATAGCGTGCAAGAAAACTTTTAGCATTATGACCAATGAAATGCGATGATGTCATCACTGCCCTTGCATTCAGAATACTCACCGTCAAATTGAAGGGCTTGGGAGTTCTAGTAGTGTTAGAATTCTGGGAGTCCTAGTGTTAATGTCCATGGTTCTTGCTGAATTTATAAATGCCTGAATGTTAAGTTAGTGTCATTGGAGCCATAATCTGGAAGTGGAAAGAATATAATGTCAACTTGAACCAGCCATAGCCAGGTGCCCCTTGTAAGATTTCTGACAGAGTCACAGGTACAGTTTTTTTCTCCATGAAAACAATTAGTAATAGACTCAACCGGAGTGGTCTTTGTGCGCACTCACAGCTGATGACTGCAGTGCTGAAGAAAAAGCATGTTGGAATTTGTTTAAAGTTTGCTGCAGAAGATCTGGACAAGGCAGTGAAATTATATACGAATATAATCTGCTCAGATGGGACCAAAGCAGAGTCTTTGAATGTCAGTGCACATACCATGTTTAGAGGAAAAGTAAGTTTGCACTGCACACCAAAACTCCATGCTGAGAGTGGAATTTGCAGGTAGGAACATCCTGGTGTGTTGTGTGCCACTGTGGCACAATGGAAAAAGTGGTTGTCATGCAATCTGAAGGTTGCGGGTTTGATTCCAGCTTCCTTTTGTTACTTATCAGTGTGCCCCTGGGCAATGCACTGAACACCAAGTTACCTTATGTGTCATGTTTGGCTGGGAGTCTGTGGCACCAATGTGCAGAGCAGGAGCCTTGAGCCGCATGGTTAGTTGAACAGTTCTTTTAATAATAAACACAGAAAAACTTACAAGGAGGCAGGGCACAGAACACAAATTAGGTGACAGGGTTGAAGCAGGTGGTCAGCAGTACGATCCAGTGGTGAGAATAAATACTTAGATAGGTTGGGGAATGGACCAATGAATAGGGGAGCAAATCAGAGGCAAAATCAGAAGCAGCTGGTGGGACAGAAATGTGCAGGGAACTCAAGGAGGGAGGCTAGTTAACTCAGATGATCTGGGAGTCCAGGAAAACAACATAACATCTAAGTGAACAGAAATAAGTAAGCAATGGAACTAACTAAGAGCACTAACAAGAAGAAACCAGATTTACAAGAAATACAAACTAAAACATCTAAGTCAGGAATCCCAGAATGTAATCTAAACACAAGAATGAATGATGGTTCTAATAAACATGAATTAACTGAAATAGCAACAGAAATAGAGTTCAACCTCAAAACCTAACAGAGGTAGATCTTTACAGTATGCTTGACCGTTTGATCGGGGTGAATGAATAATAAGCACGATGAGTCTGTAATCATTGAACATCTCATGTCACTAACAGTTCCATAATAATGTTTTTATACCTGGTCTTATGCCTGCATTGTTTTAAATTTCTTCTCTGATGCTGGTGTATCGCAACAATTTCCATCAGGGGAATAATAAAGTACCTACCTACCTAGACAACATTACCAAACACAATAGAAAACTCAGATTTGCCTGATTTCCATGCATACAAATATGTGCAAACTTGATAGCCCGTGCAAACCATATCTATAATCAGGTGTAACCAGGAGTGCATCTGTCAAATGAGCAAAAAAGCAAGCGCCATTAATTTAGCGTTTGCCTTCATGAATATGCAGAACATATGCTGCTCAACAGAACGTGCAAAATACCAGGAAGAGAATATGCAAATGTAAATCCATACCATCTGCAATGCGATTTATTAAACCTGAAACACATTGCGGTTGCAGTTTTTGAGTCTCTAACAGCACGTTTGAAAGGCAGGTGCAAACTGGCATGCAAAAATGTCTGCGGTCAGTGTGGCGAGAAGCAGGATACATTGACCGAGACAGAGAGAACCTTCTGTGCGCATGCCAACATATTTTGACTGTAAAATAAAAATAGTAGACATATTATTTAACCAGCAATGTTATTTTGGAGCTGCAGTATTTTTTATTTGCAGTGCACCATCACTTTATGGATACCCTTATGTCTGAATGCACTGGCAGAGCAGTACTATAGAAAAATGCCACACATCATTCTAGTTGTCTGCAGCTTGGATTGTATTTCCCCATCTTTCAGATCTAACGGGATAACAAGAGTTTGCTGTTTACAAATGATGAAGCTGCAGCTAGAGGTAACAATGTTGTGATGTGAACAACATCTAGTTACCCTCAAGTTCATTCTTCATACCTAATGCTTTGATATAGCTGTTGTTTGATGTAACCCCTGACTCGTTTCTCTTCACATTGCCATATCTTATCATTTATTTTGTAAAATAGGCAAGCATGTGCTGCTGTTTTAATTTCAAGCTTATTAAAAAAGAGGGATGAAATTGAGTGAGAGTATTAAAGGGTAGGATTAGCATGTAGAGACAATCCTCTGTGAAATTACCACAGCAAAAGGCAGCTGATGTTACCTTTAAACCTGCAATGTGTCTTCCCGATCCACTGTTTACCTGTTTCCCTTCAGTATTAATTAACCCGTTGCTCACTTCTCATCTGTCTATAATTGTTGCAAAATTAGGTGATCTAGTCATTTCATTTGGCATTCCGGTTTTTATTTCATTGTTTAAGACTCCCAGTGGCAACATCCAATAAACCTGCCGTTTAATATTTCTGAATAAGGTGGCTTGTGTTGGTAAAAGATTTAAGAGAAATCCATATTTCTTTACAGTGGAGATATCATTATTTTAAATCCTTCCTTTTCACACTTAAATCATTCAGTTGTGGTCTATATAAAATGGAACCGTAATGCTTTGGTCTAAATTCCTTGTTATTGTTGCTCCACAGGTAGGTTCTGAGGTGTGTCTGAGAGCAATCTGTTTTTGGTGTGCTCTCTTTAAATGCTATTGAGGCACTTCACCCCCCCCCCCCCCCCCCAGGTCAAAAAGAGCTCCACTTTAACCTGTTCAGCCATTTTTGTAGTTTGATAGCAGAAATACAATTATCTAGCGCTGCAGAAACAAGACAAAAACAGCAAAAACAATGCCAAACTCTTACATTACACATACAAAGTACAGTTATGTCCTCAAGGAGCTAAAAGCAGAACACAGCACCAACATAAGCAGAAGGCACAATGCTACTGCTATCAGAACGATGGCCAGGACGTCATATGAACACACAATAAATACAAATACAAATAAAATAAAGTTTGTTGTCATTTTAGCATTATTTGCAGCTTACCGCTTTCCTGTGTCCATCGTTTCCATAGACAGAAGGAACTGACCCCTTAATCAGATGAACTCTTTCAGCAAATCCCTCTTGATACTGGCGGAGGTTGCTGAAGGCAAGTGCTGAAATAGGAATTTCTCCACTGATGTGGGTAGATTTCCATGAAAAATAAAATATTACCAGGCACTTTCAAGAGATTCTGATGCTATGGGACAGTGTAATAAATTGTGTGGGTTAATACACCAAACAGCTGAACCGGACGTATCCTCTTTCTGCGTCGGCATACTTGAGCTTGGACTACAAAATTGCAGCAAGAAATGTATATGGCGGATATGCGAAATTGGTCAGCCAGAAGTCCATGACCTTATTTAGCTGTTCTGCACCAAAGACTCTGACGTAACATTTCAGAAAACATAGCAGATGATAGACAAAACTGAACGGAATGAAAAATATGATTCAAACAATATGTAAAGATATTGACGCAACACCTGGTGAGACTAAATTTAACTTTTCTGCACTCCCATAGACTCCCAAGTACACAACAAAAATGTATTTAAAGACTACAAAAGTGGGTTTTGCATGAAATTGTAATGGAATTTTCTTATCAAAGTAGGAGAGAAATTTACTCATTAAAAGAGCAAAACCGGGCTTTGTCTTTATAAGTTTTATTCAAAGGAATTCAGCGTTTGAATGACTCTGTCACTGAGCAAGTCAGTTAAGCAAAGCCCCGATCAACATTTACATACAGTATTTAAAGAGTATGTGGGTGTTACCTCAACTTCAAAGAGTCTGTGTTTTATGGCCCTAGACCCTCCTCGGGTCAGGGGTAACAAAGTTATCTACGAGCAGACCCATCTGCTCTTCCTGAGACATCACCCTAAAGCATGGGTTTTAACCATTAAACGTCTGATAATGGTTTTACAGATCAACTCCTCTAAGGTAACAAAACACAGAGGTCAGAGGGGAGAGAGGTAAGGGAAGTTCAGAGCATTAAAAATAATTTTCCACAACAATACGTTTTGGACGACATTTAGTGAATCAGTAACAGCTACATAATTCTATATACTTTTGCTTCATAATGTTGATGTATGTCTACAATGAAGGAAGTAATAAAAATTAGGGAAAGCGATTATATGACTGAGGTGTGTCTAAACCTCTGACTGGTAGTGTATGTTTACTTATGGTCAGATCAGTTGTTTCCATTTTGTTGCTCCGAGGGCTGTGACAAACAATCATACATGTATTGTGTGAAACTATTAACCTGTTAAGCCCTAAGGGGTTTTAGAGTAATTTCCGCCTGATATTACACACCTTAAATAAATCAATTATAGCTCCACAGTTATAAGGCCTACATACAAACGTTTGGTACCTGTGTAAAGGTAAGACATAAAAGAATAGTTTTCCAGTGGAACCACTATTGTAACTGTTACTATGTCTGATAAAAAAAAAAAACAAAATAAACATTTTGAGCCTTGCCGAAAGTTTTCTTGAAGGAAAATTGCAAAACGCCATGGAAATACTTTGAAATTCCTAGGAGAACCCCCAGGTTGCATTCATCGACATCTTCAATATAACTGCATCAAATTTGGACTGAATAAGTTGAAGCATATATGTTCCACAAACGTTTTAGAGGGCAATGTGCCAGGAGAAATGGCAGTTAGGCAAAGGGTGCCAAAACTTTCCCAAATGTGTTTTTCACCTCATAAAAAGGAAATAAAAGGGAATCTGGTCAAATAAAAGTGCTGATTTCCATTGTAGGAGTCCTTCTGCATATGACATAGCCTTTGGTTATGACATTTACCCTGTGTATCATCAAAATGTATAGTTGCAAACATAACTGGAAGCTAACAGATTAGCGCGCAAGCTAGCAACAACCAGCAGACTGTAATGTGCAAGCAAATTACATCACCAGAAAAGGTGCTAGAAAGACAGGTTATGCCTTGTTAGAAAGGTGAGTGTCTCTAGTTTGTTATCATATGAGACATGGGGGGTGCTGCAAAGAGAAAGGTGCTTTTTGTACCATTTTGTTTACACAGTCAGCAATGTCTGAGGGACTGTAAAATGTCATTGCCTGTGTTTAACCTGCTGTAAGACAAAAAGGTATTTGTGCAAAACTCATTTGTTGAATTGTTTTGTGAAGATTAAAGCCTCCTCTTGCGATATATAAGAAAAACAAATTGGTGGTTTTACCTGGTAATAGACTGCCAAAAAGGGCCGTGGACTAGTGTCAGCCATAAGAGGTTAATATTTTTTGCACCCTGGGATCCCCCAAAATGAGCCGGACAGTGTTGGTGAGGGGAGAAATGTCTGATTTCCCCACTTAGATCCATTCGAAGGAAACAGCAGACAGATTCCATATTTTGACCATGCCTTTTTTGCAGAAGAGGAACAGAACTGCTGTGAATGCACTTTGTAATAAAAAAGGTGATTTTGACTCTTTTCTAAATAGAAATCCTTTGTAGTTATGAACAAAGAAAATATTGCTTTTGGGCCATCCTCTTTGGTGTTGCTGTCTCATCTCCCATTTTAATTTATTTACTTCCTTTTTTTATTTCAGTAAACAAAATCCACTGAGTACTTTTAATCAGAGCTGATATTTTTGGAAACCAGAGTAGAAACATGTAATACAGCAGCACCTTGGAATGGTTTACCTTATCTCGCAATAATGGGTTACAGACAGAGAACGGCTTTTCATATAGGGAAGTAATGGGGCTAAGAGGCACTAAAGGGCAGGGTGGAGGTAGATGTTCAGCTTAGTCCATCTGGTTTTGAAGGCAGATTTCAAAAATAAATGTTAAATGTTCTCTGCATTTTCTGTCAGTATGTCACTGTTGGAGAAAAATACATACATATGTAGAGAATTAAGAAACAATTTAGGTGTAAATGTGAAAATTGTGGCTTGTCGTATAAAAGAGCTTTTGCTGAACAGAAAAAGCCCATTTACATCAAACATATTTGTAAATTTAAATTTAAATTAAAAGTAAGAACAGCTTTTTGCACCACACCACAAAAAGGAGCTGGATATTTTCATAGTCACAGTTTTGGGTCAGAAAATTTGGTCCTTTTACATCAGCTTTGTTTTTTTGAGCTGCATTTTGCTCTTTCCACATTAAAAAAAAGCGTGTCTGGTGGTGGGAGTCACTGAAGATGCTCTGTGGTTTCCTCATATACAATTCTGTTGATGGAAGGGAGTTTGCTGATACTGATTCAGGAGTTGTCTATTGGGCTTTTGTTCAAAGAGATAAGGCTCTTCCCATGAAGCCCAACACAGACCACACAATAATAAATATTTTACATTTAACTATACACTATACACAAGTATCTATACACTATACATTAGGCTAAATGAAGATGTTTTTCTAGTTTGTCATGGTAAAAATGCTGTTAAATACATAAAATGTTTATGTTATCAGAATCAGCTTTATTCATCAAGTTTGCGGACACAAATAATAAGTTTGATTTTGGTTCCACTCTGCTCTCAGATAAGACATTTTAAATATAAATGTATAATAATAGAAAATAAAAGATACATGTTTTTTGTTTAATATGTATTTATCCAGTGCTTTAACAAAACAGGAAAACAAGGTTGAATTAGTGCAAATATGCATGCTATCAATCTGGGCATTGTGACAAGTGTTCATCACAGAAACAGCCTGGGGGAAGAAACTGTCTCTGTGGCGGCTGGTTTTAGCAGACAGTTTTCCACCAACCTGAAGGTAAAAAGTCTAAAAAGTTTGTGTCCAGAGTGTGTGGGGGCTGCAGAGATGTTAGCTACCTTTTTTCCTGACCTGTATAAGTCCTGGATAGAAGAACGGTCTGGCCCTATGACCCTCTATGCAGACTTAATTGTTAATTGCCGTTTGGACCTGTCCCATTTTGTGGATGAGCCAAACCACAGAGTGATGGATGAACACAGGACAGAGTGAATAGGTGGGCCTTTTTCTGAACAGATTCTACGTGTGACACGGGTCCCAACAAAGGGTAGTTCCTAGGAACTGGAAGTGATCTACAGTAGACGCAGGGACATGAGGATGGTGAGAGGAGTCAGTGTGGGGGGCGTTCACAGGGCGCCCACCATCATCTCCACTGTCTTGAGCATGCTGAGCTGATCTACTTCCAGTCTGTATGCAGACCCATCATGAGCTGCAGTGGTACACAGAAGCACAACATCGGGAGTGGTGGACTAGTTGTTAGAGAGCAGGGAATTTGCGTCCTGGAGAGAAAACTAGTACCCTGGTTCGAATACCACAGCCGGCCACTTTGGGTCCCTGAGCAAGACCCTTAGCCCCTGAATGCTCCCCGGGCACCGCACAATGGCAGCCCACTGCTTCCTAAAGGATGGGTTAAATGCAGAGGATAATTTCTCCACCCCTCCTTGAACCGCCACCTTAACGTGGTGGAGGGGTTTGAGTGCTCAAATGATCCTAGAGGCTATGTTGTCTGGGGCCTAAATGCCCCTGGTAGGGTCTCCCATGGCAAACAGGCTCTAGGTGATGGGTCAGACAAAGAGTGGTTCAAGAATCCCTCATGAGGACCAAAATATCGAGGCACGTGACGTCGCCTGGTACAGCGGAGCCAGGGTCCCACGCTGGAGCCAGGCCTGGGGTCGGGACTCGTCGGAGAGCGCCTGGTGGCCGGGTTGCTCCTCGCGGGACCCGGCCGGGCCAAGCCCGAATGAGAGACGCGAGGCCATCCCCCAGTGGGCCCACCACCTGCAGGGGGAACCGTGAGGGACCGGTGCAAAGAGGATTGGGTGGCGGACGAAGGTGGAGACCTCAACGGCCCAATACCCGGATGCTTATGCTGGCTCTAGGGACGTGGAATGTCACCTTGCTGGGAGGGAAGGAGCCTGAGCTTGTGCAGGAGGTTGAGAGATATCGACTAGAAATAGTCGAGCTCGCCTCTACACACAGCTCGTGATGGGCTCGTGAACCCATCTCCTTGAGAGGGGTTGGACTCTCTTCTACTCTGGAGTGGCCCACGGGGAAAGGCGGCGGGCTGGTGTGGGTTTGCTTGTTGCCCCCCAGCTCAGCCGTCTCGTGTTGGGGTATACCCCAGTGGATGTGAGGGTCGTATCCCTGCGTCTTCGGGTTGGGGAGAGGTCTCTGACTATCATTTCAGCCTACGGGCCGAGTGGTAGTGCAGAGTACCTGGCCTTCTTGGCGTCCCTGTCGGGGATGCTGGATAGTGCCCCTCCCGGGGATGCCATTATTCTGCTGGGGGACTTCAACGCCCACGTGGGGAATGACAGTGACACCTGGAGAGGCGTGATCGGGAGGAATGGCCTCCCCGATCTGAATCCGAGTGGTGTTTTGTTATTGGACTTCTGTGCTAGTCACGGATTGTCCATAACGAACACCATGTTCAAACATAAGGGTGTCCATCAGTGCACTTGGCACCAGGACACCCTAGGCAGGAGGTCGATGATCTTGTTGTCGTATCATCAGACCTTCGGCCGCATGTTTTGGACACTCGGGTGAAGAGAGGGGCTGAGCTGTCCACTGATCACCACCTGGTGGTGAGTTGGATCCGCTGGAGGAGGAGAAAGCCGGACAGACTTGGCAGGCCCAAGCGCATAGTGAGGGTCTGCGGGGAACGCCTGGCGGAGAAAAGGGTGGCTTGTCCCCTTCAGGTTGGAGAGGAGTTCCTGCCTCAAGTGGAGGAGTTTAAGTATCTCGGAGTCTTGTTCACGAGTGAGGGAAGAATGGAGCGGGAGATCGACAGACGGATCGGTGCGGCTGCCACAGTAATGGGGGCGCTGTGCCGGTCCGTTGTGGTGAAGAGAGAGCTGAGCCGAAAAGCAAAGCTCTCAATTTACCGGTCGGTCTATGTTCCTACCCTCACCTATGGCCATGAACTTTTCGTTCTTTCGTTCTCTGCCCCATGACCGAAAGAACGAGATCCCGGATACAAGTGGCTGAAATGAGCTTCCCCCGTAGGGTGGCCTGGCACTCACTTAGAGATAGGGTGAGGAGCTCGGCCATCCGGGAGGGGCTCGGAGTAGAGCCGCTGCTCCTCCACATCGAGAGGAGCCAGTTGAGGTGGCTCAGGCATCTATACCGGATGCCTCCTGGACGCCTTCCTCGGGAGGTGTTCCACCGGAGGAGGCTCAGGGGATGGCCCAGGACACGCTGGAGGGACTATGTCTCTCGGCTCTCGGCTGGCCTGGGAACGCCTTGGGCTCCCCCCGGAGGAGCTGGAGGAGGTGTCTGGAGAGAGGGACGTCTGGGCGTCTCTGCTGAGTGTGCTGCCCCTGCAACCCGGTCCCGGATAAGCAGAAAATGACGAGTTCGAGTACGAGATAATTTCTCCATTGTAAGATCAATAAAGTCTAAATTATTATTATTAACAGCCATTTATAAAGGAAAAGCTACTGTATTAGAATTCATCATTAATGTACTTGGTGCCAAAAATAGTTACCGCTCTTTTAAGCAGATTTACATATAGTCTACATTGATGTATTTACATTTTATGGTTGTAGAGAAGCCAAATAACATACCATCAGGGCAGTTTTGCAGGGCTAAAGTGCGCAGCCCATGTTCGGATGCAGTCCTTGACGCAGCTGACACGGGTTTGAGGCCTGGCTCTCTAACCATTGCCACAAGTATTCCCTCCTCTCTCCCTATTTCCTACTTTTTGAGGCATGTATATTTGAAAAAAAAAAAAAACAACACATACCAATCCAGCCCTTTCTCTCCAAGACAACTTTGATTTTTAGTATCTAGTAGTTATTTTAATAAGATGTACACTTTATCTGTCAAGAATAAATCATATTGTCACAATCATTTCATGTTAAAAGGTTAAAAATAATTTGCTCCAACTTTATGGGGAGCAGCATTCAACTATCTGTCAGTATCTATGTGTCTTGTAGTTTCTTGTAGTGAAAGTAGATAGGAGAATTCACCTTTAGTAGGGAGAAACCTTCAAGTCAATGTTAGCAACCATCATGACTGGGGGTTGGAGAAGACAGAGCATACACACAAAAACGATGAAGTGTTTTCTATGTTATGGAAAAAGTAGAAAGTTAAAGGCAGTGGTCACTCATTTATGAGCCACTAACTACTGAGCCATTAGTAAAATTTACAGGATGGAAGACAGTACACATAGTACGTCCCAGCCAGATGGGTCATGGCCTCTCAGAGAGTTCCTAACTTAGCTGCAAGATGTAGCGGAGCCCGTGGTGGGGCAGAGGGTGCGGCTGCTCTGGGCCCAATGTTATGAAGGGGCCCATGCCGCCAACCACCAGACTGATGGCGAAAAACCCCCCAAAAAAAATTAAGTCGCAAAGTTGGTCTCATACTGCTGTATTTGTAAGGATATACAGTAAGTGTAAAAAACAGGGAAATATCAGTCCAGATCAGAGCGTTTCTGAAATAAGATTAAGCAGTAATGTGACCATTGTGCTGAAATAGCCTGTCGGCAGTTGTGCTAGATTATCAGCGGTTGGCTGTTTAATGATAAAGCCACAGCAAAGTCCATCGTGCTAAAATAGCGCAAATTGTGCTGCACAACTCATCCTAATCCACACTCTCTCCAGTTTGTCCTTCGGTCTCCGTTGCCAGTTATTAATGCTACTAATTGATCAGCTGTGTCATACAGGCTGTCAATCCGTAGTGTCTAATGTTGGATTTGTACGTACGTAATATCTGGCTGTTTACAAAGCAAATTGAGTCTCTTTGTTGATCTATGATTCTATTTCATATTTTGATGGTTCAAATTGTGTTCTTTTAACTTTTAAAGCTAAAGCCGTTCATTCAGGCCCTTTTTGGCAGCGACCAAATACAGCTCAGATCCAGATCAGATCAGTAATGTGAATTGTTAACAAGTGAAATAGCCAAACAGCTATAATGGGTCACTACAAGTCCCTGCCCCTTCTGCAATGTGATACTAGCTCTGCATCTGGTTGAAAGGTACATTTGGTCCAGAAAACACTGTGCAAACAAACAGGCATTCTGCCCTGGGGCCACCTCTGGAGGTGTCTGTGTGCTCTTGAAATATCAAAACTTAAAACCTGAAAAACGCATACAGGTATTTTTTGTTACATACATCAGTAAGGACTATTTCCCAGGTGGGGGTAGCTGTGTGTGCAACACTAGGAAATGAGATTTGGCCTATATTAATTCCAATCAGTTTTCTCAATTTGCAGACAGTTTAGATTTAATCACCGACTGTCCAGTTTTTGTTCAGTATTTTAATTTATCTTTGAAAGTTCTGATATTGTTGCAGGCAATAGCAAGTAATACATTATTTGGAATTATGTTTAATAAATGTGGCCAAAGTAGAAGGTATTATGAACACATTAATAAAAGGTTATAACTGTTCTTAATTGTCTTTTCTGCCTTGTGGAAATAAAACAATAATAAGTGACAATAATAAATGAATGTCTGAATGTCTTTCCATTTAGATGTAAAGAAAGTTGACTATATAGTGTAGACAACCAACACTTCACTGGCTTTCAGACTTGGAGACCCTCAGGATGTTTATTGACCTCCAGGGCCTTAAACTCTTCACAAACTCAGTGCTTTGATCGAAAAATGGTTGCCAAGCTGTCACGGCTCCTTATGCTTCTTGAAAAAAGTGACATCTGTGGATGTGTGATGATTTCTTTCAGAAGCATGGAATCTAAATTTGTTGATTCAACAACAGTAATTTTAGTAAAAGGAGGGGCCCGGTATTATTTACTGTCCAGAGCTAAATCTAAATTCTTGTTAATCTAAAGGCTTGTAACTTTATTTAGGAACAAGCCTTTAGGTCCTTAGTCATTTTAGCAGATTTTTTCTAGTGCTAGGGGTAAACATTAAATATAACATGATAATTTGCTGTTTAAAGAATAAAAACTGTTTTACTTGTGAAAACATTTACCTATGAGACACCGACAGACCTTAAATCTTTGGGTAAATGAGGTCCCTCACAGTTGGGGTCCTCAATGCAGGAAAGCTAGTGTACTTTCAACAAGGGAGTCGAATAAAGACGTCAGCTTGCTGAATGTAATGAATAATGTTAGTTAAAAAAAGGTATGTCTTTGTTTATTACGTTTGTTTGAAAAAAACACAGATCTACGTTAACAAACAGTGAACTACAGGCTATGTTATGTCATAATAACCTAAATGGCTCATTCCTAAAAAATACATTTTATTGTTTACTTTGGTTGTGATTTACTTAACTCTACAGATCTGTTGGGGAAATCTCTGAAACTTCTCATATGCTTTTCAATGTTTTCACTCCAGCTTAATAAATGATTTTATAAAGGTATTTCTTTTCAGCTTTCAGTGAGCTCATCCCCCACCACACCTACAATTAAGTGCAAAATTCTTCCCACTCCCGGCAGATTTAGATTTAGAGTTATTTTTAAATTTGACTAACACTTGTGAATGTCTGTGTAAAGGTGGTGATTTTCTCAACTTTTCTCAAACTGCTTAAAAACATTTAAAAGATTCTTAAGAGCCCTCAAATCTGTGCATGTGTTTTTTCTTGTGTGTTTGTGATGAACTGGAGACTTATTCTTCCTTTGTCCCAGCTGCTGGATTTGGACTGTTTACTGTGACCCTTAAAGAGATTAAGCAGCTATAGAAAATAAGTGTATTCAGCACCATGTTTCTGTTGGTCAGCCCTGATATTTCAGAGGAAGGAGCACAAAACTATTTTTCACTGGTATTAAAGAACGTGCAACTTGTAGTAAGGCTAAAGAAACAGTTTTTTTCTGGCCTGGGACCCAGTTCAATTAAACCTGATTTAATTCAGTAAATTTGATGCAGTTTTATTCATTTCTGGTAAATTCAAATCATTTCGTTTGAGTGAAGTTCAGTGCTAATGTTGGAGACCTGTATCCATCCAAACCAAGCTAAGAAAAAAGAGAATTTTATGTTTTTTTTTTTTTTCCAACGTCTTTCTATTATTTTAATATAAACAGCACAGAAACAATAACAAGAACACAAACACCACAGAACTCCCTCCCAACCCACCCGTCCTACACCGGATCTATTTCTCCAAAATGTATCCATCTTGTACTCATAAGACAGCCAAAGCCTAATTCAGGTTTGTGCAGAAATGATACAACCATCATTTGACCATTACACAAATTTTTCTGCAGAAATTTCTTCAATATATGATATAAATGGTTGCCAAATATCACAGAATTTTGTAACAGATCCCCTGACCGTATATCTAATCTTCTCCAAATGAATGTGAGACATGACCTCTCTTAACCAGTGTCCATATACCAGAGGATGTGGATCCTTCCATCTACAAAGAATGAGTCTCCTGGCCAATAAAATGCAGAAAGCTAACATAGTCTCCTGATGTTTGCTGAGGGAAACATCTGCTGGGGCCACCCCGAAAAGAGAGATGAATGGTGACGGATGCACAGTTCGTCCAAATATTCCTGAGAAAATGTCAGAGATAGATACCCATGCAACCTTGGACAAGTCCAGAACGTATGTAAAAGTGTAGCTCGAGATTGTTTACATCAATCACGAGTTGGATCCACGTCCTTTCCAAACTTGCACACTTTGTCCTTGGACCAATGCAGACGATGTACCACCTTGAATTGGACTATTGCATGCCTCAGATATATTGAGGAAGAATTAATATTTTAAAACAACCTTTTGCCAAACGGAATCCGATTTGGATTCCTCCAAGTCCATCTCTCACCTGTATTTCAAAAAGTCCAAATTGGTGTCATTATATGAACTGAGCAATGTATAAACTCTGCTCATGGAACGTTTTGTGTGAGGCTTCCATTCCAGAATATTATCCACAAGAGAAGTGGAAGGACATAGAGGAAAACACCCAGAGTTTGACATTACAAAATGTCTCAATTGCAAGTACCTGAAGAAGTGTGATTTTTGAATATCAAATTTCTGTACCAACTGTTCAAAAGAGGCAAAAATATTATCTACACAGAGATCATAAAATTACTTTATTCCTTTTAGACCCCAAGCATTGAAAGCTGAGTCTATCAAAGAGGGGGCAAAGATGTGATTATTTAATACTTTAGCAGCCAGCAATAACTCTGTTCTCTTAAAAGCCCTCCTACACTGATTCCAGATTTTTACTGTGTGTTTTACAACTGATGTATAGGAAGCCACTGATTGTTTAAAAGGTAATTGGGAACAGAATAAAGCAGGGAGAGAACTAGATGTGATTGAATTCCTTTCCAAGATCACCCAGCCTAGAACAGGAGTGTCCTTCTCCAACCAATACAATTAGGTTCTAATATTGGCCGCCCAGTAAAAATACATGAAGTTAGGGAATGACATGCCTGCAAGACTACGAGGCAGTTGCAACATCTTACTGCCAATCCGTGGATGATTTGTATTCCAAATAAATGTTGGTAATTCAATGTTCAAGTTGGAAAAGAAAGATTTAGTAAGGAACACTGGCATGCTCTGGAATAGATAAAGAAATTTGGGCAGTTTTGACATTTTAATCGAGTTGATTCTACCCCCCAGGGATAAAGGCAGGGATGCCCACCTTGCAATGTCTTTCCTAAGATCCACCAGTAGAGGGAGATAGTTTTCCTTAATGGCAAATGGTTCAATCGCAATTGCGAATAAACGTGGTGAGAGTGGACATCCCTGCCTCGTGCCACGTTTTAATTCAAGATAGCTGGATAAATTACTATTAGTATGAACTGCCGCCATTGGCGAGGTAAACCGTAAATTCCGGACTACAGAGCGCACCTGATTAAAAGCCGCATGCTCTAATTTTAGAAAGAAAACCAATTTATTACTTGCACAGGCCGCACTGGATGTTAAGCCGCGGGTGTCCCACGTTGTAATACGATTTACACAGAAAGATATTACAGGTGAGGAATTTTTAACTTTTGACTTAATCCGTATAGTAATATAAACAAATGCATATTGCAAATGCTTTTTTTCGAACAGTGGCTAACACAGCTACCTTTAAATATACGTACGTTATCAGTAGCACACAAATTTCTTTGCTAATGCTTTTTTAATGAACAGTGCACAAACAAATTTCCAATATCTCCTAATGACTGATATACACTGCAGCCTACCAGGTCAAAGGCCATTGATCGCCTCCTTCATCTTCTTCCTGCGCACTGAAACCATCAAAGTCCTCTTCTTCAGCGTCCGAATTGAACAGCCTCAGGATCTCGTCATTCACTTCAGCCTCTTCGTTGACGCTCTAACTTGAGCGCACCCGGTCCCCTTAATCACGCAGCATTCCAGCCTTTCAAAACCCACTGGTGATTTTTTCATGTTGATGAGGGTGAATATAAATGTCTGATTTACAATACCGGTAATTGAATTGTGAAAGTGCTCTTGATTTATCGCACAAATTCATTGGACCTCTTTGAACTACTCATCAATGTGATTGGTCTACTGTTACCAGGCAAAATGTTTTTGGCGGCATGAAAAAAAACATGCAATAGCTGCACCGTTGTATAGGCCACAGTGTTCAAAGTGTGGGAAAAAAGTAGCGGCTTATATTCCGGAATTTACGGTATATCAACTTCACCTATGAAAGAAATTTAGGACCAAAATTGAATACCTCCAAAGTCTTAAAGAGGTAGATTCACTCCACCTGGTCAACACTTTCTCTGCGTCTAATTAAAGTAAAATCTCATCACAGGTATGACCGGTTAGGGTGGGAGTGTACAACACGTCAAACAGTCGCCTAATATTGAAGAAAGATTGGCAATTTTCTAAAAAACCTCTCTGGTCAGATGAGACGATTGTGGGGATAATCCGTTCAACTCGTTTTGCCAATATTTTTGTAAGAATTTTAACATTGGTGTTTAGGAGTGATACCGGGCGATGTGAACTGCAGTTTAAAGAATCTTTCTCTTTCTTTAATAGCTGAAACAACCATTCATTCCAGCATTGTCGCAACATTTTACCCTTGGGCAACGTTTATTGCAGCGATATCCTGGCCAGCTGAGTGTTGCCGTTGCTGCTGCGCAAGTAGGCACCCAGCCTTCTCACCATGCTCGTAATAGCCATATCTAGATTAGAATGGTAAATACTCGGTCTGTTGGGTAGATAGGATGTTATATTAAGTTTTAGTAATGTACGTTTCTTCAGTAAATCTTGTGAAGCAGATTGGCTCTATTCCCTGTCTAGCTGTAGAATCTTATTTGTTACCAGTTGTAGCCGCTCCAGGCTTTCCTTTTTTTAATTTGCAGAGTAAGATATGACTTGACCCCTCAAGTAGGCCTTCAATGATTCCCATACAGTGCCAGAAGGCATCCCCGGTGTTCGATTAACATCAATGAAAAATTGTATTTCTGACGAGAGCATTTTGACAAAGTCTTCTTCGGATAAGAGTATGGAATTAAGTTGCCAAGGCAGATAGACCAATTGTGTAACCTGGACATTCAGTTTCATTGTTAGAGGACCGTGGTCAGAAATGACTATCATTCCATAATCACATTCTCTCACTAAAGGCAAAATCCATTTATCAAGAAGAAAACAGTCAATCCGTGAGTAAGTCTTATGAACAGGGGAGAAGAACGAATAAGATCTTGAGATTGGATTTTGAAAACGCCACACGTCTACCACACCATAAGTTTTAAGAAATGATTTAATTGACTGGGCAGATTTAGAAAGACTTATTTTACCCACTGTGCTACGATCAAAAGATGATAGCACACAGTTCAAACCACATTTCAAAGATTATGTGTTGAAATGTTAGGCAAATCTGAAAAAAAAAGTATAAATGTGATCATCCCAGTTTGGTGCATTTGCTGAGGCTAAAATAACCTGAGGTGCATATAACTTTCCCACCACTATGACATAGCATCCAGCAGTGTCTGCATGTACACTAGACACTAGACAGATACTAGATCGCAACCCCTCTCGATTTAGATTGGAAATTAGATTGAAACACCTGACCAGACCATCGCTTGCTCAAATGCATACAATCTGCTGCCTGCACATGGGTCTCTTGTAAAAAAACAATAATAGTATTAAGCCATCTCAAATGTGTCATAATTTTCCTAAATTTAACTGGACCATTGATTAATTTCACATTCCAACTCACACAGTTAACTGGATGACTGTTGAGGAGACTATTAGAACTGCTCATTTATGGCCAATTAGACTGTAATATGATGCACACAAACCATCACAAGAAGATACCTGCCAAATAACACTTAAAACAGACAGATCCGGTATAGTCCCACCGCTTTCTCCTGCATAAACAAGGAGAACACAACAAACAGAAGATCCACACATTCGTGCTTGCATTGGAAAACATAACACCCTGCCAGGGCTCCCGCCACGCCCAGGTGACAGTAGAAAATAAATAAGTATACAAAAAAAAAAAAACGTTTCCTCAATTTAAAACACTTATATTCTTATATGTACCTTGCAACTGTTGAAGTACCCCTTTAAAGGGGCCTTCTGCGCGTTCGTTTATTCACCGTAACCTGGAGGAATTCACAACACATTAGAATAAATCACACGGAGACAGCTGTATGTCATTCAAAGTACATGGACCAGGGGAAGCTCTCATGTGATCAGGACACACACCGAGACGACATCGGAGCTTCTCACTGGGCACATTGCTTTTATTAAAACACACATTAAAATGGGCAGTGCCCTGTTTACAGTTTTTTGTCACATGTAGTCACGTACACACTTTTCTGGCTTACCATATTTAGACAGTCATTGTCCACCAGCTGCACCCCGTATCTACTGATATAAGCAGGGAGTAAGTCAGTCTCTACTTTTCACACACTCCTGCAGTTCCCAGTAATTTTCCACTTCACCTCCCTGTGAGAAATACTTTTGCAGACCACACAATACACAATGTCTTTATACTAACACATGTTACACATTTTATTTCCCACACTGGTTATGAACATAGTAATAATAATGATGCACACACATAATATATTTCCACATAACGTAAATGAAATATAAGATACATCTTTAACCACAACCTAAACAGTCACTTTGTAAGTCTCACATAAAACTTAAATTTGTCACCTGAAATAATGTCTGAAGTTAAATCAAAATATAGCTCGGGACATTTGATGTTTGAAGGCTCAATACAACCTGAGACACATAATGGTCAACCGAGAGTTGGACCTGCAATTATCTCCGGTCCTCACTGCCCACCACCAATATGATTTTCTTTTTAATGTAATCCATGGCTTTGTTGGCATCCATAAACTCCTTCTCCTCCACCCCGTGAAAGATGCGAAGCCGCGCTGGAAAAAGCAGGCTGTAACGGACATCCCTCCGGTTGCGAAGAAGCCTCCTCACCTCCGTGAATGCCGCTCGATCCTTGGCCACACTCGCTGTGTAATCTGCTGCAATTATGATCGGTGCCTCCTTAAAGTGAAGAGAGCGGCGGCTGCGCACCCGGCATAATATTTCCACGCATTCTTGATAGTTGTGGAGCTTAGCAACAATGACTCGCGGTTTATCACCTGACTTCCTCCCACCCGGAATTTGATGGGAGCGGTCAGTCAGCGTTACCTTATCCAACTGCAGCACCTCGGCTAGCAGCTTAGCAACCGCTGTGGTGGAGCTAGATTCTGGCGTCTCAGGAACTCCAATGATCCACACGTTGCCCCTCCTCATATGTCCCTGCATATCTTCACAGTTTTTCCTAAGCCCATTCACCTCGTCTTTCAGCTCAAACACTGTATTGTGCAAAGCAACAACCTCATTGGATCAGGTTGATAAACCGTCTTCCACCTCTTTAACGCTCAGTCTGCACAAAGTAGCATTGTGCCATTAGTCACTTCCCCTCTCACTGCTTGTAGCTCGCTTTTAACAAAAGTGAAGTCTTCGGCAAGAGCATCTTTAATTTCTGATTTAATCGTGGTTGAGATATCAGTTTTTATAGAGGCAAGAATGTCAGACTTCCACGACAATACGTCCCCCTCGCTGGGGGTCGGCGAAGGAGGTGTTGAGTTCACGGCATTAGATGTACTCTGCCCAGAGGCGGCTTCGGGCCTAGCAGCCCCAGAACCTGAATGCTGGTGTTTTCTCAAGTTTGTGGCCATTATTCTGCCCTTCCAGGATAAATTCACTCAAGAGTCGAGTTTAGATACATAAAAAAGTTAATGTGGCAAGAATATATAATCGGAAACCGTGTAGAACAAATGATTGGAGTGGGAGCCCGCGCCAAACACATCTTACTCCTCATCAGCCATAGAGCACCCCGAATTTTATGTTTTGTTGTAGTTTTATAGTTCTTATTTTATGAAAGCTCCAATTTAAACAAACACAAAAAAGAAAACACACTGATTGTGTTTTTGATATTTTTATGTAAATGTGTTATAATGGACTGAATTTATATAGAGCTTTTCATACCAACTAGAGCCACTTCACAAACGTGCATACATTCATTCAGGAAGCTGGAATTGAACCCACAACTTTTGAATTACAAGACGACTACTCTTATCACTGAGCCAAACCAATATAAATGACAGATAATATCACTGTCGGACAGAGCTGACTGTGAATCCATTCCCAAATACCCGTGTTCCAGGTTTCAGGTTAAACCATCACATCATTAAGGGATTCAGAACAAATAGTAGATACATTTTCAAAAACCATCACAGAAAAGGATCAGAATAAAAAGTTGAACAAACCGGTTGCAACCCAAGATGGTTTACCTTCATGGAGTCGAGAACTGAAAGTGATTACTGAGGAATTTTGCATTTTCATTTACAACAATATCTGAGCATTCCCATTTTCAGATTGATTGCTGATATTTTTACATCCTTCTAAATGGAAGTAGTAATTAAAGCATAAAATAACTGACTCACAATGTATAAGTAACGTGTTTTTAGGTCATTCCTAATAAAAGGTAGTTGGCACTTCTACTAAATGTTTTGTAACTTAAAAAACAGACTCACTGCATCTGGGATAAACATGAAAAGAATAAATAAAAGGATTGTCATTTCTTTTAGAAATACATTTAACTGTAAGCTGGAATCTTAGAGTATAATATGTTGAAATAGGATGACTGTGTTTTTATTCAAACTTATGTGAAATGTCGAATAAATCCCAAACTTTATTATTTATTGGCCTGCTGACAGTTTTCTTTATTTCTCTTCTCATGTTTTACTCCAGTGCCTATTATCAGCTCTTTGCACACTCTGGCCTTCTTAACCAATTCCCACTGCCAATTATTACAAGCCAGACAACTGCTTGTTCTTCATCCAATGACCCTGAGGCAGTGAGTGTAACTGGCCACAATATCAGAATCAAGGTGATAGCAGAATCATATGGCAGAGGGGAGTTGAAGAAGAAATAAATAAATAAAAAGCTATACAAAAACAAATTGGTCACCACTTTAAAGCCAGTGCTATTTAAAACAGAATGGAAATCCCTCAGGGTAAAAATAACCATTATTCACTGGACAGAAAGTGACTTTAAGCAAATATCCCATGAAATGATAGGAACTCTTAGTGGAATATATCGACATTGTTTGCTAAGAATTTATTGAAGCATCTCATTGAAAAGGTGTCTGTGCTTTGATACATGGTCATTGAAAACATCAACTTTATAAACACACTAAACACTGCGTATGTTTGGTGTAGCACATTAGTTTTGTATGAAAATCTTTTAAAAGAAACTGCCATGCTGAGTTAAAGTAGGACCTAAATGCTGCAGGATGAGTTCAGTTGGTTAAAACGTTTAATTGAACATAAACAAACTTACAGCTGACCAGGCACAGGAGCTCAGGAAGGAACCAGTGGAAGGAACAGTGCAAACCAGAGAGCTTATAAACCGAGGGAAGTGAAGTGAGAACCAATGAACTGGGAGAGAAGTTAATCAGGAGTAATATGGCACAGGTGTTGACCAGGGCTGCAGGGAGACAGAGGGAGTGACTAATAAACACAAATGAGCAAGGAGAGCATAGAGGTGACCAGAATACAAGATAACAATGACTAGACTAAGAACGTAAACAAGAACCACATCTATTAGAATATAACTAAATGTATCTAACACCAGAACACAAAAAAACAACAAAACTAACCAGAAAGAATCTAAAGAACGAGAAAGGAATGGAAAAGCACCTGGCTGAGCAAAAAGTAAACAAACACAAACCTATCAGACAGATCCTGACAGAAACCAATGAAAGAACTGTCAATGGAGCTTTTAGCCAATTAAAAAACACTCACCTATGTATGCTTAGAGAGTATCTACATTTTGAAGAATGTTTTGTTTATGTGAATAAAGCCTCATTATCTAAAAATTATTCAGCAAAAGCTAGATATCATAGCCTAACTGGACTAAAGGGATACCCTGGGGCAAAAAAGTATTGAACAACGTAATATTTTTCTTAGAAAATCCATTTCTAATAAGGATATTGAGACAGAAATCACACCAGGTGTTGGTAACAACACAAGTAATCCAACATACAAAACATAAATGAATGAATAAACTACGTATAGTGAAATGGAATGACACAGGGAATAACTATTGATTATGTTTACTTAAACTGTTTCTATACTTTACAGAAAAGCTCTGTTATTCATACTTCATACCATTTTCAAAACCATGACAACCTTTTCTAAAGGACATGAGATTTTTTTTTTAATAAAGAACAAATAAATATAACAAATATGTATGGCAACATGTTCATTAGTCCAATCCGATAAGTAGAAGGCAATTTACCCATGTAGAAAAATAAAATAAAATGTTACTGTCACTTTCCTGTGTAGCAAAACAGTAGATAAGATGAGTGTGTTTAAATATTCTTTGTGGAAAGTATAATTGCAGTTATTGCTGTTATTATGTACAGTACAGACCAAAGGTTTGGACACACCTTCTCATTCAAAGAGTTGTCTTTATTTTCATGACTATGAATATTGTAGCTTCACGCTGAAGGCATCAAAACTATGAATTGACACATGTGGAATTATATACTGAACAAAAAAGTGTGAAACAACTGAAAATATGTCTTATATTCTAGGTTCTTCAAAGTAGCCACCTTTTTGCTTTGATTACTGCTACGCACACTCTTGGCATTCTGTTGATGAGCTTCAAGAGGTAGTCACCTGAAATGGTTTTCACTTCACAGGTGTGCCCTGTCAGGTTTAATAAGTGGGATTTCAAGCCTTATAAATGGGGTTGGGGCCATCAGTTGTGTTGTGCAGGAGGTGGATACAATACACAGCTGATAGTCCTACTGAATAGACTGTTAGAATTTGTATTATGGCAAGAAAAAAGCAGCTAAGTAAAGAAAAACGAGTGGCCATCATTACTTTAAGAAATGAAGGTCAGTCAGTCTGAACAATTGGGAAAACTTTGAAAGTGTCCCCAAGTGCAGTCGCAAAAACCATCAAGCGCTACAAAGAAACTGGCTCACATGAGGACCCCCCCAGGAAAGGAAGACCGAGAGTCACCTCTGCTGCGGATTCATCCGAGTCACCCTCCTCAGAAATCGCAGGTTAACAGCAGCTCAGATTAGAGAACAGGTCAATGCCACACAGAGTTCTAGCAGCAGACACATCTCTAGAACAACTGTTAAGAGGAGACTGTGTGAATCAGGCCTTCATGGTAAAATAGCTGCTAGGAAACCACTGCTGAGGACAGGCAACAAGCAGAAGAGACTTGTTTGGGCTAAAGAACACAAGGAATGGACATTAGGCCAGTGGAAATCTGTGCTTTGGTCTGATGAATCCAAGTTTGAGATCTTTGGTTCCAACCACCGTGTCTTTGTGCGGCACAGAAGAGGTGAACGGATGGACTGTACATGCCTGGTTCCCACCGTGAAGCATGGAGGAGGAGGTGTGATGGTGTGGGGGTGCTTTGCTGGTGACACTGTTGGGGATTTATTCAAAATTGAAGGCATACTGAACCAGCATGGCTACCACAACATCTTGCAGCGGCATGCTATTCCATTCGGTTTGCGTTTAGTTGGACCATCATTTATTTTTCAACAGGACAATGACCCCAAACACACCTCCAGGATGTGTAAGGGCGATTTGACCAAGAAGGAGAGTGATGGGGTGCTGCGCCAGATGGCCTCCACAGTCACCGGACCTGAACCCAATCGAGATGATTTGGGGTGAGCTGGACCGCAGAGTGAAGGCAAAAGGGCCAACAAGTGCTAAGCATCTCTGGGAACTCCTTCAAGACTGTTGGAAAACCATTTCAGGTGACTACCTCTTGAAGCTCATTAACAGAATGCCTAGAGTGTGCGTAGCAGTAATCAAAGCAAAAGGTGGCTACTTTGAAGAACCTAGAATATAAGATATATTTTCAGTTGTTTCACACTTTTTTGTTCAGTATATAATTCCACATGTGTTAATTCATAGTTTTGATGCCTTCAGTGTGAAGCTACAATATTCATAGTAATGAGAATAAAGAAAACTCTTTGAATGGGAAGGTGTGTCCAAACCTTTGGTCTGTACTGTATATTTTATTATTATTGCTTATTTTAGTGTGTATCTGTGTGCTTCCATTAGGCTTTAAATTAGCTGCTGATACACTTTTCTCACTGATGGACCAATGAAGTATCATTTGTTCTATTAGAATGAACCATGAATCTGGTTCATTCAAAACAATTTTTACAGTGTAAACATGCATCTAGTCCATGCAAATGTATTTAGCAGGAACACTGTTTAATTTCAGTGTTTCTGGTAATTTTGCACCATATATTCTTTGTTGATTAACAAGAGTGTGAGGGGAATATTGATACTGGTTCATACCTGTGGTGGTATAGAGGGTTGCGTGGTGCGGACTCTGAACCACCACTGTGCTGGAGACACACATCTAGAAGGGAGAACTCAGAATGACTAAACATCCGAGTCGAGCTATCTGTTAGTAACTAATATTTGAACATTTAATGTCATCCTATGCCATCTGGCATGTTTACTACTTCACCGTTGCAGATACAGCAGTGTTACTGAGCTTTTTAGCTTTTTAAGGTCAGCTAGCATCAGGGCTTGGTATCCTTTATCTTATCCTGTTTGCCTTGTTGGCAAAATACTTCCATCTGCATTGTTTACTACAGAGAATTGGATAGGCCTTTCTCCGGACATACATGCCATGTTACCAGAGTTTTAAACTTCCAGCAGCAGTTCACCAGTTTGATTCTTAGCCATGACTGTTCAAGTGTGCGTCAACAAGGGAGGGGTTCAGTGCATTTGTCAGCAGCACTGCTGTGTGAATATGTATAACTGCTTAGGGCGATGAAAGTGGCACAGTTTATATCTATTTTTATGCATATGAGAATCTTTAATTTATTCATGTCTTTAATACTAATTATATCAGAATATTGATTATTCTGACAACCCCACTAGTTTAAAGATCTAACTGACCGGGACCATGCCAGTTCAAACCTAGCTGGTTCTGATTTCTCTTTAACTGACAAGGCAGAAGCCAAGAGGAAATGCTGCAAATCTAAAGGCTTGATGCAATCAACCTTCCAGTGTCACTACACGTTTGCTCAGGAGGAGGTATTGCTGCAACGTTCTTGTATCAGTGTGTGTTAATGATCAGGTGTGCTTCCTTGGATGGATAACATTTTGCCATTTGGCATTATAAACTTAATTAGAATATCATTGTATTAGAACTAAAGTATGGTTGAATTGGAGTCTCTGTCATTGAACTTGACACTGTGTTATGTCTCAGGACTGGTAGGTTTTCTGACATTAAAATATGCTAAAATATGCCCTTTAACTGTCGGAGGGTTGCTTTCTCTTTTCTGTGTCTGCAGAGACTGGTGAAGCTGAAATGTTGCTATTGTTGTCTAGTTTCCTTTTAATTCTCTGTCTATCAGAACACACTGGTATTGGACAGATAAATACAAAGACTCCTCCTGGTGCTGCCATGTTTACACTGGGAGTTATTTTACCCCATCTAGATACCATTGCTTTTCTCCTTTCGCTTTTAAGTCCACTTAATTCTGAATCAATGATCATCAGCAGAGGCCAGAGGTGACCGTAAATGCCTGACAGCAGTGCACTATTGATCAGCATCCACCCAGAATAATTTAAACAGCATATGTCATTATCGATATGGCCAGTTCTGACCCAGATTCAGTGTTACCACTCACAGTGCTCATCAGGGCAGCTGATAGCCGGAACAGTGTGAGAGCCAGCTGAATGCTGGTTAATTACAACAGAGAATTGTGCATTCCCTGACGATAGCCTTTGCAAGCAGCCTTTGTTTTCTTGTTTGTTTGAAATCTTTCCCCGTAATGGAGTGGTGGGTATTGAGGTCGTGATAGATAATAAACCAGCAGTGCTTCATGTGTTTTCAAGGGATCAACTGTAGTCAAATATCTTAAAATTCTAAGTGTTAGCATTATAAGACCTGCATTTTCAGCTGATCAACTGGTGTCTGTTTGAAAATGCTACTTGCTCTACTTCCTATGGCCATGCCCTAAAAAACAGTAAGTCCGACTGACTTAAAGGTCAAATAAATTTGTACTACAAATGAATAAGTTGAGTCATAAAACATGACTGCCATTTGTTCAGTTTCTATTGACATTTTTAGCACAAACTAATAAGTAATTACAAAACACTTAAAGGGATAGTTCAGAGTTTTGTTAAGAGGTTCCGACTATTAACTATCTTACCTGCAGTAGAATGCTCTTAAAATTTTTAATTTGATGAAACAGAGATAATTTCTTTTACTGATGGCTTTTCTGGGGAACACTCAGAAAAAAGTTAATCTCTATTTAATATTTTGGTCATATGTACAGTACATTACAAACATGTTTATACCTCTTTAATTTTGAAAGGCAGTGATATGTGTTACTAATATATAATATTTTTTAGGTTTTTGTAGGTTTTTATGTCCATATCAGGTTCAGAGAGATTTTGCCCATTCTTCATGGATAGCTCCTCTGAACATCAATTTTAAGTTTGGCCAGCTTCTCTGTCCTTGATGAAGAAAGTCATTCCCACAGCATAATGCTGCTACCACAATGTAGCATTGTGGTTATAATGTATGCAATGTTAGTTTTGTACCCCATGTCTTCTTTGACCACATGCTTGCTGTGTTCCCTACGTGGCCTGACATAAATGCAGAAAAAACCTTCTAATGGCTCTGATTGAACAATGGCATTCTTTTTCCCATTCCCTCATAAAGGCTACTGTTAGAGTTAGAAAGCTGATAAATACAGACAAGTGTAAAATAAGACACAAGTGACATAAACAGGTGCACAGATACCACTCCAACTTGGAGGCAACTGCAAATAAATGGCAGTTCCACACATCCATTGAAATCCATCTATTGCATAAGTGCCCTTTAGATCATGGACCTTTCCCCTGGTCCAGCTTGGTGGAAAGAATAATAGTAAGTCGTGTTACACATGCGCATTGGAATAGGCCCCACTGGGATGGAACCGGTGCCCACAACACAATGAGAAAAATGGGAACCTGCATGAAACTCCACATAGTTGGACACAGGATTTGTAACATTAAACTGTTGAAACTGTAATATCACAGTTGTAAAATGTTGCATTACTCATTACCACGCAGAAACTGGTACTGGTACCAGAAACAGTATTTCTGATAAAACACTCATCTCTTGGCGCTCGTACTGGTCTAGCTGTCAACCTGGGCTGGCTGGAAGAGATAGGAAGTTCAGTACATACATAACAACCAGAAATGTTTCTGGACTTGGTTACAATTTTTGCATATTGGTACTAGCTGTTAGTCTCAAACAAGTAATTTATATCTTGTATAAACATTCCATGGAAATCTTCATTTATCCACCTCTTTAATTTCTGGAGATTATTAGATTGTGGAAATGTCTGGCATATTATTAACACAATCAGGGCACACGTGATAAATACAACTAAATGTTTCAACAACATCTTTCCTTTAGATTTACCTGTCAGTCTCTCTCTCTCACCCCTAAAGGCTTAGGAAAGACCTTTGGTTTCTTCACTGACATTGAGACAAAGCCTCCTCTAGATGGCGACAACCCCTTTGTAGTCAGATTTGATCATTTCCAGCCTGTGGATGAAAGACTGACAGGCTCACCTCTTTACAGTGTGCTTTGTGTATCCAGGTAGGTCTCTCTTGAATTTTCAAAGCAGTGGGAGTTGCCAATAACACTTGGAATGGAACCTCCCACTTTGGATCAGATCACGTTTTCTTCTTAATGGTCTTAATCAGCACCCAGTCACCTTCTTGCACGTCACCAGGAACCTGTAGGGCTTCAGAAACATCATTTGGCAGCTTATTAACATTTTGTATGTCTCTAAACTGTAATGTCTGCTAACGTCCCATCTTGTTGTGGATCTTTTAGGTCTTTTTTGTAGATCAGGGATATAATGAGGTCTGCCATGTATTATTTCAAAACGTGTTAATCCACCCTGAGCTGATGGGGTTATCCTCATATTAGGTTTTACTATATCTAAACATTCAATCCAATTTCTTTTTGTTTATTCCATTGTCTTCCTAAGCTTCCTTTAAACTGTCCCATTTGTTCTTTCTACCAACCCTGCACTTTGGGGATGGTAGCTACAATATGTTTTCAGGTCAATCTTGAAACATTTACCAAGTTCTTGTATGACTTTTTTAACAAAATGTGTTCCATTATCACCATAAATCCTTCTTGGAATTCCAAATGTGGGTATTATATATTTAAATCCATATGTTGTTGTTCACTACCCTCCTGTTGAGACATGGCTCTGCACATTGCTCATTTGCAACTCATTGAAACATTGATTTAAGTAATATAGGCTTTCCTTCAGGGCATCTAGTAATCCCTTCACATTTACTCTCAGCTAATTTAGCTGGTAACAGCACAGCATCTAATAATTTCAGTAATAACTGCATTTTTCCATTATGCTCCCAATTATACCTTTATTTTTAATTATTTATTTCCATACATAATATGTGCTGTCCAAGATGTTAATAAAACCTGTATGGAGTCACGATAGACAAGGTTAAATAATATTTAATTTGATCTTTCCTGTGAATGTTTCTCTTTGGCCATGATAACGTTGCTCTCTTCTAATCATCTTGTTCCAATAACAAATTATTTGTGGTATTCATCAGCAAGATTATAATAGCTCTGAATAATCTATTCCAATCTAGCTTTATTTAGATGCATCTATTCTAATCTATTTTTTATTCAATGCAGTAAGTCCTCATTATATTTAAAAATGAGGTCACTATTTCTGTTAGCTGCTATTATTTTAATATTGCTTGGTTTACTTTGAGTTTCATTAGTTCTGAAAAAACTCACTCCTCATCAGTTTAGAAGGCTTAATAAAATTGATGAACACAAAAATGAAGAGCGTGTTATGCCTTATAATCTTAGTTTGTCATACCCAGTTTTATAAACACACCTGTACAGTTTCATTAATCTCTTCCCTTTTTAATTATACTTTGTATTTATTTCAAGTAACTAAAGTTTATTTCAATTAACTCAAGTTTTCTTAATTTTAGTCCAGTCCAGTAATTCTGTACATTTAATCTTGTGTTAAATTTTGAATCTAATTTGATCATTCTGAACCTGACTGGAAAAAGTCCAAACATCTGTTAAAATCCTTTTGTTTTACCATAAAGAACTGACCTAATATTATGGTACTGTTGAGGATCAGACTTGCTCTTGTAGTCTTTAATTATTATCATGCACATATACCCTAATTTTTACATAACATGAAACAAACATTTCACAAAAACAGACAGACAAAATGGACAGACATTTGCCGCATAAAATTTAATTACTCTGTAAAAGAATTTCGAAAAATTGAAAACAGGTCTATGAGCTTTCTTATGTTTATCAGTATTTCAGTACAGGTAGAACTATTGCTATCTTTATATAATTTTGGAAAAATTATGGAAACGTATTAAGGTATAAATTTGGCAATGATCATTAGAACATCAGACCTTTATTAGCGCTTTTAAGATCCCTCAAAGACGCTCTTTAATGAAATCATTACCATTCACACACATTCACACACTGACAACTTTTTCCCCATGACTGTCATTAATATCCACTTGATGGTTTTTAGCATTTTGTATTTTTATAATGTAAAGCACTTTGAATTGCCCTGCCTGCAATGTGCTGTACAAATAAATTTACTTAATTACTTCTCTATCAGAGCAATTTAATTTACAAACATTCCAATATAAGTTCCTTTTTATATTTTTAAAATGCACATTGTTTTCTTATCATCCTTTTTGTTTCCATTAGGTCTGTTTTGAATGCTTCAATTCTTTTTTATCCACCAAGGATCAATAAGGTGGTGTTAGTGGGGTCCACCTTGAAGGTGTTGTCTTTTGGGTCCGTCCAGTCTGGAGAAGTGTCAGGTTATCATTGTCAGGTCAGTGAGGTTCATAAGTCAGTCCGAACCTTGGTCATTCTTTCTGAGGTCGTTTGGTCATTTGGTCTGTGCACATAATGTCTCATGGATCCAACCAATGATTAGTCAACAAAACGTCCACACAGTGTGATGTTATTTCTCCAGCTTCCACCTATTGAAGAAAAATGTATTGTTAATAAATGAACTGCATTTCCCAGGAACACTGCATTCCTCCTGGATGATCATCACCTTTTGAAAAACTTCATTATTATGTTAGTCAGTTGTTTCACATATTCAGTCAGATCACTAAACATTGCAGTAGGTGAATTTATTAGGATCTCTTGTAGACTGACATATACTTTTGTACTTGGAGAGGATCTCAGCTTATCCATGTATGCTGCTGCAATGTCTATCATCTCCTTGTTCTCATCAACTTCCCCTTTTCCTTCTTTAACAACATTCTGTTCTCCCTTATCCAGTCATTGTTGACTGGGTTGTCCAGTTTGACAGTTTCTAGCCCAATGACCATGCTGTCCACAAACCCAGCATACATAATCTCTTCCATCATCTCTCCCTCTCACTTGCCTCCATCCACGCCCCCTAAGGCCTCCATTTCCTCTGAAAATTCCTCTCATTCTACCCCTCCCCCTACTTACTGGTCCTGCATAAAATATTTCATCTTCCGCATAGAAGGTATCAGTAGGGGATTGTTTTTTCTTTCCACTGACCACCTTTTCAGCATGCATTGCCCAGTTCTGCCAGCTGGTAACCGAGCAGGTGGGTAGATCAATATTATGTTTTGTGACCCAGTTACGAATCTCATTTGCCTGGAGGGCATTTTTGAACTGTTGATAGGGACTGTCATCAGCATTATCAGAATCAGAATCAGTTTTATTGCCAAGTTCGTACATACAAACAAGGAATTTGACTCCGGTACACTTTGCTCTTTTGTTCTGTTTTTGCATTACCGAATATACAAATTTACAATGTACAATATACACATATATAATAAAAAGGTGCATTTGCAACATCTGTATGCTGTTGTTTTGTACTTTATTGAATGTTCAACAGAGAAACATGTTGCAGTCCACTATTCCTTTTAAACACTTCTTCCATTCTCAGTCTATACTCAATGACTGACTCTCCTATTTTCTGTTTAGTCTGGTTAATAATGATATAATCTGCTCTCTGTCTAAACTCCCATTTGACATTGCCCCACAGCACCGCAAATTGTGCTGTCAAATGTTGGCTGTCATGAGCCAGAGACTGCCCTGGATCATTATCCTCCATCGGATTCCAGACACCCTGCACTCTTCCCCAATCTATGCCTAATTTTGTCATTATTACTTGTTGGATCTCCACCCCATTTAGATGATAACTTCCTCTCAACATGTTCAGTCCATTAATAAACCCTTCTGGATGCCCTTTTGGGTGAGGAATGCCCTCCACTGCCTTTTTAATGTCCTCTAGGGTCCAGGTTCTATAGACTAACATAGTTCTAGGTACACCAGCAGCAACATTGGGATTTGGAACTTCTATCATAGGAAACAGATCAGCAGTGTCATTGAGACCATCCAGTTTAATTGCCTGTTTTCTCCACCTAGTATTTTTTGCTACTGGGGAGCTGGTTATTAAATTTGGGCATCCCTCTCTCATAGTTTGTGAAGTCGGAAAAACTGATGGTGAATATGGTGGTGCCTCTTCGGTTATTTGTCCCACTGGTGCTGAGGGTTCAAACACTATCGCAGCCGCAACAGCGGGCTGGGGCTGTGGCTGCCTGCCCCTCCCCCTTAGTACACAATGGTCATTATCTTCTTCTCTGGCAACTGCTATATATACCTCCTTGCTCTTTTTATCGTTCTTTTATAAGCTTCAGCAAGCCAATTTTTTTGCCCTTATTAATTCTTGATTGGGTTTTTTCCTTTTTCTAAGTTTGTCTTTCTGTTGCAATCCCTGTACCAAATGGGTACAAGCAGAAACCGAAAGAAAATCATAATCATAATCTTTCTGCCATTTAGCGAGATTTTTTACTGTATCTGGATCTTTTGAGTGCATAAACTTTGCATCTCCTTCTAACGGGGACTGCTTCCGGATGCAGTTCCCCATTTTAAGAGTTTTTTTTTATCTATTAAAAACTATTATTTAGAACTGAGTTCTACTTCTATTAATTTATATTAGCGCTACTTATTTGATTCTCTTTGCTTTATTATATATGCTTTTATCCTATATACAGGTCCTTCTCAAAAAATTTGCATATTGTGATAAAGTTCATTATTTTCCATAATGTCATGATGAAAATTTAACATTCATATATTTTAGATTCATTGCACACTAACTGAAATATTTCAGGTCTTTTATTGTCTTAATATGGATGATTTTGGCATACAGCTCATGAAAACCCAAAATTCCTATCTCACAAAATTAGCATATCATTGAACGGGTCTCTAAACGAGCTATGAACCTAATCATCTGAATCAACAAGTTAACTCTAAACACCTGCAAAAGATTCCTGAGGCCTTTAAAACTCCCAGCCTGGTTCATCACTCAAAACCCCAATCATGGGTAAGACTGCCGAGCTGACTGCTGTCCAGAAGGTCACTATTGACACCCTCAAGCAAGAGGGTAAGACACAGAAAGAAATTTTTGAACGAATAGGTTGTTCCCAGAGTGCTGTATCAAGGCACCTCAGTGGGAAGTCTGTGGGAAGGAAAAAGTCTGGCAGAAAACACTGCACAATGAGAAGAGGTGACCGGACCCTGAGGAAGATTGTGGAGAATGGCCGATTCCAGACCTTGGGGGACCTGCGGAAGCAGTGGACTGAGTCTGGAGAAGACACATCCAGAACCACCGTGCACAGCCGTGTGCAGGAAATGGGCTACAGGTGCCGCATTCCCCAGACCTGGGCTACAGAGAAGCAGCACTGGACTGTTGCTCAGTGGTCCAAAGTACTTTTTGCGGATGAAAGCAAATTCTGCATGTCATTCGGAAATCAAGGTGCCAGAGTCTGGAGGAAGACTGGGGAGAAGGAAATGCCAAAATGCCAGATGTCCAGTGTCAAGTACCCACAGTCAGTGATGGTCTGGGGTGCTGTGTCAGCTGCTGGTGTTGGTCCTCTGTGTTTTATCAAGGGCAGGGTCAATGCAGCTAGCTATCAGGAGATTTTGGAGCACTTCATGCTTCCATCTGCTGAAAAGCTTTATGGAGATGAAGATTTCATTTTTCAGCACGACCTGGCACCTGCTCACAGTGCCAAAACCACTGGTAAATGGTGTACTGACCATGGTATCACTGTGCTCAATTGGCCTGCCAACTCTCCTGACCTGAACCCCATAGAGAATCTGTGGGATATTGTGAAGAGAACGTTGAGAGACTCAAGACCCAACACTCTGGATGAGCTAAAGGCCGCTATCGAAACATCTTGGGCCTCCATAAGACCTCAGCAGTGCCACAGGCTGATTGCCTCCATGCCACGCCGCATTGAAGCAGTCATTTCTGCAAAAGGATTCCCGACCAAGTATTGAGTGCATAACTGTACATGATTATTTGAAGGTTGACGTTTTTTGTATTAAAAACACTTTTCTTTTATTGGTCGGATGAAATATGCTAATTTTGTGAGATAGGAATTTTGGGTTTTCATGAGCTGTATGCCAAAATCATCCGTTTTAAGACAATGAAAGACCTGAAATATTTCAGTTAGTGTGCAATGAATCTAAAATATATGAATATAAAATTTTCATCATTACATTATAGAAAATAATGAACTTTATCACAATATGCAAATTTTTTGAGAAGGACCTGTATATATATATATATATATATATATATATATATATATATATATCAGAGGTGCATTTATTATATATATCTTGTACCATCAAATCAAAACAGAATTCCTCAACAGGCCCCCAACATCTCCCACAAAACAGGCTTCTAGATCAAAACCTAGTTTTGATCCGGTTTTCCGCTTTGAGTCCTACTCCCGGAGAGTGCAGGGGTTTTAGACTGAGATTTGATGGAACCTAATATCCAAATCAGAATTCCTTACGACAACTCTCAGCTGTCAACAACTTTGTGTTAACACCAGCAAGGTTGTGGGTTGTCTCACTGAGAGTGCCGTATGATTCTGCAGACACACACACACATATACCAACACACAATCACTTATAGGCCTAAATCACTTAGACTAGGTTTTCCGTTTTTTTATGCACTATTTCTTTTTAAACTCAGGATTTTTTCCATGGAGTCGGTTGCTTTTGAATCTCCTTAGGGGAAATTACGAGGACCTCTAAACTCAAAGACTCCTATTTATTTTTACTTATTTAAAAAATGCTG
This sequence comes from Girardinichthys multiradiatus, assembly GCF_021462225.1. Classification (NCBI taxonomy): domain Eukaryota; kingdom Metazoa; phylum Chordata; class Actinopteri; order Cyprinodontiformes; family Goodeidae; genus Girardinichthys; species Girardinichthys multiradiatus. The sequence continues at coordinate 43,933,925 of NC_061804.1, read as the reverse complement.
TTATGTTAAACGCCAAGCATACCGGCTTGCATATTTCTCTTTATATACTCAGTTGGTTCTGTCTCACCTGTGCGTTCGTTCACACTATCTGTCGAAACGCATTGATCCACCTCCCAGTGCCCCTCGGTCGATTCGGCGGTTACCAACACAGAATTCACTGTGCAGGATTTTTGTATTCCAGACGTTCTGGAGGCTGCGCAGACTGGAACCCCACACGCACCGCTGGGTCCCGGATGGCAGATTTCTAGCGAATCTGGCTCGAAGGACCAAAGAAATGTTAGAGTTGGAAAGCTGATAATTACAGACAAGTGTATAAATAAGGCACAAGTGAACCAAGTAAGTTTGACTTGCAAGGGTGAGACAGTCCTCTGCCAAACAGCGACTTCCTTCTCAAAAAGAGAAAATCCTTGCACCAGCCTTTTATTTACAACTCACATTCCAACAAGCAAAAAGCGGGAATTGGTTCAGCCAATTCTTACAGAGATTTCAACTTAGAAGAGTGGTCATTCCCATGTATGGTATAAGCTTGTCATGTCCAGGGATTGATCCACTCCAGACCACAATCTTTAACCTTCCACAAACCCTTTTACACACTAAAAAAGCAATCACTGGAATCATCTTAACTAGAGTAGAACTTCAAAACATAAACATAGTTTAAACTAAGAAACGATAACTTGTATACATTTTTCCAACAGCTAAACTTTGTAAAGTGCATGACTAATACTTGTCATATCCACAGGTTCTGTGCAGTGGTTCTGTGCTTCTCCTCTAGAGTTACCAATGGGCCTCTTGGCTTCTTCTCTGTTTAATGCCTTTCATTGTCCCGTCTGTCATTTTACATGGACGGCCATGCCTTGGTAGGTTAGCAGTTGTGCCATTCTCTGAGATTTTCAGAGCTTTAACTTCTACCTGAATTTATATGCTGTTACATAATCAATAAATAATTTCTGTTTAGGGTGTCAGGCCACCCCTCCTTGAACCACAACCTTGACGTGGTGGAGAGGTTTGAGTGCTCCAATGATCGTAGAGGCTATGTTGTCTATGGTTTAAATGCCGCTGGTTGGGGGCTTGTGCAGGAGGTTGAGAGATATCGACTAGAAATAGTCAGGCTCACCTCCATGCACAGAGTGTGTTCTGGAACCCATCTCCTTGAGAGGGGCTGGACTCTCTTCTACCCTGGAGTGGCCAGCGGGGAGAGGCGGTGGGCTGGGGTGGATTTGCTTGTTGCCCCCCAGCTCAGCCATCTCGTGTTGGGGTTTACTCCAGTGGATAAGAGGGTCACATCCCTGCACCTTCGGGTTGGGAACAGGTCTCGGACTGTTATTTCGGCCTACAGGCAAAACGGTAGTTCAGAGTACCCAGCCTTCTTGGCGTTCCTATCGAGGGTGCTGCATAGTGCCCCTCCCAGGGACTCCATTATTCTGCTGGGGGACTTCAACGCCCACGTGGGAAATGACAGTGACACCTGGGAGGTGTGATCGGGAGGAATGGCCTCCCCGATCTGAATCTGAGTGATGTTTCGTCATTGGACTTCTGTGATAGTCACGGATTGTCCATAATGAACACCATGTTCAAGCATAAGGGTGTTCATCAGTGCACTTGGCACCAGGACACGCTAGGCAGGAGGTCGATGATCGACTATGTTGTCATGTTGTTAGATCTTCAGCTGCATATTTTGGACACTCGGGTGAAGAGAGGGGCTGAGCTGTCCACTGATCACCACCTGGTGGTGAGTTGGATCCACTGGAAGAGGAGAAAGCCGGACAGACTTGGCAGAGCCCTCCGCTAGGGATGTATTCAACTCCCACCTCTGGGAGAGCTTGGACCAGATTCCGGGGGAGGCTGGACACATGGAGTCCGAGTGAACCATGTTTTCCCATCTATTGTTGATGCTGCTGCCCATAGCTGTGGCCGTAATGTTTGCAGTGCCTGTCCCGGCGGCAATCCCCGAACCCGGTGGTGGACACCAGCAGTAAGGATTGGTGTCAAGCTGAATAAGGAGTCCTATTGGCTGTGGTTGGCCTGTGGGACTCCTTAGAAGGCTAACGGGTACTGTGAGGCCAAGTGTGGCGTGGCCCAGGTTGTGGCAGAGTCAAAAACTCGGGCCTGGGAAGAGTTCGTTGAGGCCATGGAGAAGGACTACCGGTTGGCCTTGAAGCGATTCTGGCAAACCATCCGGTGCGTCAGGAGGGGGAAGCAGTGCTTCGCCAACACTGTTTACAGTGGGGATCGGGAGCTGCTGATCTCAACTGGGGACATTGTCGGGTGGTGGAAGGAGTACTTTGAGGATCTCCTCAATCCTGCGGTCACGCATTCCCTGGTGGAAGCAGAGGATGGGGACTCGGGGTTGGACTCTTTCATCACCCAGGCTGAAGTCACGGAGGTGGTTAAAAAGCTCCACGGTGGCAAGGCTTCGGGTACCTCAAGTCTCTATATGTTGTGGGGCTGTCATGGATGACACGCCTCTTCAATATTGCATGGCGGTCGGGGACAGTACCTCTGGTCTGGCAGAATGGGTTGGTGGTCCACCTTCATAAGAAGGGTGACCAGAGGATTCAATTCAATTAAATTCAGTTTCATTTATATAGCGCCAATTCACAACAAATGTTGTCTCAAAGCACTTCACAACAGTCAGGTACATACATTCCAATTAATCCTAACCATTGAACAGTGCAGTCGGAGTTAGCTTTTTATTCAAATTGGATAAAACGTTTTTCTATCTAAGGAAACCCAGCAGATTGCATCCAGTCAGTGACTTGCAGCATTCCCTCCTACCGGATGAGCATGTAGAGACAGTGGACAGTCACTGGTATTGACTTTGCAGCAATCCCTCATACTGAGCATGCATGTAGCGACAGCGGAGAGGAAAAACTCCCTTTTAACAGGAAGAAACCTCCAGCAGAACCAGGCTCAGTGTGAGCGGCCATCTGCCACGACCGACTGGGGGTTTGAGAGAACAGAGCAGAGACACAAAAAGAACAAAGAAGCACTGATCCAGGAGTACTTTCTATGGGAAGGAAAAGTAAATGTTAATGGATGTAGCTCCTTTAGTTGTTTCACCTAGAAAGAAAGAACAGATAAACTCTGAGCCAGTTTTCAAGGTTAGAGTCTGAAAGAGAGTACATATAATTAGTTACAGTAAAAGCTCAGTCAGTAGCTATATCTAGGAGAGAGAAAGGGTTAAACACTGAAAGACAGGGCCAAGTGGATCATTGGTAGAAGGTGAGCATTAAGTTGTTGCCAGCAGAAGCTTCGACAATGTCCTCCTCCAGGACGGTGTCACAGGTAGACACAGAGTCAGACCAGGTGTAGCTTCTAGAAAGAGAAAAGAGAGAACATAAAGAGAAAAACTGAAATAACAGCAAATAATGCAAAATTGGAGAGTATTGTGAGAATGTAGCGAAGAGGGTGAAAGTGGTCGTTATGTCCTCCAGCAGCCTAAGCCTATAGCAGCATAACTACACAGATAGTTTCAGTTCAGATTATTTAGTTAAACGGCGCTTATTTACAACAATGTCGTCTCAAGGCACCCCACAAAGGGTCCTACTGATGGTCATTGTTATACTAAAAACCACAAGGATTGGGGTACCTCTCTCTGTCAGACTGATTATAACCATTGGAAAAGAGAAGGGGTCATACAGGTAGCAGAAATGGAGGGTATAAGGGATCACACTCCTCAGCCTCTGGGACGAGGTGCATGCAGCACTTTTCAGATTTTTGTTTGTAACAAAATTTTAAAACAAACAAAAAAAATTGTTTTGTTCCACTTCAATATTATTATGCACTAATCTGTGATCATCTATCAAGAAATTTCTGTGAAATACATTACAGATTGTTGTTAAAAAATCCAAAACTTTTAGGGGGAACAAGTATTTTTGGATGGCACTTTGGTTATTTCCATTGAAGACCACAGCAGGTGTTGTCAGTGAATAATAGTGATTTATATTGTGAAATTGATTCTGCAAAATATAACATGTTAAGAGTATTCCACCACAGTGAGTTGAGTAACAAAGTCAATGTGCTAGAAAACGAAAGATTTCATAGGGGTGCAATAAGAATCACACTAAATCCTCCAGCCATTAACAAACATAGAAATCTGCTCTGGGTCTCTTATTATTTTTATTTGCGTTATAAGGTAACAATTTGTTTTTTGACCTCTGATATACTGGAGTTCTGTGGCCTATACCAAATCAATGCAATCAATGCACAATACAATGTGCCCCTGAATATGTTTTATTATTTGCGAAGCAAAGGGGGGGGGGGGGGGGGGGGGGTAGCCTTGTTTTCCTTTATCAGGCTTAGCATTGTGTCAAGCTCAGTTAAACAAATCACACACACTGAGCCAGGATTATTATCAGATGAGATGGTGAATTTGTCCCACCAGCTTCTATCGTTTCCATCTTTTATCTTAGTGAAAACAAATGGTAAAGAGAGTGGGAGGAGGGTGACACACTGCCTGCTAACTGGCCTGTGTTTATGTGTCCCCACATTAAACACTGTGTGGATATATCTTGGCCATGTCTGTTGCTGAATCCAAAGCATTTCCATCGGGACAAATTATATCCTCTCCAAGAAATGTTTCCTCCGCTCATTTAAGGGCCTCCCCAGAGAGGGGAAGAGGCCAAATCGAACTCAGCTACATCACCCGTGGGTGACCTCCCTGAGCTTGTGGGTGATAAACTAGAGCAGCATTGTGTCCATAGAACAGTTATGAAACAATGGAGAACTGTGCATGAATAAATTCCAAAATGTAGTACCACTACTCGTACCCTCGCTTTTTCTTGCAGTTTTTCTTGTAAATCATTTAGTGTCGTAACATCTTTGTAAATCACAGTGTTGTTTTAATATAGACTTTTCTTGCTGGAATTTGTGGGATTTTATTTAATCAAAACTAGAATATTTTGCTTGAAGCACATTAAATCTGGATTAAATCAATGTCAAATAAATATTCAGGGCTGCATGAGGAGTCCTGTTGTTGGAGGTGTTGCCTCACAGCTGAAAGACCCTGGATTTAAATCCCAAACAGACACGCTCCCTGTGTGGGTGTTTAGCTGCAGGAGGCCTTTGTGCCCTTCACAAAATATGTTGTTTCAAGAGAAAAGAACATTATGTGGAAATATTGAAGCAGATCTCAAGACATCAGGCATGGAATTAAAGCTTAGACACAAATTAGTGTTCCAAATAGACAATGACTTTAAGCATACTGCATTCTTTTTGTTTTTGTTTTGGTGAAGCCATCACAAAACCAGTTCTGTACAAAATGCAACAACACAATGTCATTCTATTCTATTCTTTTCTATTCTTGTCACAAGCTAGTATGACACAGCCCCTCCCTTTAAGGGCGGATCCCAGACACCCACAAAACAAACAAAACAAAAAAAACATCCGACCAGGGTGGGTGGAGGGGGCCTCAGAAGGAGGACAAGAACCAAAACCAAAACAACCCGATCAGGGTGGGTGTTGGAGTGTGGAATGAGCGATCAGCTCAAACCAACAGTCAGACTCAGAAGAATGACACAGAGACTCTTTCTACTCGCAGCAAGGGTAATCACACTGATCTGCAGTGGACTACAGAGGTGTGATTACCAACAGAGTTTATTTTATACAGCAAAGTAAACAGACATATCAGGTTACAAAATAGGGGTGCCAGACAGGTCAGGCAGAGTTAGAGAGTGGAAAGAGGAACAGCTGGTTCTGCTTTCGGGTGTTGCGAAACCACCTACACAGACCAAAATAACAAATGAGTGCAGAATGTTTCGGAACGCTGGGTCACATCTGCATGTGACCTTTTAGAATAGACAAGAAATATATGTGAGTGATAATGGTGAACATCAATGTATATACATTCAACCTAACAGTGGGCGAAGGGGGCCTCGGAAGGAGGGCAAGAGTTCAGGCGGACGGCCAGGCGGAGACCAGGCGGAGACCAGGCGGAGACCAGGCGGAGACCAGGCGGAGACCAGGCGGTCCGGAAGCTGTCCCCAGCAGACCCGGGAATCAGGAGGCCGTGACGTAGGAGCAGGCGATCAGGAGGCCGGCGACGTAGGAACAGGCGATCAGGAGGCTGGCGACAAAGAAGCCGACGGTCTGGAGGCCGGTGGCGGGGCCAGGAGAACCTATGGTGGAGCTCAGAGGCGCGGTGCGGACACTGCTGGAACCCAGGCGAGCGGTGCAGAGACCGCTGGGACCTTCGGCGAGGCCGTTGAGATCTGCGGCGGAGTCGCCGAGGCACAGCAGGCAGAGAGGGTGCATCCTTACACCCCTCAGGGACAGGAACAGGAAGTGGAGACAGCTTGTCCACAAACTCCTCTGGAACTGGAACCAGGGATGGAGCCAGTTCGTCCTCGGAGCCCTTCAGGACAGGACCGAGAACAGGAGCAGGAAGTGGAGGTAGTCCGTCCACAAGCCCCTCACGGACAGGAACAGAGTGTGAGGGCGGCTTGGCTTGGGACCCCTCCAGAACAAGACCAGGAACAGGATCAGGAGAAAGGGAAAGTCACCTCGAGCTTCGGTAGAGAGGCGAGCAGAGGAGGGAGCAGGAGGCCTCCTCATAGAAGCGGCAATTTCACCCGGGGCCCTTTGGCGTTCGGCCTCAATGGTGTGGTGGATCTGAGGATCTTGAAATAAAAAGTCCTTCTATGACTCCAGCCAGTCTTGAAGGCTGCCAGCTATTTCCAACTTCCCCCATGGTGAGCTGGGAGAGGTCACTGGGTGAGAAAATAAATTTACCAGTATCTCACCGCTTTTGAATTCCCTCTCCATTCTTCCTGCTTGGTTCCGTTGGCTGGTTCCTTCTGTCATAATATGGGTTTTTGATGGACCAATGTGCAGTAAAGAACCCCTGAAGCTCGAGGTTAGCAGGTAAGACGAGTCTTTAATGTTCATGGTAGAAACAGACAGGGTAGCGAACACATGCAAACATGCCCAAGGAACCAGCAGGAAACAACGGAAACAAACGGGCCTTAATACAAAACTGAACAGCCGGGGGAACCAATGAAAAACATGACCAGACAATCAGGGGAAAACACAGAACAGGTTTAAAGTGCTTACCATTTTCAGCATAATATATAGTGACACTGTTGTTGACATAATGGGGTTTGGAGATGGAAGACATTATTGTTTAGAAGTAGGATTTCTTTACATATAGTTTTGTAGTAGGGCCGGCTAACACAACCTCAATCAAACTGCATGCACTAGCACCAGTACGTTTTGTTGCATGGGCACCTTATATATTGCTGTCTTGTTAAACACTTGCCATCGCACCTGGACTTAGCAAGAAACGTAGAGCAAGAAACGTAGAGATTCCTGAAAGGCAATGTAAGCTGAGTGGAGCCATCACCTTTGCAGACATTTTGCAGGCATAGAAAATGCAGGGTGAACACATCATAGGGAGACATTGTGGGGGACAGCAAGATATGGTGCTTGCTGGCAACACAATGCCACAATGCTTTGTTTAAAAAAAGGAACATATATGTTTGTGTTCACAGTCAAGTGAGTCACATCAAACGAGAATATGGTATATATATCTATGTATATCTATATCTATATATAGATATAGATCTATATCTATAGATATAGATCTATATCTATATATGTATGTATAGTGGCTTGTAAAAGTATTCATCCCCCCTTGATCTGTTCCACATATTTAAACTATTGCTAGTGACTATGTCAGTCACTAGCAGCTGTGCAGATCTAGTGACTGACATTTTTGCCCATTAATAGTTGTCCTGTGGACAGATTCCCCCACCTGAGCTGTGGATTTCTGCAGTTCATCCAGAGTCACCATGGGCCTCTTGGCTGCTTTTCTGATCAGTGCTCTCCTTGTTCAGCCTGTAAGTTTAGGTGGACGGCCTTGTCTTGGTAGGTTTACAGTTGGGCTATACTCTTTCCATTTTCAGATGATGGATTGAACAGTGCTCCGTGAGATGTTTAAGGCTTGGGAAATCTTTTTAATAGCCTAAGCCTGCTTCAAACTTCTCCACAACTTTATCCCTGACCTGTCTAGTGTGTTCCTTGGACTTCATGATGCTGTTTGCTCCCCAATATTCTCTTAACCAACCTCTGAGGCCATCACAGAGCAGCTTTATTTGTACTGAGATTAGATTACACACAAGTGGATTCTGTTTAGTCATTAGTAATAATCAGGCAACTTCTAAAGGCAATTGGTTGCACTCAGAGTAAAGGGCCTTAATTCTTTTGCACACCACACATTTTAGTTTTTTATTTGTGAAAAAAAAAAGAAATCATGTAGAATTTTCATTCCACTTTACAATTTTAACCCACTTTGTGTTGGTCTTTCACATAAAATTCCAATAAAATATATTTATGCTTATGGTTGTATATATATATATATATACATACACTCAATGGCCACTTTATTAGGTACACCTTGCTAATACCGGGTTGGACCTCCTTTTGCCTCCAGAACTGGCTTAATCCTTCGTGGCATAGATTCAACAAGGTACTGGAAATATTCCTCTGAGAGTTTGGTCCATATTGACATGATAGCATCACACAGATGCTGCAGATTTGTCGGCTGCACATCCATGATTCGAATCTCCCATTCCACCACATCCCAAAGGTGCTCTTTTAGATTGAGATCTGGTGATTGTGGAGGCCATTTGAGTACAGTGAACTCATTGTCATGTTCAAGAAACCAGTCTAAGATGATTCGTGCTTTATGACATGGCGTGTTATCCTGCTGGAAGTAACCATCAGAAGATGGCTACACTGTGGTCATAAAAGGATGGACATGGTCAGCAACAAAGTGTGCCAAGAAAATATCCCCGACACCATTCCATCACCACCACCAGCCTGAACTGTTGATACAAGGCAGGATGAATCCATGGTTTCATGTTGTTGACGCCAAATTCTGACCCTACCATGCAAATGTCGCAGCAGAAATTGAGACTCATCAGACCAGGCAACGTTTTTGCAGTCTTCTATTGTCCAATTTTGGTGAGCCTGTCCCAATTATAACCTCAGTTTCCTGTTCTTAACTGACAGGAGTGGCATCCGGTGTGGTCTTCTGCTGCTGTAGCCCATCCACCTCAAGGTTTGATGTGTTGTGCGTTCAGAGATTCTCTTCTGCATGCCTTGGTTGTAACGAGTGGTTATTTGAGTTGAGAGTTACTGTTGCCTTTCTATCAGCTCGAACCATTCTGGCCATTCTCCTCTGACCTCTGGCATCAACAAGGTGTTTGCGCCCACAGACATTTGGATGATATTTGGATGGATGTTTTCTCTTTTTCAAACCATTCTCTGTAAACCCTTGAGATGGTACTGTGTGAAAATCCCAGTAGATCAGCAGTTTCTGAAATACTCAGACCAGCCCGTTTGTTTCACTTGCCTGATTGTTATAAGTCTGCATCTGGCAAATAGTACCTGGATACTGTCCATCTCTGCATGTAGAGTCTTCTCTGCTCTTATGAACGTTTTATTAATTAACACGGGAAAAAATAATTGTTTTATGTTAATGTAGGTAAAAGTGTTAAATTATTTATGGTGATTGTATTCATGTCATTTTATCTATTAAATTAAACCAAGATACAAACAACATTATTCAATAGGCTTGTGAAGGATATCATACCAAACATTCACTAAAATTAAGAAAATTCAGAATGTCGAGTAGCCCAGAATATACATTGATCCATGATCAGTGAACCATTGTGATAGCCTAGATATGGAACCAATCTAAGACTGCTGTGTGAACTGACAGAAATAAATATTGCATTAGAATATAGGCATGAGTGGCTTTTATCTGTCCTTCACCTCCTTTCCACAGTTCACACACTGCAAGTAATTTAGTAATTCTAAATTGTCCTTAAAGGTTGTGCATACTTGGTGCAAGGTTTTCTCTATCGCATATCTTTGCATTAGCTCTGGAATAGGTTGTAGTTCAAGATGCACTCTGCCATCTGACTGTTGCCCGCTATGATAGGCAGGTATAAGTCTGAGGCAGGTATACAGGTCCTTCTCAAAATATTAGCATATTGTGATAAAGTTCATTATTTTCCATAATGTAATGATGAAAATTTAACATTCATATATTTCAGATTCATTGCACACTAACTGAAATATTTCAGGTCTTTTATTGTCTTAATACGGATGATTTTGGCATACAGCTCATGAAAACCCAAAATTCCTATCTCACAAAATTAGCATATCATTAAAAGGGTCTCTAAACAAGCTATGAACCTAATCATCTGAATCAACGAGTTAACTCTAAACACCTGCAAAAGATTCCTGAGGCCTTTAAAACTCCCAGCCTGGTTCATCACTCAAAACCCCAATCATGGGTAAGACTGCCGACCTGACTGCTGTCCAGAAGGCCACTATTGACACCCTCAAGCAAGAGGGTAAGACACAGAAAGAAATTTCTGAACGAATAGGCTGTTCCCAGAGTGCTGTATCAAGGCACCTCAGTGGGAAGTCTGTGTGAAGGAAAAAGTGTGGCAGAAAACGCTGCACAACGAGAAGAGGTGACCGGACCCTGAGGAAGATTGTGGAGAATGGCCGATTCCAGACCTTGGGGGACCTGCGGAAGCAGTGGACTGAGTCTGGAGTAGAAACATCCAGAGCCACCGTGCACAGGCGTGTGCAGGAAATGGGCTACAGGTGCCGCATTCCCCAGGTCAAGCCACTTTTGAACCAGAAACAGTGGCAGAAGCGCCTGACCTGGGCTACAGAGAAGCAGCACTGGACTGTTGCTCAGTGGTCCAAAGTACTTTTTTCGGATGAAAGCAAATTCTGCATGTCATTCGGAAATCAAGGTGCCAGAGTGTGGAGGAAGACTGGGGAGAAGGAAATGCCAAAATGCCAGAAGTCCAGTGTCAAGTACCCACAGTCAGTGATGGTCCGGGGTGCCCTGTCAGCTGCTGGTGTTGGTCCACTGTGTTTTATCAAGGGCAGGGTCAATGCAGCTAGCTATCAGGAGATTTTGGAGCATTTCATGCTTCCATCTGCTGAAACGTTTTATGGAGATGAAGATTTCATTTTTCAGCACGACCTGGCACCTGCTCACAGTGCCAAAACCACTGGTACATGGTTTACTGACCATGGTATCACTGTGCTCAATTGGCCTGCCAACTGTCCTGACCTGAACCCCATAGAGAATCTGTGGGATATTGTGAAGAGAACGTTGAGAGACTCAAGACCCAACACTCCGGATGAGCTAAAGGCTGCTATCGAAGCATCCTGGGCCTCCATAAGACCTCAGCAGTGCCACAGGCTGATTGCCTCCATGCCACGCCGCATTGAAGCAGTCATTTCTGCCAAAGAATTCCCGACCAAGTATTGAGTGAATAGCTGTACATGATTATTTGAAGGTTGACATTTTTTGTATTAAAAACACTTCTTTTATTGGTCGGATGAAATATGCTAATTTTGTGAGATAGGAATTTTGGGTTTTCATGAGCTGTATGCCAAAATCATCCGTATTAAGACAATAAAAGACCTGAAATATTTCAGTTAGTGTGCAATGAATCTAAAATATATGAATGTTACATTTCATCATGACATTATGGAAAATAATGAACTTTATCACAATATGCTAATATTTTGAGAGGGACCTGTAAGTCTGAACCTGTTGTAACTTTCTTAAGCAACCCATTAAACACAGGGCTTCAAAGAGTTCATCTTTGTGTGAGTGTTTGTCAGGAACATGGTCTGCATGTATAGAATCAAACACATTGTGTAACTGCTAAAGGTTAACAACAGCACAGTCCTCCCACTTAATAATGATTAAGTTCCTTTGCTGCAAATTAAAAGTTTTAACCCATCCAGACTTGAACTACTTCTTTAAATATATGGGGAAGGATCCTCTGGTCAAGCACATCCCACAGATGCTAGAGTAAATTGAGATCTTAAGCCAGGTCAAGACTTTTAACTACTTGTTGTGTTTATCGCATTATTCTGGAGTAGTGTAACATGTGGCCAAGAAATTATCATCCTTTTTCTGAGTGGCAACAATACTAAAGAAGGTGTCATTTTTTCTATGTAACATTTACATATATGGTAAGATGCAAGTTTCCCTGCAAAATATTGTGATAAAACATTAGTTTTCCTGCTATCTTGCTTCCATCTTCTTCTGTCTCCTGATGTTATGTCTTCTAATAGTTAGTAGAAACAGAGATTGGGCTTTCTGCTTGCTGTAAAATAATTAAAATTAAAATAGTAATTGGCTACCTTGATCTTTGTGTTAACAAGTAAAAAAACAGGTGTACCTAATAAAGTGGCCTATGAGTAATGCAAGCATTTGCTTCAGTGACATGAAGTCTTACATTTCTTGTTTTGTACATTATATGCACATCTATATATTATATGATTCTTTGTAGTCAGATTTTTAAAAAAAGAAAATAATTACAATTAATCTACTAAAAGATTCAATTGATCTAATACCATTACATAACATTACTTGATTACCCGATGTTACGTAAAAGATATAAAGGTCATGCATTTATACAAACTGTACATGTCTATTCTACATGTTCTCCTGAGTGGCAATGCATTCATTATGACTCTTAGGGCCTGATCTTCAAAAGGTTTGTGCACACAAAAACACATGCAAACTGAATTGTGTACCTAAATCTGATCTACAAACCAGGTGCAAATTGAATTGCATGTGTAAAGTCAGTAGAACAGCAGGCGCAAACTTTTAGTCCTACCTACATGGAATCTTTGAAGGCCCCTAGTGTGTTGCTAATTGGATCCCAAGTACGACACAAAACTTCATTTTAATTTAAGGGCTGTTCACCCTGGCGATCTAACAAAGAACAGTCAGACTAACGTCTCAAAAGCCTAGATGGAACTTGTATTCTGACATTTAAAAGCCTGCAAACTTTAGATGCAGGATGTATCAGTGAATTTCAAATACAATATTGAGGTTGCAAGTGGACAAGTTTGTACAAAGTGTAATTTGTCCATTGATATGCTGACATTTTGTAAAAATGATTTATTATAATCCACAGTGCACTTAATGTTAACCAATTCCATGTGGGCAAAAATCATTAAAAATGTTTTTAGGGAAGATATATTTATCAAAAACAACTGGTAGAAGTTACGTTACTTTCTGTTTTGTGTTTTATCAAAGTACAGAGTACACATTAACTTTATTCTGAGGTTCTCGAGACACCTTTCCTCAATAATGTATAATGAATTAGAAATATGTTGCAGTTACACATAAGTCAGGATTAATCAATATTTTTCTAGATTACATTAAAAATATTTTAAATTACAACTTTTAACCTAAAATCAAAAAAGAATGGGCACAAATTGACACTCAAATTCTCATTTCTGATCCAGGAATATTCCTATTGTTTCGGATTAGAATGATTGAATTCTAATGATATTTATTCTTGCACCACACCTCTCCCTTGGCAGCTGATACATTGGGCCGATGTGATCATTATCAAGGCTTTCTGGCCATGTAAATCATTAAAAACAAACTTGCACATAGACATGTAAAGCCTGAGTATGGTTCATTTAGAGTCTAAAGCTAACCTGAAATGCATGTCTAGGGGAGAAAACTGGAACTTGTTTGCATACATGAAATGTAGTTCTACAAAGAATGTTTAATGTCAGCCAGGATCTTTCTTCTTCAGAGGCAACAAAGTTTGTCTGTGATCTGGGTGCTTTAAATTTGGGTTCTTTAAATCAGGTTGTCGATTGATTATAATTCAGTATGGTGATTAAGGATTTGATCTCTGGAACTTTGAAAATCAAGTCCATAACATATGTGAACATTTGGAAGCTATACATCACGTCACCATGATTTAACAGTGATGGACAATTCCCAAAGTGTAGTTAGGTTCAAGTTAGGTGTGTTGGAATTATGATTATTGATTAATTAATATTTATCAAGAATTATAATTAACAATTATAATTTGACTAAATTAATTTCTTAACCCAAATCCTCATTTATGAATCGAGACCAGAGATGCCTTCTGGTGTTGTAACTGTGGCTCAATGCCTTTAATAATTTCAACTGTTAAATACTCAGTAATAATTGATAACTATTACCAGAGATGTCACTGTTTAATCAACCGTTTCTGCCGAAACGTGGGGAACTTTTAACCTTTTTTTGACTGACGAATCACTCTTGCACAAAATAAACACAAACGCCTTCTCTTTATCTATGTGAATATTTATTAAATCACAGCCTGATACAATCCGCTCTTTCGATTTAATAATCTTCACCTACTCAAACATGTAAAGTTCTACACAAAAAGGGGGTAATATATCTAACTAAACAATAAAGCAAAACAGCAGTGGGTGCTTATGGAACCAACGAGGAGTTATGGCAAAAGTGATAATATGACAAAGGAATATGGTGTTGAACGAAGCTTTGGGAGCACAGCCTGCCAGAAAGTGTAGCTCAGTGAGATGCACAGTCATAAACCTCCCCCCCAGCAAGGTTGTAAACCCCGAGGACAAAGGGTAATAAAACCTTTGCCGGCAAGCCTGTAAGCAGTAAAGTTGAAGACAAAGAAAATGGTGCACGCAGGTGTTCGCAAGGTAGAGACACACTTGAGAGACACGGCGGCCTCCGAAAGTACCAGCAAGTTTCAAAACAATGGCATGCACATACAATTCAGAACACATTAGACTCTAAATGGTGACTCTAATTGCACTAAAACCTCCTCTACCCTGCCCAGACTATTTCTAAGAAATAAATAAAAATAAAGGATGGGTTTTACTTGTCGTTGTCTCCTCTCAGCAGAGGGAGAGAGAAGGAGGGGGAAAGTTGGAAGTTAACGTGCGTCCACAGTTAACTTCAGGAAGAGTGGTCAATCTTTGTCCTCTGGCCTCATTGGCGAAAGGGGAAAATATGATCTGACCGTCAGGAGTCGACTGGATAAAACAAGGTGGCGATCAGTCTCCTTGAAACTCTGTGGTTTTTTTTTTTTGGTTACGTGTTAAACTCACGTATTCAATCGGCAAAGTGAAATTTCAATTCAATTCAATTCAGTTTTATTTATATAGCGCCAATTCACAACACATGTTGTCTCAAGGCACTTCACAACAGTCAGGTACATACATTCCTATTAATCCTAACAATTGAACAGTGCAGTCGGAGTTAGCTTTTTATTCAAATTGGATAAAAAGTTTTTCTATCTAAGGAAACCCAGCAGATTGCATCCAGTCAGTGACTTGCAGCATTCCCTCCTCCTGGATGAGCATGTAGAGACAGTGGACAGTCACTGGCGTTGACTTTGCAGCAATCCCTCATACTGAGCATGCATGTAGCGACAGCGGAGAGGAAAAACTCCCTTTTAACAGGAAGAAACCTCCAGCAGAACCAGGCTCAGTGTGAGCGGTCATCTGCCACGACCGACTGGCCTTCTTATTCCAGAAACCTCTTTTATGAATTTTACATTGGCCAACGAAGGAGAATGAATGAAATCCACTTGGGACTCTTCTTCAGAATGATGCGCTCAGTTGCTGGTCCGGTCTCCAGCGTGAAAAGCAGCTTCTTTCAAATGTTCGTCTTCCTATATTGCCTCCTGTGACGTCAGACCTGGGACGGCCTCGTCATATCAACCACAGTGGCCGCTGGGTTTTGTAGGACTGTCTATCCTGCGGTACAAAATGGCCAATGATGTTGGAAAGGCATAGTGGCGTCCAGCAACGTGCAAATGGTCCAATATTCAGCAAACAAGTCGTCCAACAGGTGAAGTGTTCTTGATGACTTGTAGTAGTTTCTAAATATTTTGATGTTGTTTTCCAAAAGTATCTGACAGAGATAGAATCCACCCGGCTGTCTGTACACTGAATCAGGTTGGCAATGAAGGTGTTTACTGAAAGTGTCTGATGCTTTCAGTACCACACACCTTCCTCAGAATAATAAGCAGCAAGACTACAAACCAGGATGATCACTTTGAAAAGAGATGAGAAAACATTTAATGTCTAATCAACACGAAAGACATGAGGAGCCTGAAGACACTTAGTGATGCAGCTAAATATAACTGAATGATCTGGCAAAAATGTAAGTACTTTATTTTCTGTTAGACTAATTTAATGTACACAGACAATGCCAGTATAGAGATTGATTGTGTACCTCATAGGCTTCTTACCCAAAATTCCTGGGAGAAAGAGCAAAACAATGTTTAAGAACCAGTAGAGAGGGAGGGACTGAGCATGAGACTTTGGGGAACAGGATACTACCCAAACAGGTCATCAGTGGTGAGCATTACTTTGTCTTCATGACAGCAAAGTTCTATAGCAGAAATCAGTTAATCTTTTCAATGAGCTACTTTAAGATTGGCACTTTATATAAGATGATCTTGGTGGTACAGTGGCGATTGCATCAAGAAGAGTACACTTACAGCTCAGTACAAACTGTTGGAGACACTTCAGAGAATATCAAGATTGAAAAAAATAACATCAAGCATTGTATGAATGGCAGTGTGAATATGTAAAAACAACTACAATACTGTTTGTGTCACTGCTATGTAATTTACATATGTGCTATGTAAATGTCAAATCTTGCAGCATTGACCTTTTAGTAAGATTAATCAGTTTTATGCTATACCATGCAGTCACTCTGTCTGCACTGACAAAGATTTGGAATCTGCAAAGATTACAAATAAGAAACGCTAAATTGCTTGTTATAAAATTGAAGTTGTGTGTGCTACTGGCTCTCATCATGGAGAGTTTGGGAGAGCAGAGAGGCCATATAAAAAGACATGATATTCAAAGTCATGGAGTTGGAGCCAATAATAATAAGAATAACAATAATAACAGGAAGAAGTTGAAGAAATATTATAATGTACTTTTATAAACATTTGAAAATATAAAAATAATAAAAGCTAACGTTTACAGATGAAATTTCAATCATAAAACCTGAAAGAGCTGACTTTGTCAGCCTCTTCCCCGCCGCATGCTCTGACTACTTAGTTGGCACCCCGCTGCCCCTGGCCTGTGAAAGCTGTCAGCTTTAATGATAATAATAGCAATACATTTTATTTATAAGCGCCTTTCAAGACTCTCAAGGTCGCTTTACATCAGTAACATAAAAACAGTATATTGTGAACAAAGGTTAAAAGTACTAAAAAGAGACCAACAAATTAAATACAGATAAATGTTTGTGGTGTAGCATGTGGGGAGGTCAAGTGAGGTATGCTAGTCTGAACAGGTGAGTTTTAAGAAAAAATTTGAAAGTGTGCAGGGATGATGTTATTCGGAGATCCAGTGGCAGTTTAGAGTTTTGAACTAATTAAAGTTTATGGAGGGATTTGTGGGGTAAACCAAAGAGCAGCACATTGCAGTAAACACAATGGCCTCTACTTGTATAGCGTTTATCAAGTCCCTAGAGACCCCAAAGCACTTCACACTACATTCAGTAATCCACCCATTCATACACACATTCACACACTGATAATCAAACTGGGATGTGACCAAAGCATTGACTAAAATGGCAGCGGCGGTAGGGGTAAGGGGTTGATATAATGGAGGTGGAAGT
This sequence comes from Girardinichthys multiradiatus, assembly GCF_021462225.1. NCBI lineage: Eukaryota > Metazoa > Chordata > Actinopteri > Cyprinodontiformes > Goodeidae > Girardinichthys > Girardinichthys multiradiatus. The sequence goes on along the minus strand of NC_061804.1, from coordinate 43,916,461 downwards.
TTGCAGAGCGGGTGATGTTGCTAATATAAGCTGTGAAAAAGAGGCTGTTATCACGGATGACACCTAGACTCTTGACCTGTGGGGAAAAAAGGACAGTAGTGTTTTCAACAGATAAATAAAATTTGCCTGATTTGCAGATTGTGGATTTTGTGCCAAAAATAAATATTTCAGTTTTATTTGAATTACGTTTGAGGAGATTATGAGAGAACCAAAAGTTAATATCTTGTAAATAGTGAAAATAGAAGGAGGGGGATAAAGATGCGGCACGTCATTAGGAGAGGTAGAGTTGGGTGTCATCCACATGGCAATGGAAATTGATACCATATTTTTGACCAGGGTGGTCTCTGTGCTATGATAGCGCCAAAAACCTAACTTAAATTGTTTATGCAAGTCATTTTCACTGAGGTACTTATGAACTTGAGCTACCACCTTTTGTAAAACTTTTGACAAAAATGGGAGATTGGAAATTGGTCTGAAATTATTAAGCGGGGATTAAGCAAGGTTTCTTAAGTATTGGTGTAGAGATTGCTGTTTAAAATAGTGCAGGAAAAGAAGTGAGGGAAGAATGGATGATGTCAGTAATGAGAAGCAAGAGTGAGGGGTGACAAAATTTGACCAGCTTTCTAGGCAGGTGGTCCACTGTACAGGTGGAGGGCTTTGATTTATGGATTATTGAGGATATTTCTCTGATGGACGGCAGACTGAAGCTAGAAAGTGAGTGAGAAGAAGGTGGAAAGAGTGCTAAACAGTATTTGCAACCATAGTTGTGTTGCAAGAATGGGACAGATGCAGGTGAATGTTTTCAGTTTTAGAGGTAAAAAAAGTCTATAAATCTGTTGCATAGGGTGGAGTACATATGTGTGGCAAAGGTGTCAGGGGGCTGGAGAATATTTCTGAGTGTAGAGAACAAAGTGTGTTAATTTCCATTAGCAGACTGGATGAGGGAACCATAGTAAACATATTTTGCACTGGAAATGGCATCTTTGTATTTCAATGTACATCCTTGTGAATAGCATGTCCAGTTTTCCTTGAAAGCCAGTACAGACGGCGACCCCTTAGATTTAAGCCGATGTAGCTCTGGTGTGTACTGGGGTCAGAATGAGAGAAGCTTTTCAGTGGTGCCAATGTGTCCAGGAGGCTTTGCGGTCCATTATTATAACGAGAAATCAGTTTATCAAGGGTAGTCAACTTGTCTCTGCTGGGAAGATTTTTAATAGCAGAAGAGAGAATTGGGAGATCAATGTTCTTAAGGTTTCTGAACGTGATGGAACGGGTAGAGTTAGTTTTGGTAAGTTAGCCTTGAAAGAAACAAGCTTATGATCAGAGATAGGAAAATCAGATACTATACAGTTAAAAGGGATTACACCAGCACAACCGACTTGATCCAGAATGTGCCTCTTTGAGTTTGTAGGGAAATCTACATATTTTTGCAAACCACAGCTGTCCAAGCAGGATGCAAACTCCTTTGTGAGAGTTGACAATATTGTTACAGGGAGCATAAGGTGGGAATGTACTCAGAAATTTCATAAAAAAATTTAGGTTTGGGCTTAGGTGGCTGGTAAGTAGCAGATAAAATGGCAGAGCCATGAATTTTTAGTGCAATGGATTCAAATGTCTGGTGAGTAGAGTTGGGGAGAGAGGATATCTTGTACTGCTCATTGTAAAGTTCACAAACCCAGGTGGAATGGTGAGGTTGAGCTCTGCAAACTCAGCTGGTCACTGTCATGTCTCGGTCAAGCAGAGAAAATCTAGTTTATAATCATTTTATGAGATCATAAATAAGTGGACCTTTGTTGGAGAGAGAGCGAATGGGAGATGCAGCAGTTGCCGGATCCATTAATAGTCTGCCTGGGAAGGCTAGCTAGCACAGGGTGGTCCACAGTCCATCCACCCAACATTCTAGAGGGGCGACGACAGGAAGACCGCAAGGATGGAATTGGGTTTGTGCTGTTGATGGTATAGCTCCTCTTAGATCCCCCCTGTAAAAGTTTCCGACTAGGGGTCAGATAGAACACTGGTTGAGGGCTGGATAGATTCTGGAGTCCATGCTGACAAAGGCTTCTGTAGTGAACAGCAGAGTTAGCGACACAGGCTGGAGATGGGACAGGACAGAATCAGCAAGTAGTGTGCAGACAATCAGGTTTGTAATCTCCATAATGGACATTAACCACATTTAGTAGCCAGGGTGTGAACATAGAAAAATACTGTACTTGAAGCAGAGCTGATTCAAGGCAATTTGAGGATGTAGGCTGGCAGTGTAGGATAATGGCTGGACCTGGTGGCTGATGGAAGAGCCTGCTGGGTAGGCCTGGTAATTGACAAAGACACTCTGGTGGCTAGCAGGTAGAGCTGCTAGCTCTGGTGGCTGACTTGTGGAGTAGCAACAGCAGCACAGTGCCTCACCATCTCCACGGCGGCGGCAGTAGCAGCGGCTCATTCTGGGACAAGCACATTGTTGGAATCGAGGGATATGACTCGGTTGACGCAGTTCAAAGAAGATAGTCCCTGCTGTTTGGGGTCATTAGCATATGTTTGCTGTTCAACTCATTTTTCACACACAATTTACATAGTGTGACATCTTCAACACTCGAGTGAAGAGTGGCAGAGTTGTCAACCAATCACCACCTGGTAGTAGCGAGTTGGATATGGCAGGGGAGGCTGCCAGACAGACCTGGTTAGCCCAAATGGGTGGTGAGGGTGAGGGTGAGCTGCGAAGCTGCAGACCCATATTGATGAAATAGTTTGGGGGTGGAAGGAGCAGTTTGAGGATCTTATCAATCTGGTCACCATGAATACCACACAGCTATTGCTCCAATAAAGCTTTGAAATTCAATTCAATTCAGTTTTATTTATATAGCGCCAAACACATGTTGTCTCAAGGCACTTCACAACAGTCAGGTACATACATTCCAATTAATCCTAACAACTGAACAGTGCAGTCGGAGTTAGCTTTTTATTCTGTCTAAGGAAACCCAGCAGATTGCATCCAGTCAGTGACTTGCAGCATTCACTCCTCCCGGATGAGCATGTAGAGACAGTGGACAGTCACTGTCGTTGACTTTGCAGCAATCCCTCATACTGAGCATGCATGTAGCGACAGCGGAGAGGAAAAACTCCCTTTTAACAGGAAGAAACCTCCAGCAGAACCAGGCTCAGTTTGAGCGGCCATCTGCCACGACCGACTGGGGGTTTGAGAGAACAGAGCAGAGACACAAAAAGAACATGGAAGCACTGATCCAGAAGTACTTTCTATGGGAAGGAAAAGTAAATGTTAATGGATGTAGCTCCTTTAGTCGTTTCACCTAGAAAGAAAGAACAGATAAACTCTGAGCCAGTTTTCAAGGTTAGAGTCTGAAAGAGAGCACATATAATTAGTTACAGTAAAAGCTCAGTCAATTTCCATGTCTAGGAGAGAGAAAGGGTTAAACACTAAAAGACAGGGCTATGTGGATCATCGGTAGAGGGTGAGCATTAAGTTGTTGCCAGCAGAAGCTTGGACAATTCACCTCTCCAGAAAGGTGTCACAGGCAGACACAGAGCCAGGCCAGGTGTAGCTTCTAGGAAGAGAAAAGAGAGAACAAGGTTAAAAGCTGAAATAACAGCAAACAATGCAAAATTGTTTGCTGTTAAAATTGAACATTTAGTTATTTCTGTTCATCATCACAGTATTTTGAATATAGTTAAATACTGAGTAACTTTCACTAAACATATATGTCACATTCTGGTGGCAAAGTGCTTTTAGTTAAATCTGGTTTGTGTGGAATATGCCCCAATAAACACTTCTGCTGTATTAAGATAGATTGGAGGCAGATTGAGATGATTTCATGACAATAGTCTAAAAGGGGTTAACCTGGATTTTAGGTGAACTAATATCTTCAATTATTATCTTATGGTGCTGGCCACGAACTGGAATAAAATAGAGCAAGTAATTGAAAAGCAGGTAGAATGGCAAAGTAAATGATCTAGCAGTTTTCTTTGAGAGATGTGAACTTTGCCGAAAGGCAACTCTGCCAGTTCAGTCATTTTACATTTCGGTATACTTTGTGATTCATTGTGAACTAAGCTTCAGAAAAACATATTACATGCCATTATCGTTAACTTGTTTCCATTGTAGAGCAGGTTTTCTTCTATAAACCTTACAATAGAAAGTAAATCTGTTGGGCTTCTTTTTGGCACTCGAAAAACAATTCTAAGTGCTACTATGCCGGACAGGACATGGTAAAAAAAAGAAATAATAGAGAGTGCGATTTCTAAGAAAAGAGTGGAAAGGCCTGTTTTGCACAGCACAAAACTTCAGTTTAAAGTTTTACAGTTACTACATTTAAATAAAAATTTTTAATAAATTTTGGAGCATTACATATATCAACACTGTATAATAATAACACCAACAAAGATGTGTAGTGAACAAGAACTACTTGAAATGCAATCAAGATTCTTTCAGGGAACTATCCTTTTAGCATGATATTAAGAAAAAATGATTTATCTTCCTAATCTTAATACAGCTGAAAGGAGTCAAACTACCAATAAATAAGAACTAAGCAAAATCTCTGTTTAGATAGGAGAACCTGTCTTATGTTATAAATACTTTATTTGTGCTTATTTGGCTTCACTTCTCACTTTTGGTTAAGTGCTTTGTTCCAAAACTCTGGATGCTATTAATGTGTGTTTTCAGTGCAAAAAAAAAAAACGATCCTTGTTCTGTTACAGCAAAAGCCGATTTTATTTTAAGCAAAGTTCATTAAAGTCATATTTAATACAACCTATTTGGTCAATATTAAAGACAAATATAATTAAGCCTCCCTGGTAAGGCCTACGCCAGGGTATTGGAGAGGAGAGTCTGGCCGATAGTCGAACCTTGGCTTCAGGAGGAGCAGTGTGGTTTTCGTCCCGGCCGTGGAACACTGGACCAGCTCTATACCCTCTACAGGGTGCTCGAGGGTTCATGGGAGTTTGCCCAACCGGTTCACATGTGTTTTGTGGACCTGGAGAAAGCATTCGACTGTGTCCCTCGTGATACCCTGGGTGTCTCTGCTGAGTCTGCTGCCCCCGCAACCCAGTCCCGGATAAAGCGGAAGACGACGAGTACGAGTACAATTATTGAGAGAAAACTTTTCATTGAGGATTATTTCTTAGTATTTATTGCATAAGCACTTTAATAAGTGCTAAGTAGAACCTGATATGTAACTAATGTACCCATTAATTAGCAACAAGTTAATGCCAGATTTGTGTTTCTGAGAAGGAAAAGGTTAAGTACAAAAAACATTTTAATTAGATACACATATTAGTGAAAGAAATTATATTTCTGTATTTATTCAGGTATTAAAAATTATAGACTTCAGTAACAAAATCTGGAAAAACTGCAATCAATCATTTGACTTTCAGTAAGTCCTAAAGTAACGGCTTATATCCTTTCTGTTAGTCAAAAATGTGAACAAATAACACTAACTAAACTGATTTCTCTTGAAAATAGATAAACTAAGTATATGTACTTTATGTTCCCCTGATCTAAATCTCATAGAAAATGTATAGAAATGAATGGAAAGAGAGATTTAAAAACAAATGTCAGTTTCAGAGCATAGATGCTTTTGCCTGGATTGTGAAGAACAACTAAACAAAATAATTTTTTAAGCATAATTGTAATTTAACTGGCCATTATTGTCTGTCTGTTGACCTTATGATATGCTATACATCAAGCATTAGATCTGGGAATAACTGTTTTAGATGTGGAAAAATTAATTTACTTAAAATTTTTATTTTGTTTGTTTTTGCTTTGCAGATGTGAACAGGGAGACATTGTCACACACACAGCATGGCTGAACCGCTCCAGTATACTTTATGCCGGAGAAGACAAATGGTCGGTTGATCCCAGAGTGAGTCTGGTGACCCTTAACCAAGAGGAGTTTACCATTAAGATTGAAAATGTGGACATGACAGATGAAGGACAGTATGTGTGTGCAGTCCAGACAAGCAGCCGGCCGAGAACAACCTCAGTACATGTTCTTGTCCAAGGTAAATGAACATCTGGCTACTGTTGTGAAGGTGGACTGAAATATTAGTGTTGAGAGGCTTCCAAAACCATTTGGGTATCTAATCATGCCTTTTTTTTTCTCTGAATATAATGTACTTGTTTATATAAATTTCATTTTGATAAAAATTATAGAACAAGTTTAATTTGTAAATTCCTTTCCTAATGTGTACAGACGAAGATTTATTCCAGCGCATGCTTTAGCTTTATTTATACCCTAGTTACACTAATGTGTATTTGCTTTCCATTTAACTGTTGTTAGAAGACACAAAGTCTTTGGAAAATATTGTCCCATATCACCTTCTTGCACACGTGGCACTGTAGCAAACACAACACATTCACCAGTTAAGACAGCTGCCATGGACATTTCCGCCACAAAGGGTGTTAATACTGTAGAGAGGGTGCTGCTGCAATACCCTTAAAGAAAAAATGAAAATAAAAAAGTAAATAATATGCTACCCTGATTGGTTCCATTTCCTTTTGCTCTCTATTGACACAAAAACAGAAAAAAGACTGAATTCAGATAAACATATAACATATAAACATTTCTTAATGATGTGATACTTGTATCCAAACAATTACTTTAGGTGTATTAAAATAAGAGTGGGATAATCTTCTATTCGGACCATCCCTAAAGTGGATTGTACCAGCTATGACACTCCCATTACTTAAATGAACTGGGGTCACAATAAATAGGTTGATTCAAAGCAAGTAGATCAGGAAATATTTAAATTCATTTACTTTTGGGTTTTCTATTTAGAGTTTGGTTTGGCAAATTGTCGGAATGTCACCACTATTTGGATTATTTCCTTAAATTACAGTTTCACTAATGTTAGCAGGAAGGCAGGGTCAGAATGGGATTAAAGATCCGCTCTCGACTTTTCCATGGATTTGCCTGCTTCCCAGATACATATTGACATCCACCAAAAAGACTGTCCTGATATCTGTATACATTATAATACACACTCTGAAGTGCATCATAAAAACCTTCTACACACACCCTCAGGAGAACCTCGTACTCGTACTCGTCGTCTTCCGCTTATCCGGGACCGGGTCGCGGGGGCAGCAGACTCAGCAGAGACGCCCAGACGTCCCTCTCTCCAGAGACCTCCTCCAGTTCCTCCTCCAGGGGGAGCCCAAGGCGTTCCCTGGCCAGCCGAGAGACATAGTCCCTCCAGCGTGTCCTGGGCCGTCCCCTGGGCCTCCTCCCGGTGGGATGTGCCTGGAACACCTCCCGAGGAAGGCGTCCAGGAGGCATCCGGTATAGATGCCCGAGCCACCTCAACTGGCTCCTCTCGATGTGGAGGAGCAGCGGCTCTCCCGGATGGCCGAGCTCCTCACCCTATCTCTAAGGGAGCGCCCGGCCACCCTACGGAAGAAGCTCATTTCAGCCGCTTGTATCCGGGATCTCGTTCTTTCAGTCATGACCCAAAGTTCATGGCCATAGATGAGGGTAGGAACGTAGACCGACCGGTAAATTGAGAGCTTTGCTTTTCGGCTCAGCTCTCTCTTCACCACAACGGACCGGCACAGCGCCCCCATTACTGTGGCAGCTGCACCGATCCGTCTGTCGATCTCCCGCTCCATTCTTCCCTCACTCGTGAACAAGACCACAAGATACTTAAACTCCTCCACTTGAGGCAGGAACTCCCCTCCAACCTGAAGAGGACAAGCCACCCTTTTCCGGTCGAGTACCATGGCCTCGGACTTGGAGGTGCTGATCCTCATCCTAGACGCTTCACACTCGGCTGCGAACTGCCACAGCGCATGCTGTAGGTCTTGGCTAGAGGGGGCCAGCAGGACCACATCATCCGCAAAAAGAAGAGACGAAATCCACTGGTCCCCAAACCAGACCCCCTCCGGCCCTTGGCTGCATCTAGAAATCCTGTCCATAAAAGTTATGAACAGGACCGGTGACAAAGGGCAGCCCTGCCGGAGTCCAACATGCACCGGGAAGAGGTCCGACTTAGTGCCGGCAATGCGGACCAAACTCCTGCTCCGCTCGTACAGGGACCGGATGGCCCCTAATAAAGGGCCCCCAATTCCATACTCCTGGAGCACCCCCCACAGGGCATCACAAGGGACACAGTCAAATGCCTTCTCCAGGTCCACAAAACACATGTGAACCGGTTGGGCAAACTCCCATGAACCCTCGAGCACCCTGTAGAGGGTATAGAGCTGGTCCAGTGTTCCACGGCCGGGACGAAAACCACACTGCTCCTCCTGAAGCCGAGGTTTGACTATCGGTCGGACTCTCCTCTCCAATACCCTGGCGTAGGCCTTACCAGGGATGCTGAGGAGTGTGATCCCCCTGTAGTTGGAACACACCCTCCGGTCCCCCTTCTTATGAAGGGGGACCACCACCCCAGTCTGCCAGTCCAGAGGCACTGTCCCCGACCGCCACACAATGTTTAAGAGGCGTGTCAACCATGACAGCCCTACAACATCCAGAGACTTGAGGTACTCAGGGCGGATCTCATCCACCCCCGAAGCCTTGCCACCGCGGAGCTTTTTAACCACCTCAGTGAATTCAGCCTGGGTGATGAAAGAGTCCAACCCCGAGTCCCCAGCCTCTGTTTCCACCATGGAATGCGTGATGGCAGGATTGAGGAGATGCTCAAAGTACTCCTTCCACCGCCCGATAATGTCCTCAGTCGAGGTCAGCAGTCTCCCGCCCCCACTATAAACAGTGTTGGCGAAGCACTGCTTCCCCCTCCTGAGGCGCCGGACGGTTTGCCAGAATCGCTTTGATGCCAACCAGTAGTCCTTCTCCATGGCCTCACCGAACTCCTACGAGATTTTGCCTCTGCCACAGCCCGGGCCGCAGCACGCTTGGCCTCACAGTACCCGTCAGCCGCCTCAGGAGTCCCACAAGCCAACCACAGCCGATAGGACTCCTTCTTCAGCTTGACAGCATCCCTTACTGCCGGTGTCCACCACCGGGTTCTGGGATTGCCGCCGCGACAGGCACCGCAGACCTTACAGCCGCAGCTACGGGCAGCAGCATCGACAATAGATGCGGAGAACATGGTCCACTCAGACTCTATGTCTCCAACATCCCCCGGGATCTGGTCGAAGCTCTCCCGGAGGTGGGAGTTAAATACATCCCTGGCTGAGGGCTCCGCCAGGCGTTCCCAGCAGACCCTAACTATGCGCTTGGGCCTGCCAAGTCTGTCCGGCTTTCTCCTCCTCCAGCGGATCCAACTCACCACCAGGTGGTGATCAGTGGACAGCTCAGCCCGTCTCTTCACCCAAGTGTCCAAAACATGTGGCCGAAGGTCTGATGATACGACAACAAAGTCGATCATCGACCTCCTGCCTAGGGTGTCCTGGTGCCGCCTCTCCCCGCTGGCCACTTCAGGGTAGAAGAGAGTTCATCCCCTCTCAAGGAGATGGGTTCCAGAGGACACTCTGTGCATGTAGGTGAGCCTGACTATTTCTAGTCAATATCTCTCAACCTCCTGCACAAGCCCCCTACCAGGGGCATTTAAACCCCAGACAACATAGCCTCTACGATCATTGGAGCACTCAAACCTCTCCACCACGTCAAGGTTGTGGTTCAAGGAGGGGTGGCCTGACACCCTAAACAGAAATTATTTATTGATTATGTAACAGCATATAAATTCAGGTAGAAGAAATAAAGCTCTGAAAATCTCAGAGAATGGCACAACTGCTAACCTACCAAGGCATGGCCGTCCATGTAAAATGACAGACGGGGCAATGAAAGGCATTAAACAGAGAAGAAGGCCGGGTACTCTGCACTACCACTCGGCCCGTAGGCTGAAATGATAGTCAGAGACCTCTCCCCAACCCGAAGGCGCAGGGATACGACCCTGTCATCCACTGGGGTAAACCCCAACACGAGATGGCTGAGCTGGGGGGCAACAAGCAAACCCACACCAGCCCGCCGCCTCTCCCCATGGGAGAAAAACAAGATTGTGATCTGATTTGCCTAGAGGAGGTCTTGCTTTAGAGATGTATGAGTCCTTGGCATTTGCATAAAACAAATCCAATGTTTTTTTTAATCTGGTAGAGCAGCTGACAAACTGTTAAAACGTTGGAAGTGTAGCAGAGAGTGAAGCATGGTTAAAATCACCAGAAATTGCCAGTTTTGTGTCTGTAATTTAGCAACAACTGAGCTGATGGCATCACATGGAGTGTTGGGAACAGCTAAAGGTGGAACGTATACTGTTGCCAAAATAACACTGGTGAACTCTCTGGGTAAATAATATGGACCAAAACTTACTGCTAACAGGTCAATATCTAGACTGCAGAGACGACACTTCACGGTAACATGTCCTGGATTACACCATCTGTTGTTCACAAGTACTGCCACTCCACCTCCTTTGCATTTGCCGTTCCTCTTTAAATCTGTCTGCTCAGAAAGCCTAGCAGAGAGACGCTGAAGTCAGGGATATGGTCCCGCAGCCATGTCTCACTGAAACACATAATACTGCATTCCTGATACTCTGGCTGGATCCTTTGTAGGGTTTGGAGATCATCCAACTTGTTTCCCAATAATCTCACATTGCCCATCAGAATTGATGGAAGAGATGGTTTGAACTTCTTCCTTCTTTCTCTTCTCTTTGCTACTGTTCTGCATCCACAGCGCCTCCTTTTCAATTCATCCGGGATTTGGGGTTGTAGTTGAAGTATTATTTTGGCTTTTGATATATCAATTAGCTGCTCCCAGTTTAAAAAAATAACAACCCCGTTTCCATGGTGGCGCATCACAACAAATGTCCAAAAGCAAAAAAAAGTATCTGCAAAAATCCTTCCAGCTACACAGCATCCAATACCAGAGAGGATAATCATAAAAAAAAAACGATTTTATCCACAACAAGAGAAATTTGAGTTCTTAAGAATAATTAATCAGAACAAAAAGTAACAGAGCTACTCCAACTTGCTGTCACCTTGAACAGCACCATTCTAGAATAGAATTGCACCGCATGGTTGCTTACTACCATGTTCTCTATGTGCTGCAGTACTTCTTTCAGCAGCCCCAGCCCATAAGTCTGTGAGAAGGAAACATGTACCAGCCGGGTAACCGGGCTGGGTAGGCCAACCGCTCCAGGCCAAGCACATCCCACCAGCCGCCCCAGTGCAGGCACAAGACATGCTCCACTGCCCCACCCACCCGACTGCTAACAGGAACCCTTTGCCCAGCCAGGGAAAAGAGCCACAGAAGGAAGCATTGGAGGAAGGCCACCACAGCACGCCAAGGACCAGGACCCCGCCAACCCCACACTCAAACCGCGGAGGTGCCCCGGGATGCTGAGCACCCACCCTCCCGCATGCACACCTCATCACACCGAGCAGGCCAGCCAGCCCCTCCACCTAAGCAAAGACACATCTCAATCAACACTGCACACTGCCCGACCAAGACCCTCTTGTCAGAGACCCCCCCCCTCCCCAACAACGGACCAAGCATCCAAGGCAATCCAAACAATCTTGAAAGGGCCGAAAAGTCAGACGACAAACAACAAACGGGGTGTGAAAAGACCCCAAGTTTACCTCTGCCCGCTCAAATGTGGTGTTGATGCGTGTTGTTGTAGTGTACATTTAAAAAGAAAAACAGGTGGGGAAGAGGGTCTGCCATGCCTCCCCCCCCACCCAGAACCCTCAATCTCTACATGCAACTTAACCCTTAGAGGTGAGCGCAGACACCAGAGGTTAGAGTAATAAAATGCCCTCCCTCTTGATGCCATTGACCGCATTGGGCTTATTTTCTATTGTGCATCATCATATAGAAATGGTAACTAATCAAAAAAAAAAAAACTACATTCTTTAACTCCTTTGATGTACAGTTTTACAGCTCAAGTCCCAACGGAAAGAAAGTTATGCAGTAATGGAACAATGCAGTATATTTTTAAATGCAACTATTCAAATGCACTACCGGTCAAAAGTTTTGGAACCATTTTGTCATTTAATGGTTTTCTTTATGTTTATGACTATTTCCATTGTACATAGATTCTCACTGAAGGCATCAAAACAGTGAATGAACACATATGGAATTATGTAGCAAACAAATAATTCTAAAATAACCTGATGTATGTTATATATTTTAGATTCCCTGAAGTGTCTTGGGCAAATTATTGCCATACACCAACCACCCCCCTACCTTCAGACCCATTGCTTTCACTAAGGATCTCAGATGAAGACTTAAATAGGCTCTTTTAGCACCTGAAAACAAAAAATGCCTCAGGACCTGATAATTTGTCCCCATCATACCTGAAAGGCTGCGCTTACCAACTGGCACCCATCTTCACTGAGATCTTTAACAAGTCACTGGAGCTGTGTGAGGTCCCCTCCTGCTTCAAATGCTCCACCATCCCAGTACTCAAGAAACCCACCATCACAGAAATAAATGACTACAGGCCTGTCGCCCTGACGTCTGTGGTCAAGAAATCCTTTGAATGACTGGAGTTGAAGCACCTGAAGGACATCACAGGCCCCTTGCTTGACCCCCCACAGTTTGTCTACTGGGTAAACAGGTCGGCAGATGATGCAGTCAACTTGGGACTACGCTTCACCCTGCAACACTCTACCACCCAGGGATGTACACCGGGATCCTGTTTGTGTACTTCAGCTCAACTATCAACACTATCAACCCAGACATCCTCTACCAGAAGCTCATCCAGCTCAAAGTCCTGGCCTCCAACTGTCAGTGGATCACCAGCTTCCTGAAGGATCCGCAGCAGCAGGTAAGGCTGGAAAGCATCTTCTCCTGCACAAGAACCATCAGGACCGGCGCCCCCCACGGGTGTGTTCTCTCCCCACTCCTCTTCTCCCTCTACACAAATGACTACACCTCAGCAGACCCATTTGTGAAACTCCTGAAGTTTGCAGATGACACCACTGTTATTGGACTGATCCAGGACAGTGTTGAGTCTGCATACAGACAGAAGGTGGATCGGCTGGTTTGCTGATGTGGTCAGAACCACCTGGAACATAACCCGCTCTAGACTGTGGAGATGATGGTGTACTTTCTGGGAACACCACCCCCACATACCCCCCTCACCATCCTCAACAACACTGTCTGCTGTGTACCACTTCCGGTTCCTAGGAACTACCATTTCTTTGACACCTGAGATGTTCCTCACACAAAGACAATGTTCGGAAGAAGGCCTAGCAGAGTGTACTTCCTGAGACAACTCAAGAAGTACAACCTTCCACCGGGGCTGCTGGTCATCTTCTACACTGTCATCATTCAGTCTGTCCTGACTTCATCCATCTGATTGTGGTTTGGCTCATCCACAAAACAGGACAGGTCCAGACTGCAACAAACAATCAGGTCTGCAGAGAGAATCATCAAGGTTGACCTTTCCTCTATCCAGGACTTATACAGGTGTAGAGTCAGGAAAAGGGCAGCTAAAATCTCTGCAGACCCCACACACCCTGCACCAGACAAGGAGGCCCACTTTCCCCCTTATTATTTGCTATTTTTATTGTACCACTAGCGGCAGCAATCAGGCTAACTAAAGATATTAAAGGCATAAAATGCATGAAAATTGAACATAAAGTCAGTCTTTATGCGGACGATGTATTACTTTTTCTCCAGCACGTGCAAACCTCTCTCTCTCAGGTAATTGGATTGATCAATCCTTCCTCAAGATTGGCATTGAGTAGAAATGCTTCAAGTCATACAAGGTCACCATGATTGAATAATTATTTTTAAGATGTCTACACCTCAAGAAACATCTGCGTAGCGTGTAGAGAGAGCAGTAGTTAATTTCAAATGACAAATTTCTGGTACACTCTAAATACAAATCAGATTTATTGGATAGAGGAGTTGAAAAATATGCCAAATTCTATTTTTACCCATCTGCATCTGACCTCTACTGTTACCTGATAACTGGATAAATTGGTGTATAAGGTAACTACCACACACTTATGAACACAAACCTAATATCTTTCAAGCATTATTATTGTATTGTTGTCACCAGGTAAAGTCATGTATGGACAGCACAGAGAATTTTTTTTTATAGTAACAAGGTAATTTATTAAAATAGGTATAAATAAAAATAAAAAAACACTCTTAACCATAAAATGAACCTTATCAACAAGTGATAAACTTTAAAAGAATGTGAAGAGACACTGAAGCTGGAAATGATGTTGGATAGATCACTGGGAGCTGTCCAGAAACTGGATCCATGCGGGTGTTGCCCTCGGCCGTCTTGCATGAAACCAAAAAGAAGGGATTTTATTGTAAACTTAGGTTAATATGAACAATCCTAATGACAACATGGATTCTTCTTTACAAGGAACATAAAAACTGCTCTAAATGATTATTAATAGACCCTTGATTGAAATATTGTTCTCAGTAATCATAGCACACTTAAACCATCTTCAGAGATGCAGGCTCAAGCTCTCAAGCTAATAAATATACTACTTCCTGATAGTAGAGACAGGCAGTGTCTGCAGCACAACGGCATTCAGGAACATTCAATTATCATACAATATAACTCTAACTATTCTGCTTTGGTTACTCAAGTCTTTTTTTCTAGGCAAGAGATACCATTTACCATTTAAACTGTAAAAAATTACAAACTACAACTCTACAATTAAATTTGAGATTTGTTTGTTGAAAAACAAAATAGTACAACCATGGTACCCGGGTCCAATCCTACTCCTCACGTGGACGAAGGAAGACAGCGCGGCCTGCCGAGATCAGGTCGTACTCCTCGGTGTGAACTATCTCCAACTCCCGCTGAAGCCTGGGTCAGTTGTGGGCCTTTGCATCTCAAAAACCACCATAGCGAATCTAAAAGCAGGCTTATTTTCAAAGGACTGATTCCATATTTGGCAGTTTAAGGTAAAACGTCTCATCTAAAAACATCCCAAAACATCCTTTAAAACCAGACTTCTAGATTATTTTAAACAAAATATAACTTTCTGCACTCACCTGCACCTAGCTGGCTGGCTGTGCCACCAATGTTTAGAGGACAGAAGTGGTATTACAAAAATACACATACAGAAAAAAAAGAGGACAGAATTTTTTTTTTCTTCCATTTGCCTTTCCGGGCTTGAGAGAAAAAAAGACTTAGAAAAACAAGACAAGAGAAAAATATTTTCCCACTTGCCTTTCTGGGTTGGAGACAAGAAAAAAAATAGACTTAGATAAATACACCAACATTTATTTCCTACTCTGTTGACTGAGATAAAAAAAACTGTTTATTTTTCAAAATGAGTTTTTATTGAGCTGTTGTCAACAAAATATAAATACATAAACGAATAAATACATATATAAATCATCAGAGTTCCGATTTAAAACCTTTGGTGATTAATCATACCTCTTTCTAATTTATTGTGAGGTTATGATAAGCATGTACTGACAGCAGGTTTTAAGGCCATTTGCAAGTTACAGTCCCAACCCAAGAAAGAGCTTCAATGTCCATCACTGCAACAAAGGCTGAGCTGGATATGTTGAACTGCACAGCCCAGTTGGCCCAAATGGATGACCCTAACATCCCCCCTTGGTTCAAAGAGTGTGATCAATCAGTCTTTGAAGCTATTGGGTCCATAGGAGCTGAAAATCAATTATCCGTGAAGAATACCAAAAACTAAAATACTGTCTCTGTGTTCCTGTTGGCAGGAACAGGAGTTCATAGTTCAGTTCGCCTCTCAAAGGCCTGTGACTGGGTAGGATAAGGTTAGCCTGAGCAGGGCTAAACTCTGACTAACTCATACCTGTCTATGTAGTTCAATGAGGAAATACAAAACAATACATTCACATCATTATCACATTCGTTTGGTCATCAGCTTTGGTAACCATGGGACAAAGTGAAACAACAATAAAAGAAGCAAAAATAATAAGATAACCAAATAATTGTGTCATAGCTTAGTCATCCAATTACAGTCAGGCACGGAAATCAGCCTGTGTCATTGGCATAGGTGGCGCTATGGACCATCGGAAAATAAATGTGAGGGAGTCAATCCTGGTTTGTAACCAACTATGCAATGTGTTATCTTAACAAAAACCAACGTTTAACATGGGTTTAGGTTGAAACACATTAGCTTCTTCAAATGATGATGAGATTTAACATAACTCCTGTCTCTAAATGATCTAGATGGGGAAAGGGGAAAAAAAATGGAATTGCACTACTTGGGCTATCAGCCAGGTGCGTTTGTAAAGGTTGCAAGGTGTCTGCTGTGGTAGACTTTAGGATTTTCTCTACTAAATCCAGCAGAACTAGGCAAGTAGGTATCCGTGCCTCGGTGAGACCGCCTACAGATGAACCAACATCTCTGATAAGATTTTGCATGAAATCTCTGGCAACTTGTGTGTCCATTAAATCATTCTTAATCACTTCTGTGAGAGTCTGCAGTGCATGCGTGTTCATGGAAAAATAGCGTGTAAACATACAATTAAACACTGTGGCCTGGAGGGTAGTTCTATTTTTAATAGTTTCTGTTGAAGACCCAAACATGGAGAAGCAGCTTTTAGTTCTTATGCTCCACTAATCTGGAATAAACTCCCAGAAAACTGTAAAAGCGCCGAAACTCTAAGTTGCTTTAAATCAAGATTAAAAACCTATTTGTTTAAAGTGGCCTTCAACTGTGCCATCTAAACATTATTAGTTACGTTTTCAGTTCAATTTTCCTTTAATTTTCTTATCCATCATTCTATTCTCTTTATTTTATTTTTATTTATTCTTTTTTTAATTACCTCTGTTTGATTTTCTGTATCATTGTAATGTTTTTCCTTATGTACAGCGCCTTGAGTGCCTTGTTGCTGAAAAGCGCTATATAAATAAACTTGACCTGAAGGGAAGTTGTTAGTGGTTAGTGCATGTTAGTGTGAGTGTTGACGCATGCACCTATTTAAACTGGTCCAACACACTGGTCTCTCCCTTCCTGGACATGTAGACCAGCTCTGTTCTTGGGGACGAGAGTTTGATGTAGAACTTCATCTGGTTCAGCAAAAGAGCAGCAGCTAGGATAACGGCGTCATTTGGTGCTGACAAGCACCCAAACCACTTAATGAAACTGCATGTCACAGTTAGGTGGAATTTGTTACCTCCTGCTAATTTTTGAGCTGAAGGTGGAACCAAAGTAATGTAACCCCGCTTTGCTGAAGTGGTGGTTGGCTGAGTGGCTGGGATGGCTGGAACTGGCAGCAGGTTAAGCACCCTTGGATGTAGACCTGAGTGTCGTGAGACGTTGGAGGACAGAACGCCATCTGTTGGAGTGTGTGAAGTGTGGCTTTGTAGCTCCTCTGGACCCCTACAGGAGAGTAATGGGCGTAGGCTAGTGTGACCCCGCTTTGGTCTGTTGGAACAATGCTGAAAGCATGGGAGAGCTGTTTTATGCCAACCTGCACACTGAAGGTGCACACTCTGGTTACCTTATGGAGATGGCAGAGCCAGTCTCCTGGAAGGAGTTTGTAGCTAAGTTGTGCCTCAGTTTAAAGGTGATCTTCTTGGCACAGGCGGTCATACAACTCTCTACTGATTGATGATTTTTCCAGCCAGAGTGTTAGAAGCACTTCTGGTATGAATGTGCTTTCCAGGTGCACACATTCCACCACTTTGGGGTTGTAAGTTTTCAGACATGGGTTCTTTAAAGAGCAAAGCAATTAAGCATGACTGCGGGGATAACTGTTCTGGGTCACTGGGTGGAGCTGTGTAGCAGGGGTGCCCGTGTCTGGCTGTGACGAGGGCCCGAGAGGTTCTTTGGGCTCCTCTAAGCTGGCAACCTGGTTGGTCACAAAGGATGGTTTGCTGCTTGCACCCAGGGGTTTTGGCATTTCCACCTGGACCCAGAGTTGGTCCTGGTAGCAGTCCATGAAGCAGGGCCAGCCTGTCCAGCAGGTCCTGGCCACCAGGGATAGCTGGCCAGAACCTGCTGGCCACCTTTGTTCTTATAGGCTCTGTGGGGACTGAGGAAGCTACAGATTTAGAAGCTACAGAACTTCTCACCCCTCTCATATTAAATGCACAGGTCTTTCCTACTATTATGTTCTTGAGAACAAGGTTGAAGTCCTGCATGTGAACGTATGGAGGTGTCAAATAAAACTGCAGGGAGGAAGCGAAAAAAAAAAAAAAAGCTCACTTTGGGTTTGTCAGGGACACCTCAGACTTACTGCAGACAAACATGTTAAAGTTGATGTGAGGCTAGGATACTTTTTCAGATTATGAAGTACACAAAAATACCAAATAAAAAGAGGCATGGAATTTGAGCTAACGTTTGTTGCCATTATCAGGGTTTCTGCAGGTTTTAATTTAAGAAATTTTAAGACCTTTTTATGACCATTATGAATTAAATTTAAGACTTTTTTGAAACATAAAAAACGTAAAGAGGAAACAATTCCCAGATTTCCTCATTTGCACTGTATGATTGATGCCTAATCACTGTGTGAAGGACCCAGAGCACCTCCGCTCTTAATGTTGGCTCTGACCCAAAAGCGACGTGGAGATCGCTTACTGGACTTGCGGTGCTGCTGTGTGAGTCTCGCCTGGGCAGTGTGGAGATAGTGCTGGGCCCGGGGCTGGATAGTTGGCAAAACTGGCTGATGGCCTTCGTTTGCTGGAGACCCTTCATAGCACTTAAATGCTTTTCACTCTTTGAATGTGACTCTAACGCCCGTACACCCATCGTTCCAAGTTTAATTACTTTTTTGCATTAGAAGCAGCAGGCTTCAAATACGTTGTCCGAATTTAAAGAGCCGCTTTCCTTTTAACTTCCGTCAGGTGTAAGGCCAGCCTGCCTTATATGTTCTAAATCACTTGGACTTATAAAGATTGGAAATCTAAAGAGACATTATGAAACCAAACATAAGAACTTAAATCAAATCCACCGCCTGGGTCTGACAGTAGGACAAGGAGAATAAATGAACAGAGTATGAGCGAGCTACACAACTGATGACACGGCTGCTCTTACAGCACAACAGCGAGCATACAAGTGTTCACTGCAAGTACAGTGAATATTGGAAAAACACAAAAAGCCTTTCACTGACTGGGAAATGATCAATGATTGCAGGAAAGTTGTGGCAGAAACACTTTAAGAAGGACAACTACTTAAGGAAAAGGTTAAGCAAATTGCCATGCCTGCCACAAGCACAAGGAGAGCAGAATTGTTTTTCTGAGATGTACAGACCCAGGTCAACTGAGTTATTCAAAGTGCATTTAATATTGGTACTTAATTGCATTGCACTTTTCTGTTCAGCAGATGGTTTCATGGGCATATGAATAATTGATCAGTAGTTAAAAAACAAAAGATCTGGTGTTAATTAAATGTTAAATAAAAATAAAAGGAAATATTCTTGTCAGTTGGTTTTAAATGTTTGGAACACAAAGTGTTTGGATGATGGAGGCAGTGACCTCCTGCTATTTTAGTTGGAGCCCCTGCTCTAGTTTTTGCCATTTCTTGTAGCAATATCTGGAGCTTCCACTCTTGGGAAGAAATTACCCTAAATTTTTCGGTTGTAAAATTTGTCGTTGTCGTCGTCTTCCGCTTTATCCGGGACTGGGTCGCGGGGGCAGCAGACTCAGCAAAGACGCCCAGACGTCCCTCTCCCCAGACACCTTCTCCAGCTCCTCCGGGGGGAGCCCAAGGCGTTCCCAGGCCAACCGAGAGACATAGTCCCTCCTGTGCGACCTGGGCCGTCCCCTGGGCCTCCTCCAGGTGGGATGTGGGACGCAGCTGTGAGGGTGCCCCATGGCTTCATCTTTGTTTAAATCTCATTAACTGTGCAGAATCTTTTGTGTGGTTTTGTTCATTTAACTTTATATAAAACCCTAACTGAGGTTGTATTTTTATATTATGACACTATGTATACTAACATCAGAAATATAGTTGCTGCAAAGCTCTAACTGTACAGGACTATTTTCACATTCATTGACAATTTTAGAGAGCTTTTTGCATCAGTTTTGTAGAGTGTTTCCTAGTAGATAATAATTATCACATGGTCCAGAATGTATCTGAATAGAAGTCTACAGTTATTATATCATTTAGCCGTTGTTTCTATTAGTCTGTCGGCACACCTGCCCTGTGGCACCTCCAAGTTTTTATCTCTACATAAAAATAAAATAGTTCCAAATCAATTTAGTTATGACTCAAATGTGCTAGAAGCATTTATGCAGCTGCTTTATGTGATACAGAGCTCATTCAGATTTAGAGATAATCCCCCACATATATTTTTTTACTTTGTTTTGTGACCCCTTTGGTTCACTCAGTGCCTGTGATCTCCTTGATCAGACTGAGTTCTCCCATGTATTTTAAATTGTGAACTAGTACCTAAATTAGGCTAGAACTTTAGACCATTTTTTTAAAGAACTGAAACAGCCCTGTACCACCAAATTGGAAGATGCAAAAATGAATCAGATCCTATGTGAAAAACTTGCATTTTCTTCATAATCCTCGCTGTTTATCATTAAGCTCACAATGCCTTACTGCCAGCTGCGTCTCTAATGTACACAATGTGTAAAACATTTTTATTCGGTTGCTTTTCAAATGCTTTGCATTCTTGTAAAATCCAGCATTGGAAATTCCTACATCTCCACCAGCTGTTAGTTTTCTGGAAGTATCTTGGTTAAAGACACCTTTTTATTCCAAGTTATCAGCCATAATTTTGTGGCTGCCAGGAGATCAATATAGTTTGGGACATGTATTTTAATCAGTCGTCATTCATTGTAGTTGTGTGAAGGAGATTTTAAAGAATGAAGCTTAGCTTCACTTTAAGTCTTTGAGTCAACCTAGCCCTTCACTTCATCCTCCGGCACCTGGACTCCACAGGAACCTATGCCAGGATACTGTTTGTGGATTTCAGCTCTGCCTTCAACACCATCGTCCCAGTTCTGCTACAGGAGACGCTCTCCCAGCTGAGTGTGCCCGACTCCACCTGCAGGTGGATCACTGACTTCCTGTCTGACAGGAAGCAGCGCGTGAGGCTGGGGAAGCACGTCTCTGACTCCCTGACCATCAGCACCGGTTCCCCCCAAGGCTGTGTTCTCTCTCCTCTGCTCTTCTCCCTGTACACCAACAGCTGCACCTCCAGTCACCAGTCTGTCAAGCTTCTGAAGTTTGCGGACGACACCACCCTGATCGGACTCATCTCTGATGGTGACGAGTCCGCGTACAGATGGGAGGTGGACCATCTGTTGGACTGGTGCAGCCAGAACAACCTTGAGCTCAACGCTCTAAAGACAGTCGAGATGGTTGTGGACTTCAGGCAGAACCCAGCCCCACCCGCCCCCATCACCCTCTGTGACTCCACTCTTCTCGATGTGCAGCGTTTTCTGCCACACTTTTTCCTTCCCACAGACTTCCCACTGAGGTGCCTTGATACAGCACTCTGGGAACAGCCAATTCGTTCAGAAATTTCTTTCTGTGTCTTACCCTCTTGCTTGAGGGTGTCAATAGTGGCCTTCTGGACAGCAGTCAGGTCGGCAGTCTTACCCATGATTGAGGTTTTTGAGTGATGAACCAGGCTGGGAGTTTTAAAGGCCTCAGGAATCTTTTGCAGGTGTTTAGAGTTAACTCGTTGATTCAGATGATTAGGTTCATAGCTCGTTTTTTTTTTATTATGCGTTATAAGGTATATTTATGCATATATCTTTATGTCCTTAAATACATATATACAAATATACACATATACAACAGTGCATTTGCAACTTCAGTATGCAGTTGTTTGGTACTCTATTAAATGTTCATCAGAGAAACAGCCTGGGGGTAGCACTGTTGCCTTGCAGCAAGAAGGTCCTTTGTTCGATTCCTGGCCTGGGGTCTTTCTACATGGAGTTTGCATATTCTCTTCCTCCCAAAGACGATATGCCTGTTAGGTTAATTGGTAACTCTAAATTGCCCTTAGGTGTACGAATGAGTGTGTGCATGGTTGTTTGTGTGTTGCCCTACGATGGACTGGCGACCTGTCCAGGGTGTGCCCTGCCTCTCGCCCATAGACTACTGGAGATAGGCACCCTGTGACCCACTATGGAATAAGGCCAGCCGAGAGACATAGTCCCTCCAGCGTGTCCTGGGCCGTCCCCTGGGCCTTCTCCCGGTGGGACGTGCCTGGAACACCTCCCGAGGAAGCCGTCCAGGAGGCCCCTCCTCACCCAATCTCTAAGGGAGTGCCCGGCCACCCTACGGATCTCATTCTTTCGGTCATGACCCAAAGTTCATGGCCATAGGTGAGGGTAGGAACGTAGACCGACCGGTAAATCGAGAGCTTTGCTTTTTGGCTCAGCTCTCTCTTCACCACAACGGACCGGCACAGTGCCCCCATTAATGCGGCAGCCGCACCGATCCGTCTGTCGATCTCCCGCTCCATTTTTCCCCCACTCATGAACAAGACCCCGAGATACTTGAACTCCTCCACTTGAGGCAGGAACTCCCCTCCAACTTGAAGAGGACAAGCCACCCTTTTTCGGTCGAGTACCATGGCCTCGGACTTGGAGGAGCTGATCTTCATCCCAGCCGCTTCACATTACACACAAGCACACGTTAGACAGCAATAATAGCAGTTGAAGGAGTTTTATATACATCAGAGTGTAGTTCATATCAAGTAAGAGGGAGTGTATCAATGTCAATGTCAATAGCAAATTCTCTTGGAGGTTTTGGGATTTTAGTTTCTAAAACAAACGTGAAAAAAGGACAGTCGTTAAACAACTCCTTAACAAACATATTGTTATCAAACCAATCTTCATGAACAATGCCCTAATTTTGAAACTGATATCTTGAATATTCCAAATGTAACATTTGTGAGGAGATATGTTATGTTTGTACACCAATTTTCAACACAGAAGCATCTGTTTGTGAAAGTTATAATGTTTAAGAGAAAGCTTTCCTATTATGGAGTTTTGAGAAAATTCAATCTGGAAGAACCCCTCCTCTGCTCCGTCCAATGATTCCACCATGCTTCCCTGCTCCGGCCAATCAGCATCGAGTCAGCATCTCCTCTTCAGCCAATCACCGTCCAAGGCTCCGCTTTAAAGATCTTCACTCACGGACTTCCTCGCTCTTCAAGCTGAGCTGTGACCCTCCTCCTCCCCATCTCCACCATCTGCTTCCTAGCTCCTTCAGATTTCCCTACCTCGTCAGGCCTCCACTCCACCACCAGTTGGATCCCTGGGGGAAGACATCTCTAATTCTATTCATAAGTTGTTAATTGAAGCTCACTTCATTCTCAGCGTTTGTGTCTTCCATTGGGTCCGAGTGCATAAGAAATAAATATTTGTAAATTAACTTCTCTAATCGCCAGCTATGCGTCTTTTCATTGTGAGTCTTACAGGATTGAATTGTAGTTACACATTAAAATAAAACCAAGATCTCCTTAAGGATTAAAAATGTGTGTTGGATATAATGCTGCATTGAGTTAGAAATCAATAAAAATATTTTAATCCATTTTATCACAAAATTAAAGTTAGGGGTTTCAAACTCATACTAATTAAAACCACCTGAACTAAATTCATTAACGATCACATTTTCCAAATCAAGTGAGATTTTTTCCTTTTAAGTAAAATGAAAAAGAACTGTGTCAATTTTTAATCAGAGGTCAAGAGGAACTTCAAGAGCTGTTCTCGCAAGAGCTAAACAAGGATGACCTTCAGCTTTAGAGAGCAAAACGTCCTGTTATGGATACATTTCTCTGTGAGCATAAATTAAAACTTTGTTACAAAGAAGTTACAGTTTTCTCTGCTATAGAAAGACCTTTAGCAATGATGTTTTTTAATGTAAGTGGCTAAGAGACAATTTATTTTGTTCTATTTAAATCCTTGGGTGGTTCCATTTGGCGGTTTAATTCAGCTTCTACCACATACATTCATTTTTAATTGATAGTTTTATTATTAAACGTCACTTTAAGCAACCAAACAAATACATTTTACTTTTCTGCAATGTGATAGGTTAATATAAAGGGATTCATTAATTTTGTTTCCACAGAAGACTCTTTACACCTTTGTTTCAGTGACTTGTCATTTGTAAAGAAAGCTAAATTCGCAAAATCATCTGTGTGCTGTTTTTTGATACGATAAAACATTTATTAACACATGCAACCATTTTCTGTCTTTTTGACTTAGTGCCTCCAAAAATCATCAATCTTTCGAGGGATATAGTTATAAATGAAGGATCTAATGTGACCCTGATGTGTCAAGCCCGCGGCAAACCAGAGCCTTCCATCAGCTGGAAATTTATCTCCAATTCAGGTAAGCTGGTTGTCTAATAAGGAGTGTCATTACTCCTGAGAAGTTTAGCCTGATTCATTTTTAATGCTTTGTGTTGCTTCTGTCTCTTGCCCTTCCCCACATCCTGCATGTTTTCCACATCTATCAGTGACTGTGTCTCACCCCTGGTGGATTTTTCGCTTCACTAACTCCCATCATTACCTGTTCCAGATCATCATTACAGCACAATCATTTACTGGAAAATAAATTGGCCCTGTTGTAATTGGACTAATTAATTAGGATAACTGAATGGACGTAAATATTTTATGAGTGGTTACTGATAAAATAACACAGAGAAGATTAAAATAGGGAGGAACATTGTTTCTAGTAGCACGCCATGCCCAAATCTTTTTCCTTTTTATTTCACTTCATATATTTTCAGTGGGTTTGCTTCTTTATTACTTCAAGAAGACTGAAGCAAACTGAATTATGGTTGCTATTTCTGTAAGCCTGTGTAGCCATGCATGGTCTAATTAGGAAAGACACATGTATTTATATGCTTTTAAGACCTCAAACTCTGTGGTGCAATCTGTGCTGTTTATTTAAGCTAGTTTGTGTGTTGAGATCCTAACACGGTGTAAATGTGACTAACCTGCCTGTGAGGAGATAAGTAGCGAAAGGAAACAGTAATTGTTTCTTTGGAGAAATAGAAACAGTGCGCCAGCTGTTTCCCCTGGAAATCACAGCCAAATGTTTTTCACACATAGATCTGGGTGTAATGTAATGGTTGAGCGGATTGCTTGGAGAGACATATTTTTATTTTCCAAAATGACTAAAGCACTACATTTATGAAACTAATGAACTGGGAGACCATTGTGGTGGGTGGTGGGCATACAAAGCACTTTATTTTCATTGCAGAGACCACAATTCTAATTTAAACTCTTGTGTCCACGGTTATGTAACAAATACAATTTGTACATAATTAGATTTATTTTTGTGAACCTTTACTGACACACAAAAAATACCATTGTATTAGTCCAATTTTAGGTTTCCGACTTATCTTTAAAAAAATGGTTGTCCTTAAAAGCTATGCTTTTTTTTTACACCTGTAAATATTTCTGCCGACATTTTTAACCTCATTATTCTCAAATGTTGCTTTCATTTAAATGAAACCTCCTTTATACATTTACAGGGGTTGGACAATGAAACTGAAACACCTGGTTTTAGACCACAATAATTTATTAGTATGGTGTAGGGCCTCCTTTTGCGGCCAATACAGCGTCAATTCGTCTTGGGAATGACATATACATGTCCTGCACAGTGGTCAGAGGGATTTTAAGCCATTCTTCTTGCAGGATAGTGGCGAGGTCACTACATGATACTGGTGGAGGAAAACGTTTCCTGACTCGCTCCTCCAAAACACCCCAAAGTGGCTCAATAATATTTAGATCTGGTGACTGTGCAGGCCATGGGAGATGTTCAACTTCACTTTCATGTTCATCAAACCAATCTTTCACCCGTCTTGCTGTGTGTATTGGTGCATTGTCATCCTGATACACGGCACCGTCTTCAGGATACAATGTTTGAACCTTTGGATTCACATGGTCCTCAAGAATGGTTCGGTAGTCCTTGGCAGTGACGCGCCCATCTAGCACAAGTATTGGGCCAAGGGAATGCCATGATATGGCAGCCCAAACCATCACTGACCCACCCCAATGCTTCACTCTGGGCACGCAACAATCTGGGTGGTACACTTCTTTGGGGCTTCTCCACACCGTAACTCTCCCGGATGTGGGGAAAACAGTAAAGGTGGACTCATTGGAGAACAATACATGTTTCACATTGTCCACAGCCCAAGATTTGCGCTCCTTGCACCATTGAAACCGACGTTTGGCATTGGCATGAGTGTATGCGACCAGCATAGACAGCACAGAAGCAAACACCTCTATATTAATATTATTTTAAACTTAAATGAACCACAGTGTTCCACTCAAAAAAACTGTTTTTGCTACAGCTTCAGATGGGGTGATAATGTGATTGTTTGTAAACTGGCCACACAGAAGAGATCAGGAGAAAAATAAGTGAAAAGATGGAATTAAGTGATTTCTGATTCAACTACATGTGGCTGAAGTCCAGTAATATGTTCTCTCTGGTGCTGCTCAGCATGAAGCAACCAATGTGTATTAAATGTGCTTTTATTAATGCATAGCCCCATGCCAATGTGTTTTGTCCTTTAGTCAGTTTGTTATCCTGGACACATTTTACCCACAAAGAATAGTAATAGTGTAAATTTCTGGAATGTTAATATTGATTTAATTAAAACTTTGTGAAGCTGATTTAAATATAGAACTACCTACATAAAGTTTCTCAAAGCAGGATGGCCATGTTTTTTCCAAGACAAATTAAGTGGTTAGTCGGATTTCAAAATCCAGTGAACTACCTCAGTAAACACCAATGCAGGTTCCAGTTCCAAAGTAAAATGGATACAGTTCCACAAAAACAATGACATGTTCCTTGTTTTGAAGTATAGTAAATAAAGTTAAGCTTTACAACCCAACATACCGACTTCAACCCCATGAAGTTGGTATGTTGTGTAAAATGTAAATTTAAAATCAGAATACAGTGATTTGCAAATCCTATTCAACCTGTATGCAATTGAATACACTACAAATAAAATATATTTAATGTTCAAACTGATCAACTTTCTTGTACTGTAGTGGATTCAGTTGAATATACAGGTCCTTCTCAAAATATTAGCATATTGTGATAAAGTTCATTATTTTCCATAATGTAATGATGAAAATTTAACATTCATATATTTTAGATTCATTGCACACTAACTGAAATATTTCAGGTCTTTTATTGTCTTAATACGGATGATTTTGGCATACAGCTCATGAAAACCCAAAATTCCTGTCTCACAAAATTAGCATATTTCATCCGACCAATAAAAGAAAAGTGTTTTTAATACAAAAAACGTCAACCTTCAAATAATCATGTACAGTTATGCATTCAATACTTGGTCGGGAATCCTTTGGCAGAAATTACTGCTTCTATGCGGCGTGGCATGCAGGCAATCAGCCTGTGGCACTGCTGAGGTCTTATGGAGGCCCAGGATGCTTCGATAGCGGCCTTTAGCTCATCCAGAGTGTTGGGTCTTGAGTCTCTCAACGTTCTCTTCACAATATCCCACAGATTCTCTATGGGGTTCAGGTCAGGAGAGTTGGCAGGCCAATTGAGCACAGTAATACCATGGTCAGTAAACCATTTACCAGTGGTTTTGGCACTGTGAGCAGGTGCCAGGTCATGCTGAAAAATGAAATCTTCATCTCCATAAAGATTTTCAGCAGATGGAAGCATGAAGTGCTCCAAAATCTCCTGATAGCTAGCTGTATTGACCCTGCCCTTGATAAAACACAGTGGACCAACACCAGCAACTGACACGGCATCCCAGACCATCACTGACTGTGGGTACTTGACACTGGACTTCTGGCATTTTGGCATTTCCTTCTCACCAGTCTTCCTCCAGACTCTGGCACCTTGATTTCCGAATGACATGCAGAATTTGATTTCACCCGAAAAAAGTACTTTGGACCACTGAGCAACAGTCCAGTGCTGCTTCTCTGTAGCCCAGGTCAGGCGCTTCTGCCGCTGTTTCTGGTTCAAAAGTGGCTTGACCTGGGGAATGCGGCACCTGTAGCCCATTTCCTGCACACCCCTGTGCACGGTGGCTCTGGATGTTTCTACTCCAGACTCAGTCCACTGCTTCCGCAGGTCCCCCAAGGTCTGGAATCGGCCCTTCTCCACAATCTTCCTCAGGGTCCGGTCACCTCTTCTCGTTGTGCAGCATTTTCTGCCACACTTTTTCCTTCCCACAGACTTCCCACTGAGGTGCCTTGATACAGCACTCTGGGAACAGCCTATTTGTTCAGAAATGTCTTTCTGTGTCTTACCCTCTTGCTTGAGGGTGTCGATAGTGGCCTTCTGGACAGCAGTCAGGTCGGCAGTCTTACCCATGATTGGGGTTTTGAGTGATGAACCAGGCTGGGAGTTTTAAAGGCCTCAGGAATCTTTTGCAGGTGTTTAGAGTTAACTCGTTGATTCAGATGATTAGGTTCATAGCTCGTTTAGAGACCCTTTTAATGATATGCTAATTTTGTGAGATAGGAATTTTGGGTTTTCATGAGCTGTATGCCAAAATCATCCGTATTAAGACAATAAAAGACCTGAAATATTTCAATTAGTGTGCAATGAATCTAAAATATATAAATGTTAAATTTTCATCATGACATTATGGAAAATAATGAACTTTATCACAATATGCTAATATTTTGAGAAGGACCTGTAAATACTTGACTATGAAACACTATGAAACAGGCGCTCTAAAAAGGCGCCCCATGTAAAAAACGTTTTTGGAATTTTATCAAATATGGAGTCAGGATAAAAGGCAGAACACTGTTCTAACTAAATCAATTTACCACCCCACCCTCCACCACCACACACACCTATACACACTACTAATTTGAGAAGTGTTGGTTATTTAGCAGCTCTTTTTGGAGACATTTAGGATTTCATCCTAGCTATCATCATGTTTAAAACAGATGCCCAGATATGTTACCTATGGTTGTTTGCGGTTAAAAGCAGAATGTGAGAAAGTCATACTCTGTTTTGAAAATTAAAGTTGACAAGAACAAGATGAAATGTCTTCATTTTTTATTTATTTTGAAATAAGGTATTTCATGTGGTGGAGGGGTTTGAGTGCTCAAATGATCCTAGAGGCTATGTTGTCTGGGGCCTAAATGCCCCTGGTAGAGTCTCCCATGGCAAACAGGCTCTAGGTGATGGGTCAGAAAAAGAGCGGTTCAAGAATCCCTCATGAGGACAAAAATATCAAGGCACGTGACGTAGCCCGGTATGGCGGAGCCGGGGTCCCACCCTGGAGCCAGGCCTGGGGTCGGGTCTCGTCGGAGAGCGCCTGGTGGATGGGTTGCTACCCGCGGGACCCGGCTGGGCCAAGCCCAAACGAGAGACGCGAGGCCATCCTCCAGTGGGCCCACCATCTGCAGGGGGAACCGTGAGGGACCGGTGCGAAGAGGATTGGGTGGTGGACGAAGGTGGCGGACGAAGGTGGCGGACGAAGGTGGCGGACAAAGGTGGCGGACCAAGGTGGCGAACGAAGGTGGCGGACGAAGGTGTCGGACGAAGGTGGCGGACGAAGGTGGAGACCTCAGCAGCCCGATCCCCGGATGCTTAGGCTGGCTCTAGGGACGTGGAATGTCACCTTGCTGTTGGGGAAGGAGCCTGAGCTTGTGCGAGAGGTCGAGAGATATCGACTAGAAATAGTCGGGCTCGCCTCCACGCACAGCGTGGGCTCTGGAACCCCTCTCCTTGAGAGGGGTTGGACTCTCTTCTACTCTGGAGTGGCCCACGGGGAGAGGCGGCGGGCTGGTGTGGGTTTGCCTGTTGCCCCCCAGCTTAGCCGTCTCGTGTTGGTGTTTACCCCAGTGGATGACAGGGTCGTATCCCTGCGCCTTCGGGTTGGGGAGAGGTCTCTGACTATCATTTCAGCCTACGGGCCGAGCGGTAGTGCGGAGTACCCGGCCTTCTTGGTGTCCCTGTCGGGGGTGCTGGATAGTGCCCCTCCCGGGGACTCCATTATTCTGCTGGGGGACTTCAACGCCCACGTGGGAAATGACAGTGACACCTGGAGAGGCGATCAGGAGGAATGGCCTCCCCGATCTGAATCCGAGTGGTGTTTTGTTTTTGGACTTCTGTGCTGGATTGTCCATAATGAACACCATGTTCAAACATAAGGGTGTCCATCAGTGCACTTGGCACCAGGATACCCTAGGCAGGAGGTCAATGATCGACTTTGTTGTCGTATCATCAGACCTTCGGCCACATGTTTTGGACACTTGGGTGAAGAGACGGGCTGAGCTGTCCACTGATCACCACCTGGTGGTGAGTTGGATCCGCTGGAGGAGGAGAAAGCCGGACAGACTTGGCAGGCCCAAGCGCATAGTTAGGGTCTGCTGGGAATGCCTGGCGGAGCCCTCAGCCAGGGATGTATTCAACTCCCACCTCCGGGAGAGCTTTGACCAGATCCCGGGGGATATTGGAGACATAGAGTCTGAGTGGACCATGTTCTCCGCATCTATTGTCGATGCTGCTGCCCGTAGCTGTGGCCGTAAGGTCTGCGGTGTCTGTCGCGGCGGCAATCCCAGAACCCGGTGGTGGACACCGGCAGTAAGGGATGCTGTCAAGCTGAAGAAGGAGTCCTATCGGCTGTGGCTGGCTTGTGGGACTCCTGAGGCGGCTGACGGGTAACGTGAGACCAAGCGTACTGCGGCCCGGGCTGTGGCAGAGACAAAAACCCGGGCCTGGGAGGAGTTCGGTGAGGCCATGGAGAAGGACTACTGGTTGGCCTCGAAGCGATTCTGGCAAACCGTCCGGCGCCTCAGGAGGGGGAAGCAGTGCTTCGCCAACCCTGTTTATAGGGGGGGCGGGAGACTGCTGACCTCGACTGAGGACATTATCGGGTGGTGGAAGGAGTACTTCGAGGATCACCTCAGTCCTTAAATGGCAGGAGGTCCACTACCTCCATCATCCAAACTATTTGCGGTCGGAACATTTTAAATCAACTGACAAAAATATTTTCTTTCACATTTATTTAACACTAGATTTTCTGTTTTTAACTACTGATCAATTATTCATACGCCCATGAAATCATCTGCTGAACAGAGTACAATCCAATTTAGGAACCAATATTAAATGCACTTTGAATAACACAGTTCAAGCTGGGTCAGTACATCTTGGTAGAACAATTCTGCTCTCCTTGTGCTTGTGGCAAGCATTGCAATTTGCTTAACCCGTTCCTTAAATAGTTGTCCTTCTTTTCCATCTAAAGGTGTTTCTGCCACAACGTCCATGCACTCTTTGATCATTTCCCAATCAGTGAAAGGCTTTTTGTATTTTCCTATAATCCACTGTACTCTGTACAGTGAACATTTGTATGCTTGCTGTTGTGCTGTAAGACAGTGATTTTCAACACTGGTGCTTGAGGCACACTGCCCTGCAGGTTTTAGATGTTGCTCTATTCTAATACACCTTAGTCTGATTGCAGCTCAGCAAAAGCCTGTTAATCAGCCATTAACTGAAATGATGTGAGCTGAACCAGGGAAACGTTTAAAACATGCAGGGAAGTGTGCCACAATTACCAGGGTTGAAAATAAGAGACTGTAGCTGCATTTACATAACAAATGTAAAGAATTGTTGATATTCAATGTTAAAAAAAAACACAATTTCGCAAATCTGGTGTTTCCATTAAATAAGAAATACAAATTACATGTGAACAAGTTTGTTTAGGTGATAACTCATTAAAAAACATGGCAGCGACCGATGTAAACACTTGCAAACACTTGTAAATGCTCGCATTTCTTTGCTTTTTGGAATCTAAAATGCTGGTAATGCCACAAACTAAATTTTAAATATACTTTGTCTCATGGTAAATCCCAACATGCCACACCATCATCCTCCTACTACTTCCTGAAGTCTTCTTTGTCTTTTTCGCCAGTAGTAACATCCAGTTGTTGATCAGGTGACTTGTGTGATGCGAAAAAAGTTTTTACTTTGCACTTCTGTGAAATACACCAACTTCGATATGGACAAAGTAAACATATCAAACCTTGTCAGACCCAGGCGGTGGCTTTGATTTAAGTTCTTATGTTTCATAATGTCTTTAGATTTCCATTCTTTATAAGTCCAACTGATTTAGAACATATAAGGCAGGCTGGCCTTACACCTGACGGAAGTTAAAAGGAAAGCGTCTCTTTAAATGTGTGATATTTATTGTCCACTTTATGTATTTTTGACAAAGCCATCTTCTTTTACTCACTCACCTGTGGACCACCAAGTCATTGTACTGTGGGCAAGCATGAGCTCCCAAGCTAGTAACTTAGCAGCTATTAATAGTAACGTTAATAGTGCCACATCATTTTTAGTCTTTAGAAAATTTCCCAAATTTGTCTTGTTTTTTTTTTTTTGTTTGTGTTTCTGCATTGTGTTTATTTTCTGGATTATTAGTTTGTGTTCTTATGTGGCCATCACACTACTATGTATCAGGCTTTTGATTCAGTGCAGTTGGAAGACATGTTGCTATAGCAAAATAACTCTCTTTTATTACCTTGAGACTGTAGCGCACATGAATTGATTAACGGATTAGCCAGGCGGCCATGGAGTGCCGCAGCTCACACTCACCATGTAAACCATACAGGTCCTTCTCAAAAAATTAGCATATTGTGATAAAGTTAATTATTTTCCATAATGTCATGATGAAAATTTAACATTCATATATTTTAGATTCATTGCACACTAACTGAAATATTTCAGGTCTTTTATTGTCTTAATACGGATGATTTTGGCATACAGCTCATGAAAACCCAAAATTCCTATCTCACAAAATTAGCATATCATTAAAAGGGTCTCTAAACGAGCTATGAACCTAATCATCTGAATCAACGAGTTAACTCTAAACACCTGCAAAAGATTCCTGAGGCCTTTAAAACTCCCAGCCTGGTTCATCACTCAAAACCCCAATCATGGGTAAGACTGCTGACCTGACTGCTGTCCAGAAGGCCACTATCGACACCCTCAAGCAAGAGGGTAAGACACAGAAAGAAATTTCTGAACGAATAGGCTGTTCCCAGAGTGCTGTATCAAGGCACCTCAGTGGGAAGTCTGTGGGAAGGAAAAAGTGTGGCAGAAAACGCTGCACAACGAGAAGAGGTGACCGGACCCTGAGGAAGATTGTGGAGAAGGGCCGATTCCAGACCTTAGGGGACCTGCGGAAGCAGTGGACTGAGTCTGGAGTAGAAACATCCAGAGCCACCGTGCACAGGCGTGTGCAGGAAATGGGCTACAGGTGCTGCATTCCCCAGGTCAAGCCACTTTTGAACCAGAAACAGCGGCAGAAGCGCCTGACCTGGGCTACAGAGAAGCAGCACTGGACTGTTGCTCAGTGGTCCAAAGTACTGTTTTCGGATGAAAGCAAATTCTGCATGTCATTCGGAAATCAAGGTGCCAGAGTCTGGAGGAAGACTGGTGAGAAGGAAATGCCAAAATGCCAGAAGTCCAGTGTCAAGTACCCACAGTCAGTGATGGTCTGGGGTGCCGTGTCAGCTGCTGGTGTTGGTCCACTGTGTTTTATCAAGGGCAGGGTCAATGCAGCTAGCTATCAGGAGATTTTGGAGCACTTCATGCTTCCATCTGCTGAAAAGCTTTATGGAGATGAAGATTTCATTTTTCAGCATGACCTGGCACCTGCTCACAGTGCCAAAACCACTGGTAAATGGTTTACTGACCATGGTATCACTGTGCTCAATTGGCCTTCCAACTCTCCTGACCTGAACCCCATAGAGAATCTGTGGGATATTGTGAAGAGAACGTTGAGAGACTCAAGACCCAACACTCTGGATGAGTTAAAGGCCACTATCGAAGCATCCTGGGCCTCCATAAGACCTCAGCAGTGCCACAGGCTGATTGCCTCCATGCCACGCCGCATTGAAGCAGTCATTTCTGCCAAAGGATTCCCGACCAAGTATTGAGTGCATAACTGTACATGATTATTTGAAGGTTGACGTTTTTTGTATTAAAAACACTTTTCTTTTATTGGTCGAATGAAATATGCTAATTTTGTGAGATAGGAATTTTGGGTTTTCATGAGCTGTATGCCAAAATCATCCGTATTAAGACAATAAAAGACCTGAAATATTTCAGTTAGTGTCCAATGAATCTAAAATATATGAATGTTAAATTTTCATCATGACATTATGGAAAATAATGAACTTTATCACAATATGCTAATTTTTTGAGAAGGACCTGTATGTCCATCACTGCTACAGAACAGATGTAAAGCTGTACGACTCAAATATTACAGGGATGGCCCAATATTATCATGACTTAATCTCATTGCAACGCAGTTGAAATGCTTCCTTCACATATGCATGCTGGGTGCTTTAACTGAGGGCAACTGACCAAGTTTCAGATTTATTTGACTTACAATTATCTGACCACTTAGGGGCACTGATAGAGCAATAACATTTAATCCCTAGATAGTTAGATGATCCTTTATTATAGAAAAAAGATGGTGATGACACAGAAAAGTAAAGTTCTTGGTCATGATGCAGCAGAACACGGTGAAATATTGATTTGGTTTTTCTGTTAATTGCTATATTTATGTTTTAGATTTAGTTCATTTCAATATTCTGATCACCACACCATGTTCTTTGTTACCATTTTTTACCAAGAGTTTTCTTTTTCCATTCTGTATACAGCACAGTCTTGCCCTCAAAATTACCTGCCTGTATTATGTCTGAAGTTTATTTGTGTTTTTGGCCTAACTCCATGTATACCCATCACAACTAATGGTTTTATTTATTTGCCAATTTTATCAGCTCCTTTTCAGTATCACACTGGGAGGAAACTTGGCAAGATAACTTTAAGAACATAGAGACACAAAGCATAGCACAGCAACATGTCCTAATTTCTGGTAGAGCACAAACTTTTGTTTAGTATCTTACACCTTCTGTGCAACACTTCCAGCCTGGGGCCAGTCAGTGTGGGCCCATGCAGTACAAGTACTCTTGAGTGTTTAAAGAGAGTGAATTAAAAAATAATGAGACTCACAGTGTGTGTGTGCGTGCGTGCATGTGTGCGTGCGTGTGTGTGAGTGTGTGTGTTCAACAATCCGAAGGACTTCAGACTACTGATGGGGCACTCAGAGAGAGACAGCTAGCCATCACATTTGATGTATAGTTGGCTTTAGGGGCTTCTGGTGGATCAGAAATGATTCCTGGGTTTCCTGCAGATCACACAACCTGCATGTTTTCCAGTTGAGGTGCCCAGTCATCACATGCTGCAACAGGGCCGCCAAAACAAACATGCAGAGCAACGTTTCCTGTTGTATTTCTGTAAATATAGTTGTTATTAGATTTTTCGTTTCCTTTTAGCTTCCAACCAGAATATAGTTGAAACCAGATATTTACATACACAACATGAAAATACACTTTTTTTTCTCCCTTTCTGAAATTAAATCAGAGTAAACATTTTCTGTTTTATATCAGTTAACATTACCAAAATAACTTCCAGTTGTTTAATGTCAATAATAAGAAGTTTTTTAGAGATCTTTTTAAAATGCTCTTCAAACTCAGAAAGTTACATATGTTTTATAGTATTTGGTAAAATTCCTTTAGAACAGTATGACTTAGTGCAAATATACTGCATATCCTTTAAAGGTCTCTCCCAAACGTTTGCTGGAATTGTGGACTGATTCCTGACAGTACTGTTAGCCTTGCTGACACACCTTTTCAGCTCTGCACACACGTTTTTCTATGGGATTGAGATCAGGGCGTTGTGATCGTCACTCCAAAACACTGACATTGTCCTTGAGCCACATTATTACTAATGTGAGGTTATGCTTACGGTCCTTGTTTATTTTCAAGACTCATTTCTGCTCAAGCTTTAACTTCCTAGCTGACTACTTGAGATGCTATAGTATTTATACATACAGGTCCTTCTCAAAATATTAGCATATTGTGATGAAGTTCATTATTTTCCATAATGTCATGATGAAAATTTAACATTCATATATTTTAGATTCATTGCACACTAACTGAAATATTTCAGGTCTTTTATTGTCTTAATACGGATGATTTTGGCATACAGCTCATGAAAACCTAAAATTCCTATCTCACAAAATTAGCATATCATTAAAAGGGTCTCTAAACGAGCTATGAACCTAATCATCTGAATCAACGAGTTAACTCTAAACACCTGCAAACGATTCCTGAGGCCTTTAAAGCTCCCAGCCTGGTTCATCACTCAAAACCCCAATTATGGGTAAGACTGCCGACCTGACTGCTGTCCAGAAGGCCACTATTGACACCCTCATGCAAGAGGGTAAGACACAGAAAGAAATTTCTGAACAAATAGGCTGTTCCTAGAGTGCTGTATCAAGGCACCTCAGTGGGAAGTCTGTGGGAAGGAAAAAGTGTGGCAGAAAACGCTGCACAACAAGAAGAGGTGACCGGACCCTGAGGAAGATTGTGGAGAAGGGCCGATTCCAGACCTTGGGGGACCTGCGGAAGCAGTGGACTGAGTCTGGAGTAGAAACATCCAGAGCCACCGTGCACAGGCGTGTGCAGGAAATGGGCTACAGGTGCCGCATTCCCCAGGTCAAGCCACTTTTGAACCAGAAACAGCGGCAGAAGCGCCTGACCTGGGCTACAGAGAAGCAGCACTGGACTGTTGCTCAGTGGTCCAAAGTACTTTTTTCGGAAGAAAGCAAATTCTGCATGTCATTCGGAAATCAAGGTGCCAGAGTCTGGAGGAAGACTGGTGAGAAGGAAATGCCAAAATGCCAGAAGTCCAGTGTCAAGTACCCACAGTCAGTGATGGTCTGGGGTGCCGTGTCAGCTGCTGGTGTTGGTCCACTGTGTTTTATCAAGGGCAGGGTCAATGCAGCTAGCTATCAGGAGATTTTGGAGCACTTCATGCTTCCATCTGCTGAAAAGCTTTATGGAGATGAAGATTTCATTTTTCAGCACGACCTGGCACCTGCTCACAGTGCCAAAACCACTGTTAAATGGTTTACTGACCATGGTATCACTGTGCTCAATTGGCCTGCCAACTCTCCTGACCTGAACCCCATAGAGAATCTGTGGGATATTGTGAAGAGTACGTTGAGAGACTCAAGACCCAACACTCTGGATGAGCTAAAGGCCGCTATCGAAGCATCCTGGGCCTCCATAAGACCTCAGCAGTGCCACAGGCTGATTGCCTCCATGCCACGCCGCATTGAAGCAGTCATTTCTGCAAAAGGATTCCCGACCAAGTATTGAGTGCATAACTGTACATGATTATTTGAAGGTTGACGTTTTTTGTATTAAAAACAATTTTCTTTTATTGGTCGGATGAAATATGCTAATTTTGTGAGATAGGAATTTTGGGTTTTCATGAGCTGTATGCCAAAATCATCTGTATTAAGACAATAAAAGACCTGAAATATTTCAGTTAGTGTGCAATGAATCTAAAATATATGAATGTTAAATTTTCATCATGACATTATGGAAAATAATGAACTTTATCACAATATGCTAATATTTTGAGAAGGACCTGTAATGTCAATTCTTCATTATTTCATCTTATAAGTAAAGCCTCGGTCTCTCCTTTCCTGGAAAATAGACACTTGACCAAGACAGACCTGTTAGGGTAGTATTCCCAAAAAAGCAAGCAGTGAATGATGCTCTGCAACTATGAGTGTGTCAAATGTTGATCAGTTGAAATAGTGAATTGAGCTGTTAAGAGAATGCCTTCATCACGTTTCAAGACATTTTCAGCATGATCGCTGTGTTCCAGAATGATTTCGCTATAGAAAATATGAATTGTGTAACAGCTCAACTGCTTGCCTGTAGTGAAGCAATTAAACTTAATATGTGCCACCTCAATAGGAAATCATGATGTCTATTCAGTTGGCAACTCTCTTTTAAAACATCATAAAATACCCAAAGGGAGGGTGGGAAGTGTAACTACATTACCAGAAGAGATTTTACTAAAGAGAGCTTTTTAAGAACATTCAAGCTGTGGTTTCTCACTGGTTAAAAGTAACAGACATAATGACAGCCCATTTACAGTAAAATAATCAGCCACTGAACAATAACATGTCCCTTTAGCTGATCCCTACTGTTGGAGTCATCCATTTTGGTCGCACAGTTGAACATGCGCAGCTCAACAGACATCGCAGCTCTGACGTCACCCGGGATTATAAAACCCGCGTAAAATAAACTTTCGTTGTCATTTCCAGCATGCCTCACGGGACGACGCAAATCTGTAGGCGAACATGTCCTCCGGCCATTGCTGGAAGAGCTTGAAAGGTGGAATTCTGTCTGATACAAGAAGGTCAGAAGATTTATATAACAATCGAAGACCACACCGACCCCCGGCGCAGGTGGAAACCCATAGAGGTTTTATGTCCAAGGAGATGAGTTTCCTCCTTTTTGATTCAGTCGGCTAACGGTTCTTAATATTTTCCCCTCCTGGACGAATGAGAAGTTTACCGTTTTTTTTGTTTTTTTTGAGCTGATCACGGACGTGCGTGTTCATGTTTTGTCCGGCTGATCTCAAATCAGCCAGGAGTTAGAAGTTGGACTTTTAAAAGTTTTAATTCAAAGCAACTGCAGTCTGGGCCTCGCCCGACCACTCTTTGTTCCAGTTTATTACTGGAGTTTTTCCACTGAGTTCCCGCCTCGGAGTTTATTATTCTTTGTTCGAGATTTGGGGCAATCAGCTGCTATTGGCTAAGGGCGCAGCCCACCGTATCAGCTGATCGCCGCTATCGAGACATCAGCACCAGGAGGACTTCTCTTTCCATTTAACCCAAATTACACATTTTGTCTATAAAACTGCTGGTATGATCTTCATAGACACTCAATGCGCTTATATTTTCTTTAATTATTATATATATATATATATTAAGAGAAGCGTTTATGTTTATTTCGTGCAAGAGTGATTTATCTGTCGAAACAAGGTCAAAGTTTCCCCACCTTCAGTGAAGCAGTTGAAAAAAACAGTGACATTTTCTGGTTTTGATTAATAATTTATCAATTATTAATGATGAATAACTAATTGTAATTATTAAGAGCTTTGAGCCCATAACCACAACACCAGAGGACATCTCTGATTTCTATTTGTAAGTAATAATTGTTGATAAGAATTTATTTTCCTGAATTATGATTTTGAATCATAATTTTTGATAAATATTAATTATTCAATTATCATAATCCGTACAGTACCAACACATGACTTGTAGCCAAAGTTTGATCCAAATGTCTTTAAACTCGATCCAGTATTTTTAAACATTCAGACAATTAAATATGCAGGCACAATTATTTTTCTCTATTATTAATAAAATAAAAGCAGCACAATAATAAATGCAAATCACATTGCACGTTTGCTTCCCTAATTTATTTCTTTTTGCACTTGTAGCCACAAAACATATTACCAAACAAAAAGAGCTGTAATCATTTCCTCTTCTATCTTTCAGTAAGAATGAACATTGGACTTCCATCCTAAAAGCAGCAAGAAACACGTTGACACACAGCTGAAATCAATGGAAGCTCTTATTTACAAAGCGTTAGCAGAGAGGCAGATAAAATGGAATTTATTGACACTCTCCCAGAGATGTTTGTAAAGCTCAAATACTGCTTTGATCGTCTTATGGACTCTTAAGGATATGTGCCTGCTTCTTTTTCTGAGGGACAGTAAAATACCATCAAGTATATACTCTGGTTTGTGTATTAAATCACACAACGTCATGAGAAAAAAAATTGGTGGTGTTGTTGATTCATGCCAATTGTACTGTAGTGTTTAACCATAAACAATATCTGTTTTTTGTTTAAATCTGCATGTTTATCTATCTCTATTTGAAAAACAAGACTAATTACACATTTTCATTTAAATTCTATTGTTGATGATTCCAGCTTTTGTTTTTAGCTATGTTAAAAGTTTATTTCTCTCAGCCAGATGATCCCTTCTCTCCAAATATAAGATGTGACAAGGGTGGAAGCTCTAAAAGGCAAGAAATTCTTCTAATGTCAAAAATAAATAAAAAATATTTTGTAAATTATTGGGAGATTTTAAAGTTTGTTTTTTAACAGAATCTGTCTGATATATATATTTTTATATATAAATGTTTTTTCATTATTCTTTTAGTTGACCCTGAAAATGAAATGATAAAGAAATGTTTTGATAAATTAACTCCAATCAATTGTACCTTCTCTCTGTTTCTCTAAAATGTTTTTTTGTTTCATAAAACAAAGTTCAGCCTTGAAAAGCAATTAGGGAAGGAAAAAAGTGAAAGTCTCCTTTCTATATAAGTTTTTGTGTTCATTTTTCAACAAGTAGAACACTGCACAAACAAAGAATCACTTAAACATATTAAACAGAATAAACAACAAAAATGGTAGATAAAATAAAAAAATAAAAAATGGCTTGTACCAAGGAACCACTGTCTACCAATGAACGGAGACTAAAGGTTGAATGAGCTTACAGATTACTCATGTTTTTCTCTGCCACCATGGTCAGTGCTGTGATAGTGTACCTTGTATTCCCCCTGCATTATTAAATAGTCATTTTCATAAATGTTTCAAAATGTAGGGTACCAACCGGAGGTTTGACATGACTAATGCTGTTTGAACTGCAGACAAACAGTCTGTGCATTCTTTTGTATAAAGTATATAGAAAATGTCAAAGAGTAATGTTCTTTTCTCATCACTTGTTTCCCAACGTTGAACAAAGAAAAAATAATTATTTCACAAATGAAAATAAAAACTCCTTGTTTCATCAGAAAAGAATATTATATAACAAAAATCTTTTTTTACCTGATAACCTGATGATAATCTATAAGGTGATCAGATATAAGTTTTTTTTTTAATCAGACCCTAAACAGTTTTGAACTGGCCCTTTAGGACTTCTATTAAGAATTCAATGACTATCTCACCCATTCTAACTACAATGTTACAGACTCTGTGTCAGTGACACATCGGTTACCATAGCAAGTGATGTGGTGTGTCAGGATGCTGTAGCGAGTGCCATATTGGTTGGTGTGTTGTGTAGACTTCCCAAAAGATCCTGCTGTTAACTATCTCTTTCTTTATTCCTACATTTCATAACCTATGGCTGTAAAGTTTCATGGTTTTTAGTTTTGTGTGTGTCACAAAGCACTATGGAAGCTACTGACCAGCTAAATCTACATTTCCAGCAGATTCTCTTTGCTAGAAACTTGTTAGGAAGACGTTAAGCTGCCTTTTATTGTGGTAAAACATACCCAGAGCTACAGTATTACTATGATCCTTTTTTTTCCCACTCAGCCTTTTAATGTTTGCTTTCTTGAAAGAGGAGAAAACATCAAAAGGGTCCGGGTAAATTAGGAAATTCCATTTGCTCGAGCCTGATATCCAGCAGACACACGTGTACTTGCATCTTACACAGACAGAATTCAAGAGTTAAACCTCATTAAACTTGCAATGTGGTTTATCTTCTTTTCTTCTTTTTCTTTTCCCATACTTTATTACAATACTGAAGTATTTGTTTCTTATCGCCAGTCAAAATAACCTTAGTGTGACAAATAGCTACTTCATCTTGAAGGTTTTTCACTCCAGTGACCTTTTGCCCATGAGCAAGCGGGTTACAGCGTTTCAATTTCCAGTTTGTTATGGGTTACATTCACAACCATCTAAACAAATCCTTTCTGCCATTCCACTTCAATTGCTTTATCTCTGCCTGAGTTTATCAATTTGAATCCAGTCTCATTGTGTCCCCTCATTCTCTTTCCTGAAATGCCTATATGTCTCAAGCATCTGCTCTACTGTCTTTTTTTCCCCTTAAGTTACTCACCTTGTCCTGCGCCCAAATGTCTTTGTCGCCTTTAATTTTCTACCTCATTTTCTTCTTTGCCCTTGAGTTTGAACATGGCGGTTCAGGGACACAGAGAGGGTACATTATCTTCTGCCCAGCCTCTCCTGAGACTTCCTTGCTCTGTCTGCTTTCTTCTCCTGAAAACCTTCTTCGGTGTGGTCTCCCTGATGACCTGCCATGTCACCTTATAGGCAGTGTAGGACGAAGTACTCCCTTACTAATGAATAGGCCACAAAGTCAGCTGTCCTATTTAACAAATACTAAGACACTAAAAGCCAAGGGTTGCTTTGCGTTGCAACTACAAAAATAAGTAGTATTTTTGGTTATGTTCTAAAGGGTTTTGCCATATCGGTTCACTTTCCTGTGCTTAGATTTTGTTCATGCTTTTCTCTCCATTTAGCTTTCTACTTTATTCTTGTGTTCTTTATACTTTGTTATTCTTGTTAGTATTCACAGTATCTTTGTTAATTTCTGTCATGTTTTTGATTTTATTCTCAGCCCCTGCCTCTTTAATCTGCATTATTTTTCCACCTCCATGCAAATCAATCTCACTGTTTTCACCTGTGCAATGTTCTTTATTTACTTCTCTGTTTACTCCTCGCTGGAGAATCCTGTTTTCGCTCATGCCATGTTTGCCCATGTTCATTCCTGACCAAGAATCACCTCTCTGACAACATTTTCCAGCCATTACAATGAGTCACCACCCTTCTCCTGCCCTCCAGCATGATGCAGCGGGGGTGCACATGCCTTTATATGCTGCTGCTTCGTCTCCAATGCCACAGCCACATATCCTCTGTCCACCTCCCCAGCATACGGCAGCGGAGCCCATGTCCACCACAGCAATGATTCCCATGTCTTCCTCCTGCTGCAAGCAACAGCAACATGGATCGGCTTACAGGCTTTCGTCTGCTGAAGTGGCAGCTCCCAAGTCTGCTGCCACAATGGCTGCAGCAGTGATGCCCACCTCCCATGTTTCCCACGGTGATGCCTCTGAGGTCTACAACTATGTTACCCATGCCATGGTCATCCTTGCCTGGTCAAGTCACCTTGGCCATTTCTGACGAGTTCGAGGGCATTGCCTGTCAGATTAGGCTTTTTAGAAGATCCGTTCATCTCTATTCCTCTCATGTTTTAGGTGAGAAATGAAAGGAGATTGAGTGCAACTATGAGGCAGCAGCGAGAGGGTTTTAATGTGGCCCAGTTTTGCCGCAACCACAGCTTTTTTTTTGCCTCTGTGGCTCAGCCCTACATCCCTAGTCATGCCAGTGAGGGTCTGGTTGACGTTTCAGCTTGTTTTGGAGGGTCTGGTTGACGCCTCAGTTCCTGCCTTTGAGGAATGTGAATTCCTGTTCCGGTGTTCTCCAACGAGGGTGTTCATGTTGGACCCGCATCATATTCATGTCCATGAGTTTTCCAACGAGGGTCTTCAGGTGGACTGATTCCTGTCCAATTCGCCTCGTCAAGTGTTCTTCAGGTTTCCATCCTGTGCTCCAGAGCCTCCAAGGTTCTCCAGGCTTCTATGTCCTCCTCCGGAGTTCCGTGGAGTGTTCTTGAGGCTTCCACGCCATCCAGAAAGCCCCTGTCCTTAATTGAGACAATTTCCCCTCACAGCCTGGAGAAGGAGGTATCAGGACCATAGCATTGTACGTCTCCTTGCGTGCACGTCCAAGTAGCAAGAGACACTGAAGTAGCCGAAACATGCCTCCAGTTCAGTTCACACATGGATGACCTGACAACTCCGCTAACCAAAACCAGCACCCTTTGTAACCTTTTGCTTTTGCCCTAGGCACGGGACTCAGGTGATGGCTAGTTAATAATAATTTATCCAGAAAGTTTCCAATCTATGAAATAATATTTCCCTAAATATTATTTTACTAAATGTGATAGCTAATTAAACACCATTAAGAAACATATATCCAGGACGGTTGTTGGTTCGCATTCGAAACAATATTAAAATTTAAAAAATATTTTTTTTATTATTAATTTCTTGGCACTCAGACAACAATTCTGAGTACTACTCTGCCGGACAGGACACGGTAAAAAAAAAAAAAAACTTTTGCTGAGTTCACAAGCACAGAAGTTGTCTTCCAATCAGAAAGGTGTAAGTTAGGTTCTAGGTTTCTCCTGCCACATGTCAGTGTACCCCTGGGCAAGGCACTTAAGCCCAAGTTGCCTACTTGTTGGTGAACGAACCTGTGCCTAGTAGAAAATATGATGGGGTGAATGCACTGATAAATACGAGTGTGACAAAATATGTCAATTTTCAATCCTAATCTCAATCATCCAAGTAAAATCTGGATGATGCAATGAAAGAACTTTTCATTTATATACTAGAATTTTATTTATATATTATTACTACAAAGGATTGAAATAAGCATAAAAATATCAGTAAATGGACAGTCAAATCTGGGCTGAATTATTGTATACTAATTAAACATTCTTTAAAACACAGATTGTGATTTCTCAAACTTTTACTCCACACATTAAAACTGAATTGAATGGTTTAACTGTTACAGTTATGCTACATGAGTTCTTTACATGACGCTTCTTATAGATGGTCATTTGACACCTACATTTTGGGTTCTATATTTTGATTCATTTTAGTAATTTCAATGCAGTTTGATTTGATGCCAAAATGTGCAGCTCCCCACATACTCAGGTTGGAGGGATTAAAGGCAGTTTTCTGAAAGCAAATTTAAAGTAATTAAACTTTTGATACAAAATCATGCTTCTTTCCAATGAAGCAAGACGAACAACATAGGAAGAAGACTAAGAAATACTTTAAGAATTAAAAAAGACTTTTATTTCACCCTGATTGAATAATAGAACTCTATTTCAGTGCTGATGCAAATATTCTGTTTGCCTGCCTGAAACAACCTAAGAAATTCTTGGTTGGCTTGTTTCACAAGCGGACAGAAAAATAAACTACAGCTTCATCAAGACGTTTATAAAGATAGTGTTTGTAACTGTAATTAGGAGCTAATAGTTATTTTAAACAACTGAATTGTGTGTCTCAGACAAAAAC
The DNA here is from genome assembly GCF_021462225.1 of Girardinichthys multiradiatus. Classification (NCBI taxonomy): domain Eukaryota; kingdom Metazoa; phylum Chordata; class Actinopteri; order Cyprinodontiformes; family Goodeidae; genus Girardinichthys; species Girardinichthys multiradiatus. Next base: position 43,871,838 of record NC_061804.1, on the reverse strand, counting down.
TGTTTATGACCTAAAATCCAAAACTTGCTGCCTTCATAGTGGTGTTCACAATTTTTGATAGAAATGTTCTCAACTGTTCTGCACCTAAAATATTTCAGATAGTAAAATCTTGTCTTCAGTCAGATTATTTTCCACATTCCCCTGAAGGCTGCTATGATTAAACTTCTTTGAGAGATGCTTCATCTGGGTTCTGTAAAAACAAATAATTACAGGCCCAACTCACAAAGATGGTGAGTCCCCTCCTTTACTCCCGTTCCCACTCTTTCTCTACCCAGACAAATTCCACTCCAATATTGTTTTACACAGGACTATCTGTGATTGGCCAGTCTAAACATACAACTGCCTCTTTCTTTTGATTGGCAGCTCCGCTCACCGACATGATCTGTTCATCTGTAGGTGGGTAAAAAGACTAGAACAATGTACTGTCCCAAAATGTTGCTTGTAATTTGCACACATGCTAGTCCAGATTTTTTACAGAACCTTAGTTTAGAGGACACATGGATAAAAAGGACATCTTCACAATGGTCTAAGTTTCTGCACTGTTAAAATAATGAACAAAACATCCGTGGTGAGACTGACACTTCATTTTGGTGCTTGTGTGTGGGGAGCCTGGCAGCAGACATTGGTTAAACATCAGACAATTTAAGGAGCATGACAACGACCCGAAGCACACAGCCAGGACAACTAAGGAGTGGCTGTGTAAGAAGCATCTCAAGGTCCTGGAGTGGCCTAGCCAGTCTTCAGACCTGAACCCAATCAAAAATCTTTGGAGGGAGCTGAAAGTTGGTATTGCCCAGCGACAGCTTTGAAACTTGAGGATCTGGAGAAGATCTGAATGGAGGAGAGGTCCAAAATCCCCGCTGCAGTGTGTGCAAACCTGCTGAAGAACTACAGGAAACATGTGATATCTGTAATTGCAAACAAAGGTTTCTGTACCAAATATTAAGTTTTGTTATTTTGATGTATCAAATACTTATGTCATGCAATAAAATGCTAATTAATTACTTAAAAATTACACAGTCTGATTTTCTGGATTTTTGTTTTAGATTCTGTCACTCACAATTGAAGAGTACCTATGATGAAAATGAAAAACTTTTACATGGTTTGCAAGTTGGAAAACATGCAAAATCAGCAGTGTATCAAATAGTTGTTCTCCCCACTGTAATTAGACTACTTGTGAACTGGAGATTTCAATACCATATCATCAGCTGATTCTTTAAAATGGAAAAAACTAAAATCTGTTTTAAAGGAAAAATAACATAGCTGGTCATCACACTGTGAATTCCACCCCACTGATACCAGGACACATGCATATGAGCATAAGGGACACACTTCAAAGATGTGACAACGTTAATTATGTTTTTTTTTGTGGAACATTTTCTCATGTTTAGACACACATAATATGTCTTATTAAAAAATCAGCATTATGAAAGCAATTTTATAGTGTGAATACTTCATTTTGTATTTTCACATTAGAAGATGTTTAGATTTGTACTGTTTTTAAGGCCAACTAAATAAAATAAAAGATTTGCCATTTTATTTTCCTAACATGACTTTTTTTGTTATTGACCTTTGTAAATCCTTTGTTTCACTTATGGTCTGCAGGGTAATGTTTAGTGTTTAGAGGTGCTGAGTGTTTGTGTCTCTGTTTTTTTGTGAGGGTTAGTTTTAGTAAAAATGTATCAGGAAATAGGGCAGAAATGTAAAAAGTGTTTCTTTTCTGTTGTTCCAAACTGTAACCCACTCTCTCCATCAGGTGATGAGTGTCAGAGAACTTTTCTTTACCATAACAGTCCTCCCAAGTGCAATTTACTAATGTATTCAAACCCAGCCGAGTGAGACTGTGGACAATTTATTACTCTCACTTTCAACATGTTTGGAGGGAACTTTAAGCTTTTTGTTTTCTACACTGAATGCTGTATTACGTCTCTCTGTCAACCATGTCCCATTGATACAAGTAAAAGAAACAGATCTGGTATTTTATGTCATTAATATTATTATGTATTAAAGCAAATTAGTTTGCTTGCAGGCATGAGAGACAGACTAAAAGGGAGAATAATATGAAAGTTATAACAGACAAGACAAAATGAGTGGGGGCTGAACAAAACACTAATCAAGTGTCCTACTCTGAACATGTTATTGTGCTCAGAACCCATCTTTGTACGTGCAGAAAGTGACAATACACGAGCATGAAAGGTAGACAGAAGTGGTTATATGTCACAATATTTACCAGTGTAAGCTTCAACAGACACAATTTATCTAGTCATGTAAGATCAAACTGCTGCAGTACAATCAAGAGAGAAACCTCACCTCACTACAGTTGCTCAATTTAATTCCTGGTGTTTTGAAAGTCAGTGCCCCACTGCAGTTTATAAAGCATCAAAATAAATGTTATTTGCTGTGGATCACAATTCAAAAGCAAGGAAGAAGAAATTATGAATCACATAGTTTTACAAACTATCCATTAGCCTTTGTAATGAACATCTTCCTTCTCCTCTCATCCAAGAATATGAAGAGATGCCACACAGCGACACTGATGATGCTACCAGATGTTGACTCATTCTATTAACTGTTAATGACCCTCTCCACTCCGTGTGTGTGATCTTTCACAGGGGACCTGGCTTCAGATGATGAGCTGCTAGAAATTTCATCCATCTCAAGACAGAAAGCAGGGGTGTATGAATGCACAGCTGTCAATAATATCGACACAGACGTCCAGACTGTAGACATCACTGTCAATTGTGAGTTCACATGGAGAATTATGTTTGCTCATTTCCATTATTTATGATATATGTATTTTGAGTTATTTACATGTTATATGATACATACAGTACAATGAATAATTATGGGGAATATGTGATGAGGGCAATTTAGCTAGGCTAGCCATTTTGGGATAATTCACCTATTTTAGTTATTTTAGTTATTTTGTATTAGCAAATGTATTATTAGTAAATGTTTTGTAAATGTTTTGACTGACCAACACATCCTTTTCACTTTGACCTCATAATCCTTAAAACCAGTAATGGCAGTACGATCAGAGGTCAGGTGGGCAGTGGCAGACATTGAGTCATGTTACTCAATATTTATATCAAAGCACAAAAACAACGGTGCATAGGATCACACTTTGAGGCCTGAATTCATACTGGTCACATTACTGTTTGTCCACAATAATATGCACTTATAGAAGTATCTCAGTTATGTAATACAAATATAATTTATTTTGTGGTCAAAACCTTTTAGGAAAAGAGGGAAAAACCATATCCATATAAATAATCAACATGTCCTGCTCCTAACGAATGTCATCTACAAATCAGAACACAAAATAACCTGCAGCCATCCAGAAAACAATTTACCAAAGCCATCACCTTCAGATATCATTTATGTATCCCAAACAGGAATTACACATTCTAGTTACTCAAACTATCTATTTTTCTTTGATAAATCATTGTAGATGGTGATGGTCATGGGCAAAGAGGATCTCCTGTTATTATTTGTATTACAGCAGGTGTGAAAAAGCATCTGACGTAAGACACTCCTCTTTGTACAATCATCTCCAGAGGTTCGAGGACATTCCCCAGAACAACAGATGTCGAACTTCTTGAAGTTACTGGCTCTGATTCTGCCACCCCAGCAGATGATGGCAGAAGGCATTGACCCCTCCAACACATGCTTAGAAAAAATCTGCTTTATCTTGCTGCAAACACTGAAGGACCCAAGCTTCCTAAAAGAGTCTGTACTGCCTCTTCTTGTACACAACTTGACTGTTGCACCTGCAGTGCAGCCTATTGGCCAGGTGAACACCAAGGTATTTACAGTGTGTGAAAAAATATTTACCCCCTTACAGATGTCTTCTGTTTTTGCTTTTTTGTTCCTCTTAAATGTTTTAGATGATCAAACCAAAGTTATTATTAGACAAATATAACCTGAGTTAAACGAAAAAGCAGTTTTCAAATGATAATTTATTAAGAGAAAACAAACTCTAAATCCAAGAAATCCAAACCAACTACAGGTCCTTCTCAAAATATTAGCACATTGTGATAAAGTTCATTATTTTCCATAATGTCATGATGAAAATTGAACATTCATATATTTTAGATTCATTGCACACTAACTGAAATATTTCAGGTCTTTTATTGTCTTAATACAGATGATTTTGGCATACGGCTCATGAAAACCCAAAATTCCTATCTCACAAAATTAGCATATTTCATCCGACCAATAAAAGAAAAGTGTTTTTAATACAAAAAACGTCAACCTTCAAATAATCATGTACAGTTATGCACTCAATACTTGGTCGGGAATCCTTTTGCAGAAATGACTGCTTCAATGCGGCGTGGCATGGAGGCAATCAGCCTGTGGCACTGCTGAGGTCTTATGGAGGCCCAGGATGCTTCGATAGCAGCCTTTAGCTCATCCGGAGTGTTGGGTCTTGAGTCTCTCAACGTTCTCTTCACAATATCCCACAGATTCTCTATGGGGTTCAGGTCAGGACAGTTGGCAGGCCAATTGAGCACAGTGATACCATGGTCAGTAAACCATTTACCAGTGGTTTTGGCACTGTGAGCAGGTGCCAGGTCGTGCTGAAAAATGAAATCTTCATCTCCATAAAGCTTTTCAGCAGATGGAAGCATGAAATGCTCCAAAATCTCCTGATAGCTAGCTACATTGACCCTGCCCTTGATAAAACACAGTGGACCAACACCAGCAGCTGACACGGCACCCCAGACCATCACTGACTGTGGGTACTTGACACTGGACTTCTGGCATTTTGGCATTTCCTTCTCACCAGTCTTCCTCCAGACTCTGGCACCTTGATTTCTGAATGACATGCAGAATTTGCTTTCATCCGAAAAAAGTACTTTGGACCACTGAGCAACAGTCCAGTGCTACTTCTCTGTAGCCCAGGTCAGGCGCTTCTGCCGCTGTTTCTGGTTCAAACGTGGCTTGACCTGGGGAATGCGGCACCTGTAGCCCATTTCCTGCACACACCTGTGCACGGTGGCTCTGGATGTTTCTACTCCAGACTCAGTCCACTGCTTCCGCAGGTCCCCCAAGGTCTGGAATCGGCCCTTCTCCACAATCTTCCTCAGGGTCCGGTCACCTGTTCTCGTTGTGCAGCATTTTCTGCCACACATTTTCCTTCCCACAGACTTCCCACTGAGGTGCCTCAATACAGCACTCTGGGAACAGCCTATTCGTTCAGAAATTTCTTTCTGTGTTTTACCCTCTTGCTTGAGGGTGTCAATAGTGGCCTTCTGGACAGCAGTCAGGTCGGCAGTCTTACCCATGATTGGGGTTTTGAGTGATGAACCAGGCTGGGAGTTTTAAAGGCCTCAGGAATGTTTTGCAGGTGTTTAGAGTTAACTTGTTGATTCAGATGATTAGGTTCATTGCTTGTTTAGAGACCCTTTTAATGATATGCTAATTTTGTGAGATAGGAATTTTGGTTTTCATGAGCTGTATGCCAAAATCATCCGTATTAAGACAATAAAAGACCTGAAATATTTCAGTTAGTGTGCAATGAATCTAAAATATATGAATGTTAAATTTTCATCATTACATTATGGAAAATAATGAACTTTATCACAATATGCTAATATTTTGAGAAGGACCTGTATGTAAGAAATGGAATTATTTCTAAACTTAATAAATTGTTGATCCCCCCTTGGCAGGAACAGCTTCCATCAAGTGTTTGTGATAACTTTAACATTACTGTTGAGGAATTGTGGCCCATTCTGCTTTGTAGAATTGTTTTAGTTAAGCTAAATTGGAGGATTTTCAAGCCCAAACAGCCTTTTATGGTCATATCACAGCAGGGATGTCAATCAGATTTAAGTCCAGACTTTAACTAGTTGGGCCTTCGTCCATTTTGACAGGAAACAAACATACTACAACACCTCCCAGCATGCATTGCAGCTCTGATGTCACCACCAGAATGATAAATAGCTAGCTCAAGCTAATGCTAACTGCTATTCCAGTGTGAACCATTGTCAGTCACACAAAGGAAGCAATCCCTGGAGAAACAGGAGCTTGTGGGGGGGGGGTTCACTTGTCTTCCACACTGGCCATCTCCAGAAGCGCTTGACAAAGCTGGAAATTTGTCTGATATAAGATTAGAAGATTCAACATCCCCACGGAAGACCTTTCAGTCACTATCCAGGTGAATGTGAAAACCCACAGAGGTTTTTCTAAGGAGACGAATTCCTCCTTGTTCGTTTCAGTCAGCTGTCGCGGTTCATCATATTTTTCCCTGTATGACCACAGAGGAGAAGTTAACCGTTTTGAGTTGTTCATGGATGCATTACTACTCAAGGCTTCACCGTTTATTAATTCTGCTCCATTTTCCAAGTCAATCCAAATTGTTGTTTTTTTTCCCCATTTTTTCTATAAACTCATGGTTTGATCTTCATCCATACTAAGCACGCTATCTTATTAATAACATGCTTAATTAGGTGAAAATTTGTTGAACATAAATTGGTGGTTCCAAAATGGACTATTGGTTTAATAAACACATAGATAAAGATGTGTTTTTTGTGTAAGAGTGATTAACTGTCAAAATAAGGTTAATGTTCCACACCATTCCATAAAGCAGTTGATAACATAGACATTTAGCGTGGTTTTGGGAAATAATTACCAATTATTAATGATAATTAACAAATTGTAATTATTAAGTGCTGTGAGTCCAATAATCAGACCCACAGAGTGTATCTCTGATCTCTATAGTAAGAAATTATTTTTTGATAGACTGTATTACTTCTAAATTATGATTTTTTTCATCATAATTTTGATACAAATTTATAACCAATAATCACAAATCCTTACACTAGACCACTTGTTTTTGTTTCTTTTGAACCATTCAAACATCGGCCTGTTGGTGTGATTTGGATCATTGTCCTGCTACAGACCCCAAGTGTGCTTGAGCTTAAAGGCAAAAAGTGCTAGCTGGACATTCTCCTTCTGGATTTTCTGCTAGGCAGCAGGATTTGAGGGTTCCTAAATGACAGCAAGTCGTTCAGAATACACACCTTCCAAAAAGTTCCACTTTTGTCTTGTCAGTCCACAGAATATTTTCCTGAAAGTCTTGGAAATCATCAAGATCATTTTTGGTCAATGTTAGATACGTCTTTGTGTTCTTTTGACTCAGCAGTGTTTTTGGCCTTTTTGAACTATGCATAGCTTTAGATGTTCCAGCTTCTCTGGAAAAACAGAACCACAAAATGTGGTTAATTGCAGTTAATTGATTTAACAATTTGTTTTGGGTAGCCCTTTTCCTTCATTAAAATAAATTGTCACTTAAAAACCTCTTGTATTCACTCAGGTTATCTTTCTCCGATATCAATGTTTATTTGAAGATCTGAAATACTTATGCAAGACAAAAAGGAAAACAGAGTAAATCTCTGAGGTGGCAAATGAGAACAGTAAACTCCTCCACCATCTCTACTTCTCCCTTGCGATATAACTGTTTCTCCTAAGTTCTACAATCATCTCCTTTGTTTTGTTCCCATTCATGATAAGAGAATTGTTCCACACCATGCAAGTTTCTGATCAGTTTCTTCAGCTTAATCTTCAAATGTCTAGAGACGGGCAAGCGAGAGGGGTAGACCCCGGGAGCACCAGCATTTCCTGATTTGGTTGAAGACAATGATGAAGAAGCCACTGGATTCATGACTACGGTGGAAGCATTTGAGGTGTGATAGGAAAGCTATGGGTCACGGTGGGATGGGAGATCTGATGAGATGGGAGATCTGGGGCAGAAATGGATGATGCTGAGCTTATTCCTGGTTCAGTTCATTAGCTCTGACCAGACTTACATCTATCTGATCCTCCTTTTGCTTGAAGCCTGTGATTGTCTTCATGCTTGATGACTCATCTTACATGTTGTTTTGCTAGAGCTTGCTCTCTAGCTTCTTGTATATCTCCTTGCTGTCTCTTATCCTTAAGTTGCTTCTGTTTACTTCTTAATGATTCCATGTCTCCCACCCTGAAGGCTCCTTTTTGTTTAATAGTTCCTTCAGGTCACTCATGATCCTGGGTTTGCTGTTGGACATGGTGTTGTGCACACATATGTTTATATAGTCAGTCACACACTCAGGCATGGCACTGATGTTATCTCCATGTTTCTGACCGAGTGCATTCCAGTCATTAGCTTAAAAGCCCCACAGAGGTTTTTTCACTGTCTTGTGAGAATATTTTCACAGTTCTTTTTATTACAGGTTGCCTCCGATTCAGTGGTTTATTTACAGAGCAGAGGAAAACACATCTCTGATTTGCCAAGAAAAGTCCTGCAGCAGAGGTTTATGCACCCCTGAAATTTCCATAAAACAAATCCAACATTTAGTTTTCGTAGGTAGAGCAGCTGACAAACTGTTAAAACATTAGAAGTGTTGAGGGAAGAGAAACGTTGGAGTTGGTGATATTGCATTCCCAATATTTCAGCTGGGTCTTTGTCAGCGCTTGAAGGTCCATTTTGTTTTCCAGAGATTTCACATTGCCCATTATGATCGATGGAAGGGTTTGAGGAAGTTTGAACTTCCTCCTTCTCTCTTTCCTCTTTGCTCCTGCTGGGCATCGACATCAAGTCATCTTTGATATGCAATTATTTGGGACTATTTGAGCTTATTATTTGAGCCAAATGTTAATTAGCTGCTCCCATTTGTAATAACGTACTGGCTGCAATAGTTATGCATCATAACAACTGGCCAAAATAAGTAATTTCAGCTGCAGTTCATAAATTCTTTCAAATAGCAATGTATAAACCAGAAAAATGAGGGGGAAACATTTCAGGAAGACACATCACAAGGAATGTTACAGAGCAACTCCAACAAGCTGCCACATTGTGTGACACAGTTCTACAAACATATACAGCGGCTTGTAAAGGTATTCATACCCCTTGAACTTTTGCACATATTGTCACATTACAACCATAAACATAAATATATTTTATTATACAACTGTGAAGTGGAACGAAAAGTATACATGGTTTATTTTTTTTATTTTGTTTTACAAATAAAAACTGAAAAGGGTATTGTGCAAAAGTATTTAGCCCCCCTGAGTCAATACTTTGTGGAACCACCTTTTTCTGCAATTACAGCTGCAAGTGTTTTAGTGTATGTCTCTACCAGCTTTGCACATCCAGTGACTGAAATTTTTGTCCATTCTTCTTTGCAAAACAGCTCAAGCTCAGTCAGATTAATTGGAGAGCGTTTGTGAACAGCAGTTTTCAGATCTTGCCACAGATTCTCAATTGGGTTTAGGTCTGGACTTTGACTGGGCCATTCTAACACATGGATATGTTTTTGTTTTAAACCATTCCATTGTAGCCCTGGCTTTATGTTTAGGGTCATTGTTCTGCTGGAAGGTGAACCTCCACCCCAGTCTCAAGACTTTAGCAGACTCCAACAGGTTTTCTTCCAGGATTGACCTGTATTTGCACCCGGATAACTAGAACGCCTATGCTACTTCATACCACAGTTTGTCCAGGCCCACATTACAATACATCCTGTGTTTCTTTGTCAAACTATACAAGGATGTGATTATACTTAACCCTGTCAAAACCAGCTAAATTTATGTTTTTCATTTATTTCAATTCAGTTTAGAGAGAGCACATATAATTAGTTACAGTAAAAGCTCAGTCAATTGCTATATCTAGGAGAGAGAAAGGGTTAAACACTGAAAGACAGGGCCAAGTGGATCATCTGTAGAAGGTGAGCATTAAGTTGCAGAAGCTTGGACGATGCCCCTCTCCAGAAAGGTGTCACAGGTAGACACAGAGTCAGGCCAGGTGTAGCTTCTAGGAAGAGAAAAGAGAGAGAACATAAAGTTAAAAACTGAAATAACAGCAAATAATGCAAATGGAGAGTAGTGTGAGAATGTAGTGAAGAGGGTGAAAGTGTTCATTATGTCCTCCAACTTCTTAAGCCTATAGCAGCAAAACTACAGAGATAGTTTCAGTTTATTTATTTATATAGCGCTTGTTTACAACAATGTCGTCTCAAGGCACCCCACAAAGGGTCCGGAACCGCGCGGGGCCGCTGGGGAGGCCAGACCAAACCTTCGAGTGCCAGAGCCCGGCCAGCCCAAAACAGGCCACGTGTAGGGGCCCTAAGTAAAATAATAAACTGATAAAGTTTGTCCATCTAGAGCCCACTGGTGGCCATTGTTATACTAAAAACCACAAGGATTGGGAGTACCTCTCTCTGTCAGACTGATTATAACCATTGGAAAAGAGAAGGGGTCACACAGGTAGCAGAAATGGAGGGTGTGTTTGCACCTCAACCATAACTGAGCCGGTTTAGGCTAAACCTGACTCCCCCTTACTCCATCCAACAGGGAGGGAGGAAGGCGGAAATAAAAAATAAGGAAGACAGCTCAGGATAACCTAAGTCACTCTAACTATAGGCTTTATCAAAAAGGTAAAGTTTTAAGCCTAGCCTCAAAAATAGACAGGGTGTCTGCAATTCAATTTATTTCAAAAATACTTTATTCATCCCAAAGGGAAATTAATGTTGTTGTAGCTCATATTATGCAAGTTTCTTCAAAGAGCTGTTGTAGATGCTGATGGCTATGGGCAGGAAGGATCTCCTATAGTGGTTTATCTTACAGCAAATCTGAAGAAGCCTCTGACTGAAGACACTCTGTTGTTGTACAACAGTCTCATGAAGAGGATGCTCAGGGTTCTTTATAATTTGCATCATTTTATGAAGAATCCTTCTTATTCTTCTTCTTAGTCTTGTTATTATCATTATTCATCATTTAATTGAATATTCAAAAAGTCAACATTCCCATCAGTAATGTGAAAGGTTGTAATTGTTTAGCTGAACTTGCAGCATTTCACATTGTTTCAACTGGGCTGAAATGATCCCCTGAGCAGTCCTAGATATACTATACATGGTCAAAACTCCTATTTTGCCGTATGTCACATACAGTCATTATTAATAAATTAGAATATTTTTGAAAAGTTTATTTATTTCAGTAATTCACTTCGCCTAGTGAAATACTTTATATAAATTAATTACACACAGACTGAAGTTTTTAAGCCTTTATTTTGGTTAATCCATCTTTCCATAAACTCTGACCACCTTCCCTGTCCCTGCTGAAGAGAAGCACCCCCAGAGCATGATGCTGCCAAAACCCTATTTGACAGTGGGGATGGAGGGTTCAGTGTGATGTGCAGTGTTAGTTCTCCTCCACACATAGCATTTGCATTTTGGCCAAAAAGTTAAATTTTGTTCTTGTCTGACCAAAGCAGCTTCTTCCCCGTTTGCTGTGTCCCTAACATGGCTTCTGGCAAACTGCATACGGGACTTCTTATGGTTTTCTTTTAACAATGTCTTTCTTCTTGCCACTCTTCCATAAAGACCACATTAGTTTTCTTGTGGACAGATTCCGCCACCTGAGTTGTGGATCTCTGCAGTTCATCCAGAGTCACCATGGGCCTCTTGACTGCTTCTCTGATCAGTGCTCTGCTTGTTCGGCCTGTAAGTTTAGGTGGACGGCCTTGTCTTGGTCGGTTTGACAGTGAAGATGGTGTGTTCAGAGTATTAGTTCTCCACCACACGTAGCGTTTTGAATTTTGGCCAAAAAGTTCAATTTGGTATCGTCTGACCAAAGCATCTTCTTCTACATGTTTGCTGTGTCTCCAACATGGCTTCTGGCAAACGGCACTTCTTATGGTTTTCTTTTAACAATGGCTTTCTTCTTGCCACTCTTTCATAAAGACCACATTTGTGCAGTGCACAACTAATAGTTTTCTTGTGGAAAGATTCCCCCCTTCTGTGCTGTGGATCTCTGCAGTTCATCCAGAGTCACCATGGGCCTCTTGGCTGCTTCTCTGATCAGTGCTCTGCTTGTTCGGCCTGTAAGTTTAGGTGGACGGCCTTGTCTTGGTCGGTTTGACAGTGAAGATGGTGTGTTCAGAGTATTAGTTCTCCACCACACGTAGCGTTTTGCATTTTGGCCAAAAAGTTCAATTTGGTATCGTCTGACCAAAGCACCTTCTTCCACATGTTTGCTGTGTCTCCAACATGGCTTCTGGCAAACGGCACTTCTTATGGTTTTCTTTTAACAATGGCTTTCTTCTTGCCACTCTTTCATAAAGACCACATTTGTGCAGTGCACAACTAATAGTTTTCTTGTGGAAAGATTCCCCCCTCCTGTGCTGTGGATCTCTGCAGTTCATCCAGAGTCACCATGGGCCTCTTGGTTGCATCTCTGATCAGTGCTCTCCTTGTTTAAGTTTAGGTGGATGGCCTTGTCTTGGTAGGTTTACAGTTGTGCCATACTCTTTCCATTTCCAGATGATGGATTGAACAGTGCTCCGTAAGATGTTCAAAGCTTGGGAAGCCATATGCCTGCTTCAAACTTCTCCACAACACCTGTTCTGGTGTGTTGTACTTCATGATGCTGTTTGCACCCCAATATTCTCTTAACCAACCTCTGAGGCCCTCACAGAGCAGCTGTATTTGTAATGAGATTAGATTACACACAGATGGACTCTGTTTAGTAATTATCAATCAACAGGCCACTTCTCAAGGCAATTGGTTGCACTCAGAGTAAAGGGAGCTGAATACTTTTTCACACCACACTTTTTTATACATTTCAGTTTTTTATTTGTAAAAAATGTTCCACTTCACAATTGTATACCACTTTGTGTTGGTCATTCACACAACATTCCAATAAAATATATTTATGTTTGTGGTTGACAAAGGTAAAATATATTTTCGATAACTCCTCCTACATTATAAGCTCAATCAAGGTGAAACTTTATACATACCATCTACAGAGTTAGCGGGAAAAATGGTGTAAAGTCATTCTTAAATTTTTGAATGTTTTTTAAAGCTACGTGCGGACAAACTTTAATCACAAGCTAGCACAATAGTTAATTGACTATATCTGTACAATATTTCTTGATTTCCAAACAAGGTTTGAGATCCTGATAGGGGATGAGCTATTGTGTGTATACATTTAGTTTGAAACATATTCAATCATAGGGGGCGCTATAGGCACAAACGTTTATATCTGCTAAACGGATTGATGGATTGACACACAACTTGGTAAATATGCTCAAGACCTTGGCCTAAGGACATACTGTTAATATGATTAAGAAGTTGGCGTGGTCTGTATGCTATTTCACATTTGACCTTTGAACTCAGTGAATTTGAAAGATTTTGTCAGGGAAATCACAGATCATATGCAGAATTGTACTACCTAGGAACATAAAAAACTTTCTGAGTTTCACCACTAAATGGCGCTGTTATAATGTAAAATGAGATTCGGTGAATATCTGTGAAATGGCTGCTTATTCTTTATTCCTGGATGTTCTTTGAGGTCATTCTAAATCATGTGAGTTTGTAACAAAAAAATCGTAGAGTTAAGCTAATTAGTAATAATCTTGCGTAACTTGCGAAACCTATTTTCGTTTACTCCTCAGGGCCGAGGCGAATCGAAGTGAAAATGTTGTTGGTTAACTTTTAGAGAATTTTCTGACAAACTATGGTTATAACGTGACTTTTTAAATTTTGGTCATTGTTACTAATATTATTAAAATGATCATTAAAAGTAGGGACATGATAAACAATGTACATTATTCCACATATAGATATGGTTATCTGAGAATATTTAGGGAATTTTATGAAATACCATGTATTTTTTTTTAGAAATCTTTCAATTTGGCTAAGTACTATGGAAATTCAATTCAGTTCAATTCAGTTTATTTATATAGCGCCAATTCACAACACGTCATCTCAAGACTCTTCACAAAGTCAGGTTCATACAATCCAATTAATCCTAATCATTGAACAGTGCAATCATATTCAGTTATTTATTCAAATTGGATAAACAATTTTCTATCTAAGGAAACCCAGCAGATTGCATCCAGTCAGTGACTTGCAGCATTCACTCCTCTCAGATGAGCATGTAGAGACAGTGGACAGTCACTGGTGTTGACTTTGCAGCAATCCCTCATACTGAGCATGCACGTGGCGACAGTGGAGAGGAAAAACTCACTTTAAACAGGAAGAAACCTCCAGCAGAACCAGGCTCAGTGAGAGCTGCCATCTGCCACGACCGACTGGGGGTTTGAGAGAACAGGGTAGATAAGATAGATGTAGCTCCTTTAGTCCTTTGGGGGGGGGGGGGACTACAGTCTGCACTGTGGCACTTCTAGTGTTAAGCCAATCCTTTGCAACCTTTCACAGGTGGTCTGTTAGTGTAGTGGGTTACGCCTTAAAGACTCTTCCAACACTCGTATTCCACAAATAGTGCTTTGAGAGGATTGCCATATAACATTCTATGCCTAATCTTCCCATTGAATCCACATGACCCGAGTAGTCCAATGATTAAAAGTGTAGCCTGTAGTATGAAAGGTTGGTGGTTCAAAGTTGACAGTTTTTTTGTTTGGGATTTTTTTTTTTTCCACATAATTTCTGGATTATAAGACTCTATACTGTGAATTATGTTTTAATGGTTGTTACAGCATTAATCCACACTCATTAAAAAAAAAAAAAAAGTTTTTATTTTTGTTTTTCTCACACCAGTGTTGTGGTTTGCTTTATATTACATATGACCAATCACAGAGTAGTCAAAACTGCTGCAGACCACAGATGTCAGCATTTTGTGTGAAGCCTGCCATGTAAAGGGCCAGGACAGGGACCCTGAAGATCACCCATGCTACTTCCCCAGAAACTGTGGCAGATCAGTGATGTTGTTTATAATGAAATAGGGATTTTTAATTAATTGTTAATTTTGGGACATTGTGTTGTACAAAATGCTTTATAATTTTTTTGTTGAAGACCATTACATCTAGGGACAGTCTAAACAATGTATATTATTGCTGTTATAGACATGGTTAATTGAGAATATTTTGAAAATTATGAGGCGTAGTGATTTTATGAAACTTGCATAAAATGCTCTGTTAACTCAAAATACAAATTACAATTTTTTGGTGAAACATATTTGGTCTCAGGCCATGGGACTTTTATATCATACTTCTGTCATTAAATGCTTACTTTAGTAAATTTTAAGAATTTAAGGAGACACTGGATCCTCCATGATTTTTTAGTGTTTCTTCAATGTTAGAATGTTGCCACAAGCACGCAAGTGCTAACCTATATTAAATGATGATTGCGTGCTGTGATGGCGGGGCACATGACGTGGTGTGCTGGGAGTGGCGGGGCTTGGGGCAGACTTGCTGGGAAGGGCTTGGAACCCATTCATAACTGCTTGCAGTTCTAGTCGAACTTGAAATTGTCCTCAGCAGTTTGTGCAACAACCTATTGAACATTAGGTCAGGCATAGGCAGAATAGAACTGTTCCTACGTGTGCTGTGACCCCAGTGAAAACATTTTGTGTTTCACTTTAATAGTAACCCACCTGCCTGACCAGAAGAGATCAATGTTGAGCTATTTCTATGCATATGCTAAACTCAAAGTTTCCATTCTGCTTTAAAGTGATTAAATTATTGTAAAGTGTCTGAAATAAAATAAGTAAACACTGATGTTAAAATATACTTTTTCTAAATACTCAAAAGTTGATTTTTACCCACTTATTCATATTAATAAAACCCTTTGTGTGCTAAGCTGATCTGTTGCAGGTATAGTCATTGTTCATAAAGATAGGATGATCAGCTAATTTTAACAAACATTTTTATATAGGTTGTACACATTTTATATCTTCCTGATTAGAAAGTATTCACTTTAGAAATACTGGACAATATAGGCCTGCAAATTAGGAAAACTGCAAAAAACAGATAGAAGTGAGCAGAAATAGCCTACTGAGTCTATAAAAGCCTGAAGAGAATTAGGTCAGTGATCAATACCAACACAACTAAGAAAACCTTGACAAGACACTGGAGAAATACTCCTGCAGAGTGGCGAACAGAAGATGGCCTGTCACTGTTGTCAGGACTAGATATGGCAGCTCTGGACTCATAGGTCCTCTACAAAGGCTTGATGCTTATACAGCCTGCATAACTGATCATTTTATATTTGAGCTCTAAAAATATAAAATGATCAGTTATGCAGGCTGTTTAGTAAAAAAAAAAAAACAATCACAAAATGCTTAATGTGATGAGTCAACGAACTGGACTACATAAATACTCATGAACAGGCATCATGAAGACACAGTAAAGTTAAAGTAGGTACATTGGTTAGGAGGAGCACCCTAGGCAAGGCCATTTTATTTGTTGCGCATTTCAGCAATAAGACAGTTTAAAGTGCTTTACATGATAAAAAAGGACATTGCAGGGACAAAAAAGACATTTCAAAAAATAACAGTGCAGATAAAGGTCTGATAAAGGAAAGGAAAGAAAGTTGGACTGCAAACTAAAGATTAATGAATGCATTTGATGCTTTTGGGTCCATAATTGTTTAACATAAAATCCGACGTTTCTCCCTGGGGAGGATGCAACTCCTTAGAACTGTTCTGACCCATTATGTGTCTCGATAATAATATAATGATAATAATGGTAATTATATCAGTCCATGTCTGGACCAAGAGTCAGAGACTCCCTGGTGCTCTGTACCTTCCTCCTAACTTCTTCCAGGAGAGCCCAGCTCAGCCACGGTCTGTCCGGGAGGGTTCTGTTACAATGAACTGCTTCTCACTGTGGACAGCGAGGTCCTTTACGCTGTCTGCTCCAAGATGGAAAATCCTTATTAACCTTTATGCCCAGTAGAAACTTTTACCAATATGTTTCAGTTAATAGTTTAAATTGAGCATTTAAAATCATTTTTAAACAAATGGGGTTTTAACCTTAAAAGAACCCAGGGTTTCAGTATTTTTGCAGTTTTCTGGAAGTTTATTCCAGATTAGTAGAGCATAAGAACTGAAAGCTGCTTCTTTATGTTTGGTTCTGATTCTGAGGATGTGGAGTAGACTTGAACCAGAAGATCTGAAAAGTGTGGACGATTGATACGATAACAGACCTTTAATATATTCTGATGCTAAGCCATTCTGTCATTTATAAACGGAAGTATTTCAAAGTCTGTTATCTGAGATACAGGGAGCCAGTGACTTTAGAACTGGGGTGATGTGCTCTACTTTCTTAGTTTTACTGAGGACGTGGGCAGCAGGGTTCTGGATCAGCTGTAGTATTTTGATTGTATTTATAAGCAGAACAGTGAAGATACTGTTGCAGTAACCAATTTGACAAAAGATAAACATATGGATGAGTTTTTCGAGATCCTGCTGGGTTATTAGTCCTTTAATACTGGAAATGTTCTTCAGGTGATAGAAGGCTGACTCAGTGGTTATCTTTGTGTGTAACTGAAGGTTCAGGTCTGAGTCCATCACTAAACCCAGATTGTGGGTCTGATCTGTGGTTTCTAGCTGTATTAACTGAAGCTGTGTGCTGACTCTTAATTGCTCCTTCTTTGGTCCTAAATAATTACTAACATTTTTTTTTATTCAACTGGAGAAAATTATGGCACATCCGTGCATTGATTTGGTTTATGCATTTAGCTAATGCTTGAATAGATTCATAGTCACCTGGTGACATTGAATGTAGAGCTGTGTATCATATACAGGGGTTGGACAATGAAACTGAAAAACCTGGTTTTAGACCACAATAATTTATTAGTATGGTGTAGGGCCTCCTTTTGCGGCCAATACAGTGTCAATTCATCTTGGGAATGACATATACAAGTCCTGCACAGAAGTCAGAGGGATTTTAAGCCATTCTTCTTGCAGGATAGTGGCCAGGTCACTACGTGATACTGGTGGAAGAAAACGTTTCCTGACTCGCTCCTCCAAAACACCCCAAAGTGGCTCAATAATATTTAGATCTGGTGACTGTGCAGGCCATGGGAGATGTTCAACTTCACTTTCAGGTTCATCAAACCAATCTTTCACCAGTCTTGCTGTGTGTATTGGTGTGTTGTCATCCTGATACACGGCACCGCCTTCAGGATACAATGTTTGAACCATTGGATGCACATGGTCCTCAAGAATGGTTCGGTAGTCCTTGGCAGTGACGCGCCCATGGAATGCCATGATATGGCAGCCCAAACCATTACTGATCCACCCCCATGCTTCACTCTGGGCATGCAACAGTCTGGGTGGTACGCTTCTTTGGGGCTTCTCCAAACCGTAACTCTCCTGGATGTGGGGAAAACAGTAAAGGTGGACTCATCAGAGAACAATACATGTTTCACATTGTCCACAGCCCAAGATTTGCGCTCCTTGCACCATTGAAACCGACGTTTGGCATTGGCATGAGTGACCAAAGGTTTGGCTATAGCAGCCCGGCCGTGTATATTGACCCTGTGGAGCTCCCGATGGACAGTTCTGGTGGAATCAGGAGAGTTGAGGTGCACATTTAATTCTGCTGTGATTTGGGCAGCCGTGGTTTTATGTTATCCACCCAAACACCCCTTTCAGACAGCTTCCTCTTGCGTCCACAGTTAATCCTGTTGGATGTGGTTCGTCCTTCTTGGTGGTATGCTGACATTACCCTGGATACCGTGGCTCTTGATACATCACAAAGACTTGCTGTCTTGGTCACAGATGCGCCAGCAAGACGTGCACCAACAATTTGTCCTCTTTTGAACTCTGGTATGTCACCCATAATGTTGTGTGCATTTCAATATTTTGAGCAAAACTGTGCTCTTACCCTGCTAATTGAACCTTCACACTCTGCTCTTACTGGTGCAATGTGCAATCAATGAAGACTGGCTACCAGGCTGGTTCAATTTAGCCATGAAACCTCCCACACTAAAATAACAGGTGTTTCAGTTTCATTGTCCAACCCCTGTACATAGTTATGGTAACTTATGTTGTTGTTTGTTATGATCTGAGCTACCCGGAGAATATATATAATGAATAGGAGGAGTCCAAGGATGGAACGTTGGGGAACCCTGCATGTGATTTTTGTTAACTCTGACATAAAGTTACCTACTGACACACAATATCACAGTCTGTTGTTCAACCTGCCTGTTACTAACGTTCTCTCACCCTAAGAGGCGCTCATGGTTCGACCCTCCGCTCTCTCCTCCACCAACAGCGGCAGGTTAGTCAGCAGTTGGAACAGCTCACAGCCTTAATGCAGTACACTCTGGGAGTTATGCCCGCCTCACCACCGGAGGGCGCTGAGGCACCTCCTGAGTCCCAGCAACTTCCTCATAGTCGGGAGGTAGTTTGCCCTAGCCCGGAGAAGTTTTCTGGGGAGGTTGGTAGCTGCCGGGGGTTTCTCTTACAGTGTGCCCTTGTCTTTAATAGGTCTCCACAGTCATTTCCCCATGACAATGTGAGAATTTCCTATGTGTTGGGCCTGCTGACCGGCAGAGCACTGCGGTGGGCTGAGGCTAGGTTTTCAAATCACAATAGTTTTGGCTGTTCCTATGACGAGTTCATTAAAGAATTTAGGTTGACGTTTGACATTGACATGGACCGATCTAGTGTGGTTCGCTGTTTGCGAGCGTTAAAGCAGCTCGGCCGGCCCCTGACAGAGTTCACTATCGATTTCCGCATACTGGCAGTTGCGTCGTGTTGGAACTCCAGCGTGCTAAAATCTACCTTTTTCCAGACTCTAGATGAGAGTTTGAAAGACGAGCTCTCCCTTCTGGAGGAGCCCGAGGGACTTGATGATTACATAAATTTGGCCACCCGCCTGGACAACCGGATGAGGGAGCGGTCCGCTGCTAGACCACATCTCGTCTCCTCTCCGTTGTCTCTGTCTCAGCCGGTGCAGCCTCCGAGCCAGTCTGAGCCTGAGCCCATGCAGTTGGGAGGGGCCCAACTTCCTGATGATGTGCGGCAGCGCCGCAGGAGGGCTGGGCGATGCTTTTACTGTGGATCTGCTGAGCACTTTATTTCTGTTTGACTGGTCCGCCCAAAAGGGCGGGTCCGCCGGTTTTGATGGGGGACCCGGCGGACCGACGACCACCCTTGCTCTCCCGCTTCATTCTACCGGCTACGTTGCTGTTAGATCAACGTACTATTCCCTTGTCTGCTTTATTAGATTCTGGTTGTGAGCTAGACCTGATAGATCAGGAGTTGGTCAGAAGACAACGCATTAAGACCGAGGTTTTGCCTATTCTGGCTTTGGATGGCCAGACTCTCCATTATATTACACACAGAACTGAGCCTGTAGAATTAGTGTTATCAGGGAATCACAGAGAACGCGTTACGTTATTTGTTTTCCCCATTTCCCAGGCCTCGTTAGTCCTGGGTTTCCCATGGCTACAGAACCACAATCCTCACCTGAATTGAACTGAATTAAGAGTCGAATCCTGGTCACCCCGGTGTTTATCTACCTGCTTACAATCAGCTGTTACTCCTAGAATTTCTGAGGAGAGGGTGGAGGATGACCTTTCAGACCTCACCCAGGTGCCGCATGAATACCATTACCTTAGCCCCGTTTTTAGTAAGACACGGGCCCTTTCTCTACCACCTCACCGCCCCTATGATTGCGCAATCGATCTTCTGCCAGGCGCCCCATTGCCCCCATTGAGAAATATATTGGGGAATCGCTCGCAGCCGGCATCATTCGGCCATCCTCGTCCCCGCTCGGTGCGGGTTTTTTCTTTGTTGATAAGAAAGATGGCTCCCTACGCCCTTGCATCGATTATAGGGGGTTTAATGCAATTAAAAATAGGTACCCATTACTTCTTCTCTCAGCGGCTTTTGAGCCTGTTCATGGGGCTACTATCTTTACCAAGCTCGACCTTAGAAACGCATATCATTTAGTTAGGATCCGCCGGGGGGATGAATGGAAGACAGCGTTCAAGACACCTCTCGGGCACTTTGAATATTTAGTGATGCCGTTTGGACTGTGCAACGCACCTGCAGTTTTTCAGACTCTTGTAAATGACGTCTTAAGAGATTTTTTGGATGTATTTGTTTTTGTATATCTAGATGACATCTTGATTTTTTCTAAGACTGTTGAAGAGCACCGCCGTCATGTACGCTTGGTTCTGCAGCACCTCCTGGAGAACCAACTATTCGTTAAGGCGGAGAAGTGCCACTTTCATCAAACTTCCATCAGCTTTTTAGGTTTTATCCTTGAAGGTGGACAGGTTCGCTCTGATCCGGACAAGGTGAAGGCTGTGGAGAACTGGCCAACCCCAACCTGTCGAAAGCAGTTGCAGCGTTTTTTGTGGTTCGCTAATTTTTATAGGAGGTTTATCCAGAACTACAGCCGCATCGCCAGTCCTCTGACAGCATTAACATCCGTCAGAGTACCCATCACCTGGTCTCCCGAAGCTGAAGCAACTTTCAGCCTGTTAAAAGAGAGGTTCGCTCAAGCGCCGGTGCTCATTCATCCTGATTCCAGAGTGCAATTCACCTTGGAGGTGGATGCTTCTGACACTGGGGTGGGAGCGGTGCTCTCCCAGCGTCAGAGCCAGGACGGCAGGCTTCATCCCTGTGCCTTTTTCTCCCGTCACCTGGGGCCTGCAGAGATAAATTATGATGTTGGGGACAAAGAACTGCTGGCCATTAAACTCGCCTTGGAGGAGTGGCGGCATTGGCTGGAGGGGTCTGAGTTACCTGTGCTGGTTTGGACCGATCATAAAAACCTGTCATATATTCAGTCAGCCAAACGTTTAAATCCCCGTCAGTCATGTTGGTCTCTTTTTTTTTCTCGATTTAACCTGTTAATTTCTTACACACCTGGCACTAAGAACGTTAAGCCCGATGCTCTGTCTCGGCAATTCACCTCGGATGACACTGAGAAAGAAGCCGCACCCATCCTGCCCCCAAGCTGCACCGTAGGAGCTGTAACTTGGGAGATAGAGGACTGCGTGCGTCAGGCCCTCCTTGCTGACCCGGGCCCGAGGACCGGTCCGCCTAACCGCATGTTCGTTCCTGCAGCAGTTCGGGGCCGGTTGATTGCCTGGTTCCACTCTTCAAGAGTTGCCATTCACCCGGGGGCCAGTTGAACTATCGCAGCTGTTGCCAGGCGATTCTGGTGGCCCACACTGCATCGTGATGTCAAAGAATTTGTATCTGCCTGCCCAGTATGTGCACGGAACAAGACGTCGAGCCAACCACCCGCGGGCCTCCTGCAACCGCTAGCTGTACCTCTCCACCCTTGGTCCCACATTGCAGTAGACTTCGTCACAGGATTACCATCTTTTTGCGGTATGACAACCATTATGACTATTGTGGACAGGTTTTCTAAAGCCTGTCATCTGATTCCTCTTAGGAGATTGCCATCAGCCCTCCAGACCGCACAGCTCTTGGTAAAACATGTATTCCGGCTCCATGGAATACCCCAGGACATAATGTCGGATCGGGGACCCCAGTTCACCGCCCGGCTATGGAAGGAGTTCTGCACGGCTCTGGGGGCGAAGGTTTCTCTGACTTCCGGTTTCCACCCTCAAACCAACGGGCAGGTAGAGAGGCTCAACCAAGAGTTGGAGGCAGCGCTCCGTTGTGTTGCATCCTCTGATCCCGTCGAGTGGAGCACCCACCTGTCTTGGGTCGAGTACTCGCATAACTCGCACATCTCAACAGCAACTGGATTTACCCCGTTTGAGGTCTCCCTGGGTTATCAACCCCCCCTGTTTCCGTCCGATGAGGGGGAAATCACTGTGACGTCTGCGCGTCAACACATCCGCAGGAGCAAGCGCATCTGGACCGCAGCTACAAAGGCGCTGCATCGGACGGCAGCTCAGAACAAGCGTTACGCCGACAGGCGCCGTGTCTCGGCCCCGACCTACCATCCGGGTCAGCAGATGTGGCTCTCCACACGGGACGTCCCTCTCAAGTCCCTCTCCCGAAAACTATCTCCCAGGTTCATCGGTCCTTACTCCATCGAGTCCCTGGTTGGGCCAGCCTCAGTTCGACTTCGTTTGCCTGCCAGTTTCCAGATTGAGCCGGTTTTTCACGTCTCCCAAATTAAGCCGGTCCAGACCAGCACACTTTGCCCTCCAGCTGTGCCTCCGCCACCGCCCCGGGATTTCCAGGGCCACCCAACCTATTCAGTCCGCCGGATCGTGGACTCCCGTCGACGGGGCCGAGGATGGCAGTACCTCGTTGACTGGGAGGGATACGGTCCGGAGGATCGCTCCTGGGTTCCGCGATCCTTCATCCTGGACCCGACGCTCGTCCGGGACTACTGGGACTCCCAGCCCGGATCTTCAAGACCGCTGAGTGGCGGTCGTTGAGGGGGAGGTAGTGTCACAGTCTGTTGTTCAACCTGCCTGTTACTAACGTTCTCTCACCCTAAGAGGCGCTGGAGCTGCAGACCGGAGTGTTGACAGGTGTACGTCATTGCTTCATCAGCTGGAGGACTATATGAGGGTGGTAGTGTTTACCTGGTCATTATCTGCTGAATTCTGGAAGCTCCACTTGTTTTTTTGAGCCTTGATTAATTGTCCGTCTTGTTTCCTTCGTCATAGGCTGTTCACGCCAAGCTGGGGTTTCCTCCTGAACCCACCTCCTGTCAAGACTGGAATCTGCTGCTGCCCTTGCGAGTCCTCCAGCTGGAAGCGCAACCTGTCCACCACTTTGTTACCTGGAACATCAGATCGCTCCAATCGTTTCCGTGCAGGCACTACCACAGACTTGAACCGGTTTCTCCCCCTGGCGGATCGATCGCCTTCCGGAAAGTGAGCATAGGTCTTTGTTTGAATATTCCAATCTGTTCCTCCGCTCACCTCTGTTCTTCTTTTGCAGTCTGTTTCTTGATCGCTCTGCCCACCTCGTTCCTGAGTCAAAAATAAATAAAAGAAAAACTTAATTTACTCTTCTCTGTCTGAGTGTCCTTTGCATGTGGGTCAAGTCGGCCTTAAAAACTATAACACACAAAGTCCACCCTAATGAATGTTTTACAGATGTTTTTGTAACTACATTTATTTAAATCATATTTTTGCAGACAATATAACCTATTTTTTATTAGTTTTCAGTTTCAATTCTCCTACTTTGTTTCTTCTGAGACTTATTCTATCTATAATAAAGGCTCAAGGCCACAATATTAAACATGAAGACCTCATACATTAATTAATGGTTTTTGTTGTTTTGACCATATTCTTTTTAAATTTTAGCCAAAATATGAGACTGGGTTATGCATACTTTGATGTAAAATTATTTTCCACTTAATGAATTCTTGTTTTGTCCAATCCCATGCCACTTGTACATTATAAAACAGTTGCAAATAAACAAATCTCTTTCAATTTTATCGTTAAATAATACACTCAGGTCCAGCGTGCTGAGAGACTATAATTCCATGAGCAGCTCTCAGCTGGCACAAAACACGTTTTGTTTTACTATACAGTATTTCTGCCTTCATTTATTTTTTGCCAGTATTATGTGCTTTATTTATTCTTCTAACATATATATACATTTATTTAACAAGATAATGTGAAAATAATTTTAAATAATAAAGAATAAAAAACAAATAAATTCTGTCTAAAAATTCAGTGTGTTTTCTTTCTAATAAAAATGGGTTTGTTTATCATATATTTGTAACAAGACTTAAAATTGTTACCCTAAATATAATTTGTATCATACATTCTGTTAAAACCCCCATGGCATAAATTCCCTTTGCTTTGAATTTAATTCTTAATTTGGTGTCCCATTAAAGTCTGGTGGCACTGATAAACTGTATTTCTGATAAAAAATGTCAGCTTTATAGATACTAAAAAAATTGATGAAGAACATTTTCATGGAGAAGAATTATTCCTTTTCTGCAGTTAATGTGTTACTTTCAGCTCAAAGGCATGTTGGAGTTAGTCATGTTGGAGTTACACAGTCCAGGTGGAATCTTACGCGATACAGCTTGGACAGACAACCTAAAATCAGCCTTCTCTGTCTGCTGCGGATTGAGAAAAAGGTCACTCATGTTATTTCATCTAAACCTGATTATTGCACCACTTCATTCTAGAAAAAGCACAATGTCCAGACTGTGGCTGATACAAAATGCCACTGCTAAGCTTTTAAAATGGACCCAAAGAACATTCCACAATTCCCCAATTTGTTTTCTTCAAAGTATGTCTTAAAATGTATTTAATAGATTTTCCTGGTTGCTCCTAGAGCCCTGCTTATATCAGTAACCTTTTAACCTTTTACGAGATGCAGTGAAGCTTGACATCTTGTGGACATTCAATAATAGTAGTTCCAGAAATTCAAAACATTTGCAAAGACTTCATACTATTGTGTGCTTATTTCACAAGCCCTCTTCTTTCTAAGCAGAGACATTTGATGACGGAGTATAACAAGTATTAAACAAATTCATTATTTTTGGGAGGTTGCAGTACTATAATCTAACATATAAAATGTAGAATTTTTTCAGTGGGGAAAATAAATCCTGTTAAGAGATCATTTGTTTAACTAAATCACTGGTGGCACAATTACTGGTACACCAAACAATGCATCAATGAAGCAGTGATCACAGATCATTTTTTAACTATTTTTTCCCTTTCTAAGTTGATCACAGTTGCTGGAAACTTAAAATTTGCAATCCGTGACGTTCTGTTTCCCTGGGGTATAAATGTGAAGAGATACAGAGATATACAATGAGTAGAATGGTAAGGGAGGAAAGATAAACCTTCAACGCTTACTATTGGAGAAAGTCAGCAAAGATTGGCATCGACGTCCCACAGTCTGTATAACAACAATTAGATACTCTGCACTTGCCCACTGGTTGTCCTGGAGGCATTCCAGAAAATCCTTCTTTGTTCTACGCATCTGTAAACATATGAAGTTTTCTAAACTCTACAGGAACTTTAAGTAAAGGTCTGTTTTTTGGTCTGATGATAACCTGGGATTTAAATGATCTGAGGAATAACCCTGTGACATGTTAAAGGAGATTTAGTACTATCCGTTTAGTTAAACAAGCTGTGCTAAGTTTTAACAGCAATAATTGTGCCACTAGTGATTTTGTTAAAAAATATTTTTCAACATGGGGTTTTCCTCTGAAATAAATAAACTCAAGCCACAGGATTGGGATTTTCTAAAATACTCAGTGTGGTAAATAAACAATTTAAAACTTTTTATAGCTCTTTTCCAGGGGTACCAATAAATGTAATTTGTACACAATCATCTACATTACAGATATGTTTAAAGCCCATGGCTGAAGTAGGAAAACTACCAGAACCTCTTTGTCCTGATAAATTTAACTTATTTCTGCCTCGCAATTGCCAACATAGCACCTCTGTCTGCTGCTGTCTCCTGGTAGATGCTCCGAGCGTGTCAGAGGGCAGAGATGCTGGAGTGACGCTGGGTCAGAGAGGAGTGCTCGAGTGTGAAGCTGATGCAGTGCCTGAGGCAGATTTTGAGTGGTATAAAGACAACAGAAGGTAATCACAGTAGAATTACACTTTTACATTTAGGAGAAGGAAGTAAGACAATAAGACTTAAACAGATATTTGTTGTGCAGTTTTAATTAGGCAATTTGATCAGGGTCCAGTCTTGCAGATGATAGAATTGGGGTTGCAAGTACAATAATAATTTTTCTAAGGTTTACCTGCTGGCATATTTTTTTTTCCATATAGGGTCCTTAATGGTTTTGATGACATTGAGATTTTCAACACTGGATCCCTGTCAAAGCTGACCTTTTACAATGTATCTGATGGTGATTATGGGAACTACACATGTGTTGCCATCAACAAACTAGGCAACTCAAACACAAGCTTCCTTTTGTATGGTGAGTATATTTGTGTGAAAAATAAAATATAGTTGATGGGTTTGAAAAACTATTTCAGGCCCTTATGTTCTACAGCTGTTCAGAAGAGCGGGTTTTAGCAGTCATATTAGACAATCAAACATGAAAGTAAAAAATTATGTTCATTGTTACGATGTTTTTAGCTGAACTGTACGTTAGTGGGTTTCTTCAGCATTGGCAATCTCTTCCAACAGCATGTTGTTACTCTTGCCTACTACTACAACCTTTGCCTCTGGCATCTTCTGGCAATTCTTACTCCTTTATTTTATTGATATGTATAGAAAGAGCAGTTAGAATCCACCTTTCCATTAGGATGGTCTATTACTCTATCAGTTCTGAGAAGTTAGAACTAAAAAAGCAGAGTCCGTTCTTTAAAGGATTCAGTACCAGGCGCCCTGCTGGGCCATCCCACACTTTATCATCTTCAGTGCCTCCTCTCAACATTTTGTTCAAATTGTTAAAATGTAGGATACCTGTTAATGATGTGAAAAGGATTTTTGGCTAATTAAAATGTGCTCAAATTATAATCAGCCTCTTTTCTGTCACGCATTTTGTGAAAATAACAACTTATCTGCAAGTGATAACATGAAAAGTGTTAAAAATAGCTCAGGTCTAATCAGTCTGGAAGATCAAGTTTCAAGTCCTGTCACAAATTATCAGTTGGATTTAGGTCTGGACTTGGACTAGGCCATTCTAACACATGAATATGCTTTGATCTAAACGTGGTAGGTTTACAGTTGTGCCATACTCTTACCATTTTGAGATGATAGATTGAACAGTGCTCTGTGTATTATTCAAAGCTCAGAAAATTGTGTAATAAAGTAATTGGGGTATAAATATCCTCACAACAAGGTGCAGTTTTTTTCACTAAGGTTCTTTAAAATAATCTCTAAGGATTTCGTAGAACAGCTGCATTTATACTGAGATTAAATGAAACACAGGTGGACTCCATTAACTAATAGGGTGACTTCTGAAGGCAGCTAGTTTGGGTTGTTTTATTTGGCGGTATCAGAGTAAAGGTTACTAATTACAAATGCATGCAGAAGTTATTGAACCATAACATTTTCCTTCTGCTTTACATACATTTACAATACACTTGTAGTTATAACTTGACAAACGTTCAATGGATATGAATGTTTTTGCAAGGCAGTGTAGCAGCCTATAGCCTGTCTGAACAGGCTTTTATGGCAATATAAAGCCACAAGGAACAGATAGAACACTTTTGGGTGAAGAAGCTACATTTTCCATGTCAAACTCAAGAAAAATGGCTGCACTGTTTCTAAATTTCCTGTTTATGCCTAGTATTTAAGGTGACCCTGAAATTATAGATGGAATGATCACTTTATCAACATATGGCAAGGAGAATTAAGATGCTGATATGTTTCTGTAAGTAAGTTGGCCTTCCTGCACAACCTGCAGTTCAATAAAGCTGTTGGCAATTTTTTTCTTTTGACCTCTACATGATATAACTGTGCAACCAGAATTTAAAAAAACCTCACAGGCCTTTCTCAAGTATTCTCAATGACGTGTTGTTCTTATGTTACGATTTATGTTTTTGTTGCACTTGTTTTCCTGATGTAGTGGTAACTGAACCCACTAGCTCAACACTATTGCAAGGTTAGTAATCCATACCAGCATGTATTTTAGCTATGTAAAGAAAACATTAAATGCATGCTGGTAAATCCTGGAACATTGCCATTTTCACAGACTGATTGTTGGTTCTGTTTTCATTTCTGTATTTGCCTAGAAGAAATATATACAAGTACTCATAACCCACATATTGTCACATTAAAACCACATACATGAATATATTTTATTGGAATTTTATGTGAAAGCCCAACACAAAGTGGTAGACAATTGTGAAGTGGAACGAAAATTATACATGGCTTTTTTTTTTTTTTTGAAAAACAAAAACTGAAATGGGTATTGTGCAAAAGTATTCAGCCCCCTGAGTCAATACTTTGTGGAACTAGTCTTTTAGGGTAGGTCTCTACCAGCTTTGCACATATAGTGACTGACATTTTGGCCTTTTCTTCTTTGCAAAACAGCTCAAGCTCAGTCAGATTAGATGGAGAGTGTTTGTGAACAGCAGTTTTGCTTTCCCTGTCCCTGCTGAAGAGAAGCACTCCCAGAGCATGATGCTGCCACCACCATATTTGACAGTGGGGATGTTGTGTTCAGAGTGTTAGTTCTCCACCACATGTAAGCGTTTTGCATTTTGGCCAACAAGTTCAATTTTGGTCTTGTGGACCAAAGCACCTTCTTCCCCCTGTTTGCTGTGTCTCCAACATGGCTTCTGGCAAACTGCAAATGGGACTTCTTATGGTTGTCTTTTAACGATGGCTTTCTTTTTGCCACTCTTCCATAAAGACCACATTTGTGCACGACTAATAGTTGTCCTGTGGATAGATTCCCCCACCTGAGCTGTGGATCTCTGCAGTTCATCCAGAGTCACTGTGGGCCTCTTGGCTGCTTCTCTGATCAGTGCTCTCCTTGTTTGGCTTGTAAGTTTAGGTGGACGGCCTTGTCTTGGTCGGTTTACAGTTGGGCTATACTCTTTCCATTTCCAGATGATGGATTGAACAGAGCTCCGTGAGATGTTCAAAGCTTGGGAAATATTCTTATAGCCTAAGCCTGCTTTAAACTTCTCCACAACTTTATCCCTGACCTCTGGTGTGTTCCTTTAACTTCATGATGCTGTTTGCTCCCCAATATTCTCTTAACCAACCTCTGAGGCCATCACAGAGCAGCTGTATTTGTACTGAGATTAGATTACACACAGGTGGATACTGTTTAGTCATTAGCAATCATGTGGCACTCAGAGTAAAGGGGGCTGAATAATTTTACACATTGCACTTCTCACTTTTTTTTTTGTAAAAAATGTAATAAATGATGTATAATTATCATTCCATTTCACAATTGCATTCCACTTTGTGTTGGTCTTTCACATAAAATTCCGATAAAATATATTTATGTTTATGGTTGTAATGTGACAATATGTGGAAAAGTTAAAGGGGTATGAATACTTTTACAAGCCACTGTAATCTCTTGGCTCTTTTATTCCTTCTTAAATCCTGCATTTTAACATCCATGTATGTTTTAATTTTTGTGGGACTGGTTTAAATCTCAAAGAGGATAAATTTCAAAGCAAACTGCCCTACATTTATAATATAAATCATTGTGAAAATGGCAAATTCAACCACCTTTTATTAATCATGTTTCATCTCTCTCCTCTTTACACCTAACTGGCCCTCTGTGTGACATTGGCTTCATTTTGATTTTTGCATGCTCCTGTTGTAAGTATTCATATTTTATCATTTATTATGTTTTTGAGTAAATCTGTGCACCTGTACATCCGACTGAGCATAACAGTCTTCCAACACAAACACAGATTTAGAGATGGTGGTACTGTTTGTTTCTTCTAAATTATTCAAACAGCTATAATTTCTGCGGCTCATGTGTACAAGTCTCTTAGAAGTGACTAACCGGTGCTGCTGGGAAAGGGATAAACACCTCACCTATTTCATGCTCCTTGTAGCTGTTAGTTGCAGCATCTTTTCAGGAAAGCCACTTTCTTAAGACAGCAGGAGTGTATTAATGGCTTTTCTTTTGAATATGAGTGAATATAATTATTCTAATAAAACATATGCAGGATTAAAGATAATCCGCTGTGGCAGAGCGACTGGAAATAGACCCCAAAGGATACTGTGGACTAGTCAAAATTCGGGGGGAAATGATTAGTCACTGTATCAAAAGCTTCATAGTACAAAGTAAAAGATTGGCTTCAAATGTTTTTAGATTGACCTCCTTTCTCAGAAGAACAAAATAAAAACCATATGTTTCTCCATCTGTGAACTAACAGTCACGTCATGGTAGGTACGTACTTCGGTTTTGGGGCTACAGTTGGTTAGCAAAAATAAAAATAAATCCCAAAATCTAATCTAAAAATATGACTTAATATACAGACAAACAATCAGCTTTCGCTAGGCAAGGAATCTATGCTGGCTGTAAGTCAAAAAAGTAATGCTTTTCAGTATTTCTCTTGTTATGAGAGTAGTGCAGATTAACTTAAAAAAATTCATAAAAATAAATAAATAATTCTAGTAAGTTATTCAGGAAAGTCACATAGGCCATCTCCTGTGTGGCATTAAAAACCATTGTTACATTGGTCTACTTTGGAGTTTCCCCGATTTCAGTAGCAGGCCAGATCATTCCCAAAAATGCCTCTGCTGTTCAATGTTTGTTCAGCTGCAGGTTTCATTTGGTATCATGTTATAAAAAAAAGTATTTGAAGATGGCTATAAACTTGGTTACCAAAGAAAAAGCTTATTCTGCATTCCATTTGTCTTGGAAGTTAGAATTCGTTTTTTGGGGATGCCATAAAACCCACCTGAAGTGTGCCTCTGTGGAAATCAAATAATGTAGATCATTTCATCATTTCATTGTGTACCTAATAGTATACAGCAAAATGAGACAGCATTTCTCTTCAACAACAAATAATGGTGGAACAAAAATTAAATACCCAACAATGGACAAAGACACTAAACAAAAAGTTAAGTGCAATACATTCTCAAGAGAAATTCAGCCTTTCAGTATCTTGAGGCAGGAAGCTTCTGGTCGTGCTGCTTTTGATGATGTGTTACCATTTGCTGCTGATTAGACTTTCCATGGGAGGGTTTGAGGTGTCTCTGACAATACTCACGCCTTGACTCCGAAACAGATCCTGGACAGTGCAGCTTCCCCACTATCCTCTGCATGGCCTGTTTGCTGCCATGTAACCAGGCTGAGATGCAGTATATCAGAACTCTCAGCTAAAGCTCTGTAGAATGTTGTAAGGATGCTCGTTGGGGGGATGTTTGTTTCAGTTTCTTCCAAAATTGCAGTCTCTACCAGGCTTGTTTCATGATCCTAAGTGAGGTCATCACAGGTCTGTACTCCAAAGATTGTAATTCACTCTCTTTATACAACACTTACTGATGCTCTTGGTGTGTGTTAGTTTGTGACCTCAGTAAATCAGTGTTGATGTTCTTTGTTTGAGCACGTTGAGCACCAGGTAGTTTTCTCTGCACTAGCCATCTGGTTGACTTCCTCCCTGAATGTTCATTCATCATTTTTATGAATTAGTGCCACAACTGTGGCTTTCTCTGCAAATGTAATGAAGAGGTTTTCTTCATGTGCATGTTTGTGTGTTTGTTGTGTGCACAGCAATGAGCACGTAGCCTTGAGGGGAACAAGTGCTAGGCATGATCAAGTTAGAAATGTTTGTTGTAGTTAGAACAGACTGTGCCAGGACTCTGTCAGTAAGTTCAGGATCCAGAGACAAGTTTTTAACCCAACCAGATGAGGTTTCCCTTTACCGTCTGTGGGAAAATAATGTACAAAATCTGGCATCACTGTCTTTATATTCCAAATGAGTGAGCACTTCAAACAGAGTGGTGGATATTGCAGTGGGGGCAATAGGCAAACTGGAATGGATCTAGTGATGCACGGTTGTTGGCTGTGCTGTGTAGTTTAACAAGTTGCCCAAATATTTAGTTATTCAGAAATGACAGAACATGTTTTTTGCTACTGGTTTCTGTAGAGGTTTTGAAGCATCTGGGGATGATGGCTGAGGAAGACATTAAAGACGTCGGTTAGAAGATCTGCCAGTTCACCTCAAGCTTTGAAAACACACTCTGGGATGCTTCTATAACCTGCTGCTTCATGTGGGTTGATCTTGCTTAAAGTCCTTTGAGTGTTAGCTGTGTTGATGATGAAAGCTGACATGTCATATAGTGGAGGGGAGCCAGGTCTTTTTCTAGCTCTTAAACACGTACCAACTTGCAGAAAAGTTGTTGACCCTGCCTTGAAGGGAAAAGTTGCTGCCTTCAGGCATGTAGGTGGTTTTATAGCTTGTTAGTGCTTTGATTGCCTGTCACCTTGGTCTGGTGTTCCCTTTGTCACAGAGGTGCCCCTGTGTCTTGATCTCTTTTGAAAATGCAGACTTGCTGCGCAGAGAGCAGCCTTGTGCCCTGTCCCATTGGCTGCAAATGTGGCTCAGTCACTCACATTGATTATCACAAGAAATCACTAACATTTAAACTGTAAATAAATAGTTTGTTCTTGCAGCTTTCAGTATGATTTATACAAATGGAAGTCATGGTGGATTTTAGGGTTTTGAGAAATCTGCAACTTTCTCAGTAATAATTCCAAATCTTAGTGTTGGAAGGATGGAAGTTGTCATTCACAGGTTCGAATGCTGGAACTTGGAACTGACAACTATCCAGTACAAGTGGACTGTTAGTCCAATGTTAGTTATTATATAAGCTTGAGAGTCCAAATAGGAAACCGATGTTTACTCCATCTCATCTAAGTTGACACTTGGCCTAAATAACGTTATGTAATCACTGTATTCGTTATAATCAGTTTGTTTGATGCATATTATCACAATGCCACACACTGTGTTTCATTCTCTAACAATAAGCTGATTTATCAGCAGACAGAAGCTTCATCTAACAATTCATCCATCAGTAGTAAAGAAGTCTGTGAAACTTACCCAAATGTATTTCCCCCTTTTTTTTCCTTCCTGTCAGGACCGAGAGCAGTTCAGGATGGCAGTGGCGGTGCGAAGGCAGTGCACATTCACACCTGTCTCCTCTTTGTAGCATTTCTGCCCTTCCTGCTACGTTTTTGAAGAGGATTGGATTTGAAAATAATTGCTTTGTTTGCGTGTGTGTGTGTGTTTTTCCCACCAGAAACTTAAACTGATGCACAATGGAGTATCTTGCAAAGCACTGATTTTGACCTATTTAATAAGATTTGGTTGTCTCTCTTTCCTCTTTCAACTGAACGTTTTCAAGATTTTTGTCTAAGTTATATAAATTTGTGTTATTTCCTTTGACATTTCAAAAGCTAAGCTGATATTTAAATGTCTTTATTTTATTCCAGTGGTTCTTTGATTTTTAATCACATTGAATATTAATTTCAACTGCAGGAAAATGCAAATGTAAATGTAGAGCTAGTATGAGAGTTGAATGATAAATACCTCACAGTCAAAGAGTGAAACAGGAGCAATGGAGAGTACCAGAAGACTGGGAGCCTGACATTATCATGTTGTAATGTATAATTATCATTATTCAGTCTGCTTGTTGGAGGCAGAACTTTAATGTATTTTTCTTCTCAGCGTTGTAATATTATTATAATATATTGGGAGTTGTGTAATGCTAATCTTTATTTTAATTTTCCAAAAATATTTAGTCTTGAATATGTTTAAGGTGAGAACAGAAAAGATGAAATTGTAATTATTTACAAATATATTATTGATTCTGTCTTTGTTGCGTTTTTTTTTTTTTTTTTTTTTGGTTTCCTGTATAATCTGTATGCAAATATGTTAAGTATATTCATAATAATATTAAGTACTTAGAAATGGTGACGGAGTTAATTCCATTTTTGTAATGCAAATTTATGAATGTTTCTTCCTCATGCCATTTATACATAACACATCATTATTTGAAAACAAAATAAAGTGGGCCTGCTCATGTTCAAAACAAGCACTGGAAGATTTACTGAATCATTCTCAATGTGTTAACAGAAAATAACCTGCATGCACTAAAATATAAATAATTGAATGGGTTTAAGATTTCACACAAACGTTTGGGGTTTTCCTTGATGAACATCAGCTGTACCAATACTGCGCTAACCATGTTTGCGGTTGGTGAAATTCAAATAACCCACATTTTTTGGGAAACTATTCAACAGTTTGTCTCTTTTGTTTTTTAAAAACAAATTATGTTTGTTCTCAAATAAGAAGAAGTCAAACAGGGAGTTGATTTTACCAAGTGCCATGTGCTGCTCCTTGATTGATCAAGCCATAAAGAGAAAACGCTTTATCAACATGTTGATATACAAACAACTAGGGGTGTTACACATCTTGAGCCATGAATTCTTGTAATATTAAGAAGAAATTATATTTCACAGAGTAAAGTCTGTCTCACAAAGCACCATTCAGTTTATTTTGGCATGGGAATGAGGCCCATTGGTAAGTTCCATGAAACCTTGTTTTATAGTTGTTTAAGATTCTTATTAGAAAGATAAAACCGAAGTGGTTTTTGAGTTGCGCTGTTGTGTCAATAGTGACACCCAAGATAGACTTCTCATTAGGTAAGACACCCAGTTACAAAGACAAACAAGATACAAATCATTAGTAAGCAGAGTGATAATACTGCAGCTGGCTACCATTAGAAGCTAAAGTTCGCATCTGCTTCACAGCTTTCCTGTTGGTGCCAAATTAAAGGGCTATAAAGAGTTTAGACTACAGTCTAAGAAATAAAATGTTGGATTTACTTAATTAAGACAACAGGTACCACACAGCTGTATTGTTTGAATAAGAAAAGCAATGTACTATTAATGTGAGAAACATATATTAAGCAAATTTAACTTGGTTATCTTAATATATTGCTAAGTTCAATAACCACAACAAAATTATGTTGAATTTATTGACAATAGATTTGATTTAATATGGACTAGTAAACCTGGAGGTTATAGTTACTGAAAATGTCAAGAGCTACACTGTGTAATATGTGCTGGGGACATAATAATGAAATGTAATTCCTCAAGCAAGCCATCATCGGCTGAACACACAACGTGTGAAAATACAGTGGCTTGTAAAAGTATTCATACCCCTTGAACTTTTCCACATATTGTCAAATTACAACCGCAAACATAAATATGTTTTATTGGAATTTTACATGAAAGACCAACACAAAGTGTTATACAACTGTGAAGTGGAATGAAAATTATACATGAGTATGGCACAACTGTAAACCGACCAAGACAAGGCTGTCCACCCAAACTTACAGGCCGAACAAGGAGGGCACTGATCAGAGATGCAGCCAAGAGGCCCATGGTGACTGGATGAACTGCAGAGATCCACAGCACAGGAGGGGTGAATCTTTCCACAAGAAAACTATTAGTCGTGCACTGCACAAATGTGGTCGTTATGAAAGAGTGGCAAGAAGAAAGCCATTGTTAAAAGAAAACCATAAGAAGTGCCGTTTGCCAGAAGCCATGTTGGAGACACAGCAAACATGTGGAAGAAGGTGCTTTGGTCAGACGAGACCAAATTGAACTTTTTGGCCAAAATGCAAAATGCTACGTGTGGTGGAGAACTAACACTCTGAACACACCATCTTCACTGTCAAATATCGAGATGGCAGCATCATGCTCTGGGGGTGCCTTTCTTCAGCAGGGACAGGGAATGTGGTCAGAGTTGATGGGAAGATGGATGGAGCCAAATACAGGACAATCTTAGAAGAAAACCTGTTGGAGTCAACAAAAGACTTGAGACTGGGGCGGAGGTTCACCTTCCAGCAGGACAACGACCCTAAACATAAAGCCAGGGCTACAATGGAATGGTTTAAAACAAAACATAAACCCAATCGAAAACCTGTGGCAAAATCTGAAACCTGCTGTTCACAAATGCTCTATGTCTAATCTGACTGAGCTTGAGCTGTTTTACAAAGAAGAATGGGCAAAAATTTCAGTCACTAGATGTGCAAAGCTGGTAGAGACCTACCCTAAAACACTTGCAGCTGTAATTGCAGCAAAAGGTAGTCAGTCAGTCAGTCATTTTCTACCACTTCTTCCAAAGTGGGTCGCAAGGAAGCTGGTGCCTATCTCCAGCAGTCTATGGGCGGGAGGCGGGTACACCCTGAGTCAACATTTTGTGGAACCAAGGTGGTTCCACAAAGTATTGACTCAGGGGGCTGAATACTTTTGCACAATGCCCTTTTCAGGTTTTTTATTTAAAGAAAAAGAAATCATGTATAATTTTTGTTCCACTTCAAAGTTGTTTACCACATCATGTTAGTCTTTCACATAAAATTCCAATAAAATTATGTTTGTGGTTGTAATGTGAAAATATGTGAAAAAGTTCAAGGGGTATGAATACTTTTACATACCACTGTACCTCTAATTTCAAAAGAATATTTGCTACAATCTAATATTTGCTACAATCTGACAGTCCTCAGCAGTTTCTCCAAGATGATGTGGAAGGTGACCTCCTTTCACTACTTACAAGTCATTATTTGGAGGCCTTCTACTATTGTGTTATCTTCATGTTTTTCATGGTTGTTCATGGGAGAACAATGCTCTCTAGTAAACAACATTTCCAGGGCAAGGTGAACAAAAATCCAGTCCTGGTCTTATCCAATTTCGATGGAAACTTTCCTCATGCAGTTCGTTTTTGAGGACTTGCACCTTACTGGAGAGCTTATTCCCTTAAAAACTTTCTGAATAAACTCGAAAGTGTATTGTAGGTCCTTGGGTTAGCTCAAGTTCAAACAGTAGATCAAGCCAAACAGGGTTGTGCAGCCATTTGCCACATCCTTCTGGTCTTTGAGCACTGCACATCCTTCAACAGTGATGTCAATATCCTCAGATGAACTTGTTGCCCTGCTTCTTCCTGTTGGATGACATAAATACTCAAAACCACTTTCTTCATTTCTCCCACTGAATCAACATCAACATCCTCAAAATGGGAGAAAGAAACAGTATTAATGTAAATTCTGTATTATGAATGTATATGTAATTTATGATACGCTATACAAACAGTTTAACATTGCATTTTCTATATTAATTAGCTCTAGCAAAAGCAAAGGGATCAACAGTGTCATAACTTACCTTGTACTTCTTAAAAAGGTTGTTAGGATATTCGTTCAAGTAGACGCATAACGTTTTTAGTATGCATTCTGCCTTATTTTAATGCCTCGATTCATGGGACACCAAAAACAGATTTGTAATTTTGCTTTGTAATACAGACAGACTGACCACATGTGTGAGACATCCTGTCAGAAGGGGAGCCCAAAATCTTGTTTATTTCTTTGTTATTGTATAAATAAGTTTAAACAGCATTTCATTTGACATAAGGAAATAATTCAGGATTTAATTTCTGTTATAAAAAATGTTTCAAGATGAATTCACTTAAAACAGCTAATGATGGGTTCTGCCACATTTTGTCAACCACTAGACAGCAGCAGTTATGGTAAAGGGTAAAATTTCAGCGAAAATGTTTCTTCCTTTGTCGAGAGAGAGACCGGTGGGGAATGATGGTGGCGTTTATTTTGCAGTTATGTACATTGTTTAAGATGCTGTTTGGAAAAGTACGTAAAAATAAGGACAAACAGGATGTAGAACCAAGCTCCAGAATTGGTGTGTGATTCACCGCTGCAACACATGTATAGATTTGTGTCCACCTAGTCCAAAAGAATGACACCTACAATGATGTACTTAACTTCTCTTATAAAAGATTAAGGCACTTGATGATTAAAGATGCAGTAGGGAGTTTTGAGAAAACCATGGACATAGCCTGAAAATTTGAACAAGGACACCTTACACATCCCTATGTAACAGTGGTTAAGTTTTAAAATTCCACTTGCTTTATGTATAAGTGGAATGGGTAGGGCCGTCTATTTCCTGGACAGTGATGGGAGTCGCCACGTGGACTGTGTGGGAAACCTTGGGGGGGGATTTCCCTCCTTCCCGCCATTTGCTGTTTCCTTTGGGACATTGAGGTGGGATTCTGTACTTGTATTAAAAAAAAAAGGGGGGAATGGAAAAGAAACCCCACCTTGTTTCACAGAAGCAGTAGCAGCACTCCAGTAAGTGAATGTAGTCGTGTTTCTAGCCATTGTGCAGCATTGCTTTGATGTGGGTTTCTGGAGTAGTTCCCACCTATATTGTGCTTTGCTATTCGTTCTTATTTGGATCTACTGCTGATTATGGTGCTCTATTTTCTTGGTGGCTGTAATTGAGATTTTGTTGAATATTTCATTTGAAATATTTTCTTTACATATTGAACTCAGCTTTTTTTTTCTTCTTTTTTTCTCTTTTCTCTTCCCCCTTTTTGAATTTACTGTTTGGATAACTGCGCAAAAGAAGGAGAATCAAAGAGATGAACTGCTCAATCATGGCAGATTTTCCCAGTTTTGGCAAAGGGAGGGGGAAGGTTAGCTTTTCCCAGCTGCATTCATTTGGCAGGGGTAGGGCAGGTGGGCTGATAGCTCCAGTTTCATCCACACCTGGGGCCATCTTTGTTGAGTCACATGAGGAATCTGTTGATGGGGCCTGTGATAATTTACATCATCCCAAATCAGACACCGAACCCACTACAACGAGCCTTTATGCAGAGATAGCTGAGTTTTCTATTGGGGATAGCATTGCATCTTGTATTGAGTCTCGTTAAGGCTGTAGAATGGGAAACAGTGGAGTTGGGTCTGCCAGTAATGTGCTCTCAGAGCCTTCACTGTTGAAGAGCCTGTGTGTTTTAGAGGGGATGGGAGTGAAGTATGCAATGTTCAAGAAAGGGAAGAAATGATGATGACCTATTTGAAAAGAAAGGGGGTACCAGTAGCTGAGCAAGTTGACAAAGTGCTTAGTAAACTGGTGGGGAGGGCACGAGAGATAGTCAGGGTGGGCATACGTAGTAAGCCATCTTTATGCCTTAAGGTGGGCCCAGAGCCTAGTTTTGAGATCCTAAAACAACACTTTAGTGACACTGTTCAAACATGCCTTTAGCTGACTTTTACGCAACATTACCTAACTTAAGTGAGACCCCTTTCGATTACTGGCTGCGGTTGAACAGAGCCATGGACCTGACAAAAGACTGCCTCAAAAGACAGAATAAGTCCTTTGCATACCTGACAAAAGAACTGACTGCAATGTTTATTCGTCACTGCCCAGATTCGGAACTGTCTCTTATTTTCAAGTGCAAGCTTCTGCAGCAGTGGACAGCTGCTGACGTGCATGAGAAGTTGCTGGAACATAGCAAAGATCAGAAGTACGGCCCTCAGCTAAGTGCATCCAGTGCCTTAAGTTCTCAGCAACAGGAGGTAAGTCCTCATGTGCAACAAGTGACATCCAGTAGTAAATATACAGCACCAGCACCAGCCTCTACCTCAGTACCCTCTGCTGGACTTAATTCACAAGCGCCTGCTGATCGTCTTTGTTGGGGGTTATGATTATTGATTGATTAATCTTGATCAATAATTATAATTACAAATCATAATTTGACAAAATCAATTTCTTAACCAAAATCCTCATTTATGAATCGAGACCAGAGATGTTTCTGGTGTTGTAATTGCGGCTCAACGCCTTTGACAATTACAACCGTTAAATACTCAGTAATAATTAATAACTATTACCGGAGATGTCACTGTTTAATCGACCGTTTCTGCCAAAACGTGTGGAACTTTTAACCTTATCTTGACTGACAAATCACTTTTTGCACACAATGAACACAAAACGCTCTCTCTTTATTTATGTGAATATTTATTAATCTTCACCTACTCAACATGCAAAATTCTACATAACAAGGGTAACACATCTAA
Source organism: Girardinichthys multiradiatus (assembly GCF_021462225.1). NCBI lineage: Eukaryota > Metazoa > Chordata > Actinopteri > Cyprinodontiformes > Goodeidae > Girardinichthys > Girardinichthys multiradiatus. Next base: position 43,831,872 of record NC_061804.1, on the reverse strand, counting down.
ATAAGCAAAATAAAGAACACAGCAGTGGGTGTTGAATCAACCAGCATTTATGGCAAAATTGAGAATATGGCGAAGAAGTGTGGGGTGAGTGGAGAGTGGGTGGGGGCGCAACTCCAACTGTATTCAGTGATGTCTTGATCATAAAACTTCCCCCAACTCCTGAGCAGACAAAGAGTTATAAACCTTTTGGCGGCAAGCTAGCAAGCAGTGAGGTTGAAGACAAAGGAAAATTGAGAATTTTACCATGAGGTGATTTTAACAGTCCAGTCTTACCACACACCTGCGTTGACTCTCATGTGGTAAAACACGCACAGAGTTAGGAACGCGGCGGCTACAGATATCAAAATAACACATCAAAGTTTCAATAACAAGGTTACATGCACATATCGTTCAGAACACATGAGATCCTAATTAGCGATTCTGATCGCTTCCACAACCTCTGACCCTGCCCAGGTCTTCTAATAAAGAAATAAAAATAAAGGATGGGTTTTACTTGGTGAAGTTTCCTTCTGGGTCAGCGAGTGGGAGGGAAAGATGGGGGGTTGAAGCGTTGTGCGCGTCCGCAGCTCAACTCCAGGAAAGCGGTCAGTCCCGTCCTTTGGCCTTCTTGACGAAAAGGAAAAATATGATCTGACCATCAAAGTCGACTTGGGATGAAAACACGGTGGCGGTTCGTTCCTCGAACTCCGTGTTTTTAGTTACGTGTTAAACTCACGTCTTCGATCGGCAAAGTGAAATTTCTGGCCTTCCTAGTCCAGAAACCTCAGTTATGAATTGTTCGTTGGCCAACGAGAGAGAATAAATGAAGAAGGAAACTAGTTGGCCTACATGTGGAGGGGGCAAGTGCTAGGCCTGAAGATGCCCCTGAAGAGACTGATTTTGATGATTTGGAGTCTATATACCACACCGTTTGTGAGGAACAACAGCTAGGACGTCGACCAGTACTTCAGAGCACCCACAGATTAAAACAGCATGATGTTCTATGAAAATGTGACTCTGGGTGACAAAGTTTCTGTTAAAGCAATGATTGGCCTGAACCCTCAGCACCGATCTGATGTCACAGCTGTTACATCATTCAGTATTGCAGACCTCCACCTTGCAATCCACTGATGTTGTTCTGATGGGTTGTGGCGGTTCAAGAACAATTCCATCAGGTGTGTGTGATGTTGCAGTGGAGCTGTATGGCTGCAAAGTTGTGGTGCCTATGCTGGTGGTTGCAGGACTAAGTGAGGACCTTATTGTAGGCAGCAACCTTATGAGGTATTTGGTTAATCACCTGAAGGAAAAAGGGGATTTAGGGGAGACATGCAGCAAGACTTTGAATGCTGAGGATACGTCTGATAAAAATGTGTTGAGCTTAATGTCGGAAGTGGTGGTTCCAGAGAGTGTTGGTGATAAGATTGGAACTGTCAAGATAAACAGAGCTCTCACCTTGGAGCCTTTGACTGAGCACCTGGTTTGGGGCCGGCTGCAGCTAATAAATAGTGAGGAGGTGGGCAGTATTGTAGTGATGGAACCCACAGCAGCAAGGTCAAGGCCAAGATCAGTTATGGTCGGGAGAACGGTGGCATATCTGACCAGTGATGGGTGGCTCCCTGTAAAAGTGTTAAACCCCTTTGATAAGCCAACGACTCTAAAATGAAACATGAAGTTGGCTGATGTGCTGGGGTGGAGAGCTTCAACCTCACTGGCTGCTACTTACAACAGAACATACAACTGCCGACTGACTCCGCACAGTGCAATGATGAGCAGAGTCTAGTCACTGATATCTCTACCCTGCCAGATCATCTGTCTTCAGAGCAAGTGACAGGTGGCAGTAGCCCTTTGCATGTAGTGCTGCAAAATCTGGGGCTGTCTGATATTGATATCGACTCATATGAAGTGTCAACAGCTAGCAAAGAGCATCTGGTCAACCTCATAGCCCAATTTAAGTCCATCTTCTCACGAGACAAGCTAGATTGCGGCAAAGCTAAAGCCTGTCTCCATCGGATTCGAGTGGAAGATGACGAGCCGTTTCGGTTACCATGCCGACGTGTGCCACCAACTCATTATGAAAAACTAAGACAGGCTCTGAATGAAATGGAAGAACTTGAAATAATTCGGAAGTCTTGCAGTGAGTTTGCATCACCATTGGTCTTAGTTTGGAAAAAGACTGGTGATTTACGAATTTGTAATGACTTTCGCTGGCTTAATGCTAGAACTATCAAAGATGCCCACCCACTTCCGCATCCAGCTGATACGCTGGCTGCTTTAGGAGGGAACAGATTTTTCTCTACGATGGATCTGACTTCAGGTTATTATAATGTGGAGGTGCATGAGCAAGATCGTAAGTACACAGCATTTACGTCGCCATTTGGGTTATACGAATATAATCGTATGCCACAAGGATTATGCAACAGTCCGGCAACCTTTATGAGGATGATGTTGGGCATTTTCGGAGATCAGCACTTCCTCAGTGTGCTGTTATCTTGACGATGTCCTGGTTTTTGCCCCCACAGAAGAAGTGGCACTGCAGCGCTTGCATATGGTTTTCCAGAGACTGCAGGCTCATAATCTCAAGTTGGCTCTCAAGTGCCACTTCCTGAGGCAATCTGTAAAATTCCTGGGGCAGATTGTTAATGCTGAAGGGATTAGGTCAGACCCTGACAAAATAGCATCCATTACATCCCTTACGGAATCAGACCTCATCGAAGAAGGTTCAAGTGTTCCATCCCAACAGAAGGTTCGCTCGTTCCTGGGAATGGTGATGTTCTATCAACAATTCATTCAGAACTGCTCATAGATGCAAGACCTTGTTCCGGCTGACATCTGGCGATAAAGGTCCGAGGAGAAGGCGCCGGCTGGCACTGCAAAGCTTCGTGAGGAGGATTGGATGGATGAATGCAGGAGAGCTTTCTGTGAGTTGAAGCAGGCATTGTTGGATCGAGTACTCCTGTCCCATCCAAACTTTGAGGAGCCCTTCCTTCTATCTGTTGATGATTCCAGCAGTGGCCATGGTGCTGTGCTGTCTCAGGTTCCTGCTGGGGCTTCTACATCAAGGCCCATCGTCTTTGCCAGTAAGACACTCAGTCACGCACAGTCCAAGTATCCTGCACATAGGCTGGAGTTCTTTGCGTTGAAGTGGGTGGTGTGTGATAAGTTTCATCAGTGGTTGAGGGGTCATCCGTTTACAGTATGGACAGATAATAACCCTCTGACTTACATACTGTGTAAGCCAAGATTGGATGCATGTGAGCAGAGGTGGATTGCAAAACTAGCACCCTTCCAGTTTGACATAAAATACATTCCTAGTCCTAAGAATGTGGTTGCTGATGCACTGAGTAGGGAACCCTTTGTGCAGCCCAGTGCCTCCCATCGCTTAATAACAGTGCCATATCATGATATTCTGGCTGAGGCAGAAGCAGTTGCCATGGGTGGAGTACAGGAGGCCTTTAGATGGACTGTTCACTTAGCCGAAAAGACCCCAGGTGATGGCCAGCCTATTATTTCTCAGTGCACAGCTGTTGTGCAGGCTGGGGGAATGACATCTTCTGAGGTGGGAGCTGTTTTCCAAGTTTTTATAGACCGTGAGTCCAAGGTGTGGCCACATGCTCTTCTCCTGCCTCAGTTCTCCCAGACTGTGGTCACACCAGATCTATCTGATTCTGCAGTCTTATTACAAGAAGAGCTAGGGAGGCGGCAGCAGTCTAATGATGCATTGCGTAGGGTGATCTTCTATGTGGAAAAGGGCCGGAGATCATCAAGGAGAGAACGAGCTAATGAAGTGGTTGATACAAAGAGACTTCTGAAAACATGGACCAAGTTGACTGTGAAAAATGGTGTACTGTATAGTCTCTAGGAATCCTGTAACAAAGGTTAAAACCTACCTGTATGTTGTTCCACCGGCCCTGCGCTCTACTGTTTTGAAGGGGGTCCATGATGAGGCATTCATGTTTGCATACAACTGCACCGTCCATGAGGCGACTGGCTATGCGCCATTTCTGTTAACGTTTGGCATGGTGCCGAGACCCCCAATTGATGTAATCTTTGGTTTAGTCATTGACCAACATAACATCACGGAATATGATCAATATGTTCTGACATTAAGGAAAGACCTCAAGGAGGCTGTGGACATCGCACAAGAGGCGGCATGTAGACAGTTGCAGCGCCACACAGATTTCTATAACCAGAAAGTTAGGGGATCCCCTCTGGAGGATGGTGACAGCGTCCTTTTGGCCAACAAAAAGTGGCGTGGCAAAAGATAACTTGCAGATCGCTGGGAGAGTGTTGTCTATACAGTCATTGACAAGAATGACACGAGTCACATCTTTAAGCTGCAGAATGGTGCCACAGGGCAGTGGAAGGTTGTACACTGCAATCTGATTATGCCAGTGAACTTTCTCCCTCTTGGGGATGACTCTTTTCAGGACGAAGGGGGTGTATCTTCTCGCTCTGGCTCGCTGATGGTGATGGAGAAGCTGTCTGCGACGTGTCTGTGGCATCTGCTGGGTACAAGACAAGAGCTTGGGTTTCTGACTTACCATCTGAGGTGTCCGACGAGTTGCTGATGACTGAGGATGCTCAACTGGAAGGCGCTGTTATGGAGGTGCCATCCACTGCTGAACGTGACACAGAATGTTTGCCTTTGGTTGAGGTTGATGGCTCACCTGAAACCGTTGCTCCCACTGGAGACCAAACTGTTGTTGATGGGGTGGGACGGACTCATGCTAGGTCAAGGGTGGGAAGGTTACTTAAACCTGTTTCTAGATTGATTGAGATGATGCATCAGAAGACAGAAAAGGTTTCTGTCCTGCAGGGTGCTAGTTCCGTTTATTGTGACTGAAATGGGACTTGGGGTTTCATAACTGTGGGGATGCTTTTGTGTTGATTTGTCTGTGTCAGGATGACATATGGTTACAATACAGTGAAATATGTAATGGGCATTTTTTTTGGGATTGGCCATCTTCTTATGCTGATTCTTTTGAGAATAGTCCTCTGACTGGAATTTCTTTGTAACCGTACTGTCTGGGATTGCTGAGCTGATTGATCACATTTTAATAGCTGTGTATGAGCTATTAGGAACTGTCTTTGTTTGTGTTTTTGTTCTCTGTTCTTTTCCGGGTTGCTGTGGTGTACCTGGTTTAGTTTTTTTTTTTTTCGGGTGCAAGTGGAATTCAGCAGGGGGGAATGTAACAGTGGTTAAGTTGTAAAATGTCACTTGCTTTATGTATAAGTGCAATGGGGAAATAGCGCCCCCCTCTCGGTGTGGGTGATTATATGCTGCTGGCTCCGGTAATCTGTGCCAGTCAGTGAAAGCTGCACCAGTGTGCTGTGCGAAGCTGGAGCCGATTGCACTGACACGAACCCATTATGTTCTCACGCAGGAAATAAAATGTCTGATCGACCAGAAACTCCTTGTCTTCCTTTACAAAAAAATCACACAACGCAGAGTCGAGGTGACTTTGAGACTTTGGAGTGCAGCAAGAATCAGTTACACCTAGAAAAAGGTTTTCTCCAATTTCTATTGATTAGCGGATAAACTTTGTTTTTGACAATTTCTGATGCAAAACCATCAAGTATATCCGACTTAAGTTTGGGACTTGGAGTCAAAAGAGTACCACAGTTTAGGAAGGCTTGGTTGGCCCTTTCCAACTGAATCTGTGCCTCATAATTAAACTGAGGTATGTTGAAATTTCGGGGGCATGGCTGTGATCTAAGGGATCAACCTGAAAACTGAAAATGTGGACTCAGAGGGGGAGAGTATCTCTGTGTATGCTGCTGTGGCTAAAGAACTGTCATCTAAACACTGTGAAACTGTGGTTGTGACTCATCTGTTAAGTAAATAACTAACTTTGCTCTTGTCTTTCATTTCTATGATCTTTATCAACTTCACAGACTCACGGTCAAATTCAATGTCTCTGCACTGCAGTCTGAAATGTACAAGCAATCTGAATTTCCTTTTAATTTCTCCTTTGAGAACCTCTAGTAAATCTGGCATGCCACTGGGCAAAGTTAGTTTCGATGCACTGTCTGCTCCTAGTACAACCCTCAGTGTTGCAGGCATCTTGGTATTATTCTCAAAGTGTCATACCCAGCCAATGATTGAGTTTTTGGTTTGTGTTTTTTATACCTGGTCTGGATCTATGTTTACCCTTAGTTCTGTGTCTTGTCTTGTTAACTGGTTTCACTTCCTCTGTTTCCTAGTAGTGTCATCCACACCTGTTCTGTGTTTTGCTTGATTACTTGGTCTTGTCGTTCATTGGTTCTCACTGCATTTCATGTTTTGTATTTAAGTTCCTTAGTTGCCTTTGTTCCCTGCTGGTTCCTTGTTGTGTCTTGTGAGTTGATACACTGTCTAGCACACCGTCATGTCTAGATGGTTACTCTGTGTCCTGGTCTGGTTCTGATCCTACATACTCCTAATGTCCTGCCTGGTATTGTGAGGATAATTAAAACTCAACTTACTTTCATTCAATGGAATCCTGGCATCTTCTTTGCATGTTGATCCTACTAAAAACCCGCATTATGACAGAAAGACAAAAACAAAGCACTTAATAACTTTCTTAGATACATTTCATTAGCATTTACATAATGAATTTTAGCACTGCCGCACCTTGCATAGAAGTCAGAGATTTAGTAGCTGAAAAACACTTTTTTAAAGAATTTTCATTTCTGTTACATGTTCAAATTGTTTTAAAGTCAACATTTGTAAAGATCCAACTTTGTGTGATTTGTAAGTAGAATAAATATTAGTTTAAAACGTACAGTTCTGAAACACGCAACTTACTGATTCACAACGATTCAGATGGTTATTGATGTGAGAAAATTAGTCAGGGCACTAGTATGTAACGCATTAACATGCCCTCGACTCAGATTAGTTTCCATGATTTAAATGAGCATTGGCATTCCTAGTATATGCATGAATCACCTTTAAGCCTAATACAAGAACATCTGAGTAACAAATTTATGTCTGGGTCCAAGCTTAAAAAAAACTGAAAACACTTCAGTTGACACAATGTACAGTTGCGAGGGTTTTAGCATGGTTGAGACTTGAACAATAAGCTGAGCTTCGGTGCATGTCTGAAATTTGCTAATGCCAGCCTGTATACAGGAATAAAGGTATCTTCAAAAAATTAGGGCAACAAAGTGATACTTACAGTGGCTTGTAAAAGTATTCATACCCCTTGAACTTTTCCACATATTGTCACATTACAACCGCTAACATAAATATATTTTATTGGAATTTTACATCAAAGACCAACACGAAGTGGTATACAACTGTGAAGTGGAATGAAAATTATGCATAAGTATGGGACAACTTGAAACCTACCAAGACAAGGCCGTCTACCTAAACTTACAGGCCGAACAAGGAGAGCACTGATCAGAAATGCAGCCAAGAAGGTCCATGGATCTCTGGATGAACTGCAAAGATCCACAGCTCAGGTGGGGGAACCTGTCCACAGGACAACTATTAGTCGTGCACTGCACAAATGTGGTCTTTATGGAAGAGTGGCAAGAAGAAAGCCATTGATAAAAGAAAACCATAAGAAGTGCCGTTTGCAGTTTGCCAGGAGCCGTGTTGGGAACTCAGCAAACATGGGGAAGAAGGTGCTTTGGTCAGACAAGACTAATACTGAACTTTTTGGCCGAAATGCAAAATGCCGTGTGGTGGAGAACTAACACTGCACATCACTCTGAACACACCATCCCCACTGTCACATATGGAGGTGGCAATATCATGCTCCAGGGGTGCTTCTCTTCAGCATGTGCAAAGCTGCTAAAGACCTACCCTAAAACACATGCAACTGTAATTGCAGCAAAAGGTGGTTCCACAAAGTATTGACTCAGGGCGGCTAAATACTTTTGCACAATGCCCTTTTAGTTTTTTATTTGTAAAAAAAAAAAAAAAAAGAAATCATGAAATCATGAGATTTTGTTCCACTTCAAAACTGTATAACACTTTGTGTTGGTCTTTCACATAAAATTCCAATAAAATATATTTATGTTTGTGGTGTTAATGTGACAATATGTAGAAAGGTTCAAAGGGGTATGAATACTTTTTCAAGCCACTGGATTATAATTAAATAGATTTTGATTTCAAAAGATTGATGTAAAATGTAGAGAAAAAATGTATTACATGTATTACATGTTAATTACTTTGAATTAACTAATAATCAGAGACGAATTGAGTAGAAATTACTTAAATATCCATTACATAAAAATGAAGTTTTATTGTTTTTAAGTAAAATTCAAATTAGATTCGCTAATGACTGAATAAGAGAAAATTTAATAAGATTTTTACGCTAAATTTAACTTGTATACACTAAATCTCTTATCAATAACTTATAATAATCTTGTATAATCTCCTAAATACATTTTCTTGGTGGAAGTATGTTTTACTGGGTTAAACAGATTATCACACATGGAGCACAAGATAAACATTTATTCAATCAACAACATTTTGGTTATTTCAAAAGTGACAAAATACATCAACATAAGAGATACAAATACATGTCTATAGCCCAGAGATATACAGTGGGTGTGTTTAGAGGTCACATAAAGAATGTTTTGATCCTGCGACCCAAAGTTAAATACATTTTGTAAATTATATGCCTTAAAATTAAACTCTAACTTCAACGTTAACATGAAGTTTGAACACACTTTACTCAGTTTCCCTTATCTCTGTTACTTCTTGATGACTTTTTTAATCATTCAATATAACTGCAGAACAAATATTAATCACTGGTGTATATGGTATATGAATAATGTAAAACTACCTTTTATCTCAATTTAAAAGTTTAATCGGAAAAAACTGCACACATCTAAGGGAAAGTAATATTTCCACAGCTATAGGACTAGACTGTCCACAATTTAAAAAATTTTTTACACTTGTTTCAAAGCTATTGTGTTATAGTAATAAGAAAGATAAACAAAGAAAAGTTTCACTAGTGCTTCTTCCATTTTGTTACTTGTTACAGATGCATTGTTACAGATGCATTCCTAAGAAAATTGTAGGTATTAAAACACAAATATTACAATAAAGAGCATAAATACAGTGTGACACACAACAGTCATTTGGGTAGGATCTGAACAACTTGAAATAAACTTGAAAACTGAGAAGATAGCTGCATCTAACAAAGAGAAAGTAAAAGCTGTCAGTGAGCTTACATGCCTTTCATGCTTTCAGGGTCCTTGTTTAAGCCAGTAACTTATTCTTGAGACTGTTGACTGTTGGTGACAGTCTTCCACAATCCAGTTCAAGGAAAAGTTTCTGGAATACTTCCAAGGTGTACCTTGGCTCTTTGGGATTGCCAAGATCAACTGGATATTTCAACCCAACAAGCATTGTGCATGCCCTTGGAAAATTAGCCGGAGCGACCTAACTCTCACAGCACAATACCAATGCCATCATCCTCAGATCCAGGTGGCTTGATTTTGTAGATTTTTATCCTCAGTTCAGAAAGAGCCTTTGACACACAATCCCCATCAGCATAGTGCCTCAGCAACATAACTAACTAACTTAAAGGATAGGCTGTAAATGTAAATATAGTCTCTGACATTTTCTGCATTCTATAATTTTTTAAATTTTAAATCAATATTGGACATGTTATTGACTTTATCTGTTATGCTTCACCTGAGCTGGTGGCTTCACCTGGTCCGGCCATCTCTGAATTTGGAGCATGTTGTGTTTGGTGGAAACACGGTTTTATTACTCCCCACTGTGACATCATTTCAACACTTTTCTACTCGTAGCCACAAACTTGAATTCATGTCCACAGTAGTGAGGATAAAATTCGTAGTCGCTGTCGCAGGCCCCTCAAGCATCTCCAACGGACAAGGTAATTAACTCCTCTGCTCATCTGATTTCCGCTAATGTGACACTAAATGACCTTAAATTTGGATCAAAAGTTGAGCTGTTTTAGCAGGAGGTGAAATCTGAGCATTAAGATCTTGGTTATTGGTGACTCAATCATTCATTTTGTAGAGTTACCTAGTGTCTTCACTTACTGTCTCTCTGGATGAAAAACAGCTGACTTTATTGAACTGATTCCTGCTCTTCTTGAGATCTACCCCTCTGTTCACACTGTAATGATTTACACTGGTACGAATCATGTTGTGGCGACCTGATTGGACACGCATTTTGTTCACCTCCATGCCCATTTCTTTTTTTACGACGTGCGTCCTCCGGCGCAAAGAGCGTTATTGTTTTCTGGTTGGAACGCCGCTGGGAGAACTGACGCGTGGCAGTGGAGTGTGTGGCATTGACAGTTCGTGAGACAACAGAAGCAGATCTTGGATTACCTGAGAGTTCGTCTGGCTCACATCAGAAGCTCACCTCGGATCGAGTTTCAAAACGCCGGTACCGTGAGTGACAAAACAACCTGTCAGCTTAAATATGCTGATACAGGTTACTTAACTTTGTGTGCGGCCGAGCACAGTGTTTGTTTTTTTGCTTCCTTGTGCGTGTATAAAACACGAAGTGGAGTTTTTCCTTCTATTAATTGTTTGGATGGATTGGACTGGCGAGAGGAAAATCCTAGAATGGCTTATTTTTTGTTTGAACTGAACTGAAAATGAGTGAACTGAGGAAATCCCGAGCCATGTCCTTTAAGTGAAGAGTTAATTTCTTATTGTATGGACTATTATTGATTTTTGTTGTTTTTGCTGTGGACAATTAAAAATTGTGCTTTTTGGGTTATTCTTAATCATGTTTCATGTTGTGCGGTGTTTTGGATTGCAGAATAAATATGTCAGGTGAGAGACTTGACTGGCACCCCAGAAATAATGTTTCAAACTCTGATTCCATAATACTGCTACATAAAAGAGTGGCACCCCAGATGGGACTTGAAACCAGAATCCCTGGCTTAGGAAATTCACATGACAAGACCAATCACTGCAACTGGACATGTTGTTGTGCCAACTTATCCAGAGGATGTACTTGGTGAGAAACATCTAAGAGCTGCAGGCCATCCTAGATTGCAGTCAACCATAAGGGAGGGTAAACCCAATGATCTTTTTGAGACATCTGGCCATTTATCCTTCCATGGCGAAACTAGGAGCATGGGGAAAAAGCCCTATCAAACTGCAGTTTCCAACCTTTGGAAAAGTAGATGACTCCGCTGATCCCCTTCAGTACCTGGAAAGATGTGAGGATTTTTTGGCCCTAAATCCATTCATTGATGAGGAGCTTATGGCTACTCTTCGTAACATGCTACATGGTACCTCCCGGAACTGGTGGGATGTGGCACGTCATAAAATCCAAACCTGGAAAGAATTCAACAAACAATTTCATGCTGCTTTCTTATCAGAAGATTATGAGGATGAGTTGGCTGAAAGAGTGCGCAATAGAATTCAAAAAGAAGATGAAGGCATCAGAGACTTTGCCTACATGTATCAATAACTGTGCAAATGTTGGAAGCCAGCAATTCATGAAGAGGACATTATTAAGATAATTTTGAAAAACATTAACCCCCAACTAGCTAGCCAACTGAGAAACCTCTCTGAGTTAAACTGAGTTACCTCTGTGGATGAACTTGTCCGTCTGGGCCAGCAGCTGGAGAAGGACCAATTACAATATGAACAGAGGAAAAGTTTGGGGAAAACAATTCAAAAACCTTCTATCAGTGAGGCTGCTGCCTTTCCAAATGTAAAAAGTGCACCAAACCAGCATCACCCAGCTACTTCTAACCGACCTTCTCAATTGTACTGTTGGTGCTGCAAAGGACACCATGCACCAGCTTCATGTCCTCAGTGGAGGAATGGCAAACAAAGGACTCAACTTCAAACCCATCCAGGCCACAAACTTCAAGAAATTCTCAGATGCATGGTCAAGTAACATTCCACTCTCCGACTCCCCCAGATCACACAGGAGCTAGTGCCTCTGTCAGCTATTCTCCATCACCTGCTGAAACCCATCTGCCCTGTCAGCTGATGATTCCATTGAATATTGGTCATTGGACAGGAATTGCCATCCTGGATACGGGCTCATCTTATACCCTGCTAAATGAGGATATTTGGTCAGAAATAAGTGGTCCATATGGTGTACTCAAACTATGGACCAGGGGACCTCTGTATCTAGCAGATAGAGAAGGTCAGCAACCACTGGGATGGAGTGAACTTACTTTGACCATACACCCTAAAACAGTGACATTACCTTGTGTAATTCTGCCTGCCAAGAGCATTGCTTTCTCTGCAGTAGCTGGTCTTGACTTCAATTTCTTCTCCAGCTTACAGTTTGATGTCACTGAAAACAGTTACTGGTTTAAAAACAATAAAAAACAACGTTATCTATTTTTAAGTGCATCTACTATAAAGCCCAAAGATTTTTCTCATCCTCACATTGCTTTTTTTTCCTGCTATGTCTCCAGGGCATTTACCATCCCTTTCTCCGCGCAATGATCTTCTCGGAATGGCCATGGATAATGCCCATCTGGATTACTTTGTAAAAAGACAATTATTCCATCAACTACAAAACAATAAAATTGTTTGTACTTATACTTCGGGGCGCACTGGAGTCCTCACACATAAGGTTTTTCTCACTCAGAATGTGCCTATCAAACAAAAACCTTACCGGGTGTCACCCATCAAACGTCAGACCATCAAGGAGCATGTTCAGGAGATGTTGGAGAAAAACATTTTAGAGCCATATGCTGCTCCAGTGGTCCTTGTGCCAAAAAAGCAAGAAGACAAAACCAAGATTTTGTGTGGATTACAGAAAACTAAATGCTGCCACACACACTGATGCATATCCCATTCCTAACATCCAGGAAATATTGGAATCACTGGCTGGAGCAGCTATTTTCACAACTTTAGACCTCAACAGTGGCTATTGGCAAGTTCTAATGGACGAAGACAGCCGTGAGAAGACTGCTTTCATCTGTCACATTGGGTTATACCAATTTAAAGTGATGCCCTTTGGACTTAAGAATGCTCTTGCCACCTTCCAGCGGTTAATGGAAGTAGTTCTAGGAGACTTAAGAGGAAGTAATTGTTTTGTTTCTACCTAGATGATATCATCATCTATTCCACCACACCAGAGCAGCACATGTTTGATCTACAAGCTGTTTTTGGCAAACTACAGATGGCAAATCTAACAGTAAATATGAAAAAGAACCAATTTTTCCATACCTCACTCAGGTTTCTGGGTCACATTGTTTCTTCTGCTGTAGTAGGAGTGGATGCAGAAAAAATAAATCCTGTTCAGGACTTCCCGATTCCACAGAACATCAAGGAACTGCAACGATTTCTCGGAATGGCCGGATGGTACCATCATTTTGTGCCAAGATTTTCACAGCTCACTGAACCTCTCAACGCTCTTAAACGGAAAGGGGCAAAGTACATCTGGACTCCTCATTGTCAAGCAGCTTTTGAGGCTCTTAAACAACACCTTGTTTCACCGCCAATACTTGGACATCCTGATTTCAACCTCCCATTTATTGTCTACACAGATGCCAGTGAAGTTGGTTTGGGTGCTGTCCTCGCTCAGCCAACAGGACTTGGGTCAGAACATGTCCTTGCTTTTGCCAGTCGTACACTAAATAGAGCAGAAAGAAATTATTCTACCACAGAACAAGAGTGTCTTGCGGTGGTATGGGCTCTTGAAAAATGGCGATATTATCTAGAAGGGAAACACTTTACTGTTGTCACTGACCATTCTTCTCGTCTGGGTTTTTAAAACCACAAAACCCAGTACAAGATTGATCAGGTGTGCTCTTCGTCTTCAGGAGTTCTCCTTTACAGTTGAATACCGTAAAGGCAGATACAATACAGTGCCAGATGCTTTATCAAGAGCGCCAGTGGACATCAATCAATTCCCCACCTGCTTCTACTGTGTTACACTCCGTGAAGGATACATCACAACAACTACAAATAACAGATGAAGATATCTGGAAAGCACAGCAGGAGGATCCCGATGAGTTTTTATGAAAAAATAATTGAAACCGGAGAAATCAGTGAAAGCCCCACCACCAAATTCACTATTGTGGAAGATAAAGTGTACAAAGTGACACAATTGCCTCATAAAAGGCAGCATCAAATCTACATTCCATCACCTCTTCATCAGGAATTACTTAATTACTATCATGACAATCTGTTATCTGGCCACCTTGGACGATATAAAACCTAGAAGCGATTGCAAGCACTTGTGTATTGGCCCAAGATGAGCTTGGACGTAAAACATTACGTGTGCAATTGTAAGATGTGTCAGCTTTACAAACCTGAAAACCGGAAACCATATGGGAAGGTTCAACAGACTCTTGTCAGCAAGCCCTGTGAGATGCTGGGGGTAGATCTCATGGGACCATTTCCCCGCAGTACCAGGGGAAATCTGTATTTAATAGTCTTTGTTGATTATTACACTCGCTGGACAGAAGTATTTTCTTTTCGCAAGGCAACAGCGGATACCATATCTCATATCCTGACCAAAGAAATAGTCACCCATTGGGGTACACCAACCTACATTCTCTCAGACCACAGTTTGTATCGTCTGTGTTTTGAGGAAACCTGCAAACGATGGAATCTCCAGCTGAAGAGAACATCGCACTACCATCCTCAAACCAACAGAAAGGATAAATGGCAACTTAAAGACAATGATTGCATCCTATGTAGAAGAAAAACATAAAACCTGGGACAAGTACTTATCAGAGTTTCATTTTGCCCTCAACTCAGCTGTACATGAATCTTCAGGTGTGACCCCTGCTGAAATCAACCTTGGACACTCTTTGAGGGGACCCCTGGATAATGAGCTCCACCCACACCTTTGTGATCCAGATTCACTTGCATATCCCACAGCTGTACGACTGATGGAACTCAAACAACTTGTTACCCACAATTTGAAAAAGGCACGCAAGAAGCAGAAGAAATATTATGACAAAAGAAGGAGAGAAGCGGACTTCAAGGCACAAGATCGTGTTCAGCTCCGCACTCAACCCAGCTCAAGAGCAGACATGTTTTATTCTGCCAAACTTGCTCCACGTTGGAAAGGACCATACCGGATTGTCCGGAAACTAGGACCTTTTAAACTATGAAGTCGTCATGGAAGACACTGGGGAGGATCTTCGTGTAATAAATGTGACACAAATTAAACCTTGTTATTCTACCAATGACGAAATCGACAGAGAGCAGAAAAATGAACTCTTAAAGATTTTTGAAGAGGACAGCGATGAGGAAGAATTTCCTGGATTTTCAAGTGGATGATATGATTTAGCGCCTTCTCAGGTTTCGGCTTTCTTCAGGGGAGGGGGAGTGTGGCGGCCTGATTGGACGCGCATTTTGTTCACCTCCACGCCCATTTCTTTTTTTACGACGTGCGTCCTCCAGCGCAAAGAGCGTTGTTGTTTTCCGGTTGGAATACCGCTGGGAGAACTGACGCGTTGAACAACAGAAGCAGATCTACAATGTGATGTCTACAATATCTTTGAAACTCCACTATGAGCTTGAATCGTTGGCCAGTACAGTTGAGAGCTTGGGGAAACAGTGTGTTCTGTCTGGCCTAGGGGCATTTTTAGGGTCTTGAAACACTGAGGGCTTTAGCCCACACCCAAAATATTTCAACTTTTATCAGACAGCGGCCAAGTTTCTAAGTCATTTAAAGTTAAAATAACTTGGGACATGTACCAGTTCTCTGTCTAGGCTGGGTTTTGATTGAATGTAAATTATTGAGAATCAAACAAAGAATTTTACTTGTTTTGTTTTTTTTTGTTAGAAGTTGAATAAATGAGAAACATAGTTTAGGGTTGATTAAAAACCATTTTCCAGATAATGACACATTTTGTTGTATTTAGAAAAAAAAACAGAATTTTTGCTGACAAAATGTGTTCTTAAACTCAGAGATATTTACTATGGGCCACATAAATGTGCTTCCATTCTCATCTATGTAAATTACCTTTTTAAACGTTACCCTCTCATCCAAATGTTTCACTCTTGAGGATCCATGGTCTTAATTTCTAACATTTCAAAAAAGGAAACTAGTATAAAGTTGATTTATTTAAAACTTAGTCGAACGGTAAGACTCTAAAAACACATTTATTAAATTTAATTATGCTAAGAGCTTTCCAAACAGTCAGTCAGTCAGTCTGTGACTGTTCCTTCTTTTAAGAACCTGTTCTGTTTTACTGCCATCTTTTCAGCCCTTCATTCCACTTATGAAGAAATTTGGCCTGCCAAAAATAATAAATGAAACATTTACAGCACAGTCTGTTGTTCTCCACTGAGCATGTGAGCCATGAGTTAAGTTCTAACTATTAAACACTTTCTGAGAGAAATGGGTGTTAAGTTGTGGTGTTTGAAGCCGGAGGCTTACTTTTGCACTTTCTACTATGTCTCAGTACTATGTGTATAGTACTGAGACATAGAACTGGACTATAGGACTGGCTACATCAATGAGATGCAATTATATGATCTGAATAACCTTTTTAATGTGTTTAGTAACTTTTATTTTGACGGAACTAAAGGATCTGATATTTTTCACATCATGATTGATCCAGCTAGAAGCTCACATAGAGGATTCCTACTGTTTTCTATCACGGACAGGCCATTTAACTTTACCTGTAGCTCAGGTGAGAGTCCCTATACTCTGTTCCTCATCATGACCCTGATGATGCTCATTAGAGTAAACCTCTGCATCATGTCTTGCTGGGTGAACAAGTGATTAGCTTTAACTTACGATCAGGTCATTCTGAGCCAGCATTCATGTTTTATCACTAACTTAAGCCTGAGTTATGCTGCTCTGCTTCCACAAGTTCCTGTGCGCAAACCCGCACCAGACTCAGCTCTCTGGTTTTCTCCGCGGTTGCTCTGAAACAAGCCATGTTCGAGGCACGCAATGTAACATTTCGGGTAATGATAGAGGAAGCTCTGGACTGAACAGCCGTCCTGAACTTCTCCAGGATGGATTGAGTGCCAGTCCGCTGGTGCCTGTGCGCGTATTTGTGCAGTCACAGTGCCGCCTGTGAGCGGAAATAAAAATGTTTTGTTTTTTTCTTTTAAGTCATTGCCAGGTTAGGTGAAGCGGGCAGTGATTATATGGAGCACAATAGAAACAAATTTAGATAGTTTTTTAGATAAAAATGTGAAATCCAATGCCTTTTTGTGGCTTAGTGTTTCAGCCCTGGAAGTCAAGTTCTAATGACGTGCCTCGTCATGCCCCATTCCCTCCATGACTAAAAGCTCTGAACGTTTCAGTTGTCTTTTTAGTTTGCATTTGCTACTGGGATTGGTTTTATTTCTCATTTTGGACCAGACAAGATCTTTCTAGACAAGATGGACTAGATCCTAACAGAAAGTGAACAGAGATCTGGACCCATAATCTTATACCTTAATTGCTTTTAGTCTTAAATGATGTCTTTCACAGCATGACCATGCTCAGTTTTATACTTTGTGTTCTAGCTCTGTTTTACACATGGGAGCTCATGCTGTTGATGTTTCGACCATCTCTTCATGTTTTATCATTCCTGTCAGAGTTACTGAGATAAAGTGTTTGTGTAAAATGTTGGAGAACCGTCAGGAGGCCATTGTCTGGTTTAATTACTATAAAACCTGTTCCTGCCTCCTATCACAGTAGCCTGTGATTAAATGGTGGTTTATGGAATGTCAGGTCTATTATCAACAAGCTTTTGGCTAATGATTTTACTGTATTTCCTCATATATTCTTGATCTTATGTTTTTAACTGAGACCTGGGTTGATATTAATGCACCTATAACTGAGGCTTCTCCTCCTGAGTTTTCTTTTCTGAATTCTTCAAGACTATCTTGTCGCGGTGGGGGGTTTGCTGTTCTTTTTAAAAAAAAGTACGCCTACATCTACAGGAAATTGTAACACTTTTGAGCTTTTAACATTTTATACCTGTAAGCGTTCTGCTCCTATTGGTCTACTATATCTCCCTCCTGGCCCCAAAGGTGACTTTTTAACTGAGTTTTGCAATCTTTCCTCCATCACTACTGTTAACTATGAGAAAGTTATTCTATTAAGTGACTTCATTCATATTGATGATCGTTCTCTTGATTTAATTATTACATTAAGCTTCAGCCTAGTTAATCTTTCTAATATCAATACCTATATCTATGTCCATGATGCCATTTTATTTAGTTTTCCTTTAGCAGTTGAAACCACAAGCAACAAAGCCCCACATCGTTCCAGACCTATCACATCTCATCACATTTTTATAAAAATGTTCAACAATGTTTAACTGTTGGCTTCAACAGTTAAATTCATCTCACTGTACTGATGATCTGGCAACAGAATTCTTGAGCAGATGTGCAGCATCTCTAGACACTGTAGCTCCTTTTAATCAGAATCAGCTTTATTGCCAAGTTCGTACATACAACAAACAAGGAATTTGACTCCGGTACACATTGCTCTCTGGGTTTGTTTTTGTGTGTTATAAGATATATTCTGCATATATCTTTATGTCCTTAAATACATATATACAAATATACACATATACAAGGTGGAATTGCGACTTCAGTATGAGGTTGTTTGGTACTCTATTAAATGTTCATCAGAGAAACAGCCTGGGGGAAGAAACTGTCTCTGTGGCGGCTGGTTTTAGTAAACAGTGCTCTGTACCGATGGCCTGAAGGTAAAACTCTAAACAGTTTAGTTTATGTGCAGGGTGTGTGGGGTCTGCAGAGATTTTAGCAGCTCTTTTTCTGACCCTAGATCTGTATAAGTCCTTGATGGAGGGAAGGTCAGCCCTGATTATTCTCTCTGCAGTCCTGATTATTCGTTGTAGTCTGGACCTGTCCTGTTTGGTGGCAGTGTAGAAGATGACCAGCAGCTCCTGTGGAAGGTTGAACTCCTTGAATTGTCTCAGGAAGTTCAGTCTCTGCTGGGCCTTATTCCGAACAGTATCTATGTGTGAAGACCATCTCAGGTCCTCAGAGATGTTGGTTCCTAGGAACCTGAAGTGGTCCACAGCTGCTACGATGTTGTTGAGGATGGTGAGGGGGATGTATGGGGATGGTGTTCTCCGGAAGTCCTCCACCATTTCCACAGTCTTGAGTGGGTTTAGTTCCAGGTAGTTCTGACAACACCAGTGTGCAAGCCGATCCACCTCCTGTCTGTATACAGACTCATCACTGTCCTGGATCAGTCCAATCACAGTGATGTCATCTGCAAACTTCAAGAGTTTCACGGAGCAGTCTGATGAGGTGCAGTCATTTGTGTACAGGGAAAAGAGGAGTGGGGATAGAACACAACCCTGGGGGGCACCAGTACTTATTGATCTGCTGCTGGAGAAGATGCTCCCCAGTCTCACCTGCTGCTGTCAGTCTGTCAGGAAGCTGTTGATCCACTGACAAGTGGAGGCTGGGACGTTGAGCTGGGTGAGCTTCTGGTGGAGAATGTCTGGTATGATGGTGTTGGAGGCCGAAGATGTCTTAATCCCATTCTGCTTAGTCTAAACCAACGCCTTGGATAAATGACCATGTTCACACCATCAGGAGGGCACGCAGACGTGCTGAGCGGAAATACAAATCTCTTGATCTGAGCTGCGACTTCTTTATCATGAAAAACCTTTTAAAAGATTATAATAGAGTGGTTAAAGAAGAAAGTTCTAAATTTTTCTTAGGCCTCATCGCTTCAAATGTTTTTCAACTCTAACTAATTTATAAATCCCCCATTTCTAATGAATTGTCTTCTGAGAAATGTTTTTTGCAATTATGTTCATTTTTATGAATACAATTTCTAATATCAGTGCTCAAAGACGCCTGTACCAGTCAGTATGATTAAGTAAATCACTTTTTCAGTTCATTAAAACTCTTAACTCAGTCTGATTTATTAAGGACAATCAATGGTATGAAACCATCCTCCTGTTTTATTGATATTTTACCAACAAAATTGTTTAAGCAAGTTTGTACTTTATTAATCCCTGATATCCTAACAGTTTTTAACAATTTTTAACATCTTTATACACAGGGGTATTTTTAAAACTGCTGCTGTTGAACCATTATTGAAGAAACATCAAACTGGATTGTAACAATTTTAATAACTTTAGACCAATCTCTAAATTACCTTTTATTGCTAAACTTTTAGAGAAAGTGGTTTACTCTCAGGTTTTAACATGGTGGAGGAGTTTGAGTGCTCAAATGACTCTAGAGACTATGTTGTCTGGGGCTTAAATGCCCCTGGTAGGGTCTCCTATGGCAAACAGGCTCTGGGTGACGGGTGAGACAAAGAGCGGTTCAGGATGCCTTCATGAGGACCAAAAAATCGAGGCACGATGTCCGGTACGATGGAGCCGGAGTCCCACTCTGGAGCCAGGCCTAGGGTCGGGACTCGTTGGAGAGCGCCTGGTGGCTGGGTTTCAGCGTTGGCTCTGGAACCCAGCTCCTCGAGAGAGGCTGGACTCTCTTCTACTCTGGAGTGGCCAGCGGGGAGAGGCGGCGAGCTGGGTGGGTTTGCTTCTTGCCCCCGAGCTCAGCCATCTCTTGTTGGGGTTTACCCCAGTGGATGAGAAGGTCGTATCTCTGCGCCTTCGGTTCGGGGACAGTTCTCTGACTGTCGTTTCGGCCTACAGGCGGTAGTGCGGAGTACCTGGGCTTCTTGGTGTCCCTGTTGAGGGTGCTGCATAGTGCCCCTCCCGTGGACTCCGTTACTCTAAAGAGGAATTTAACATTCACGTGGGAAACAACAGTGACACATGAAGAGGCATGATTGGGAGGAATGGCCTCCCCGATCTGAATCTGAGTGGTGTTACATTATTGGACTTCTGTGCTAGTAACGGATTGTCCATAATGAACACCATGTTCAAGCATAAGGGTGTTCATCAGTGCACTTGGCACCAGAACACCCTAGACAGGAGGTCGATCATCAACTTTGTTGTCGTGCCGCATGTTGTGGACACTCGAGTGAAGAGAGGGATTGAGCAGTGCACTGATCACCACCTGGTGTTGAGTTGTATCCCCTTGGAAGAGTAGAAAGCCGGACAGACTTGGCAGGCCCAAGCGTATAGTGATGTTCTGCTGGGAACATCTGGCGAGCGCCCTTGGCCCGGGTGCTCGAGGGTTCATGGGAGTTTGCCCAACAAGTCCATATGTGTTTTGCGGACCCGGAGAAGGCATTCAACTGTGCCCCTTGTAGTGCCCTGTGGGGGGTGCTCCACGAGTACGGAGTCGGGGGCCCTTCATTAGGGGCCATCCGGTCTCTGTACAAGCGGAGCAGGAGTTTGGTCCGCATTGCCAGCACTAAGTCGGACCTGTTCCCGGTGCGTGTTGGACTCCGGCAGGGCCGCCCTTTGTCACCAGTCCTGTTCATAACTTTTAAGGACAGGATTTCTAGGCGCAGCCAAGGGCCGGAGGGGGTCTGGTTTGGGGACCAGTGGATTTTGTCTCTTCTATTTGCATATGGCATGGTCCTGCTGGCCCCCTCTAGCCAAGACCTACAGCATGCACTGGGGCAGTTCGCAGCCAAGTGTGAAGGGGCGGGGATGAAAACCAGCTCCTCCAAGTCCAAGGCCATGCTTCTGTTGGAGAGTGCGGTCTTATCACTGAGCTAAAACAAGAACTCAGATATATCTCTCTCCCCAGCCTTCACGGGAGGGAACTTTTATTTCTCACAGTGCACAAAAACATCTTCATCAAAATTCCCCCCCTCCTGTCGTTACAGGGCGGTTTTATACAGATACAAAGCATTGGTGTGGATTGGGGTCCTCTCGACCAATTGAAATCATCATCCTCATTTACGTAAAACCTGGGGCATCTACAAAATTGCTTCCTATTACTTTTCCAGGAATACACATTCAGCCAAACATCTGGAAAACATCAAGTTGGCCTACGTGACAGTTTACAGTAACATTCACATGATTTTGATAAACTCCTCATTCCTGAGCTAAACTGGACTGCTGAATTGATGTCACACTGACCTGGCAGGGGTCAGTGTATCACAAGATTTCCTGGCTGGACTGCAACAACAGGCCCATTAATCATTTCTGACGCCAAGAACTTTTCACTAATGTAATCTATTTCCAGAAGGCTTGCATGTTTACTCAGAGTGAACAATTCTTCACAGAATTCATCTTGTAATGGTAAAAACAATAACACTTTCAATCTAATCAAACAAAGCTTTAAGCTTCCACACTTCTTGACCAGAAAAAGGTGGCTTGTCTTCTTCAGGTTGGAGGGGAGATCCTGCCTCAAGTGGAGGAGCTCAAGTATCTCGGGGCCTTGTTCACAAGTGAGGGGAGAATGGAGCGGGAGATCGACAGACGGATCGGTACAGCTGCCGGAGTAATGGGGATGCTGTACCAGTCCATTGCGGTTAACAGAGAGGTGAGCCGAAAAGCGAAGCTCTTGATTTACCGGTCAGTCTACGTTCCTACCTTCATCTATGGCCATGAACTTTGGGTCTTGACCGAAAGAACAAGATCCCAAATACAACCAGCTGAAATAAGTTTCCTCCACAGGATGGGCAGGCACTCCCTTAGAGATAGGGTGAGGAGCTCGGAGGGGCTCGGAGTAGAGCCGCTGATCGTCCACAGAGGAGCCAGTTGAGGTGGCTCAGGCACCTATACCCAATGCCTCTTGGATGACTTCCTCGGGAGGTGTTCCAGGCATGTCCCACCGGGAGGCGGCCCAAGGGATGGCCAGGACATGCTGGAGGGACTATGTCTCTCGACTGGCCTGGGAACGCCTTGGGCAACCTACAGAGCTGGAGGATGTTTCTGGGGAGAGGGAAGTCTGGGTGTCTCTACTGAGTCTGCTGCCCCCGAGACCCGGTCCCAGATGAAGCTGAAGATGATGAGTATGAGTACGACGAGTAGGAGCACTTGGTCAGGTTATCAGTAATTTCAATGTCTCCTTTCATTTCTATGCAGATGATTAACAGATTTATTTGGCTATAAACCTATCATAACTCTCTACTTTCAATAAACTTACTCTCTGTCTTTAAGACATCCAAACTTGGATGTCTGATAATTATCTCTTACTCAATAATGATAAATTATGTTTGGACCAAAGGCCAAAATGGATCAAGTAACCAAGTCCCTCTCTGTGCTTGGTTTTAACTGCACTTATGATGACAGGAATTTAGGGATCACTTTTGATTGAGATCTTAGTTTTAAGAACATTACAAAAACAGCCCTTTTTCCAATTAGGAATATTGCCAAAATTAGATCATTTATTTCATTCTCTGATGCAGAAACTCTCATTTATGCCTTTGTCTTCTGCCACCTTGATTACTTTAATTCTTTATTTGCTGGTCTGCCCCAGAGTTCCCTAAATCGTCTCCAACTAATACAATACACGGAAACTGGAGTTCTCACAGGATTCCATAAATATCAGCACATCACTCCTGTTCTCTCCTCACTGCATTGGCTACCTGTGGGTTTTAGAATCGATTAAAAAAAATGTTTTGTTTGTTTTTAAATCCCTGAATGGTCTTGCTCCATCAGATCTTTCTGATATCTTGACTGGAGACAGAGAGAGGAAGGGCTTCAATGGTCAGGGCTCCCAGGTTGTGGAATGCTCTTCTGATAAATATTAGACAGGCCTCTTCATTGCCATCATTTCAATCTTACTTTTATAATAAGGTTTTTAATACTTGAATTTCTCTTGTCTTATTTTATTCTTGTTGCATTTGTCTTTTATTCATTTATTTTTATTTTATTAGATTTTGCATATATTGTGAGTTTATTGTTGTATCATTTATGATGTTTTAATAGAATTTTTGAATGTAAAGCACTTTGTAACTGTTGTTTAAAATGGTGCTATACAAATAAAGTATTATTAAATTAGAGTTGTATTCACAAGACTTTGCACTCACAGCTTTAAGATTCATACAGGCATAAAAACAATCCTAATCCAGACATCTTCTCAGACTCACGTGTATGACAGCAGAATTTTGTGTCCAACCTTGTTATTGACATACGAATGAGTGGTTAGAATCATGAATAAATTTTTTTGACAGCTGTCTTACTTCTGTTTTGTTTATTTAATCCTTCAGGAAGTCTGGAAGTTGTACCATTTTATAATCTTGTTTTGTTTTTATTTTATTATCTTTTCATTTTATTCTTGTTCATTATTCATCCATTTAGAATGTTTAGAATAATTTTTATGTTCATAGACATAAAAAATATAAAACTGTAAATAAAATACATTGAACCATTGGTTCAAGAACTTAAACACCAACATATCAACTTTCTGAACATAGTTTAAAGCAATTTGTTTGTAGAGCAACTTATTTAGGTATTCAGTAAATTAAACACTGAAATAAGCCAAACATTAATTATTAGATATCATCTGAATGAATTATATCCATCACTCTGTGATGAAAGCCAATAATGTGCCAGGAGTCCGACATCCTCCCCTGATTTAGTGAGCCTCGAACTTAGCTGTTAGTGCAGTGGGAGCAGACATCTCCCAACATCTCAGAGCACTTTTGAGCGATTTCTTCATAAACTGAGCAGATATTTCAGGTTTACACAGATACATTCTCACCTAGAACATCATAAAATATTATTTTGTGTCTCAGAAAGTGTGATATATGAATGTTTTTTTTTCACACTCCTCAGTCATTGCCACTTCCTTGTGAACAATACGGTTTGTTCTATGGGTCTATCCGTCCTTCAAATCTGGGAAAAATGAGGATGCATTTGTCAGCTGCATTTGGAGGAGCCTTCAAATTTGGACAGCTTTCGTCACTACGCTGTGACATAATCAGCTTACAAATGCAGCCTTTGAAGGATGAAGCCCCTGAATTCTGACACCGCTACAATGGCACAGTGATCATATAGAAGTGACGTTACGGTCGTACAAAACACACAGTGAACCTTTATAACTCTACAAGAAAAAACACATCACCATAAAACAACATTGCACATATTAAGCACACAGTCTGTGTTTAATCTCACCTATAACACAAAACAGAGCTTCAGATGAGCAGTGGCGCAACACATCACATTGCTGACTGAGCTTCTCACCCACATCCTCCTGCATCTGCTGTAAAATGCCGAAGAGCATCAGTCGGTCACTCTGAAAGCTAAATCACTACTGTCATCTACTGGTGGAAATATGTATTGGCTTATGTTTGTGTCTAAAATGGATGAGATTTGCAAAATACATTGCAAAATAACACAAACTCAGATTTATCCAATACCAAGAAATAAAAAAGCTAAAAAAAAACTGTTAGATAAGGGTGCCAAAGAATTTAAAATAGTTATTCATTTTAAGCAAGTACTCAGCCAATCCTCCAGTAGTGGTGAGATTTTGAGTTGGAAAAACACATTAAGTGTTCATCTGGAAGAACCCTCATTTAATTAGTGGTATTCCACATTTGTTTCATGCTTGTAGGAAGTTGAAGCATGTCTTTAAAAACAAGTCAATTGATTCTTAATTCATTGTTCTGCTTGTAAGTAAACTTTGTAGACCATCGGGTAAGAGTCATAGGACATAGGAAAACACAGGTTACACTCTGAAAAATAAAAGAAAAAAGTGAAAAACTGAAAGACCTCAGCTCAAAGTTCACCTGAATAAACAACTGAAGATGTAAAGAAATTGTGCTAATCAGTGCATCAGTGTGCCAAAATACATTTCCACATCATTTATAAAGAATAACCCTGCCAAAAAATAGGGAAAGCTTGCAGAATACCCTGAAGACAAAATCCAGATTTTTTTCTTCTCCTGACTTGCCTTTTCTCTCAAGGTCCTCATCCATCATCTTTCTTTTGAGCTTAACCCCTTTGTGACTTTGATATTAAGATTTGTACACCTTGATCTGAAAAAAAGAGCCAATATCCAAATCAAAGAGGCATGAAACAGATAGAGCCATTATTGAAACTGATTGTGGTAATCATCGACTGAATCTGACAGGCTAATCATGGTTTGTTTCCACACGAGAGGAGGAGAGACAGAGAGACTGTAGATGATTATTCATCCCCCAGTGATGTTTGGAAATGACATGGTAATTATTCTATCCTAGCTTGAGGGATGGCACTACTGATCTCCTGTCTACCCTGGACAGTCATTTTGCCACACAATTAACCGCGTTTAGACTGAACTGAAGTTTGATCACCTTTCAGGGAGCTCTGCACTTCATCAAGATGGCTGCTGCCAGTGTGCACAGGCAATCACCACCTAACTGTTATTTGGAAAACAAGCTGGACAATAGTTACAGATATAAAATATGAGTAAACAGAAACATGCCACAACAGCCTATACTTTATAGTGTGGTCATTCTGTCTCTATATGTAAAAGATCGATCATTTATTTATTATTACTTTATGTTTAAGACTATGAACATGTAAAATAATATTTTAACAATTATGTAAATAATGTCAGTTTTATCTGCAATCATAATTCATATTGACTAAAGCTTAAACAGGATCGGGCACTTAGTTATTTAAAACTATTAGATATGAGGGATAGCGGATCTATTGGAAGGATAGGATAAGGATCAGAACTGTCAGGTTCTGTTGAAGAGGAAAACCACAGAGAAGATTCATAGATGTAGTGAAGGATGCAGGGGCTTGGTGTGACAAAGAAGGATGCTGAGAAGGTGATCAGCTGCGGAGAATCCTAAAGACAGCAGCTGACAAAAGAAAATTGGAAATGTATGTTTACACATATTAACCTCTAAAATATTCATAATGTCACATGTTGACGTTTTTTTTTTTTGTCTTGCATTTTCATTTACAAAGGTGCTCGTTTAATAAAACTTTCTTGGACCAATATCTACTCTTTACCTTTATGAAATGCATGAACGGGGCTTTATTCTGCGCATAAAAAAGTAACCAAGTAACATTTTCCTTTTGAGTAACATTTTACACTGGTAACTTTACTTGTATTTAAGTAAAGTTTTATCAAACTAACTTCATGTCTAGTTGAGTACATTATTTTTTAATTCTTCCCAACTCTGAAAGCCAGATGTACTGAAGATGCTGGAGAGTGAGAAGATTAGGTGGTGGAGCAGAACAGAGTCCGTTGCTGCAGAGGTTACTCATCAGTGAACAATGTAGGTGTACAAATACAGCAGATGTCCAGTTTTTTCCCCTCTACTTTGTCAGGTTCGAGTTAAGTTTGAAAGGTATTTTGTTGAAAGGCAAGAAACTATGTGGCTTTATTATAGTCAGTGGTGGGCAAAGTACTCGGTTTCATTACTGGAGTCAAAGTACAGATCCAACTGGTCAAATATTACTCGAATAAAAGTAAAATAGCTCTGTCAAATTAAAAGTTAGCACACAGCTTCAGTTAATACAGCTAGAAACCACCAGTCAGGCTCGAAACCTGGGTGTAGTGATGGACTCAGACCTGAACCTTCAGAGGCACATAAAGACAGTAACAAGGTCGGCCTTCCATCACCTAGAACATCTCCAGGATTAAAGGACTAAAGTCTTAGCATGACCTTAAAAAACTAATTTATTGGTTCATCTTGAAGTAGAATTGATTATTGCAACGGTGTCTTCACAAGTCTGCCTAAAAAGTTGATCAGACAGCTGCAGTTGATCCAGAACGCTGCTGCCCACGTCCTGACTAGAACTAAGAAAGTGGAGCACATCACCCTGGTTCTAAAGTCCCTACACTGGCTCCCTGTAGCTCAGAGAATAGAGTTTAAAATACTTCTGTTAGTCTATAAATCACTGAATGGCTTAGCACCAAAATACATTACAGACTTGTTGTCAGTGTATCAAGCATCCAGACCTCCCAGGTCTCCTGGCTCAAATCTACTCTGCATACCCAGAACCAGAACCAAACATGGAGAAGCAGCTTTTAGTTCTTATGCTCCACTAATCTGGAATAAACTCCCAGAAAACTGTAAAAGCGCCAAAACCCTAAGTTGCTTTAAATCAAGATTAAAAACCTATTTGTTTAGAGTGGATTATTAGAGTATTAGTTAAGTTTTCAGTCCAATTTTGCTTTAATTTTCTTATCCATCATTCTATTCTGTTTTTTTTAAATTACCTCTATTGTTTGATTTTCTGTATCATTGTAATGTTTTTCCTTATGTACAGCACATTGAGTGCCTTGTTGCTGAAAAGCGCTATATACAGGTCCTTCTCAAAATATTAGCATATTGTGATAAAGTTCAATATTTTCCATAATGTCATGCTGAAAATTTAACATTCATATATTTTAGATTCATTGCACACTAACTGAAATATTTCAGGTCTTTTATTGTCTTAATATGGATGATTTTGGCATACAGCTCATGAAAACCCAAAATTCCTATCTCACAAAATTAGCATATTTCATCCGACCAATAAAAGAAAAGTGTTTTTAATACAAAAAATTTCAACCTTTAAATAATCATGTACAGTTATGCACTCAATACTTGGTCGGGAATCCTTTTGCAGAAATGACTACTTCAATGCGGCTTGGCATAGAGGCAATCAGCCTGTGGCACTGCTAAGGTCTTATGGAGGCCCAGGATGCTTCGATAGCAGCCTTTAGCTCATCCAGAGTGTTGGGTCTTGAGTCTCTCAACGTTCTCTTCACAATATCCCACAGATTCTCTATGGGGTTCAGGTCAGGAGAGTTGGCAGGCCAATTGAGCACAGTGATACCATGGTCAGTAAACCATTTACCAGTGGTTTTAGCACTGTGAGCAGGTGCCAGGTCGTGCTGAAAAATGAAATCTTCATCTCCATAAAGCTTTTCAGCAGATGGAAGCATGAAGTGCTCCAAAATCTCCTGATAGCTAGCTGCATTGACCATGCCCTTGATAAAACACAGTGGACCAACACCAGCAGCTGACAGGGCACCCCAGACCATCACTGACTGTGGGTACTTGACACTGGACTTCTGGCATTTTGGCATTTCCTTCTCCCCAGTCTTCCTCCAGACTCTGGCACCTTGATTTCCGAATGATATGCAGAATTTGCTTTCATCCGAAAAAAGTACTTTGGACCACTGAGCAACAGTCCAGTGCTGCTTCTCTGTAGCCCAGGTCAGGCGCTTCTGCCGCTGTTTCTGGTTCAAAAGTGGCTTGACCTGGGGAATGCGGCACCTGTAGCCCATTTCCTGCACACGCCTGTGCACGGTGGCTCTGGATGTTTCTACTCCAGACTCAGTCCACTGCTTCCGCAGGTCCCCCAAGGTCTGGAATCGGCCCTTCTCCACAATCTTCCTCAGGGTCCAGTCACCTCTTCTCGTTGTGCAGCGTTTTCTGCCACACTTTTTCCTTCCCACAGACTTCCCACTGAGGTGCCTTGATACAGCACTCTGGGAACAGCCTATTCGTTCAGAAATTTCTTTCTGTGTCTTACCCTCTTGCTTGAGGGTGTCAATAGTGGCCTTCTGGACAGCAGTCAGGTCAGCAGTCTTACCTATGATTGGGGTTTTGAGTGATGAACCAGGCTGGGAGTTTTAAAGGCCTCAGGAATCTTTTGCAGGTGTTTAGAGTTAACTCGTTGATTCAGATGATTAGGTTCATAACTCGTTTAGAGACCCTTTTAATGATATGCTAATTTTGTGAGATAGGAATTTTGGGTTTTCATGAGCTGTATGCCAAAATCATCCGTATTAAGACAATAAAAGACCTGAAATATTTCAGTTAGTGTGCAATGAATCTAAAATATATGAATGTTAAATTTTCATCATGACATTATGGAAAATAATGAACTTTATCACAATATGCTAATATTTTGAGAAGGACCTGTAAATTAACTTGACTTGATTACTTAAGTTAAAGTACTGAATACTTACAACAATGCTTTATTCCTATATAAAGCACCGTTTTAGATCTTTAAAGACGCTTTACAATTTCATGCATTATTCATTTACTTCTTAGTCACACTCAGTGGGGGAAGTGTGGCTGCCATTCTCCATCTATGGTCCCTCCAGACCACTAAAATTACACAGTTACATGGGTGGAGTCCTTGGACCACAAGATTAAGAACAGCATTGTCAATGCCTTTTTGAGATATTTGTTTTGTGTCCATAAGTTTCCATGGTTCACACGTCTCTTAAACATTGAGTGGCGGTCGGGAACAGTGCCTC
Organism: Girardinichthys multiradiatus; assembly: GCF_021462225.1. Classification (NCBI taxonomy): domain Eukaryota; kingdom Metazoa; phylum Chordata; class Actinopteri; order Cyprinodontiformes; family Goodeidae; genus Girardinichthys; species Girardinichthys multiradiatus. The sequence goes on along the minus strand of NC_061804.1, from coordinate 43,801,965 downwards.
TGGACTGGCATACCGGGGAGGTGGTCCCACGTCATAAGAAGGGTGACCGGAGGGTGTGTTCCAACCATAGGGGGATCACACTCCTCAGTCTCCCTGTTAAGGCCTACGCAGGGGTATTGGAGAGGAGAGTCCGGCCGATAGTTGAACCTCAGCTTCAGGGGGAGCAGTGTGGTTTTTGTCCCGTCCGTGTAACACCGGACTAGCACTGCACCCTCTACAGGGTACTCGAGGTTTCATGGGAGTTTGCCCAACCGGTCCACATGTGTTTTGTGGACCTGGAGAAGGCATTCGACTGTGTCGAATGGCTGTGGGGGGTGTTCCAGGAGTATGGAGTCGGGGGCCCTATATTAGGGGCCATCCGATCTCTGTACAAGCGGAGTAGGAGTTTGGTCCGCACTGCCTGCACTAAATGACCGGTGACAAAGGGCAGCCGTGCCATTTCTAGTCACAGCCGAGGGCTGGAGGGGGTCTGGTTTGGGGACCAGTTAAGGGAGAATGGAGCGGGAGATCGACAGACGGATAGGTTCGGCTGCCACAGTATTGGGGACGCTGTGCTGGTCCATTGTGGTGAAGAGAGAGCTGAGCCGAAAAGTGAAGCTCTCGATTTAATTCAATTCAATTCAGTTTATTTATATAGCGCCAATTCATAACACATGTTGTCTCAAGGCACTTCACAAAAGTCAGGTACATACATTCAAATTAATCCTAATCATTGAACAGTGCAGTCAGATTCAGTTATTTATTAAAATTGGATAAAAAGTTTTTCTATCTAAGGAAACCCAGCAGATTGCATCGAGTCAGAGATTTGTAGCAGCCACTCCTCCTGGATGAGCATGTAGCGACAGTGGACAGTCACTTGCGTTGACTTTGCAGCAATCCCTCATACTGAGCATGCATGTAGCGACAGTGGAGAGGAAAAACTCCCTTTTAACAGGAAGAAACCTCCAGCAGAACCAGGCTCAGTGTGAGCAGCCATCTGCCACAACCGACTGGGGGTTTGAGAGAACAGAGCAGAGACACAAAAAGAACACAGAAGCACTGATCCAGGAGTACTTTCTATGGGAAGGAAAAGTAAATGTTAATGGATGTAGCTCCTTGAGTCGTTTCATCTAGAAAGAAAGAACAGATAAACTTTGAGCCAGTTTTCAAGGTTAGAGTCTGAAAGAGAGCACATATAATTAGTTACAGTAAAAGCTCAGTCAATTGCTATGTCTAGGAGAGAGAAAGAGTTAAACACTGAAACACAGGGCCAAGTGGATCATCTATAGAAGGTGAGCATTAAGTTGTTGCCAGCAGAAGCTTGGGCGATGCCCCTCTCCAGAAAGGTGTCACAGGTAAACACAGAGTCAGGCCAGGTGTAGCTTCTAGGAAGACATAAACTTAAAAACTGAAATAACAGCAAAATAATGCAAAATTGGAGAGTAGTATGAGAATGTAGTGAAGAGAGTGAACGTAGTCATTGTGTTCTCCAGCAGTCTAAGCCTATAGCAGCATAACTACAGAGATAGCTCAGGATAACCTAAGCCAACTATAAGCTTTATCAAAAAGGAACGTTTTAAGCCTAGCCTTAAAAGTAGACAGGGTGTCTGCCTCACGGACTAAAACTGGGAGCTGGTTCCAAAGGAGAGGAGCCTAATAAATAAAGGATCTGCCTCCCATTCCACTTCTAGAGACTCTAGGAACCACCAGTAAACCTGCAGTCTGAGAACGAAGTGCTCTATTAGGAATATATGGAACAATCAGATCTCTGATATATGATGGAGCTAAATTATTAAGGGCTTTATATGTGAGGAGGAGAATTTTAAATTCTATTCTGGATTTAACAGGGAGTCAATGAAGGGAAGCGAAAGTAGGGGAAATATGATCTCTTTTTAATTTTCATCAGAACTCTTGCTGACGCATTTTTAATCAGCTGAAGGCTTTTAACTGCATTTTGTGGACATCCTGATGGTAAAGAATTACAATAGTCCAGCCTTGAAGTAACAAATGCATGGACTAGTTTTTCAGCGTCACTCCTGGATAGGATATTTCTAATTTTGGCAATGTTCTGGAGGTGAAAGAAGGAAATTCTAGAAACCTGTTTAATATGGGATTTAAATTACATGTCCTGGTCAAAAATAACACCAAGGTTTTTTACTTTATTACCGGAGATCAATTTAATGCCATCCAGGTTAAGTGATTGACTAAGCAGTTTATTTTTTAAAGACTCCGGTCCGCAGACGACAACTTCTGTCTTGTCTGAATTTAGAAGCAAACAATTTAAAATCATCCAAGTTTTTATGTCTTCAAGACATGCTTGTAGTCTATCTAACTGGTTTGGTTCATCAGGATTTATGGATAAGTAAAGCTGAGTATCATCAGCGTAACAGGGAAAATCTATCCTATGCTGCCTGATAATTTGACCTATCGGAAGCATATATATAGTAAAGAGAATTGGCCCAAGCACTGAACCCTGTGGTACTCTACAATTAACCCTTGAGTTTAAAGATGATTTATCATTTACATGAAGAAACTGGAATCTGTCAGACAAATAACAGGTCATTGCTGTGTAAGTGCTCACACATTTGATTAGCAACTATTTTCTCAAAAATTTTAGATAAGCAATTTTAGATTTACCGGTCGGTCTACGTTCCTACCCTCACCTATGGCCATGAACATTTGGTCATGACTGAAAGAACAAGATCCTAGGTACAAGTGGCTGAAATGAGCTTCCTCCGTAGGGTAGCCGGGCACTCCCTTAGAGATAGGTTGAGGAGTTCGCCCATCCGGGAGGAGCTCGGAGTAGAGCCGCTGTTCCTGCACATCAAGAGGAGCCAGTTGAGGTGGCTCGGGCATCTTTACCGGATGCCTCCTGGACGCCTCCCTTGGGAGGTGTTCCAGTTAAGTTCCACCGGGAGGAGGCCCAGGGGACGGCCTAGGACACGCTGGAGGGATTTGACTTTTCCACAATATTTTTAAATTTGATATCAATTGTACATGCACAAGTAATAAATGCTTGTATGCTAGTGTGTGAGCGTGCACATATGTGCACACACAGACACAAGGTAAGGCAAGGCCATGGATGCTCCGGTAGAGAGTTGTTCTCGTCTATAACAGGTACAGTCATCATTACTGCATCTGCGAAAATGCAGTATGTATGCAGCCTGCCAAACCTGAGCTCACCCACTGTACAACAACACTAGTAGAACAATAATTATTACCTTTTTTCATTTCGAGCAGTATAAAGCTGCATATTGCCACCTACAGTATAGGGGTGTGGTGTGTAATTTTACAGTTTGTCGGTGGGACAAAATAGACGCAAACTACATTAACAAACACTGCCAACAGAAGTAACGAGTAACGAAAGCCTTTATAGAAATGTAGTGAAGTGAACAATTTTATCGTTAATTGTAGAGGACTGAAACTAATACGTTTCCCAAAAAAATATTACTCAGGTAAAGTACAGATTCTCAAAAACTTTACTTAAGTACAGTTCTCAAGCAACTTCGTTACAGCCGACCACTGGTTATATTTTACCACAGGCTAAATATGTATACATATATATTGTTGCTATAAATTATATTGGCCATCTGAGAATACAAATTGTCACAATAGCACTGTAACTATGTGGGTAGGGTATATATATTTATAGGTTTAAATTTCAACCCAAAAGTTAGAAATGGGTCAGTTTGTCAGGAATTCTCGGGCCACTTTTACTCCCCAGTCCGCCCCTGACAGCCCCATCTACTATTGGAGGTTCTCCAATATCGAGATTTGAAAAACTAGTGGAGACATACCCCAAAAGACCTGAAGGTGTAACTGCACAGAAAGGTGGTTCAATAAAGTATTGGATCAGGGGAGCTGATCACCAAAATTGGTGAGCTTGCAAAATTGTCCCTCGACTTCACAACTATTCATTACTTTATGTTGGCCACTCACAAAAAATAAAAGCACATTGAGGTTTGAGGGTTGTAACTTGACATAATAAGAAAAAGGGGTATGAATAATTTTGCAAGGCACTGTTGGGCCAGTGTACAAAAACCCTACCGGCCGGAGGAGGTGGCTCTGTGAGAATCAAATAATCTGCCTAATAGCACAAATGATAATCAGTTGCTGTGGATAAGTTGCTTTGGGCAGGTTGTTTTTCACAACATTTGGTGAGCTTTTAGAAATGATGGACTTGTTACCATGTAAAAGGCAGAATATATATCATATGAATCTTTTAAAGACATCTCAACAGATTGTGGGTATTCTGTATGACAAGCCTCCACTAAAATAATCCCCAGGAAGCTCAAAGATTTACTTTCAACAGCCATGCCTTTTACTCTTCAACTGCACTGTTCAATTGTTAGTATTAATTGGAATGTACAGGTCCTTCTCAAAATATTAGCATATTGTGATAAAGTTCATTATTTTCCATATTGTCATGATGAAAATTTAACATTCATATATTTTAGATTCATTGCACACTAACTGAAATATTTCAGGTCTTTTATTGTCTTAATACGGATGATTTTGGCATACAGCTCATAAAAACCCAAAATTCCCATCTCACAAAATTAGCATATTTCATCTGACCAATAAAAGAAAAGTGTTTTTAATACAAAAAACGTACACCTTCAAATAATCATGTACAGTTATGCACTCAATACTTGGTCGGGAATCCTTTTGCAGAAATGACTGCTTCAATGCGGCGTGGCATAGAGGCAATCAGCCTGTGGCACTGCTGAGGTCTTATGGAGGCCCAGGATGCTTCGATAGCAGCCTTTAGCTCATCCAGAGTGTTGGGTCTTGAGTCTCTCAACGTTCTCTTCACAATATCCCACAGATTCTCTATGGGGTTCAGGTCAGGAGAGTTGGCAGGCCAATTGAGCACAGTGATACCATGGTCAGTAAACCATTTACCAGTGGTTTTGGCACTGTGAGCAGGTGCCAGGTCGTGCTGAAAAATGAAATCTTCATCTCCATAAAGCTTTTCAGCAGATGGAAACATGAAGTGCTCCAAAATCTCCTGATAGCTAGCTGCATTGACCCTGCCCTTGATAAAACACAGTGGACCAACACCAGCAGCTGACACGGCACCCCAGACCATCACTGACTGTGGGTACTTGACACTGGACTTCTGGCATTTTGGCATTTCCTTCTCCCCAGTCTTCCTCCAGACTCTGGCACCTTGATTTCCGAATGACATGCAGAATTTGCTTTCATCTGAAAAATGTACTTTGGACCACTGAGCAACAGTCCAGTGCTGCTTCTCTGTAGCCCAGGTCAGGTGCTTCTGCCGCTGTTTCTGGTTCAAAAGTGGCTTGACCTGGGAAATGCGGCACCTGTAGCCCATTTCCTGCACACGCCTGTGCACGGTGGCTCTGGATGTTTCTACTCCAGACTCAGTCCACTGCTTCCGCAGGTCCCCCAAGGTCTGGAATCGGCCCTTCTCCACAATCTTCCTCAGGGTCTGGTCACCTCTTCTCGTTGTGCAGCGTTTTCTGCCACACTTTTTCCTTCCCACAGACTTCCCACTGAGATGCCTTGATACAGCACTCTGGGAACAGCCTATTCGTTCAGAAATTTCTTTCTGTGTCTTACCCTCTTGCTTGAGGGTGTCAATAGTGGCCTTCTGGACAGCAGTCAGGTCGGCAGTCTTACCCATGATTGGGGTTTTGAGTGATGAACCAGGCTGGGAGTTTTATAGGCCTCAGGAATATTTTGCAGGTGTTTAGAGTTAACTCGTTGATTCAGATGATTAGGTTCATAGCTCGTTTAGAGACCCTTTTAATAATATGCTAATTTTGTGAGATAGGAATTTTGGGTTTTCATGAGCTGTATGCCAAAATCATCCATATTAAGACAATAAAAGACCTGAAATATTTCAGTTAGTGTGCAATTAATCTAAAATATATGAATGTTAAATTTTCATCATGACATTATGGAAAATAATGAACTTTATCACAATATGCTAATATTTTGAGAAGGACCTGTATGTACCTGACTGTTGTGAAGTGCCTTGAGACAACATGTGTTGTGAATTACTTTTGTTCTCCACACTGGCCATTCCCGGAAGAGCTTGACAAAGCTGAGGATCTTGCTAATATAAAAGATCAGAAGATATACGAATCGAAGACATGCTGGGTGCATCGCTACTGTTGAGAATTAAAATAATTTAGTTTCATTCTATGTGTTCAGTTTGCATGTGTATGCATAAAACTGAAATATATCGTGTATTGTGGACCGCAGGGAGAGAGAGAGGTCACAGCAGGGTTCAGGCTGGAAAAAGGTCAGGATGTTCGCCAGCAGCTGTAAGCAGTAAATGCCGGCTGTTGGGTATGGTATAGATTATTAAGTACTCCCATGGGGGTTGACTAATTTACAGCGGTGACACAGACTTCGTAAATAATTCTTGGAGGGGAGGTTTCAGCAGTCAGCTTTGAAGTTTGTTGAGGATATAAAAACCTTTTAATACTGATGGTCAGACTGTCAGGATGTGACAGTTTGGACTTTGAGTTTTATTTTGTTTACTGATTATCATATTTCTCCAGCCCCTCTGGTCAGGTTGTGTTTACTTATTGTTTACATTTTGTTTGTTTACATCCTAGTCCTTGTGTTCTCTGCTTCCCTTCCTGTCTGTTCAGTCTGTGTGGTGTTAGGTTTCATTGCTCTGTAATCTGGTTTGCTTTATGGGTTCCTTGTTCGTTTTTAGGTTTGGTGTTTCTTATGTTCCCTTCAGTTTCTCAGTTTCCTTCAGTTCATGTTTATCCCTGATTCTTATGCTTTATTTTTATCTTTGTTTATAGTTTTGTTTTAGGTCTGCTTGGTGTCTTGTTAATTACTTGTATTAGGTTCACCTGTTCCCTCTGCCTTCCTGCCTCCTTGCCTCACCTGTCCTTAGTTCCTTTGATTACCTGCCTTTGTTTTCTCTCTGCATATTAGTTGGTTTGTTTCATTATGTTTTTGTGGGTTCCTTGCGTTACAACTCGACCCTTTATCCTCGTCCCTGCCTTGAGTTTCCATGTTCCTGCAGTGTGTGAAATGTAAGTGTTTGGATCTCCTGCAGTGTTTTTGTTACATTTTGACTTTTTTTGATTAAAGCTGAGACTGCTTTTTGAAATACTGCTTCCAAGCTCTTGTCTGCGCTTCGGTCCACTCCAAAACCCCACCGTGACACAGACAGACCACTCAGTGAATACAGTCTAGCTTTGCTGATCTGAGTCTCTCCCTAAGGCCTTAGGTAATCTTTCTTCTTTTGTATTATTCTTTTGTATTCAATTATGCATTGGAAATCATTGGACCTATCCACCTTATTCCTGGGAGGGCCTATGTAGTTACGATTATGGGTAGAACTTCCGGCGGAACACCGGAAGTAGTTTTAAGCTAGTCTTACTGCTCTTGCTTGTGGTTCGTTGCTAATCTGCTTATAGTTTAAAAGTTACAGTTGCGTTTTCTAGAGGATATCAAGCAAAAGTTTTGTTTTCTAAAATGTCTTTGCGGAGCTCTGGTACGTGTTGCGCTGTTCGTGGCTGTACTAATAACCAGACCAAGCTTAATTTGTGGCTTCAACAACAGTGCGTTGAACATGCGCCTAATACTAAAAGTCAGTGTTCTTGTGAAAAGCGGTACAGTTTTCATCGTCTGCCCACCGATGAGGGTAAAAAAAGAATGTGGCTGAAAAATCTGAATTTGAAGAGACCACCCAAAACGCTGTATGTATGCTCGTTTCATTTTGTGGACAAAAAGCCAACGGAGGAAAACCCGCATCTTAGTTTGTGGCTGGGCTACGACAGACCACTGGAGAAGAGACGCCGGATCCTTAGAAGGATTGACAGCAGCGACATGAAATCATGTATGATTTCTTGTGTAAGGAGACGGATTGTAGCATTTTACCGGCAATGATGTCGTTTAATATGACTATTTGCTGTGTAAATGTGTATATAGGTGCATGTGTATGTGTGTACTTCTTATCTATTTAGGACATTTCCTGGTATGTTTCCTAGAGACGTTTGTCAGGGTTAGGCATAAATGCAGTAACTAAAATGTGTGTATATATATATATATATATGTGTATATATATATATGTATATATATACATATATATATATGTATAGTCATATATATATATATGTATATATATACATATATATATATGTATAGTCAGTCAGTCAGTCATTTTCTACCGCTTATTCCATAGTGGGTCGCAGGGGAGCTGGTGCCTATCTCCAGCAGTCTATGGGCGAGAGGCAGGGTACACCCTGGACAGGTCGCCAGTCCATCGCAGGGCAACACACAAACAACCATGCACACACTCGTTCATACACCTAAGGGCAATTTAGAGAGACCAATTAACCTAACAGGCATGTCTTTGGACTGTGGGAGGAAGCCAGAGTACCCGGTGAGAACCCACACATGCACGGGGAGAACATGCAAACTCCATGCAGAAAGACCCCTGGATGGGAATCGAACCCAGGACCTTCTTGCTGCAAGGCAACAGTGCTACCAACTGTGCCACCTTAAAGCACCTTATATGTGTATATATATATATATATACATATATATGTATATATATATATATATATATATATATATATACACATATATATATATATATATACACATATAAGGTGCTTTAATGTTTTGGCTGGGCTCTATGTCTGCTTTAAGGTAGAGAAGATTGTGTCCCACCTCTTTTAACAAAACGCGACCAACTTTATTACTATGGAGATACTGATACGCTTCTGAGCTTTTTAGATTACTCATCGCTTTGCCATCTGAAGCAACCGCGTTAATGACGTAACTAAATATGCTAGTGTAGGTTATCTGCGGCCACCTTTTCAGATCGTCCTCCCATCCCTCGATAGCTGTAGGTAGCGGTGTAACAGTACTGCCACATTTGAGCTGTGTCAGCTGATGTTCCCACATATTTTTGCCCCAAATGTTCGAAAAAGGAAGATTAGTGCCTATTGTTAGCATGAAAACAAAAGCCGGTTCCGGTTGGCGGCGGAAGTCGTACCCATAAATCGCGCAAGGCATCCTGGGGGATAGGAATAAGGTGGATATATCAAATTAAACGTGTTAATTGTAATTTCCTGCTCTTCTCTGTTCTTTCTCACGACATCCAGACTGGGTGAGGTTGAGGCCGTATTATTATATCTGGTAGAATTATTTTACCTCAACAATTTGGTGCCGTGACCCGGATGTCGTGAGCACAACCGAAGGGGATCACATCACTGGCGGGGATGAAGGTAAGTGGTTTTTAATTTGCGGATGAACCTGAGGTGTATTTATTGGGCCGCGCGGAGGCGGTTTAGAAGAGCGGTTAGGATTAAAAACTCTGTGCCTCAGAGCTGGTCGTTGGCCTAGCCCCCACTTCTGCCGGACGTGGTGTCGTGGATCGTGCTGAGAGTTCCACACTTAGAATTTGGCTCATCCAAAACGTGGATATAGTATAGTCGGGGACGTCTGGACTTAGGAACGGGTTGGCTCACCCGGAGGTTTGCGCTCTTCTCGCACAGGATGAAGTAAATAGGACGGTTTGTCCCGCCGGGGTCGATTAGCAACTAGAAAGTGTGGCCTTTGAGGTCAGGAGTAACATCCCAGGTCAGGACGTAAATGTTACACTCAGTTAATTGAGAACCTTTCTCTTTGTTTCCAGCAACCGTAGGGTTTCAACTGTCTGCTTTGCTTCTTTGCTTTGTTTATTACCCTAAATACAGGTGGATCAAGCAAACGCAGAAAAGGATAGAGTGGGTGTGTTGAATGAGTGAAAATATGCACGAAATGTGGAAAAGGCAGAGAGAAATCAGAAGCCTTTAATGCAGCTGCTCGCGTGGCAAGGAACTAAACACCTCCAACGTACATCAACCATAATAATCTGTTTACTGAGGCCATGGCTAAATGAGCTAGACAGATTATCAGCTGGTGTAACTTTAGCATTTGGAAATTTCAGACAGATTTTGGGTCGCAGCACTACACGCAGTAACCTCCAAGTTATTGATAATGCGGCCCGCACATCTCATCAATCCGACGCCACACCTTATTTTGCTGTGGCTGGAGGGATGGGAGACGTGCTGCGTGGCATGTTCACATCTAAAAAATTCAGAGACCATGCTTAACTTTTTCTGGGATGGGCGAACACAAGTTGTTTCTTTATGAGGCGGTAGAAACCTGCACTAGACAGACTGACTCGATGGAGTTCAATATTTTAGACAAACTGTGATGGATGGAATACTTGAAGGAAAATAATGGGAGGAAACCCAGATTTAGAAAGGTGTGGTCACGCTAGGTGGGAGAGACATTTGTTACACCACATGCAGGAATATTTGGAGGTGAAAAAAAAACAGATAGAACACGAAAAGAAACAGTCTGATGCACTAGACAAACAACTTAAAACTGTCCAATTAACCGCTGTAAGATAGAAGAGGAATAGTAAAAAGGCCTGATAAGATAATGTACACTGCAGAGGCTGAGAGTGAAGCAAATTGGATAATGGCTCCCGTTACATCTCTGCCCACTCCAACAGCTCAGGGGGAGGTAAAATCTCCCCAGGCAATACGTGGCCGCGCCAGAGGTGGGCCCTTTGGAAAGAGGGCCGGACGAAGGGGTAGACAGGGAGGAGCTGGTTCCTCCTCCTGCCTAGTTTGTGGGCAGACGGATCATGGACCGCAGCTGCCCCCAGCGCTATGGGGCACGCCCAGAAGGAGCTCCTCCATTCTTGCATCAACCTCTGGCACAACAAGCTCCTGTCACAGTACAATGCAGCACTCATACCTGCACAGGGCTGTCAGTATCCTGTACTGGGATGGGGACAACAGTGACACACCCCACAGGGAGGTCCAGACAATGGGAAAACGGCAGAACCCATTGTTCCAGTGGAATTAGAGGGACAAATTGCTATTTCTTGTGAATACTGAAGCCACTTTTTCCACGTTGAATAATCCTCCCTCATCTAATAAAATGTCTTCTCTGATGGGATTCTCTGGGGTTAAACAGACTCTGGCTGTGTCCTCTTCACACTATGGTTGGAAAACAAAAACTGTTGCATTCGTTTGTTGTTTCGCCCGACACACCTGTGAATCTACTCGCCAGAGACATTTTGATTGCATTGGGAGATACAATACTTTGTTCCATGGATGGTTTGGTTGTGACTTTTCCAGACGAAAACACGCTGCATGCAGCGGATGGCCCCGGATCACATCAGTATTTACTGCGGTCTGTAGAGGAGCCTTATGTGGACATTTATCGGGGCTTTGTTGAGCCTGAAACCCCTTCTGTTGCTGGGGTGATGTTCAGTTTCCTCATCTAGAAACTCTGGATTCAGGCCCTGGCTCCTTGCGGCCCAATACCTGCTCTGCCACGTGTAACTATGTTTTATGAGAGAAATGAGAAATCAAACAGATTGGTATCAGGAACAGTTTGAGGAATATTTAGAAGGAAAATATGGGCCATTTCCTCTAAAAACATTTATGAAATGTCTGATGAAGCTGTATCTCACATATCTCTAACCTTGCACCCAAGTCATCAGACTAAAGAACTGGAAGGAGTTGTAAAAGGTTCCCTTGCAACCTACTGCTGTCCCAGCCCTTTATTTCTCTGCCTCCACTAACACTTACTGTATTGCAGTTGTTGCCTCTGATTCTGCCGTGCTAGAACACCGGCAGCTATCTCGAGTACATGGCAGAGAATTAACTGATCACCCTCTGGCTGAGGCTGTTTTATCCAGTTGTCCACCACATCTATGGGCTCAAGGACCCACTGATGTTGGATGTGTGAACATTGACCCTGTGGAATTTAAGTAGCAAGATGTCTTCACCATCTGGCGAAACCAGTACCCACATTCTCCTGCTGCAGAGGCGGGAATGGCTGACACCATTGAAAGACTGTTAAAAGCAGGCGTGTTAGAACCCTGCCAGTCTGTCTGGAACACCCCCATTCTGCCTGTACCAAGGAAAGTTATAGGTAAATGTAGAATGGCTCGCGATTTAAGATAAATTAATAGCTCTGACAGCTGACTAGCTGAACACTACAGGGATGTCTTCTCGTTCACTTATAAGAATCAGCAACTGAGAGACATCAGGTTGCCTCAAGATTTTGCCTTATCCCCGGGTCAGGTTCTCAAATCAGGTTCTCAAACAGCAGCTCCAGGACTGCGTGTTGCCGGCTGAGGTGGTTTTCTGATTATAGCCCGAACAGCAATCGTGCATATTGAAGCTACCAAATCTATTCTTTTACATCTTGCAAAAAAAGGTTTCGAAGTGAGTAAAAATGAAATACAGATTGTAAGAATACAGGTTAATTTTTAGGAACAGTTATTTCAGCAACAGGAACCCATATTTCTTCTGCACACAAATCTGCCATTTTACATCATCCTAAACCACGCGTGGTGAAAGACTTGATGTCATTTTTGGGTTTGACTGCCTATTGCAGAAACTATGTCCCTAATTACACTGGTTTGACAGCACCACTGGGTCTTTTGATAAAAGAGCAGGGTATGAGAAATCTTAATGCATCACTGAATTGGAACACAGAAGCGACGAATCATTTATTAAGTTTAAACAGCTGCTGTAGTTTGCTGCATAGTTGGCTCTTCCTGATTACTGTCTTTCTTTTGAGTTACATGTTTCTGTAACAGCAGTGTTGTTTCAGAAAAAACAAAGAATATAGAGAGGTGATTCAGTATGTTAGCTGTATGCTAGGTGATTCAGTATGTTAGCTGTATGCTAGATAATATGGAAAAATACATGTTGATTTGAAACAATGGTTGAGAAGTGGATTTGTGACTGCAGCACAGAACCCAATCAATCAAACATGAAAATGAAATTAGATTTGTGGCTCAAGCCTTGTTGTTGCCTAAAAAGTAGCAGGTTAGGCAGCTTCAATTTATTAAGTGTTGAAGCTGAGACCTTTGAACATCTAAAATTGGAAAAAATCAAACAACATTAAAAGGGGTCCTCCCCTGAGGAACTTACTGTGTGGAAGAGAAAATGAGCAAAAGAAGAAGATGGCCTTTGGAGAGGCCCTGATGGTGAAGTTGTGATGCCACCAAACATGAGAGAACACATTTTGGAAGAGGCACATGGAACATTGCATGTAGGTATTTTACAGATGCTTATCAATCTGGAACAATGGTGGCATCCATATTTAAAATATATGGTGAGAGAGAAGATCAAGATCAAGAACTGTTCCATCTGGATAATTTAATCCAAAACTTACTGTGCACATAATGTTGCTCTCCAGGTAAGTTTAAATTACACCCAACCTGGGAAAGAGATACTGAACCAAACATTGAAAACAAAATTGGCTAAAATCTGTGCACAGACTAAATTAAATTGGGTGGATGCATTGCCAGTTGCTTTGATGTCTGTCAGGATGTCTGTTAATTAGTCCACAGGTTACGCCCCACATGAACTACAGACTGGGACCTGCACAGGAGATACCAGGACAAACAGGTGAAGCTGCACAATTATCTTCTAAAACTTTCTTTAATGAGTTGCAGACCCTAGTGACAGAGTTCTTCAGAGGACCTGAGGGAACAAGAGACCCCCCTATGGTACCAGGAGTCACCTGAGTGTGGCTCAAGGTCATCAAGTGGAATGGCAGGAACCCAGGTTCACAGGCCCGTTCCAAGTCCTGGAAAGAACATCTCATGTGGTTCGTCAGAGAGGAAAAGGAGAAACCTGGTATCATTGGAGCCAGTGTGCACCAGCTGAGGAGCCTACAAGGTCAAAGGCACCAGAGGTTTCTTTAAAGGGGCATAATAATCCCCTGGATCGGGAGGCTCACCGGTGATCGCACTGAGCTGAAGAGGATTTATCCACTCCAGAGACTTTTTCTTTTAGTTTTCAAGATTGAAAGAAGAGGATTTATCCACTACAAGGAGTCATTACATTCAACTAATCAACAGATAAATTCAGGACTGGGAATCAGGAACATATGTGACTCTTTATTCTGATTATGTGATCATTGAATGTGGTGTTTCTCTGTTTAATTAATCTTTGGATCATTGTTGATGCTATTGTTGTTTTATGTATTTGATGTATGACATTTAATCGATAGCCTTGAGTAAAACCCACAGTGTGTGCAGGTTATAAGCTCCCGGATAAGTGGTATTCATCTGGTCTGGTGTGCAATGTTTGGTGACATGTGCTGTACCTTTATCCCAAATAATACTGCCCCCGATGGTTCAGTGACTCGAGTGTTAGAAGACTTGCGTACGTTAAGTAAGGAAATGCATGAATATTCAGGAATTGGCGGGGGACTGGAAGAGTGGTTCACCAACACCTTTGGTAAGTGGAAGAGTATTATTATGCCTTCCCTAAACACGAACAGCTTCAAATGGAGACACCGATTTATGACTTTGGGTCACGTTTAATGTCCATTTGAATTTTAAGTTTTCTCTTTAAAACTGCAGAAATAAGCAAATACAAAACACAGTAAGTTTCTGCATTTGAAACATAAAGTACAAATAATTGCTTGTGAAATCATATCAAAGAAAGGCATCATGCAGTAATGACCATAACTTGCACTGATCGCCATTAGCATACATTAGCAATCATATTGTGACAAATTTTCATAATAATACACTCATCAGATCAAAAGCTTGGTACAGCACATCATGAAACAACATCGAACTCACAGGCATATGCTCCTTGTAGCCCTGTAGAAGATAATTTCCACTGTAACTCGTGCTGCAACTCCACTCACTACTTAGCCAGAAAAACGTGTACAAACCGAAACTTCCTGTTACGAAGATACGAAGCTGTAGTACTGCTAAACCCCACTAGAGGTCATCGTTGTGCTGCTTATTTTAATTGTCCTTAAGGGACAGCACAAGTACACCTTAATAAAATGGGAATGGTTGGTCATATTAACTTCCTGTTTGTGGCACATTAGTATATGTGAGGGGGAAAACTTTTCAAGATGGGTGGTGGCCATGGCGGCCATTTTGAAGTCAGCCATTTTGAATCCAACTTTTATTATTTCAATAGGAAGAGGGTCATTGGACACATCAAACCTATTGGGAATTTCACAAGAAAAACAATGGTGTGCTTGGTTTTAACGTAACTTTATTCTTTCATGAGTTATTTACAAGTTTCTCTTTGTTTACAGCCATTGACATGTCGCCGAGGTTAACAAAGATAGCGGGGCCATTCTTCATCAATGGAAACCTCAAGGCCACTGGATATGCGAAATTACTACATCTTTATGCACTGAAGCTGGCATGTTCCCTGGGTTTTTCCAGCAAGATGGTGCACCACCACATTATGGGTGTCAGGTCCGAGCATTCCTGGATAAACAGTTTCCTGGAAAGTGGATTGGTCGTCGTGGGCCAGTTGAATGGCCCCCAAGGTCTCCCAATCTGACCCATTTAGACTTTTTTCTCTGGGGTCATTGAAGGCAATTGTCTATGCTGTGAAGATACAAGATGTGCAGCACCTGAGACTATGGATACTGGAAGCCTGTGCTAGCATTTCTTCTGCGGTGTTTCTATCAGTGTGTGCAGAGTGGGAGATGAGGGTTGCATTGACAATCCAACACAAGGGGAGCAGCACATTGAACACATTTTATAAGTGGTCAAAAACTTGTAAATAACTCATGAAAAAATAAAGTTATGTTAAAATCAAGGAAGCCATTGTTTTTCTTGTGAAATTCCCCATAGGTTTGATGTGTCACATGACCCTCTTCCTATTGAAAAAACAAAAGTTGGATTCAAAATGGCTGACTTCAAAATGGCCACCATGGCCACCACCCATCTTGAAAAGTTTCCCCCCTCACATATACTAATGTGACACAAACAGGAAGTTAATATGACCAACCATTCCCATTTTATTAAGGTGTATCCACATAAATGGCCCACCCTGTATAATTATCTCATTGCTGATTTCATTGTCTGTATTTTTGAGTATTCTAGTAACGTGTGGATGTTTTTGTGTGCCATGTATTCGCTCACTTACAGTAAGGCTTATAACGTTAACTATTGAAAAAGGGGCACTCACTCATCAGCCACATCCATATAATATGATGCAAAATGTTGATGCTGAAGGTTGGGAATTAGTGGCCCAGTTGTAATTCATTCCTTTCCTTTATTATTTTGCAGAGTACTAATCTTTTGGTGTGCCTATTTTGACCTTATTATTCTTTTTTATGTGTTACTTATCATTGCTACATCTTTGAATGTTGACCACTTTTGCAGAGGTCAAAGGAGAATTGTTGACAATTAAAATAATTTAGTTTCATACTATGTGTTAAGTTTGCATGTTAATGCATAAAACTGAAATATATTGTGGACCGCAGGGAGAGAGGGGTCACAGCGGGGTTCAGGCTGGAAAAAGGTCAGGATGTTCGCCAGCAGCTGTAAGCAATAAATGCCGGCTGTTGGGCATGGTATAGATAATAAAGTACTCTCATGGGGGTTGACTAATTTACAGCGGCGACACAGACTTCGTAAATAATTCTTGGAGGGGAGGTTTCAGCAGTCACCTTTGAAGTTTGTTGAGGATATAAAAACCTTTTAATACTGATGGTCAGACAGACCACTCAGTGAATACAGCCTAGCTTTGCTGATCCGAGTCTCTCCCTAAGGCCTTAGGAAATCTTTCTTCTTTTGTATTATTCTTTTGTATTCAGTTATGCATTGGAAATCATTGGACTTATATATCAAATTAAACTTGTGTTAATCTTTATTTCCTGCTCTTCTCTGTTCTTTCTCACGACATCTGGACTGGGTGAGGTTGAGGCCATATTATTATATCTGGTAGAATTATTTTACCTCAACACTTCCCAAGGTAAAGTTAAAAGAAAACCAAAGAGGTTTCTTTTCCAAGGAGACACATTTTTCTTCTTGTTTGGCTCCAGTCGACTGCCAATGGTACATCATATTTTATTTCCCTTGCGCTGGAGGAGCAGTTGTATGAGGGATCAAAGTAACAAAAATTAACTTGAGATGAATTGAAGGTGTGAAATACTGAACATAGTAAAAATGAGTGCCGTTAAAAACCAACATGTAATTAATATAGCCACTGTGAAAATTAGAATCTGTGAATTTGGAGTTCATTAAAATGATAACATGTAAGATATTAATGTTATAAATATTAAGGTTATCAAATTTAACGTTGCCTGTTTTCATTCACTGCCTTGATTTTAACGCCTCGACTTTTACCAGTTTGGATTTATCGTTAAGGACCTGATCTTCAAAAGGTTTGCATGTTTGCATCCACAAAGCTAATCTACAAATGACGTGGTAATCGAATTGCGTGTGCAAAATCAGCAGAACTGCGGGTGCAAACTTTTTAGCGTGTCTGCCTTCATGAATATGCAGAACACAAACGCACAACTTTATGGGAGGAGGATATGCAAATGTAATCCTTTACCACCCGCAATGCGATTTTCCACACCTGAAAGGGATTGCGGGCGCAATTTTAGCGCTTGAATTTAGCATGTTTGAAATTCAGGTGCTAACTGGGACGCAAAAATGTTTGCTGTCTTTGGGCAGAAGGAGGCATAGATGAAATGTCAGATGATGTGGAGAAAGAATGTTCTGTACATGTGCCAACAGATTTGGGTTGGAAAAAATAAAAATTAAACACTTTTTTTCTTGCATCGTGATCATCACAGCATAACATCGCTGTCAGTGAGATCATCTGCTGAACACGCACAGAGGTCATGGAAAATATGAACATTAATGATCTAGCGCGCACAGCCTGTTAACTGTAATCGCACATCATGCAAAAGACCCACTGTGCTTTGATGTTGGTAATATAATTAATAGGAAAGAAATAAAGACATTATAGTGCAGATTAAATCCTTCATTTGCAAACTAGATGCTAAAATGACTTCTTAGCAGGTGAATAAATCATCATTTAAAGGCAGTGTTTCCATGTGGTGAAAAAGACAATGTATGCTTTAACCTAAACTAAACACATTGCATTATTGACAGTAACATTGTGTCATTGCAGAGCAATCAGAGCTGGATCAGTTCGATTATATTGTTTAAATGTGAACATATGCCAGGGGAGGGTTTTGTTTATACAGAAAAAAAATCTTTTTTGTCACCAAAAAACTACTGAAACAATCAAACACGTATATTGTTAAAATATTGGCAAAACAAACCAAACGAATTCAGTAAAATCATTGGAAAATAATTTATTTCTATGTACATAAATGTTTAATTTAAATTTTTTGCAGAACAGTTATGACGTTAAATTTAGCAAAGCTATAGCTAATATTACGTTCAGGCTTAAATATTATGGCTGTTTATCATTAACTCTGAACTCTTCAAACACAAACTCTCAAAAAAACTAAAGAACCCCGTTAATCTCCAAAAATTATTAAAAGAACAAGTAAGGCAAGCTTGTAATAAATTGACAGACATGCTTGTCTGTTATATTGTTAATATTGATTGGCAATTTGTTGCGAATTAAGTCGCGCAAGATAAGAGAAATAATCTTGTCACGACTACAAACGTTAACAGTCAAGTGTAACAGTCGAGAAAAGCAAGGGCTGAACGGAACAGAAGGAAAAAATCAGCAACTGGATCAATCCCTGCATATTTCCAGTAACACAGCAGAGGATCTGCTAGCTTTTCCTCTTGTTCCAGCCAGTAGCAGCTAGCCAATAGCACACGCAATTTCCTCATTTAAATTGGGCGGTCTGCACTTGTTTTGCACCTAATATTCATCGCACGCACAATCTTTGAAGATTGCAAGCAGCACGCCCACTTATTGCACGTGCAATTTATTTATAGTACACACAAATTAGTACAAGCTGTTTGGGATTGTTGCCCATTTTCATTCACTGCCTTGGTTTTAGCGCCCCCATTTTTACCACTTCAGATTTATCATTAGGTGTATTAGATTTAACGTTGCCCATTTTCAATGCCTTGATTTTAGTGCCCTTGTTTTTACCACTACTTCTATTTGTAAGCAATGATTTTTGGTTGAGAAAATTATTTTTCTGAATTATGACTTTTAATTATATATTTTGATAAATATTAATTAATCAATAATCATAATCCTTACACCTGCATTATGATTTTTTATTATAATTTTGATAAATATGTGTAATCAACCTGTCCAGGGTGTACCCCGCCTCTCGCCCGTAGACTGCTGGAGATAGGCACCAGCTCCCCCGCGACCCACTATGGAATAAGAGAGAATTTAAGTACACCCTTTCATCAAACTTTTTGACAGGTGGGCGGGACCTCCGGTGAGGGCGGGATTTCCGGTTGGCGCCATGTGGTTGCCATGTGGGCAGGAGGTCACGTGGTCAAGCAGGTGGTGTGTCCAAGGGGGCGTAACCGTGGATGCTGATTGGTTGTCGTCATTAGGGGCAATACCTTAAATGAGTCAATTAAAACACAGGGGTGTGTTTGTTATAAATAGAACAAGACAAATATGGTATTATCGGAAACTGTTTGGCATCAGCACCAATTAAAAATAGAGGGGGGGTGTTTGTAAGCATTGTTAAACCTTGAATAACCCAATGAAAACAATAGGGCGTGCTTTAGTGTTTACTTTAAATACAGAGATAAAACTCTGCACTTTACATGCAGCATTCGTTGGAAAAAAGAACACCCGTTCAACAATGGCTAGAGTTAAGAGAGTTTATCGTCAAGCGGAGGAGAAACGCAACGCGTGCCAAGATGATGATGATGAACAAGCAACTGCATCATATACTTCCTCAACGGAGATACCTATCGATGATGAACAAGCAACTGCATCATATACTTCCTCAACGGAGATACCTATCAGAATTCCCGTCATGACATACTCTACCGATGATGAGGATCCAACATCAACTTCAACAACCATGGTTGAAAATCAGACCTCGGTTCGGCCAAGAGGTATGTCAGTTCTGTGCGAAACCCCAGTGACCGTCTACCAGTATTCATCCCGTGAATTGAATGCTCCTAAGAAATCAACATACTACATCTGCAGGGTACAAAGACCCCCGTTCGACACTCTGCATGAAGAATGGTCTTTGGAACCATATGGCCTGGTTGGCAGCTGGGGTTATATTTTCATGTATGAAATAGGAGAGCTTTGCCTGTATCAATTGGATCAAGATGAGGTATTTAGTGGATCACTGGCTCTGTGTACACTCACCCACAGCGACTGGGCTGTGTTAAAGCTTGCAATCCCGCACCTTAATGATAACCCTGAAACAGTCTCAAGGCAGGAGAGGGAGGAAGAAGAAGAAGAAAATGAACTGTCTCCTCGACCTGTAAAACGGGCGAGAATGTTTCATATACCATCCGATGTTGAAATAGCTGAGAGAGAATCTCTCTTTAGCGCAGTGTGGGGGTCAAAAACCACAGCAAATGGCCGCTGGTATTTTCGGGCAAGCAGACGCAGGAACAACCGGACGAGTCCCTCAGATCTGTTTGTGTTGGAGACTTTCAATCAAGACTGCGGCGTATTCAAGACAATGCTGGCTCTGCCGTTTGAAGCTTGGGCAGAGAAGATGAGTGAAATTGGACATCGTCTTTCCGACCTTTTTCAAAAGTCACGAAGTTGGATCGATGTCATGTCAGTGAAGAAAACGCTGACGTTTCCTGTTTTACGTTTAGAACGAACCCTCTTCTGAGGACACGCCCCTTCCTATGATATATATACGGGGGGATAACTGCAAGCTCACAGACACTGAGAATCGTATCATGAGAATGAGTGGACCGACACCATACAGGGATCTCTACAACCACCGAGCAGAGATCCACTTCTCTCCTGAGCACGATGAAAGCTTCAACATTGGACCATATCATCCGCCTTCCCCTGACCTCTTCTCACCATCCACCTCAACATCCTCATTCTCAGAGAACCACTTCAGTCCTGCATCACCTACAGGATACAACAAGAAATATCTACCGCTTTCTCCAGACCTCTGCTCACCATCACCGCTATTCATGGCTGAGTCTGTAGACACGAATGTCCTGCCTGAAGACATGAAGGTGGTCGTGGAGGAGGAGGTAGCCACCGGCTACTCACCCTCTACCGAAGCCCCTACACAAACCCTGGGACCGATGGAGGACCCTCAGCCTTCAGCAGAGGATGAGAGTAACCAGGAGGACGAAATTGACGGTTGGTTCTCAACCACCCTCATTAATACGGTGAAAACAGCAATACTTCATTTATTCAACATAACCTCTTTGAACTATCTCAGAGAAACCTGCTATGGATGTATAACGAACCACCCGAGCCAGCGTCAACACCATTGCCTGGAGGTACTGGGGGAGGATTATTACCAAGTCAACTTTCAACGCATCGTACGACGACTCGAACCCCCAAACTCGTTCCTGCTATTCAGAATCTTCTGGTACTTCGACGCATACAAGCGGATGACTTCAGAGTGAAGACGATTGCCAAGATGGTTTTATATGAACTGAAATCGGTACAAGGCATCCACAGTGCAATAGCGCACGTTTATGATCGCATGGTCGATGAGAAACATCTCAAACAACTTAACTCTGTTTCAGAGTGCTATGGACTGACAAACTGATCTCACATGTTTGATGACTTGTTGTATCATTTTTTTTTTTTTAGTATTCCAGTACTTTAGTTAATCTGCATTATATGATTTTTCTTCTTTTTTCTTTTTACTATTAAATACAATTAAAGTAGGAACATAGTAACCTTTCCCAAAAGTGTTGATTAAAAGCTAGTAGTGTTTGAATTCATCTGCATTTTATCTGATTTTGTTTTCTGGTTGTTTTTTGTTTATATTAAATAAAAAAAAAAAAAAAAAAAAAGGATAAATCTACCCTCCTGTGTGTTTTTTCTCATTATTTAACAAGTAATCGGCAGAGTGAGCATAAGGCAGAGATGGCAGGAAGACGGCTGATGAAAAAAGTATATTATAGCCCTTCAAATCCGGGAAGTTTTGGGGGTGTAGATAGGCTGAGGAGGGTTATGCAAGATGAAATGGGAAAGAAGGTTGCGGTTGAAAAAGTTAAAGATTTTTTATCAGGAGAAGATACCTATACTCTACATAAACCTGCAAGAATAAAGTTCCCGAGAAACAGAGTTTTTGTCACCAGACCATTGAGGCAGTTCCAGGCTGATCTCTGTGACATGCAAGCTCTGACCATGGAAAATGATGGTTATAATTATTTATTAACAGTCATTGACATCTTTTCAAAAAGGGCGTATGTACGAGTTTTGAAGAGGAAAACAGCCGCTGAGGTGGTAAAGGCATTTGAATCAGTTTTTACAGAAAGTCAGATCCCCAAAAAACTTCAGACTGATGCCGGTAAAGAATTTTTTAACAAGAAATTTAAGGTTTTAATGGAGAAACACGGTATTGAACATTTTGCCACAGCGAGTGAAGCAAAAGCTTCAGTGGTCGAGAGATTTAACCGCACATTAAAAACAAGGATGTGGAGATATTTTACAGCTAACAATACCTGGCGGTACGTCGATGTACTGCAAAACCTAGCTAGAAGCTACAACCATTCCTACCACTCCAGCATTAAAATGAGCCCTATGGAAGTGACCCCAGAAAATGCCTTTCAAGTGTTTCAGAATCTGTATGATGTCAAGTCCAACAGATATTGCAAGGACTCAGTGACAACGTTTAAACAAGGGGATCTTGTCAGAATATCCAAGGTCCGTGGAGTGTTTGACAAAAAATACGAACAGAGTTTTACGGATGAAGTGTTTACAGTGTATGACCGGATACCGGAGTGAAAATTACTAACGAGAATGGAACAAACCTGCCAGATGATGCACCTGTAGGGCTCATCAACTACCCGTTAAACACCATCTTCAGTCAGTGTGACGTCACTCTCGGAGATCGAATGATTTCACAATCCAGCGCTACACATCCATATAGAGCCATGATTGAGACATTGTTAAACTTTTCTGAGGATTCTTTAAAAACCCAGTTTAGCTCTGGTCTTTTTTATAAAGACACTGCAGGTGCTCTGAACTCTATTGTTACAACTAACGGCCCTAACCAAGGTCTTAACAGCAGAGCAGGCTTTACGGCAAATTCCAGGGAGGTACATCTCCTAGGCCCCCTGCATGCAGACATATTTTTCTGCGAGAGACTTCTTTTAAACTCTGTTGACCTTAAAATTAAACTTACAAGAGCCAACGATGCCTTTTGTCTCATGGCAGCAAGAGACTCCACTTACAAACTCAGGATATTAGGAGCATCTCTTTTTATCAAAAAAGTTACCGTCTCTCCTGCTGTACGACTGGGGCACGCTTCAGCTTTAATGAAGGCAAATGCTCTGTATCCACTTTCACGTGTGAATGTAAAAACATATTCCATCCCTGAAAATTCAAGGGTATGCAACCAAGAGAATCTTTTCTTAGGCGTCTTTCCCAAGTATGTGGTGATTGCGTTACTGGATCATGACGCTTTAACAGGAACACGCAATCTCAATCCGTTTGAGTTTAATCATTTTAATATGGAATATTTAGCTTTGTGTAAGGATGGCGACAAATTCCTGCTAAAGCCTTCCAGCCCAATTTTAACCAAGGTCATTCAGTGAGAGAGTATTACAACTTGTTTACGGCTACAGGACGACATCTAAAAGATCTTCCACTGAGTATAACACGTCAGGAATTTAATCAAGGATACTCTCTATTCACATTTATTCTTAACCCGGGCGAGGACACAGATGCTCTATCTCCAGTTTCCAGTGGGAATTTAAGATTGGAAATGCGCTTCAGAAACCCGTTGCCTCATACCACCACGCTGATCATCTACGCTTGTTATGATTCTATTTTAGAGATTGATTCAAAGAGGTGTGTGCTGGTGGATTATTATTAATCTAATCAGGCATGAATAATCATGAAATTGAGAGCCTGATGCATCATCTGCTGGGAGATTTGTTTTGTGGTGTATGGCCGTGCGACCAGCTGCCGCTGCTTGCTGACAAATTCCCAGGGCCGGCCTACTTTATTGTGAACACACATCCTTCACACATGCCTGGAGAACACTGGCTAGCTCTGACATTGGATGAGAATGGTCAATCCAGCTTTTTTGACTCTTATGGATTCTCTCCAGATTTCGAGTTCTACCCGTCAAGCATCGTAACATTTTTAGAAGACAGATCCTCAAAAATATTGTATCATAATAATCAGCTTCAAAACACTATGTCCACTGTGTGCGGTCACCATTGCATTTTTTATCTATGTCATAGAGCGTGCGGATTATCAATGCAGCAAGTGTTGTCGAAATACACCGGAGATGTGATTGAGAATGATTTAATGGTATCTAACTTTGTGAAAAAAAAACAGAAATGTGCCATTAATCAAAGTAGTACATTTTATACTCACGGAACATGCTCTTTGGAGATGTTTCTGGATTGTTATGGAATTTAAATTGTCTTATTTTTTTTTTTTCATTGTTTTTTTTTTTTCTTCTTATGATTTAATATTTGTGTAATGATATCATATGTTAGTGTGTGAAGTAGAGAACGAAGTTAGACTTGAAAAATATAATCAATAAATATTTTATTGAATAAAAGAAATAGACTACATGTTTCATTTTCTTATAACGGTTTATGGTGAAAATGTAATCCATCAGGGTGGTAGTGTCATCTTACGAAGAGACCTTTTTGATCTCCCATCAGCATTTTTTGGATCTTCCAGCTCAGGTCTCGACCAGTAGGGAGAATGAGTTATCTGCCTTCTTCTTCTTTTTCTTCTCTGCTTAACGCTGGGGGGTGTACCCCCATTTTCAATCGATGTACCCTCTGTTTTGAAACGTCTATATTCTTCACGAGCATAAGGGTTAATGACTGAAGATATAGGGATGTTTACTTCTGACATGGAGTGTAGAAAATCAGACCATCCTCGGGTTTGTGATGCTCCAGATTTTTTAAACGGAAGCATGAGATTTTTCAACAAATCAATCATGTGGGACCCTTTTATAACATTCCCTTTAAATACAAATTCACCTCGCGAAGTCCAACTCTCACTTCTTTCGGATAATTTCTTCAAAATGTACTCGGCATTTTTACGGTTGTGTTTAGGAAGGCTTTTCAGTACTTCCGTAAGAACCTGATCCTTAGGGACCTCGTCCTGCCCTGGGGCTTGTTTTTCTTGGGACCACTCATGTTCAGGAACCTCTGTGTCACGCTGCAGCGTTAAACTGACCCGCTGTTTTTCTTCTTTGACACCTTGCTTAAGTAAAGTCAGATACCTCTGGAGAAGAGCATCGTATCTCTTGATTTTTTTCATAAGAAGTCAAACCCGGCTCGTTTAATATCGCTCTCATTTCAGCATCCAAATTCTCCTCCGCCGTCTGTCTGATGGACGTGTCTGACTGGGTCAGACGCTTGAATTGATGAGGTGAAATGAGAAACATCTTCTGCGATGTTCTGAGAGACATTATCTCCTGATGATTCCACCCACTAGATCACCGATCAAGGGTGCAAGAGCCGTTAAGATGGGGAGAATAAAACCACCTCGTTGCTTTTTGAGAGCCAACTGTTTAGTTTTTATCCCGGTTCTTTTATCACCCAACAATCTGATGATATTTCTTTGTTTCTTCAATTGTCGGTGTTGAGAGGGTGATAGTTTAATGTTACCTTTTAGGATATTCAGTGCAATCTCGCACAGAGCCTGAATAAAGTCGGGAGAGCAGTGTGCGAGAATATCTTTACGTTTCTGTGGACAGGCCTGGTACAAAGCTCTGAATAATGGTAAATTCCTTTTTATACGCGCAGACATGATGACTTACTTTGTTCTGGGTACGTACACAGCAGGCCACTGCTGAGGAAGTATCCCCGTTCTCAGTCTGAAATGTTCTGGGCAGGTAGGTGTAAAATCGATGATTAAATATCCATGAGCTTCTCTTGTTGCGTCTTCAAAACTCTCCAAGAAGAGACCCTTTTGAGATGGAAACATTTGGCGGGCCAGTATATTCAGCTGGAGTTTATCTCTCGGGTTCTTAAACAACACCATATAATTACAGTTCAAACTAACAGTGCGACTGAACTTTCCCTGATGAAAAACATCCTGAGTCAACATCATAACACTCATATTACGATGGTGACGAAACTGGGTAAAGACCTTCATCACGTTTTCATCATCTGAGGCTTGAGCAATAACATCGTCTAGAATAATCAGATGATTCTGATCAGGAGGAAACAGGTTTTCATCTTCAAAAGAATGAGGCAATCCTTCCACAAAGGTAATATTTTTATTCATCTTCTGCAATTCAGCATACATGGGTTGAAAAGATGTGTAAATCCATACAATATTTTCTGGAACGATATCCATGACATGATTACAGTTTTGTAAAATACTTTTTACAAAGAAAGTTTTCCCGCAGCCGCTGGGTCCAACTATCATACATGAGAAAGGTGCTCTAAATCTAGGATCAAAATCAATCTCCTGTAAATCCATGTGACTTTTTATTTTATTTCTTCTTCAACTCTAATAACCGAAAGGCAGAGTTGTCCCGTCAGAAAAAAGACGTCTCTTATCATACACCAGTCGAAACGTTTTAAGAAATGTCGCGTTTGTCAAACGGAATTTCTTTTTATCCCTCCTGATCGTGTGCTGGGGGATTTCAATGACACCCTCACTTGACCCCTGTAAGTAGCCCTCGACCAGCCCTTTGATGCTGTCAAAATTGACCCTCTCGCTGCATTCATGCGTCTGAGTGATGCCTTTAGCACGTATCACTACTTTTTTACGGTTTTTAGTTTGGTATGCATAACTCTTGGGTCCTGTCGATGCAAACTCCAAAATGCTGTCACCATCTAACTCGTCAGTAAGATCACCCAGATAATTCCCCAATTCCAGAGGAGTTTCACCACTTTTTGTCACATAAATCAAACTGTCCGTGTCAATATAAATCAATCTGTCCTGTAACTTCTCCATGCTGCTGAGAAGTTTTAAACGTGCATAAGCGGTGGTGAATGCTGCTATAAACACATTATTTGTCTTACTTGGTGGATATATGACACGTTTGCTGTAGTTCCACTGCACTACACACATTTCAGGGTTGAAAAAATGAAAATAGTTAACCCTGTATTTACTCGAGAACATGAAGCTGAAAAAGTCTTCAGGGTTAGTGATGACTGTGGTCTGAGACAGATCACTTCTTTGCGCAAATTTCCCCCAAAAACTGTTTAAACACAATTTTGCAACCTGCCTTTTGGCAGGATTCATCTCGATTTTCTCAGGGTCTAATTGGATGCCCTGATGCTGTTTGTAGTCGCTTATATACTTTGACTTACTCTCCTGATCCACTGCTTCAGACGGATAGCCTGAAGCCTCCTGCTTACCCTTTAAAAAGCAATGAATGTAACCTTTAAAGATTGTATCACTTCTCTTTTCAAAATGCCACACCTCTGTGATTTTAGCAAGACGATAACTACACTCCAACGCTTTACAGAGTTCTACACTCGCCCAAACTCCCGTCAGAGCTCTGTCCTGATCATTATGCATGCAGGGACCTGACTGGTAATTTATTTCAGCGCATGTGCGGCAGAGAGTGAACACAAGTTTACCTTGGGATGTTCTGTAAGGTAAAACAGGGAACAACAGGTTACGTGGTGGGTAGACCACAGCTTTGATTATACCGAAGTAGCTGCTGGGGTCATCAAAATCTTTGTAAATGATGGTGGGGTGTCCGAGGGGAAAAACGCAGTTGGCGTTTACATAAAGGTACAGAGATGTGTAATCCACATAGTGTACAGTTTCATCCGGTTCTGCTGCGTACCTCAACTTCATAGGACAGGTGCGTCCACCATACAGCGCATCCCGGGGGGATAGCGGTTCGGGTGCATTAACTTTCTCAAGAAAGCTGATCACCCCTGGGTCTGATTTTTTCATTTCAATCCACTCATGCTCCCATATGACTTCGAGACGAAGGCCGTACACAGTTTGTAACACCTTGCTTCTCTCAACAGTGGCTGCGTAAAACTGTTCAAATGCGACCCCTCTCAACAGACACTTATCATGAGGCATGTAACACTTTTTACTGCCGTGGAAAAAACAGCCGTAAAATTCAAACGCAACTTTGACACCGTTAATCTCTGCATACCCATCCACTGAATATGGCCCGATTTTCTTTTCACCCCTATTTAATGCATGCTCGATAAATATGGCTCTGCTGTCTGCAATCCAGCCGAGCCATTGAATGGACGCGCTGGAGAACGTTTTACTGCTACGTCTGTAGTCCAGAGGTGATGGAATGGCTAAGGTTTGAGGAGGAAGGAAATTGGTTACAAAAACCTTCATGCAGGCTGATGCTATTGTGATACTTTTAAACGGATCCACATTTGTCTCCTTAAAGAACTCGTCTCTGAATTTTAAGCATCCTTGAAAAAGAATTTCAACGTCATTTTTACAATAACGAATAGCTTCTTTCTTAAAGTCAAAGACCTCTTTGCTCGCTTCTCTGTACCAGCTGTTAAACACCTGTTGTTCTTGAAGACTCATGCGTTCTACAGCGTAGCAGGATGGAGGAGGAAAAGGCCCCACATACTGGAGATGTTGTTCAGAGGAAAATAGGTGGGGAAAAAAACCCTTGCTTTGATCGGTAAAGCCTAACGCTTTCGGCATGGCACTAAGCTTCATGCACATGAAGGACAGGCTATCAATGTATTTTAACCTGTAATCAGGGTCGGTTAAACAGAGAAGTTTACTCCCTACCATGACGAGATGAGGTTTAATCCCTAACTGCAGCATTGCTGTGAGAATCAGGTAACCATCATACCCCCGCGCATTGTGCGCTATTAAGGTGAAGCCTCTGTACTTCGGCTTCCTGAAATGCAGGAGAAATCTTTGGGTGCAATTCAGTCCATAAGCGTACCATTCATCACCTTTCAACGTTTTATCACAGACCAGAAAGGGGGTATGCATGCCGCTCTCATTGACGAGGCATTCGAAATCATAAAAAATCAGTTTATCATCAAGCTGATTAATTGCACTGCAAGGCTGAATGTAACACTTATGATCATCGCATGTAATGTCTAGGCTGGGGGGTACATTTTCACCGCAAATACTGCATTTTACATTACACACGTGTGGTTTATTCGGTTTACTGATTGGAATAACGTATATACATTTGCATACTTTACACAGTTTTACCAACTCACAGTCACTCATAGGCCTTTCAGCACTATTTCTGATGCGCGGTTCCCTGTGTCTACTGAAACATGAGGAATTACGACAGATTCTTTGACAGCCTGCACAGCTTACAGGATTGCTAATCTCTTGCATGCATTTATATGTTCGACACACTGGACAATAACCTTCACAATGGTGTGTATTTGCATTATCATAGCTGGTGTAACAGTAATTACAAATATATCTGCACCCCATAAAACCTTTGAGATTTTTTATCCCATAGTAATGACCTTGAAATAACAGCAAAAACAGAGGGTTTGAACGATCAGGGAAACTGGTCTCAAATTTACACAGAGCAGTAGAGCCCGTGGTTCTGTGAAACACTACAATTTTTCTCTTCAGAATGGTTTCAAATTTACCAGTATCACTAAAAGTAACTGCTGTTTGCTCGTCGAGGCCTGCCTGATGCTGCCATCTCCTCCCCAGTTCTACAGCACGGTGATCCGTGAGCTCAGGATCAGAGACGTGTGCGAGGCTGATTGCAAAACATAACTGATTACCGGTATTGTTTATAATATACAAATGACGCATTTTCTTATTAAACAGTTCACAGTCTAACGTTCCTGCAGCTTTACGCTTAGAACCTCCTGCTGGGTCATTAACAACCTGAAGAACAAATTCCATGTTATTATCTACAGGTATATTTGCATTCGATTGTACTAAATCGTCGAGGAAGTTTTCGAAAGCAGGCAGGATCATATTTCCATCATCTGTAACAGTAAATGTGATGTGACGATTGAGATTTTCACCCACTAATTCCAGCTGCACAACGTCGTTACGTCTGGTTAACGATCTCGCAGCGTCGGCTAATTCAATGATAATACGCATGATGTCTGTATAGAATGCTGCTAAATCTGGAACGTTACTTGGACAGGGTGGCGGTATGGTAAAAGGTCTCCTTATTTCATGGTTATTAAAATGTTCACGTTCAACCACCGCTGGAGGATCTCGCTCTATTTGATCAGAACTAACTGCTACGTCCGTATTGAAATGACCCCCGTGATGATCTGCGGCACGTGACGTAGAAGGATTCCGATGAGTGTCAGGTGGATCATTTTGCTCAATACTGAGTGGACAAAATGCGCTATTTAAATCGTAAAGAGCCTGATTGATTACATTTAAAACGTCACCGTGCTGATGTTCATTTATTACATTTTCACTGTTAGCAGGAGATGCATTTAAAACGATGTTATCTGCTACTTCTGCATTAACGGGAATTTTGTTAAGTTCATTAACTAAATTTCTTATTTCATCCAGGGCAAGTCTGATTATTTGATCAGAACTAACTGCTACGTCCGTATTGAAATGACCCCCGTGATGATCTGTGGCACGTGACGTAGAAGGATTCTGATGAGTGTCAGGTGGATCATTTTGCTCAATACTGAATGGACAAAATGCGCTATTTAAATCGTAAAGAGCCTGATTGATTACGTTTAAAAAGTCACCGTGCTGATGTTCATTTATTACATTTTCACTGTTAGCAGGAGATGCATTTAAAACGATGTTATCTGCTACTTCTGCATTAACGGGAATTTCGTTAAGTTCCTTAACTAAATTTCTTATTTCATCCAGGGCAAGTCTGATTCGGTTATCCATTTCTATGAACATAAGAAAAAAAATAAAATAAAATAACCTACAGAAAAAAAAAACAAAAAAAAAACACAGTGATCAGTTCAGTTTAAAATCACCTTGATGTCACCAAAATGCTTCTTTAACAGAATCTGACATGCTGCCAGAAGCGTTAACGATGAGGCCTTATTACGAAGATTCCGTGAGGCTGTAGAGACTGTCTTCCTGCGCTGTCCGTTTCTGTAGCCAATCTGTCCTACCATCAACGTTACCTCTGTAAGGAGAATGAACAAAAAATAAATAAATACATAAATATATATATATATATATATATATTGAAATAATCACATTAAAGCTGGAAAAAAAACAAAGGAATTCAAATTAATTCAGTATGTATGTATGAATTAAAACGTACCGTTCATTAATCCACTCACTAGCGTTGCTCTGCTTTGTAGCGCAGAGAGTCGCTGTCTTTTGGCCGGGGTTAAATATTCTGTAAAAACAGAAGACAATAAAAGTTATCTTACGCTGCGCAGCACAGCGTTCATAAATAAAACGAAAAATAGTTTTTAAAATACACAAGTTTTTTTTTTTTTTTATCTTACTCCGATTCTTTGCGGTAAAACCTCCAGATTTCACTTCTTGTTGAACTGAAACGGTGCCTCTCTGCTGAAAGCTGTCTTGATCTTTGAAAAGCGACCTTCTGGTGGGCGGATTAAATGTGGCATCTTTGGATGTATCTGTAAACAGGTTTATATGACATTTTAATGAACTATGCTTAAAATACATATATATTGTTTTTATTTAATTTTTATTTATTTTTTCTTCCCTGCTGCTGCTGCTGCTCGACAGCTGTGTCTTCCACAGAGCTCTCAGTCGAATCTGTAAACAGTTTTTATCTGAGGTTTAAAATACATTCACTCTCAAAGAAAAATAGCTGGTTCCTAGGACTTACTTTCTGGTGGTGGTGCCGGTAACTTATCCGGTGTGTCTTCAGGGGAAATGATGATAATTGACGGAGGAGTATTTAAAGAATCAATTTTAATTTCAGTTGTGGTTGGGGTTTTTTCTTGTTTGGAAATAATTCGCCTTCTCAATTTTGACTGTCGATTCCAGCCACTGAACCCTCCAACTTGATCATTCGGGTTTACCTCTCTCATCAAATCTATAAATTGAAACATTGTCAAGGGTTAACTATAATATATATATATATATATATATATAAACAATATATATAAACAAAATTAGAGAACATTCACATGCATTTAATGATTTCTTAAAAATGAATACTTACTTACTTACTTACGTTTAAAGATGTCATTGTGCTTTTGTGAATTATCAGAAGTAGAAGCCAGAATTTCCGGGTTTCATGAAATATTTACCGACATTTTTTCTTGTCAGTACTGGTATTTTCAATGTAACAAGTGTTATGGTTCAAAGACATTCAGCATTTGAAGACCCTGACACTGAGGTTAGCCAATGAAACAGAGCCCCCGAACAACATTTTACACACAGTATTTATACCAGAACATGACAGTGTTATCTCAACTGCAAAGACTATGTTTTTAAGACCAAAACTCTTCTTGAGTTCAAAGGTGATATGGTTATCTAAGAAACAGACGTAACTGCCCCTTCCTGACATCGCCCCAGTTGGATATAGTATAACTGTAACTCCCCCTGAATAACCTTTTACTCTAAGATGAAAAAGTAAATGTTTTAGAAAAGCTACAGGTAACTAAAATTATCATTCCTTTTTCCTAAAATGGAGTCTCTCATGATTCAATAACAAACACATCATTGCTAGAGTCAATTTATAACTTGGAAACAGTATACTGAAGTTCTTTTTTTTTTTCTGTTAATCTCATATTCGTCTTACCTCTTTCAGCTGCTTTTCCAGTATGTTGACGCAGAAGCTGAAGGTTTTTCTCGTTCCATCGATGTAGTGAAGCACAATCTTTTAATTTACTTTTTAGGTCTTTTCTATTTTGAACTGATTTAGACTGGCTCATATATTCAACAAATAGGTCCTGCTGTAAAGCAAAATGAACTTACAATTCTGTCAGGTTACACAGTTCATTTATTAGGATTTCATGTGATAGGTCAACATTAAGTTGATTATACCTTTAAAATATAAAAGGATGCATGTCTTTTTTTTGTTTTTTAGATGTATTAACGCCTGAAAAAACATACAGATTATTAATAACACCCTTAAACACACCCCTGTGTGTTTTAATTGGCTCATTTAAGGCCTTCCCCGTAACACCCTTAAACACACCCCTGTGTTTTAATTGACTCATTTAAGGTATCGCCCCTAATGACGACAACCAATCAGCATCCACTGTTACGCCCCCTTGGACACACCACCTGCTTTACCACGTGACCTCCTGCCCACATGGCAACCACATGGCGCCAACCGGAAATCCCGCCCTCACCGGAAGTCCCGCCCACCTGTCAAAAAGTTTGATGAAAGGGTGTACTTAAATTCTTTCTAATAAACAGTAGAAAATGACTGACTGTATAATCAATTAGCATAAACCCTTACACACTGCATATAATGACACATAACCTTTTTTCAAATCCAGAAGTTTCAGGTCTTTTATTGTCTTAATACGGATGATTTTGGCATACAGCTCATGAAAACCCAAAATTCCTATCTCACAAAATTAGCATATTTCATCCGACCAATAAAAGAAGTGTTTTTAATACAAAAAATGTCAACCTTCAAATAATCATGTACAGCTATGCACTCAATACTTGGTCGGGAATTCTTTGGCAGAAATGACTGCTTCAATGCGGCGTGGCATGGAGGCAATCAGCCTGTGGCACTGCTGAGGTCTTATGGAGGCCCAGGATGCTTCGATAGTGGCCTTTAGCTCATCCAGAGTGTTGGGTCTTGAGTCTCTCAACGTTCTCTTCACAATATCCCACAGATTCTCTATGGGGTTCAGGTCAGGACAGTTGGCAGGCCAATTGAGCACAGTGATACCATGGTCAGTAAACCATTTACCAGTGGTTTTGGCACTGTGAGCAGGTGCCAGGTCGTGCTGAAAAATGAAAACTTAATCTCCATAAAGCTTTTCAGCAGATGGAAGCATGAAGTGCTCCAAAATCTCCTGATAGCTAGCTGCATTGACCCTGCCCTTGATAAAACACAGTGGACCAACACCAGCAGCTGACACGGCAACCCAGACCATCACTGACTGTGGGTACTTGACACTGGACGTCTGGCATTTTGGCATTTCCTTCTCCCCAGTCTTCCTCCAGACTCTGGCACCTTGATTTCCGAATGACATGCAGAATTTGCTTTCATCCGAAAAAAGTACTTTGGACCACTGAGCAACAGTCCAGTGCTGCTTCTCTGTAGCCCAAGTCAGGCGCTTCTGCCGCTGTTTCTGGTTCAAAAGTGGCTTGACCTGGGGAATGCAGCACCTGTAGCCCATTTCCTGCCCACGCCTGTGCACGGTGGCTCTGGATGTTTCTACTCCAGACTCAGTCCACTGCTTCCGGAGGTCCCCCAAGGTCTGGAATCGGCCCTTCTCCACAATCTTCCTCAGGGTCCAGTCACCTCTTCTCGTTGTGCAGCGTTTTCTGCCACACT
The DNA here is from genome assembly GCF_021462225.1 of Girardinichthys multiradiatus. Classification (NCBI taxonomy): domain Eukaryota; kingdom Metazoa; phylum Chordata; class Actinopteri; order Cyprinodontiformes; family Goodeidae; genus Girardinichthys; species Girardinichthys multiradiatus. Next base: position 43,767,738 of record NC_061804.1, on the reverse strand, counting down.
TTTTCCTTCCCACAGACTTCCCACTGAGGTGCCTTGATACAGCACTCTGGGAACAGCCTATTCGTTCAGAAATTTCTTTCTGTGTCTTACCCTCTTGCTTGAGGGTGTCAATAGTGGCCTTCTGGACAGCAGTCAGGTCGGCAGTCTTACCCATCCGTATTAAGACAATAAAAGACCTGAAATATTTCAGTTAGTGTGCAATGAATCTAAAATATAAGAATGTTAAATTTTCATCATGACATTATGGAAAATAATGAACTTTATCACAATATGCTAATATTTTGAGAAGGACCTGTACATGCATTTGGCAGACTTGCCTTTTAAACTCTGTAACTCTAACTTTTTCTAAGCAAATTTTTTTTTTGTCCTTGCAGAAGTTTCTTGCAATAGTTTGCTGGAATTTTGGCTAATTATTTTTGACAGAACTGGTATAACTCAGACAGTTTAACTGATCATAAAGAATTTCTTCTGTCAGACATTGACGTCAGTGCTTTTTCCATATTTCTGTTTTGAAGCCAATTGTTTTATAAACACAATAATGTATTGTGTGTATTTAGCGAGGGGCTGCCATTTTCTCACTTGATGAGACCTGCATTGAATTTTTTAAGGGAGGACGCTTCCAATTATCAAGGAAATATAAAGAACAGCTGGAATAACAATATTTTTCTTTTCAGAACATTTTAAACTCTGTATGATTTTACAAAAAATGTCTCACTTATTGTATTTGTTTTAGTTTTTTCAAAGCATGTAACAAGGAAAACTCTAACCAAACTATTATCAAAACAAAGAAACTTGAAACAAGGCACATGGTTGATCTTTTACAACCACATACACTGCAAAAATGATAACACAAGTTCAGAACGGTTTAACCTAGTGCATCTTTTCCATTTATTCCATGTTTTATCAAATTTATCGGACTGAAATTTACTGTAAAATGAGATGTAGAATGAGAATGAGATTGTAGAATGAGATTCAACAAACCATGCACAATCTGTTGCCCATCACTTAGAGATGAAAGATACAAGCTCAACCATTTCTTTGCAATATCTTTTCTAGCAGCTAAACTTGAAATACCATATAAACGTCTACTTCCATCTTACTTCATCTTACTTCCATCTCAGAATGAATTATAAACCGTAAATTATTGTTTGAAGGACATGATCAAGGTGAAAATGACACTTTAGGCTCCACTGTTTACCCAGCATCCTGAGTATCCAGAATAGTGTATACAGTACTTTGTGATGCGTGTGTATACAAAGTAATTTACCAGAGATGGCGCCAGTGTTTGCGGCCTCCCGTCTGTCGCTGTCAACTTTGTGCTTGATTGTGCAGCTTATTTTGATTGTCACAGCAAATGTCAACTCTCTACTGATGTACGGTCGCCAAACATGCAAACATCTTCAAGTTTCAGTCAACTATGTACTGAAAACAGACAATGCCAGACGTAAAACTTTGCTGCCCCTTTTTTTGGGGATTCCAACTCACCTGATCCGCACCCCGATTCCATCTCTGCGCCGAAGAAGTGAGAGTCACTGGGGTAGACACACGGGTGTCTTGTGAAGCATAAAGGGTTTTTTGTGGCGTTCTTCATCTGCCTCTGTTAAAGATTATGCATCAGTGCAAGTAAAGCAGGAGTCCATGCTGAACGTTAATGTAACGCATAGAGTTACAAGTTACGGGTGTCCTGTCAGCAAAAACAGGGGGGGTGTGGGGGAAAGGGAGAGTGTCAGGGTGGTTTCCGGGCTTTGTTAACCAGGCTGGTGGCAGATGGGAAAAAACTGTTCTTGTGGCGTGAGGTTTTGGTCCGGATGGACCGCAGCCTCCTGCCAGAAAGGAGAGTCTCAAAGAGTATGTGACCAGGGTGGGAGGGATCAGCCAGAATCTTCCCTGCCCGCTTCAGGGTCCTGGAGGTGTACAGTTCCTGGAGCGACAGTAGACTGCAGGCAATCACCTTCTCAGCAGACCGAATGACACGCTGCAGCCTGCCCTTATCCTTGGCTGTAGCAGCGGCGTACCAGATGGTGATGGAGGAGGTGAGGATGGACTCAATGATGGCTGTGTAGAAGTGCACCATCATAGTCTTTGGCAGGTTGAATTTCTTCAGCTGCCGCAGGAAGAACATCATCTGCTGGGCTTTCTTGATGAGGGAGCTGATGTTTGGCTCCCACTTGAGATCCTGGGAGATGATGGTTCCCAGGAAGCGGAAAGATTCCACAGTGTCAATTGTGGAGTCACAGAGGGTGATGGGGGCAGGTGGGGCTGGGTTCTGCCTGAAGTCCACAACCATCTCCACTGTCTTTAGAGCGTTGAGCTCAAGGTTGTTCTGGCTGCACCAGTCCAACAGATGGTCCACCTCCCATCTGTACGCGGACTCGTCACCATCAGAGATGAGTCCGATCAGGGTGGTGTCGTCCGCAAACTTCAGAAGCTTGACAGACTGGTGACTGGAGGTGCAGCTGTTGGTGTACAGGGAGAAGAGCAGAGGAGAGAGAACACAGCCTTGGGGGCAACCGGTGCTGATGGTCAGGGAGTCAGAGACGTGCTTCCCCATCCTCACGCGCTGCTTCCTGTCAGACAGGAAGTCAGTGATCCACCTGCAGGTGGAGTCGGGCACACTCAGCTGGGAGAGCTTCTCCTGTAGCAGAACTGGGACGATGGTGTTGAAGGCAGAGCTGAAATCCACAAACAGGATCCTGGCATAGGTTCCTGTGGAGTCCAGGTGCCGGAGGATGAAGTGAAGGGCTAGGTTGACTGCATCGTCTACAGACCTGTTGGCTCTGTAGGCAAACTGCAGGGGGTCCAGGAGGGGGTCGGTGATGTCTTTTAGGTGTGAGAGCACAAGGCGCTCAAAGGACTTCATCACCACAGAGGTCAGGGCGACGGGTCTGAAGTCATTAAGCCCTGTGGTCCTTGGCTTCTTGGGAACAGGGACGATGGTGGAGGACTTGAAGCAGGCAGGCACATGACATGTCTCCAGTGAGGTGTTAAAAATGTCTGTGAAGACTAGAGACAGCTGATCAGCGCAGTGCTTCAGGCTGGCTGGTGAGACAGAATCCGGACCAGCAGCTTTCCGGGGGTTCTGTCTCCTGAAGAGTTCGTTGACGTCCCTCTCCTGGATGGAAAGAGCCGTCCTCGGCGTAGGTAGGGGGCTGGTGGGGGGGAACTTCAGGGTGGGGGTTGGAGGTGCCAAGGCCCCTCTTGAGGTTGGGGAAGTGGGGGTGGTGGATTGTGGCTGCAGCTTTTAGGGGGCGTCGTGGGGGATGGTTGCAGGACTGTCCCTTTGTCTTTCAAAGCGGCAGTAGAACTCGTTCAGGTCGTTGGCGAGGCGTCGGTCGTTGATGGAGTGGGGGGCTTTCGGCTTGTAGTTGGTGATTTGCTTGAGCCCTTTCCAGACAGACGCAGAGTCGTTGGCTGAGAACTGGTTTTGGAGTTTCTCAGAGTACAGTCGTTTGGCCTCTTTCACTGCCTTGCCAAACTTGTACGTAGCCTCTCTGTATGTCTTTGTCCCCACTCCTGAAGGCCTCTTCCTTATCCGGTCTTAACCTTCTGAGTTTAGCTGTGAACCAGGGTTTGTTGTTGTAACTCACCCTGGTGCATGATGGTACACAGCTGTCCTCACAGAAGCTGATGTAGGAAGTCACAGCCTCTGTGTACTCGTCCAGACTGTTGGTAGTAGTCCTGAACACATCCCAGTCTGTACAGCCTAAACACGCCTGGAGATTCTCCACAGCCTCACTGCTTCACTTCCTTGTCGTCCTCACAACAGGTTTGTAGAGCTTTAGTTTCTGCCTGTATGCAGGAATCAGGTGGACCATGATGTGGTCGGATTGGCCCAGTGCAGCACGTGGGACGGCGTGATAAGCGTCTCTGATGGTGGTGTAACAGTGATCCAGAATGTTGTCCTCTCTGGTCGGACATTTAATAAACTGTCTATATTTGGGGAGTTCGTGGGTGAGATTACCTTTGTTAAAGTCGCCAACGACGATTACTAAGTGTGATTGATGTTGAGAATGGGTGTAGATTCCCTCACACTTGTCACAGAGTCTGTCAGTACAGCATTTTCCATTGGATGTAAGAAGGCAGAGGTACTTCTAAAAGTAAAAAAAAAGTACAAATGATCAACAGGATGCAGGCACTGTAAACGCACTTAGAGAGAACATCATCATTCCAGCTTGCCAGGTGAAGATGGTGAAGTGCAGCGCATGAGCCGGCCGGCTTACAGATCAGCAAGGAGTCCTGTTTGAACTTTTCTTACAATCACAACTACCAGAGGGGCTAAGGGTCAAAGAAGGAATAGTGTGTCTACAACATGGTTTATTGGTGTCATCTGAGAATTCCAGTCAACAATGATAATGCTCATGACATTGTTTTGCCTCCCAAAACAAATTAGGGCAGATCCAAGCAGTAAAGACCATGTATGCTGCACCAAGTGAATCATTAGAAATTAGGCAGGTAGAGACACCCATCCTGTGGTGAAAAGGACATTATAACAGAATCAGAAATAAAAGATAAGGTAAAAGAGAATCAACTTGGAGCTGAAAGTGAAAGTAGTGGGAATCCACCAGTTCCCATAAGCCATCTTTCCCCACCACAGCAACAAGTGAAATAACTCCTGCAAGAGGAGTGTGCAGCCCTCTCCCAAGATGATTATGATGTTGGAACCATCCCCTCATTGCAGCCTAAAATATGACTACATAATCTGACACCAGTGACAAGAACATATGGATCCATCCCCAAACCTCTGCAAAAGGGTGCTGGATAACTACGTCCAAGTCAAAGTATTCTACCCCAATAGTTTATGTAAGGAAAATGGACGACAGCCTCCGGGTGTGCTGCTATTACAGGGTGTTGAATAAGAAGTCTCTGCAAGACCATCAACCCATCCCCCGCATACAGGACATGCTGAACAGCCTGACTTTTATGTTCGTGGTTTTCGGTCCTCGACCAGGGTAAAGCTCATCACCAGGGCTTTCACTGCATTTTCAGTGAAAACTGAGGGCCCTCACTGCATTTATCACGCCCTGGGGCCTGTATGAATGGGTGAGAATACCTTTTGGGTTATCATTGGCACCATCAGAATTTCAGAGGTCCATGGAGGAGTGTCTGGGAGGACTTTGGGACAAGGTATGTTTGCCCTACCTGGATGACAATCTCGTACATTCAAACAAATTTGAAGATCACCGGAATCATCTTAGAAGTAGATTGCGCCGTTACCAGAGAACTGGAGTCAAACTGACACCAAGAAAATGTGACATCTTTAAGAACCAAATGAAATGCATTGGAAAGCTGGTCACAAAAGATAGATATACAATGGACCCTGCAGATATTGCTCCTGTGCAGACTTTGAGACAGAGAAAACCCTCAATGGTGGGAGAGCTGAGAAAATGAATGGGGTTTGTCTCCAGCTATTTCAGCTACATCCCAAACTTATCCTGTATAGCCAAGCCTGATGATCTTCTCTCTTTAGACCCCAAGGAGAGGGGGAAAACTAAGCAGAGAAAGTGAGAAGGGGCGGGAAACGTAATCAGAACAGTGGATTACAGTTATCATCATCTTAACCAATCAATTGGTGGGTAGAACATCAAGAGGTTCTCCACCAACCTCTGGATTTTCACCAGTATTGGGGTACACAGATTTTGAACAATGCTTCATCCAGGATTGTAACGCTTCACAGAAGAGGCTTGGTGCTGTGCTTCCTCAGAGATGGCAGGGAACTTTGGCAGTTATAGCATATGGATCCAGGATGCTAACAGCCCCAGAAAAAAAAAAAAACACCTTTATTCAGGGAAGCTGGAGTTCCTGGATCTGAAGTGGGCCATATGTGAGAGGTTTAGAGATTATCTCTATTATGCACCACCATTTACTGTTTATACCGACAACAACCCTCTGATATATGTGCTCTTCACAGCTAAATTGAATGCGACCGCTCATCATTGGGTTGCTGGGCTGGCTGATTTCCAGTTCTCCACAAAGTATCACCCTGGCAAAGCAAACAGAGATGCCGACGGACTTTCCCGGATGCCACTCAGCATGGAGGAATACATGCAGGCTTGCACACAGATAGTACACCCTGAGGCTTCTATTGGCCTTACATGCAGGATGATGTTGAACACCATGTCACTTGTGTGTGCAGTTGTTTGAAACGGAAGCGGCCTAACAAACCATCTTGAGCCCCCCTTATAAACATGATCACTACTTACCTGTTTAAATTGGTCTCCATTGATTTCTTGCATCTCGAGAAATGCAGTGGTGGGTATGAGTCCATCCTCGTAGTGATGGACCATTTCACACAGTTTGCTCAGGCATTTTCCAGCAGGAACAAAGCTCCCAAAACAGCCGCAGAGAAAATATTTGATGATTTTGTGTTGAAGTTTGGTTTCCCCACAAGGCTGCATCATGACCACGGGAAGGAGTTTGAAAATAAGCTATTTTCAGCACTGAAGAAGTGCAGTGGGGTCAAAGGGTCAAGGACAACGCCATACCACCCCTAGGGGAATGGCCAGGTTGAGAGGTTTAATAGGATGCCGCTGGCTATGCTGAGACATTTGCCCGATGTGGACAAAACAGATTTGAAATCTCTGGCCAAAGTTGTCCATGCAAACAACTGTATACGGAGTAAAGCTACTGGCCACTCTTTCCTCTTATTTGGTTGCCAACCCAGACGTACCATTGACCTCATGTTTGATCTCCATGCAAAAGATCAAAGTTCATCTCACCAGGGTTATGCAGACAAATGGAGGGCAAGAATGAGTGAGGCCTATCAGCATTCATCTAAAACAGTCAGTAAGCAGGCAGTGAGAGGAAGGCTGTATCCAGGATGCAGAGTGTTGGTTCGAGATCTGAATTAGAAAGGACGACCAGGAAAGTTGAGAGCATTCTGGAAAGAGCAGGTGTATGTTGTTAAAAAAAGGTAACATACAGCCGAAAAGTGAAAAGGAGCGACTCAGAATCATCCACAGAAACCTGCTGCTCCCATGTGATTTCCTGTCACTTACAGAATCGGTCGTTCTCACTCAGTCAAAAAAAAAAAAAAAAAAGACAAAGGGAGAAACAGAGACATGAAGGAAGCTCTGATGAGGATGCTGATGAATGGAAAGCCATTATTGGTCCACAGCTACAGCATCAACATCGGCTGGGAGCTGAAGCACCAGAGTCCCACCCAAATAGAGGAGAGATGCAAAGCAACTGGATGGATAACGGATCGTTGCAACAACCAACATGGGATGAGGCTGTGGATGCACCACAGGAAGATGACGTTCAACCAGAAAGTCTGGATAGTGGGGATGAGTCTCATCAGTTAGCTCCCAGTGACCAAGAAGGTCTCTGCAAGGTGACATGTCACCTTGCAGAGTGGGAAAGAATCTTTTTTGAGTTAGAAAACTAAAGTTGAGGTTTACTTATCACAACTTAGGACCAGCCTGTTATATCATGTGAAGGAGTACCATGGGGTTGCACAGTTTCAAGTTAAGTTAACAAACTAAGTTGACATTCTCTTGAAAGATATGATGCGTAAAGGTTTTGGTATTCTAGTTAAAACGCCTGATAATAAGAGGTACCCACACTTAGCTAGTTGGTTATAGTTAGTGTTAACACTGAAAGTGGAGCCTGCTTATATGGTGAAGTACCTTACTCTCAGGGTAGATTGCAGATGTTCATGCTACAGGAGTGTAGTGGTGGATTGTCATCGTGCACAATGACATCAACCACAGGAATGTGACATTAACAGGAGATATGTCATGTTCTGGGGACTAGATACAATATAGCATCTCTTCGGAAATACGAACTCTGACTCCTGCCTGGAACTACTTTGCACATTTGTTAAGTATCTTAAGAACATGTACACTGATTTATTTCCAATAAGTTCTGGTACCTAAATGTCGGGACGACGTTGTATTTTGAGGGGAGAGTGTGGGAGAATAGACTTTGGGCACACTTTAATTTGTTTTATGCTGTATCAGCTGTTGAAGGACACTCATGGTTGCTGTCATGTCTGTTTGTTAACAGCCCACAACAATAAAAGGAACCCTCAAAAGGAACCCTGATTATTCAAGTCTGCAACACACCCAAGCTATCCAGGAAGAAGACAACTTTATGAATTTTTCTGTACCTTGAAGTCCTGACCTCAGACTAAGCTCGTTGTTTGCTCCATTACTAATAAGCCCCAGCTGCACTTCTCTAAATGACACCACTGTGATTTGAAGCATGAGCACACTCACTTAAGCATTTTAGTAAGATAATTAGATTTCTACTCTTGTAAATTGACCATAAAAAATATGTTTTTGTCATTCAGACTATATGACAAAAGATTGTGCCTGTCTGTTTTAGTGGGAGTTCCTGCTAAACGTGATTCTCTTGTGAAATGCATAATGCAACACCATGACCACAGTGGACATGTTTTTTTGTTTTTTTTAGGTGTATAGCTTTTTATAAGCAGTGCCAGTCAAATGACTGAGCAGTGTTTCAACCTCTCTACAGTTGTTCAACCTCAAAAGATCTTTAACTTATGCAAACATCAGCCGAATGCAGTGATGTTGCTGGAAAGACTGATGAGGTCATGTAACCCAAAGGCAAACATACTGCCCCTGAAATCAAAACTTAAAACATGGCCAGATTATGGTTTGTGATAAATTTATCAATAAATCAAAATGGTTTTGTCAAATAATTTCTTCTAGAAATGGAATATAACAGCTTGGAGTTACTTTTTATCTTCAGTGAGGTTAAACCTTTCTTCTTTGTGAACAAAACATATTCTGTTATGATTTGGTGTTTTTTGGTTTCAGGTTTTTTCCTTATGTTTTTCACTGTTCCAAGTTTTGAATCAGGTTTCTGTTTATTTTCCTGGTCATGCTTTTGTTTTGTCGTCTTGTTCATGTTTTGTCAAGTTTGGTTTTTGGATCTGGTTATGCTTTCGCCTCATGTTTTTCTAGTTTGTATATTAGAGTCTCTGTTTTTGCCGCAGCCACATTTTGTTCTGTCTGTCAATTAAGTTTATTCGGTTCACCTGCACCATGTTAATCAGTTTTGTTTTCCACCTGTACCATGCTCCATTTATACACACCTGTTCAGTTAGTCGTCGCGGAAACTTTTCTCATTCTCATGTCTTGTTCGCAAACCAAGTTTTGTCTTTTTGATCATGCCATGCCATGCCTGTCTTGCCTGCCCGTTTGTTTTGTTCCTGCCTCCTGCTGAGTTTTTGTAATTAAACCTTTTTTCACTTACCATCACGATGCCTGCTCGTCTGCATTCTGGGGTCCAATATCTTGCAAACCCTAACATATTCAGCCCATCAGCTACTGTACTTGTAGTGTTACAGTTTTGCCTATTTATTCTGAAACTAGGTAAAAAACAATAAATGTTAATATGTCAGCAAGACTAATATATCAACAGAATAATGTTGTAAAAATATATTTTGTACAGTCACCTCATAACAAAAACATTCTCAGGACATACATAAAAACAGGTATAAATCAAAGCTAGCTAAATTTAATTGATCAATTTCTGTTATGTTCATTTTCTTTTTAGAGTCCAACTTATTCTCATTTAAATAATATTTTAAGCAGTCATATGTAGGCCAGCTTATATATGACATTTTCCAGGAAACCAGCAGATTGCATTGAATCTTCATTTTTATTTGAATACCCTCCTGAAAAAGCAAGATTGCTCATCTGCCTGAGTGGCCAACTTAAACCCGCTATGAGACACAGTGATGTCCCTAATTTATTTTTTGTTACACCAAAATTACCCCTAGCTTCCTGTCAATGTAATATTTTCAGTACAATCTGTGTAACATGAACAGCTCCATGGATCTTCTGATCTTTTTGTATCAGACAGATTTCCAGCTTTCAAGCTCTTCCGGGAATGGACATTGTGGAGGAAAAATAAACCCGCCCGCGAGCTTCTATTCTCCAGAGATAGTCCCGGAGTGTAGCGGTTAACTACAAGTAGAAATGGCAGTTAAAAGTTTGTTTCCTCTGTTTTGAGCTCTGACGTCATTTGCTGTGACTGAATGCAGTAAAGTCGTTTACTTGACCAAAATGGCGGGTCTGACCTACAATGCACTCCTAGTGCAAATCATCCTGCTTCCCCATCTTTATTTCCACCCAGCTTACTAACATGACTGCAACGATACTTAGCTTAAAGCAAGAAAACAGAAGAACAGCTGGAGCACTTTAATTTAGTTATATTTGAACATTTTACTAAAAGCTAAAAAAAAAAAACATGTCGACTTGTCAAAAGGAGACAGATGTTTTCTTTTCTAGTCGGTCTGACATAAATTTGTGAATACAAAACAAATGACAAATGCTTTATTAATAGTACAACATCACAGGATTTTTCAAAGTCAGTCATTGGTTTTGATTTAGTTGTGTCATGCCGAGATTTTATTGGCCCCATGTGACCACACTTCTCTTACAGTATATTCTTTTGCCGGAGGTTGTTCTCCAGCTTTTTCCTGTACACCGCCTTGCTGTCTCCAAACTCAGGTTTAGGTTGCTTCTGTATACTCCTCAATAGTTCTGTGTCCCCATCCCTGAAGGCTCTTTTTTCTTGTTTTAAAGTTCTTTGAGGTTACTGGTGATCCAGGGTTTGTCACTGGGTAAGCATTTCACTGTACTGGTTGGGATGGTCTTTTCCACACAGAAATGTATATACTTGGTCAGCCACACACATTCATGGCATTGGTGTCCTCTCCATGTGGCTGGCACAGTGCAACCAAGTCCAAAGCCTCAAAACAATGCTATAGTGCTCCGTCAGCCTCCTGTGATCATCTTCTCACAGTTCCCTTTGTACAGCAGCTGACAAACTGTTCAAATATTGGTAGTGTAACAGAGAGTGAGGTATGATTGCAATTATCAACTCTCCACCATCAGCTATTTGCACCCCAATGTGCGTGTGGCAATATCTGGTGATTTTAAATAGTTGCCAAAATAACACTGGTGAACCTACTGCTAACAGTTCAAAATCTGGGCCCAAATGGGCCCAACTATCAAACCACGTTCAAACACATTATGGTCAAGATTTTATTTTTTTTCAAAATAGGCCTGTTTGTGAAGAAAAGTATATGAGCTTTATATTTAAGTTACATAAACTCTTTTTAAGTTTTTTTTCTTCCTAATTATCCTTGCAGCAGTGGGAAAAAAAAACCTTTACCCCATCCAAAGCACTGAATGGTTTGGCTGCCGACACAACTTCTGACTTTGACTTTATTAAGTCGCTCTAGTAAAATTTAAAGTGCTCGGTGTGCTAGAGGCAGAGAGAGAAAAATATGCAGCTTCAATCTGTCCCTCTGCTCTAGGTCAGACAGCCAATCCATCACTTTAATAGAAAGAAATGATACTGGGTCTGTCACCTGAAGAACACTTCTCAAGCTGCAGGTACAGCCTAGCAGCTGGACCACTCATCTGTGTCCTCTGCTGTAATGGTGCTGACAAACTCAGCAGTTTCTGTCAGAGATCCGTTGTGCGTCTTTGCTAGTGGAAATTATAATTAGGACAAGTCTGATAGGTAACGTTTGGAGGATTGTAAATGTTAGTGGCTCAACGTTTTTGTATTTTTCACGAGACTGACGTTACTACCAGGCACATCCTCACTGCAGTGATCACAGGATTTTTGGCTGGAGGTGAGCAGCTCTGAATTCAATGAAGAAACCACTAGAACCTCAGTTACTTAAGGAAGATTCGGCCCATGGCCTTTGGAGCGCAAATCTAAGCATGTCATACAAGCAGAAGCATAAATTATGAATCATTTCGATTACTATGAGTATGGGAAGCTAAACGTGCCATGATTCAAACAGGTAAGATATTCTGATGAAGGAATTTAGTGCATCTCCACATGTATATTAAACAGGTAGGATATTCTAGTGGTTTTAGAAAATAATTTGTCATTCAGATAAATTGTCCCAATGCTACGCATAACTGCTAAACTGCTACTTCAATCTTGTCACTTGAAGAATGTTATCCGATAATTATATTTAACATGAACACCAACCGTTATGGTTTTCGGCATGTAAACATGACAGAAGCAGTTTTTGAAGGGTAGCACAACAGATATACGGCTATCTAGATGCCACGGTAGGAAAATAAAACAATAATCAGATATTTTGTTTTGGATTTAGATAGCTAAATCAAAAATCAAACACTGTGGATTTTTAATTAGTTTGATATCACATTTTTATATTTAGGTTTTAAAAAACGGAAAAACAAAAAAACAACACCGTTGTTTTGAAACGGAAAAACCACAGAATGAATAATGCATGGATTTTTTTTACCATACTCATACTCGTCTTCCGCTTCATCGGGGACCGGGTCGCGGGGGCAGCAAATTCAGTAGAGACACACAGACTTCCCTCTCCCCAGACACCTCCTGCAGGGGGAGCCCAAGGCGTTCCCAGGCCACCCGAGAGACGTAGTTCCTACCAGCGTGTCTTGGGTTGTCCCCTGGTGCTCCTCCCGATGGGACGTGCCTGGAATACCTTCCAAGGAAGGAATCCAGGAGGCATCCGGTATAGATGCCTGAGCCACCTCAACTGGCTCCTCTCGATGTAGAGGAGCAGTGGCTCTACTCCGAGCCCCTCCCGGATGGCCAAGCTCCTCACCCTAAGGGAGTCCCCGGCCACCCTACGGAGGAAGCTAATTTCAGCCGTTTGTATCCAGGATCTCATTCTTTCGATCATGACCCAATGTTCATGGCCGTAGGTGAGGGTAGGAACGTAGACCGACTGGTAAATCGAGAGCTTCGCTTTTCGCACATTGTCCCCATTACTGCTGCAGCCGCACCGATCCATCTGTCAATCTCCCGCTCCATTCTCCCCTCACTCGTGAACAAGACCCCAAGAAACATGTCAGCAGCTCCCCACCCACAATGTAAACATTGTTGGCGAAGAACTGCTTTCCCCTCCTGAGGTGCCGGACGGTTTGCCAGAATCGCTTCGAGGCCAACCGGTAGTCCTTTTCCATGGCCTCACCGAACTCCTCCCAGGCCCGAGTTTTTGCCTCTGCCACAGCCCGGCCACAGCACACTTGGCCTCATGGTACCCGTCATCCGCCTCAGGAGTCCCACAAGCCAACCACAGCCAATAGGACTCCTTCCTCAGCTTGACAGCGTCCCTTACTGCCACTGTCCACCACCGGGTTTGGGCACCGCAGACCTTACGGCCACAGCTACAGGCAACAGCATTGACAATAGATGTGAAGAACATGGGCTACAACATTCCCCAGAATCTGGTCATAGCTCTCCCGGAGGTGGGAGTTGAATACATCCCTGGCCGAAGGCTCTGCCAGATGTTCCCAGCAGACCCTCACTATGCGCTTAGGCCTGCCAAGTCTGTCCGGCTTTCTCCTCTTCCAGCGGATCCAAATCACCACCAGGTGGTGATCAGTGGACATCTCAGCCCCTCTCTTCACCCGAGTATCCAAAACATGTGGCCGAAGGTCTGACAACACGACAACAAAGTCAATCACTGACCTCCTGCCTAGGGTGTCCTGGTGCCAAGTGCACTGATGAACACCCTTATGCTTGAACATGGTGTTCATTATGGACAATTCGTGACTAACACAGAAGTCTAATAACGAAACACCGCTCGGATTCAGATCGGGGAGGCCATTCCCCGGGGAGGCCGATCACTCCTCTCCAGGTGTCACTGTCGTTTCCAACATGGGCATTGAAGTCCCCCAGCAGAATAATGGAGTCCCCGGGAGGGGCACTATCAAACACCCCCAACAGGGAAGATAGGAAGGCCGGGTACTCTGCACTACTGCTCAGCCCATAGGCCGAAACGACAGTCAGAGACCTGTCCCCAACCCGAACGCCCCCGACCTGTTCAGCATCAGCAGCTGTTTGGTATGATTGTTTGGTATCAGAATCAGAATCAGAGTCAGAAAAGCTTTATTGCCAAGTACGTTTTTGGACATACAAGGAGTTTGTTTTGGCGTAGTCGGTGCAATACAATACAAATTAAACAGTATAAACATATCTACAATATAATATAAATATATGTGCACAGTTTTAAGTGAGTGAGAGTAAGTATAGAGCAGTATAAGATGCAAGAGCAATACAACAGTGCAGGTGATCATTGTGCAAGTATGGCAGTGCAAGTAAAGCAGGAGTCCAAGCTGAGCGTTAATGTAACGCATAGAGTTACAGGTTACAAGTGTCCTGTCAGCAAAAAAAAAAGGGGGGGGGGGGGGGGGGGGGGGGAGGGAGAGTGTCAGGGTGGTTTCCGGGCTTTGTTAACAAGGCTGGTGGCAGATGGGAAAAAACTGTTCTTGTGGCGTGAGGTTTTGGTCCGGATGGACCGCAGCCTCCTGCCAGAGGGGAGAGTCTCAAAGAGTCTGTGACCGGGGTGGGAGGGATCAGCCAGAATCTTCCCTGCCCGCTTCAGGGTCCTGGAGGTGTACAGTTCCTGGAGCGACAGTAGACTGCAGCCAATCACCTTCTCAGCAGACCGAATGACACGCTGCAGCCTGCCCTTATCCTTGGCTGTAGCAGCGGCGTACCAGATGGTGATGGAGGAGGTGAGGATGGACTCAATGATGGCTGTGTAGACGTGCACCATCATAGTCTTTGGCAGGTTGAATTTCTTCAGCTGCCACAGGAAGAACATCCTCTGCTGGGCTTTCTTGATGAGGGAGCTGATGTTTGGCTCCCACTTGAGATCCTGGGAGATGATGGTTCCCAGGAAGCGGAAAGATTCCACAGTGTCAATTGTGGAGTCACAGACGGTGATGGGGGCAGGTGGGGCTGGGTTCTGCCTGAAGTCCACAACCATCTCCACTGTCTTTAGAGCGTTGAGCTCAAGGTTGTTCTGGCTGCACCAGTCCAACAGATGGTCCACCTCCCATCTGTACGCGGACTCGTCACCATCAGAGATGAGTCCGATCAGGGTGGTGTCGTCCGCAAACTTCAGAAGCTTGACAGACTGGTGACTGGAGGTGCAGCTGTTGGTGTACAGGGAGAAGAGCAGAGGAGAGAGAACACAGCCTTGGGGGGAACCGGTGCTGATGGTCAGGGAGTCAGAGACGTGCTTCCCCAGCCTCACGCGCTGCTTCCTGTCAGACAGGAAGTCAGTGATCCACCTGCAGGTGGAGTTGGGCACACTCAGCTGGGAGAGCTTCTCCTGTAGCAGAACTGGGACGATGGTGTTGAAGGCAGAGCTGAAATCCACAAACAGGATCCTGGCATATATGGGACATGTGGGAAGGCTCCCTCGTTTGATCTGATTTCTCTCTACTGTGATACCTCTTACTTGTTCTAATACATAAGCACGTTAAAACACATACTTTCTGTTGCTTCTTTTAACGTTTGGGGACTCTCCGTGTTTTACACGTTTTTTTCTAGTAGCGGTAAGGGGTTGTTGGCTTAGCGTTAGCTCCACCATGGCTACCCGTTCTGCTGTTTCTCTCTCTTGAGTCTCCTCCTCTCTCCTGCTCTCTCTTTCAGATGTTCAGTTACTCCTCTGCCTCCTTTAGTGATAATGGTACGTGTAATAAATGTGGCATTTTTGTAGCTTTGAAGGCGAGGGTGTCGGAATTGGAGGCCCGGCTCCGTGCTGTTGAAAAACCAGCAGATAGCCGAGGCCTATTAGCCAGCGCGGAGCCACCGAGGGTAGCTCCCGTAGCAGTCCTTCAGCAGATCCCGCGCAGCCGGGGCCTCAAGTCGGCTGGGTGACAGTACGTAGAAAGCATAGTCCTAGATGCCAGCCCACAGGTCACCACCAACCCGTCTGTGTTTCTAACAGATTTTCCCCGCTCAGCGACACACCCGTTGAGAAGCCAACTCTGGTAATTGGCAGCTCCATATTGCCAGAATCCTACCTGAAACTGCTGGCTAAGGATAAGCGTAAATACAGTAAGATTGTTATTCATGCTGGCGGTAATGACACCCGGTTACGTCAGTCGGAGGTCACCAAAGTTAGTGTTGCTTCGGTGTGTAAGTTTGCCAAAACAATGTCGGACTCCGTAATTTTCTCTGGTCCCCTCCCCAATCTGACCAGTGACGACATGTTTAGCCGCATGCTATCATTCAACCGCTGGCTGTCTAGGTGATGTCCAGAAAACAATGTGGGCAACATTGATAACTGGCGAACATTTTGGGGAAAACCTGGTCTGATCCGGAGAGACGGCATCCATCACACTTTGGATGGAGCAGCTCTTCTTTCTAGGAATCTGGCCGAATTTATTAGTTCTCCAAACCTTTGGAGTTTGGAGAACTAAGAACTCCCTGCTTCCTGGTCTGAACCCAGGGTTCAGACCAGGAAGCAGGGTTGTAATTTAACACTCCTCTCTGCAGCTTCTGTACTGCTACCCACCCATTACCCTATTAAGACAGTGTCTCGCCCACGGCCAAAATTGAATAGATTAAAAAATAATCTAAAACAATCAGGAAAATCTCATAAAAATAAACACAACTCAGACTAAAAAGAAAAATTAAACAATTAAATGTGGCTTACTGAACATAAGAACGCTCTCTTCAAAGACTTTGCTAGTTAGTGACATGATTTATGACAATCAGATTAATATATTTTGCCTCACAGAAACCTGGCTGCAGCAAGAGGATTATGTTACTATAAATGAGTCAACCCCTACTAATTATTTAAATTTTCACATTCCTCGAAATACTGGGCAAGGAGGAGGAGTAGCAACCATCTTTCAGTCCGATTTATTGACTAGTCCCAGACCAATCAATAGCTACAACTCTTTTGAATATTTAATCCTTAGTTTTCCTGATCCAAATTGCAGAGCACTAAAACCACTTCTGTTTGTTATTTTGTAACGTCCACCAGGTCCTTACTCTCAATTTTTAGATCAGTTTTCAGACCTTTTATCTTATTTAGTGTTAAGTACAGATAAGGTTATTATAGTGGGGGATTTTAACATTCATGTTGACACTGAAAGTCATAGCTTAAATATAGCCTTTAATGCTATGTTAGACTCAATTGGCTTTGCTCAAAACATTGACAAACCTACCCACCTTTGTCTTCATTCTCTGGACCTTGTGCTGACATATGGCATTGAGTGTAAAGACATAACAATATTTTCTCATTACCCTGTCCTGCCTGACCATTTCTTAATAACCTTTGAGTTTAATTTAACCGAGTGCTCCACACCTGAAAGACAATTTCATTATAGTAGATCATTATAAGACAATGCTGTAACAAACTTCCACTCTTGATTTCCTAATTATCACAGAAAAACACAGTGGAGGGCAAAACTTTTGTTTCCTCCCCTTCACAAATTGATTCTCTTGTTCATAGTGTTACTTCATCATTGCGTGATGCATTAGACAATGCAGCCCCCTTGAAAAAGAAGGTAATTATTCATAGTAGGCAAGCTCCCTTTTTTAATTCAGAGCCGCGTAATTTAAAGCACAATGTTAGAACATTGGAGAGAAAATGCCGCTCTACACACCTAGAGGATTCCTACTTCATCTGGAAAAAGAGCATACTGTTGTATGAAAAGACACTACATCAAGCTAGAACAGCTTATTTCTCATCAATAGAAGAGAACATGAAAACTCCTAGGTTTCTCTTTAGTACAGTTGCTAAACTTACACAGAGTAATAGCTCTGTTGAGCCATCCATTCCCTTAGCTCTCAGCCGTCATGACTTTATGGGATTCTTCCTAAATAAAATTGATTATATTAAAAATAAAATCTTTGACATACTCCCGAAGATGATTACTTCATCCTCAGCAAGTGAGACAGCATTGGAAGTAACTGTAGAACCTGATCTGTGTTTGGACTGCTTTGATCCTGTGGAGCTTCCTGAGTTATCAGAAATATTAGCTTCATTTAAACCTTCAACTTGTATGTTAGACCCAATCCCAACCAAATTATTTAAGGAAGTGTTCCCTCTGATTACCAGCCCCATTTTAGATATGATTAATTTATCCTTAGTAAATGGATATGTACCACAACCTTTTAAGTTAGCTATAATTAAACCTTTGCTTAAGAAACCTTTGCTTGACTTAATAAATTACAGACCTACATCCAATCTTCCATTCTTATCTAAAATTCTTGAGAAAATAGTTGCTAATCAAATGTGTGAGCATTTAAACAGCAATGATCTGTTTGAAGAGTTTCAGTCAGGCTTCAGAGCTCATCAAAGCACTAAAACAGCTCTGATGAAAGTCACTAATGATATTCTTATGGCCTCAGATAATGGACTTGTGTCTGTACTTGTCCTGTTAGGTCTCAGTGCTGCATTTGATACAGTCAATTACAATATTCTCTTAGAAAGGCTGGAATATGCTGTAGGGATCAGGGGAACAGCGCTAGGCTGGTTTAAATATTATCTGTCTGACAGATTCCAGTTTGTTCATGTAAATGATAAATCATCTTTAAACTCCAGGGTTAATTATCTGTCTGACAGATTCCAGTTTGTTCATGTAAATGATAAATCATCTTTAAACTCCAGGGTTAATTGTGGAGTACCACAGGGCTCAGTACTTGGGCCAATTCTCTTTACTATATATATGCTTCCAATAGGTAGAATTATCAGGCAGCATGGAATACATTTTCATTGTCCTTATGATTCACACATATTGACTATGGCTCTGGAAAAAATGTATTCTGGTTGAATTAGATGGCCGTTCGCACACCGCAGATCTTGTACTCTGCCATCTGATGAAAACTGGTTTTTTTCTTCTGACTCTGCTGTCTCTCTCTGTTATAGTGATTGTAATACAGGTCCTTCTAAAAAAATTAGCATATTGTGATAAAGTTCATTATTTTCCATAATGTCATGATGAAAATTTAACATTAATATATTTTAGATTCATTGCACAATAACTGAAATATTTCAGGTCTTTTATTGTCTTAATACAGATGATTTTGGCATACAGCTCATGAAAACCCAAAATTCCTCTCTCACAAAATTAGCATATCATTAAAAGGGTCTCTAAACGAGCTATGAACCTAATCATCTGAATCAACGAGTTAACTCTAAACACCTGCAAAAGATTCCTGAGGCCTTTAAAACTCCCAGCCTGGTTCATCACTCAAAACCCCAATCATGGGTAAGACTGCCGACCTGACTGCTGTCCAGAAGGCCACTATTGACACCCTCAAGCAAGAGGGTAAGACACAGAAAGAAATTTCTGAACGAATAGGCTGTTCCCAGAGTGCTGTATCAAGGCACCTCAGTGGGAAGTCTGTGGGAAGGAAAAAGTGTGGCAGAAAACGCTGCACAACGAGAAGAGGTGACCGGACCCTGAGGAAGATTGTGGAGAAGGGCCGATTCCAGACCTTGGGGGACCTGCGGAAGCAGTGGACTGAGTCTGGAGTAGAAACATCCAGAGCCACCGTGCACAGGAAATGGGCTACAGGTGCCGCATTCCCCAGGTCAAGCCACTTTTGAACCAGAAACAGCAGCAGAAGTGCCTGACCTGGGCTACAGAGAAGCAGCACTGGACTGTTGCTCAGTGGTCCAAAGTACTTTTTTCGGATGAAAGCAAATTCTGCATGTCATTTGGAAATCAAGGTGCCAGAGTCTGGAGGAAGACTGGGGAGAAGGAAATGCCAAAATGCCAGACGTCCAGTGTCAAGTACCCACAGTCAGTGATGGTCTGGGGTGCAGTGTCAGCTGCTGGTGTTGGTCCACTGTGTTTTATCAAGGGCAGGGTCAATGCAGCTAGCTATCAGGAGATTTTGGAGCACTTCATGCTTCCATCTGCTGAAAAGCTTTATGGAGATGAAGATTTCATTTTTCAGCACGACCTGGCACCTGCTCACAGTGCCAAAACCACTGGTAAATGGTTTACTGACCATGGTATCAGTGTGCTCAATTGGCCTGCCAACTCTCCTGACCTGAACCCCATAGAGAATCTGTGGGATATTGTGAAGAGAACGTTGAGAGACTCAAGACCCAACACTCTGGATGAGCTAAAGGCTGCTATCGAAGCATCCTGGGCCTCCATAAGACCTCAGCAGTGCCACAGGCTGATTGCCTCCATGCCACGCCGCATTGAAGCAGTCATTTCTGCAAAAGGATTCCCGACCAAGTATTGAGTGCATAACTGTACATGATTATTTGAAGGTTGACGTTTTTTGTATTAAAAACACTTTTCTTTTATTGGTCGGATGAAATATGCTAATTTTGTGAGATAGGAATTTTGGGTTTTCATGAGCTGTATGCCAAAATCATCCGTATTAAGACAATAAAAGACCTGAAATATTTCAGTTAGTGTGCAATGAATCTAAAATATATGAATGTTAAATTTTCATCATTACATTATAGAAAATAATGAACTTTATCACAAT
Organism: Girardinichthys multiradiatus; assembly: GCF_021462225.1. NCBI lineage: Eukaryota > Metazoa > Chordata > Actinopteri > Cyprinodontiformes > Goodeidae > Girardinichthys > Girardinichthys multiradiatus. The sequence continues at coordinate 43,747,485 of NC_061804.1, read as the reverse complement.
ATGCTAATTTTTTGAGAAGGACCTGTATCAGATTCTCTGCTGGTGTCTGTGTTGCTGGCCATTGTAGCAGCAGTCAGTTTACGTGCGGGGTTCCCCTTGACGTCATGAAAGAGCGCAACAAAATAGCAAAGGAGTAGCCTGGAAATCTTTTTAGTGAAAGTTATGACCATTTATCTCAACAATTGTTCATTTCAGTGGCATTGCTTCGCATAAATGTAATTGGATTTATCATGAAAATTGGATGTCACAGGCACTTGAAGGTATTATTAGCGCCTGTGAGTGGGCAGCAAAGCCTCGGTGACCCGTCCCGTATGGGTTGTACTGGAATTCTAATTTCCCCTCGGGGATCAATAAAGTATCTTTGAATTGAATTGAATTGAATTTTTTGAGATGTTGATCAGCTGCTCCGGGTTGTAAAAAAAACAAACAAAAAAAAACATATTTTTGCTATAGTTACACATCATAACAAACAAAGTATAAGTAAAAATCCTTCCAGTTGCACAGTATGCAGAGGGAATTCTGACATCCAAAACAGCAATGTTTTAGCCAGCAATGGAGGAATGACAGTTTTTAAAAAGAATAATCAGTATGAAACTAAGGGTGTATTCACACTTGTCACTTTTGGTGCGCTTTAAACGGACCAGAGTTTGTTTCTCCCCCTTGGTCTGGACCTTTTGTGCAGGTATGAATACACCCAAGTGAACCCTGGTCCGGACCACACAACCGGACCAAGACCCGCCTTTTGAGGTGGTCTCGGTCCGCTTCCAGACGGACTCAGGTGCGGTTCGCTTATGGTCTGAATGTGAACCGGCCCTGATCCAAACCAACTGCAGAAAACGTACGTCTCTTTGGACTTAACAAGCCACCAAAGCAAAGGTGCAAATGTGTACATTATACTCAAATCATACCTGGCCAGCTGATTGTGGGACAGGGCACGCAGAGCCCACCGTCTTCTTCGCCGTTCAGCACGCATTGTCCAACGCTGTTCCAAACTTATAAATAGAACGTCACAAAATCTGTGTTGAATGAGCTGCTCTTCACTCTCACAATAATATTGCAGCTGTAATAACGGCACAAATATGCAGAATAGAGGTGCAGCACGTCTACAGCTGTTTTCCTAGATTTCCGGGTGTGTGCTCTGCTCCGCCCCCGTCATTTCTGTCCAATGGGAACAATGATCGTCACCCGCGTGGCTTTGTTTACAAGTAATAGTTCACTTGCAAAGAGTACAATGTGAAAGCAAACTGCAACAAACCTAAAAAATAAAGTTCGCTTTTGCTCCGGACCAAACAAGCAGACCAAAGGACTTTCCTGGTGTGAATACACCCTAACAGAGCTACTTCAACATGCTGCCACCTTGAGCGATGCAGTTCCAGATTCTGACCCTATAGGTTTTTTTCACCTAAAAAAATAACATCAAGAACAGGAGGACTGAAAAAACAGTACATACATGTGCTATTCTCTGTGTTTGTTAAAAGGATGGCAACAGAAATTTAACTTTATCATTCAGCAGTCTTGTTAAGCCACTTTTAATCATTTTATTGGTTTTCACCAACCTTTACAAGTTGACAGTCTTAGTAAGACTCCCTTCCCTTGATGGGAAAAGATCTATAAAGGTAGGAGTTGACTGAACTGCAGCCTGGGACAAAGACTCTGTTGAAACATGTGCCTGCAAAGCCATTTCTTAAAACGGCAGCTGATGTTGATCAGAAAGCAGATGGGCAGTTCGATATCTGTCATCCCCAGACAATACACCAAAACTTCAAGATGGTTGGGTTGTGCAACAATAGGTTTGGTGCCAAAGAAATTTGTTTACAAAGTAATTTAGATTAAAATTACCAAGTAAGTATACCACCTAATCAGTGGCGGATGCTGGTCTTTCAAGGAGGGGAAGTTCAATTTCAAGATCACTGATTGGCTCATTTCGCAGTCAATCAAAAAGGAATTCAGCCTCAGACAGATCATCCACTCATCATGCAGAAGCTGAGTGTCCGGGCCAGCCGAGGCCAGCCCACTGCCCCATAGACCCCCAGAGACGCTGAGCATCCAATGGGCGGGACAAAGCCCAGCATTTTTGCATTGCTATTGAAGTCACTGTTTAAAGCACTGTGAAGCTGCGGAAATGAGTGAGAGGAAAGCCACGTCATTACCAGTGATAAGAAGCTGATTCTGAACCAAAGTTGAGCGCGTTGTAGTGCATATTTAGTCAATGACATGTACACACAACAGTATATATTTGATCACTTATTTTTTGACATTTTAGGGGAAGCTGAGCTTCCCTTGCAGTCTTGCAGTTCACACCGAACGCGGATTCTGCAATAGGAGCGGCCGATTTACATGTTATAGTGGCGCGAGGCGGTGCGAGAGCGATGGACAAGTTGAAAAAATTGAACTTTTTTCTAAATTTGCATCACGTCAACCAATCAGGGACTGGATGTGGCTGTGATGTAGGGTGAAGGACCGCAGCGGAGAAGAAGCAGTTGTCAGTGAAGATGGAGGACCAGATCATAGTGGGGGTGTGCGGCAAGCCAGAGTTGTATAACTCAACTAATTACTTTTACCGAGACAAGTACAGAAAGGAACTGGCCTGGTTATGTTTAGGCACAAATATCTTATATTTAGGAGATGTGGACATTAAAAATCGGCTGTTTTTTTATTGAGCTGAGATTTATTTACTCACCAAAGACAGATGGACAGGATTTCAGCAGCGGGGATACAGCGCCGGTAGTTAGTGTCCCGGAGGCCGATTCGTCTCCCAACGCGGGACAGCAGATCTCCGAACTGGGTCCTGGATAGACGGAAATACCGCTGAAATCAACCGTCATCCAGATGCAGCTCCTGGAGTAGGTGGTGGTACTCTCCGAACTGTTCCCATCCCTGAAGAATCTGGTGAACCCAGGGACGTTGACGTCGGCGGCATTTTTCGGCTCTCCACAGGTAAAACACAGTAATTAGGTCCGTGAAATCTATGTCTGCCATGTTCAGTTGAAACCAGCAAGCAGCAGATAGAAGCTCCTCCTATTTGATGACGTGGCGAAGCATTGCCATTGGTTGCCATTTGGCAACGCGGAGTTCACGCGGAATGTGAAGCGAGCAACAGCACACAAATGACGCGAAATATTCGCTGAATCCATGTTCACTGTGAACGCACCATTAGAGCAATCGCCACTGCACCTAATAATCATGAATAAATACTTTAACTGCTCACAGTCTTTGTCTATTGTTATTTTATTAATACCTGCCTGGTAAATCTGGTACAATAGATGAAGGAGTGAATTCATGCACTGGTGTTTTTGAACAGCTAGTCCTAGCCACAAATACAGAATAAACACAAATAATCTTCAAAATAGTCATTTATTAACCAAATAATTTAACTTCTTTTTAAATACTTCAATTAACAAACTCTTTAACTAGGCTGGTAACATTCAACTTATACTGCAAAGTAAAAATTTGAAGTATAGGATATACCTCCGATACTGGTGCTGTTAGCTTCCTTAGCCTCTCTAACGTAAGGCAGTTAAAGTAAGGCAGTTGAATGATATGTTGCATATGACCGTCTTCAATGTTTTGACGGTAATCTCCCTTTCTTTTTCCAACAGATATGAATCTGCTCTTGTAAAGACTGTTGGGCAGCTGTATACACAAGAGTCCATCTACTAAAACGCTACAAGTTAGTTAATGACAATTTTGGACACTCATACCCATGCATTTATTCTGATTGCCCTTGTATATTCCAAATTGGAATGCTTTTTATAGTCATTTAAGCAGGTCACATACTAATCAAAGTGTTGAAAATATGGTGGATGTAATTTTCTAATTTAAACCATATTTAATAAACTGAGTTAACACATAGTATGACTGGGTACTCAGGATTTAAGTCACTGAACATCTGCATTACATTTATGGCTGGAAAATATATCTGTTTATAAAAATTTGTGATTGAGATTGAATATGTTTTGGGTTTTTGGATATGGTAATCATGTGATACTACTTGTGCCAGACTTGGTTTTAAGCTGTGTGTTAACCTTCTTCTGCACTATGTATTTTTGTCTGGTTGATATAAGTGCTTCACATGCATTCCCACTATTACCACCAACATGTCCCAGCTGGACCACTACTCTGAGAGTTGGTCATTGATCATCTATGTGAATAAACATCCAGATGCAGGCGTTGATCAGTCTCCAGAAGATGTTGACATTATAGTTAAAGGTGTGGAGGTGCTTCATGAACTCAATGATGTCGGCACAGCTTGGGCCTTACTGTTTGGGATCATATGAGCTGAACCTGAGCTATCCAACTGACCTCAGGTACACTTTTGAATTCATTCAGAAGATGCTGATGGAACTTGATACACACAGGCTCTCAACCAAAATCCAGGTACTCAAAAACAAACTGCTGGAATGAATGCATGAAACCATTAGTTTTGTGACCTGGGGGCTCTTCAGGGTACTCAAATGTTTTTGTTACCCTGTTAACTTGAGTGGTAGTTTTGACTGATTTTTTGTAATTTCTTACTGTTAATGTTTTTACCTGAAAGGTTGAAGTTTCAAATTGAACTCTAAGCAACTGACCAGGGGACCAGATTTGGCCTGCTGATGCTTTTGTGAAGTCCTTTGTAAGGGCTCCTTAATTTGGCCCACAAACATAAGATTGTTTGGGTTTTCTTGTTATAATATTTGTCATTATGTGTCAAAACTGTGTGTACAACAGTTTCAGGCAGTAAGATGGCTTTTATTGTAGCCACTGTCAGCCATACTGGGTAAAAGATTCTGGCTACTGGTGTTCTGATGCTTATTTACATTGTCTCCTGCAAAGTCATTACAGGTCCTTCTCAAAATATTAGCATATTGTGATAAAGTTCATTATTTTCTATAATGTCATGATTAAAATTTAACATTCATATATTTTATATTCATTGCACACCAACTGAAATATTTCAGGTCTTTTATTGTCTTAATACGGATGATTTTGGCATACAGCTCATGAAAACCCAAAATTCCTATCTCACAAAATTAGCATATCATTAAAAGGGTCTCTAAACGAGCTATGAACCTAATCATCTGAATCAACGAGTTAACTCTAAACACCTGTAAAAGATTCCTGAGGCCTTTAAAACTCCCAGCCTGGTTCATCACTCAAAACCCCAATCATGGGTAAGACTGCCGACCTGACTGCAGTCCAGAAGGCCACTATTGACACCCTCAAGCAAGAGGGTAAGACACAGAAAGAAATTTCTGAACGAATAGGCTGTTCCCAGAGTGCTGTATCAAGGCACCTCAGTGGGAAGTCTGTGGGAAGGAAAAAGTGTGGCAGAAAACGCTGCACAACGAGAAGAGGTGACCGGACCCTGAGGAAGATTGTGGAGAAGGGCCGATTCCAGACCTTGGGGGACCTGCGGAAGCAGTGGACTGAGTCCGGAGTAGAAACATCCAGAGCCACCGTGCACAGGCGTGTGCAGGAAATGGGCTACAGGTGCCGCATTCCCCAGGTCAAGCCACTTTTGAACCAGAAACAGCGGCAGAAGCGCCTGACCTGGGCTATAGAGAAGCAGCACTGGACTGTTGCTCAGTGGTCCAAAGTACTTTTTTCGGATGAAAGCAAATTCTGCATGTCATTCTGAAATCAAGTTGCCAGAGTCTGGAGGAAGACTGGTGAGAAGGAAATGCCAAAATGCCAGAAGTCCAGTGTCAAGTACCCACAGTCAGTGATGGTCTGGGGTGCCGTGTCAGCTGCTGGTGTTGGTCCACTGTGTTTTATCAAGGGCAGGGTCAATGCAGCTAGCTATCAGGAGATTTTGGAGCACTTCATGCTTCCATCTGCTGAAAAGCTTTATGGAGATGAAGATTTCATTTTTCAGCACGACCTGGCATCTGCTCACAGTGCCAAAACCACTGGTAAATGGTTTACTGACCATGGTATCACTGTGCTCAATTGGCCTGCCAACTCTCCTGACCTGAACCCCATAGAGAATCTGTGGGATATTGTGAAGAGAACGTTGAGAGACTCAAGACCCAACACTCTGGATGAGCTAAAGGCCGCTATCGAAGCATCCTGGGCCTCCATAAGACCTCAGCAGTGCCACAGGCTGATTGCCTCCATGCCACGCCGCATTGAAGCAGTCATTTCTGCAAAAGGATTCCCGACCAAGTATTGAGTGCATAACTGTACATGATTATTTGAAGGTTGACGTTTTTTGTATTAAAAACACTTTTCTTTTATTGGTCGGATGAAATATGCTAATTTTGTGAGATAGGAATTTTGGGTTTTCATGAGCTGTATGCCAAAATCATCTGTATTAAGACAATAAAAGACCTGAAATATTTCAGTTAGTGTGCAATGAATCTAAAATATATGAATGTTAAACAGCTCCAAAGAAGACTGAGCTCTGTGCAGTAAACAGAGAACTCATAGTCCAATCAGTCTGGGCTTTGTTTGGAGGTGTGCGAAACTTGGAATTTTGGTATTGATCCAATACCAAGTAAATACAAGGCTAGTAAAATAATTCCCTAATATATGGCTCTGTGAATTATCAAGGTGAATTAACAAAATGATTATAATTAGGTCTGTAAATGTAATCCGCATGTAGCCTAAATACGAATACTATTTTTCCTTCAACAGTTAACAAAAAGAGTTATTATATTTAGCCATATTCATATTTCAGGGTTAAGGTTTATACAAGTGTATACTTTTGAGTTCCAAAAAACAATATATACTTTTTTTAACTGGTTAAATTTATAATAGTTGATAACTGTGCTTAAATTGTATCTCTGATCACCAATAACATTGCTGAAAACATTTACTTGAATATTCCTGATTTTTTGCTGAAAAGCCTATGCCAGAGACCTCTAGGGATCTCCCTCCTCCTTCCTGAACAATTTTTACAGCTCAGAGTTCTCTCGAGGCAAGTGTGAAATGTTTATATATGTTTCTGTAAATTTGTGGTGTTTTCACAGTAGCAAATGACTTTTCTGCAGACATCATGTGGCAGTGTCCTTACCAGCTGCAGTGAATAACCTCAACAAAGCGCTTCTCTACCTCTCCACCTTCACGGGCTGCTGTCTCTACTCTCTGATGGCAGGGCATGGAGGGGAGGGGCAGTGAGCAGGAGAGAGAGATGTTTGCACAGAGAGAAAGAAGCTGCACTTGACTGAACTCTATGAAAAACTTCGAGAAATTTGGTGGATGCATAAAAGAGAATCTGAAACTTAGACTTTTCAAGTTAATTTGAAGAACAAAGGTAATAACAATACATAAAGCAATTGTTATTGGAACATGTAATGTTTGTACATGTAAAGCAATTTTATGCTTCACATGTGAGGAACAGGCTGTTTTGATTATTAATTAATAAAGGCCTGTTTTAAGAAAAGTTGTGACTTTTCCCGCCTCTGTTAACAATTGTTTTCTATTTTTAACATTTGAATTAGACGAACTAAACTCAATTAGAACTAACGTAACCACATCAAGTTACTCTTACTCAATAATCCTGTATTGCTTTTAAGTGTATCCAGTTAATTCGCTGAACTTAACTTTTTCAAATAAGTTTAACGTAGGCTTCATACATTGAAAGAAAGTAACCAAATTAAGTTTAAGAAGCTTAAGTCCAACATATCTAATTTTTAAGTTTATGTAAGGTTCTTTCATAGGTTTAGTTTTCATTTTTCATTAATTTAATGATTATATGCTGGCCATTGCCTACAAAATCAGTTGTCCTCAGATAGGAGATAATCATTTCAACTTGATAAAAAAAAATTTATTTAATTGTATATCCTTACCAAATGAAAGATGTTAAGGTTTTTATGACTTTGTATTATTTATCACTCATCTAAGTGCTTTTCCCTCCTTACATGTTACAGGAAGGGAGATGGTCACAAGAATGAGTTATGCTTTTATTCTTTTATTATTTTATTATTTTATTAGCAGCATCTGGGGGCTATACACCAGGTGCCTACTTCCCACTTCCTCTGTTTGTTTATAATCAAGACAAATGAACCCTAAACTTTCTGACCCCCCACACACACACACACACACACCCACCCTGAATGATGTTTGAACTGTGTGTGACCAAGCATGTATAAATAAAGAGAGAGGGGGCTAATACTTCGTAGTTTGTGTTGCACAGCTACCCTTGCTGCAAGTATAACTGACTCTGTGTCATTCCTTACCTCTGAGTTGACTAAATAATACCTATCATTAATTTGGTCCTTCGGAGCCGGAGATTATAAGAACTAAACTGATTTTATCTTTCTTTGCAGTGACTGGCGGATCTCCGGGAACAGCCTGACGTCGAGTTAAGCGCTGCTGCACAGCCGCATCTAGGCCTGGTGGCTGAAAGTCCCGGTGTGTGACATTCGCATCTGGCCGGTGGATCATTGTCTTGCTCGATGCCAGGTGACTCTGGGAGGTCCGACAGAGTCACCTAGAAGTCAACGCCGAGGTGAGACAGTTTTAAAATACAGTACATGAGATAAGAGTAAGTGCTATATAAATGAAAGAAGAAAAGTACTTAAAAGTAGTTTGGTAGTGTGTCACCGCAAGGACACTGCATTGGAAAGGTTTTATTTCGCCGCAAAGAAATAGTGATAAATTTAGGTAGGATCTCGCCACAAGGAGATCAGAGACGACTGGGCGCCGTAAAGTGAACTGGATAATTTGGTTGGTAACATTCCGCCGGAAGGGAATGAAATTAAGTGTTGAATAATAAAGACAGCTCATAAACTAAACTAGGTCGACCATACATATTGCTGAAGGGACATAAATATGTTAAAATACTAACTGTGTGAGTGTTGTTTTGTGTGTTTGGAAGACTAAGCATTTTGGAAGAATCTTAGTAGGATTCTGCTGGTATTGTGTTTTCTTTTGCCCAGAATAGAAAGACGTATTGGAGATTCTTGGAGATAAAGGTCGGGTTTAATCCCAGAAAATTAACACCGCTGCGAATTAGTCGCAGTAGAAGGGCGTGTTAATGTCCTTTCCTTGAATTTTATGCCAGTGAACTTCTATCTGGGACATTTATAGTATTGTGAACTAAAATTAAACATCATGGGGAAGAAACAAAGTAAACTAATTAACTTGGAAGGGGATGTAAAATTTATGGAGAATTATGTAAAAGGAGCAGGTATGATCTGTCATAGGTGGAATAAAAAACATGGTTTCTTGGGTAAACTAAATATTAACGACATCTTAAAATTGCAAAGGGATTTAAAATTAGAAATAATGAATACCAAGAAACCAACTAAAAAGGTAACAGAGAAAGGTCGAGTATAAATTCTCAGACAAATGGCTGGAACAAAGTAAATTAAGAAACATGCAGAGGCAAGATAAGGACGAGAAGCGACAGGAGAAGCTGACAGCTGCAGTCTTGGTGCGCCCACATGAGGATACAGTGGTCGCATCCGGACAACGAGGTGTTCAGCCCCCTGCCGTGCAGGAAGCTGGACAGGAGCCTGGAGCACAACAAATTGGAGGAGAGATAGAAGGAGCTGTAGCAGTTCCTAAAACTCCTATAAGTAAGCAAGAAAAAATAAGCAATGCTTTTAAAACAGAAGAACAGAGCTCTTCTAGTGAGTCCTGGTCTCCTAATTCCTGGGGGGGGGTACAGGAGTGCGAACTAGGAGTAAAGATAAGAAAACAATTCCTAGCATATACCCAGGCGAAGCCTTAATGGCTCACGAACAGAAATTTCATCCATCTGAAATAAATTTAGAGGGAGACACATTTCCTCTAGTTGAGGTAGCAAATCCAAATATAGGTGACGCTAATCACCGACAGCCGCCAACTATTCTAGTATATAGACCATGGACACAGGAAGACAGAACTGCTGCTTTAAAAGGTATCCCATCGATACAAGAAGGCGTGGAAGAATTTCTAGAAGTTATTACAGAACTCAGAGGAAGCTTTCATCTTAATGGCAGAGAGATGCTCCAGTGTTTTACCCAGCTGTTTGGTCATCGCTGGTGCAGAGTAGCAGGAGGTTTCACTGGATGTGATGACAATGGTGACATATTGGCACATAATTCACTAGATTTAAGGGACGCCTTACGCTTACTGTTTGAAAGAATTCGAAGAGTTTATATACAGACAGCAGATTATGGTAAAATCTCACAATGCAAACAGAAGGATGAAGAAGACCCACAAGATTTCTTGGATAGGATGAGACGTGTTTTTAGAGCAAACTCTGCTATACCATATGATGAAGCAGAGGCAGGAGCCTATCAACAACAGTTGAAGAGAGCCTTGTTGCAAGGCCTTAAAATTGAACTCAGACGGTATATAGATAAACACTGGGTTCATCAAAATACAGGAACTGTTACACAAGCTTTGGAATATGCGGAGCACGCTCATAAAACACAGCGAGATAGGAAGACAGATACGTTTGGAATGCAAGACAATTTAATGGCTTTGCATCGTTCAGGGGCAAGCGGGCAAAGAGGACGGAGGGGATTTAGGGGTCACAGAGGAGGAGGAGGAGGAGGAGGAGGGCCACGACACACCTACACACAGAGCAATGTGTGTCTGAGGTGTGGAAAAATAGGACAATTTTACAAAACCCTGGCGCAAGAGATGACAATTGCTGGATTTGCAATGAGCCAGGACATTTTGCAAGAGAATGTAATGAAAAGCAGGTGTATAACCCCAACTCTACCCAGAATTGACAATTACAGCCAAAGCCTCCACCTCCTCCCCCACTAGCAGAGAGAAACAATAGTGAAATAGAGGAAGTTGACATACAAGCAGCATTGGAACTTATAGCACTAAGTAGGACGCAAGATTTGCCATATAAAAACATAATAATAAATGGCAAAGTATATAGCTGTTTGTGTGATACGGGGGCATGTAGAACTGTGCTAACTAAACCTCCACCCGGAGTAAAATATTCTAACACCGCAGTGCATGTTAGATCAGCAGCTGGCACATCAGAGGTACATTACCTAAGTGCACCAGTAACAATAACAGAACCTGAGACCAAACTTACTTGTCAGGCTCCCGTTCTAAGTCAAAAATGTCCAGTAAACCTGTTGGGAAGAGATCTTATGCAAAAGTTGCATATAAATATAGTATCAACAGAAACAGGTATGAAGGCTGTAGTGGAAGAAGATGCCCTAGTCCTAAATGAACTCTCACAGCCACATTATTACTGGTCCCTCGATCTAGGCCCCACACCAACAGCTCGAGAACTGCTGAGGAGAACCAGAGAAAAACAAACTTCCCAAGAAACACAGTACATGCCAGATACTGAGCTCCATGTAACCATGAGATATAAAAATACTGCAGGGCCAGATCATCAGTGTGATACTGTTTTTCATAGAGAAAATAATCAGACTGTTACCATACAGCACCTGTATGTTGACCCCAAAACAGGGAAATCCTCCACCTCAATCATACTGTCAGGAAGACAGCTTCAACAGTTTAAAGGCAGTACACCTCATCTGTCATTAACTAAACCTGTGGGGGGTCAGTGGAAAGAATTAGAAAACTTTATACAGCATGCTGAAAGAGGGAGATATGAGGCATTAACAAGCTCTGACTGGAAAGTAGATCCTAACACAGGAATCTGGAAACTCACTCTAGGGTGGATAGTCAAAGTTCATCCAAAGACACATTTGGATGAGGCAAAGTGACAAATACAGGGCCTAGCTGAAAGCAAAGAGAGCAACAGGCACCCTGCCCTAGCTGCTGTCCCACCTGAACTGTGGTCCCAATCATCAACTGATGTAGGACTTATAAAGGGGTTTCCACCATATAAGGTTAAATTAATATCTGAAGAACGGCCAGTAGTTTGCCAGTACCCCTTGAAGCCAGAAGCTGAAGAGGGTATTAAGCCAGTAATACAAGATATGTTGAAGTCAGGAATATTAAGGGAAGCACCTGATGCTACATGCAACACACCAATCTTTCCAGTACAGAAAGCCAGCACAGGAAAGTGGAGGATGGTTCAGGATCTTAGACCGATAAATAAAATAGTGTGACATGTGGTTCCAGACGTCCCGAATCCACATACATTACTACATTCATTAACTCCAGATAAAAAATATTTCTCAGTGGTAGATCTTAGCAATACACTTACACCAGACTACCACAAGGCTTCAGTGAAAGCCCACATGTATATACACAAGCCTTAAGATACTCCATGAGTACCTGTGTGGCGCCTGAACATAGTCAAGTCCTGTTGTATGTAGATGATATTCTTATAGCTTCAGACACTCAACAACACTGTGAGAAAACTACTATAACAGTTTTGAAACATCTCCACCAGACGGGGCACAAAGCCTCTAGGGATAAACTGCAGTTTTGCAAGGAGAAAGTGATTTATTTGGGACATATGTTATCACAACATGGTCATTCCCTCCTAAGTAGTAGAAAAACAGCCATATAGGTAGCCCCAAAACCACGAACTAAACAACAAATGATGTCCTTTCTGGGACTGTGCAATTTTTGCAGAGAATGGCTACCAGACTATGCAGCCATTGTACAACCCTTGCAATCTATGATCTATGGCAAAGACATGACATTAAAAGACAAAATCACATGGATTAAGGAAGGAGAAGTAGCATTCACAGAGCTAAAAAATCTGCTTCAAACAACAGTCACCTTAGCTCTGCCGGATTATAGCCAGCCTTTCACACTTTGTGTAGATGCATGTAAGGGTTATATGAAAGCTGTATTAACCCAACCATTTGGCTCCAAAAACAGACCTTTAGCATTTTATTCTAAAAAACTGGACACTGTGGCATCTGGATTTCCAAATTGTTTGCAGAGCTGCATCGCAGCAGCAGAAGCTGTGAAGCAGACAGCTGAAATTGTGCTGTGCTACCCGCTCACACTGAAAGTTCTTCATTCAGTGTCACTTATATTACTACAAACTTCACTTCCTTTCTTGACTCATACAAGGCATATTACGTTGACCTCATTGTTACTCTCACAACCAACTATAACTTTGCAAAGATGTGGTCCACAGAACCCTAGCACATTAATTCCAACAGCAGAAGATGGGAAACCACATTCTTGCAAAACAAAGGTTGAGGAAGATACAAAACCTAGGCAAGATATCTCTCAGACTCCTCTGAAAAACTCACAAAGAATCTTTGTAGATGGATCAGCATCAAAAGATGAATATGGAAAAAACAGAGTTGGTTATGCAGTAACCACTGAAACTAAAATTATAGAATCACAGGCCCTGCCCCATACATGCTCAGCATAGACTGCAGAGCTGTATGCTGTTATCAGAGCGTGTGAACTATATGAAGGAAAAATCCTAACCATTTATACAGACAGCCAATATCTATTCAGTTCTATTCACCATTTTGCTAAAATATGGGAGAATAGTGGGTTTAAGACATCATCTGGAACAGAATTAACACATTTTAATCTGTTAAAACGACTGCTGTTAGCTATCCAGCTACCTGCAAAGATAGCACTTTGTAAATGTAAAGCGCATCAATCTGATGAAGCCATGGAAACGAAGGGGAACACCTTTGCTGATATTTCTGCTAAAATAGCTTCGAGGCTTCCCCTCACTTTGAAAATGTCAGATCTCTTATTTATAGATACAGATGTGCTGAAAGATTCACAACAATCTGCACCAGCTGCAGAAGTTAAATCTTGGCTGAATAGAGGGGTCATAAAGAAAGATGACATTTATAATTTGGGAAATAAGCCAATATTACCAAAGAATTTATACAAGACGGCGGCCCATGCGACACACGGGGTTTCCCATGTGTCGAGCGGGGGGATGGTACACTTAGTAAATCTACATTTCCATACCATAAATATTTCTGATTATGCAAAAAACTTTTGTAGATCATGTATTATCTGCTGCAATCATAATCCACAGGGGAACATGAGACCCAAAAGAGGCCAGTTCCCAACAGCTATTCATCCTTTTCACACGATACACATGGATTTCATAGAGTTATCGTGGTCAGGGGGAAAGAAATATTGTTTAGTGGTTATAGATGCATTTTCAAAGTGGGTAGAAATGTACCCTGCCAAACACTGTGATGCGCTCACAGTGGCGAAGAGTTTAGTGACGCATTTCTTCCTTACATATGGTATCCCACAAATCATAAGATCAGATAATGGGACTCATTTTGTAAATAATGTAATAGAACTGTGCTCTAAAGCATTAGGGTTTCAGTTAAAAAACCATTGTTCTTACCACCCACAATCTGCTGGGCTGGTTGAACGAACAAATGGAACAATAAAAAATAGATTAAGGAAAACAATGGAAGAAACAGGGAGGCCATGGCCTGAATGTCTATCTCTGGTTAAATTATGGATGAGAATAACTCCAAATCAAACTGGTCTTACTCTATTTGAAATAGTACATGGAAGACCTTTTCCATTGCCATCAGAAATGGATGACATAGGAAAAGTACAGCAGGAAACATCATTAGCTGAATGGATGAATAAAATGTTACAAACAAAAGAAATACAGTTGTCCAGTAGTCTGCCAGTAAATTCTGCTCCGATTTCACAGAACAACCGGAGGCCTGGGGACCTGGTCCTGATTAAGACACTTCACAGAAAGGACTGGAGCACCCCCTGCTGGAAAGGGCCATATCGTGTTCTCCTGACCACACCGACAGCTCTGAAAATCGCAGAGAGACCATCCTGGATCCACAAGAGCCACTGTAAGCTAATATTGCCGTTACAGGAGTCCAACCAACCGACGGGGTAACAGGGGAAGACGGGTACAAAGGGGTTGGAAACCCATATGGTCCAACATCTCAAACCGGCAAAGAAAACAACTGACCTGTGCCCAATTCAGCATGGCTTTTTGTAACGTGTGGACAGAACTGATAAGCCTGAGCTTAAACCTGGTAGCAGGGCTCTTTCTCTGTTTAAGACAGGATCCACAGGATGTAACATCACATGAGAAGAGATGGACAAAAAGCAGATGATTATGATGACATGTTGTAAATGAATATATCTTCAATGCCTGAGTGTATTCATACTTGTACTTCATAAAATGACCTTATAGCAGAAAATCGAAAGAAGTTGCTGTTTAAGTGAAATGAGAAAAAGTGCAATGATGATATGAACAAGGCTTGTTTTAATTCTTTAATTTTTTATTATTACATTTTGTTTCTTTGTTTTATTATATTGTTTCACTCTGCCATGATTGGTGGTTGCCTAGGGGCGGAGGAACCGTGTAAGTGTTTCCCACAAAATAATCTATTTTCCGTCCTGTGGGTTTGTGCTTACACAGAGTGTTTCATTTTACATGTATTTACTCATGACTTATTCGTGATAAAACAGGGGGGAACTGTTAGGGTTTTTATGACTTTGTATTGTTTATCACTCATCACTCAAGTGCTTTTCCCTCCTTACATGTTACAGGAAGGGAGATGGTCACAAGAATGAGTTATGCTTTTATTCTTTTATTCTTTTATTAGCAGCATCTGGGGGCTATTCACCAGGTCCCCACTTCCCACTTCCTCTGTTTGTTTATAATCAAGACAAATGAACCCTAAACTTTCTGACCCCCCCCCACACACACACACACACACACACACACACACACACACACACACACACACACACACACACACACACACACCCTGAATGATGTTTGAATTGTGTGTGACCAAGCATGTATAAATAAAGAGAGAGGGGGCTAATACTTCGTAGTTTGTGTTGCACAGCTACCCTTGCCGAGTTGACTAAATAATACCTATCAAAAGAGTACGAGCGGAGCGGAGCAGGAGTTTGGTCCGCATTGCCGGCACTAAGTCGGACTTGTTCCCGGTGCATGTTGGACTCCGGCAGGGCTGCCCTTTATCACCGGTCCTGTTCATAACTTTTATGGACAGGATTTCTAGACGCAGCCAAGAGCCGGAGGGGGTCTGATTTGGGGACCAGTGGATTTCGTCTCTTCTGCTGGCCCCCTCTAGCCAAGACCTACAGCATGCGCTGTGGCGGTTCGCAGCCGAGTGTGAAGTGGCTGGGATGAGGATCAGCTCCTCCAAGTCCGAGGCCATGGTACTTGACCGGAAAAGGGTGGCTTGTCCTCTTCAGGTTGGAGGGGAATTCCTGTCTCAAGTGGAGGAGTTTAAGTATCTCGGGGTCTTGTTCACGAGTGAGGGAAGAATGAAGCGGGAGATCGACAGACGGATCGGTGCGGCTGCCACAGTAATGGGGGCACTGTGCCGGTCCGTTGTGGTGAAGAGAGAGCTGAGCCAAAAAGCAAAGCTCTCAATTTACCGGTCGGTCTACGTTCCTACCCTCACCTATGGCCATGAACTTTGGGTCATGACCGAAAGAACGAGATCCCGGATACAAGCGGCTGAAATGAGCCGGGCACTCCCTTAGAGATAGGGTGAGGAGCTCGGCCATCCGGGAGGGGCTCGGAGTAGAGCCGCTGCTTCTCCACATCGAGAGGAGTCAGTTGAGGTGGCTCGGGCATCTATACCGGATGCCTCCTGGACACCTTCCTCGGGAGGTGTTCCAGGCACGTCCCACCGGGAGGAGGCCCAGGGGACGGCCCAGGACACACTGGAGGGACTATGTCTCTCGGCTGGCCTGGGAACGCCTTGGGCTCCCCCTGGAGGATCTGGAGGAAGTGTCTGGAGAGAGGGACGTCTGGGCGTCTCTGCTGAGTCTGCTGCCGCCGCGATCCGGTCACGGACAAGCGGAAGACAACGAGTATGAGTACAAAAGAGTACATTGAAATCTGTATTAAAAGCTACAAACTGTGAGTTTTGAACAATATTTACTATTATTTTGTGGTTGCTCAAAATGTGTCCCACATATTTGTCACAACAGTCAGAAATTTATCAAAACAATAAAATCAGGCAACTACAAGGATAGCTACATTCCCGAGGACCCCATTTTCAAACATCCAACTCCACTGCGTGCTTCGAGAATACTCAAACTCTCTTAAGTTTGCTATGTTCTCTTAAACCTGTTCATATTTTTGGACAGTGCTACTGTCACAACCATAACATGTCAACACCGTCCTTTTTGTATAAAAAACAGATAATGACATAAATGTTTATTTTTTAAGAAGAGGTCTGAAGTAGGTAGCAACAGAGGGGAAACAAGATGGCTAATGTGAACAATTCATGCATATTATGAGAAAGTAGGTTTTTGTCACCACAGTGATGTACAGTCTGTGTCGTGACAAAAACCTCCAAATGGTCCTCAACAGAGGCTAGAATGTTATTGTTGATCACAATAAATACCAATATGACCTGCAATGTTTCATGAACTTCTTTTATATTTTTATTTATGTAATTCCCCCTATATTTCTTCCATATCGTCCAACCCTAGGGGCGAGGTCTGCCTTTCCTCTCTCTCAATTCACTATGTTGGGACCCACAGCCATGGATTTCAACATTAAAACTCAACAAACATCTCTGGAACTTTCAAAATAAATTGCATTAACCTACTTCCGGCACAGCCAGAAAACGGGGTAACTGCAGACTTCCTTTGACGCCACTGTCCAAATAAAAGCACCGCTCTTGCTACATCCTGCCTCTTCCACTGCTCCTCTGCGGGACTGGGATAGGGGAGGCCCAGCGCGCTAATGTGTCTTTGCTGGCAAAAAGACATAAACTCTTCAAACTGGATCCAAGGGTGTCATAAGATCACGCGATCATATGCAAAGTTAAGTACGAGTGAATCACTGTTTGTGTACCTGGTGATTTCATTTATAAAGAGAGGAAATTAAGGTATAAGCATTGCTTTACTTTATCTCTGAGGCCTGCAGAAGCAAACTGTGTCCCAGAGGATTCCCCGTAGAGACGCTGTCTCTACTAAGCCAAGTGGAGCGGTTTTCCCAGTCTGAGAGGACGACAACAGGAGCCGCATCCCGTGGT
Organism: Girardinichthys multiradiatus; assembly: GCF_021462225.1. Classification (NCBI taxonomy): domain Eukaryota; kingdom Metazoa; phylum Chordata; class Actinopteri; order Cyprinodontiformes; family Goodeidae; genus Girardinichthys; species Girardinichthys multiradiatus. The sequence goes on along the minus strand of NC_061804.1, from coordinate 43,729,666 downwards.
AACATGCAGTGTGGTCAGCGGACAGAACGAGCCGTCTTCCAGCCACTGCTCCAGAGGTTAGCTGAAAGCTAACCCTTTGTTTACTGTGGACGTTTCTTCAAACTTCGTCGCCTGGACAACTCCTCAACACGTTCATACGAGGTTTGGTGTTTGGGCAGAATAATATAGAATGATTTAAATTGAAATGATCTAAACGTTTTTCATTTTATGAAGTTTGGTTTTGTTTGTGTTGAACTCAGCTATCTTGATGCTAGCAGACTATCTGCAGCACGTGTTCAGTTTTGTGTTCGTTTGTATGTTTTTAAAGTTAAGACAAGCTTTACTTGAAGGGGGATTTTAAACAGAAGATTGATCATAACGTGCCGTCCGCGCTTATTCATTTTAACCCATTTTTTGACGGTATTTTTAAAGGTGTGTGTTTGATTCTGGTGCTAAGCTATCAGCCTCTTTTGTTAGCTTCAACTGCTAACGGGTAAGAACACGTGCTTGCTGCCAAATAATATTTACCCAGAAAGGTTTAGTTTCCAATCCAGTAAATAATGTGTCCCTAACATCATTTTACTAAATTTGATAACTAAGTAAACAGCATTAAGCCCATTTCTCCAGAAATATTTGGCTCTTTTCCAAAATATGTCCTTAAATGTTTTACCATTCCCTTAATAATATTTCTTTAAATATTATTTTTATAAATAAAGGCAGCTAATGAGACCCCGTTGAGAATTAGTCAGAATTAGTCATCCAGAAGATTGGTTTTATTCAGCAGACCATTCTTTAAGACATTATTTTATTAAAATAATATTTTATCTGATCTTGCATTGTGAATGGTTGTCTACAGGTATGCTGATTACTGCCTAAGTTGGTTCCAAGACTAACTTGACTTCACTTCCAGGTTCTCAAACATAAATAACATTGAATGGTAATGTTGCATCCCTCCTTCAGTCATGGTTTTCAATCATCTTTAATCAACTTGTTTATATTGTACATAGCCCATTAGTCTTCCCCATTCTTTAATTTTGATTGGTAGTTAGTTGGATTGTTTTAGCATAGTACAGTTTGTTGATTGAAATATGTTTGACTTTGAGTTGACTTATTTTTGTTAATAAATTCTTGTATTTTAAGAAATTGTGTGAATTCATTCCATGTGTGTGCAGAGTTTTTCTGTTCAATAATGTCAGAGCTCGTCTCACACCTTTCTATTTTGTCCTAATACCATCGCCTTACTGGTCTGGTATTCACAGGATAACCCTTAACAGACCAAAATACTATTTGATCAAATATTAAAATATTAATATTAAATACTATTCTCAGATTCATAATCACAACAACTAATATGCCATGTTCATTTGGCTTATGTCTGGGATGCACAAAGTGCACCTACCTAAATAGCATATAGTATAAAATACCCATTGTGGGCTACGTATCTCCAATCATTAAAGCCAAATGAAAATGGCATGACAACATAGCTATCTATGGAGGAGAGAAGGAGAAGAAACAAGGAATATTAAAAGAAGCGTAGAGAAAAAATCCACAGTGATGCAGAGTTGAAAGAAAAATACATCAGAAGGGAAAGGCAAAGATGGAAGAAGACAATGGAGGACATGAATATAAAAAATATCTGATTTGAATGAAAGGGAAAAGAGAAGTCACAGAAAGGCTTGTAAATGTAGAAGGCAAGTGTCAAGAGAATGCAAGAGAAGGCGATTCGATAACCCAGAAACTACCCCAGACAGTCCAGTGGATCAGGCCATTCCCAAGCCAGCACGAAGTAGGTAGGCTATAGCTACATTCAAGCAATTATCCAGAGGGTTCAGGATTTCTACCATAATGCAGCACGAATGACAACTGAAAAACAGGACACAATCACACGCAAGAAAATAAAGCTTTAGATAATGTTTTTGACTGATACAGTTTGGAGCCTCCACAAGGAGTTCACCAAGGAGGAACCAAGAGTGAAGCTCAGTTATTCATTCTTCTTTGCCTTATGTCTATTCTATGTCACAGCACCAAGACCGTCAGATCGTGAGAAATGCCAATGTCAGTACAATGAGAATGCTAAGATGATGCTTATAGTCCTAAGAGAAAATGGTTTTGTCAAGTCTAGCAAACTGGAGGATAGTTTTGAACATGTCTGCTGTTCACAAACAAGCGACGCATGTCTTCTGCACTCCTACACCCGGTGTCTCCGTCAAACATTCGCTTCCCATACCACAGCAAGATCAGACCAATGTTGAATGGCAGCAACGGGAAAGGGTTCAGGATTTAGCAGCTCCACTTCAACACAAGACTTATGATGCACAGTGGCACACTGGGAGAGCTTCTCCAACATTAAGAAGATAAACTGAAGACAGAAACAATGACACGTGCTCAGGTCAGAACAAGACCAGAGAGTACAAGAGCATGATCGATTATTGCAATGAGCACAATAATTGTGCATGTGGACTTTTCTGAGGTGTGAAAATGCAAGTATAGTTCTGAGGTACAGTCATGCCATTTTGGTCAGAACCTCCCACAGCTCAACCTGCACACTGGCATGTACTACACAAAAGAACAGAAAACAGGCTTTTGCACAATATCAGAATCCAAGCAAGAAGACATGTCTGCCATTTGGATTAACATGGAGCCAGTCCTGACAGATATTAATTTAAAGTTTCCAGAAGTTGATACTATTCTATTCACTTTTGGTCAGATGGCTCCAGCAAGCAATACAAGAACAAGAAGAACTTTTCTCTCCTCTGCAGTGTCCCTCCAACTCTAGGTTTCAAGAGAAGATCCTGGAATTCTTCCCCACCTCACATGGGAAGGAAGCCCCAGACAGCACTGTGAAAAAGACTGCAGACAGCCTTATACTGAAGAGGAATGTAACTGTGAATGGGAATATCTTCCATGAGATGATTGGCAGAAGCCTCTGCAGAACTAAGCTCTATTTCATTACTAAAGTTGACATGCAGCCATATGATCCACTTCTCTCTCAACCACTAAAACCTGTACCTGCAACAAGGAAACTTCACCAGGTCACACGACACATTGAAATGACTCTGAGATCCATTGCAGATCACTGTCCTGTTTCTGCAGTGAGCCACAGATGTGCGAGTGTTTCAGCCCAACAATATCACAGTTGATCGGCAAACCACCCAGGGCACAGGCTGAGAATGATGGTCCTAGACCAGTGCAAAGAAGGAAAAGTCCTTTAGCAATGTTGATGGAGGAACTGGAAAAGGAGGAAAGTGAGCAGGACAAAATGGAGCGGGAGGAGAGCAAGAACCACTAACCAGGAGTTGTCCTGATGGGACCTATCTGAGACAGATCTATCTGCTGATGTAGTTCATTGAGGAGATTGGCTTGCTGTCATTTATGACCAGAACTGGTAGTTACCAAAGGCTGTCACTGTGGACGCTCATTATCAAGATGTGGAAGTGGGGTTTTTCCACCCTCATGGGCCCAACACACGATTCTATCCAAAAGAAGGTGGAAAGGATATGTTCTTCAAACTTATTTGACCATATTCTGGTCAAAATTGTGGAACCGTCATCACCAGGTCGTGTAAGCAGGACAAGGGAGATATACAACCTGTCTGCTGAAGTCATCGACTTCATAGAGGAGAAACATATACACCATATACCTCTGATAAAGCTAAATCAGTGGTGGAGTGATGTAAAACACTCGGGGAATACTGAAAGGAGTTAGCAAATTCTTATTATTTTTGTGCTAGATGTGGTTTTTGTGCCAGGTGTTTTGTGGTATTTACACAGAATGCTTTCTGTATTTTTTAATATTTCAGTATATGGAAAAGAGACTGTAAGACAGTTAATTATTTATCTGTTCTTCATATCCAATATACAGTTTATAGTCTAGTATACTAATTGATCCTATATGTTTGTTATTGAATGTTTGCCACAGTGCTCAGAATTGTTATTTGTTATCTGTTCTTCACATCCAATACAGTTTTCAGTCCAGTTTACAGAAGAATATGTATTATTTTATGAGTAGCGGGAACTAAATGGCATATATTCTGTATTATTGCTACTGGTTATGACTTTATTTTTTACTATGGTTTGATATTGAACATGATATGGGGATGGGGTACTTTTAATACAGTGCTCAGAATTGTTATTTTTGTACCAAACATTTAAATAAAGTCGATGAGCATGAAGCCATTGACTTGAATGGTATAAATTTAGGTATTGTATGTTGTAATGAGGACACTGTCATCACTGTCAGATGGCCTTTTATTTATTTTAAACATATTTAATATATTTTAAACATATTTGTTTAACAATATGTTTCTTCAGTGCTGTTGAGTTATTTAAGTAAGTCTCTTTCAATACAAAAATATGTAAAAAAACCCAAAACCTTATATAAACTTATATAAAAAACTTAACAAAAGAGAATATTCAACATTTACCAGTATTTATGTTTATTAAGAGTGTCACATAATGATTTTAAAACACTAAATACATATTAGACCAAGTAAATAAAAAATAATTAGCTTTTTATTGTGTCCAACGGTGTTGACAAAAACAAAGTAATAACTGGAAAAATGCATGTTTTATGAAACAAATACAAAATAGGGAGGTTGCACAGGTACATTGCTAAACAGCCAAGACCTTGGTCTATAATAATTTTGTAATTTTACTTTTTATTTTCTAAATAAAAACCTGTTTTTTCCAAATTCCCAAGAATTGGTGTTATGTTATTAAAATTATATTTTAAGAATAATTTACCAAATTACAAAACCAATAACCTTTTGAACAAATTATTCTTAATGTTGTGTTTGTTAACCTTTAGTGACTTATTGAATGGAGGTATAGATAGATTCCTAAGATGGCGAGAAATGTTTATGAACTCTCACATGATGAATGGATATGGATTAATGGATCATGATCTCCTTAAAATAGGAGTTTGTTTTGTTTGCCATGTTACAGCTGAATTTGTCGGTGCACACCCAATCCCGGCGGACATAGCTAGAATTTCTGGATTCGGACACTGTCAGAGGGTCAGGTGATGGAGAGCAGCACTGGGCAGATGAATTAAACGGTTACTTCAAGAGGTTTAGTTCTCCCGCCACTCCCTCTGCCCCGTTCCTGCCCCCCCCCCCAGCCTTTTCACACCTCTCCAGACCAACAAACACTCCTCTCTTCCCCCGACTACCTGCAGCAACAGCCAGCTCCTCCACACCTATGTCTCCAGCCCACTCCATTTGGACTGTACACAGCACGAGCCCACATCTGCCCACCACCCCCAGCAGTTCACCCCAGTTCCCCGCTCACTCCCCCCTCTCCCTCACGTCAGACGAAGGGCCTCTTGTACTTGCGCACAAAAATCTTGCAGCGCAATGTTTTACGCACAACTTGGCATGTACTAAAATGAACGTAGTGTGAAAGTGTGCGTAAATCCGCGTAAACCTTTGACCTAGTCTAGCAAGGCTATTTAGCCTCTCTTAGGATTTTGTGGATCTGAGACAGTTTTTAACTAGTTTCAGTTTGCTAAACACCCTTTCTCCACCTGCAACAGTCACAGGTAATGTACCAAAGATTTGGATTGCAACGCATACTTAACCAAAAGTCACTGCCAGTAGCTGCGTTTCCATTACAAATGTGCGCAAAACTTCAGCAATATTTTGCTAATGTCAAAAAAACACAATTTTGCTGTTTCCATTAAGCAAATTTATTTTTGTAATTACAAATCGTGCAATTTGATGTTAATGGAAACACAGCTAATGGTACAGCAGCTCACTAATAAACCAAAACAGCCATCCAGTGTCTACATTATCACTCACTCACCATCAAAGGCATCATTGGATTGCTAGGGGTGAGCATCTGCTGTGGGTCAAACTAAGATGAAGCAGCCATTGATGATTCTGGAGCAGCAGAGCATAAAGGTTTATTGTACTTTAAATGTTATGTTTCATGAAAATACTGATAAAAAACTAACTTATTCTTGGACAAAATCTAAATGAGCTTCTTAGTACCAAAGCTCTAGGCAGAAACCTTCACTTTCCCAGGCAAAAAAATGTTTGTAAACTGTCCAAAAGTTTAAATTGTCGTTTTTACTTTGCTGTTGTCAGCTATTATGGTGTCTTTTATTTTATATTGCTATGAAAAGAAACAACAACAAATTGTTGAACATTTAACTTTTTTGTATTTAGGCAATTCATTTTACAAGACCACACTAAACACATCATGATAACGTAACTGGCCTTGGTCTGATGCTCATAACTACTGAGTAGAATTGAATGCATTATAATACAATTCAATGCAGTGTCTGAGTGGCACAGTGTTATGTGTGAAACACACAGTCACTGAGTAGCCCCTAAATTAGTAACGTTCAGTTATAGCTCCTCTAGGAACCGCTGCTCTACCGTTGGATCTTTTCTCTTTTTCTTTAATGAACCGGCGATTTGTCCAGAGTGTAATGCGGCCAGATGACAGCTAACGTAGGCTCTAGACTGCGTCCCATCAAAGGTAATGTTACAGACATAAAATTAATACACAAGTAGGCTACTTTAAGCTACTCTGTAGTTTTGTTCTCACCATTCTTAGAAAAATATTTTTTGGTGTCCTGGGCCCCTGCTCTGCTGCTCCTACTCCTAGCCTCCTTCTCAACTCTTCCCTCGTGTCCAGACTGCGTTTTGGGGGCCATCTTAAGCCTGCTGGAGTTCGCTTGCGCCTACTTAATTCTGATGAGGAAGAATGAACTGCGGTGTGGACAATTTTGGTGTGGACCAAACCATTTTTTAAGAAGGGGCAAAGGGGTTATTGGCTTTGTTTTAATTTGGATTCATTCATATGAATATATAATAGTTCAGTTCATAATATTTTGTCACAGAGGCTACTGGGGACTACAGGGGTTGGACAATGAAACTGAAACACCTGTCATTTTAGTGTGGGAGGTTTCATGGCTAAATTGGACCAGCCTGGTAGCCAGTCTTCATTGATTGCACATTACACCAGTAAGAGGAGAGTGGGAAGGTTCAATTAGCAGGGTAAGAGCACAGTTTTGCTCAAAATATTGAAATGCACACAACATTATGGGTGACATACCAGAGTTCAAAAGAGGACAAATTGTTGGTGCACATCTTGCTAGCACATCTGTGACCAAGACAGCAAGTTTTTGTGATGTATCAAGAGCCACGGTATCCAGGGTAATGTCAGCATACCACCAAGAAGGACGAACCACATCCAACAGGATTAACTGTGGACGCAAGAGGAAGCTGTCTGAAAGGGATGTTCGGGTGCTATCCCCGATTGTATCCAAAACACATAAAACCACGACTGCCCAAATCACGGCAGAATTAAATGTGCACCTCAACTCTCCTGTTTCCACCTGAACTTTCCGTCGGGAGCTCCACAGGGTCAATATACACGGCCGGGCTGCTTTAGCCAAACCTTTGGTCACTCATGCCAATGCCAAACGTCGGTTTCAATGGTGCAAGGAGCGCAAATCTTGGGCTGTGGACAATGTGAAACATGTATTGTTCTCTGATGAGTCCACCTTTACTGTTTTCCCCACATCCGGGAGAGTTACGGTGTGGAGAAGCCCCAAAGAAGCGTACCACCCAGACTGTTGCATGCCCAGAGTGAAGCATGGGGGTGGATCAGTGATGGTTTGGGCTGCCATATCATAGCATTCCCTTGGCCCAATACTTGTGCTAGATGGGCGCGTCACTGCATCCAATGCCTCAAACATTGCATCCTGAAGGCGGTGCCGTGTATCAGGATGACAATGCACCAATACACACAGCAATACTGGTGAAAGATTGGTTTGATGAACATGTAAGTGAAGTTGAACGTCTCCCATGGCCTGCACAGTCACCAGATCTATATATTATTGAGCCACTTTGGGGTGTTTTGGAGGAGCGAGTCAGGAAACGTTTTCCTCCTCCAGCATCACATAGTGACCTGGCCACTATCCTGCAACAAGAATGGCTTAAAATCCCTCTGACCACTGCGCAGGACTTGTATATGCCATTCCCAAGACGAATTGATACTGTATTGGCCGCAAAAGGAGGCCCTACACCATACTAATAAATCATTGTGGTCTAAAACCAGGTATTTCAGTTTCATTGTCCAACCCCTGTATGTGTGGGCCCTAGCACACTGTGGCCCCTTAGAATTGTCATCACATTTTCCCCCTATATGACGGCGCTGATTCTAAGTGTTGGCAAAAAACCTTAAGCAGGCTCTGTGCGCGATGACTGGCTTCTAGGTGATTTTCTATTTTTTATGCAGCGTCCTGAATGGTTTTAAAGATTTAAAGAACTTCACATAGTGTGTGTGGTGACAATCGTCCTAATAGAAATATGGGAGGAATATTCACATCATTATAATGATCAGTGATTGAGTTAAGATTGAGCTTAGTGCAGCAGCTAGGGTGCCATGTGGATGTGATGCCGACATTGGGTTCGAGCAAGAAGTTGTTGGTTTGCTTTAATTCACTACAAACTACATTCACTACAAACATCCCTCATGGTGTGTAAACATAGTCTTTCAATTCTCTGTTGACTGGAACCGGTTGTTTGACTGTCACAGCATCGTTGCCACGGTTATCAGGCACGGTGACTTCCGGGTATTTCAAGTATTTTGCATATGTATTGGGGACCGGGCGGTCCAAGTGCCACGTGCAGCTACGTGAAATCCACCGCAAATTTGGATGTATGAAGGCTACATGTGCGTGACATGTCTCTGCACAGTTTTGTACATCTAAATGGTTTTGTGTGCAGCAAGTTTCAGAATTTCTCCCTACGGCAAACTTATAGTATGAAAGCTGCACACTCTTTCGTACATGAGGCCCCAGATGAGGAAAGAGCTGAGGCCCTCTACAGACCAGTTGCCTTGACCTCCCACCTTATGAAGACTATGGAGAGGCTCATCCTCACCCACATCGGCACTGTGATGAGCCCCACTGCTGCCGTTTGCCTACAGACCCAACATCAGAGTAGAGGACGCTGTCATCTACCTGCTGCAGCAGGTTCTCACCCACCTAGAGACCACCGGGAGCACTCTGAGAGTTATATTCTTTGACTTCTCCAGCGATTTCAACACAATCAGACTGTTGCTGCTGCGGAGGAAGCTGAAGGACGCGGGAGTGGAGGAACACCTTGCTGCCTGGACCATTGACTATTTCACTAGCCAGCCACAGTATGTGAGGCTGCGCAGCTGTGAGTCAGAGGTGGTAGTCTGCAGCACCATTTCTTTTCACCCTTTACACCACGAACTTCACCTACAACAAGGACAGCTGTCATCTCCAGAAGTTCTCTGACCACTACCTTTATCGGCTGTGTGAGGGGAAGAAGCTAGAGTGCCGGTCAGTCATCATGGACTTTGTGGACTGGTGTGAGCACAATCACCTGTGCTTGAACACCAGTAAGAGGAAGGAGATGGTGATCGACTTCAGGAGAAGGACACCCGCGTGTTCACCTCAACAATAAACTGGACTGGTCCCATAACACCAACACACCATACAAGAAGGGCCAGAGTCACCTCCATCTTCTGAGGAGCCTGAGGTCCTTGGGAATGTGCAGGCCTTTGCTCAGGACTTTTATGACTCTGTGGTAGCCTCTGCCATCCTCTATGCTGTTGTCTGCTGGACCCCAACAGCACAGAGTGGAACAGGAAGAGACTGGACAAGCTGGTTAGGCAGGCCAGCTCTGTCCCGGGCTGCCCACTTGACTCTGTTATTCAAGCTCACATCCATCATGGACAAAACCTCTCACCCACTGCATCAGTCTGTAGTGGCCAATTGAGACACCCTCAGTGCAGGAAGGAGTGCAGCCGCAGGTCCTTCATCCCCACCGCTGTCAGACTGTTCAATTCTATTGTATAATAACTTGCGTGATAACCTCTGTAATTGTAAATACCTGCAATTAATGTAACTTTAGCACAATCACCTCGACCGCTTGTCGTACATTATTTGATTTTATTCAATTATTACTACTTGTTTGTCACATTTAACTAGTTCTTCCATGATTGCACATTTTCCCAACTAACTGCACCCTACTTGTGTGTTAATTTCTTCATTGTGATTTCAATAAAGTCTATCTTATCTTAGAAGCCATGGATCTCCGTGGATTACCATCCCCAGGGGAAGGAGACAAAGGTAGTGCTTCAAATGAAGCCAGAAGTGAGGCTGCAGGGCTGGCACCCTAGCAAGGCTCAGGAGACTTCCACACAGACCACCGCTTCCCAGCCCTTTTCTCACCAACGCCAGATCCCTTGCCAACAAGATGGATCAACTGAGGCTACAGGTATCCACAAATAAGATTATGAGAGACAGTTGCATTCTGTTAGTAACAGAGTCCGGGCTACACTCATCCATCACTGATTCTGCTATCGAGCTAGCAGGCTACACAGGGGTGGGACAGGATGTGGGACTCTGGTGGGAGAAGAGGATGGGGTCTCTGTGTGTACATTATTAACAGCTGCTGTACTAACACAGTGACTGTAGACAGCCACTGCTACTTGGGCCTGGAGTGTGTGACTGGTAAATGCAGGCCCGTCTATGTCCTGAGAGAGTTCACCCCAGTCTTGGTAACTGCTGTTTATATCCCACCGGATGCTACTGCGAGCTCATCTTCTACATAGTAGCATTAGAAACCTGCAGAGCAAGCATCCCGACGCTGTGCACACTATAGTGGGGGACTTCAATCATGCAAACCTCAAAGGCAGTGCTCCACAAATTCCACCAGCATGTAAAGCGTACTCCCAGAGAAGCTAACACACTGGACAAGGTCTACACCAACATCAAGGCTAGGCCCCTACCACACCTGGGCCATCTGACCGCTTCTCTGTTTTTAATTCCTGCTTATGCCCCCCTCAGGAATACTGCTCTTACCATCACAAAAACTGTGAAAACTTGTCCCAAGAATGCCTCCCAAGAGCTGTAGGACTGCTTTGACATGACCAACTGAGGGATTTTTGAACATTCTGACCTCGAGGTGTTCACAGACAGTGTTCTCTAGGTTTTATCAAGACCTGCATAGACACTGTTACTGTGGAAAAACACATCCAGACATCCACCCCAACAAGATGCCCTGGATGACTAGGGAGGTTTAGCAGCTGCTAAAAGAGAGAAACAATGCCTTCAGGTCAGGCAATAAGGGTCTTGACAGCACAGCCTGAGCAAACCGGAGGAGTGGCATCAGAGAGACCAAGTCGGATTATAGGATGAGGATCGAGGACCACCTGGACAACAACAACAGCAGGTAGGTGTGGCAGAGGATCCAACAGCTCACCAACTACAAGACCAACCTCAGTGCTGCCGAAGGTGACGCTTCACTTGCAGGGAAGCTAAACCTCTTCTTTGTCCACTTTGAGTTGGTGCCACCACAGGCTGTATCACCACACCCTACAGCAGCTTCACATTCACTGTGGAGGAGCAAGAGGTGAAGCACACACTTAGGGATGTCAAGTTGAGGAAGGTTGCTGTACCCGACATAGCTGGAATGGTGCTGAAGGACTGCAATGACCAGCATTGCAGCAGTCCTCCCTAGGGTTTTTAACCTTTCCCTGTCCAAATCCACTGTCCCACCCTGTCTGAAATCCTCCATCATTGTCACCCTGCCCAAGAAACCCCACATTTTCACTATCGTTTTGATGAGACTACCAGCCAGTTGCACTAACACCAATTGTCATGGAATGCTCTGAACATCTGCGATGGACTGGCAACCTGTCCAAGGTGTACCCCACCTCTCGCCCATAGACTGCTGGAGATAGGCACCAGCTCCCCCGTGACCCACTATGGAATAAGCGGCAGAAAATGACTGACTGACTGCTCTGAACATCTGGTCTGAGCTCACACCATATAATTCCTTCTGAAAGGTTTTGACCTCCAGTTTGCCTATAGGACTAATAGAGCCACTTAGGATGGAGTAGTGGCAGCCCTCCAAGCTGGACTTTCCCATCTAGAACACTGGGGGAGCTATGCATGGCAGCTTTTTGTGGACTATAGCTCAGCATTCAACACCATCATCCCCCACAGTCTGGTGAACAAACTGAAGGACACTGGACTGTCACACTCCACCTGCATGTGGATCCCCAGCTTCCTGTTGGGTCACAGGCAGAGGGTCAGACTATGTCAACATACATCTTTGGCCCACAGCCTCAGCACCAGTTGGCCCCTGCTCTATACCCTCTACACCTACGACAGCACTCCTGCTTACAACCACAAATAGGATAATGAGGGCAAATCTCAGTATTTTTCTGCTGTGTATAAAATAAAAATTAATCAAAACAATCCTTTCGAACGGCATGGTTCTCTGAGTAGCCTCACCAGGTTACTGTAGGAGGCGCTGCAACTGTGTAAAGCAGCCAAACTCAATGTCTATGAAGAAGAGTACAGGTTTGAATACCCTACCGCTAAAATAAAGACCAGAAGAGTGCAGCTGACGGTGAGATGTAACAACAGTAACCTGTTAAAAAAATATTCAATTTCAATTTCATTCTTCTCCAAATAAAAGTTCACCAGTCTCCACCCTCCATAACACTGTTTAAGTTTAGTTAGAATAGTTACAGCCCATTGATGATGTTTGATTTGTGTTGCCGCATTGTTTGTGAGCAGGTGTGACAGACTAATTATGTTTCTATAGCAAGAACTAATGTTTCCGTCGTAATGTTTTTTTTCAAAGCTCAGCTTTAAGGGGAAGAGTGTGATGAAAAGACAAAAATGTGATGACGGTAAGAGATTAAATAGATGCTCAAATCTTGTGTTTTGAATGTGTTTGTGTAGTCTGAGCAATCATCATCCATATAAACTAATTAATGTCATTTCAGTGAGTCATCATGGTTGTGCCTTGAGTCCCTGTTGCTTCAGATGATGTTGGTCCCCATGGATTCTCACACACACACACACACACACACACACACACACACACACACACACACACACACACACACACACACACACAAACACACACACACACTCTTGTTTTGCTATATGTAGTGAGGACCATGTGTTGACTCCCATTGACTTCCATCGATTTTCAGTCATTTTCAACCCTTTCTATGCCCTAACCCTGACAATAACCCTAAACATAACCATTACCAGTGCTTACCTAACCTTAACCTGAACTTAAAGTCAATTCACACCTTAGCCCTAAACCTAATTGTTAGCAAAATAGGTCATGAGCACCAGCAAAATGTCCTCACTTTGGTACAAACGGTCCTCAATTAGATGGTGAAATCGGGAAAATGGTTCTCACTGTGATGCCAAGACAGGAACACACACACACACAAATACATGACACATTCAAGTCACTTATGTTTTAAATAAATGCTTCCATTTTAATTACGGTTTGGTCCTCATTGTAACTGATGTGCAGGGGAATAATGAGTAGTGGACCTCAGTATTTTTTAAGTCTGACTAAGGCCCTGGCTGACAGTGGGTTGTACAGACATCAATTTGCTATTCAACATCTCTAAGACCAAGGAGATGATAGCCATTTTGGAAAAAAAATATTTTACCACTTATCATTAATATGGACAGTGTTCAGAGGGTGGCAGACCTCTGCTAACCAGGAGTCCAAATTGAGAAGGATCTGACCTGAAGTGTGAACACCTCTAAGCTGCTGTAAAAGTCCCAGTTGAGACTTCACTTCACCTGAGGGTGCTTAGGAAATATAACACCAAACAGAGACTGTTGGTGTCCTTTTATTGGTGCTCTATTGAGAGCATACTGACCTACTGCATATGTGTGTGGTTCACCAGCTGTACAGTTGCTCAGAGGAAAGCGCTCCAGAAGGTCATTACCATGGCCCAAAAGATTGTTGGCTGCCCTCCCCCCACATTTGAAGAACTTCACAGCTCCCGCTGTCTCCATAATATCATAAATGACACTTCTCACCCAGACTATGCTCTGTTTGAACTTTTACTGTCAGGCAGATGCTACAGATAAGTTAAAGCAAGGACAAGCAATTTAACAACAGTCTCCATCCAACAGCAATAGCTGATACAGCCAAAATGTAAAGGGAAATGCAAAAATGGCAATGGTGCAAACGGTATGAATGTGTGCATGTGTGTTTTTTTTTATGTTTTTAAGAAACTGCTCTTATGCACTGACTCAATAGCTTTTTCTTAAATTTGTTGTACTTGTACAATGATAATAAAGGATAATATATTCTATGTTCCACATATACGTTTAAATGTCCTACTCCTAAATACTCCTAAATTTAGGAGTATTTAGGAGTATTTAAACTGCTCATTGAAATGAAGTTTATCTAAACTTTATATACCAGAATTTGCATACAACTTTATATTTTTGTCTCTCTAATTACATATTTTTTACAAATTACTTTAGATGTTATGATCAAACAGTTACACAGTACTTAGGTAGCCATTTTACTAAATACTTTTTTACACTAAAGTAATTTCTTGGATCTCTACTTTTTACTTGATTAAAATTATATTGAAGTAATACTATTCTTACTTGAATACATTTTTTTGCTACTCTGTACCCTCTGCAAGAGACCACCAGAGCATGTTCATCTCCAGCATGGAGGTATTTCTCCTGTTTCATATTGCTTAGCCAGCATTTATATTAGGTTCAATTTCAATTAAGTTTATTTATATAGGGCCAATTCACAACTAACTTCGAGGCATTTTACAAAACAAAAACAACACAAAAGTTGGTTATTGTTTGTCCTAATGAATTTACAAAACAAGTGGTGGAAAATATTATTAGAGATACTTGGAAATTCTTAATCGAACTAAAAATATTAAGCTCCATAAAGAGCAACTGGGCACATGTTGTTATACATTTTAGTCTTCAGTTGGACAGGCATCTAGTGGTCACACAGAACTCCAGTAACTTGCCTTCAGTGAAGCTGTCTTCACACAGGCATGGCATCAAAGACGGTACCGCTTTTGTCAGAAACATGTGAAGAAGGTATTTAAACAGGGTATACCTTTGTTGAGAGTCCAGTCATCCATTTATTGTACTGTAATATTAAGCTGGAGCCCATTCTCCTCCATTGTTATGGTTTTTGCTTTAGGTAATTTAATTTCAATCAAAAATCACAGACATACAGGAGTGTCCATCGGCATGTGCATTGGGTATCCAACTTCAAGTAAAATCATATTTACTCTTTTTTTCTCTGCCATCAGTGCTGGTATGCAGCCAATCAAGTTACAGATTACACGTATACATTATACCATATAGATTAAATGCATGGAAATGGCTTCTTGTAAAACTGTAATTTAAGAAACCCCTAATGCTTTCAAAACCGGCAGAGATAATAGTGACTCATTTTCTCAATCTAAGACATCAGATGTGAAAAAACATCAAAATCAGTTTACAAAGAGTTCACCATTTACGTTTACAGAATGTTTGCTTCGTGGAGTTGAATGAATGAGCAGTGAGGCATTCACCAAGCCAACCTCCCCCTGAAAATATGATTAATGAGATGACAACCATCAACCTTCACAGTCTACAGTGCTTTCATCCGAGGCCAAGAAATAGGTTTTCTGCAAAAAAAGAAAAACAAAGCCTAAGAAATGATTACACCTCCAAGTATGAATCAGAAAAGGACAACTGAAAGAGCTCTCATTGTGTGCACATGTATTTTTATAATACCAAAGAGAAGTACCCTTTGGGTTAAACATGCTGTAGTGACATGATTACAAAGCTCATGTTTATAGAAGTAAACACATGCAAATGAAGCTGTCATAGATGGTTAATTGTTATAGGTGGTGATTTCTTTAGATATGTGAGTGCTATCTCTGACATGAGTCATAATTATTTATGAAGTAATAAAGCCATCTCAGTTCCCCTTGCTTTGATGTAGCTTTTATAACTCCATTCAATTTTGACTTAACTGTGCCACTTGTTCTGGATTTTATATCTTTAGGAAAGAATAAAACCTTAACATCTAAACATAGAAAGGAGACATTTCATATGCTAGGAGCAAAATTTACAAGATAGTACTATTTGCAGAATTTCCCAAGAGGAACAATTGGTTTCTTGATAGATGGTACATCAATTAAGTTGTATAGTATTATACCACTTTATTTTATTAATGCATAATTTAACACTGCTCACATGAAATGTAAAATTATTCACTACCAAAAAAATCAGGTTTAGACTCATCATTGCTGTTACTTCCAAGGAAGTCTCAGCGGATCATGCAATGCATCGGTCACATCAGGAGTTTCAAATTACCTGGGGCCATAAAGGGCCCTTTTGTGTGGTCTCTAACCAAATTTGGCCTAGCAGCACAGGCAGATCACACAGAGTAAATAAAATGTTGTGGTCCATGAGTAGTTTCAACTTCATAGGCTGCATTAAAACTGGAATTGGTGGGACGTAAATTTGCAACAGTACTGTAAAAGGAAACAATCCTTGCCATTAATCACATTAAAGTAGTTAAACACATAAAAGTAATTTGCATTGTATTCTTATCAGGATTAATTAAAATAAAGTAGGAAGTTATTCACTTGAAGTTTGCCCTTTTTCTTATTTGTATTGGATCTGATTTCCTTTTAAAGTGCCAAATGGGTGAAAGGTATCCAAATTGTGTGTCGGTGCCATGTTTGTATTCCACCTGCAAAACTGGCCTCTCTATTGCTGTTTATGGACAGCAACATATTGTTTCCTGTTGTTAATTTATGGCAAAAGGTGAACTTAATAAATAGCACCAAACTAGCATATTTTAACTTTACATGAGGCACTGTAAGCTTTTCAAGTCATGCTCTTACCACATCTTGTTGTCTTTAAATATTCAGCGTCACCAATGACCTGTGGGTTAAATTAACTACAAGATGCATCATGAAAAACATACATTAACAACAGGGTTATGAGACAAAGTGAGCTGATTATAATATGTCCTTCAGAAAGTTCTCTATAGTACTCTGATCTGAGCACTTGTTCAGATATTTCTTTGTTTACTGAAGGATGCCAGTGTCTGCTCCCACCCTTGTGCTGGATCCTTTACAACCTGCAGTTCTAAAATAGACAATGAGGACAAACAAAGAATGGGTTAAATGGCTCACTGACTGTGTGCCACACAGTTTGTTTGGTTGGGGAGTTTTCTATCTGTTGTGGTCTGTCCTATGTTCAGCAAACACGGATAATATGTTTGCAATTTAAAAAACAATGTACACCAAGTGTTCAGTGGGAACAAATTTATTTTGTTGATGTGTCTATTGAGTAAGCATTTAAAATCATCAACATTTAAGTTTGTCTCCTTCCTGACATTTTAACCCCTAGCCCTAGGCCCCCTAGATGAGTCTATTTCGAGGGAAAACACAAATAGCTCATTTTATGTGTTGTCTTAGATACTATATGTTACTAGGTTCAATCTACATTTGTTATACCAATTTGTACTGTACCTAATTGAACTTAACATGACTGAATTGAATATAAGCAGGATCTGTTCTTTATAAAGTGCCTTGAAATTAACAGTAAATGTATGTATAAATAAACTGAACAAATGTGTTGGAATAAATGTATATAGATTTATCTTATATCTCTCCCCTACAACCAAGGCAAAGAAAGTAAAAATTATGCCAGAAAACTCTACCGCAGATGAGATTACTGGAATATCTGGAACAAATAATAACTGGCTATTGATGGTAGAACAAGTGGCTAACATGACTAAAAAAGATTATGTTGTGTGTATGGGCCCCAGGCCTTTGTTACAAGTAATTCCAGCTGTAATACCACAACCCTGTATGATGGAAGTGATGAATCAAACTAATCCTAATGAAACATGTCAGCACTGGGATTCTGCTTTCCTGTAACTAGAGCAGATAAAAGTAAACCGTTATTCCATAAATGGGTCACCACTGGAAACTACACATGTATAAATATGACAGAGAGAGGCAATAAATTAGGAAATCTCACTGCAGTATGGTGTACTACAACTGTAAAAGTAAATAAGTATTTTAAACTAGTCTCTAGAGAAGACATCTGGTGGTGGTGTGGTGACAACAGGTTGTTTGATTGATTACCTTCAAATGTATTGGGACTCTGTGCTCTAGTTACCTTAATGTTACCAGTTTTGGTATATCCTATGTCAGTAGATGAAGTAACAGATGGACTATCTAGTGTAAACCCACATGACTGGCATAATACAAAGTGCAGAGCTGCAACTTGGCAGACTTAGGGAGACCCTACGTACATCGATGCTATAGGTGTACCTCGAGGAGTGCCTGATGAATATAAATTAGCTGATCAAGTAGCCACAGGATTTGAATCAAGTATCTGTTGGTGGTGTACGATGAACAAAAACGTAGACAGGTCAACTATATCCACTACAATGTTCAAAAACTAAGAAATTGAACACAAAGCGGGTTTGAAGCTGTCCATGACCAATTGGCTTCAACTTCCCTGATGGCATTCCAGAATAGAATTGCTTTGGACATGTTAGCTGAAAAAGGAGGAGTTTGTGCAATTTTTGGAGAACAATGCTGCACATTCATAACTAACAACACTGCTGCTGATGGCAGCCTCACCAAAGCCATAGAAGGTTTGAGATCTCTAAATGGCAAAATGAAGGAGCATTCTGGAGTAGACACCTCGATGTGGGACTCCTGGCTGGATGTGTTTGGGAAGTATAAAGTTTTAGTATCATCAGTAATACTTTCCTTTGCAGTATTTGCTGCAATTTTGACATTTTGTGGATGTTGTTGTATTCCCTGTCTTCATTGTCTTCTTAACCGTCTCATCACCACAGCTATTTCTACTATGGAAGATAGAGTTACCCAGCTCTATGCGCTACTGAAGCATCAGGATGATCAGGATGATGATGATGATCCGACTGACCACTTTTCTGACCTATGCCCAGATCCATCTCTATATGATTCTGTGATTTAAATGTCAGTAAGTGCCTCTTAGTGTAATTGTATTTGTGCTCATGAAAAATGATCTTACAGTTAAAACTCCAAAAGAAGTGGCTGTTTAAGTGATATGAGAATATGAGCAAATATAAGATAAACAGGGGGGAAATGTTGGAATAATTGAATATAGATTTATCTTATATTTCCTCTTTTTGTTAACTTTACTATTTGACCTTTATAACCTTTCATGTTGTATGTATACATGTGATGAGTTGTTTTGCAGACAAACAGGAATGGTGGAAATGGGATAACAGCTGATTGTGCTGAACAAAGAACGCACATATCTTAAGATTATGGGGACTATGCAAGTGTGTTTGTACAAGATAATGGTGTACATGATCTATGTCACGTTGCTACTGTTTGTTCCCCACCCTTTAGAGCAGCAACATTTATGTTACTAGGGACCACCTTAAAGATAATAAAAAGAGGTGTTGGAGAGATGTGTTTTCAGAGCGGTAGGAGATTTGTAACTGAAAGCACATCTCTGTCCGTTCTCCTCGCAGTGAGTAAGAAACTAATTCTCTTGTCTTTCTCTTCTTTTTGTGATGTTATAAGTATTTTAGGTTGATTGAACCTGACAAAATGGATGTTCAAATTTCAGCTTATCAAATAGTCTAGTCTTTTACATTAACTTTATGTTTATAAGGCATAACAATATCATCCTATTTCATGTACCAGCATAATTACTGAGCGGTGTAAAAGAATAAACAAATGAACTAAAAAGTGTGCACAACATAGACAAGTACATTATCCTATCTCTATATTAGGGTGTATTTACACCTGCCACTTTTGGTCTGCTTTAAATGGACCAGAGTTCGTTTCCTCCGTTGGTCTGGACCTTTTTGTACAGGTGTGAATACACTCAAGCGAGTGTTTTGGTCTGGACCAAACAACCGGACCGAGACCCACTGTTTGAGGTGGACTCGGTCCGCTTCCAAACGGACTCTGGTGCGGTTCGCTTATGGTCTGAATACGAACTGGCCCCTATCTGAACCAACTACAGAAAACGTACATCTCTTTGGACTTAACAAGCTGCCATAGCCAGTGGCAAAGGTGTATGTTGCACCAGTGGCACTGGAATAGGGGGGGCCAGGGTGCCATTGACCCCCCCCACTTTACGGCCCTGGCCGGCTGTGATCTGGTCCCAACAAAAATTCACGTGTGCTTGACCCGACTGTGCTGAAAGGTTGTGACGGATCTCTCTCTCTCCCTCTCTGGTGCTCTCGCTGTCTTGAGACAGACAGAGTCACAAACAAAATGTTTGTGCCTCTTGAAACCTGACAACATCCGCAAAAACACGCGCAGCATGATATACAGTACAGATCAAAAGTTTGGACATACCTTCTCATTCAAAAAGTTGTCTTTATTTTCATGACTATGAATATAGTAGCTTCACACTGAAGGCACAAAACTATGAATTAACACATGTGGAATTATGTACTGAACAAAAAAGTGTGAAACAACTTAAAATATGTCTTATATTCTAGGTTCTTCAAAGTAGCCACCTTTTGCTTTGATTACTGCTCCGCAAACGCTTGGCATTCTGTAGTTGAGCTTCAAGAGGTAGTCACATGAAATGGTTTTCACTTCACAGGTGTGCCCTGTCAGGTTTAATAAGTGGGATTTCAAGCCTTATAAAAGGGGTTGGGACCATTAGTTGTGCTGTGCAGGAGGTGGATACAGTACACAGCTAATAGTCCTACTGAATAGACTGTTAGAATTTGTTTTATGGCAAGAAAAAAGCAGCTAAGTAAAGAAAAATGAGTGGTCATCATACATAGAGAAGAACGTGTTCAGTCCTCCTGGACCTCCAGTAATCCACTGACCACCACTGTGTCAGATGTTGGATAGTGGATGAGCATTTTGAGGTACTTTGGACCGCGTATTTCTGACTGTCGGCTCACTTGACTGCGGTAGCAGGTAGCAGGAGGAATAAACATAGTGGTCAAAATACATAAACAGCGACTGTAAAGGGCAACTTTTAAAGAGAGAACAGGAGGAAGGAGGGTTCTGGGCTAAAGCCCCCAATATATCAAGACACTAAAAATGGCCCTTAAGTACGCACCAACATTATAGTGTGACAAAATTGAGTATGTGCAACGCAACACCCCCACGGCCCCCCCACCTCTAAAAAGAAACTGGCGCCACTGCGTTGCACTGCAATTCCACCTGATAAGCTTTATGTTGCTTAGCAACGCTACTGGCATGTTGAGGGACAGGGCACATGCATTCTCTGATGCTGTTCAGAAATTATAAATAGAGCTTCGCAAAATCTGTGTTGAATGAGCTGCTCTACACTCTCACAATAATATTGCAGCTGTAATAACGGCAAAAATATGCAGAACAGAGTTGCTGCATGCAGCATGTCTACAGTTGTTTTCCTAAATTTCCAGGTCTGTGCTGTGTCCCACCCCCCGTCATTTCTGTCCAATGGGAGCAATGATCGTCACCCGTGTGGGTTTGTTTACAAGTAATAGTTCACTTGCAAAAAGTACAATGTGAAAGCAAGCCACACCAAACAAAACAAAAAAAAAGTCTGCATTTGATCCGGAACCAAACAAGCGGGCTAAAGGACTTTCCGGGTGTGAATACACCCTTTGAGAAGAATGGACAATTCGCCAATTGGTGCGTTCAAGCCAATGGCAAATGACGAGACAGGAGTGAGTGATTTGTAGGTCAACCCTATGTAGAGGCGCATTCAGGAGCAAAGTGATGCGAAGGACGCGATGCAAATTTCGCTCGAATTGAAAAATTTGAACTTTTCTGTCAATTCACATCACATCGATGGCCCTCTTTTCAGCACAAAAGTTGTTATACAAGTATGAAACTCACAGCAGTTGCTTAGGATACATCTATGTTCATGTAGGAAATTACATTTATTCATAAGTATTTAATTTTCAGATACATATGTCAGCAACCCTGATTTCTAGGTTGCTGATCAACTATTATTCAAACTACATAATTATTCAATAGTTATGGCTACCATGCTACATTCTGTTGTCATATCAACTCTTGCCTGGTGTATTTTGGTGGTTCACGTCAATATGTGTAGGCACAAAAATGTTTATTATATTTAGAAAGAAAGCTATGCTGATGTCCTGGACTCAATCGACAAGAAACTAACCAGCCTGGAAGAAGTTGCATCTTTGGTGGATCCAAAAGTTTTTAGTGAGGCTCCAGGTTTCACAGCCCCGGTGCAATATCCAGTTGAAGAAGGATGCTATGGCTCAACAGAAGAGCTACAGGATTCCCAAGTGGTTGGTGCCAGAGCTGAAGAAAGAGATTACTCTGATGTTGGAACTTGGCATCATTGAAATATCCACAAGTGAGAATGGTGCATTCCGGTGAATGTGGTACCCAAAAAAGGTAGAGATTTTGAATTAACTATTGCTATCTGAATTCTTTGTCTGACAGGATACTGTAGGCTTTGAACAAACGTAGACAACCATTCACAATGCAATATCAGATAAAATATTATTTTATTAAAATAATGTTTTAAAGAAAAATCTGCTGAATAAAACCAACCTTCTGGATGACTAATTCCCAACAGGGTCTCATTAGCTGCCTTTATTTATTAAAAGGGAAATGGTAAAATATTTAAGGGAATATTTTGTTAAAGAGCCAAATCTTTCTGGAGAAATGGGGCTTAATGGTATTTACTTAGTTATCAAATTTTGTAAAATTATGTTAGGGACACATTCTTTACTGGATTGAAAACTAAATCTTTCTGGGTAAATATTATTTGGCAGCAAGCACGTGTCCTTACCTGTTAGCAGTTGAAGCCAATAAAGGAGGCTGATAGCTTAGCACCAGAATCAAACACACACATCTTTAAAAATACCATAAATAAAAGGGTTAAAATGCATAAGCGCGGACGGCGCGTTATGATCAATCGTCTGTTTAAAATCACCCTTCAAGTAAAGTTTGTCTTAACTTTAAAAACACACAAACACAGAACACAAAACAAGCACGTGTGCTGAGCAGATAACCTGCTAGCACCAAGATAGCTGAGTTCAACACAAACAAAACCAAACTTCATAAAATGAAAAATTTTCATATCATTTCATCCTAAATATCTCTATTACTCTCTGCCCAAAACCTATCCTCATGAACCATGCCGAGGAGTTGTTCGGGCAACAACAAAGTTTGAAGAGAGCTCTGTGAACAATGGATTAGCTTCCAGCTGACCTCCGGAGCAGTGGCTGGGTGGCTGCTCTGTCGGGCCGACCAAACTACACATTACCACGGTGATGCGGCTACTTGTTGTCCTTCTCTCAGGCAGGGAAAACCGCTTCACTCAGCTTGTAGAGACAGCGTCTCTACTGGGGACTTCTCTGGGACAGTTTGCTTCTGCAGGTCTCAGAGAGAAAGTAAGCAATGCTTATACCTTAATTTACCCCTTTTATGAATGAATACCGGATTCTTTCAACAGTAATTCATCAGTACTTAACTTAGTGCATATGATCGATGATCGTATGACACCCTTGGATCCAGTTTGAAGTGTTTATGTCTGTTAGCCATCAAAGAGACATTAGCGCGCTGGGTCTCCCCTGTCCTGGTCCCGCAGCAGAGCAGTGGAAGAGATCGGACCATTGTAAAGGGGGGTGCTTTTATACAGCCAGTGGCATCATGGGAAGTCTGCTGCTACCCCCCCTTCCTCAATTGCTAGAAGTCGGTTAAATGCAATTTTTTTGAAAATTCTAGAAAAGTTTGTACCGGTGTTTTAATGTTGTTTCCATGGCTGTGGGTCCCAACACTTTGTATTATAGTCGCTACATAATTCTCAGATATTTCTTGTTTTTTTGTGTTGATTTAGTTAATTTATAATGTTTTACCATTACACTTCTATTTTCTGAAATAGAAAAATGTCTACAGACATGAGCTTAAAAAAACGACCTTTAATTGGAAGCAGTCGCTAATGATTTGGAGGACTACACAAAATGAGATGTCTCTTCTTCTGCTCTGTGAGCAAAAAGATGTCCATTTGCCTTTTTGTATTTTATTTATTGGCATTAAAATAAATAATCAGTTAGTAAATATTTTCTCTTTGTCTCTGCAGTTGTGTGGCCAGTTAGTCATATAGAATGAATGTGTTCACTACATCAAAGGCCATATCACTCTTTTAAAACTCCCCTGCAGGCCTCGTCACTAGCTTGCTTGGTGGATTAAATGGTGCCAGAGCAACAACCTCCTCATCTGTTCACTAGATACATCAGATGATATGAAGTCATCTTATTCCAGTATAGAATTGTTTTGTGAATATGGCTACAAACTGCCTAATTGAGGCTGGTTGCATATACAGGGGTTGGACAATGAAACTGAAACGCCTGGTTTTAGACCACAATGATTTATTAGTATGGTGTAGGGCCTCCTTTTGCGGCCAATACAGTATCAATTCGTCTTGGGAATGGCATATACAAGTCCTGCGCAGTGGTCAGAGGGATTTTAAGCCATTCTTGTTGCAGGATAGTGGCCAGGTCACTACGTGATACTGGTGGAGGAAAGCGTTTCCTGACTCGCTCCTCCAAAACACCCCAAAGTGGCTCAATAATATTTAGATCTGGTGACTGTGCAGGCCATGGGAGACGTTCAACTTCACTTACATGTTCATCAAACCAATCTTTCACCAGTATTGCTGTGTGTATTGGTGCATTGTCATCCTGATACACGGCACCGCCTTCAGGATGCAATGTTTGAGGCATTGGATGCAGTGACGCGCCCATCTAGCACAAGTATTGGGCCAAGGGAATGCTATGATATGGCAGCCCAAACCATCACTGATCCACCCCCATGCTTCACTCTGGGCATGCAACAGTCTGGGTGGTACGCTTCTTTGGGGCTTCTCCACACCGTAACTCTCCCGGATGTGGGGAAAACAGTAAAGGTGGACTCATCAGAGAACAATACATGTTTCACATTGTCCACAGCCCAAGATTTGCGCTCCTTGCACCATTGAAACCGACGTTTGGCATTGGCATGAGTGACCAAAGGTTTGGCTAAAGCAGCCCGGCCGTGTATATTGACCCTGTGGAGCTCCCGACAGACAGTTCTGGTGGAAACAGGAGAGTTGAGGTGCACATTTAATTCTGCCGTGATTTGGGCAGTCATGGTTTTATGTTTTTTGGATACAATCGGGGTTAGCACCCGAACATCCCTTTCAGACAGCTTCCTCTTGCGTCCACAGTTAATCCTGTTGGATGTGGTTTGTCCTTCTTGGTGGTATGCTGACATTACCCTGGATACCGTGGCTCTTGTTACATCACAAAGACTTGCTGTCTTGGTCACAGATGTGCCAGCAAGACGTGCACCAACAATTTGTCCTCTTTTGAACTCTGATATGTCACCCATAATGTTGTGTGCATTTCAATATTTTGAGCAAAACTTTGCCCTTACCCTGCTAATTGAACCTTCCCACTCTCCTCTTACTGGTGCAATGTGCAATCAATGAAGACTAGCTACCAGGCTGGTCCAATTTAGCCATGAAACCTCCTACACTAAAATGACAGGTGTTTCAGTTTCATTGTCCAACCCCTGTAGATTTTTTTAAATCCATTAGCCACTTAATAGGCTTCAATTAAAAATAATAATTATTATTAGACAGTGATACAAATGGGACCCTATACAAAGTTAATTTCTTGAAAAACCTTTTGATCTTAAAAGACGCGAGGCAATTGCCTGATAAAATTTTAATCACCTTTAATTATATTAAACCTTTCAACAAAGTAACTAGCCTTTAACACCTTAATGCTCAAAGATACATGTACACAAATGTCTAACTTACTTCAGTAACCTGAACTTCCACTAAACATAAAATGTCATTCTCATAGTGTGACAGTCTGAACCAGTTACGAATGGTGAGAGTATGATTAAAATGATTGGAGGAGCAAAATATTAATCCTGTATGGTAATGTAACATGGTGTATACATGTCTGTAGTGAACATGTTTGTCTGACTTTAAGTTATAATTTCCCTGTATGAATTTTATTTAAAAGAGGAAATCAGCTTTTTCATACCCGAGAATTGTATAATAAAATGTCATTTGATACTTGAACAGTAGTCGATCAAAACTCTTGATCTAAATAGACTGTTTATAAATATTAACATATAGTACTGATAAAATGTACCTTTATAATCTGATAATTCAAACCCACAATAAATATAAAAGTCATAGACCTCTGCTAAACAACAATTGCATTTTAACCTGTTTTGAGTGTTCTTTAAATTCTTTTCTATGTGTATGACACATTTAGAGCAAGTAATGAAATAATGGGTTTGAAGATTTTGACCGATGTCAAAAAAGATGCCACGGGGGTACCTAATGCCAGAACTATATTTTTGGAGCAGGACCAGTTCTTCTGTGGTCAAAATGCCAAAAAACAACAAAAAAACACTGAAATAGCACTTAATGGAACTTTCACAAATCAAAAAACAGTCTCACAAATCCCAAACTGAGTTTAAAGATTCTGCTATTAGTGTAGAACAATCTAGTTAAGGTTTAAAGTGTCTAAGTACTGACGCTTTGGAGCATGATCAGTTCTAATGTAGTCCAGAGGCAAAACAGCACTAATATGGCACTATTAAAGTTTCACAAATCAAATAAAGCTTTAGTTCCATAGTTGCACAAGGATCTCACTAAGAAACACCATGACAGAACAATCTGGCCAACAAGACCAGCATGGACCACCCTCACTGAACAAGGCATTCTACTCAGTCAACATGACTCCATGCTCCAAACTCTGACTCAACAACACAGCTCTGTTGCCCAAGCTTTGGATACATTGATCAAACAAATTCAGCAGTTTAACTCCAGACATCTGTATTCCCCCACTAACTCCACCCCGTCTTGCTCTTTCCACAGCTCTCCTTGGTTCCACCTATGCTCCTGTATTCCGAAACGCCATCTCTCGGACATCCAACCATTTATGGGTGAAATCAACAATTGTTACTTGTATGTCCTCTTGTGTTCAGTCGCTCTCCCATCTGTTTTCTTGACAACAGAAGTAAGATATCATTGGTCTCCTTCAGGATAAAGCTCTCCGGTGGGCAGAGGCAATCATCAATGGAAACACACTTCACTTAATCACAATTTATCGAGTTGTTTAAAAAAAACCTTTTCACAAAGAATCGACAAAGAAGAATCTGCTCAAAGACTCTAGACTCTTAAAGAAGGAAATAGATTATTGGTAGAGCTCACCATAAAATTTCACTCCCTTGCAGGTGAATCAGGCTGGAGCTCTCCCACTCTTAAAGGAGCCTTTCTGAATGCACTCAACAAAAAACTTAAGGATATGTTGGCATGCAGAGATAAACGCAAGTCCTCAGAGGACTTAATCAGTTTATCCATGCAAAAAAAATGTCGCCTAAGAGAACATAATAGGGAAAGAAATTACTTCCCCCATGCTTCCAGGCCTATTGTTTCTAAACTCCACGTGATGTCAGAGGGTAAAATGATAGGGGCAATGTTTTTTTTTTTTCACCACCAAAGACACCTCAGTCATCTTAGGTTAGCCCTGGCTCCAAACCCATAATGCTTACATAAATTGGACAAATTCACACATTGAATCTTGGAGCTCACATTGTTTATCTACCTGTTTATTATAAGCCTGTTGTTCCTGATTCCCATTGGCTCTGTCTTTTGCACCTTACCACCCCAACAATTGCACTATAGATCTTCCTGGTACAACTCTGTGGTCAGGGCTACTTTACAACCTTTCATACTCTGAACGTGAGGCGATGGAGAAATACATCCACGAGTTCCTTTATGGAGGCATTATATGTCTCTCTTCTGCGCCAGCCACCAGTTTTCCAAACTAGTTCACTGCAATATCTACCACCTTGACTGTATTTGTAAAAGTTATGAGTGGAAAACATCTTCAAAACTCACATAGGTAATTTTGAGTATTTGGTCATGCCTTTTGGTCTCACTAATGCCTCAGCAGCCTTCCAAGCCTTATTAAATGACATTCTCTGAAACTTCTTGGATTTCTTCACATTTATCTATCTACAAATCCTGATCTTCACTAAAGATCTGGAAGAGCACAAACACCATGTCAGACAGTTCCTCCAACCACTCTTAGAAAACTGCCTTTTTAAAACTACAAAAACCTTTCTGGGCCATGTTTTTGAGGGTGGACAGGTGAAGACAGACCTGGAAAAGATTAAAGCAGTCTAAGATTGGCCCATACTCAAAACAAGAAAGCAATTCCAATGGTTCCAAGGTTTTGCAAACTTCTACAGATGTTTCATAAGAGATATCAATTTGATTGCCGCTCCTCTCAGTCCTCTAACCTCCACTAAAAGATTTATTTTCTTAGTCCCAAAGGCAGAAAAGGCTTTCTCTGAATTAAAGAGGAGGTTCTCTGCAGCTCCTGTCCTTGTTCTTCCTGATCCAGCCACCCAGTTTATTTTGGAAATTGATGTTTCTGATGGTGGGTTTGGTGCATTTCTCACACAGAGGGCTCCTTCCGATGGTAAGATTCACCCCTGTGTTCACCACTGAAAGCTTCTTCAGTTGTTCATAGTTGGTGTCTGCAACACTGTCTGACAAACAAACACTATGTCAGTGTTGCCATTTAACATTTTTTAAACATTAATATTAGGTTAAATGCAACCATATATATGTAGATAAATAGAATGTCCAACATCACTGGAAAAACAACAAATTTCAAGTCAGTTCTTTTTTAATAGGGATTTAAAATAAAGTGATTCAAGATAATTGACATCAATACTTGTCATGTTGCTCTATTTGGAATGCAAAGTATGACACAGACCTTTAACCTTAGTGTGAAGAAGTCATAGCTTCAAAAGAAAAAAAAAGAAAAAATGCTATAGATAGAAATGACATCCTGTGAAATACACTGACTGGCCAGAAAAAGTGTCCTTGTGGAGAAGAAGTGCAGTTACTAATGTTTCAGCTAGCTAAATCTGTGTGATAAGTAGCCAGAGTCAATGACAGGGACCAACTGGTCTTAATATATGAGTAGTAGAGAGTGGTTCAGATAGCATAAAATAATTTACACACGGACTGTCAGTCCTCTATCACTGAGAATATAATGTGCTTTAAAGACATTGGTCTAACTGTCTCAGTAATCCTAGTTACACAAAAATAATACTCTGGAAGAAAAGAAATGTTATGTTTTTCTTTATGTTTTTTGGCCAGACAATGTAATCCATACCTGACTGACTCACAATCATCTTCACAAGTACATATGTGAGTAAAGTACAACACACTCCCATATACATCAGTCTCATCCAGGTTCTTTTGTCTTTTACACAATTCTTATAGGTTTGCACAAGAGTGGAGTGAACAACAGAGGGACATCACATTGGAAACCACTTGTATTTTCTACTCAAGGGGGACTTTAGTCAGAGGGCTGACTGAAAACTGCCCCCTAAAAGTTAGTCCACCTTCCATTAAATAAAAGCTTGACCCTTCAGTCCTGGAAAACTTCCACTGTTGATGTCGGGCACATCAGGTTAAAAGTACACATTCACAACACATGAATATAGCTTCATAGCAGCTACAGGGAACATTCATACATGTTGACTGTGTGGTCTGAGAGATGTTTTGCACAACATGTTAAAAATTAATCCAAATAAATTCTTAAGCAAGTTTATCCAGGTTTGACACAACATGACAATGAAATATTCACTGATTAACGGTACATAAAAAAATGAACAGATCATTATGTCAAGAAAGAAAATTTCTAATTTAATGCTTTATATACAAGTTTATAATTAATTATTTATTTTCATTTTCTTCTCACAGTTACATGACTATCAGGATTGCACAAATGTAATGTAGAGTTACTGATAAATAATAAATACAGGTAAAGACAAAAGTTTAATGCAAATAATAGCATATAAATAATATTGAGCAAGGATGTCCCAATCCGATCCCCGGTGTCAGCCAATCACAACACTTTAAAATGATTGATCCCTAAAGATCCTGAAGAAACTCAGCTTTTACCTTGATACCAGATTCCCCGCCACCCCCTGAGTGAGATGGGTTGCAGAGAAACAAAGAAAAAGCTATTTGTTCTCTTACAAATTTCTTTTGCTTTTTGTCATACTTAAATGTCTGGGCACTGCTCTGCTGAGGACAATCCATTATCTAATTTTCCGACAGTCCATGGAGAATTTACTGGTATGTTTTGGCTCATTGTCATCGTGCGGTGTCCCGTGCTGCTTCAACTTTAAATATTATCAGATGGTCTCACATATTCCTCAAACGCCTTCTAAGTCACTTTAGAAATCATGGTGAATTCTATAACGGTGAGATAGTTAGATCACAATGCTGCAAATTGCTTTATGCTAAACTGTTCTGGTGACCAATTTGAGACTCATCCTTCCAAAGAGCAACAGTTCAATTCAATTCATTTCAATTCAGTTTATTTTATTTATTTATATAGCGCCAATTCACAACACGTCGTCTCAAGGCACTTCACAAAAGTCAGGTACATACATTCCAATTAATCCTAATCATTGAACAGTGCAGTCAGATTCATTCATTTATTCAAATTGGATAAAACGTTTTTCTGTCTAAGGAAAGGAAACCCAGCAGATTGCATCCAGTCAGTGACTTGCAGCATTCCCTCCCCCTTGATGAGCATGTAGAGACAGTGGAGAGGAAAAACTCCCTATTACCAGGAAGAAACCTCCAGCAGAACCAGAACTAGGCTCAGTGTGAGTGGCCATCTGCCACGACCGACTCGGGGTTTGAGAGAATAGAGCAGAGACACAAAAAGAACACAAAAGCACTGATCCAGGAGTCCTTTCTATGGGAAGGAAAAGTAAATGTTAGTGGATGTAGCTCCTTTAGTCGTTCACCTAGAAAGAAAGAACAGATAAACTCTGAGCCAGTTTTCAAGGTTAGAGTCTGAAAGAGAGCACATAGAGTTAGTCACAGTAGAAGCTCAGTCAATTGCCATGTCTAGGAGAGAGAAAGGGTCCAGAGGTCCAGAAGTCCAGGTCTTTTCTCTGGCAAAATTTAGTCCATTGTGTTTTTTCTAGGGAGGAGAGGGTTCTTTCTTGCACATCTCACATGTAAAAAATAATTCTGTGCAGTTGGTTTCTGATTGTATAGGCATGTTCTTTTGTATCACCAGTGGAAACTGCTGCTGTAGGTCCTTGATGACATTTTAATGTTTTGGAGACTTCTCACAGCATCTTTTTTCAGCTTTGCAAATATTGATATCTAATATCCACGTCTTAATATTTTAGAAAAAACACAGGGTTTCATGGGCTGCATTTTTTCACTTCAATGTATTGCAGTGATTTAGATTATGTTTATTAAGTATTGTACCGCAGCTCAGTATCAGTTAATACACAGCCACATAAAAAACAAAGAATCCTGATCAGGACATCCTAATTTTGTATTTGAAAAAAAAAATGACTGATATGAATTGAAAGGAATGGCTGCTTAACATAAAAAAGCTGATGTAGAAAGCTCAGAACCTGCAAAAACACTAGAAGTTCTCTAAACGTAATTCTTCTGTCTATAGTACAGTTAGTCTTTTTTTGTGAAAAGGTGTGGAATTCTTTCTAAAAATAGAACATAGATATAGTTCATAATGACAGAAGCAATTAGCAATTAAACGCCAATAAGAGGGCTGTAAAATCAAAATATAAAGTCTTGTTTGCATAGAGGTCTAATGCTCAAAGACGAAGCACGACGACCACTGTGGCTGTCTAAGCAGCTATGGATTAAATGTGTTTATTTTCAACTATGACTTTAGAGTACAAAGAAAAAAAAAATGGTTTCGAAATTATAAATACAAATGACTATAAATAACTGAAGCACTTCATAAGAATACCAATAAGTAACAAGCTGGTACACTATATTGAGGTAATCAAAACAGAGCCTGAATGCTGTCAAACAGCCATCAGCTGTGAGCAGATCACTCTGACAGTGTGGAGACCAAAACATCATCCTTACTAATATTTTTGTTTTGAAGTAAAACTCACATGAATGAGGTGCATGAATCTGAATTCAGATTGTCAGTATGAATAATCCTTGAAGCTGCTATGACTCTGTGATGAGTCTGAGTGCAAGAGTTAACTGTTCACTTTGTACATTTTCTACACACACTATGATAAAGGTAAAATGAGGATGCACTATGCTATAGGACTTTGCCTGAGAAATTAAGGTGTATTCTTCAATATTCTTAACTGATCATCTTGAAGGACCAGTTTTATTGTTTTGCATACAACTGTAAAAATACAGTGAAATTCAACAATCACATTGCATTATTTCCTTTTTTGTCATTGACTTAAAAAAGCTTACTGGTACTGTACAGATATTGAACAGATGTCACACAATAATAGAATTAATCTGAATTTACACTTCAATATTGGGCAATAAACAGTCAACTATCAATGGTAACGCACATTTTTTTTTCTTTTTTTTTCCTATTTCACATACAAAAAGGTTTGGGGACACAAGCTCTGTAGTTCTACCATCGCCAAATTAGTGCATGTTTAAACTTTTCCCTTCTTTCCATAGTTGCCTTGCACTCTTGGTAAACCAACAGAGAACAGACTCTGACGTAAAGTCAAAGGAAATTAGAAAGAGCACAAAGAGTGAACCAATGGCATTCTTGGTTTCATGTTCTTCTCATAGGACTAAATCGTCTGTTCTTGCTGTTCAGTGCTGCGAGAAGCTTGAAGTGAAGGTCACATTTTTCATCAGAACTTGAGCAGGTGGAACAAGGTTATAGTCAGCAGGAGGCAAAAGGAGCAACAGGGGAAGAAGGGCATTCCGTTTACATCATGCATTGCACCCGGACCTGAAGAAGAAACAAAACATCATTCCATATTTATCTGCAAATTCAGTGTTCTTTGTCAGAGTTGGATAATAATGCAACTGATGAATAGTAAAGATAAGTAGAATAACATGCAGTGAATTACATACATAAAGAACCAAAGCCATCTATAACAATATGCATTTTTGAAGAAGACTTTTGAAGTATTTATATTCTTACCATAAAAAATTATGCTGGCATTAGTGATTCCCATCATGTTCATGGCAACACATGTGTAGTTTCCATAGTCTTCTTCTGACACATTGAAGAAAATGAGCATTGACTGTTTACCTTGAGTCTCTATCTTAAGACCATTTATTCCATTGAGAAGCCTGTAAAATAAAGATCACCTATCAAATTCCCAAAAGATTAGTGTTCAGACAATATTCTATGCTTTTCTATGATTTCTCAGAGTCGGTTAGCTGAGGCATTTTATCACATTTGTAGCATGCATATTTGAGCATAATATCAGCATTGAAATAGAAATACATTTGAAAAATATATTTTTTTTATTCCATATGAAACATTTCTGCATTAACTTAATATTTTGCATTTCATCTTCAAAAGATTTCACTTATTTATTTCTTATATCTTTGAAACGTTTTTTATAGCCATGTTCCATCGACAATTAGTTTGTCCTTCAATTTATACTACATTATTTTGTTCTATTTGGACACTTTGTTTTTTCGTGGACTGACAATTCCTTGGGTATAATAGTACCGATCCAATATATTGGTTCTGTACAGACTTCACAGTTTGGTGCTTGCAGTCAGATAAAGAATACATTATTTACAGCTGATAATAAATGGATAAAGATGCAACCTAAAGCTCTCCACACCAAAGGAATAACAGAAAGGCTGGCAATGAAGGCATACACAAAGTTGGAGACCCACTTGCTTGTTTTTAACCAGCTCTATGAAAACAGTTTCTATTTGGGGTAATTTACAGAAGCTCTGTAGAGTGATTAGTGGCCATATGGAATGCCAGTCTGACATACATTTGTGCACTTTGCAGTGCTTGGTGGTATCTAACATACACTATCAAATATGTCATCTGGTGTTAGATGAGCACCACCAGATGGTAAATAAGGCTATCAGGCATTAAAAAGTGTTAACCCAACAATGTAACAACTGTTTCACTTTTTTTTTTTCAGATTTTCACATTAGAAAAATAAACTGTATTGCCTTCTATTTTACATGACCTTACAGTCCTTGTCATTTTAATAACAATACAGATATCTTTTAGTTTTGGAATTCAATAATTAAAGTGAATGGGGTTTATTTTTTATTTAAATATAAAATCACCAGAACAGAATACCTGCCTTGCTGTACATAAACTATCAGCTTTAAGCCTCCTGACCGGTAGAGGTGGTATACTTTTTAGTCTCTGTTATTGCGAGTGTTATTCTCTCCTTCACATAGATGAAAATAAACCTAATAGGATTTTTTTTTTCATGTTGTACCAAATCCATAAAGAACATAGAGCCAAACTCTGAGTTAAGTACTAAACTCTAATTTATTTGTGCTGTTACAACCCTTGTTTTTAATGCATTTCAGAAATGCCTTCTCTGATCTCAA
This sequence comes from Girardinichthys multiradiatus, assembly GCF_021462225.1. NCBI lineage: Eukaryota > Metazoa > Chordata > Actinopteri > Cyprinodontiformes > Goodeidae > Girardinichthys > Girardinichthys multiradiatus. Next base: position 43,695,460 of record NC_061804.1, on the reverse strand, counting down.
GCTGTGAGCTGGAACAAGGTTCATTCCAAACTTAAATTTTGAATTAAACCTGACCCCATTACATAGTAAAATAACAATTGCATTTGAGCCTGTAGCCTTTTTGGAAAGCTGATAGTAAAGATTTTATTTATTATATATGATTGTTATATAATATGAATAAGACTAAACATTTTATTTGTTTACAGATCTATTATTATTTTATCATGTGTAAAACCATCACTGATAAAAAAAAAAGTGATTAAGTATGGTGTTTTTCAAAATAAAAATTGGAATATTGCGCACAGTGAAGAGCTTGAATTTATTCACACAGACAAAAGGAGCACAGGGACGATACATGCCTGCGGTCTTCTTTGTACCACTCAAACTCTGCCCTAGGAATGGCAGAGGCTTCACACTGCAGAATTCCTCTTTGTCCAATTGGAGTGCCTGTACTCCTTGCCTTTAAAATGAAGGGAGGGTCTGAAAATCAAGCAAAAAAAAAAAAACTATTCAGCTGCAATATTTAGCAAAACACATCCATACTGACAGAGCAATGGATATATATATATGTATATATATTATATATAGATATTTACATAATAATAACCGCAACTGATCATTTATCTTATTTTAATCCATTTAAATCATTCAGTACATTAGTGCTAAAGTTCAGATTTTAGAGTGAACCTGACTATCACCAAAGGAAATAGGTAACTTTGTACATTATTTGATGGAACAATAAAATTACCATCTTCAAAATGTATAAAGTTGGCATTTGTTTTAAGCAAAAAGAAACATGCACACACACAAACACACACACAAAAATATACTGTATAAAAAACCTCAGGCAGAATATGCCCACTCCGCACAACCCCCCCAGCTTAGACAGAACCATTGCTCTTTATTCTGTGAGACTTTACCAATGTTCCAGTGTCCAGTCATGATTTCTAACTATTGTCAATAACCCAGACTAATCTTCCAATAATCCATGGAATACATATCATTTTCTAATTTAGAACAAATTTTGACATGGACAAAGTTTTCCCTAATTAATAACATCAAAACCAATTTTTAGAATTTTTAAATAAAGAATCTGCTTATCATTTGTTTCAATTTATAATCAATACTCAAAAAAGAAAAAAAGTAATAGTTTTGTCTGTTATTTAGTTTTAAATTTGATACAAAAAGAAAAAGAAAATTTCCCTTTCATGCTTTTAGGTTTAGGCTCAGATCAAAAATGAAAAAAAAAATGAAAAGAATGCACCACAAAACAGAATTTAGCTTTAATATTTAACTGGTTAGATTTAAGTAAGTTGTAAGTTTCTTGCTTCATGTTAACATTAGCTTTCAAGCAGCCGTGATCCATGTCATTACATCCATGCAACAATTATCCATCAGCAGTGGAAAGATATACATCAGTCAAACCAAAATTCTCTCTAGCTCAGTGTCTGACAGATTTCTTTTTCTCTTTAGATCATACCGCATACAGTAGGATATTTGTCTGCTGAACCACACAGGATTTTTCATGGTCACATTTGAAATCTGTGGTGCATTCATGTCACTGGATAATCTTTATTGAAATACCTTCAAATTAATTACACTGTTTCTAATTATCAAACGTCTATTTCCAAGTGTGTTTACAGCTGTATAAAAGTTTTATTACATAATACAATCTGAACACTGTTTAATTGTAACATTTTAATTAATGACCAGTATAAATTTTGCTGCTTTGATTCTCATATTTCATCATTGAATAAAACCAACTTGAAAGTGATAAAAGGATGCTAATTATAAAGTGATTAATTATTTCTTGTTGATATTTGATGATAAATATTTTTAAGATATTTTAGGATGGGTTATCTAGTGTGCAAGGTGTACTTTAATGCACCCTTAATTACCACTGAAGCAATAAGACACAGTTTGGAATCTTAATGTCATAACAGCAGAGCAGAACTAAGGAGGAAACACATCTCGACAGTGAAACCCGACACAACACTCAGTTTGTGTTAGAGTATATACAGATTTGGGTTAGAGTATATAACCTGTTAGAGTATATTCCCTGTTAGAGTATATTCCCTGTTGTTTAGCCTGAATGTTCCAGAACCAGATTAATGATTGAGGCTTGGTGGTGGGCCCCTTAAATATTTTGTGCGTTCCCCTGAGTGCTGACACAGCTGGTTGTTTTTTGGGATGCCTTATGTTTCAACTATAAAAGGTAGAACATGGAAGAGGTTTTGCAAGGATTTTTGAGAAACCTCATTCACTGGTGTTCATTCCCTCTTGAAGTAGCCACCTGGAAAGCCCTGCTCACTCTCAGTCTGGCGGTTTACCATACCTGGACTGGCTGAACTGGCTGAACTGCTGAACTGGCTGATAACCATGAAGTCTCTGTTCAAAGACCAGGTCAGCTTTGCAGTATGGTTCAAGCTTTGGATGCAAAGATTTCTCAATTAGTGTCACGACCCCTGCGGCGACACCATCTCCTCCCTCTCTCCCGCCTCCTGTGTTGTACATCCTAACCCTGAAGCCTTTTGGGGGGATATAAGAAAGTGTGGTGGATTTTTGGTTCAATCTTCAACCAGTCTCCCCAGGCCTTTTCCTCACATTAGTCTAGGATAACCTTTATTGTATCGAACCTTAGAGGAAGTGCGTTAAAGTGGGCTGAGGCCTATGTAGCTATGTTTAAGTTATCAAGTTTTCATCAGTGAGTTTAAAGAACTTGCTCTCATTGCCCCTAAGAGAGGAGGAGGCTACCTGCAGATTATTATCCTTGAAACAAGGTTCTCGGCTAGTTTCAGATCATGTGGTAGATTTTCGAATCTTGGCTGTTGAATCCAAGTGGGACAATCAGCCACTGAAATGAGTGTTCTTAAGATCCTTAAATGATCAACTGTAAGATCAGTTGGCTACTCGAGATGACAGTAAGTGTTTGGATGAGCTAGTTGCATTAGTGATCCAAATTGATAACAGACTATGTGAACGACAGAGAGGGAAGGGGGCAAGTTCTAATAGTTAATCTAGTTTCCATTGGTCTGCTAGGTCGTATTTGCACTTTTCCTGAGGTACGCTCAAAGTTAGTACTTCTGGCAATAATCATAAATTTCTTCTATTTGTTTGTTGTTGTGTGTTCTCCGGAGTTTACTGTGGTCTTTGTGTACCCCTGGTTAAGGACTCATGATCCAAATTACTGGGCAGAGCGAAGAGTTGAGCATTGGAATGATTGTAGTTCTGAACGTTAGACGTCTGCCTCTCCTTTTGTGGGAACCATTTAGGGTCAACACAATGCACCACCAGATTTATCTAAGGTTCCCTCTTGCTATCATAACTTGGCAGCAGTTTTCGGTAAGGATGGAGCTCTGTCTCTACCTCCACGCAGACTATACGATTGTTCCATTGAACTTATCCCTGGTTCTCAGTTTCCCTCAAGTCATTTGTATAACCTGTCGGGTTCTGAGATAGAAACAACAGAATCCCGAGCTGCAGGCATCATTCGTCCATCTTCTTCTCCAATGGCTGCTGGTTTCTTTTTTGTTTATAAAAAAGATGGTTCACTTCACCCGTCCATCAATTTTCGTGGCCTTCATCAGATAACTGTTAACTCGTCGGCTGAAGCTCTGGGTAACATCACTTCCTGTTTTCGCTGTTGCACTCGGTGGATTGTTTGGCGTGTGAAAGCTCTCTCGTTTGATCTGATTTCTCTCTACTGTGATATCTCTTACTTGTTATAATACATAAGCATGTTAAAACACATACTTTCTGTTGCTGTACAGGTCCTTCTAAAAAAATTAGCATATTGTGATAAAGTTCATTATTTTCTATAATGTAATGATGAAAATTTAACATTCATATATTTTAGATTCATTGCACACTAACTGAAATATTTCAGGTCCTTTATTGTCTTAATACGGATGATTTTGGCATACAGCTCATGAAAACCCAAAATTCCTATCTCACAAAATTAGCATATTTCATCTGACCAATAAAAGAAAAGTGTTTTTAATACAAAACACGTCAACCTTCAAATAATCATGTACAGTTATGCACTCAATACTTGGTCGGGAATCCTTTTGCAGAAATGACTGCTTCAATGCGGCGTGGCATGGAGGCAATCAGCCTGTGGCACAGCTGAGGGCTTATGGAGGCCCAGGATGCTTCGATAGCAGCCTTTAGCTCATCCAGAGTGTTGGGTCTTGAGTCTCTCAACGTTCTCTTCACAATATCCCACAGATTCTCTATGGGGTTCAGGTCAGGAGAGTTGGCAGGCCAATTGAGCACAGTGATACCATGGTCAGTAAACCATTTACCAGTGGTTTTAGCACTGTGAGCAGGTGCCAGGTCATGCTGAAAAATGAAATCTTCATCTCCATAAAGCTTTTCAGCAGATGGAAGCATGAAGTGCTCCAAAATCTCCTGATAGCTAGCTGCATTGACCCTGCCCTTGATAAAATACAGTGGACCAACACCAGCAGCTGACATGGCACCCCAGACCATCACTGACTGTGGGTACTTGACACTGGACTTCTGGCATTTTGGCATTTCCTTCTCCCCAGTCTTCCTCCAAACTCTGGCACCTTGATTTCCGAATGACATGCAGAATTTGCTTTCATCCGAAAAAAGTACTTTGGACCACTGAGCAACAGTCCAGTGCTGCTTCTCTGTAGCCCAGGTCTTGGGAATGCGGCACCTGTAGCCCATTTCCTGCACACGCCTTTGCACGGTGGCTCTGGATGTTTCTACTCCAGACTCAGTCCACTGCTTCCGCAGGTCCCCTAAGGTCTGGAATCGGCCCTTCTCCACTATCTTCCTCAGGGTCTGGTCACCTCTTCTCGTTGTGCAGCGTTTTCTGCCACACTTTTTCCTTCCGACAGACTTCCCACTGAGGTGCCTTGATACAGCACTCTGGGAACAGCCTATTTGTTCAGAAATGTCTTTCTGTGTCTTACCCTCTTGCTTGAGGGTGTCAATAGTGGCCTTCTGGACAGCAGTCAGGTCGGCAATCTTACCCATGATTGGGGTTTTGAGTGATGAACCAGGCTGGGAGTTTTAAAGGCCTCAGGAATCTTTTGCAGGTGTTTAGAGTTAACTCGTTGATTCAGATGATTAGGTTCATAGCTCGTTTAGAGACCCTTTTAATGATATGCTAATTTTGTGAGATAGGAATTTTGGGTTTTCATGAGCTGTATGCCAAAATCATCCGAATTAAGACAATAAAAGACCTGAAATATTTCAGTTAGTGTGCAATGAATCTAAAATATATGAATGTTAAATTTTCATCATGACATTATGGAAAATAATGAACTTTATCACAATATGCTAATTTTTTGAGAAGGACCTGTATTTAACGTGTGGGGACTCTCCGTGTCTTACACAGTTTTTCTAGTAGTGGTAAGAGGTCGCTAGCTTAGCATTAGCTTTAGCTCCACCATGGCTACCCGTTCTGCTGTTTCTGTCTCTGAGTCTCCTCCTCTCTCCTGCTCTCTGTGTCAGATGTTCAGTTACTCCTCTGCCTCCTTTAGTGATAATGGTAGGTGTAATAAATGTAGCATTTTTGTAGCTTGGGAGGCGAGGGTGTCGGAATTGGAGGCCCGGCTCCGCGCTGTTGAAAAACCAGCAGCATTGATAACTGGCGAACATTTTGGGGAAAATCTGGTCTGATCCGGAGAGACGGCATCCATCCCACTTTGGATGGAGCAGCTCTTCTTTCTAGGAATCTGGCTGAATTTCTTAGTTCTCCAAAACTCTGACAACCCAGGGTTCAGACCAGGAAGCAGGGTCGTAGTTTAATACTTCTCTCTGCAGCTTCTGTACTGCTACCCACCCCTATTAAGACAGTGTCTCGCCCATGGCCAAAATTGAATAGATTAAAAAATAATCTAAAAGGAGGAAATCAGGAAAATCTCATAAAAAAAGCACAACTCAGACCAAAAAGAAAAATAAAACAATTAAATGTGGCTTGCTGAACATAAGATCTCTCTCTTCAAAGACATTGCTATTTGGTGACCTGATTTGTGAGAATCAGATTGATTTATTTTGCCTCACAGAAACTTGGCTGCAGCAAGAGGATTATGTTACTATAAATGAGTGAACTCCTACTGATTATTTAAATTTTCACATTTCTCGAAATACTGGGCGAGGAGGAGGAGTAGTAACCATCTTTCAGTCCAATTTATTGATTAGTCCCAGACCAATCAATAGCTACAACTCTTTTGAATATTTAATTCTTAGTTTTCCTCATCCAAATTGCAAAGCACTAAAACCACTTCTGTTTGTTGTTTTGTACCGTCCACCAGGCCCTTAATCTCTAATTTTAGATCAGTTTTCAGACCTTTTATCTGATTTAGTGTTAAATACAGATAAAGTTATTATAGTGGGGGATTTTAACATTCATGTTGACGCTGAAAGTGATAGCCTAAATATAGCCTTTAATGCTATCTTAGACTCAATTGGCTTTGCTCAAAACATTAACAAACCTACCTTCATTGTCTTCATTCTCTGGACCTTGTGCTGACATACGGCATTGAGTGTAAAGACATAACAATATTTTCTCATAACCCTGTCCTGTCTGACCATTTCTTAATAACCTTTGAGTTTTAATGTAACCGAGTACTCCACACCTGAAAGAAAATTTTATTATAGTAGATCTTTATCAGACGATGCTGAAACAACCTTTAAGAATCTGTTCCACTTTTGATTTCCTCAGAAAAACACAGTGGAGGGCAATAATTTTGTTTCTTCCCGTTCACAAATTGATTCTCTTGTTCACAGTGTTTCTTCATCATTGCGTGGTCCATTAGACAATGCAGCCCCCTTGAAAAAGAAGGTAATTATTCATACCTAGAGGATTCTTACTTAATCTGGAAAAATATCCTATTGTTGTATAAAAATACACTTCGCCAAGCCAGAACAGCTTATTTCTCATCATTAATAGAAGAGAACAAGAATAATCCTAGGTTTCTCTTTAGTACAGTTGCTAAACTTACACAGAGTCATAGCTCTGTTGAGCCATCCATTCCCTTAGCTCTTAGCAGTCATGACTTTATGGAATTATTCTTAAATAAAATTGATTCTATTAAAAAGAAAATTCTTGACATGCTCCCGAAGATGATTACTTCATCCTCAGCAAGTGAGACAACATTGGAAATAACTGCAGAACCTGATTTGTGTTTGGACTGTTTTGATCCTGTGAAGCTTCCTGAGTTATCAGAAATATTAGCTTCATCTAAACCTTCAACTTGTATGTTAGACCCAATCCCAACCAAATTATTTAAGGAAGTGTTCCCTCTGATTACCAGCCCCATTTTAGATAGGATTAATCTATCTTTAGTAAATGGATATGTACCACAGGCTTTTAAGTTAATTGTAATTAAACCTTTACTTAAGAAACCTTCGCTTGATCGAGATGACTTGAAAAATTACAGACCTATATCCAATCTTCCATTCTTATTTAAAATTCTTGAGAAAATAGTTGCTAATCAAATATGTGAGCATTTACACAGCAATGACCTGTTTCAAGAGTTTCAGTCAGGCTTCAGAGCTCATCATAGCACTGAAACAGCTCTGCTGAAAGTCACTAATGATATTCCTATGGCCTCAGATAATGGACTTTCGTCTGTTCTGGTTCTGCATTTGATACAGTCGACCATAATATTCTCTTAAAAAGACTGGAATATGGTGTAGGGATCAGGGGAACAGCGCTAGGTTAGTTTAAATCTTATCTGTCTGACAGATTCCAGTTTGTTCATGTAAATGATAAATCATCTTTAAACTACAGAGTTAATTGTGGAGTACCACAGAGTTCAGTACTTGGGCCAATGCTCTCTACTTTATATATGCTTCCAATAGGTCAAATTATCAGGCAGCATAAGATACATTTTCACTGTTACGCTGATGATACTCAGCTTTACTTATCCATAAATCCTGATGAACCCAACCAGTTAGATAGACTACAAGCATGTCTTGAAGACATAAAAACTTGGATGACTTTAAATGTTTTGCTTCTAAATTCAGACAAGACAGACGTTGTCTTCTTTGGACCGGAGTCTTTAAAAAAGTAACTGCTTAGTCAATCACTTAACCTGGATGGCATTAAATTGACCTCCGGTAATAAAGTAAAAAAACCTTGGTGTTATTTTTGACAAGGACATGTCATTTAAATCCCATATTAAACAGGTTTCTAGGATTTCCTTCTTTCACCTCCGGAACATTGCCACAATTAGAAATATCCTATCCAGGAGTGACGCTGAAAAACTAGTCCATGCATTTGTTACTTCAAGGCTGGACTATTGTCATTCGTTACTATCAGGATGTCCACAAAATGCAGTTAAAAGCCTTCAGCTGATTCAAAATGCTGCAGCAAAAGTTCTGATGAAAATTAAAAAGAGAGATTATATTTCTGCTATTTTAGCTTCCCTGTTAAATCCAGAATAGAATTTAAGATTCTCCTCCTCACATATAAAGCCCTTAACGATCTAGCTCCATCATACATCAGAGATCTGATTGTTCCTTATGTTCCTAACAAAGCACTTCGTTCTAAGACGGCAGGTTTACTGCTGTTTCCTAGAGTCTCTAGAAGTAGAATGGGAGGCAGATCTTTTAGTTATCAGGCTTCTCTCCTGTGGAACCAGCTCCCAGTTTTAGTCCGTGAGGCAGACACCCTGTCTACTTTTAAGGCTAGGCTTAAAACTTTCCTTTTTGATAAAACTTATAGTTAGAGTAGCTCAGGTTATCAGGGAGGGAGCCTTCTGGGGTACGGGGGAGTCAGGTTTAGCCAAAACCGGCTCAGTTATGGTTGAGGTGCAAAAACACCCTCCATTTCTGCTACCTGTATGACCCCTTCTCTTTTCCAATGGTTATAATCAGTCTGACAGTAGGAGGTATCCCAATCCTTGTGGTTTTTAGTATAACAATGATCATCAGTGGGACCCTTTGTGGGGTGTCTTGAATCAGAATCAGAATCAGCTTTATTGCCAAGTTCGTACAAACAAACAAGGAATTTGAGTCCGGTACACTTTGCTCTTTGGTTTTGTTTTTGCATTACAGAATATACATATTTACAATGTACAATATACACATATATATATAAAAAGGTGTGACGACATTGTTGTAAATAAGCGCTGTTTAACTAAATAATCTGAACTGAAACTATATGTGTAGTTATGCTGCTATAGGCTTAGGCTGCTGGAGGACATAATGACCACATTAACCCTCTTCGCTACATTCTCACACTACTCTCCAATTTTGCATTATTTGCTGTTATTTCAGCTTCTAACTTTGTTCTCTCTTTTCTCTTCCTAGAAGCTACACCTGGCCTGGCTCTGTGTCTACCTGTGACACCTTTCTGGAGAGGGAAATCGTCCGAGCTTCTGCTGGCAACAACTTAATGCTCACCCTCTACCGATGATCTACATGGCCCGGTCTTTTAGTGTTTAACCCTTTCTCTCTCCTAGACATGGAAATTGACTGAGCTTAACTGTAACTAACTGTATGTGCTCTCTTTCAGACTCTAACCTTGAAAACTGGCTCAGAGTTTATCTGTTCTATCTTTCTAGGTGAAACGACTAAAGGAGCTACATCCATTAACATTTACTTTTCCTTCCCATAGAAAGGACTCCTGGATCAGTACTTCTGTGTTACTCTGAGTCTTCCTGAACACAAAAGCCATGTCAAAATGGTTTTCCAGTGCCTTCTAGAAAACAGACTGTTTGTCAAGGTAGAGAAATGCGATTTTCATGTGAACTCTATCTCCTTTCTTGGCTACATTTTTTAGAGTCGGCAGGTGAAGCGAGATAATGAGAATATCTGAGCTGTAGTCGAATGGTCTATCCCTTCAACAAGAAAGGACCACCAATATTTTCGCCAATTTCTACAGACACTTTATCAGGAACTACAGTACTGTTGCCACTCCCCTCACCAAGTTAACTTTGACATCAAAAGTTTTTTTTGGAACTCTGATGATTTTCTTGACAGGTTTAACTTTGTCATTTCCTATCATCCTGGTTCTCGTAACATTAAACCAGATCCTCTCTCGAGACTGTTCCTAACAGAGAAGGAGCCTCCCCAACCAGAGCCCATATTACCATCCTGTGTCATCAGAAGCGTGGCTTGGGAGATTGAATCTAAAGTGCTAGCCGTTCAGGATCAAGAAACCAGTCTGACAGGTTGTCCTAACGGTAAGTTTTTTGTTCCCACCTCTCTCTGTGCACAAGTGATCCAATGGTGTCACTCCTCCAAATTGGCGTGCCACCTTGGCATAAATAAAACCATTAAAAGTGTTCTGAGGAGGTTTTGGTGGCCTTCTATTAGTAAGGACATAACAGAGTTCGTCCCCATCTGCCACATCTGTGCCCGTAGCAAAGGCTCTCATTGTCCTCCTTATGGTTTCCTACAACCTTTACCCACACCACAAGCCTTCTGTCCAATCTCATCTCCATCGCTGTAGATGAATCTGGAATCAGGCCCCAGAGTACTGTCCCAGACAAAAGGTTTGGCTATCTGACCAGGACATCCCCATTCAATACACCTCAGGTAAAGTTGCCCCTCATTTTATTAGTCCCCTATGTCCCCTCTATGTCATAGAGTCCATTATTAGCCCTGCCTGTGTCAGTCTGAAGTTACCCTCGTCGTTAAGAATTCATCCTGTCTTCCAAGTCAAACCCGTCCATGCAAGTATTAAAAACTAACCCCCCAGTCCTCTAATAAACCTTGTTGTTTTGACTTTGTGTTTCAGAGTTTTGGTTTTCAGCATTTGGGTCTGGTTTGAGCTCCGCATTATAACACTCTGGTGTTGTAACTATTGGGCTCACAGCACTTAATAATTACAGTTAGTTAATTACCATTAATAATTGATAATTATTAACAAAAAGCACAACCAAATGTCACTGTGTTATCAACCGTTTTAAAGAATAGTGGAACACTAACCTTATCTTGACAAATATTCACTCTTAATAAAACCAAATAAACAGAAATTCTTTCTCTTTGACTGTGTGACAATGTTTTAAAACAATAGTTCCTCTTTCAATCAAACTATTCTGGTCCAACAACATTCACCTACTTAAGCATGCACTATTCTACAAAAAGGGGTACACTAATAATCAAAAATAAGGATATGTGTTGGAGGGTAAATGGAGATGAAACCAGCAGTGTATGGCCAAATGAGAATAACACAACAATTTGGATTAACTTGGAAAGATGAACCAAACCACTACGCTGTGAAGTCTTTCTCCGTATGTGCGTCTTGACAGCGGCTATTAGCTGATAGAACGGTAGGGCCATTTACCGGATGCAGTGCATCTAGCAACTGGCCCCTTAGCCACTAACAGCTGATAGCCCCAAGTCTCGAACAAAGGGTTGTAAACCCTCTGAGGTGGGGGCTTGGTGGAAAAACCCCAAGGGTAATAAAATGATAGAATAAACAATGGAGTGGCTGGGCCACAATGTCCAGACTTCAGTGTTTCAAATGGAAAAACTTCCAAAGTTCAGCTTTAACTCCTGGATGATTGCCAATAAGCCAGTCGAACGCATCCAAATGAGCGCACCCGCTCTTTGCGGTTCCACAGTATTCAGACAGTAAATCAAAACAGTTCAGCATAAAATGCCTCAATCAATATTGCATGCAACTAGTTAATACCTTGAATAAACTAATGGTGATCCTTTTTTTTTTTTCGTCGTTGAGGACTGGGTTCGGGACGGGGTCGCTCAGGATCAGGCACGAGCCCGGGCTAGCCCGGACCATGTTCAGATGCTGGGGCGGTCAGCCTGTCTCCACCCTCGGAGGGAAGGGGACCACCTCCTGGGTCTGGGGGCTGGTTGTCCCTATGAGGTATCGGCACCTGGACCTGGGAGTATAGAGTATGTATGGGGAGTGTGAGTGAGGGCACGAATTCCATTGTTGTTTGTCTTTACATTGGGTGCGTGGGTGTGTTTTTATGTGTACGCATGAGGGTAGGAATGTGTGATTGTGACTGTGTGTGCCTGTTTTTTGTGTCAGGTTGGGTCTTGGGCTGCTCCCTCTTCTGGATCAGTTTAGGCCTCCCATCAAATGTGTGGCCTGCTGCAGTGTGGTGGTTGGTGTCTCTGCCCGCCGCTGTACTTGTGGTTCTTGATATCTGGGGCTGGGTGCTTTGGTGTGTACTAGTTCACTCCCGGTGGCTGCTTGCTGGGGTCTGGATCCCTGGGCTCTGTCAGGCCTCTGCTTGGGGAGTGATATGTCCCGGGGTCTCGGGTCTCTGGGTCCATGGCTGGATCTGCTTGGGTGTAAATGGCTGCTGGCGGGGCCTGTGGGCTTGTTGCTGCAGCTCCCTGGGGCCTCTGCACTGTGGCTGCTGGGTGGTTCCCCAGAGACTCTCCCCTGCTCTTCTCTGGGGGGGTTGCGGTAGTCCTGGCAGTGGTTCCCCTGGGCTTCCTGTGATCTTGGGGGCCTTTGGATGTCTGTGGCTCGGATCTCCTCCGTATCTGTCCTGGGTCCAGGGGGGCAGGTCTGTGGCTCCTCACACTCACTATTGCATATTTTTATGGAGAAACCTTGTATACACAAGTGCGCTCACACTCAGACCCACAGGTGTTTAGATTCAGGTGTTGACAGATACACAAAAGTTCTATATTGAGCCGCACTTACCACTAAATACATCTTGCATTGATAAGCGCCGTGCCCTTTTTGGTAAAAAAGCTGATAAGATTTCTGCAGGTGTAGAAGCAAGCAGGGTGTTATCTTGTGTACTCTTCATCCTTCTTTCTTTCCTCCATTCTTTTCTCCTTATATCCCATTTTTCTTTTTGCCCACCCTTTCTCTCTTTCATGCTTCTTTGTCCTTTTCATTTCTGTCATGAACTATGACTGGAGATGGCAGTTAAAAGTTTGTTTCCACTGCTTTTATAAACTCTGGTGATGTCAGTTGCTGCGACAAATGCTAAGCTGCGCAGTAGAGTCATTTACATGACCAAAATGACGGGAGTGTCCCCAACACAACCCAATGCATTTTGTAATGCAATATCTGCCGATTTTAACCATGCTTCACTCTCTGCTACACTTCCAATGTTTCTACAGTTTGGAAGCTTTGGATTTGTTTTATGCAAATGTCAGGGACTCATACATCTATAAAGCAAGACCTCCTCTAGGCAAATCAGATCACAATCTTGTTTTTCTCTGCTCTATGAGCCCCTTGTTCAGAGGCAACCTGTAATAAAGATAATTTTGAGAAGATGGTCACAGGAAGCTGAAGAAGCCTTGTGAGGTTGCTTTGAGGCTACTGTTGTGATTATGAATATGAATACATTATTTAATATTTAATATAAATACTTTAATATTTTATTAAATAATATTTCAGTCTGTTAAGGGTTGTCCTGTGAATACCAGCCCAATAATGCGGTGGTATTAGGACAAAATTGAAAGGGATGAGCCAAGCTCTGACATTATTGAACAGCTAAACTCTGCACACACATGGAATGAATTCACACAATTTCTTAAAATACAAGAATTTATAAACAAAAATAAGTCAACTCAAGTCAAACATATTTCAATCAACAAACTCTTTACTATGCTAAAACAATCCAGCTAAACTACCAAGCAGGGTGAAAGGATAAGGAAGACTAATGGGCTATGTATAATATAAACAAGTCTGTTGTTATTTCGTTTCTGGCTGTGCTGGAATTAGGTTAATGCGATTTATTTTGAAAGTTCCAGAAAAGTTCCTACTGGCCTTTTGTAACCCAGTGGTCCCAACACTACGGTCCCAACACTACAGATGGAACGCACTGTGCCAGCCACATTGAGAGGACATCAATGCCATGAATGTGTGTAACCAACTATGAGATGCTTCCCCAATAACAAACCCTGGATCACCAGTGACCAGAAGGACCTGCTTAACAATATAAAAAGAACTTTCAGAGAGGGACACAGGGAATTATTGAGGAGTATACAGAAGCAACTTAAAGTCACAATACGAGACAGCAAGGAGGTGTACAAGAAGAAGCTAGAGAGCAAGCTCCAGCAAAACAATATCAGAGATGTGTGGTCAGGGATGGAGAAGATCACATGCTTTAAGCCGGACTATTGGACCAATGAATGTCTGGACAGAGCCAATGAACTAAACACATTCTTCAATAGGTTAAGTTCAGAAACAAGCTCAGCATCCTTCTCTCCTGCTCACAGCCAAACAGACATACCACCCTCAGCTTTTCTGTCACACCTTAAATGCTTCATCTTCCACCTCAGCCATGGACCTTTCTGCTTCTACATGTGTGCCTTCAACCAGACTTCTGTTGGCCCACTGGAGTAAGCAAACAATAAACTATCAGGAACCACTTCAGTTTACTTATTGCTGTGGAGTTGAGTTGAAGATGCCACCATACATCTGCTTCAACAAACACACTGTCATCTGGACAAAGCCAGCAGCCCTTTGAGGATCATGTTCTTTGATTTCTCCACTGCATTTAACACAAGTCAACCTGATTTGCTTGTCAGAAACTTCAGAAGATGCAGGTGGAGGCCCCAACAATCTCCTGGATCAAAGAACACCTGAAAAACAGACCATAGTTTGTGAGACTGAAGGGTTGTGTGTCTAATCAGGTAGTCAGCAGCACAGGAGCACCACAGGGGACTGTACTCTCACCATTCCTTTTCACTCTGTACACCTTAGACTTCCAGTACAAGACAGACTCCTGTCATCTGCAGAAATACTCGGATGATTCTGGAGTCATGGGGTGGATCAGAGATGGACAAGAAGCTGAGTACAGGCAGCTGGTGGACCACTTTGTGGCATGGTGTGGAAGCAATCATCTCATCTTGAATGAGAATAAAAAAAGGAGATGATTGTAGATTTTATAATATAGCCTTTGATCTCACAATGGTCCTCTTCATTTAACCATCCCTTAGGGAGCAGTGGGCTGCCATTGTGTGGTGCCCAGGGAGCAGTGCATGGGCTCATGGACCCAGACTGGCAGGCTGTGGGATTCGAACCAGGGTACTTGTGGCCTCTTCGGGACACAAATGCCCTGCTCTCTAACCACTAGGCCACCACTCCCCATAAGAGAAACAGGAATGGGTCCAACACTATTTCCCTCAGGGGAGAAGAAGTGGAGATGGTGGAGGAGTATAAATACCTCAGTGTTCTCTTGGACAACAGACTGGAGTGGAGATGCAACTGTGAAGCCGTCTACAAGAAGGGACAGAGCAGGCTGTATTTCTTGGGAAAGCTTAGTACCTTCTGTGTTTGCAGCAAGATGCTGCATATCTTCTATAAGTCTGTTGTGGAGAGTGCGATCTCTTCTGCCATCATCTGCTGGGGAAGCAGCATCAGAGCCAAGGACTTAAAAAAGCTCAACAAGCTGATAAAGAAGGCTGGCTGTTGTTGCTGGTTGCACAACCAGTTATTAGGTTAAAAGGGCAATTATGCTTTCCATTTAGGGCCAAGTAGGTTTGGATAGCTTTTACCCCAATACATAATTACTCAGGTTATCTTTGGCTTACATGGGTATTACAATTAGTTTGATGATCTGAAATATTATATATATGTTGACAAAAAAGCAAAAACATTATATCAGTAAGGGAGATTAACTTTTTTTTTTGCCTTGTATGTTTTTTTGTTTTTAAGAATGGCTGAGATGTGTTCTTCCTCTTTTTGCGAGAAAATTAATTGTAATGAAAACAGCTCGATCCCTAACCCCAACCCCAGTGTGAGCTGAGAGTCAGGAGGCATTTACATGCAGACCATGAATATGACAATTTGGTGCTTACAGTTGACTGTGACTTGCACTATCCTCATGTCAGAGCTGGAGATGTCATTAGAGGCAATACACTCATAAGTTCCCGACTGCTCTTTGGTGATGGAGATCAGCTCCAAATGTTCCCCCTCTGTCACAAATTTATGGCCACCTGTAGAGAGAAAAAACAGGATGGAGAATAAATGATCTTGATATATTGTTTTACTAAAGTAATGACAGATCAATTTTATATTAAACATTACTTAACAGTTATATATTTTAGTATCATATAACAATATCAATATCACAATAATCATAGACATACAGTATATGTGGTGGGAAAGGCTTATGCATCTGATGTCAGTCTCAAACTTTTGTGCCTATTTGTGTAAAAAGGCTGTGCTGAGAGTGATCACGGATGATGAGGCTTTTCTTGGGTCAAGACAGTGTTTTGCAGCCATATACAGGTCCTTCTCAAAATATTAGCATATTGTGATGAAGTTCATTATTTTCCATAATGTCATGATGAAAATTTAACATTCATATATTTTAGATTCATTGCACACTAACTGAAATATTTCAGGTCTTTTATTGTCTTAATACGGATGATTTTGGCATACAGCTCATGAAAACCCAAAATCCCTATCTCACAAAATTAGCATATCATTAAAAGGGTCTCTAAACGAGCTATGAACCTAATCATCTGAATCAATGAGTTAACTCTAAACACCTGCAAAAGATTCCTGAGGCCTTTAAAACTCCCATCCTGGTTCATCACTCAAAACCCCAATCATGGGTAAGATTGCCGACCTGACTGCTGTCCAGAAGGCCACTATTGACACCCTCAAGCAAGAGGGTAAGACACAGAAAGACATTTCTGAACAAATAGGCTGTTCCCAGAGTGCTGTATCAAGGCACTTCAGTGGGAAGTCTGTGGAAAGGAAAACGTGTGGCAGAAAACGCTGCACAACGAGAAGAGGTGACCGGACCCTGAGGAAAATTGTGGAGAAGGGCCGATTCCAGACCTTGGGGGACCTGCGGTAGCAGCGGACTGAGTCTGGAGTAGAAACATCCAGAGCCACCGTGCACAGGCGTGTGCAAGAAATAGGCTACAGGTGCCGCATTCCCCAGGTCAAGCCACTTTTGAACCAGAAACAGCGGCAGAAGCGCCTGACCTGGGCTACAGAGAAGCAGCACTGGACTGTTGCTCAGTGGTCCAAAGTACTTTTTTCAGATGAAAGTAAATTCTGCATGTCATTCGGAAATCAAGGTGCCAGAGTCTGGAGGAAGACTGGGGAGAAGGAAATGCCAAAATGCCAGACGTCCAGTGTCAAGTACCCACAGCAAGTGATGGTCTGGGGTGCCGTGTCAGCTGCTGGTGTTGGTCCACTGTGTTTTATCAAGGGCAGGGTCAATGCAGCTAGCTATCAGGAGATTTTGGAGCATTTCATGCTTCAATCTGCTGAAAAGCTTTATGGAGATGAAGATTTCATTTTTCAGCACAACCTGGCACCTGCTCACAGTGCCAAAACCACTGGTAAATGGTTTACTGACCATGGTATCACTGTGCTCAATTGGCCTGCCAACTCTCCTGACCTGAACTCCATAGAGAATCTGTGGGATATTGTGAAGAGAACGTTGAGAGACTCAAGACCCAACACTCTGGATGAGCTAAAGGCCGCTATCGAAGCATCCTGGGCCTCCATAAGACCTCAGCAGTGCCATAGGCTGATTGCCTCCATGCCACGCCGCATTGAAGCAGTCATTTCTGCAAAAGGATTCCCGACCAAGTATTGAGTGCATAACTGTACATGATTATTTGAAGGTTGACGTTTTTTGTATTAAAAACACTTTTCTTTTATTGGTCGGATGAAATATGCTAATTTTGTGAGATAGGAATTTTGGGTTTTCATGAGCTGTATGCCAAAATCATCCGTATTAAGACAATAAAAGACCTGAAATATTTCAGTTAGTGTGCAATGAATCTAAAATATATGAATATTAAATTTTCATCATGACATTATGGAAAATAATGAACTTTATCACAATATGCTAACATTTTGAGAAGGACCTGTATAGACGTTATTGATCTAGCAATGAAGAATTGTCCTCTGCATTTAGCCCATCTCTTAGAGAGCTGTGGGCTGCCATTGCATGGTGCCTGGGGAGCATTGAGGTGGGTAAGGGTCTTGCTCTGGGACCCAGAGTGGCAGGCTGTGGGATTCGAAACAGGGTACTTGTGGTCCCTCCTCTCTAACTACTAGGCCACCACTGCCCCCTGTGGTCAGATTATATTTATATTATTCTAATAATATAAATCTCAGTCATCCATCCTCCCCATCTTATCTCAATCAAGGTTGCCAACTCTCATGCATCTAGCGTGAGTCTCATGCTTATTTTCTCTTTCTCACCATGTCCAGAATAACGGCAAATAAAGAAATTGGTTGTTCAACACAGGGACACAGGACTGTTTGTGATTGGTCATTCTAAGCCTATTTTGACTGTCTCTCTCTTTTGATTAGCAGATTTGCTCACAATAGTATATTTTTATCTGTCAGTGGGCAACAGATAAAAAGACAAACACCTGGTGCTATAAACTGTCTGCGCTGAAAGACGCATGTAACTTGTTTGATGATTTTTCTCTCTGGGTCTTAGCTTAGTGACCACATGGATGTTAACACTGCTCGCCTTGGTCCCCCAAGGCTGACCATGCACAAAACATCAGTTATCAGATTGTGGCGGTTTTTAATTGTGTTGCTGACTTATGAAAGCAGTGGAAACTTATCCATGATGAATGGCTTTTATGCACCTTTTTGAAGGAGAACTAGTTACTCTGCTCTAATGCCAACCTAGCCACGCTCCCACCTGGCTAGAATGACTCAACGTAGTTTATTGTGAGGTTTTTGGCACTGCTGCATCAAAGCGCATGACATCATGTTATTGCTCTAGCTGCATTTAAAAAGGGATCTCACCAAGCAGCTCAGATGAACAATCCCTATTCTGAATACAAAAAAACAAAATGAATAGAAAAACAATACAAAACAACAACAACAAAAAAGTGCTGTGCCCGGGCTCCTTGCCCAGTGTATGGTACGCTTCCTGCTGGGTAGCATGCATGTACATGCAGACAGCTTAATAAAAGAAAGAGCCAAGTTCTTCAGGCTGCTGTTCAAATGCAAGATGCATTTATGATGCTCTCAGAGTCCTAGCATCATGTAGTGATGGTGAAGAAGGAGATTAATGAAAATGCATGAGGAGTATATCTTAATGAAATTTCTGATGGCATTTTATTCTCTAAGTAATATTTTGTGGAAACTTGTCATGATTTAGAGTTAATAATCCTGAACCCTGCAGCATAGAAGCTGTTCCTCAGTTTTAATGTTTTAAACTTCAGAATCTCTACCTGAGGGTAATGTATGGACACAGGTGTGTTAACAGTTGAAACGGCAGACTTGACGGCATAATTACCGACAGACGTTCTGCTGATATATTAGAGGTGTTTGAAACCATCCGGGAGAGGGACATCAGGTCAGCTATTGCTGCCAATGACCTTATTTTATCTTTCTATAGATCATATATTTGGTCATGTCTTTTTGTTTTAACCATGTCTTGCTCCTATACAGCAAGTGAAGGAATTATTGCTGCAACTTTGTGTATTTTTTATCCTTTAGATTTCAAAACTGGCTCAGAGCTTATGTTTAGCTGTGTTTCTCTCCTAAAAGAAGCCGCCAAAGGAGCTACTACTTTACTTTTGCCTTAACATAGAAAGTACTCCTAGTCTAGTGTTTCTATGTTTTTTCTATGTCTGCTGTGTCTTCTCAAACCCCCATCTGCAAAGTTAATGACAATGCGAATCAACTGTCCACTGTCGGTACATGAAAGATTGCTGCAAAGTCAGTAACTTGGCTGGGTTTCCTTAGATAGAACATTTTCCACCAATTATGATAAAAAACTGAACCTGGCTGCATTGTTTGATAGCTGTTTGCCTGGGAACATAACTTTAAGGTTTTCCGTGTTTAGTGAGCAAATAAAGATCTTTTGAAGTCAATCTCCATGGACTGACTAAGCAACTTGTACTGCTGTTTTCAGAGAAATATTAATAAACAACATATGTCAGCTTCAAAATAACCAACAAATTTGGCAATAGATACAAGCTCTCAAAAATCAAGCTAGCTAGAACCAGAGGCCTGGAGGGGAACTCAGTGTGTAACATCTCAGCAGTTTTGTTCTATTTTGAAGCGAGGATCTATTCTTGACATATGTTCACTAATCTCTTTTGACACAGTGCACCTCAGTGCAACTCATCCTGTGTGTGTTAATGACAAGAAATGATGTACATCACACACCAACAATGTTGGTCTCAGTGTGTTTTTGCCTTAAATTTCCCAGTCAGTTTGTTTCCATTGCCACATCACAGCTTCAAGCCACAAAGCCAGCTTTCCCTTACAACAGTCAGCTGTTACAGGGTTGTGATTAAGTAAGGCAGCTCAGAGGTTTGACTTCAATGTATCTGGCTCATTCGCTCCAATTCAGTAATCACGCAAAAAGCACCTAAATGCTGGTTTTAAGTGATTTGTGAAAGCCTATGTTTGAGGCTGTTATTTTAGAATTTAAAAGTAAGTAGTACCAGAGTTGCTGTGATATGTTAGTAGAGTGTAATTGCAGGACTGGCTTGGCTACATAAGCATTTAGGAGTTTTTCCCAACACTGTGACAGAGTAACAGATTTTATATAAATGGTTTGTACTCACTTTAAGAAAGTATTGCATTACCCAGTGGCTGAAAAAACTAAATTTTAAACCTGGACAGGATTATTCTACACTACACACTCTATATAACACTTTGTGGTCTCGTGTGGTCTGTGAAACCTTTATTCTATTTTTGAAAACAAAAAAGAAGGGATTCTTAGTTATTGTTTAAATGTGGTCTTGTTTCTTGGGCTGAATGTATTGCTATCCTCCTTTAAAAGGGACATCATGTATTTATTTTCAATCATATCATATTTTATTTGCCATTACAATAGGAAGGAGGTTGACAATGGCTGGTAATAACAAAATACTGGACTGGTTATAGGTCTAATTTACTTGACGTAGTCCTCTGTGGAGATAGCCTTACTTTACATTAGTCCTACCTGTCTTACCTGCAGTGTTTACCAGTCTGATTGCCTTAGTCATGCAGAACAAAGACTAGTATGTTAAGTATACCTTTCCAGAGTAATCACTTGATGCAAAGTAAGGCAGTGCAAATATAACTAAAATACAGCTCACATGAACTGCTATCAATTTTTAGAACTGTAATTCTATGAAGATGTCAAAAATCTTCTTTAGAACTCTCTCTACTCTGGCTAGAATTATTTTGACTCTTGGGTGAGAACTACTTTATGCATCTCCGAAAGACGGTCTCTCAGACACAAGGTGTTTATACTGCTGCATCTCCACAGCATATTATTCAAAAAGTGTGTTATTGCAACATAAACACCATATTTTTTTTCTTTGCTAGTAAGAAAATAGTTAGGAGCTTTGATCCAAATTTACAGAAATGTCAATCAAGCAACACAGCAATATTGCTTTAATATGCAAATATTACTGCAGCTGGCTGGGAATTTACTGCAAAGGCTGTGGGCAAGGGATAATCAGCTTGTTACACAGAGGCAGGGGATCTGCTAGCAGTTAATTGAACATTTTCATCATGGATAACTGGATTAGGTAGAATAAATGCTTCTGAGTTAGTAGCTGGCCCTGTCAGAATTCTCTTGTAACACCCAAGAATCAAGAGAATTTTACTGCCAATTTACAGTCATGGAATTTACTCATCAAATTTGTAGTACATTTGATTATTGCTTTCTAAATTCAAATGCTTTGCTTTGCTTTGCTTAGAATGTAACACTGGTTGTTGTAAAACTGTTCAAAATTTGTTACCCACTTTTAAAACTGAATGAGTGCTTAGAGCCTGTTACTGCTGGGCTTTGTCCCAATGAGCAGGTTTGTCTCAGCTCTCATCTGATTCCCATTTAAGCCACTGCAGAACCTGAGTAGATGAGTAAATATATTTGTGTGGATATACTTATTATGGAAGCATAACAAGTTACATCTTAGTATTCAAATACCAATCTAAAGGGAGCATGGGTGAAAATAGTTTGGAAAATACAATGTTTATTATAGCTGAGAACTCCAGTGATTACAAAGCAGAAAACTGAAGCATTCAAAAGCTGCAAAAATAATATCCTCAAATACTTAAAAATAGCATATAAATGTCATTCTAATCTATCATGAAGAATAAAATTATGAAGTGAGTCAAAATGATCACATAGTACTTGTAATGAAAAAAATACGGAAACAATCATTATTATCAACAGCAACATGAATGGTCTGTGGCACTTGCAAAATCTTTAGGACAACATTGAAGTAACAGGCAGTAGCTGACACAAATATGCAACTAAAAGCCATTCGTGCAAAACATCAACAATATAAACCACTAGCCTAAGCGAGTCTGTTGCTCAGACAATGCTCATAAAGGCTTTAGCTGAGAAATTAGTCCAGACCAGTTACCAGTTTTACAGTAGAAAAGAGCAGAGGACTGGGTGGTAAAAAGGTTAAACAATAATTGAACCTTACACAGAACAAAGTAATTGCTAACCTTGGAAATGGGGCCTTATACAAACCCATAATGGATAAGGTTGATTTTCCATCCACTGTAAAATAAACAACCAACACATTTGTTACTTCTAAGCTACACTACTGTAATTGTTTATTAGGAAGTACTTAGTTAAATCTAGATAAAAAATGCCGCTGATAGATAGAATGCATTGCATAAAGTTCTCCCAGCCCAGTACTTTAGGGTTCAGCTCATTCTCATTGTTGGGGAGAGTCATTCATGGAACTGAAGCTGCCATTACATTTTACTCTCTTCTTCTTTCCTGTTGAAAGTACTCCTGGGTTTGAGCGTCTTTTTTGCTTCTTCCTGACATTTCTGTCATTTCCTTAATGCAATTGCTGCCACTCATTTCATTGCCTCTTTCTGTTTTTGTTTTACTTTGTTTCATAAAAGTGCTGCTTGCCAACTGCTTCTGAGACAAGCGTTGTCTCTTTCAAAGACTGAGCAAATAATGGAGACATTGCTGTGATTAACTCCTCCTCATTCTTTTAAATAGCGAGCATAGTTTTTTTTATTTCTCTCATTTACTTTCATTTCTGCCTGTTCTCTGAACTGCTCATCTCAAATCTGGCTCTGCTAGAGGTTTCATCGTGTTAAAGGTGGTGGTTCCTCACCAGTGTTGCTACATGCTTACTCAGATCGAGGGGTTGCTGCAATGTCAGTACTCAAGGCAATTGGTTGGGCCTCTTTAAATGTTTTTATACCAGTTGCTATTGTATGATCAATTAAATCTGACTACAGGTCCTTCTCAAAATATTAGCATATTGTGATAAAGTTAATTATTTTCCATAATGTCATGATGAAAATTTAACATTCATATATTTTAGATTCATTGCACACTAACTGAAATATTTCAGGTCTTTTATTGTCTTAATACGGATGATTTTGGCATACAGCTCATGAAAACCCAAAATTCCTATCTCACAAAATTGGCATATCATTAAAAGGGTCTCTAAACGAGCTATGAACCTAATCATCTGAATCAACGAGTTAACTCTAAACACCTGCAAAAGATTCCTGAGGCCTTTAAAACTCCCAGCCTGGTTCATCACTCAAAACCCCAATTATGGGTAAGACTGCCGACCTGACTGCTGTCCAGAAGGCCACTATTGACACCCTCAAGCAAGAGGGTAAGACACAGAAAGAAATTTCTGAACGAATAGGCTGTTCCCAGAGTGCTGTATCAAGGCACTTCAGTGGGAAGTCTGTGGGAAGGAAAAAGTGTGGCAGAAAACGCTGCACAACGAGAAGAGGTGACCGGACCCTAAGGAAGATTGTGGACCAGACCTTGGGGGACCTGCGGAAGCAGTGGACTGAGTCTGGAGTAGAAACATCCAGAGCCACCGTGCACAGGCGTGTGCAGGAAATGGGCTACAGTTGCCGCATTCCCCAGGTCAAGCCACTTTTGAACCAGAAACAGCGGAAGAAGCGCCTGACCTGGGCTACAGAGAAGCAGCACTAGACTGTTGCTCAGTGGTCCAAAGTACTTTTTTTGGATGAAAGCAAATTCTGCATGTCATTCGGAAATCAAGGTGCCAGAGTCTGGAGGAAGACTGGGGAGAAGGAAATGCCAAAATGCCAGAAGTCCAGTGTCAAGTACCCACAGTCAGTGATGGTCTGGCTGCTGGTGTTGGTCCACTGTGTTTTATCAAGGGCAGGGATCAATGCAGCTAGCTATCAGGAGATTTTGGAGCACTTCATGCTTCCATCTGCTGAAAAGTTTTATGGAGATGAAGATTTCATTTTTCAGCACAACCTGGCACCTGCTCACAGTGCCAAAACCACTGGTAAATGGTTTACTGACCATGGTATCACTGTGCTCAATTGGCCTGCCAACTCTCCTGACCTGAACCCCATAGAGAATCTGTGGGATATTGTGAAGAGAACGTTGAGAGACTCAAGACCCAACACTCTGGATGAGCTAAAGGCCGCTATCGAAGCATCCTGGGCCTCCATAAGACCTCAGCAGTGCCACAGGCTGATTGCCTCCATGCCACGCCGCATTGAAGCAGTCATTTCTGCAAAAGGATTCCCGACCAAGTATTGAGTGCATAACTATACATTATTATTTGAAGGTTTACGTTTTTTGTATTAAAAACACTTTTCTTTTATTGGTCGGATGAAATATGCTAATTTTGTGAGATAGGAATTTTGGGTTTTCATGAGCTGTATGCCAAAATCATCCGTATTAAGACAATAAAAGACCTGAAATATTTCAGTTAGTGTGCAATGAATCTAAAATATATGAATGTTAAATTTTCATCATTACATTATGGAAAATAATGAACTTTATCACAATATGCTAATATTTTGAGAAGGACCTGTATATTTGATCATGTAATGGATCAGTTGTATTGATGTGGTTTGTAGTTAACTAGATCTGAATTTGGCTGGCTAAATTACAGGACCATACTGGAATCAATTTGGTTGCTTTAAATTCAATTGGGATCTATTTGGATTTCATATAACTGGTACTAAACTATACATGTTTGTCTAGTAAAATGCCTTAAAATTACATTTGTTGTTTATTGGCACTAAGTAAATAAAATAAAACTACAACAAGTTCACTGCTGTGTTTGTTTATCACACACAATTTAAAAAAATGGTGTTTGTGGTTCTAAAATGGCAAAATCTGAAGTTAAATGAATAAAAATATAAATATATTTGCTGGACACTGCATAATCAACATGATCTGATTCTTCTCAGCAAAAGGAGAAGATACAGTAACTGTATTGCATTTGCGTTGCGTTTTTTTCTTTATCAATTGGACCCCTGAAAAATTCTACCTTTTAGTCCTGTTTAGGAAAATAATTAAAGCAGCTATGAAGCTGGTGTCTGATTTTACTAAGCTAGTGCTGAATTTAGAAATTGTTCCATGTTAATTCTGGTGTGTATGAAAAATTTAATAATTTCCTATGCCATCTTTTAGGGTGTGCAGATGAGCTCAATCTTTTCTAGCTGACATCACTGTGACCCAAACAAGGCAAAGATACAGACTTAATTCCAGAGCCAGCTTTTAATTTTTTATTTGGCATACAATATCTAACCCAACCCATTCATACTGCTCAGCAAGAGAAGGCACATGTAAGAATATTCTCTTTTGGCCATCAACGTTTTGCACACAGCTGGACACACACAAAGGAGTAATTGCAGTTGTTAGTCTGTATACAAGAGCTAGGTGAATTATACATCAAAATGAAGATAAAATCAAATATTTTGAGAAATGCCCTAATAATCATCTGGTGTTTGGTAAAGATTTCTTCTGACTGAAGATAAAATTTAATCTGTATGGGTAAAAAGACAATGTGCTATGTAATGAAATCTGTTAATCTCAGCATGCAGTTTGCATTGTCAACATGAAGCCACAGCACCCTGCAGAAAGATCAATATGAAGTGCTGTTTTTTATAATTAGCCTATCTTGATTGAAGAACCAGTGAGAATGTAAGCAGGTTTAAAGGGTATGTTTGGCAAGAAGCGATGTGTCCTAGCTGTAAAACAACACTACTCGAGACTTGATGTGAAGCTATGTATCTGCACTGACAGTAGCAACAGTTATTTTAAGAGCTTCATGCTTTCTAACCATTGTAGAGCCCTGTGGTCATTCTCTAAGCTGAATTTTGTACTCAGCAGACGGTACTTGAAACAGGTCATGGTCCATTTGATTGCTAGACACTATAGCTACCCCATTGAGCATAGCTTCTCCCTGAGGACTGGTTTCCTGCTGACACCATTCACTGGCCTTTTCTCTTCACCTTCACCTTGCTGTCACATTTCACCAATACCTCTTTGCCTGAGGCAACAGTGTAAGCATTGAAGGGCACATTTAAGTTTAGTTGCATCTGCCATTCTGTTTTTTCTTGACTTTGACCTCCTTGGACCACCATCACTTTCCTTTCACTCTTTTACCTGGGAACTGGATACTGTTATAACAGTGAATATTGTTGTCATATCCTTTAGTATTATGCAAGGTGCCAGGGTATGGGGAAATCCTCTTACAATCGCTTTTTGCTGCACTTGCAGTTAATTTAGACCAATTGTTTTCAGACAAGAAAATTAAAGTATTTTTTGTTTGTTTTTTTTACAGCCAGGCACATTTCTGACACTACAATAATTTGTATCACAGTGGCAGATTTTAAAGTTTAGCAAGAAAAGAGAATATAGCTTCACTGAGCTTTCAAATAACAAACCATTCAGACTCTGAAGGGGTAGTTTGGATATTTTAAAGTGGGCGTCGTTGAAGTTGTTGTAAGTGGTCACTATCTTACCTGCAGTAGGCAGAAATTACAGAGAACTTGATAACTAATGGCTAGTCAAACTTCCAATAAAGAGGATTTCAGCCATATACTCTAATAGCTCCTGGTTTAGGTAAAGGCTATTTTTGCCAAGGTACAAATTTACACTGTGACATGACTGTGGTTTTATTTTTCAACAGAGCAATAGTGTTACTTAAACAAAAAGATGTTCTGAGGTGGCTCCTCATTTCCCCTGGTATAAAACCAAAACAACTGTGAGACAGTGAAAATTAGTGAATATGACAGAGAACATAACACGTCTGTTTCTTTGGAGATACAATGACATCCCTGTGGTTCAGAACATAAAGAAGAAGAGTTCTGGTAGTTGTGTGAAAACCCAATTTTTGCAAACACTGTATTAAAAAGATACGACCATTTTATCATGTGACCTGGAATTTAATCAGACTCCAGTCACAAATTTTATGGTTTTATTTAGACTTTATTGATCTCACAATCGGCGGCACAGTGGCGCAGTTGGTAGCGCTGTTGCCTTGCAGCAAGAAGGTCCTAGGTTCTTCTCCTGGCCGAGGGTCTTTCTGCATGGAGTTAGCATGTTCTCCCCGTGCATGCGTGGGTTCTCACCGGGTACTCTGGCTTCCTCCCACAGTCCAAAGACATGCCTGTTAGTTTAATTGGTCTCTCTAAATTTGCCTTAGGTGTATGAATGAGTTTGTGTGTTGCCCTGCGATGGACTGGCAACCTGTCCAGAGTGTACCCTGCCTCCCGCCTTCCACCTGTTCCCAGTGGATGTTGGACTATGGCAGTGCCGGCCTTTGTCACTGGTCCTGCTCATAATTCTCATGGACAGGATTTCTAGGCACAGCCAAGCGCCAGAGGGGTTCTGGTTTGGGGAACAGTGGATGACATCTCTTCTTTTTGCAGATCTTCCTGCTAAGCCCCCTCTAGCCAAGACCTACAGCATGTACTGGGGAAGTTCGCAGCCGAGTGTGAAGCGGCTTGGATGGGGTTCAGCTCCTCCAATTCCAAGGCCATGGTTCTCGACCAGAAAAGGGTGGCTTACCCTCTTCAGGTTGGAAGGGAGCTCCTGGCTCAAGTGGAGGAGTTCAGGTATCTCGGGGTCTTGTTCACGAGTGAGGGGAGAATGGAGTGGGAGACAGAGATAGACAGATGGATCGGTGCGGCTGCTGCAGTAATGAGGACGCTGGGCCGGTCCGTTGTGGTGAAGAGAGAGCTGAGCCGAAAAGAGAAGCTCTTAATTTACCGATCGGTCTACGTTCCTACCCTCACCTAAGGGCATGAACTTTGGGTCATGACCGAGAGAACGAGATCCTGGATAGAAGCGGCTAAAATGAGCTTCCTCCGTAGGGTGGCAGGGCACTCGCTTAGAGATAGGTTGAGGAGCTCGGCCATCCCGGAGGAGGTCCGCTGCTCCTCCACATTGTGAAGAGTCATTTGAGGTGGCTCGGGCATCTGGGTTGGAGGCCTCCTGGACGCCATGGGCTCCCCCTGGAGGAGCTGGAGGAGGTGTCTGGGGAGAGGGACATCTACTAAGTCTGCTGACCCCGCGACCCACTTACCCACTTACACACACACACAAGTATATATATATATATATATATATATATATATATATATATATATATATATATATATATATATATAGTGTATGTTGGTTTTATTGGGTTGCTAAACAAACATTTAGTGTTAAAATGTATTTTTTATAGGCTTATAAGAAATTCACTTAAAAACATTTGGATTTGTTCAGTATTTGCTTCTAACACTTTAGCAAGACCATTACACTCTAAAAGGTATGCACTGCAAGTATAATGGAATTGCCTTTGGTACACTGTAACTTTAGTAATAAGGTAATAGCAAAAAAATATATACTTGATGCAGAACAGTGTATGCTGACATCTAAATGCATTGTGATTAGCCACAAAATAAAGAAGTCCATAAATGGAACGTGGCCAAAATTATATCGTGGTCCCAATTTTCCCACCTACTGATATTCATTCACCAGTGTATTCCCACAGATAGACTAAAGGGAACACTTAAACAACACAATATAACTCCAAGTAAATCAAAATTCTGTGAAATCGAACTGTCCACTTAGGAAGCAACACTGATTGACAAACAATTTCACATGCTGTTGTGCAAATGGAATTGACAACAGGGGGAAATCTTTGGCGATTAGCAAGACACACTCAATAACGGTGTGGTTCTGCAGGTGGGGACCACAGACCACTTCTCAGTACCTATGCTTTCTGGCTGATGTTTTGGTCACTTTTGAATGTTGGTGGTGCTTTCACACTCGTGGTAGCATGAGACGGACTCTACAACCCACACAAGTGGCTCAGGTAGTGCAGCTCATCCAGGATGGCACATCAATGCGAGCTGTGGCAAGAAGGTTTGCTGTGTCTGTCAGCGTAGTGTCCAGAGCCTGGAGGCGCTACCAGGAGACAGGCCAGTACACCAGGAGACGTGGAGGAGGCCGTAGGAGGACAACAACCCAGTTGCTACCAGACCGCTACCTCCGCCTTTGTGCAAGGAGGAACAGGAGGATCACTGCCAGAGCCCTGCAAAATGACCTCCAGCAGGCCACAAATGTGCATGTGTCTGCACAAACGGTTAGAAACTGACTCCATGAGGATGGTATGAGGGCCAGACGTCCACAAATGGGGCTTGTGCTCACAGCCCAACACCGTGCAGGACGCTTGGTATTTGCCAAAGAACACCAGGATTGGCAAATTCACCACTGGCACCCTATGCTCTTCGCAGATGAAAGCAGGTTCACGCTGAGCACATGTGACAGACGTGACAGAGTCTGGAGACACCGTGGAGAGCGATCTGCTGCCTGCAACATCCTTCAGCATGAGCGGTTTGGCAGTGGGTCAGTAATGGTGTGGGGTGGTATTTCTTTGGAGGGCCGCACGACCCTCCATGTGCTTACCAGAGGTAGCCTGACTGCCATTAGGTACCGAGATGAGATCCTCAGACCCCTTGTGAGACCATATGCTGGTGCGGTTGGCCCTGGGTTCCTTCTAATGCAGGACAATGCTAGACCTCATGTGGCTGTCCCCAACAACCCCCATCCACCTCCGGAGAGGGGCTATGTACAAAAGAGGGGTCCACATGGCCCAAAGCAACCCGCCAACCGGAGCCGCCCCAGGACGGAGCAGTCCCGACCACCCAACGAGCTCCGATCCCAACCCCATGAGTCTCCCACCCCCAGTGAACCCCAACAAGAACCTCCCCACAGGGCCACCCCAAACAAGGACACTGATATTGAACACATACCCCCGAACCCAAACGCCACAAATCCCCACCCCCACAGGAGCACACCCCCACAGCTGAACTCCGTGGTCGAGAAGCCGATGAAGCCACACCCACACAGCACAAGCTCCACACACAGCCCCGCTCTAAGAACCACCGCCGCACCCCGCTCCCCCACCACGCAGCGCGCCGCCACGGCAAGGCAAGGGCCCTGCGCAACGCCACCCCCGCCCACTGGCGCAACCGGGCAGACCCCATCCAGCACCGCACCCACAACTGGACCCCCGACCCACACCATGACGGGACAAACTCATCCACCAAGCGGTCCCCGGCCAGCGGCAGGCACCCAGGGCCAGTGACCCCACCATGCCCCCCTCAGCATCAAAAAACTCTACATCACTGCCACTGCAACGACCGCCCAGGGAGAAACACTATCCAGCTCAGCTCCACCATCGCTGCCCAGCCGATCCAAACGCCAGTGATCCCACGTCCTAGAAGTGGACACAACCCCACCACCCCACAGGCCGCAGCCCCTCCACGCCACCCCCCAGTCCACCGCCCCAATCCCCCCTCGGACAAGACAGCCAGCAGAGCAGCACACCTCCAAGCCCGCCCAACCCCCCCAGACAGTGCCAGCAGCCCCAGCCCACCAGTCTACGAGAGGGATACATGCACCGGCCGGGGACCTGGGCCATGCAGGCCAACTTCTCCAGGCCAAGCACAACCCGCCAGCCGTCAAGGTGCAGTCACAAGACATGCTCTGCCACCCCACCCACCTAACCGCAGCCCAGCGATCGACCCCGGGCCAGGACCACAGAAGGAAGCAGTGGAAAGAAGGCCACGGTGGCCCCAGTCACCGGGCACCCCGCCAACCCCACCCCCAAACCCGGGGGCGCCCCAGCCCGCCGGCCACCCGCACCCCCGCATGGCGCACCACGGCTAAGACCCCCATGCCGGAGCCCGGCACCCCCCCCAGCCAGCAGACCAGGGCCCAAAACCAGCGGCCGAGATCCAAGGGAACCCAAGCAATCCCAAGAGAGCCGAAACGCCAGCCCAGCACCAGACAATCCCCAAGACCCGACCCCCAACCCCAGCTCAAACCAGACTAGAGGGCCCATTCCCTCTCCAAGCCTCCGACCACAGATGGGAAATAGCGAACGGGGTGTGAAAAGACCCCAAGCCTGCTTCCGCCAGCTCAAATGTGGTGTTGATGCGTGTTGCTGTAGGGTGCATTTAAAAAGAAAGACGGTCAATGTCTACATGCAATTATACCCTTAGAGGTGAGCGCAGGCACCAGAGGTTAGGCTACTAGGATATCCTTCCCTCCTGATGCCATTGAGTGCGCCCACCCCCAAGACCCTACATGTGAATGTCATGAAAATGTTATAAGTGAGAATGTCTAAGTTGTACAATAAAATTGGGGCACAGGCTGCCATGGGACCGCAGAGATGGAAAACCCTTGTGGCACTCCGATGGTGCACCCGCACCCCAAGGCATTCCATGAGTGGCATTGTGATGGAGCTGGCAGAGGGAGGTGTCCGGGGATGGGGAGGGAAGGACTGGGGGCAAACCACTCTTCCAGGGAGCCAGCTCCCCGGCTGACCCCAATAGGCTCCCCCGTTTGCCGAGTCCCAACAAAGGAGGGAGGCATAGGCACATCTGCCGGGCAAAAAACTAGGGACAGGTAACAGGCCCCGAGAACCAACTGAAAACTGGGACCAACGTCCCCAGCCCCCCCCGGAACAACGTCCCCAGCCCCCCCCGGAACAACCCAGCCCCGCAGACCCCGATCCCCAGCCCCGTTACCCAGTCCGCCACCCGAAGTAGCCACCGACCCCCAACAAAAAGGACCCAGCAGAAGCGCCCAAGCGGCCAAGAATGCGGACCCACTCCAAACAAAGGTTCAGACCAGCCAGCCCAGCGCAACCAAAATACGCCACACAAAGGAGGGCACATGACCAGCGTGCCCAGCCACCCCCGAACCCAAGGGGCAGAGCCAACAGAGCGCCCAGCACCCGAAGCCCGGCACCAGACAGCAGCCACAACCAGGCAAGCAGGACACTGCTTTCAGCATTGACAGTCAGGGCAGTGTCCAGGTATGCCGTCACTATAGTAACGAGGGTACTCTCCTCGTATTGAGAAGCCCACACAGTCTTTGTACCTCTTAAAACATCTTAACACTACAAAGGACATCGGGTTTTCTGACTTAAATGATGCTGAAAATTTACTCCAGTTAATCTCACCAGTTAATGAATGATCATTTTCGTGTAAGTAAAATCTAATTTCACATGTTTTAAGTGAACACAAAAGTTAAAGGCCATTACCGTCGTGCCAAGCACCGAGAATATTCATAGCGTTTTATATACACTTTATGTTTCACATTTGGTTATCACACATTCTTGGTATGGGCTGCATGGTGGCGCAGTTGGTAGCACTGTTGCCTTGCAGCAAGAAGGTCCTGGGTTCAATTCCCAACCGGGGGTCTTTCTGCATGGAGTTTGCATGTTCTCCCCGTGCATGCGTGGGTTCTCACTGGGTACTCTGGCTTCCTCCCACAGTCCAATGACATGCCTGTTAGGTTAATTGGTCACTCTAAATTGCCCTTAGGTGTATGAATGAGTGTGTGCATGGTTGTTTGTGTGTTGCCCTGCAATGGACTGGCAACCTGTCCAGGGTGTACCCTGCCTCTTGCCCATAGACTGCTAGAGATAGGTACCAGCTCCCCCCTGACCCACTATGGAATAAGTGGAAGAAAATGACTGACATTCTTGGTAATTTTTGAATTGTTTTCAATAGTTTTTTTATGAAATACATGAGCCTTTGGAATTGTGCATTCGTCTTTGTTTGTTTACAAAATGTGTTTTTTAAAATATTATATGTCTGTGGCTCTAATAACAAAAAGAGTAAAACCACCAAACTACAAAAGCTGTAATTTTATTGTTTCTTAACTATCTTTTGACGATTGGATAATAATTTTGTTTAAAAAAATTAGAAATACAAGCAAAGTAAATTACCTACAATAGTTTAGGAGTAAATTTATTTTATTGTTTCATAGTTCTGTTTTAACTATGACCGGAATCAATGAAGATTTTCATGAGATACCGTGGCTAAGTTGTTTATTAATATTATGTTTTAGCAGCCGTAATCAATACAAATATCAAGAAAAAAAGTGACACACCACAGCTGGTATAGGAAACAGCACCCCCTTTATTTCCGGAGTGCAATGGTACCATTTCCAAATATGGTATGGGTCTGATGTGTGGTCCATCCCCACCCCTTTCTGTTTGCTGCGCCGAGGTGTACTTGGGGTTGATTAATAAAAAGCCATCTGACAGTAGTACGCCGTCTTCTTCTTCCCTCATTTTGTTGGCGTGAGCCACGGATGGATAGTAGCCGTCTATGTGCAGAATAAGAAATTACTCCAAGCAGGGGATGTAACGCACTCTCAAGACGTCCATTGCTGCCAGACAGAAACAAAGAGCCTAGTTGAGGCATATGTGAACAATACAGTAACCAGCAAACCTATAAACTCACAGAAGTAGGAAATCTGCAGTGCCACTTAGACACATAACTCCAACAAATAATCACCTACTGAGAAACCGGTGGCCTCGGAGAATGGCAAAGAGCTCAAAACTGCAGGGCTTCTATGCAGCCAGAAAACACCTTTCAGAGTCAGAGGGTCTAGTGCTCTACCAAGACCCTATTGTTTTTCCCACAGCACACCTAATGTTCTGGACCAATTGCATGAAGGACACCAAAGATGGACCAAAAGCATAAGATGCCATACTAGGTATGGCATCTTATGCCATACCTAGTATGCTTCTTTTTCCCTCATTTCGCCGACTCTGAGTAAAGGGAAAGACATCTTGCAGATCTACCAGACAGCTGCTGCTGTATTCAAGCAAAGGGATTATTCAAAAGGTTTTAACTGATGGTGTAAACTGAAAAATACTTTGATAAAAGTTCATGTTTTGTTGATATGGATGCATTCTTGGAGTCACTGTGAAGCTAAACAAATAAATCTCTCTTCAGCTACAGTTTTCTCATTGACATGTAAAGGTTTTGAGAAACATCTGACTGCTATTTGGAACAATTCATAACTTCATCGAGGTAGACAAAAATAAATAAAAACAGTTCGAATTCAAGAAACGTAACCCCACACCATGGTGCTGCCATCATTTTATTTTGCTGTAGGTAGGCTGTGTTTTCAGTGATGTGTAATGTCTTTTTATTGCCAATCATATCATTTAGAACTACTGAGGAAAGGTTCACGTCTGGTGACACGTCTTAGACCATAACACATTGTAGCACACAGTTTTTTAAGAGTTTAGCCAGGCCTTGACGCTTTCTTTGGAGGAAAATGATTGTATGTCTCCAAACATATGGAGACTGCAGAAATTTCTGTCATGTTTAAAACACTACCAGCTCCTTTACCGCCCTCCTGGCAGTCTCCCATATTAGTCAAGTCATCACATCAATTTTAGAGAAATGTCAGTTATTGTAATGTTTCTGCTGTCCCATACGTTTTCCAATTATTGGTGACTGCATTCACTGTGCCATGGTGTATATATAATGCTGTGGAATCTCAGTATTTACTCTTACCTTCACCGCAAGCTTTAAACAGTGAGGTGCATTTGATCCTTTGTAAGCTCTCTGTAAACTATGGCTTTAACTAAAGGATGCAAATGAATAAATTGTAAGAAAACCCTACAAGGCAGCTAAAATTTCTTCAGAGTTAATCAGATTGTTTATAACTCACAGCAGCTATCATAAAACTGAAGGTTGAAACTAAATTTAAAGATACAATTCAACAAAGTCAGTCAGTCATTTTCTACCGCTTATTCCATAGTGGGTCACGGGGGAGCTGGTGCCTATCTCCAGCAGTCTATGGGCGAGAGGCAGGGTACACCCCAGACAGGTCACCAGTCCATCACAGGGCAACACACAAACAACCATGCACACACTCATTCATACACCTAAGGGCAATTTAGAGTGACCAATTAACCTAACAGGCATGTCTTTGGACTGTGGGAGGAAGCCGGAGTACCCGGTGAGAACCCACGCATGCACGGGGAGAACATGCAAACTCCATGCAGAAAGACCCCCGGTCGGGAATCGAACCCAGGACCTTCTTGCTGCAAGGCAACAGTGCTACCAACTGCGCCACCGTGCATTTTTTTCTGCTTTTAATTTATTTTTCACTTGAATTGTACAGGATAAATTTCAAACTATAGGTGTATAAATTTTTGGAATGATTTATTAGTCTTTTCAAAATGTTGTTTTTACATAGCAGAAACATGATATTTTAAGTATGATTTGTGTGCACCTTTTAGGAGATGTCTGGAACAAAAATAGAATAAAGAGCCTGAATGACACTAGCAAAATGAAGGTGAAACGATGTTTATGTTTACTAAAGAAAGGCACAATAAAAATAAGGATTATTTGACAAAGTTGTAATCTCATGACTCTTTGTTCTTTACATAAAACAGTTGACAAAGTATACATTTGACAGGTTTGAGCTTTTGACAGAAAAAAATGAATGTACTGCATCTAAAAATACCAGTGGGTGACAAATGATGTAGACTGTACGTAATGTATTCCCAGGTCACTGAGGACGTGGAAGATAAGTTAATAGTTTTTTAAGATAAGTGTTTCTTTGATGAAAACATTGTCTGTAGAGCTGCAGATATGCATAGATTTAGAATCCTCATTTACATAAGCCATTAAAGGGGACATTGACCAGTACCTAAAATAAATTGACCTGATAGTATCAAATCAATTTGATACTGCATTTGAACTGTTTCTACACATAAAGCCTACACATTATATCCAGGAATGTTTCTGAGACTGGGCTCAATAAAGTGAACAGCACTGTGCAATGGTTTGAGAAGAATCACCGTCATTAGTAAAGCCTAATACAAAGTTGTTCTTTTTAATTGTTTGTTTGGAGAAAACGAAGCAGAAACCTTCTCCCCACCTGAAGTGCTTGATGAAATAATATTTATGAAAACCTTGTCTTTGTAATAATCCCATTTAGGTCAATTGATTCACAATGAATATTAATCCAAGGAATAAACAAAGTTTTAGTTATTCATTCACAGTCAGTCACATCCCACCAAATGAAGGTGTCAAAGCTCCTTAGCCACAGTTTTTACACATATTTTTAAAATGTTTGCTCTGTGATAACATTAGCTTCACCAGTTCAAAAGATTTTATTTCTCAATTACTCTTAAATAGGGTTCCATAAATACTGATATGTATTCACAATGTACTTAAACAACAGATATGGTTTTTCGGTCTTGATAGAAAGGAAAACATTCTCTGTCTATTCTAGTCTACTCTAAGAAGGTTGGGGACCTTCTGAAATGTTATTTTTTTTCACTTGTGAGTCATTATTCTCACTTTATAATGATGGACTTGAACTTGCTGGAAGACAGCTTTACAACCCATGTTTTTGTAAAATGTGATAAAATAATAGCAATTTCTGGTAAGGATTAAATTAGGAAACATTAGTTCCCACTTGCTAAATAACATGAAATGCACATGAGAAAAACATTGCTGAAGAAGGTGAACCCAGAGATACCAACATTTTATGTGCTCCTACATGTTGAAGTAAACACTGCCCAGGTCCTGCTTGGGCAGCTCACCCTTTTAGAATCCACCATGGGTTCTATTTTGTATCAGAGGGAGCCTTAGGAAAATCTGAAACCATCTGAAAAAATTTAAGCTGAAGCAGATCCAGCCTGCAACTTGGACCAAGGACTGTCTGAGAATATGAAGAAATTGAAAGTCCAGTCAAAACCTAATTTTAATGTCATTGAGAGGCTGTGGTGTACCTTAAAATGAACTGTACATGTAAGAAATCCCTTCAATATTTTACAACAGAGACTGATGTCAGAAAATGGTAGATGTCTCACTGAAGTTATTTCAGCTGAAGGGGGGTAACAATAGCTACTAGCAAAGAGGGTGTTCAAATGTTTTGCATTGTAAGGATACACATTTTTATTAAAATTTTTTGTTTAAGGGGTAAAACAAGTTACAATTTGGTATTTATCTGTAATTAAACACCTTCTTTTCCTGGGATGAAAAATACTACATATCAATATGTAAACATTTCTTAATAAGGAACTGACTATTTTTGGGGTGTCCTATTTTTTTCTCATGACAGGATATTCCAGAACAGAAAACACATAAACTGAAGGTCAATTAATCATATGGAAGCATCCAATTTTGTTTTTGATTTTCACACAAAGGTTCTTTCATTTTGGCTTTAAAAATTACTTCAATAAATAATGACTTGATCTTTGGTTTTATAGCATGACTACATCTATGCTGTATGCACATGTTACTCTGTTCATTCTCTCTGGATGTCTGTCTCTGAACTATTTCTTCAGTTTCTTTCTAAAATATCTAATTTTACAGGAAAATGTGCATGTCATCATCTCCTAAAGCAAGTAAAACCTTTTCCTTTACAATGATAATTGTTTATTTATTTTCATATGAATTGTCCGTTTTGAAATAATTGTTAAGTGGTTGTTCAATGTCGCAATCTGTTTCTGAGCCTGCCTCCTCAATGACTGTTGCCTTTGACCTAGTTACAGCTCCCATGAAACTAGGTAACTTAAAATTAGGTATTCAAGCAAACCCCATTAAAAATAATTCACAATTAATAATGTCTTATTGAGGCGACTAAACCAAAAAAAAAATAGTTCTGGTAATCCACTAATAAGACAACAATTGGCTTAGGTCCTTAAAAAAGTAATTTCTTCACACATTTATGCTAGTTACACTAAATTTGATATTTCTGTGTAACCATATGAGCACAGTTGTTTACATTCAGAACGTGCTTCCATAATTTTGAGTTGATTAGCGAAAAAGGGTTCTCCAGCTCAGTGCCTTTGAGTTCCAAGTCAATGTCACTGATCTAAATAGCACTGAAAGATCTAGGGCCAGTTTGTTATTTTTCTAGTATAATCTTTTTAGACCGCTGAGGTCATCAGATACCTGTTTACTCATTATCCCTACTATATAGAACTAAACAAGGGGAAGCAGCATTTAGTTCCCATGTTCCTCAACTCTGAAACTAACTCTTTTAAAGGCTGAGATGTGCAGAAACTGTTGGCTCCTTTAAATTACGACTTTAATTATTACTGTTTACTGGAGCAAAAACCTATTTTGTCCATTTATTTTGTCTCATAACGTGGCTGTCACGGCTCTGAAATGAGTAAAACAGGGGCAGAACCTAAATAAAAATCCATGGAACTTGATCACAGGGGAACTTTCATTCCTTCCTAGATCCTCTGTGTGCTTGAAATTCTCTCCATGCTGTGTCTCCATCTACTGTGCTGTCTCTGCCTGCTGTGTCTCCATCTACTGTGCTGTCGTTCTATAATCTAAACTGGGTCAGGTAAACAGATAGTTTTCCAAACAGTAAATAGAATGCAGAAAGTTTATTTTCCTTTTGTTTCCTTTCTTCCATTCTGCCAGGAGCCAGACTTTACTTCTAATCTTTAAAGTGGTCATGAGCAGTAGTTACACGGTCTCTTTGAGTGTCTAACCCACATAGTGAAACCTACTTTTTAATAAGATGTTGTTATTAGGCCCGAGCAGCTTAGCTCTGCGAAGGCCTATTGTAATCGCTCCTTTTCATCTTCTTATTATCCATCCGAAAATGCCTTTTTTGAAACTTTAACATATTCAAAATCTCACCATATTTGGTGGAGGCCTCAGTCGTGCATGAAATATACGTATTTTAAGGGTTTCGCAAAAGTCGCAATAGGAATAACTCAACAGCCCCCCAGGTGCCCCAGCCTCCGAAATTTTCAAAACACCCTCCTCATTCACCTAACTTTATCATACAGTTATAAAATATGGTATACTTGTAGAACTCCCCAAGCCCTAACTAAAACTCTCTTGCATCCATATTCTATAACAAACAGGAAGTTGGCAATGAATTTGCGATTTTGACCCCATTTTTGCCGTTTATAGCAAAAATTTATAATTCTAATTCCTCCTAGAGATTTTAATTGATTGGTTTGAAATTTAGACAGTTTGCTCAGAAGGGACGAGGGTTCTAAAGTTATCAAAATTGTGAGTTTGTGAGCATATTGAAGGGCCGGAGCCAGACCTCAAAGTTTGACATCTTGCCAAAAAAAAAAAAAAAAGTTGTAGCTCTGACAAATAAAGTCGCAGATAGACAAAACCTTCTGGGATTGATCCACATCTGCCCTGGAACAATGTGGGATGGTCAAATCCTGACATCATTGAAGCCCCGCCCCCTGAGAACAGGAAGTGTAATGTTTTACTTTGGAAGGTCCACATTTGACCCACGTCACCTAATCAACATGAAACTGTCCCCAATGACAGATAACAAGATGGTCTAAGTATGTCTCCAGTACTAAGAGGTTTGGGTGGAGGGTGTGGCGGTGGTGGCGTGGCAGCGTCCAACATCACACCATGGCCTTATGTCTGCCTCTGATTTCCACTTTTTTCATCTGATTGCCACCTAATTCAATATGATTGATTTTAGTCCAGCCTCATGAAGATATTCAGTGAAATAATTGGTTGGCGTGGCCTAATTTTTCCATAGTACTCCCTAGAAGTACTAAAACAACCAGCCCCAAGCCATGCTTTGACTGAGGATTATGAAATTTGGTACACATATGTAACTCAGGACCTACAAAAAAATCCCACAGAAAGTCGGACCTTTTGGATCGAAGCCGCCATTTTGTCTTGTTTACACATGTCGAATCTGAGCAAACTCCTCATACAGCTTTTGACTTAGAGACTTCAAAATCACGCAGTATACCCTCATGGCATTGGGAATCAAAAGTTATCAAAAGCTTTTTGCTACATGAAAGCATGTGGTCATGGCCAAGCCTCAAAATCAGACTTCTTTCAATAAAAGACAAAATTGTTATGGTGACACGAAACATTCGAAACAATTAAAGCCCCGCCCCCTGAGAACAGGAAGTTAAATGTTTCATTTTGCATGGTCCATATTTAATCCACTTCACCTAATCAACATGAAACTGCCCCCAGATAACATGATGGTTTAAGTTAGTCTCTGGTAGTGAGAGCTTTGGCTGGAGGGTGTGGCGTGATGTCACGCAATGGACTTATGTTTGGCTCTAAATGACACACGCATGGTCCAATTTTCGCCAAACTGAATATGGTTGACCTTTGTCATCCCCCAAATATCTCTATTGGATTATATTGGAATTTGTATCAACGGCGCCCCCTAGGAAATGTCAACCGCTTTATCTCCTTCATACATCATCGGATCCACTTCAAATTTGGTATGCATCATCGTGGACAAATGTTGAGCATGTGGCAAAGTCAATTGATGACATCACTTTAGCCCCGCCTACTTAGAACAGGAAGTCACATGTTTAACTGGCGGATGTCCTTCTTTTACACTCTGACTATTACATGTTTGATCATAAGGAACAAGGTGATGTTGAGTACTTGTCTAAACAGTGACTGTTGGCATAACATTGTGGCTGTGGTGGGATGTCAAATTTCCGTGTTCCATGTTTCCGAGTCTTGAAAGTACTTCCCAGGGGTTCATTGAGAGACGGCCAAAGGTCAATATTTCAGTCATCACAGCAAAGGGCAGTTACTTTAAGGAATCAAAAATATAACACATTTAAAGTTATTTTATAATGATTTGTTTGCTACATAAATGCATTTGTGTTTATTCACTGTTTAGATGCCTTCAGTGAGAATATACGTACAATGAAAATAGTCATAAACATAAAGAAAACCATTAAATGAGAAAGGCGTTCTAAAACGTTTGACCAGTAGTGTACATTTGGCTCTAATTACATATTAACAGCAACATAATGTATATTAATGACGTTAAGCCTCAAACTATGAAGACATTTCGAAGAAACTGGACAGCAATAAACTGTCAGAGTTTTGGGACTGCTCCACAACACACAGCCCTAAAACGTGTTGTAGCTCTGACAAATAAAGTCGCAGATAGACAAAACCTTCTTCAGATAGACCAAATTGCTACTTTCAGAGAGTTATTACTTTTTCTTGTACATCTTAATTTATAATAAACCACTGACCATCACTGTTGTTCATATTAATAACTGGGAGATCAAATTATTGTACTAATGAGAAGGCAACAGTGGCTTTTCTGCAGTCTAATTAAGAGACTGCTGACATTTGATAAGACATGCAACTGACAGTTTATTAAAAGGTGCATTAAAGATATTTGATACTGTACAAAGGAAATTATTTAGAACATTGGAAGCATTTTTTAAGTAAACTGTTTATGGACAATTATAAGTGAGTTTTAGCAATAGTGATTCCAGCCTTACAAATGGATTATTACACTTATAATTTATTTAAAATTACTGTTACTACATGCCACGCATTGTCAGGCATTTTGAAGTTGACGTAGGACCAAAAGTGCAGGAAAGAGAGATGTAGCAGCATGGTAAGTTTGAGTAGTTTTAATAATAACAAACAGAAGGCTTACAGACTGGCTGGACACAATACACAGCACAGTCAGGAACATTGCAGCAGACAGGGTAGAAATAAGTGTAGTTGCCAGGATGGTATTAGGGTAGTTTCCAGGTAAATAGCAGGAGGAACCGGTGGCAAACAATGTAACACAGAGTTTAAATACTGAGAAAAGTGGAGTATGGACCAATGAACTGAGGATAATTATCAGGGAGAGAATCAGGTGCAGCTGGTGGAAGAGAGACTGAGGAATACTGAGGGAGAGTGACTAATTAACTCTGATTAGGAGGAGTGCAGGGAGGTAACAAGAAACATCAAAATGAACTGAGATAAGTAAAAAATGAGACTGCAAAAAGAACATAAACAAGGAGGAACTAGATCTATAAGGAAACAGAAACTAACGTGTAACACTGGAATCCACCAGAATCCAGGGAAGTAACAATCTTATTGCTTTTATTTAAAACAGAAAGGTAAAAATTATTTATCCTGCTTCTGAAATACTATAAAATTTATTATTATGTTATCATTTATATACTTATATAATTTATCATATAATTACAATAAATTACATTATATATAATTTATATAATGTTAGGGTCAGGGAACACACAATCCATTTCCTATTAGAAGTACTAATGACAATAATTAACCATTCATAACCAGTAATCGGTTTCTTTTGGCTAAGATATTACCAAAAGTCATGAAATAAATTGTACTTCAGTTACAAGTAATGCGATACAATTTTAGGACACTGTAGGAGAAAAGAGTAGGTCATTTTAAAACATTTAGCTTTTCTTTACACACAAGAGTTGAAGGCTTAAACAAAATATAAGCACATGCTGAATTCTGTAGCAAATGTAGAGGAAATCATGTTTGCTTTTAGAGTAACACTAAGAGACTAGCAAAAGGAATTTTAGCTGATTTATTAGCTGGACTTTCTGCTGTGTCACAAACCTGCAGTCTCCTGCTTTACTGGCATGCTGCCCTTAGCTGTTTTGGCAATCTGCTAAAGAGGGGCAGTGCAGAGTGACTCTGCTGTACACATCCTTGAGCTTCCTATTAAAAGCACTTTAAACTGTAGGAATGACTTTAAACACTAAGACAAAAATCAATTTTATAACCCAATTTTTTTTAAGTGTTCTTCCTTCGTACTGGAGACTGAGACATACGTAGCTACTACAAACCACATTAACATGGAGATAAACCTTGTCAAAAAATGTATACATTTATACCTTTTAAAAAAACTGCAAAGAATGTCTGTTTTTCTGAAGTGATAACAGTGCTGCAGCACACTTCTATTCCTTACTACAGAGGTACACAGAGCAACGGTAGAGGATAGGAACTCTGCTTTACTCTCAGCTTTCTAAATGAACTTTGGCTAAATGTCTAAAGATGAAAATAGGTTCCCCTGTAACAGCTAACTAGCCCATCTTTTCCTTTTTTCAATGGTTTGTTGTGGTAAATAAGGTAACTGTTGATGCTGCAGACTTGAAACACATCATGCTCTTGCATTATCCCTTCTCAGTTCCACCTCTGTTGTTCAGGATCTAGAAATCCCAGGTCTGTCTGCTCCACTTCAAAGTACCATGGAAGGAAATGTGTTTGCATTCCAAAAAGCTGTTCTCTTGACTCATGTCTTACTTCATTTGGACACCCTCCAGACAAGAATCAAGTTAGCTGTGGTAATTGAACTGTATCTTTGGCAAACGTTCCCATTCAAAACTAACTTAAAGCAAACTAGTTATATCTGTCTCTTGTCCTGTGAACCTTAGTTGGGAAATAAAGCTGTTAACCAGTTCTGATTTATCCTGATTCTGTTTGATAGTCCAATCCTGCAAAAGCATTGAACGTCTGGTGTCTTTAATTTGTGATGTTTTTTTTAGCTTGTTTAGGATTGGATACACAATTCCAAACATGTCAAACACCAATTTAAATCGAAAGGTTTGATTGGCACTTTAGCACACATGCGGGAAACCAAAGAGTATGTAAAGGATTCCAACCTCATCTGTTAAACATGTGCTTTCTTAGTTGTGATAAGCAGTAGGCATGAGCTTTTGCCTGAGTTTTTGTCAGTGTTGTTTTAAAATTAGCACAGTCCCTGTTCCTGATTGCTGGTAACTGTATCTACTGTAGCCCAAAACCTGGTCTAGACTTATTTACAGCCCTTGCAGATTTAGGTTCAAAGTAAACTACATTTTATCAACATGTTCCTTCTGGCTGGACGTAATATTTTGAGTTGTCCACCCAGATATCTGATTTCAATCACATTGAGAGTCTGCGGACAGAGCTAAAGATTAGGTTGATGTCAAGGAGATTTGGAGCTCAATAAGAAGGGTTTGACTGCTGTAATGCCAGTACATTTTTGAGGAGGGTATTAAGATATATTTCTCATGTTGAGAGTAATT
Source organism: Girardinichthys multiradiatus (assembly GCF_021462225.1). Lineage (NCBI taxonomy): Eukaryota > Metazoa > Chordata > Actinopteri > Cyprinodontiformes > Goodeidae > Girardinichthys > Girardinichthys multiradiatus. Next base: position 43,651,726 of record NC_061804.1, on the reverse strand, counting down.
AGGCAGTGCATGCAGAAAAATGGTATTACATCCTTAAACAAAGTCATTTAAACATGCAGTCAGTTTCAATCCACACTGAAGGTGTTCTGTGTCATAAACTTGCCTAAGTTCTGCAAAACAAGACTATATTTTTTGATCAGCAAATACAAAACTGGTTTAATTGCAAATATAAATGACATCTGTCTCAAAAATTAACGGGAAACCCGCACTGCATCCACTGAATGAAAGAATCAGAAAAACGCTCTACATTTGCAGCATTATTGTGCTGTCCTACTGTCCCGTTTACTGTTTTAAACCAATACCTTCTGCCACATCACAACTGGTGGGACGCAAAAACCTGCACTTATCAACTACTTGCACAGAGAGCCAAAATCTCAAGAAACACTGTGACGGTGAAGTGTGAAATTACCATTCCAGTGTTGCATCCGTCTGGTAATTCTACCTGAAGGTAATTAATAATGATACACCAGTGAGGCATTCATGCACAACATCTATCCTGCACTCCTGTGGCATTTCACAAAGCCAGTGTGGAGACAGTAGTTATACATGTGGGATGAAAGGGAACATGATGTGAACTGGGAGTGTCTGTTGCATTCAAGCTTCATCAGGTGTGCGACTAGCTTTATAATCTGCTTTTTTTAAAAGATGGCATGTGTAACACTATGCAACTAATAGTGGCTCAGTAATGACCTGACATAGAAGCTTTAGTCTGGAAAGTTTAGGCAGCTCTCAAGAGGAATCACAAGGCATTAGCTGTTCCTTTAGGGACCAAAGAGCCTGATTCTTGAACACTTCACTAATGTTTTTTGCTTCTTTGAAACCTAAAGGAAGAGAAGTGGAAAAATACCCAGAAGCATCAGGAGTGATGGGTTAAAATGGAAAAAAAAGGACATTTTGGTTAGAATTGAGAAGTATGTAACACTTAACATAAATCTATGTATTTATCCAAGCAGCAGGAGAATCAGTGATGAACAGCTGACAGAACCTGACGTGTATATTTACTAGTAATTTAAGCAGATAAACTCCCTCTTAGACGTAAAAGTAAATAGTTTAAAAACCGCTCTCACATCCTGGAGCAACCTTATGTTCAGCCCAACCTCTCTCAACCAATATCTGTGAACAGAAAAGATGAATATTTCTTCTAAGAAGTGGCTGATAACACACTGTTTACTCTTTAAAATCTGTTTTTCACTGCTTATCTTTGGGTGTGTCCTCCTTTCAGGCTGTGGCACCAAGATCTCCGCCACACTTCATCAAATATTTTTATTCTATAATAAATACCAAAGAAATCAACTAAGTTGGTTATTTCAGTGTCATTACATTATTGCAGCTGAAGACCAACATTTACATAGAGAGTATAAAAAGGCATATGCCCTTTGTGTTTTAACTGTCTGATAATAAAGAGGCTGAACTTTCTCTGTTTAAAGTCCGGAATACCAAAATTACATCTTTTGGGAATATTTTATGACTTTATAACCCCAACACTCACAATCATTTTCTTCTATGTTTAATCATAGTTAAGTTTATGAGTTTTACAGTGGCTTGTAAAAGTATTCATAACCTTTGAACTTTTCCACATATTGTCACATTACAACCGCAAACATACATATATTTTATTGGAATTGTATGTGAAAGACCAACACAAAGTGTTATACAATTGTAAAGTGGAAAGAAAATTATACATGATTTTTCTTTTTTTACAAATAAAAACTGAAAAGGGTATTGTGCAAAAGTATTCAGCTCCCCTGAGTCAATACTTTGTGGAACCACCTTTTGCTGCAATTACACCTGCAATTACAGTTTGCAGATCTAGTGAGTGAAATTTTTGCCTATTCTTCTTTGCAAAACAGCTCAAGCTCAGTCAGATTAGATGGAGAGCGTTTGTGAACAGCAGTTTTTAGATCTTGCTAAAGATTCTCGATTGGGTTTAGGTCTGGACATTGACTGAGCCATTCTAACACATGAATATGTTTTGTTTTAAACCATTACATTGTTGCCTTGGCTTTATGTATAGAATTGTTTTTCTGCTGGAAGGTGAACCTGCACCCAAGTCTCAAGTCTTTTGCAGACTCCAACAGGTTTTCTTCCAGGATTGCCCTGTATTTGGCTCCATCCATCTTTCCATCAACTCTGACCACCTTCCCTGTCCCTGCTGAAGAGAAGCACCCCCAGAGCATAATGCTGCCACCACCATATTTGACAGTGGGGATGGTGTGATCAGAGTGATGTGAAGTGTTAGCCACATGTAGCGTTTTGCAAACTATCAGGACCCCCTTCAGTTTGCTTATCGCTGTGAAGTTGGAGTTGAAGATGCCATCATACACCTGCTTCAACAAAGTCACCAGCACTGTGAGGACCATGTTCTTTGATTTTTCCAGTGCATTTAACACAATAAACCTGATTTGCTTTTGTCAGAAGACTCAGAAACTCCAGAACACTCAGGTGGAGGCCTCAACAATCTCCTGGATCAAAGACTACCTGACAAACAGACCACAGTTTGTGAGACTGAAGGGTTGTGTGTCTAACCAGGTAGTCAGCAGCACAGGAGCACCGCAGGGGACTGTACTCTCACCATTCCTTTTCACTCTGTACACCTCATACTTCCAGTACAAGATAGACTCTGGTCATCTGCAGAAATACTTGGATGATTCTGAAGTTGGGGGGTGGATCAGAGAAGCTGAGTACAGGGAGCTGGTAGACCACTTTGTGGCACTGTGTGGAAACAATCATCTCATCAACGTGAATAAAACAAGATGATTGTAGATTTTAAGAGAAACAAGAATAGGTCAAACACTGTTTCAATCATTGATTCGACTCCTGGCTGGGGGTCTTTCTGAATGGAGTTTGCATGTTCTCCCTGTGCAGGCGTGGGTTCTATCCGGGTACTCCAGCTTCCTCTCACAGTCCAAAGACATGCCTGTTAGGTTAACTGGTCTCTCTAAATTGCCCTTAGGTGTATGAATGAGTAAGTGCTTGGTTGTTTGTGTGTGCCCTGCGATGGACTGGCGACCTGTCCAGGGTGTACCCAGCCTCCCGCCCATAGACTGCTGGAGATAGGCACCAGCTTTCCTGCGACCCACTATGGAAAAAGCGGTATAGAAAATGTTTGACTGACTGACTATTTCCATCATGGGAGAAGAAGTGGAGGTGGTGGAGGAGTATAAATACCTCGGTGTTCACCTGGACAACAGACTGGAGGGGAGATGCAACTGTGAAGCCGTCTACAAGAAGCTTAGGACCTTCATTGTTTGGATCAAGATGCTGCATATCTTCTATAGGTCTGTTGTGGAAAGTGTGATCTCTTCTGCCATCATCTGCTGGGGTAGCAGCATCAGAGTCAGGGACTTAAAAAAACTAAACAAGCTGATAAAGAAGGCTGGCTCTGTTCCGGGGACTCCTCTGGAACCTCTGGAGATCATTGTGCAAATACAGATTCTTCATAAAATGAAGAACATTATGGAGAACCCTGAGCATCCTCTTCATGAGACTGTCCTACAACAACAGTGTCTTCAGTCAGAGGCTTCTTCTGATCTGCTGTAAGACAGACTACTACAGGAGATCCTTCCTGCCCCCAGCCATCAGCATCAATGGCTCTTTGAATAAACCTTCATAATGAGCTACAACAACATTTAAATTCCCTTTGGAATTAATAAAGCATTTTTGAATTGAGTTTTTAATTGACTTGAATTGAAATTACTTTGGTATCTCAATTTGTAATTGCAAATTGTGAAGTAGGTACTTTTTGAGAATGTAGACAAACATTGTTATTGCTTTTTTACTGAGATATAAACCACTTTTGTAGCCTGACAACCCTTTTTGGGCCACTGACAACAATCATGAACAGAGCACAAGTCCATTTAATGTCATTCTTATTTTTTCAGTGATGGAAAAAGTCAGGACTTCGTCTTAATTTAGTTGCTGTAAGTAATATAAAGTGAAAACAGTTTGTCAGTTTTGCACGGTAATACATTTTTAACCACGGAGCAAAATTATTTAAAATGATTTTATCTGCCAGCCATGCACCGTTGCATGTTTCTGACACCTAGTGCAAATTGGTATCAACTGTAATTCTCTCTTTTACACCTTTCTCCTATCATGGTTAAAAGTCAAATTGAAAATGACTACTAAATGAATACAGACATGTACACATTCATACAGAGCTGAATACATAAATTCTCCAGTTACACTAAATGTCCTGTCATTATATATATATATATATATATATATATATAAATATCTTTCAACATCATGGAATGTTGAAAGATATATATACCATTCAAAATAATTAATGGAAAAATCGGCATTAGAGCAATCAAACCCTTCGTATAATTGCTCAGCAGCATTTTTCCCAGCAGTGTTAATTTTGTTGTCAAAAACTTGAAAATAGTTTTGCCAATAGTTTTCTTTTAGCTACCAAAATAATAAAAAATAAAAAATAACTAAATAAAAATCACCAAAACTATGACAAAAGTTGCCAGTGTTTTTGTCAACAAATAAAAATGAGACAAAACTATTGGAGGAAGCTAAAATACATCAATATATCCTGGCCTACAACTGATAAAGACTGCTCTCTTTTTCACATTCCCTGTCAGCTTCACACACTTCAGCCGTCAGGACAGATGTTGGTAGCTGTCAGCTCCATGTGGTGTTTAGTGAATTCGCTGCTGTGTGTTGTCCCCCAATAACCTGATTTAAAGTCACAGAATGATTTAAATATTAAATGATTTTGTAGGTGCCATTGTTTTACTTTGCTCCATCTCGTCAGTGAAGAAGACTTCTGCTAATCCTGAACAACAGACTGCAGAGAAAACGACAGCATCTCCAAAAGCTATTTGTACCAAAAAGAAGGCCTCTATAAGGCCTACATAAAAAGCAAATCCGATTTGAGTCAGTTTTGATGTGTTACTGTGGCCGGGCCTCTACAAATGTTACTTTCACTCAGAAGAACTTTAAACTAAATCTGTGTATGAATATTTTTTTGGGTTAACCATCCATCCACCCAGGGTCATGTGTGTTTGTGTTGTTACATCCAGGCTATAGTTAACAGAAACAAGGCTAGTCGAAATCTTACCCCCATGCTGTGTGTTGGTTAGCACAGAAAATCTTTTCACTGTAGCCATGACATTCTTTTTTTGTTTACACAAGGTTATTAAAAATGAACAGCAATAAATGATGCCATGTCCAATAAAACTATCATTCAAATGCAACACATAAAAGGTAGAGTCAGAATTTAAATGAGGGAAAGCCATGGATCTTTCATGCTCTAATCATTTGAATTATATTTCAGGCTGCTGATGGTAGTGGAATGTTGTGGGACATATTGTTTTGTTACACTCTAGACCCCTTAATACCATTTGGGTTTTTTGTTTAAAAACCCCATCCTACCTGAGCACTGTTGCTAAGCACAACCAGGCCTGTATGACAACAACGATCTTCAGATGTCTACCTTTACCAGAAAAAAATCACAATATCTGTTAGATGCCCCAAGTGTCCGTTTATATGAATTAGTTCTCCTTACTATATATGTACTTTTAGAGATGATTAGCTGCCTAGGATATACTTTCTATAGCCACCAGCCTGGCACGCATCAACCTGCAATTTTAAACACGTCTTTTGTTATCTTTCATTTTGGAAGTAACCAGTACACCTGTGTTCCATTTTCTGGATTTATTATTTGTATAGGCAGGAAATAGCCCCAAATGTGATGGTCAACTTCTTAGCAAGTTCAAGGTTTCTTCAGACTTTAGTTTTTTATGGCTCGTACTTCCTTTTCTTTATGTTGTTTTTTGGTATAATTTTTATTAAACTTACGTTCAACCAGTGACCAATGGTCTAGACTTCATACATGATTTTTATGGACCATAAATATTTTACAAAGCTTGAATCATCTCCAAATGGCCAATGAGTTCACTGTGTCCCAATGGCCTACACAGTCACCAGATCTCAATCCAACAGAGTACCTTTGGGATGTGATGGAACTTGAGATTTGCGTTATGAATGTGCAGCTAATATACTATCAGTGACAACTGTATGAAGCTGTCAGGTCAATGTGGACGCAGCTCTCAGAGATGTTTCTGGCACCTTGTGCTATCTATGCCGTAAATAATTAAGGCAGTTCTGAAAGCAAATGGAAGTCAAACCTATTAATACATAGGTACAATTAAAGAAAGTGACTGATGATTGAATGTTGTTACTTTCCATAACTTTTCAGTTTATTTCAAGCCACAAGAAAAAAACAAACTAATCAAAGCTCTAATTTCTTGCTCAAGGTTCAGTTAATTTGACAGAATGAGGACAGTCTAAGCTAATTTAATACATGGTAATAAAAATGTTTCTTTCTCGGCAGAGCATAACAAATTATGTATCAAAAACAGGTTATTTTTTATTTCACGCTACCTTATTTTTTGGAAATGTGAAATCTTAATTAAAAAAACATACTTCTCTTATACTTTCTTTAGGTTGCTTAAATGTTTAACAGATAATGAATAGAGTATTGCAAGGAAATATAAATATTCAGGATGTTTATATAAAAGTCTGTAGAAACTTGCACAGTGACAACCTTCAGCAGATTAGATTTACAAAGTACACAGTTCATACTGTTGAAATTAAAAACAAGGAAGCTCATTTCTAACTGATTTAAAATGACATAATTAGGTTTATAACAAACTCAGTGACCACAGCACATTTTAAAATAGAGAATTGCACATTTCAAAAGACAAACAGTAAAATCTCATGATATTGTCCTCCTGTTTTTGACTTAAACCAAAGGTTGTCATTATTCCTGCATGATGCGCTGTCCATTAATCATCTTTACCAAAACTTTCCATTGGTTGCTTATGTTGTGAGACAAACAGGTCAAGGGAAACTCTTCTGACTTTTCTCTTCCAGTACTTGTTTATGAAATGCATTTCTTTTTTGTCCTTTTCTCCATTATTAAGCAAGATATTAAAGCCCAAAATCATAATGTTTCAACTCCACCCAATGTCCATTGTTCAAACAACAGAATCATTTTCTCTTTTTTCTACTTACATTTAATGACAGGTTACATTAAGCCTCCTCATCCCCTCTCCACCTTCTCACCTCTCCTTGAATGTAATTAAATTGCGGAGCCCACCACCCAGCTCCTTTGCCTCATTCATTTTAAATGTATGACCTTTTCCAAGAACACTTTTCAATCAATAGGTGTTTTCACTCATCAAGCCATTTCAAAGTAGAACCACTGAGTGAAGTTATGACATGAAAGGGTTGTTACTCAAGCTTGTAAAAATGCCAGTCAGACCCCTTTTAAAAAATATGTACTGTTACTGAGATGCAAAGACTATGTAATTAATCTATTAGTGTAGATGTCAAATTTTCGGTCAGTTGCTTCATGTATTGTCATAAACAACATACTGAGGTGTTACAAGGTAAATATGCAAACTAAAAAGCATGTTGCAACATGTTTCTCATTCATCAGAGACAGAATCATCTAATCCCCTAATTTTTGATGCAGTGCTGTGAAAAGCATATGCTCCTTAAGACTTCATGTTGTTTTAGCTATTTTAATCACACCTACATTTTTCTATGTTCTCTCTCTTTGTGTGATTTAAAATCACACAAAGATAACCTGAATTAATATAAAATCAGTTGTCAAATAAGTATTTCTTTTATAAAGTGGAAAATGTAACTAATGCCATGAACCATGCTTATTTCAGCACTATAAATGGGCTCACAAGAACACCAGTGTATAGGTTTTGTTCACCCCTTTTATTTTCAATTAATGACCTGCTGACAGTTTTCAGGAAACATATCGGTTATAAACTAGTAATCGTAATATCTATTGTGCACCCAGTATGAGGCAACATCCCACTCTATCAGTGGAAGTTAGGTATTCAATTTCTAGAAATGTGGCAACAACAATTATTCCTACACCTGCAACAGTATCTTTATTCCAATTTTAACAGAAATTCATTCTAAAAACAAATATTCTTTTAGTAAAATGGCTTCTCATGAAAGTTTTTTCATAGAAAAGGTTTCCAAGGTGCTTGGAACCTCATTCAAATAACTTAAGACATTCACCATCTCTCCTGACAAAGTACCTTGATGACACAGGTATTTTAACAACTCATTATATTGACATATAGCAGGTAATTAAGACACATTACTCTTCGTAACCCTGAATCTCAAGATAAGAGACCAAAAGACCCTTCTCTTTTCCACTTTTGAAAGGGAAACAGGTGTTCATGCAAATCCTTCCCCAGTTATTAATGGTGTCGTTTCAGGGAGGGATTTATCCCTTCACTTTTGAGATTAACGATTAAAGACAGAGCAGGAGAAGCCATTCACTTGGAACAGTCTGCACCTGTCTCAAGCTTTTGGTTAATAAGGTTATTGGGATAAGAAGCAGAACATTTTATATTGAGATCATCTTAGTGAATTAATATTTCCTCTAGATTGTTGTGCTATTTTGTGCTTCCTTTCCACCCGTTTTTCATTTGTAAACAAACTGCAGACCTGCTCCTTGTTCTCCTTCTACACTTTTTAATTATTTTGCAGAGGGTAGTAAAAGAAGAGTCCAACTGAAGCCTTCAGGTTTCCCACAAGGCACCAACACATGGAGTTCACACAACCACATTTTACTGTTGCCACATCTGATAGCCAAACAGCCACAATTCACACTGCCAGGCTGAGACTTTGTGTAATACATTTGAACACAAGTTAAAAGTTAGGTGGCTAAATCCAATAAAATAAACAAGCCACTGTTCAGGTTAAAATAAAATGTTGTGCCATGGGCTATATGCCATATACTGTAAATAGTAACCGGCTTGCAAGATCAAACATATGTCTATAGATAAGATATCCTCTTTAATATTAATTGACTGTAATGTAAATATAACTTAGGACATACGACTTGTTTAAGTGTTACAAAGTAGGTTTTCAGAAGCAATACTATTTCAGACAACATGCTTTCCTGTGGTCTAATTTATAATACCCAGGGACATTAATGCACACTCACAAAACAGAACAAGAGCCAGATACTGCCTCCGAAAACAGAACTTTTAAGTAATTTAATTATTCTGAGAAATGTAACCCTCAATTACATCTGAAGAATATGCAATCCCTGGTGGTGCAAATAATAACTGCTCATAAAATGTATAAATGCCATTTACTAACATGTCACTGCTGTGGTGCCAATAATCTAATTTACATCTAATCATAACATGGTTTGTACCTATAAGCAAGCTACAGTGTTTCTATATCTAATGACAAACTAGTAATGAATAATCTTGAAGTCATATTATTGGCTAAACTCAGTTATTTAAAAAAATATGTTTCATAATAAACTCCAGCAAGACAATAAATTAATTAATAAATAATATTTTTTTATGTGACTGTTCGTAATGTGGCCATTGCTACAGAATAAGAAGGCGTGCTAGCAGCAGAAACGACAGCTTGTCTTACTGTAATTATCTTATAGAAACAATATTTTAAAAAAAAGAAAGATTTTTGTATTTCACTGTCTGATAATGTTTATTTAGGCTTTAATTGCTGAGAACTGCAGTCTGTTCTTGGCAAACAGCCTCTTCAGATTTCACTACAGTAACTAAATCCTTCAGTGTAGAGATGCACAATATTAGGAAATTAATTTGCAGTAATTCCAATACTGGACCGGACCGGTCCTGTTCAAACGTTTATGGACAGGATTTCTAGATGCAGCCAAGCGCCGGAGGGGGTCTGGTTTGGGGACCAGTGGATTTGTCTCTTCTTTTTGCAGATGACGTGGTCCTGCTGGCCCCCTCTAGCCAAGACCTACAGCATGCACTGTGGTGGTTTGCAGCCAAGTGTGAAGCAGCTGGGATAAGGATCAGCTCCTCTAATTCTGAGGCCATGGTTCTTGACCGGAAAAGGGTGGATTGCCCTCTTCAGATTAGAGGGGAGCTTCCGCCTTAAGTGGAGGAGTTCAAGTATCTCTGAGTCTTGTTCATGAGTGAGGGGAGAATGGAGTTAGAGATCAACAGACGGATCGGTGCGGCTGCTGCAGTAATGAGGGCGCTGTGCCGGTCTGTTGTGGTGAAGAGAGTGCTGAGCCAAAAAGCAAAATTCTCGATTTACCGGTCGGTCTACGTTCCTATCCTCACATATGGGCATCAACTTTGGGTCATGACTGAAAGAACAAGATCCAGGATACGGGCAGCTGAAATTAGCTTTCTCCGCAGGGTGACTGGGCACTCCCTTAGAGATAGCGTAAGAAGCTTAGCCATCCTGGAAGAGCTTGGATTAGAGACAGTTAAGGTGGCTCAGGCATCTGTATCGGTTGCCTCATGGACGCCTCCCCTGGGACGTGTTCCAGGCATGTCCCACCAGGAGGAGGCCCTGGGGATGGTTAAGGACACGCTGGAGGTACTATGTCTCTCGGCTGGCCTGGGAAAACCTTGGGCTTTCCCGGGTGGAGAAGGAGGGGATAGTTTGGGGAGAGGTAAGTCTGGGCATCTCTACTAAGTTCGCAGTCCCTGCCGTTAAATATGAGACAATGAGGACTTTTAGATCATGTGACCCTGTGGTACAAAATTGGGTGAGTCCTTGATAATTGTCAATGTGTACTTGTAAAATAAACATAAGGAGTATGTTTTCTGCTTCTAAATTCAGAAAAGACAGAAGTTGTCATCTTTGGACTGGAGTCTTTAAAAAAGAAACTGCTTAGTCAATCATTTAACCTGGACGGCATTAAATTGACTACCGGTAATAAAGTAAAAAACCTCGGTGTTATTTTTGACCAGGACATGTCATTTAAACAGGTTTCTAGTATTTCCTTCTTTCACATCCGGAACATTGTCAAAATTAGAAATATCCTATCCAGGAGTGACGCTGAAAAACTAGTCCATGCATTTGTTACTTCAAGGCTGGACTATTGTAATTCTTTACAATCAGGATGTCCACAAAATGCAGTTAAAAGCCTTCAGCTGATTCAAAATCCTGCAGCAAGAGTTCTGATGAAAATTAAAAAGAGAAAACATATTTCTCCTATTTTAGCTTCCCTTCATTGGCTCCCTGTTAAATCCAGAATATAATTTAAAATTCTCCTCCTCACATATAAACCCTTAATGATCTAGCTCCATCATACATCAGAGATCTGATTGTTCCATATGTTCCTAACAGAGCACTTCGTTCTCAGACTGCAGGTTTACTGGTGGTTCCTAGAGTCTCTAGAAGTAGAATGGGAGGCAGATCCTTTAGTTATCAGGCTCCTCTCCTGTGGAACCAGCTCCCAGTTTTAGTCCGTGAGGCAGACACCCTGTCTACTTTTAAGGCTAGGCTATAAAGCTTATAGTTAGGGTGGCTTAGGTTATCCTGAGGTATCTCTGTAGTTATCCTGCTATAGGCGTAGGCTGCTGGAGGATATAATGACCACTTTCACTCTCTCTACTACATTCTCATACTACTCTCCAATTTTGCATTATTTGCTGTTATTTCAGCTTTTAACTTTGTTCTCTCTTTTCTCTTCCTAGAAGCTACACCTGGCCTGACTCTGTGTCTACCTGTGACAGCTTTCAGGAGGGGGGCATCGTCCAAGCTTCTACTGGCAACAACTTAATGCTCACCCTCTGCCGATGATCCACTTGGCCTGGCCCTGTCTTTCAGTGTTTAACCCTTTCTTTCTCCTTGACATAGCTACTGACTGAGCTTCTACTGTGACTAACTCTATGTTCCTTCTTTCAGACTCTGACCTTGAAAACTGGCTTCTCTTTGTGTCTCTGCTCTGTTCTCTCAAACCCCCTGTCGGTCGTGGCAGATGGCCGCTCACACTGAGCCTGGTTCTGCTGGAGGTTTCTTCTTGTCAAAAGGGAGTTTTTCCTCTCCACTGTCGCTACATGCTGCAAAGTCAACGCCAGTGACTGTCCACTGTCTCTACATGCTCATCCAGGAGGAGTGAATGCTGCAAGTCACTGACTGGATGCAATCTGCTGGGTTTCCTTATTTAGAAAAACTTTTTATCCAATTTGAATAAATAACTGAATCTGACTGCACTGTTCAATGGTTAGGATTAATTGGAATGTATGTACCTGACTTTTGTGAAGTGCCTTGAGACGTGTTGTGAATTGGCACTATATAAATAAACTGAATTGAATTGAATTGAGTAACTATGGGTAGGCATAAACTTGGAGGAAATAAAATTGATAAGCAAAAAAAAAACAACTTAGAAATACTATGATCTAAGGGCTGTATGGTGGTGCAGTTGGTAGCACTGTTGCCTTGCAGCAAGAAGGTCCTGGGTTTGACTCCTGGCTGGGGATCTTTCTGCATGGAGTTTGCAGGTTCTCCTCATGCATGCGTGGGTTCAAATTTTTCTCAGTGCATATTTTCAGCTGTTAACTTAGATACAACATATAAACAGACAAAAGCATTATTTATTCAAAAGCAGTGCCTAGCAAAAATATTCATAAAACAAAATTTTAATGTGTAACATTATGAAAATTAACCAAAGATGTGTTTGTTATTCATCCATTCATCGTCTATACCTGCTTATCCTTGCAGTGGAGCCTGTACCCGCTTATCCTTGCAAGGAAGATTATCATTGGTCCCCTTGGACAGGTCACCAGTCCATCACAGAATAACATTAAGACCCACAGGTCAAACAATAATGCATTGACTCACTCATACCTAAGGGCAAGTTAGCATTAGCAATTGTCCTAATAGTTATGTATTTGGAAAGTGGGAGGAAGCCGGAGTCCCTGGAGAGAACACACGAGTGCATGGAGAGAACATATAAACTCCATGCAGAACACCTTAGGCCAGAATTCATTCCAGGGACATTGCTGCAAGGTAAAAGTGTTGACCACTGCACCAGTGTGCAATGCTATCTTCATTTTGTTGTTGCCAAAAAATTGATTTTATTCATTTCAGATTCACCTGTTCGTTAGTTTATTTCTCAAGTTTTTTGTGCTTAATCTTTTCCAAAACGTTTATCACTCCCAATTATGTTTTCTGCATCCAACTAATTCAACCTTGCACTACACCAAAGATTAACTGTATTTGTCAAGCACTTCTCTTTTAAAGTGTTCATAAAGTGAAATGCATCAATGCAATAATCTAATGATATATATATATATATATATATATATATATATATATATATAATCAGTCAGCCAAGCTTTGATTGTTGCTTTCTATGGGTTTTCATATTACCCAGTTGCTCAGCAACTACTTTGTCTGTAATGCTGGGCCTACAGCGCAGCATGCAACATTGTTTTTGAGAAAGTAAAAATAACTCCGCTGGTGGTCCTGGGTCTAAATTATCAAATATTTTATTTTGTAACACATAATTGCCATAATTGACAGGATTATAAAGGAGGTCATTGTAAGAGGAGTTAGCTAGAGGGGGGTTCATTTAAAGCTGTTTTGTCATGACCAGCCTGTGTCTATGTTTTGTGCTTGTGTTTTTACTTAGTCTAGTCCTTTGTTTACTTTCTGTCTGTGTTATAATGTTAACTGGTCTCACTCCCTCTGCCTCCCTGCAGTCTGTTCCACGCCTGTTCTTAATTTCACCTGATTACCTGGTCTTGATGTTCATTGGTTCTCCCTGCATTTCCTGTTTGTATATATGTCCCTTAGTTGCCTTTGTTCCGCGCGGTGTCGTTGTCATCGTCTTGTCATACACAGGTCAGATTTCATGTTAGGTCACATTAGATTACGCCTGGTTTCTCTACCCAGTGTCCAGGCCTGGTTCTGGTTTCACTGCCTGGTCCATGAGTGAGAACAATAAATCTCGGACTTACCTTCATTCATCTGGCTCCTGGCGTCTCCTTCTCTGCACTTTGGTCCTACCCACAGCCACGCATCATGATAGAACGACACAGCCAAAAGGACCAAGCAGAAGGAGAGGATTTAATTACTCTTTGGGAGTATCTCCGGTGTGCTGTGAAGAGCTGTGCATGCCAGGCTAAAGTGGCGGAGGAGCAGCGAGTGGCGAGGGAGGAGCAGCGAGTGGCGAGGGAGCAGCGATTGCCATTCTGGGGCTCGCAGCTAGCAATTCCCACTGGACAAAAAATCCTAGAATCCGGAGAGATCCCACAATAGGCAAGTTTACGTATCTGCCACAAATCCAACATTTTTCAAGAGGTATATGGGAAGATCAAATCTGTAACAGATCCTAGAATAGAAAACCCTCCATATACATATCCCTAGCAGATCCTAGTAGGATATTTGGCGGAAAGAAATCTGTGATAGATCCTACTATTGGATCTCCTTCACATACACATCTATGACAGATCTGGTATAGGGGATCTTCTGCATACACATTGATCACAGATCCTAGTTTATGATATCTTCTGTAAGTCTCTAACTTCTGGAAGATTAAACAGATTATTAATGAACCTGTGATGCTACAAACTGAAAAAAGTTTTGCTCACACTTTGGAAGACACTGTCCTACCTGGTGAGGGTTATGCCCTGTCTTTTCCTAATATGTTCTGTCTGTTTTGTTGTGTTTTTACTTTAATTTCTCTTTCAATGATTTCCTGTTTTTACACACCCAAACAAGTCATTGTGTGTGAAAACTTACTTGGGAACGAAGACCCATTCTGATTCTGAAATTGCCTATTGTCAGAGATGCTGAATAAGAATAAGAAAATAACTTGAAGTAGCCAGTCAACTTCCAAGTCATAAGCCTTATTACAATATTGAAAATATGGCTTGTTACATATTTGTCAGAGAAACTGCAAATCTTATTCGAAAAATCCTTAAAAATGGGGGGAAATTAAAAACCGTTAAGTCAGTAATGTGCCATTTATCAGTCATGTTTTAGCCTAAACATTTACTTGTCCCTAAATGCATCTAAGTGATGACACTGGAACAACAATGCTTACAGTTTCATCCCTACTTCTTCAAAACCTAGCCATAGTCTTGGTCTCTTTCTGCTTTTCTGGCATACATAGTACGGTTTTCTTTTGACCTAGGGAGCCACTGATCATACCGAAATCCCCCCTAAACATGTGAATAGGTCTGAAATACCACCAAATGCCTCCCTTTGTTGTGTAAAAAGATTGTTAGCTGTCTCTGCCAGCAACCCCCACCCCTCATGCACACGGTAATCTGTGTTGCAGACCAGCAACTCTGATTTCCCCCTCTGTAAATTTCACTGGCCATACAAGGCACATACTGTATCTTTGATGCAGTGCTTTACAAAATGTCTATGTATGTAACAAAAATATTTGCCATTTTTCAACTATAGCATTTGGAATAAAAACCCTGCTGGCATTTGATATGGGTGTGTGGTAAAATGGATGAACTCCATTTGCCTAGTTCCAGCTAGTGATTTTACCACTTACCTCTGTTCAAGGAACTAAGGGAGGAGGTGCAGCCTAACCTCCTGTATTTGGAGGTTTCAGGGAAGTGATGTCAGAGGAGGTACCAAGTGAAGAGGGGAGAAGAAACTGTTAAAGTGTTAAGTTAACTTTGGGGTTTTGTTTATTAGTTTTGAAGTGTTAGAGTTAGGATATAATTGTTAAACCGTAAACACAGGGTTGTTGCTAGATAGAAGTAGCTTCAGTGATTTTACATTATTTCTCATGTTGGAATATACCTGCAAGATGGAAGATTCCATTTCAGTTAATTGTGTTTGGAAGGGCATGAAGGTATTTAAGCAGATCAGGAAAGAAGTTAAGGAGGGAGGACCAGGTCAGTGTAGCTGTGTGCACGTGATGTTAATTTTTAGTTGGTTTGAGTGTAGTTATGTTTATTTTGTCACTTTCAAGTTTAAGTCATTTTAGTACATATTTGTGGTTGCTCTTTTTGTAAATAAACCACCTGCTACACTGGAGAACATCAGTCTGCTGCCCTTCTTCAGCCACTTTGGCGACAAAATACCACAGGGTGTAAAGACAAATTGTGTTACCGGAGAAATAGCCTCTTTCAAGTTTACTACTAGGGGTTGATTATAGCTGATGTGCCCTTTTATGAGACTCAATGGACAGGAAGACACAACGCATGTCAACTTCCCTTGTAGCACAAAACAAAAAGTTGCTGATGTGGGCATAAAACCTGGATCCACAGAGATGGCAAACGATGGTTGTGTGGTTCCACCACAAAGTTGGAGACTTTTCTGCTCATGAAACTACACAGACAGCATTCAATGACACTGGAGGTTATCAACATGTGACCTTCCTGACACCGAAAAGGAAAGGGTTTGAACCTCAAAGCAAACCTAAAAATCTCATAGCTGCCTTTCTGTTGTAGAAAAAAAAAAAAATGTCACCATTAAAACACTGGATTTCTGTTGGTAACCATCTCAATTAAGTTCTACTTAGGTCACATATTCATGTAACAGGTATCAGAAGCAGTGATCATTTACATTCCAGGGGAACTTTAGATGTCAGCAAAATAAACAGAAGGACATTTCTATAAAGTAAACATTTTTGTCGCACTGAAGTAGGGCTTGGCGATATGAGAAAAATCCTATCGCGATAATATTTTTCATATCAGTCGATACTGATATACAGTACAGACCAAAAGTTTGGACACACCTTCTCATTCAAAGCGTTTCTTTATTTTCATGACTATGAATATTGTAGCTTCACAATGAAGGCATCAAAACTATGAATTAACACATGTGGAATTATATACTGAACAAAAAAGTGTGAAACTGAAAATATGTCTTATATTCTAGGTTCTTCAAAGTAGCCACCTTTTGCTTTGATTACTGCTCTGCACACTCTTGGCATTCTGTTGATGAGCTTCAAGAGGTAGTCACCTGAAATGGTTTTCCAACAGTCTTGAAGGAGTTCCCAGAGATGCTTAGCACTTCTTGGCCCTTTTGCCTTCACTCCGCGGTCCAGCTCACCCCAAACCATCTCAATTGGGTTCAGGTCCAGTGACTGTGGAGGCCAGGTCATCTGGCGCAGCAGGAGGACTGAACACGCTCTTCTCTATGTATGATGGCCACTCGTTTTTCTTTACTTAGCTGCTTTTTTCTTGCCATAAAACTAATTCTAACAGTCTGTTCAGTAGGACTATCAGCTGTGTACTGTATCCACCTCCTGCACAGCACAACTGATGGTCCCAACCCCATTTATAAGGCTTTAAATCCCACTTATTAAACCTGACAGGGCACACCTGTGAAGTGAAAACCATTTCAGGTGACTACCTCTTGAAGCTCATCAACAGAATGCCAAGAGTGTGCGGAGCAGTAATCAAAGCAAAAGGTGGCTACTTTGAAGAACCTAGAATATAAGACATATTTTCAGTTGTTTCACACTTTTTTGTTCAGTACATAATTCCACATGTGTTAATTCATAGTTTTGATGCCTTCAGTGTAAACTCCCGCATTTGTGATTTCTCTGTGGCTTTAATTTTTTTATAATAAGGCATAAGAAAGCCGACTCTATGATTAGTTGTTGCCAGTGTACAGTCGTTGTTTTCTGAGAGAAGGAGAGGAGGCGGGGCTTAGAACTCGCTCCTGTCTGGGATTGTAATGTTTCACACTCTGCGTGCTCCAGTATGGCACTGGTTCAGGGGGTAAAACAGATTGGTGGTATGCCCTAACTTTGTCGGAACATGCGCTCAATGTAATTTGCAGTGCACGTACTTTAAATAGCCAAAATAGCCAAATGACTGCTCGACCCTTCTTGTCAATGATGTTGTTTGCTGTGTCTTTTGTCTTTTCCTCTTTCGAGGCACAATTTTTCTTCTGATTTTTTTCAGGGATGTCAGTCCTACCTGTTACCTAAAGTAAGATACTACAGCTGGACAAACATTAGCGGACAGCGCGTCTGGCTGCGTCAACGTAACTTTGCGTCTCTGTATTCCAGCCACATGATTGGTCCAGCGCGGAGCAATTCTTATTATAATTGGCCATTCGTATTATCTATGAAAACCTGGATGAACGCCATCAATCGGAAAGTCTATTGACCATGTTTCATATTTATATCAAGGAAAAGTTATTTCACGATATATATCTTTATTGTTTTATTGCTCAGCCCTACACTGAAGCCACATTAATTTCAAAAGCTTCTGCGTTTTGGGTCAAATACATAAGTTTCATTTATGTATTTGGCTAAATATGTTCTTCATTAGATAACCAGCTATCATTATTTCTATTTCTGGTTATTTTTAGCAAGGGGGATGTAAAATTAGACATTTTCCTTAATAAAACTGTTGGGAGCACGGAGTGAGGTAGAGGGGCCGCTGCAGCCAAAATGTCAATAATTTATAGTTCCTCCAACACCAGCAGACATAATCTCACTCTGAACTTTTCATTACATTTGAGAGCTCTGACTTCCTGTCCAAAGATGGGTGAGTTGTTAAATTCATACATAATTATGCTTGCCTCTATTGTAAAGTTAGGTGAATATGTTTTGTACTTTTAACAAACGTTACTTTTGGAATATAAAAACATTTTATGTCAGCAAAGCACCAAGCCTCCACTTCCGAGTTTAGATCACGCTAAATAATGCGAGGTTTTGGGACGACAGGAAGTACAAATCTAGATTAATGCATTAAATCAGCATTATATGCAGATGATGGGGCCATATGTATGAGGGGAAGGAATGTCTCACATGTAGTAGGAAACATAAAGAGAGCATTTAATTAAATAGAAAAATGGTCAGTAAATCCTGCTACATGATTTTCACAAATTAAAGAAAGATTGATATAGGAAAAATAACATTATATAATGAGCCTTTAAAACGTGTAACATAATTCAAATATCTAGGATTATGGCTAGATAGTTCGTACACATGGAAAACGCATATGAAGCAGAAACAAAATGCAAGAAAGTAATAAACCTCATGAAAGCCATGGCTGGGAGTGATTGGGGGGCTGATAAGTAGTTGCTATTGAAAATGTACAGGGATCTTATGAGATCAGCATTAGTCTATGGATGTATGGTATATGGAGCAGCAGCAAAATCAACATTGCAATTAGCAGTTAAATTACAATACAGGGCATTACAAGTATGTACTGGAGCAACTAAAACCACTTCCATTAATGCTCTTTCAGTAGAGTCTGGAGGGACTCCTTTAGAAATGAGAAGAATCAGAATATCACTTTGGAGTATCTGACTCTAATTTTAATGAAACATAATTTTCCAATATTGTTGTTCAACAAGTTAAGACTAAACATCTGATATAAAAATATTATTAAATGAAAATCATTTTTTTTAATCTCTTTAACTTGAACATATAGTTCTTAGGCATTTTATTCTTTTCAGCTCAAATTAATCTGTGTCCGTGAAAGTGAATAAGTAATCTAAACAAATGCAAAATCTTTTGAATAAGACCCTTATAGACAAACATTTAAACCTAAAAAATCAGCAACAGAAATAATGTTCAGGCTCACTATATCAGTTTTACTTTGTTTTCATCATTTAACTGAGCTCCAATGAGACACCTGAGATTGCTTGTCCTCGATAAGCTTTGATAGATCGGCAGAGTGGAAACAGCTGTTCATTTTCTCTCTCTCCCAGTAGGAGTGCCGTCCAAGTGAACAGCAATGACACCTCTGCTCTAGTCTTTCACACCTGTAGTTGTTTTATTGTGCCCTTTTTGCTGTTTTGGTTGATAAAAGCTTGGTGTATTTTGCACCTGGCCCTAATAAAGCATCACACATCCAATAATTATCCCTACCAACTGATGATCTTTACCCCTCATCTTGGAAATAAAATATTAAATGTTTTCACGCAAGGTGTTCACGTAACACTAGGAGTACGAGTACCCCCAGTTGAGAATCACTAAACTACATAATTTAATCAATTCTAAAATGTATTAAATCTAATTAGTTAATACATACTAACATGGTTTAAATAATCAAAGATGTAAAACAAACAAGATTCTGTTATTTACATGTATGTGAATGGTTTTCATAGAAGTTATGAGAAGTGAAATCGGGAAACCGGAAACGATGTCCTGCACTTCCGCTGGACCCTAGCAGTCCGTCTACATGTGAAGGTAAGCAGTCCAAGACAACCTATGTTCTAATACTCCCAAATGTGTCCTGATTGCTCCACTTTGACTGATGTGGAGTACCGATACCTCAAACGGGTGCCTGCATGCTAGATGAGCGACGAGGAGATGGACACAGAACGCAGTGAAACATGGAAAGTTTATGTACCTGAATGGAGGGCAATTAAGCTTTGACATTTTAGGTAGGTGCTTGCACAAACTTGTGGGCTACAAAAACGTCCTGCAGAATGTATCACCGCAGAGTGCCCAGTAACGGATGCAGCCTCCGAGAGACATCAACAACATTTGAAATATCACAGATTATCTTGTTAATAATAATGATCTTCAAAAATTATTGTTCTGTTTTTATGATTAATATTTCATTCATATGTGCAGTTATGTAGATGTAAAACATGTGATGTAATGCAAAAGTTTATAAACCAGCCATTATCACCTGAAATTAAATTAGAAGATTATCAATCGTTATAGCTATAAAGCTCATTTTGGGATGCAAATCTGAATAAAAGTCCTAGTCAAGATTTTGTCATTTTTAAACTAGCGAATTTACTGCACTGGAAGGCATTGCATACTGTATATTTACTACCTAAAAATGTTCACAGTTCCTTTTATCATACCCCTGCCTTGTATTGATGCCATTGGTCATAAGAAGGCAAATATTTGTGCAAAAAAAAAAAAACATCTGACAGAAATGTTTGTCAGTGGCATAATTATGCTTCAGGGTAGGATGTATCCTCTTTATTAAAAGACAAGTCGATACAGAAATGTCATAGAGAATGTGTGACTGTCCATTTGTGTAACCCAGAGCCCTATTTAAAACCAGTTATTATCCTAAGCTGTGTGTATTATAATGTTTTTGCGACATGTGGAAGTGAAATGGAACAAGATAACACATTAATATTTCAGGTGACTCTTGGCAGCTCAGGTTAAACTTAAAATGTACAACGTAATATATGATTTGTAAAAATGTAAGAAATAGAATGTTTCCCACATATGTAGAAGGTATTACACAAAGGTCCACATTCCCTTCCAGTTCACTGACCTACACCTGAAAGTTTCTCAAATGTTTGTGAAGCAAACAGGACAAAGACATCCAACAAGTTAGTAGAAATGTCATGATATGGATCTGTTTGTGTTTCTGTTAATTGCACCCACCTGTTTTCCATGTTGTTCCTTTTAACTCAGTTGTATTTAAGTTCCTGTTTTCTGTCTGTTTGTTTCTGGGTCACCAGTTGGAATCACTGTTGTGGTCCTTGTTATCGTTGCTGTTGTCAATCCCTGGATTCCTGTGCTTCCTTTGTTGTCGTGTGTTTTTTTATTTAAAGTTTTCCACCCACTGTACATCTGCAATTTCCTTTTGACGCTTGGCTCCTTCACCACCACAAACCATGAGAATACAACCTGACAATCAGAAAAACCAGGCTGTGGGTGTGGAGATGATGACTCTGTTTGAGAACCTTCGACGCCAGGCAGAGAAGAGTACGCATCGGTCCTAGGACATGGTGTAGGATCCCTGCCACCTCAGAGTAGATGTCTAGCTGGGCACAGAGAAAGCGTGAAGTCGCCAGAGTTCAGAGTTCGCCGGGTTCGATGCCTCACATTTCTTTCACAAAGGTCACCGCATACATTGGTGCACCGGTTGGGTGAACCCCATTCCCATGCGCCAGTGCACCAATCAGGTGCACTACATCTCCAGGCACTGGGATGTCACTCAGAGGAACACCACCCAGACATTTTAGACTCAGTGGCCAGTATGCCTCAACTCCTTCTTCTGGAGATCTGGCCGATGCTTCCACTGCTTAACGCGGCCTCAAGGTCTCTGAACTTGTTCCATGCCACCTCAGGGTCCCTGAGCCTGTTCATCACTGCTCCCAAACACCAGAACACACTCTACACCTCCAGAGTGCAACTGAGCACACTCTATGTCTCAACCTGCTTCTATCTGGCTGTCCACAAGATACAGCAGCAGCTCCTGCTCCAGAGAGATTCAAAGACAAACCACCTCACATTCCTGCTTCAGAGGTGTTTGAGGATGAACAACCCCACGATCCTGTGCCTGAATTCTCAGACAAGGGTGTCCATGTGGTCCCGCCACGTGTTCCTGTTCCTGCGTTCATTGATGTCCATGTAGACCTACCTCCGTCTATGTCTTCAGGTTTTCCAGGCTTCCATGCTGTTCTCCAGGTTTCCCCCAAGGGTCCCACGGCCATTCTCCAGGGCTCCTCAGAGGGTTCCACTGTGTTCTGACCAAGTCTGCAGAGTTCCACAGTGGGCTCCTGCGTCCAGTGGACCAGCATTCTTGAGCTCCAGAGCTCTGCAAATCACTTTTCAGAGCTTCATCAGGGTCTCAAGTCTTCAGACCTCCATCATGGTCTCAGATCTCCAGAGCTTCACTGTGGTCTCCAGACCACAATGGAGCTCTGGAGATCTGAGACCATGATGGAGATCTGAAGACTTGAGACCCTGATGAAGTTCTGCAAATCACTTTTCAGAGCTTCATCAGGGTCTCAAGTCTTCAGACCTCCATCATGGTCTCAGATCTCCAGAGCTCCATTGTGGTCTCTAGACCTCCACCATTGTCTCAGATTTCCAGCTACGCCTTCAGAGAGGCTGAGCTGGAGAGAAGATTCCCCATTGGTTCCCCATGCTCTGTGGCTGATCTCCTGACAAGGTTCCCTACGTGTCCTGGCTGGCCTCCTGACAAGTGTCTTCATGACTTCTTCTCATTCCCTTGCCAGCCTCCAAGGTTCCTGCATCTCTGCCGCTGGCCTCCAAGATTCCTGTTTCTCTACTGCTGGCCTCCAGATCTGCCGCCGCTGACCTCCAAGGTTCCTGTGCCTCTGATCTTCAGACCCCTTTTTCTGCAGCCGTTGACCTCCAAGGTTCCAGTGCCTCAGATCTTCAGGGCTTCCTCCTGGCTGTCCTCCTGAACTCTGTGCCTCCTCGGGACAACCTCTTGGCCATCCTTCTTTACTGTGTGCCGCCTCGGGACGACCTCCCGGGCATGCTTAACTCTTCTTTTTAATGGGAGACCAAAGTTGCAAACTAAAAGATTTAAATCAACAACAAAATTCAGCAAAACTATTAGGACACCACATAAAATATTTAGTTGTTCCAAAAGATATGTTCACATTTTTATGTCTAATTATTTTTTGTTTCTGTGAAAGAATGTAATTTGAATACAAGTAAAAACCAGAAACAACTGTGTTTAACTCGTTAAATAAAAGGGATTAACAAAAGGAAAAAGTTAGGACACCCTTATGCTAATATGCTTCACAACTTGTGTGTGTTTCTTTTCCTGGAATGCTTTATTTTTTTATGCCAAACATGTCCTCTGTTCTGGTGCCAAATTATTTCTGTGTTGTTTTTATCTGAACGCTTTTCCAAAAGCCCAGGTCTTTGCTCACATTCCATATGGCAAACTTTCTCGTTTTTCTTAAAGAACAAAGGTTTCCGCCTTGCACACCTTTAATGACTGTTAAACGTGAGCTGTCTCTTTTTCATTATACAGGCACAGAGTTTCATATCAACTGGCGCAAGAGCCTGTAGGTTCAGTAATGACATTTTAGGGTTTTTGGAGACTTCTTTTAATCTTCCCGTCTTCTTTCACCTTGAACCTGTTGGGAAGACCAGACCTAGTCATGTTGGCAGCTGTTGTTTTAAATGTCATCCACTCATAGAGTGGAATTGTTGATTTCAAATTCTTTTGAGACCTCTTTAAATTTCTAACCAAAATCATAAATTGCTACAGTCTTCCTTCTGAAGGCATCAGGCAGTTATTTTGTGTTAACCTGTTCACTCTACAACAGTAAGTACCGTACCAAATAAATGTCTTAAGTTTTAAACAGAGCAAACTGAGATTGAGTAAAATTGTTAATCATGTGGATTGTATGCAATACACCTGTGTGTAATTTTAACAATTTTAAGTAGGAATAAATTAGGGGGTGTCCAAATTTATTCCTTACCAATATTATCTTTTTTAATACAAACTACATTTACAGAAGAGCAGTAAAGTGTTGTCAGGCCTGGCTCTTGAAGTCCACAGCAGCCCCAGTCTACAGACACTCAGAACCCCCAAAGAACAGTCATGGACCTAAAACTGGGGTAGGTCTGCAGCGTGTCACAGAAGCAGAGGCCATCAAGCCAAAGAGACACTGCTGCCATGTCCCCCAGTGCAGCAAAGCTCTGAGCCCAATCAATTGGCAGCCAGGAGCCCACACAAGCCTCTGGCAGTAAGATAGCCTAGCACGGAAGAGGAACATGATCTCTATACTAGATTGGTTGGGGGTTAACAATGACCACTATTGGTGCTGGTGACCAACAGGTTACCAGTGGAAAGTGGGCTACCGCTGGTCAGCAAAGAAGAAGAGAAACAGGAAGAAGATGTGTCTGCAGCCAGAGAGAAAAGAGGAAAGACAGGAGTCTAGGACAGAGAGTAGGTACTTTGGATATTGGCACTGTGACAGGAACAGCTAAAGAGTTGGCTGACATGATACAAAGGAGGAAGGTGGACATACTATGTATTCAGAAGACCAGGTGGAAAGGTAGCAAGGCTATAGGTTTAGGAGCAGGGTTCAAGTTGTTTTACCATGGTGTGGATGGAAAGAGAAATGGTGTAGGACTTTGTCAGGAATCAGTTTCAATAGCAAGGCATCCCCACAGTCCTAAAAAGTACCTTGATGTTATTTGTAAAGACACAAACACAAACCAGCCTCGACTGCTGCTCATTCGATATCTTTTGTTGGACTCAGACTGAAAATAGAGAGCAAGAAAAGGCTGCAGGCAGCAAGATGCAGCACTTTGGATAAGTACAGGAGAGAGAGGAAGGCCATGGAGCAATATAGATCCAATGGGTACAAGCTAGAATATGTGTAAGGGAAAGCTAATGGTACTTAATGCTAGCTTGGTAGAGTGATCATATACACAATAAGCCCAGCATACATCGATTTAATGGTTCAAGATATTAGGTATTAAACAATGCTGTGACTAGTGACACTACCCCCTACCCAATCAGTGACCAATAGTCTTCTGAAGTCGCATTTTCTATACCACTTGCATCCAACCAGGCACTAAAAATAGTAATTGTTTCATGGGACTGTTACTAATGGAAAAACCTAAAAAGCAGTGCAAATTCCCCTTTTTAACAACTATACTGGGAAAAAAAAATCAGTTTTTTGACGGATCTTTTAAAACTGACAAACAGATAAGTGCTGCTGCTCTTAAAACCAGTTTTTATTAGCTTTAAACCATCAAAGGACTTGGAGAAAGTCATGTATGCTTTATTACCTTCCATCTGGACTACTTCAATTTCTTATATTATGGTGTTTCAAAGTCTTCTGTTCATTGTCTGTAATTAGTCCAGAATGTCATGGCTTGTCTTTTAAATGGTTTTAAGAAGCACGATCAAGACTTGCAGCTGTAATTGTAGCAAAAGGTGGTTCTAAGTAAGGGCTCAGGGGGACTGGAGGCAAATGCAGGCCACTCTTTTCAGATTTTTATTTGCAAAAAGATTTATTAATTAAACCATGTATCATTTCCCTTCCATTTCACATTTATGCACTCTTATGTCAAGGTCTGTCAGATAAAAACCCAGTAAATTGTCTGCTACTGTTCTCCCACACTTGAAACATTTGGCGGCCCTTGAGATCAAACAAGCAATGCAGACAAACCACTAATAATAGTGACTGGTAAGAAAAGACTACTTTTGAAATTGTCAGGAACATTGACTCATTGAGAAATACTTTAGAAGGAATTTGTGAAATAGCATGCAATTTACATCCTTTACCTGCTTTGTGCTTGTTATAGATATTTGTATTCTTTCTGAGCACCAGCATACATTCTTGCTCTACTCCATGTGATAACTGCATCACCAGTGGTTTAGTGTTTTTCTTATTGGGAGGCGGCATTATTAAAAAAGTGTGCTTTTCATTTCTGCGGTGTAACACCATAAGTGAAACTGTGTCAGAGAATAATCCCAAATTGAGAGGAGCACTCTCTGTCACTCTGTCTCTCTGCAGTGCCAGTTGCTCAAAAATGTTCTTCAGATATCTTGTGAGCTTTGTGCATCACTATTTAATGTCAAGTATTAAAACCTGAAACTTTAAATAAAGAATTGTAAAAAATAAATTAAGCTTTGTAATCATTTTATATAATTGATTTCATTCATAATTGATTACATTGATTTATTATATTGATTAATAAATGTCTTCTGCCCCAATTAAACATTGCTATTACTTGCATTCCAGACTCGACAAAGGAGGAGAGAGCTATGTGACATTAATCTGCCATTATATTGCAAACAGGATTTAGTGTGCCAGTTCCACAGAATTGTATTGGCTGTAATGCAGAATTACAGTAGTCTATTGCACAAAAGCATCTAATTATGTGAAAACCCCAGCCATTTTCTGCAAACTGCCACAATCTGTCGGTCCTAAGCTGTGACATAATATGTAGCATAACCTTTGTGAAGAGTGGGTTCTTCCACCTTTAGCTATGGCATACTGATATGCCAAGAAATACTGCAAAGCTCACCACAAATGTCATCCCAAGATGGTTTTAAAACAGATCCAATTCATCTCAATTCACATAAAAAGCAATTCATTCTTACACAGTCCAAATATAAATTAATTCAAAACTGTCAGATTCATTTTCAAATTTAGCTACGTACAAACCAATAACATCTAACTGTCATACAATCAGAGGCAGAAACACAAATATATTTGAGGATGCCAGATGTTTGCAACCCTAAGTAGCACATGCTTCTAATTCTAAAGCTAGATGCACGGCAGATCTGCTCTTACAATTACCAAGAATTTATGTAAATCACAGCCAGAGCAAATAACTCCTCATTCTCCAAAACCATGGCTGTTTTCATTGTGGAGATTGCTTGGGAAAAATAAAGGCTGGAAAGATTTAGGTGCAAGAGAAGCTGAGCTGAGCTGGTGGCATTACAAAAATGAGATCACTGAATTTAACCTGTCTTTTATGTTTCTAATATTGTATTGTTTTTTTTGTTTGTTTTTTTGTTGCATTTTTATGTTGTGTCTTCAGACAGATGTGGTCTTTCATGTCTTCAGACAGGCTCTCTCTGATCTCCCAGCAGACTACCAAACCCAGCACTCACCTTGTACCTCACTCACGTAAGTCTGCATCTCTCCTCCAATGGACTTTGCTCCCCTTAATTCTCACTTTGAGCGCTTCATCCAATCTCGTTTACCGCCTCACAATGGACTACGAAATCTATACCTTAGCTCAATTTGGAGGTCAGCGAATCAAGCCGAAGCCCTACGACCCAATCCATGTCCTAGCTCAAATTGGTGGACAGCCAATCCGCATGCTTCTTCTTTTTCTTGGGTTTATTGGCGGCTAGCAAACCGTTATTTGGTGCATTACCACCACCAGCTGGTAGGAAGCGTGGGTCAGAATGGCAAGTGTATTAAGTATTTTTAAAAGAAAGAATGTATGTAACATATTAACTATATTCTTCTAATTAAGTCTGTCAGTATTAGATATTTTAATAAATATTTGCAACACTTGTCCACAGTAGTCACATCTAGATTAAATATGTGTTTCTAACCAGAATACTGTATCATTTAATTCATTATCTAAGTGTTAAAATAATTGCTTCCTCTTTCCTGTTCCTTTCTTCATTTCTCATTTCTCCAACTTTCTGTTGAATTCTATAAAACCATCTTGCTTTCCTCTCTTCTTCCCATTACTTTTATCACCCTTTCTTTATTCTCTGTTTAATCATACTTTTAGGTTCTGTCTTACTTAAGTTAACCATCATATCAATGGATTTATTTTTTGATGAACTCTTTGAAACCTTATCTGCTATTTCATTTTCTTGAATTCCTACATGTTCTGATGCCCATAGAAACGTTAACAGTAACACCGATCATTTGAGTTCAGTATAATACTTGTATTTCTATTAGAATGTCTAATCTACTATCTGAGAAACTATTTTGTTTACTGGTTAATGATCAACTTGAGTCTGAACATATGCACTCAGTGGTATGGAGGACCAATGATCTCATTTCCTCTACCCATTGCAATTCTGGCAATATTGCTAGCATTTCTCCATTGTATACTGACAGCTCATCATTTATTCTTTTATTTACTTTGATATGGAATTCTGGGACATAAATTGCAATACCCAGCCTCTTATTTACACTTTTGGTTGTATCTGTGTATATGTGAATATACATCTACATCCTAGCTCATTTTTGAGTAACAAGAAAAAAAAAGCAAACAAGTTGGGTTGTTGTGGTGACCGCTTTTATCTTCTTTTTTAAAATAACCGTTGCAAGACTTGAAAAGTTAGAGGTCAACAGTCCAGTGCCATTGAAGATTAAAGATGTATCTTTGCTTCATTGTCTTTACCTCTGCCCACCTTAATACCCTTTTACAGTAAGTCCTCATTTCTATTCTGTTTCCATCTGTAGAATGAAATTTGTATTTTTATTTGGCCAAGGTTTAACAAAAGAACAGCGGCTAGAACAACCAAAAAAAATAAATAAATGTATATGCCTTAATATCTTTTTTTTTTAAATCCCTTTACAAAGTGTTTTATTGTATAAAGCTACTGCTGTTTCAGACCTCACAGTCCTTAAATTGATTTTATAAAGAGTTATTTATTATATGTTGTTATTTTACTACAGGGTTTATTCTTATAGCGAAT
Source organism: Girardinichthys multiradiatus (assembly GCF_021462225.1). Taxonomy (NCBI): domain Eukaryota; kingdom Metazoa; phylum Chordata; class Actinopteri; order Cyprinodontiformes; family Goodeidae; genus Girardinichthys; species Girardinichthys multiradiatus. The sequence continues at coordinate 43,623,116 of NC_061804.1, read as the reverse complement.
GTTTACAAATAGTCCAGATGTTTAAAATCAGAAACCTGAAACAAAAAACTTCCAAAAATTTGAAAACATCAACAAACAAATAATTTATGTTTAAGGACAACAATCAGGAAACTTAAAAGAAAATATTTTTAAACTAAAAACTAAGTTTGTTTTACAATATATAGAACTAGAGGTAAGGTTTATTTCTAAAATATACAAAACACGATTGAATACATCATCTTGTAATTGCTTTAAGCAGAGCTGGGCCTGCTGTCTCTCTCTTCTCCATCTGTACTGCTTGTTAGCTGCAGTTTCCTTCAGCATGATACAGTACACAAATGTGACGTATGAGAATCCACTGAAGTCTGAAAAATAAGTGAACATGCATTATCCTCATCATGGAAAACTATTGGTCATATAACTGTTAATTAAAAAAATGTTAATTCACAGTTGTTTTTTTATTGTTTGACAAATAAATATTTTCTTTCTTGTGAAACAAATAAGGTCTGTGGTCTTTCAACTGGGAATAAATGTTAGCTGCTATTGATTTTGAAATAATGCTGATAATGTTCTCAATGTTGATAATTCATACACTGATAATATGATATCACTCACTATTCACACAGAAAGCAATTTAGGAAAGATACATACTATCCAAAATATGCTGTACTTGAGCTGATAATATGCTGCGAATAATGAATATAATTACTAGACATGGTTAATATTGTTAAAATTCCATTGTATGTGAATAATACAATTTATTCATTTAAACATATAACTGAAATAGAAACCAAAATTAAGTAAGCTTTTAATACTATAAAAGTTTAAAAAGGAAGTTTGTTTTGTCAAGAAAAAATCAGAAACTTTGATTTCAGCCTCCTCCTGCCACATGTTGATGTGCCCCTGGGCAATGCACTTCACCTCAATTTGCCTAATGATGTGCGTATTTGTGCATGAATGTGTGTGTTTGTGCATGAATGTGTGTGTTTGTTAGTGGGATCGGATGAATGTGGCTCTAGTGTAAAGCGCTTTGTGTGGTTGGTATGACTGGAAAAGTGACAAATGAATTGAGCATTTAGTATTTAGAAAATGGACTCAATAAAATTATTAGAGATGTGGGTTGTATAATTATTCCACCATTTTTTAATCCGAAAAAGAACAGTTAAAATACATCCTTAAAACTGCCAAATGAACATGACTTCCTTGCTTTAATGATGGTATGTAAATTTCTGATCAGCATTGTATATAAGCCTTTCTAATACACTGAACTGAAAGATATTTAGAGTACATTAATCCAAATTGCTGTAGTCAGACACCTCTAGGATGTGACAAATAGTGGGCTTTGATAGAGATATCCATCATACATCTGCTGAGCAGTATCTTAATAGAATGAAGGATCTGAACTGCATCATCCCAAAATAAACAGATTTTTCCAACCATAATACCTTTTAATCCTTCTACTGACCTGCTGCTGGAATCAGTGGATGCTGCTGAATAATTTATGAGGTCCCCTTCTTGCTCAAGTAGAGACTAAGTATTGAACTGCATGAAATAAAGGGGTGACTTAAGTTGACTTGGTACATACAGTATATTAAGCATGGGCCAATGAAGCTACATTGATTCATTGATTCACTGGTCGATCTGTTGCTCTCCACACAAGTCTCATATTGGTCACAGCATCTATTGAAGGATTTATTAGTACAAATTATTGTGGCTCAAGAGTTTCTCTACAGTTAGTGGTGTAATTGGCACAGGAATAATATTTACGATCTTGGAGAATATGATGGCTTCTCAGTTTACCTAACCCTTCAAAGGCGTTAGCCTTAAAATAAGCAACACCAATTTATTTTCTTTTATTTTTGTGGCCGTTTCTAGGCTGTTTTCTAATGTTACATGTTAATTTTGATGGTGAACATTATGGTATACCTCTGAATCAAACAGATGCAGTGGTACAGTTGTTGTTTGTTACTGACAAACGTTTAGTGTAACATTGTTTTAATTGGTAGACCAAAAAAAACAACCATAACATGACAGAGCAGCTACACTGCAGATCTGAGACCCTCACAGAGTGCAGTTTTACTCAGAGAAAAGGTTGCATGCTTTAGAGCTGATCTAACAGCCATGCATGCTCCCCTTAGAGGGAACAGTCCATCATTGTTGGTAACAAACAGGAAAAGCAAACCTTTCCCCACATAGTCTGTCTTTTCATTGATGCAAGTCAGAGAAATGTCAAGTAAGATAATCCATTATCTTTTCCGCACAAAAACAAAAACACACCTAAAGGCAACACATAAAGCTGTCTGCATTTGGATGGTAGAATAATACTTTCAAGTGATAAAACAAAAACATCTCATTCAGAGTTTACAGAGAAAATGGAGAAAGCTAATGGTGGAACAGAAACATTGTGGTGATCCACTGGGCTTTGTGAAAAAGATTCTACTGGCTGGAGATATTGTGGAGGGAGTCATAAACAGCTAGGCTGTAAGCATTCCTGTCATTCTGCAGGCTGAACATCTAATCCTATAGAGAAGCAGCACATGACTCACACTGTTCAATGCTCAGTGTGAACTGCAGTACTGACACAATTAGAGCACAGAACACACAAATATGCATGCAGATGAAAACACACACACAGAGCTTCCTAGCATTTCTTTGGGCTGTGATGTGCCAAGAAAACACCAAAACAGCTGTGGCCACCAGCCAGGTTCTAATTTGATTGGAGCTGGTTTGTCAGGCCACAGGTTGTGCTGCTTCAACTACCTAAAATATAGAAGAAAATGAGTCAGTAGATTCAAATCTGGCTTCAGTCATTTTAGCTGCAAATGCGTACAAAAAGGTACATGTTTAAACTGTTTTTTGGAAGGAAAGAGCATTTGGCATGTAAATGGATATTCCTGTGAAGTAAATTCTGGAGGTGTATGTTGTTGGTTCAGTTGTCCTTAACTTTTAACTACACACATTTGTTTGATGAAAATCCCAACTTTTCCATAGAAATTAAGACAGTAACAACAATATAGAGAAAATAAATAGAATATGGAAATAAAAATATGTACAGTGCAATATGTATAAAGATAATGAACGGTTAATTGTTTGTCTCTTTTTAATGCACTGATTTTGGTTGAAAATTATTTTCTTTCCATTTTATTCCTGGTGATGTTGCTATGGGAGTGATTGTGTCTGCCACTTTGGGTCAGATAACCATAACAGTAACGCAGTTTGGTTTGGCATATAACCATAGTTAGGAAGCACAAGTATTTTTGAAGGAACTTTACCTTGCAGTTTAGTTTAATTTCTTTTTTTGTCTGCTTTGATAATCACACACACACACACAGAAGCTCGAACGTCTCCAGACGTGACGACTTGTAAGTTCTACGGATTCACAGACTATTGGATGAGCATTCACAGCATTGCTGAGAGCAGATAATGGTCAATTTTAGGTTTTAGAAATAACGGGTAATGTTATATTTTTTGATTGGTAATAACTGATTAGTGCAGGACATTGTTATTTATTTGCTGTGTAGTTTGTTTGCATTTAGGAAGAGACAATTGTTGTGAACAAGTTCCATGCAAAGCATCATGGGTTATAGAGATAACAGGGATTCTGATATTTAGTTCTATTTTTTTTCTTATAACATGAAACAAAGACTGAACTAAATAGAATAATTCTAAATCCCAAAGTGCACAGCATTCAACCATTTCCATGACAGCTCACAGGAAGAAGGAGTTTCCCTGCAGGAATCCCCATGATATCATAGAAGTATAAAAACCTTTCCACAGCTGCGGCTCTTTCTCTTTACCCGTAGCCTCCACAGGTTGCATTGGGTAGATATTTCTTGATCTTGCTGGCTGAGTAAAAAACTGCATCTTCAAAGAAACCTTGGATCCAAAAGGATCCAAGTACGGTCAACTGTATCATGGCTGGAATTAAGGCTAGCTGTCTTAACCTTCCTATCTCAACTTCTGCAGAAAATAATCTACGCCACAGAATCCACAAGAAGAGACGGTGTCCTTAATTACATCAACAAAGGAGCTTTTTCCTCCTGCCTGAATAGACAGCATGGAAACCTCAACACCGCACCCTGCCTCCGCATGCACCAGTCTGAGCAGAAGCTTGCCCCAGTGACTTCTCTGTTCAACGGCCTGCTTAACCCACAGGCCAATCGAATGTGATCCACTGTTCGTCAGAACGGGTAAAACAAACTTTTTCTGTCTAGGCAGAAAAAATTTGTTTAGGATAAAACAATTTAAATAGTCAGTCATTTTCTACCGCTTACTCCAAAGTGGGTTGTGGGGGAGCTGGTGCCTATCTCTAGCAGTCTATGGGCAAGAGGCAGGGTACACCCTGGACAGGTCGCAAGTCCATCGCAGGGCAACACACAAACAACCATGCACACACTCATACACCTAAAGGCAATTTAGAGAGAACAATTAACCTAACAGGCATGTCTTTGGACTGTGGGAGGAAGCCAGAGTACTTGGTGAGAACCCACGCATGCACAGGGAGAACATGCAAACTCCATGCAGAAAGACCCCAGGCCAGGGATCGAACCCAGGAACTTCTTGCTGCAAGGCAATAGTGCTACCAACTGCGCCACCGTGCAGCCAAACACGGTATGTTTTGCCTTGTTTGTGGCGCTAAACCTAATTGGGTCACTAGGCCTTTGAATTGTGTTTTAAAGTTACAACAAACTTTATTTCAGTGAGTGGTTTAAATGTGAGTTTGCACCATTTCAGCTGTGTCTTCCAATCTTTTTCTCACTAACCTGCATAAAATATTTCTGCATAGTCCTTAGGAATGTGCAAAATTATGTCTCTGTCATCTCTAATGGTAAACATCTTAAGCTCTACTGCATTAGTTTTGCTCTCTTTACAGCGTAGCCTACTCTGTCCGCACAACAATCAGCCATAGCGGGACACCGCTCATACACACATTGATATTTATAATATAGGTGCTCTAAGGTATGTGGGTGACATAAAGGAGTTGGTAAATAAGAGATTTTCTTTGTTAGCGGAACGGCTAGTCATGGATGTGACATCATCATCCCTGCCGTCTGACGGTCAAATTGTGAATTTATATCTACTTTAAGCCGTTGTCCATCACTCTAATCACAATCAGTCACTGTGATGATTAGTTAACACAAAAGAAATTGAGAAGCAGTTGTCCAACAGGTTATTGATATAATAATTTTATTTAAATAATATTTTATTTTCCCCTCTGATTTAATTTATTAATTCATTTATTGAATTTATTGAATTTTTATAGAGCACTTTATAACAACCAGCTAAGATGGCCAAAGCCCATAACAGTAAGATCACACACACACACACACACACGCACACATATATATATATATATATATATATATATATATATATATATATGTATATATATATATATGTATATATAATAGATTAGATTATATATATATATATATATATATATATAATAGATTAGAGCTGCAAGTATACATCAAATCATAATCACAATTTCAGTTTGTGCAAGAACACAAATACAATGGGTGCAAAATTTATATTGGATGATCATGACAATGATACCTACTTCATAATGGATATACTAAATGGATAATGGATAAACTGGCTTTGACATCGCTCAAAAAAAGCTGTGGGTATTTTGTGAAGCAGGAAAACGGATGATGAAAATGTTGGTTAATCATCTAATTGTAGAGTCAGATAAAAAAACATGATTAATAAACTATCTTTTCATTTTTGGGGTCCATGTGTTTATATTAGTGTGTGTGTGTGTGTGTGAGTGTGTGTGTGTGTGTTACAGGGTGAAACATACAGAGAACAGTTTTTTTATTTTAACGGAGCAGCCTTTTTGCTCATCCTTGTGTTTTCTCTAACATTATCTTTCAAATGTGGGTCTCCAGTCTGTGCTATCCCTGAACATTTTGTTTTAAACTTCTCAGTACTTTAAGAGCACTAAAGCTGACTGTACTTGTTGGAAATAACTTCTCAGTATGAAAATGCACTCAGGATTGCTGGATGGAACTGACAGGTTTTCTGTCTGCGTTATGTTTTTAAAGTGATTAGAACTGTAAGGAAGAGAACAACTTGATTGTTGAAATAGCAATACAGACTTCAAGGTTTAAAAGCATTCGTGAACCTGTGATTTTCTTATGTTCTTCATGTCTTATCTTAGTGCTTCAAAACTAAGAAATCGTTCATTTATTCATTTATTCATTCAAAGTCTAATGGATGACTAGTGAGTTATTTTATTCAGCTGGATCATAACCAGCTTGTAAGTTGAGCTTTAGAAGAAATAAGAACAAGAGACAATCTAAGAACAGTAGACACATTATTGAAAACTATTTAAACACAAAGGGTGTCGAGCAGCAAAACAAAAGTTCAAGAATATGAGACAAAAAAATTAAATAAAATAAAAGCACCAAAAAACAATTCAGTAGTGGCCACACCCTTCTTGTTGGTTCAAAAATATTTCCCAACATGCTTGATGTGAGGGTTTCTTGTAGACTGGTGAGAATGTTTATGCATGTGGTGAAGATGGGTTCTCGAGGAGCTTCCATGGTCTGAAACTGATGTTTGTTTTTGTAAACCTCTCTTACCATCCATCCCCAAACATTTTCAATGGGGTTCAGATCAGTTTAACATGCAAGATGAACCAAAAAGATGGATGCTATTCTCATGGGAGAGGTCCTTTGTCAGACAGCTGAACAATTTATTCCGCACTGCACAGACGAGGACCTTCAGTCAAGAGGGATGCCAGTACAACATCTTCACTTAGCCAGCAATAGTTTCTGCACAACTCCATTGAAGCTCCATTGTTCCATTGAGAAAAGAAGCTCCCCAGATCATAAAAGAGCATCTTCCACTATGTTATAGACTTTCTTTCACCTGTTAATGTCCCTTGTATGATACTCCCTTCTACTGTCCAAATGGGCAATTTTGTGACATTGGTGGAGACGTGGGTTTTGAAGACCTTTTCATTCTTTAAGCTCATCTTTCACAGTTGTGCCAAAATGATGATTGAGCTGCAGCAAGCAACTATAAGGGCCTAATTTGAGACGAGGATCTGGATGTGTCTTCATGGAAAGCCTGTTGGTTCTCCATTTTAATGCAGGTCAAAATTCTTGGAGTACCGAATTTCTCTCTAACATTCTTGGAGTAACGAATACCTGACCGTTTTTGGTTCTACCCCCTCAGCACTTTTGGAGAGATTTAAAATCACTCACTTATTGTATCTAAACTCTACAGGGATGACTGTTGTGAGAGGCCTTACTTGTCCAACTAATAATTCTGCCATGCTCCATGACAGAAAGCTCATCATCAAAATCATAACAGCCTGACAATAACATAAAAAACAAGTGTGCAGATTTTGACTTGTTCAGGCTAAAGAGCATAAACTTGCCATCAGCTGCTGAACAGCTTGGTGCCATTTTGCAATAATTTGTCTACTGTTTGTTTTGTGTCTTGCTTGTGGTTCTTCTTTTTGCACTTAAAAGTTCTACTTACAACCTGATTTCGATCCACCAGCACAAAACATTAATCTGTGCAAGTTATTCTCCTGTCTTAAGACAGGAGGGTTTTACAAGTTTCTTGTGTGTTTTTCCGCTTTATAAATAGGGAATCCACACTGAAATACAGTGTGACCAAAAGCATTGCTGGTAAGCTTTAAAGCAGACTTGAGCCTTAATGAAACACTAAAGCAAAAGGAAACATCATCTATATAGCCTACCCCTTGGTGAGTGATGCCGCCATGTAACGCTGGCCTCAGGTCGTCCCACCGCCTGGCACATCAGATTGACGTTGCTGCCCTCGTTCACGGTGACGTCCTTCGATATATTAGTTATCTTGGCAGGTACTGACAAAAGAAGGAAAAGGAGTGATTGATGTTTTCAATGTAATTAAAGACACGTGAGCAGAGAGCCCACAGTCCTACATGATCACAGGTGTAACATGGATAAAAATAGCTCCAAGGTTGGGGACTCAATTAGCATGAAATTAGCTGACAAATCTGACAATCCTTTGGCTTGCCACAATGTTCTACATGATTGATTTTCTTCATAGTGTACTGTAGCTTTGCTGCACCGCACATTAGACAAGCATGAAATGATTTAGACTTGGATGGGATTTTTGTCTTTGACAATGCCGTGCGTGTTTACTCTTTGAGAAGATAGGTTGAAATCAAAGGTTGATCCATTTACCTCCTTCCATTTATTTTCACTTAGTTTTTGTGTGTGTGTTTTCTGACAGGCCATAAATATTAACAGTAAAAGCTGTGGAAAACAGCAAGCTTTTTTGCATATTGTTTTCAGTAAACTGGATACAGTTGAAAAATGTAATAGTCGTATTTCTAAAACTGCACTTTTTTGTTTAATTCAGTGCTTCTACAAACCAAGAACTGATCAATACAATAATTCAAGCAGTTCTCTTTGTGTTCATTTCATGTAAAATTTTAGAATATTTAATCAAAAACTAATCAATATTTAACCTAATCTTTAAGAAGCCTTAGTTACCCAAGAAAATATATAAATATTAAAAACAGGAAAGGAAAACAGTAAAAATTATTTTTTCTTTTGTAAGCACAGGGGAAGTCATTGCAAAACAACTAATCTTAAAGGTCAGGCATTCTTGTCTCTATTTGCAGGTTCCCACTCGCCACATAAGAAATCAATAGGAGAGGCTTTACAAGAAGTGAAAGCTAGGAATTGACTGTAGTTTTTCTTTGTGGTTTGTTTTGTTTACTATAAAATAGATTGAGAAAGTTCAGCCACCTCGATGGCTCTACAAAGAGCTGTTTATACTCTAAACAAAGATCACTCTCACTACTGTATACTGACAAGATAGTGGCTTCTCGCATAACCCTGTTTTATGAATATATACTGTATATATATATATATATATATATATATATATATATATATATACATATATATAATAAAATTGATTTAAAATCTCCATAATACTGTTGCAAAAATTCTATTGTGCTATTAAATAATCCTAATATGTGCTTTGAAATATCAGGGAAATTTTACAGGCTGTGACAGAAACTGCAATCTATACATCGGGCACCTTGTTTATCTTTGGGCAACATGTAACAAGTTAATAACATATTGTGTTTTGGACTGTAACATGAGTTATGCTGTGCCCAACCAGCAAAGCATATGTAGCTTCATGAGGGGTCTTTTAGTCTACTTTCCATTTTAAACAGTAAATTACACATCTTCCCATACCTGCATGATGGCAAAAGGTAGGGAAGAAGCTTTGCATTAATGAGACTACATGTAAGACATTAATAATTTGGGACAAAATGCAGCACATGACGCCTGTGAGTCTCTAAATGGAAAAAGGTGAATTGTGGTGGTTTAAAACTGCAGCACCTCCAGCAGAGATAAATGAATAAGCATCTGTTTGCATAGCAGGTTACAGACCTTCTGCTTTAAGCTCTAGCGGCCAGGTGATTAAACACATGGTTCCCCTGCTACTTGAGCTGCTGTGGCTGAGACTGAAGGCCTTTAGAGATGTGACTCCTTATGTTTGTACTGCCACGTGTTAAAGCCAATAAAGTTGTTGTAACTGCATTCTCTCTAATACTTTGCTTCCTTATATCATTCTGTTGCCAAACCTGGATGCGTGAGAGTAAAGACAAAGGTGACAGCATGGTGTGTATCTGCTCCTGTGAGTCTGGCAGCTCTCCTTCCCCTTTGTTTTTCCCCTTTTCCATTTTGTATGTGTTTTTGTCAGCCTGTCTGGTTCATTAAGGTGCAGTCTGTTGCAGTCAGGTCTAGTGATTGAAGACTCCACAAGTCTCAATAGCTCTTGCAGCATATTAACCCAGGTCTTATCTTCAGATGTAGCCAAGTTTTGAACTACTAAGGCCTAACTTTATAAGATGAACTAAATGAGTTCACCTTGCCCTTTTACTGACATACCCTATTCAGGATGGTGCTGCAGAAGATTTCCCTCATGTAGAGCTCCATAGTTAAGCTGCCGTTATTCTTTTTTGATGTTCTTATCTTATGTAACTTTTTACAAAAAAAGATTACCACACAGCAAATAGCTCGTACCAGGTTGTTCGTGTGTTGATGCATCAGTTTCCATCTACATGCTTATTTGAACAAGACAGCAAAATGAAAGAATGGAATGTTGCAGGTGAAAATGGGAATTTAAATCTACTCTGTTGAGTACTCCAGGCCAGAGAGCAAAGCAGCCCTCTCTGGTAAACAAAACTGACCAAATGCAGCTTCTTGCCAAGAGCAGCACACTTCTCCACACTCTGTGGTTTGTTTTTTGTCTGGACAGCATACCTTCCTGCTGAGGTTCCAGCTCTTTTGAGAGGACTGCAACCATAAAGTAATTGGGCATAACAAAAGTTGGTGGATTTTCTTTCTACTGTTGCAAAGATGTTACACTGCTTAATAACTTCTTTTTTTTTGCCTCATTTATTCTGATCTGTGAACTTAGTCAGGTAGGAACCAGTTTCAATGCTACATTACATGTGTGGAATTTATGACTGCATGTTCATGGCACTGGGAGGTAATACAGAATGTCAAGTAATGTGATAGTTAGGCAGCATCAGCAGAAATACTTAATTTGTTGAGGTGGATTTTTATTTTTTCTCTTTTGTCATTTTCTGTCAAACTCACAAACAAAACAAAAAAAGCAGAATCTGTGAACTTCACCTGTTTTACATCTTAGCTCCCGAAAGGCCAAAATTCGACCTGTTTTATCTAGAACTGAAAAACTCAAAATTTTCACCAGCCTTGACAATTAGCTCAAATGCTAAACCTAACAACGGAATCTTAATAAGCAACTAAAAATATTATTCTAGTTACAAACTCTCCAACACAGTGTAATCATTTGCAAAATATAATATTCCTTGTGCCCTAGCTCCAAACATATGATGAACCTTTGAAACCATTAAATGCTGTCCAGCCACATCCTCAAAAAATCATTAACTGGATGGGGGATTTAAACAAGGAAAAAATGATGGTGGCTTTATATGAAAACATATGGACAAAGTAATGATTTACCACTGACTCAGATATGTTTGCTTTAAGATACATATGCCTGGATATTTACTGTAACATAATGTTAAAACAAACCTGGAATAATACACTATTGCATAGGCAATAGTATATGCATGCAAACTGCTTTTACAAAGATTTGTGAAAGAATGGGTTACTATCAAGATCTCATTAAATACTGTAAGTCCTGTTGTGAAAACAAAGTGGAAGAGTTTGGGAACAACAGCAACTCAGTATGAATTGGTAGGCCACGTAAAATTACAGTATGTCAGTGAATGCTGAGGAGTTCACAGAGATCACCAACTTTCAATAGCCTACACAACTCCAAGCCTCATGTGACCTTCATATTAGCTCAGGAATTGTATGTAGAGAACTTCATGGAATGGGTTTACATGGCTGCATCTGTGTCTAAGCATAACATCACCAATTACAATGCAGTGGATGCATGGGGTGTAAAGGACCTCTGGACTCTACAGCAGTGAGAAAGTTTCTCCAGAGTGACAAATCATGCCTCTCTGTGTGGCAATCCAATGGATGCAGTGGGTTTTGCCACCTCAACTGGCTCCTCTTGACATGGAGAAGCAGCGGCTCTACTCTGAGTCCCTCCCGGATGACCAACTTCTCACCCTATCTTTAAGGGAGAGCCCAGACACCCTGCGGAGGAAACTCATTTCGGCCGCTTGTATCCGTGATCTTGTTCTTTCGTTCATGACCCAAAGCTCATGACCATAGATAAAGTTAGGAACGTAGGTCGAACGGTAAATCGAGAGCTTCGCTTTTTGACTCAGCTCTCTTTTCACCACGACAGACTGGTACAGCGCCTTCATCCCTGCTGACGCAGCACCAATCCGTCTATCGATCTCCCGTTTCATTCCCTCCTTTGTGAACAAGTCCCCAAGATACTTGAACTCCTCCACTTGAGGCAGGACCTCGCCCCCGACCCGGAGAAGGCGCTCTACCCTTTTCTGGCTCGAGATCATGGCCTTGGACTTGGAGGCACTGATTCTCATCCGGGCTGAGTCACACTCAGCTGCAAACTGCTCCAGTGAGAGCTATAGATCACGAGCCAATGAAGCCAATAGGACCACATCATCCGCAAAAAGCAGAGACGCAATCCTACAGCCACCATAACAGATCCCCTCAACACCTTTGGTGCGCCTAGAAATTCTGTCCATAAAAATTATGAACAGAATCGGTGACAAAGGGCAACCTTGGCGGAGTCCAACCCTCATCGGAAACAAGTCTGACTTACTGCCGGCAATGCGGACCAAGCCCTGACACCGGCCGTACAGGGACCTAAGAGCCCGAATCAATGGGCCCGGTACCCCATACTCCCGGAGTATCTCCCACAAGATTCCCTGAGGGACACGGTCGAGTCCACAAAGCACATGTAGACAGGTTGGGTGAACTCCCATGAACCCTCCAGGACCCTGCTGAGGGCATAGAGTTGGTCCAGTGTTCCACGGCCAGGATGAAAACCACACTGCTCTTCCAGAATCCAAGGTTCGACTATCCGATGGACTGTCCTCTCCAGAATCCCCGAATAGACCTTACCAGGGAGGCTTAAGACTGTGACTCCCCTATAGTTGGAACACACTCTATGGTCCCCCTTTTTGAATAGCGGGACCACCACCCCGGTCTGACAGTCCAGTGGACCTGCCCCTGATGTCCACGCGATGCTGCAGAGTCGCGTTACCCAACATAACCCCACAACATCCAGAGCCTTAAGGTACTCTGGGCGAATCTCATCCACCCCCGGGGCCTTACCACCGAGGAGCTTTTTAATCACCTCGATCACCTCAGCACCAGAGATTGGATACCGCCCCAAAGTCCTAAGGCTCTGATTCTTCAGTGAAAGACGTGCCAGTGGGATTGAGGAGGTCTTCGAAATACTCTGCCCACACCGACCCACAACGTCCCGAGTTGAGGTCAGCAGCACACCCTCCCCACTGTTAACAGTGTTGGTGGTGTACTTCTCCCCCCTCGAGACGCCGGTTGGTTGACCAGAATTGCCTCAAAGCCATACGGAAGTAGTTTTCAATGACCTCTCTGAACTCCTCCCATGCCAGAGTTTTTGCCTCAGCAAAAACCTGAGCTGCATGCCTCTTGGACTGCCGGTACCCATCAGCTGCTTCCGGAGTCCCACAGGTCAAAAAGACCTGGTAGGACACCTTCTTCAGCCTGATAGCATTCCTCGAACCCACCAGGCACCAACAACCTTGCAACCACAGGTCCGGTAAACCGCCTCGACAATGGAGGTGCGGAACATGGCCCACTCGGACTCAATGTCCCCCATCGCCCGGGGAAACGTGTTTGAAGCTCTCCCGGTGGAGGGAGTTGAAGCTCTGCCTCTTGGGTGTCTCCGCCAGGCATTCCCAGCAGACCCTCAAGGTTCCTTTGGGCCTGCCAGGTCTGACCGGCGTCCTCCCCCACCATCAGAGCCAGCTCACCACTAGGTAGTGGTCAGTGGAAAGCTCCGCTCCACTCTTCCTGTTGTTGTTATTGGGTCTGTTGAAGTATAATGAAAGAAAAGGACTGTTTCACTGTCTGACCTCCAACTGTGAAGCTAGACATCAATAGCCAACCTCAGCATTGTCGAAATGAGGGAGTCCCAAAAATGAAATTTCCTCTTGGACCCAAAGTTTTGAAAAGGTTTTAAGAATTTAGGACATGCCCATAGCTCTTAATAAGACAGGTTTTTCTTTTTTTCTGAAACTGTTGGTTTAAAAGGTATGTACGTGCTCTCTAAGGTGCACAAAATAACATTGCAATCACATACACTTAGGCTTCTAAGCTTAAATGAAGACATTGGCAGTTTTGATTAGGAAAATTTCAGAGGTTGTCAAAGTTGGAGACTTCTCCTGGAGATGAATTTACTGTACATTTAATGGCATGATAAAAAAAAAAAAGCTCTACACTATCAAAAGTTGGGCCATAACCAGGGATGTTAAACATAATTACGAAAAATGTATTTCAGCAAAATAATAAATACACGTTTCAGGCATACGGTATGGAGCAGATGGTTGGCCAATTAGGATATTGTCTCAACACAGTATCCTAATTGTGTTATTACCTATTTATTCTGGATTCAATCCAGCATTATATTATTGTTGAATCATGAACACTGACCTTAACTGAGGCAACTGAGGCCTGCAATGCTTTAGATATTGCTCTAAGATCTTTTCTGATCTCCTAGGTAAGTCATTAATCTTGATTTGTGGATAATGGCTCTCTAGTGTCCCAAAGAAAATACTTTGTAACCACTTAAAAAACACTTGTTTCTTGTCAAACCCGGTGTGTTTAAGTTATTTCTTGAAATTGAACTCAGCTTTCCAAACAAAATGTGGCTAATCACAGTTTTAACAAAGATAGGCAAATACTTTCCACATAGGGCCAGATTGGTCTGGATACATTTTTTATCTTAATAAATTAAATCATAATTTAAGAATGCAGTTTATATTCACTCAACATATCCTTTTTTGATATAAATACGTTTGATGATCTGAAACTTTAAAGAGTTACAAAAAAAACAGACAAACAGACAAAATCTGTAACACACAAATAACTTTTTCACAGCATTCTAACTATCAAATTACCAATCTATACTTTCTACAGTTTGTGCTTTACTTTTCTTTAACTAAGAAAATAATACACATATACATATCTCATAGTCCGCCACTGACTTAATGTCTCATCTCGTCATCTTCAGTAGAGACACCAAAAGCGTCCCTCTCCCCAGACACCTCTTCCAGCTCCTCCGGGGGGGGGAGCCCAATGCGTTCCCAGGCCAGCCAAGAGACATAGTCAATCCAGCATGTCCTGGGCTGTCCTATGGGCCTCCTCCCGATGGGATGTGCCGGGAACACCTCCCGACGAAGGCGTCCAGGAAGCATCTGGTATAGATGCCCGAGCCACCTCAACTGGCTCCTCTTGATGTGAAGGAGCAGCGGCTCTACTCCAAGCCTATCCCGGATGGCCGAGCTCTTCACCCTCTCTCTAAGCAGGAACTCCCCTCCAACCTGAAGAGGACAAGCCACCCTTTTCCGGTCGAGAACCATGGCCTCGGACATGGAGGAGCTGATCTTTATCCCAGCTGCCTCACACTCAGCTGCGAACCGCCCCAGCGCATGCTGTATGTCTTGGCTAGAGGGGGCCAGCAGGACCACGTAATCTGCAAAAAGAAGAGCCGAAATCCACTGGTCCCCAAACGAGACCACTCCAGCCCTTGGCTGCGCTTAAAACTCCTGTTCATTCAAATTATGAGCAGGACCTATGACAAAGGGAGTCCAACACGCACCGGGAACAGGTCCGACTTATAGCCGGAATGCGCGCCATACTCCTGCTCCGCTTGTACAGAGACCAGATGGCCCCTAATAAAGGGCACCCGACTCTGTACTCCTGGAGCAGCTCCCAGAGGGCAGCATGAGGGACACAGTCGAATGCCTTCTCCAGGTTCACAAAACACATGTGGACCAGTTGGGCAAACTCCCGTGAACCCTCGAGTACCCTGCAGAGGGTGTAGAGCTGGTCCACTGTTCCACGGCTGGGACGAAAACCACTCCACAGACGTGGAGAAAAAATACACGGACTCTTTCATCATAATACTGGGAGATTTTAACAGTGCAAACCTCTCCAAAGAACTGCCCAAATACAGACAGCATATTAAGTGTCCCACCGAGACAAAAACACACTGGACCACTGTTATACAACTTTAAAGGACTCATATCATGCTGTTACCAGGGCTGCTCTGGGACTTTCGGACCATTATCTTAAGGAAACCTATTGTCTTAACCTACAAGCAGAGATTTAGAGCTTCCAAACCCCACGGTTCATACTGTTAAGAAGTGGACTGAGGAATCAAAGCAGACGCTACAGGCCTGCTTTGAATGCACAGACTGGACTGTTTTTGAAACGTCCGCCACTGACTTAAACCAACTAACTGATGTGGTGACATCATATATCAGTTTCTGTGAGGACATGTGTGCAAACCAAGACCTTCTGCACCTTTGGGAACAACAAGCCATGGTTTACTCCACATCTCAGGAACCTGCATTCCTGAGAAGCTCACAGCAGTGGACATTGAGCGCGGTACAGGCAGGCCAGGAACAGACTAACAAAGGAGATCAAAGCAGCCAAGAGAAGCTACAGTGAGAAGCTAAAGAACAGCCTTTCTACTCGTGATGCTTCGGCTGTATGAAACGGTCTGCCTATAGGAACCCCCCCACCCACCCTGAACAGAGTCCTCGCCTGGCTAACTGTCTGAATGGCTTCTACTGCAGACATGACAGGAAGCCATTCACACCTCAAACCATCTCCTCCACATCCCATTCAGGAACAAATGCGACCCGTAAAACAACCAAACTCCTACCTTCAGATCCTCTGGCTGCACTATACATCTCCAAGGAAGTAGACTCTTTCAGTGCATGAAAACAAAGAAAGCTGGAGGACCTGATAACATCTCCCCATCATGCCTGAAAGCCTGTGAAAATCAACTCGCTCCAATCTTCACCCAAATCTTCAACAAGTCACTGGAGATGTGTGAGGTCCCCTCCTGCTTTAAACAATCCACCATCATCCCGGTGCCCAAGAAACCCACCATCCTAGGATTAAATGACTACAGGCCTGTAGCCCTGATGTCTGTGGTCATGAAATCCTTTGAGCAGCTGGTGTTGAAGCACCTGAAAGACATCACAGGCCCCCTGATGGACCCCCTGCAGTTTGCTTACCGAGCAAACAGGTCAGCAGATGATGCTGTTAACTTAGGTCGACACTTCATTCTGTAAAACCTTGACCGTCCAGGGACATACACCAGGATCCTGTTTGTAGACTTCAGCTCGGCCTTCAACACCATCATACCAGACATCCTCCACCAGAAGCTCACCCAGCTCAACGTCCCAGCCTCCACCTGTCAGTGGATCAACAGCTTCCTGACAGACCGACAGCAGCAGGTGAGACTGGGGAGCATCTTCTCCTGCACCAGATCAATAAGTACTTGTGCCCCCCAAGGGTGTGTTTTATCCCCACTCCTCTTTTCCCTGTACACAAATGACTGCACCTCATCAGACCCATCCGTTAAACTCCTGAAGTTTGCAGACAACACCACTGTCATTGGTCTGATCCAGGACGATGATGAGTCTGCATACAGACAAACAACCTCATACTGAAGTCACAATTCCACCTTGTATATGTGTGTTGTTAGGAATAACCTTAATTAATATTTGTTACAATAGGATAAGTATGCTCATAGATACAGCTGATAGTGGAGCAGCTGGTATAACTGGGTTGATTAGAAAGCCACAGCACACTTAGATTAAGTATGGACCCCCGCTACTACACAATCTAACAGATAGACACCACAATGGTGATACATAGTCTGCTAATAATCACTGAGGGAGTGCACATCCATTGCATTGGAGTGCCAGATATAAAAACTGCTATGTGACCTTCTATCGGGACTCTTCGTCATCCTCTAACAGACGGCAACGGTCCGAGACAGGAGCCTCAGCGCTGATCTCTGGAATCATTACTCTGCTTTAACTTAAATTAAAAAGCTAAAAGTTAGAAACTGGTTGAGAGTTGTTCCTTTAAGAGTCTTTAGATAGAGTGTGTAACCGTTTTCGGGTTCCAAAGGACCAGTAGGGCTCCGAGGCATCTGACCGCCAACAGGGGGTGGTAGAGCAAACAAAATGGTGTTTCCGCCCATGCCCCGGAAGCGGAAACCACTTTTGGGAAGCATAGGGTGGCCACGGAAGGACAACACATCACAGCAGCGGCCGCAACAGGTAAGGAGATACCTATTAAAAATCTCCAGTGTTTTTCCTGTAAAAACACTCTGGCTGTGTTGTTAGTTCCGAGTGAGCTGTTTTTGTAATTCTTGGAGGCAGAGAAATGGTTCAGAATAATTGTTGCGAACGTGTTAATAAGTGATAAGACGTGTTAATAAGCGGTGCGATTTTAATGGTGACAGCCCGGGAAGAAAGGTACAATCTTCTAAAAGACAGCTAAAATCTAAGGGTGTAGGTTTTGAGTTCCTTTATTGTATGCAAGGGAAGATCGGTTTCCCTCGCACACAATATAAAAGCTACCTCCCTGAATGATGCACGCTAATACTTGGCTAAGGTTTGAACGGGTCCTGAGTTCCGCTTAACGGAATTCGAAAGTGCCGCCAAGGGGGAAGTATTAGGTTTCGATAGCTCTTTGAACTTCTTAAAAGATTCAAAAGGCCGCTTACTTCCTTGTGAGTAAAAGACGCAGAGATAAATGCGCATCCTCGGTTTAGGTTTCGATGGTTCCTGTTTGCTCTCGTAAAGAGCACAAAAGGCACCACCAAGAGGGAGTCTTGAGTTTCGATAGCTCTCTAATTTTTCCATAAGAAAAATTTAAAAGCCGTTGGCTCCTTTTTGAATAAACAGCTGTATAAAGATAGAAGTGTAATATCAACTGGCCAGTGGGAGTGTGGATGTATGTGAGTCGGACGTGAGCTGATGGAAGTGACAGGGGACATATTTCACTGACGGACACTGACTGACTGCTACATGCTACATGCTAAGCTAACACGCTAAGCTAACATGCTCAGCCAGAGTGTGTGAACGTGTGTGTAAAGTGAGAGAATGACTGAGAGAATCACTAGAAAATGAGCTCCGTGCCCTGTAGGAGCAATGCTTGGAGACAGGGAGGAGAAATATATTAGCACATTTCAACCACAAACACGCTTTAACAAGTTAAAACAACAATTGGACTCTTAGCTGGTGCAAATACATGCAGGTTGTGGGAATATTTTGGAAATTCATGGAGATTTTACAGGTAAATCATTTTCTCCCACTCTGTCATTCAGCAGCACTGCGATTCATAAACAACAGGCGAAGAAAATAGTTTAATAACTCAGTGTGTCCCTCCCCCTCTTTCTGTTAAAAACTCATGAAACAAACCCAGTCTACTCAAGCATGGTGTCAGACTAGATTGAAAATTAAAGAACAGAGAGAACAGCAAGAGCAGCCTTTAACTAACATAGCCATAATGCTGAGGCCAGTTGAAAAGCACATGCAGAAGATTCATTTTACAGGGGAATAATTCCATATTTGACCCAGATTGTGTGCATTTTTGATTTTTCCTCTTTTGTGAGAAGTTAAATTCTCTCCTCAGCTCTGTGAAATGACTGCAGCATTAAACTTGACACAGACATGCAGCTGCCTGAAAACAAAGATAAAACTTCTGCAAACAGCAGAAGCCTGTCTCTGCTGAGAGCTCTGATAAAGATTGTAACACTACCCTGCATGTGGCAAACTCAAGGCCCGCGGGCCAAAACCGGCCCACCAGAAGTTTATGTCATTCTCTAGAAGTAAAACCTTAGATATGATAACCTTTTCTCTCTCAACAGGGGGAAGTAGGAAAACAGCAGAAGTCACTATGCTGGTTCAGAGCAACAGGTCCCATTTCTCAAAAATCATAAATTGAAGGATCTGATGATCATTGCCAAACGTCTATCTCAAAATGGTTTCCAGAATTTTTCCAAAATCATATAAAGATAGCAACATTTCTACCTGAATTGAAAATACTGATAAAAATAAGAAAGCTCATAGGCCTGTCTTCAATTTTTCCCAATTCTTTTACAAACAGGGTAATCCAACTTTTTTGTCTGTCTGTTTTTATGAAATGAATGTCTGTTTCATGCTCTGTAAAAATTAGGGTATATGTGGCAGGTTAAATTTAATTTAAATTGTTTTCTGATATGAAACTAATTGGAATTTGAGTTTTTAGGTGTGGAGAGGCAGTCCTGACCATGGACCGCCTGCTTGAAAGATAAAAACATTTTAAACTATTTGACGCTCAGTGTTATTTATTAAATAAGGTATCACAATAATAATTAGAGACTACAAGAGCAGGTCTGATCCAACAGTACCATAATAATATTAGGTCAGTTCTTTATGATAACACAAAAGGAAGTGCCAGAAAGGGACAATCTCTCCCCCAAAACATGATTTTAATAGATGGTTTGACTTTTTCCAGTCAGAATGATCAAATTAGACTCAAATTTAACACAAGATGAAATGCACCTTAACAGAAGTGCTGGACTGGACTAAATGGAGAAACCATTAGCTAAATGAAACAAACTTTAGTTACTTGAAATAAATACAAAGTGTAACTTATAGCTGACTGAAACTGTACAGTGTGTTTATAAAACTGGGTAAGACAAACTAAGAGTATAAGACATAACATGCCCTTCATTTCTGTGTTCATCAATTTCATTAAGCCTTCTAAATGAATACGTTTTTCCACAAGACCCATTTACAGTTAAATGTAATTGAACCAGATTTAAAAAAATTATTTATATGGTTCAGATTTAATACTTAAATTCACAATTAAATGAACACAATACTCTGACCCTTTTTGATGCCTACACTACACACAGAAAGAAACCAATCGAGGTATGGAAAGAGATTAAAATAAGCACTAGAACTAATGAAATTAGCACTTCGCATTATTAGTATAATAACAACTAATACAAACTAGTGACCCCATTCTTAAATATAATAAGGACTTTCTGCATTAGAAAATATAGATAGATCTAAATAAGGCTAGATTCCTCTGCCTTAACTTAGATTAAAAAGAGCTAAAAGTCAGAAACTGGTTGAGAGTCGTTCCTGTAAGAGTCTTTAGACAGAGTGTGTAACTGTTTTCGGGGTTCCAAAGGACCAGTAGGACTCCGAGGCGTCTGACCGCCAACAGTGGGCGGTAGAGCGAACAGTATATTGTATATATGTATTTAAGGACATAAAGATCTATGCAGAATATATCTTATAGCGCAAAAAAAAAACAAACAAACAAAAAAAAAAAAACAGAGAGCAAAGTGTACCGGAGTCAAATTCCTTGTTTGTTGTATGTACGAACTTGGCAATAAAGCTGATTCTGATTTTGGCTGGCCTGGGAATGCCTTGGGTTCCCACCCGAGTGGTGGTGGAGGTAGTGTCTGGGGAGAGAGAAGGCTAGGCGTCTTTGCTGAGTCTGCTGCCCCCGCGACCCGCTCCTGAATAAAGAGCAAGACATCTTCGTCGTCTTCCGCTTCATCCGGGAAAGCGGGAAACGACGAGTAGGAATGTTTGAGTTTGCACCATTTCATTTACAGAACATGCCTCAAAACATGTTTTGTTTATTCAATTCAATTCAATTCAGTTTTATTTATATAGCGCCAATTCACAACACATGTTGTCTCAAGGCACTTCACAACAGTCAGGTACATACATTCCAATTAATCCTAACAATTGAACAGTGCAGTCAGAGTTAACTTTTTATTCAAATTGGATAAAAAGTTTTTCTATCTAAGGAAACCCAGCAGATTGCATCCAGTCAGTGACGTGCAGCATTCCCTCCTCCCGGATGAGCATGTAGAGACAGTGGACAGTCACTGGCATTGACTTTGCAGCAATCCCTCATACTGAACATGCATGTAGCGACAGTGGAGAGGAAAAACTCCCTTTTAACAGGAAGAAACCTCCAGCAGAACCAGGCTCAGTGTGAGCGGCCATCTGCCATGACCGACTGGGGGTTTGAGAGAACAGAGCAGAGACACAAAAATAACACAGAAGCACTGATCCAGAAGTACTTTCTATGTGAAGGAAAAGTAAATGTTAATGGATGTAGCTCCTTTAGTCATTTCACCTAGAAAGAAAGAACAGATAAACTCTGAGCAAGTTTTCAAGGTTAGAGTCTGAAAGAAACACATATAATTAGTTACAGTAAAAGCTCAGTCAATTTCCATGTCTAGGAGAGAGAAAGGGTTAAACACTAAAAGACAGGGCTATGTGGATCATCGATAGAGGGTGAGCATTAAGTTGTTGCCAGCAGAAGCTCGGACAATTCCCCTCTCCAGAAAGGTGTCACAGGCAGACACAGAGCCAGGCCAGGTGTGGCTTCTAGGAAGAGAAAAGAGAGAACAAGGTTAAAAGCTGAAATAACAGCAAACAATGCAAAATTGGAGAGTAGTGTGACAATGTAGCGAAGAGGGTGAAAGTGGTCGTTATGTCCTCCAGCAGCCTAAGCCTATAGCAGCATAACTACACAGATAGTTTCAGTTCAGATTATTTAGTTAAACGGCGCTTATTTACAACAATGTCATCTCAAGGCACCTCACAAAGGGTCCTACTGATGGTCATTGTTATACTAAAAACCACTATGATTGGGATACCTCCCTCTGTCAGACTGATTATAACCATTGGAAAAGAGAAGGGGTCATACAGGTAGCAGAAATGGAGGGTGTGTTTGCACCTCGACCATAACTGAGCCGGTTTAGGCTAAACCTGACTCCCCCTTACTCCAACCAACAGGGAGGGAAGAAGACGGAGGTAAAAAATAAGGAAGATAACTCAGGATAAACTAAGCCACTCTAACTATAAGCTTTATCAAAAAGGAAAGTTTTAAGCCTAGCCTTAAAAGTAGACAGGGTGTCTGCCTCACGGACTAAAGCTGGGAGCTGGTTCCACAGGAGAGGAGCCTGATAACTAAAGTATCTGCCTCCCATTCTACTTCTAGAGACTCTAGGAACCACCAGTAAACCTGCAGTCTGAGAACCAAGTGCTCTGTTAGGAACATATGGAACAATCAGATCTCTGATGTATGATGGAGCTAGATCATTAATATATATTGTAATGCAAACAACAAATAGGGCAAAATAACAGAAAACCTCAGCTGCATAACTGTCCACCCTCCTTAAGGTCAGTACTACATTACAGCTGCAAATCTGGATAAGATATGGCAAGCTCATAGAGATAAGTCTCTATGCGTTTGCCACATCTTGCCACTGGGATTTTTGCCCATTTCCTAAAGGCTAAACTGCTCCAGTTCCTTAATGTTTGATGGTTTTCACTTGCGAACAGCGATCTTCAAATCTCACCACAGATTATCAATTGGATTGAGGTCTGGAATTTGACTAGGGCATTCCAACACATTTAGTAAGACTTTTGCAAGCTACTCTAAATCAAAGATTACAATGAAGAAAAATAGGATGTCAGTTAGTATGACTGGGTCTGGTGGCAGAAGACTCCAATTGGTGCCATCTTACACCATTCTATCATAATTTATGATAGTGAAGAAACTAATATTTTGCAAGTCATATTTGTTGGGTCTTTCTCATACATATTAACTCTGCCCAGATTGATTGTCCGAAAGAGTTGCTTTTCTATCCTTATCTTTTATTTTTTTCCCCTTTTTTATTTCTTGTGTTAACACAAGTAAACACGACAGACCAGCAAAGTTTTATAATTTCGTGACAGTGCATTATAAATTAAGTTGGTCAGTAATGATGTATTTGTTTCTCAGCTGAGCCACAAACACTGTGTCAAGTCCCTTTCACCAACATGCTTGCAGTCCTAAACTCTAAAATGATGTTCTCTGAACATTTTGTAACTGACATAAACATAACTCTTTAAATTAAACAAATGCTTGAGCTCTGATGACAACTGGAGCAGTTGTTGAAGGAAAAAGGGCATCAGAAAACAATTAAGATCATTATTTCCCATGAAGGTGATGACTGACAGGATGCAGAGAAAGAAAGGAAGAGCAGCATCATAAATTCATCCAGCAGAGCCAGATTTTGAAAGAGCTGCATTTTACCATTACTACCATAGTATCAGATTTACTCCTGGGGATGGTCTCAGATTCACTAATGGCTTGTTTACTTGCGTTACATCTCATAAAGGTCACACAAATGATCCTTTATGTAATTCAAGCATCTGAAATTAAAAATAACTATTATTCAAGCTGAAATAGTAGCTTTCCTCCTGAAATGCAAAGATCGACTTAATGTCGGACAGTGAGATAAATCAATAGGCTAAGACGTGCATTATAATAATATTTCAACCTGAAAAGACTCACAATAAGAAAAAAGATGGCGATTAGAGAAGTTTATTGATAAAAGTTAATATCTTTGGCGCTCGGACCCCGGAGGAAGACATGAATGCTGAGAATGACATGAGCTTGAATTAACGTTTTAGGCTTAGAATTAGATAAGTCTTCCCCCCTCGGGATCCGATACTGGTGGTGGAGTGAAGGCCTAAGAAGGCGGGGGAGCCGGGAGGAGTATGAAAGGGAGATGGTGGAGGTGGGGTGGAGGAGGGTCAAAGCTCAGCTGAAGCGTGGGGAATCCATGACTGGAGGTCCTTAAAAGCGAAGCCTCGGAGGATTATTGATTGAAGACACATGCGGATCTGACACTGATTGGATGGAGGTGAGACGCGCGGTGGAGTCATAGGACGGCCGGGGGGTGGAGGTGAGTCTTTCAGTTTGAATTTTCATCAAAACTCTATTTCTACATTCAGACATTTTAGCAGGAGAGGCCATGGTCTTTCAAGTGTATTGACATTTTTTCACAATACACCAGCAGTCAAGGCAATTATAAGCAAAAAAAATGTTTTATATTTAAATGTCAAATGTTAATGACATAAAGTTTAGAATATTCCTTTGTATGAAAATGGATGCAATACTAAAACTGTCCTGCAAATTGCAGCAAGCAACAGGTGAGACAGAATGTTGAACGTCTAATGCAAGCAGGGCATGTATTTCCTTTTTATGTTTGCTTATTTTTTTTAATCTTCTTATCTCACATTGCTGAATGTTCAGTTGTTTTGAATAGTGCAGTAGAAAATATTTTTATCGACAGAACATGAGATTAAATTCACATTAACAAATACATTGTTTAGGTACATATTAATATCTACCACAAGCATAAAAAAAACAAAGGTTGCTAATGGGAGGATTTACACAGTGTCCAAAATTAAAAAGAAAGACAAAACCACACTACTACAACGGAATCTACACAGTATCATCTACAAGCTGTGAAAAAGAAAAACAGAAACGGGAAACAGGAGCTTGATGACCATAAAAAATAAGAGGAATAGCATCTTGTAAGGCCTGCCTCACACCAGATTAAGACTGGTCTTCAGGACCTCGATGGCAGCTTGATTGTCAATGAATGGCTGCAAATTTAAAGAATCTCATTTCTGTGTGAAAGACAATTAGTATGATAGTGTAGTCTCAGTACTTGACAAATATGATGTTTCTGCCGCTTTCCCAGTCATCCAACAACAGCTATACTGCCATCATGTTTGATCTAATTTATCTTCTATCTACCAAATTGTCCTATAAATATGGAAATCCATTATGTTCAGCCTTGCCACAGAGAAAAAAAAAAAACATCAAGATATTTATTAGCTTATCAGCACCATTAGAAGTTATAAGCAAACTGCTTTTCTGTATAGCGAGGTGCACACAGCCCAGCATGCCCAGTCATAAAGAAACCTATCAATGTACTGCTCCATCAATGTTTCAACCCTCAGCTGTGGCCATGAGATATGGCTCAGGAACAAAATAAATGAAATTGTTCATACAGGCTTCTAAAATGAGGGGCCTAAGTAGGATGGTCATGCTCTGCCCTGAGGACTGAGTAAGAAAGTCTGTTCTCTGGGGGCTGTTAACAATAGAGCTGCTTCTCATCTTCATTGAAAAGTCAGCTGATGTGGTTCAGACATATGTGCCTTCTGAACACCTTCCATTAGATGTTTATTTGGGCCGTCTCACTGGGAGGTCAGCTTTTGATTGACCAGACCTCACTGGAGGGACTATATATCCCTTCTTGCACTGGGAGTTGTAGAATGCTTCTAGTAAGAGGAATCTTTGGGTTTCCCTACTAAACACATTGCCTCTGTGACCTGATGATGGATAGGTACAAAACAACGGATGAAACTATGGAGGTCTATAATAGTTCTATTTAACCTTGGTAACGCAGTGAATGTTGCATTCTTAAACCATATGTTAGTTTGGGGGCTATGTTCGGACAAGAACATAAAGTCACTGTAGGGTCTTTTAGAGTCAACTGGCATCAGTTGAGGGGCAAAGAACAACCTATTTGGAAATTGCCTTACGGAAGGGATCACTGAGACATGATGATGTGAAAGAGGCACCTGATGATGATGATAAACAAAACACTGAAACTACATCATGTAAGGAAAATAAACATGAAAAAAATTTTAATTCTTAATTTTGACACATTTTAAATCAATCCATGTACTGTATGTATCACTCAGTGACACAAACAAATGCTACTGGAACATAACATGCGTTGCTACACTAAGTACATTGGGCTAGATATGGTGGTGCGGTTATATGAAGACAGAGAGCCCAGCAAAGAACAAATGATGTAAGAAGACTAAAATATCTTTATTGTATGTAAGCTGTAAAACTCACATTGTTTGCCACCAAATAATGTGTCCTTTAGCTAAAATAGGTTTGTCATAACACATAAATCTTTCATCTTATTTTAATCCCTAGTTAAAACACAGACTCGGTTAAACAGCAGGGCATTACATATGACACTGGGTTCTAATTCAAAAGCAGTGTGTGCAGAATAATTCCACCTTTACTGCTTCTACATACGGAAGAATAAGGTAGGAAGGTGATTTAGGAACAGGGATCCGATCAAATGCAATAAACTGACCATCACAAGTTTGAGCACTGTCATACACTGGCATGCTGTTTTGGATTTCTACTACGGAGGAATCTGTTGGGGGCTGGGCTGTGCAGTTGAACATGCGCAGCTCGGCCTTTGTTGCAGTGATGGACATCGAAGCTGATGTCATCAGAGCTATAAAAGCTGAAGAAACAAACTTTTAAACCTCCATTTCCAGCATGTCTCACGGGACGACGTGATGGAGGCACATATCTGGAGAGACAAAAGCTCACAGGCGAACTTTTCCTCTGGCCATTCCCAGAGGAGCTTGAAAGCTGGAAATTTGTCTGATACACGAAGGTCATAAGATTCATATACCGATCGAAGACCATGCCGACACCTGGCGCTGGTGGAAACCCAGAGAGGTTTTATTTCCAAGGAGATGAGTTTCTCCTTGTGATTCAGTCGACTAAACAGTTCTTCATATTTTCCCTTTTTGGACGGATGAGAAGTTTACAGTTTTTCTTTTGAGTTGATCATAGACACGTGATCCCCCCCCCTCCTTTTTCTTCAGACTTGACCCATCCTCAACCAGTGGATAGGTGTATTTAGAGGTCTGAGCAGGATGAGGCATAGTTAAGATGATCAAGAATTAAGATTAAGAGGTGATTGGTTAATCCAATGTATCAACTTGTTGCATGCAATATTGATTGAAGTGTTTTATGCTGAACTGTTTTGATTTGCTGTGCGGCTGAATAATGCAGCGCGGATGCGATCAGCAAGGTGCATGTTCTTGTTTTTGCCCGGTTGATCCCATATCAGCCAGGAGTTAAAAGTTGGACTTTTAAAGTTTTTTCCAATCAAAGCCTTGTGGCTGACCAGTCCTTTTTTCCAGTTTTATAACCGGAGTTTTTCCACTGAGTTCCCGTCTGAGTTTTATGACTCTTTGTTCGAGATTTGGGGCAATCAGCTATTAGTGGCTAAAGGGGCGCAGGCCACCGTCTATCAGCTGATCGAGACATCAGCACACCAGGAGGACTTCTCTTTCCATTTGACCCAAATTGAACATTTTGTCCATAAAACTGCGGGTAGAAGCGTTTGTGTTAAAGTAATTGTAATTGTTAAGAGTTTTGAGCCCATAATCACAACACCAGAGGACATCTCTGATTTCTATTCATAAGTAATGATTTTTGGTTAAGAAATTATTATTCTGAATTATTATTTTTAATTATGAATTTTGATCAATATTAATTAATCAATAATCATAATCCTTACAAATCCATAACAAAAATTAATTTTGTGATACAGGATGCGTATATTCTGGATAATAGTGCTTATATGTTTCAGGCAACTTCACATAGAGAGAAATACATCCAAACTGAACGTTTTATTTGGGATTATAGGGAAACTGTCTTGATGCCGATTCAGAGGCTTTGGGTTTTTTAGTACTTCATACATCCATACCCACAATGGTATATATTACAAAGTACTTGAAGATATTATTTTTTCTACTGGTGTGTTTTTTTCTGTGGGGTCATAATGGAAGCAGATGTCCCACACTGCTGGAAGATATTAGCTGACAAGGTCATTGGGCTGATTAATGGATCCTTTACAGTCTTTCCTTGCACACAGTCAGCACAAATCTCCATTTCAGAGATTCCAGAAAGCTGAGCAGCCATAGGGTCAGAAAGTCCAACTAATATCCCCAAAGGATTTCTTGATAAAAAAAAGATATCAGTATACCATCTACAACTTTATTGGTAACGCCAGGGTTTAACATTATCTGTGTAATTTCTGACAGAGCAACAGTAGTAATTCACGCAGTTTACCAAGTGGGTTCAACTGTGTATTAACATCCCTATTTCATCATGATGAAGACCAGCATGTGTGAAATGACCCCACATGGCAACAAAAGAATGCCAGCATGGGTTCTTGCTTCTATGCTTCCTGGATTGCTGTCCCTCCAGCTGCATAAACAGCATAAATACGACATCAATATTGCAAACAGCAAGCTTGCATGAGCACTACCATTATGTATAAAGAAATATAACTTGATGTCTATTTATAAACACAAACATACACAAGTTAATATCGCAGAAGAAATACGTGAACTAGGAACAAATAGGAAATATAGCAAGCACTTCTCTGTGAAAAAAGCCAACGGCCCATCGCTTTAAAGCGAAGAACTGATATTTCAATTTTTCCAAGCCAAATGGTATAAAATTTGTATTTAGAACATGACAGACCTAAAATATTGATGTTAAAGTTTCAACTCTCACATTGTCACTACTAAGTTTTCAAATATCCACTGAATCTTGTGCTTTCAACTTACAGTCAGTATTAGGACACCGCCATTAAATATTCAGCTCTTTCCAAATATACTTTCACAGGTTAATGTCTGATCTTTTTTTTTTTTTTTTTTTCTTTAAAAGTGATTTAATTACAGGTAAACAAAGAATAAAGTCAGATGGGACACCATATCCTTTCACAGCTGGTTACAAAAACATCTTTAAAAAAATTTCATTACACATCTTTAGAGATGTTTTCAGGTATATGGTTTTGCTGCTCCTGGGTGCTGAGTGTCACAAGCTTGCTCCCTTTCACACATACACATTTCACACAAAAATACTTTGTTCTATAGACACACACAAAATGCATGCATCCATACAGTCAGTCAGTCAGTCATTTTCTACCGCCTATTCCATAGTGGGTCACAGGGAAGCTGGTGCCTATCTCCAGCAGTCTATGGGCGAGAGGCAGAGTACACCCTGGACAGGTCGCCAGTCCGTTGCAGGGCTGCGTCCATACAAGTAATTCAAATTGTTGAAGGTCACACAGCTTTGTAACCTGTCCACTTTGATGCCATATGCAACATCAGTTTCTATAATTGATCAGGCTTATGTTGCTTGCTTAGAACTGTTGTAGTTGCTGTGGTATAGTGTTGATGGTACGTGGTTATGGTATGAATGGTATGCATGGACTTGTATGATGCTTATAAATGCATAAATAATTATACTGCCAAATGATCACATTCCCTTTAAACTGGATGAGGAAAATGTATAGTAGAAATTTAAAGTCATAGACAAACATTTTGGCAGTAAAACAAATATTGCAGTTTGAGACCTCAACATATTATTGCACAAGGGTCAACAATATTTAAAACCAATTACAAAAAAAAAAAATTATTGGCAAATATGTGGCATTTCTTCCAAGAGTCAATATATAGACTTTATGGATATCAGCTACTGAGTTAAATCCTGACTCTTGGTGTCCTATCCTTCTTCTAATAGTGTTTGAAGTCGTTTGCAATATTTTAAAAATATATTTATTCACCTTATGTTTGAGAAGAGTCTCTGGCATTTTTATATGGTTAAGTTCTCAAAAGTTTCCTGATCTTGGAGCCATTTTATCACTTTCTTCTTTTGACAAGGTGCTCTGTTGTGCTGTAAAATCTACCGATCATTACCAGATTGTTCCTAGATTGTTGAAAATGGTTGCTGTTGGGAGGTGTTTTGATCTCATTCTTTATTCATGTCTCATAATGTGGGTTTTGTGAAGGACCAGAGAAGGACTCTAGAAGCTCAAGGTTTGCAGGTAAGACGATTCTTTAATGCTCATGGCAGGAACAGACAGGGTAACAAACATGCACAAGGAAACACAATAAACCAGCAGGGAACAAAGGAAACAAATGGGCTTAAATACATAACTAAACAGCAGGGGGAACCAATGACACAAGTGACCAGACAATCAGGGGAAAACACAGAACTGGTGTGGACTTGGCGTGCAGGGAAACAGAAAACAAAGGACTAGACCAGATAATTTAACAAAAACAGAAGCTTAAGAACTCAAAACACCGGTCCTGGGCAGAATTGTGACTTGGATTGTATCTGAATGCTTTACTGCTGGATCCACACAGGTGTCATGGTAACAATTGCTTTTTCTTCTCCAAGCAATGACCTTCCAGATAATTGTGGAAAAGTATTTGTTTGATGTGCTCAAACCCATTTGCTGCCAATGCTGACCAAACTGTGCACTGAAAGCAATATCATTCTGTCCTGCGTTCTCCAGGAAAAGAACATCGTGGTGCTTGCTGGACACTATTGTATGATTTTAACAATTTTACCAACTTAAAGATGAGCCTGTTTTTATATCAGGTTTATTTTTTACATATTGTCATGTTACAACAGCAAGTTTGAATATTTTTGTAGGATTTTATGTGATAGACCAACACATGGTATCACAAAACTTTGACATAGAAGGAAAAGGATACTTGATTTTGAATTATTTTAAAAATAACAATCTCAAAAAAATGTGGTGTGTTTTTATATTCTCTCCTCATTACTTTGATACCTCCAAAAAATCCTGTCCTACCAACTGCCTTTAGAAGTCAACTAATAAGTAAATAAAGTGTACCTGGGTGTAGTTTGATTTGAATATCAATAAGACTGTTCTGTGAAGGCCTCAAAAATTTGTTGGAGAACATTAGAGAACAAACAGCATCATGAAGACCAAGAAACACAGAAGACAAGTCAGAGAGAAAGTTGTAGAGATGTTTAAAGCAGCATCAAGGTTTAAAACAATATCTCAAGCTCTGAACATTTCTAAGAGTACACTTCTAAATATGGATAGTTTATGGATAATTTGGAGGAGCTGCAGACTTGAGGTTAAATAATCTATTGACAAGGCAACTATTAAACACTTGGCCTTTCTGAGTGGCAAGAAGACAGTCACCCAACGTTCAGGGGACACAGCAAATTTGTGGATGATGGTTCCCTGTTTGGATGAGACCAGAATTAGGCTTTACAACTGCATTGTGTAGAGGGAAATGAACACTGGACAGCACCCTGAACACCATTCTGATAGTAAAACATGGTGGTGGCAGCATCATTTGATAAGCATCATATGATTGGCAGAAACAATTTTGAAAAGATGGATGGAGCTACAATCCCAACAATCCTAGAATAGGACAGAGACAATGACCATAAACATATGACCAGAGCTACAAAGGATGCTTTCAGCCTTTTTTTTTCTGTCTAGCTCTATAGCTCATCATACCCTATCAGCTGCACAGGTAAAACTTACTGATGCCAGGTACTTTACAATTCCATTCAATACTGAGAATATAATATATTTTGTTAAAATGGAAAAAAAGTTAATCCTACTTTTATCCAATGTTGAGTAGTATCGAAAAAAGCAATCTCATTTTCTCCAGATCAGAATCAGGACTTCCATGAACACTTGATCATCGATCTATTGTAACGTGGTCCTGGGAACAGTGGGTGGAATAGCAAATGAGTTGCATGTGTAGCTGTTACAACTTGAATATTGTATTCAGAATCCAAAGATGTTCAAAGGAACTGTAGTTCTGAAACGCACTCAGTTTGGTTTATTATAAAAACAGGATGTTTTTGAGCATTTAGTTTATAATTCAAGGTGTTATCTGTATCTGATCCCATAATTAAAAGTAAACCAGCAAATTAAACTTGAAGAAAAAACTGTTTTACTAAAGCTACAAACTGTAGCAGTTTCTTGATCAGTTGTAAACAACCTCTTGCTATTCAGAAGAAAGTAAATCATTTAGAGTTGTCTCTGTCTCTTAAGGCTTCCTGTTTTATTTTGGTTAGTCTGTGCCTTTCTATTTTGTGTTCTCCTGTTGGTTTTGCATCTTATATCTTAGGTTGTGTACTGCTTATTAGTTTCTGGTCTGTGTTTAGGTCCTGTTCTGCCATTCATTCTCTTTGACTCTCTCTTTCTATGTTCTCTGATTGCATTCTCAGATGCTTCCAGTCTGCCCATCGGTTACTTGTTCCACTTAAATGTTTGGTTCTTTAGTCACTGCTGGTTCCTCTGCTTGATACTGTCCAATCCCATGTAACTCTACACTCCCATAATTATTTTTTAAATTTGGTTTCATTGTTATAAGTTCAAGTTTTTCGGACCTTGGATTTTGTTTTTGTAAGTTCCCTACCTACAACTACCACCCCTCTTCTGACAGGATGTTAGGATTGCTTCAAATAAAATTTTTGATGTTCTCTTTCTAATAACAGCCTGTTTTAGATTTATTAGAAAAATGTAAAAAAAAAAGAAATTTTTTCAGTCATGCCTGTGGGGAACACATTCATTTATTCATTTAGTGTCTCGTTAACAAAATCTTGGTTTTGGTCCAAGTCTTGGTTCACTGGTTCTATTGGTTCCAGTGAACCTTCTTATCAAAAACCAATAAATATTAACTATCGTGTACCTGTACATGTATTTGTCTTTAAAAATCATGGAACAGATGTGAGGGTGTGGTACTTGCAATCAGATAAAGAATACATCCATCACAGAAATCCACTCTATTTCAGGAGAAAATGTTCATATGTGGGTTTGTTCAATTATTAGGTTTTACAAGAGAAACTAGGTACCTTAAACCATTAACAAAAGACACATTGTTGGACTCAGGTGAGACAGTTAGTTTATTGTTTTTTTCTACATATTCACTTTTTTAACTCCTGTCTGTATGCAGGCTCATCACTGTTCTGGATCAGTCCAATTATGGTGGTGTCATCTGCTAACTTCAGGGTTTTTTACAAATGGGTCCGCTGAGGTGCAGTCGTTTGTGTAGAGGGAGATGAGGAGTGGGGAGAGAACACACCCCTGGGGGGCACCAGTGCTTAGGGTTCTTGTGCAGTAGAAGATGCTCCCCAGCCTCACCTGCTGCTGCCTGTCCTCCAGGAAGCTTTTGATCCACTGACAGGTGGAGGCCAGGACTTTGAGTTGGATGAGCTTCTGGTGGAGGATGTCTGGGTTGATGGTGCTGAAGGCTGATCTGAAGTCTACAAACAGGTTACTGGTGTACATCCCTGGGTGGTCGAGTGTTGCAGGATGAAGGGTAGTCCCAAGTTGACAGCATTCTCTGCCGACCTGGCAAACTGCAGGGGGCCTGTGACATCATTCAGGTACTTCAACACCAGTTGTTCAAAGGATTTCATGACCACAGACCTCAGAGCAGCAGTCCTGTAGTCAATAAGTACCAACAACCACCTTTAACCCTGTGAGGATTAAGTAGGTATAGAAAATGGATGGAAGGACACCAAAGAACTAATCCTGTTTTGTGTCCAATTGCCTGCTACCTCAGAGCCACCTCAGAAATGTGGTATTTTTGTCTGTCTTTATTTTGTTTGAAAAAAGCAGGAAAAAGTATTATACATTCATTTATTTTTCATATGAAGGCCGATATCATATTTAACCCCAAAACTGAGGTATATATTATTTGTGTGAACTTTAATTTGTTGGTTCATATTTTGAGGACAGTAAGTACCAGTTCCAACACAACAGGCATTTCCTTTGAGCACCTGAATGGACAAACAGTTCCACCAAAAGATAAATAGCCATGTGAAAATGTAACGGTTTACAGCTACAGTATCATTAATTTACTCAGGTTGTCGAAATATAACCAAATCAGAAGATGACACAGATTCGATGCACAGAATTAGATTGAAATGAGGTTTTATTGTTCCAACTTAGGTAGACCTTGATTAGAGTTGTTAGAAGCCAGAGGATGAGGAAGCCCCAAGGATCCGAGCAGAGAGAGAGTGTTCTGGCGGTGGAAATATTTACAGTGCAGATTTCCTGAAGAGTTCCATATGGCGACAGCCAGGCAGACAGATGGGCAGATCGACAGGAAGGCAGGACAACAAGTGATCAGGCAGGCTGACAGAAGTCCACATAACAGAGACTATGTTCCAGCAACAGACTGTGTCAGCAGCTGTCTTAAAAAGCCATGAGCTCATTAGCTGGATGAGTTGCAGCTGAGAACAATTAAGTGCCAGAACCAGCTTGCAGAGATCTCACAGTACCCTCCCCTCAACGATTGCCTCCAGGCAATCCCGAACGTTTCTCCGGATGACGTCTGTAAAAAGATGTAATGAGAGCAGTGTCCAGGATAAGAGAACGAGGTACCCAGGTTCTTTCTTCAGGTCCATATCCAGCCCAATCCACAAGGTACTGAAAACCACGCCCCCTACGTCGAACATCCAGGATACGATTGACCGTGTAAGCTGGAAGGTCATCAATGAGACGAACAGGGGGAGGGAGCTTGGTGGGTGGATTCAGGGGACTTTCCGAGACTGGCTTGATCTGTGAAACATGAAAGGTAGGATGAATGTGCATAGAAGCTGGCAACTTGAGTCTCACCGCAGAATGGTTGATGATCCTTTCTATGACAAAAGGACCGATGAAATGGGGGGCCAACTTTCGAGTAGTATCCTTTAATTTAATATTCTTGGTGGAGAGCCAGACCTTCTGATCAGTGACCTGACTGTAGTTCTTTATGAACCTTCTATAAAAATTTGCAAAACCTAAGAACCTTTGGAGTTGCCTGCGATCCGTTGGAGTAGGCCACTCTGCCACTGCCTTGGTCTTCTCAGGATCCGTTCTGTACCTGCCTGCTTCAAAAATAAAACCCAAGAAGGTCACAGAAGAAACACCGAATTCACATTTTTCGGCTTTTACAAAGAGTTGGTTTTCATAAAGCCTCTGGAGTATGGTCCTGACATGCTGGTGATGCTGATCAGTGTTCTGAGAGAAAATCAAAATATCATCCAGATAAACAAACACAAAGAGGTTGAGGAAATCACGGAGAACATCATTTATAAGAGCCTGAAAAATCCAAAAGGCATCCCCAAATATTCAAAATGTCCCAGGGGAATCTCCCTCTCGGATCCGAACCAGATGATACGCATTGCGCAGGTCAAGCTTGGTAAAAATCTTGGCAGAGTGTAATTGGTCATGTATAGAATCAATGAGTGGTAAGGGGTACTTATTTTTGATTGTGATTTGATTCAACCCCCTATAATCAATGCAGGGTCTTAATGTGCCGTCTTTCTTCCCCACAAAGAAGAAGTCGGCGCCATCTACCGGGGAGGTAGATGGCCGAATGATCCCGGATGCTAAGGAATCCTCAATGTACTCCTTCATGACTCTTCTCTCCGGTCCAGAGAGATTGTATAGTCTGCTGGATGGTAACGGAGCACCTGGGAGGAGATCAATAGCACAGTCATAGGGGCGATGCATGGGTAAAGAAAGAGCCCCCTGTTTACTAAAAACAGATGCAAGATTGTGGTATTCAGGAGGAATCTTAGACAGATCAACAGGCTCAGGTGGTTCAATTTGTTTGCTAGAGTGAGAGACAGCAGTCTTTAGACAATTCTGGAGACAGTAATCACTCCACTTCTCTACTCTGCCCTCCACCCAATTAATCGCAGGATTATGTCTCTGCAACCACGGAAATCCTAGAACCAATTGTGGGGAGATAGAGGAGACAACAAAGAACTCACCCCATTCATGGTGGTTACCTGAGGTAATGATGTGAAGGTGGGGCACTTTAAACTTCACCTGAGATATGGTTTGACCAGTGATGCCCGAAACAGAAAGGGGGTGGTTGAGAAACTGAGAAGGTATCTTACGTTTGTCAACTAGATCCAAGGAAATAAGATTCTGTTCTGCACCAGAATCAATAAAAGCATCCACTGGACACTTTTCTTGGCCAATAATAATAGTGACTGGAAAACACAGACGAGATATAGGGGAAAAATGGGACATGCTCATCAAAGTCCCCTGACCTATTGACGAGCCCCCTCTTTTCCCTTCTCAGGGCATCTTGCAACATAATGTCCACCTTGTCCACAATACAAACAAAGACCAGCCCCAAAACGACGTTGTCGCTCTTCAGGAGAGAGACGAGTGTGACCAACCTGCATAGGCTCAGGTTCCACAGATCCCTCCGAAGAGGAAGTGGGTGTATCAAGGTAAGCGGTCCGAGGTGCCATAAAGTGCTGCCACTCTGACTTATGATTCCTCTCTGCTTGTCTCTCTCTTAGGCGGTTGTCAATACGGATTGACAGTTTGATTAAATCATCCAGTCTCACGGGTTGATCTCTTAAAACCAACTGGTCCTTTATCTGATCTGTAAGGGAATTCACAAAAATACCCTTGAGTGCCGCTTCATCCCAACCCACCTCCTGTGCTGCCACCCGGTGGTTGATGGCGAACTCCGCCAATGCCCTCTTTCCCTGTTTGAGGGTAAGTAACTTCTTAGCAGCTGTCTCCTGTTGGAGTGGTTGATCAAAGACTTCCTTGAAGTGACTGAAAAAAACAGCGTAACTCAGAGACTCAATAGGGTTAGTTGTGAGAAAAGCGTGCGCCCAGCGTAAAGCAGATCCTTTTAGGGAGGTAACAATAAAAGTGATCTTGGAAGCAGCAGTCGGAAACAGAGAAGGGGAACGACTAAAAGAGAGAAAACCCACCAAAATTATTAGGGTTGCCATCAAAAAGTTCAGACGGATGGAAATCAGGTTCTCGGATCCCGGACGAGTGGGTTGTGGGTGGCTGAGGATTCTCAGAACGAGCTGGAGGATTGGAAGGAGCGGGTGAAATATTGGTTAATATTTCACTTAAGGCATGTACCATACCACCAAGTTCCGTGAGATGGGCATCTGTCGTCCTTTGTTGTTGTAGCTACTGTTGAAGCATGGTCTCAGTGGATTGGAGGCGTTCCCTCCAGGAGGTCTGTTCATCTTCATCTGATTTGTTTTTCGACATGTCTGCTGGCTGGAACATACTATCATTAATTTACTCAGGTTGTCGAAATATAACCAAATCAGAAGATGACACAGATTCGATGCACATAATTAGATTGAAATTAGGTTTTATTGTTCCAACTTAGGTAAACCTTGATTAGAGTTGTTAGAAGCCAGAGGATGAGGAAGCCCCAAGGATCCGAGCAGAGAGAGAGTGTTCTGGCGGTGGAAATATTTACAGTGCAGATTTCCTGAAGAAGAGTTCCATATGGCAACAGGCAGGCAGAAAGATGGGCAGATCGACAGGAAGGCAGGACAACAAGTGATCAGGCAGGCTGACAGAAGTCCACATAACAGAGACTATGTTCCAGCAACAGACTGTGTCAGCAGCTGTCTTAAAAAGCCATGAGCTCATTAGCTGGATGAGTTGCAGCTGAGAACAATGAAGTGCCAGAACCAGCCAGCAGAGATCTCACATACAGGTTTAAAATATCAACACAATCTACAAGCACTGATGGTGTCTTAAGGGCAGAACATAGTCGGGCGTACTGTGAGCAGCGCGGACTCCAGCCGCACTGTCCGAAGCTTCATAGTCGAGCATACCAGTTTTCTATATTTCTGGTGACAAATTCCTACATTTCTCACACTTTCTGCCATGGCGTCAGTGGACAGGGAGGCAGAGCTTATTTGGTGTGTAGCTTTGGTAAGTTTTGCCCTTTAAGGTTAATTTGTTTTGGTGTAAACTGTACTGATTTTATTACTTGTTTTGTATAGACTTGCATTATCTCCAGATCTTATCTCCACTGGAGTGGTGCAGATGGTAAGACATTCCATGGTTACAGACCATGGTTGGATAGAATAATGGGGAATTACATTGTGTGAATTCATATTTTGTGAGAGACTTGATAATATTTTGTTTGATTAAAGCTACAGCCAAGGAAGTCATTTCAACATAAGATAACATTGTTAATTAAGGCATTACAAAAGATGGCCGGTCATAATTAAGGTATGATTTAATGAGACAGAAAAATTCTTAGGTCAATAAGATAATTTTTTTATTTACTTCTACTTAACATGTTTTACCCAAGACTATAATTATAGAACTCTAAACAGGGGAGTCTTTATCTTTTCAGGATTGTAGACAGCCTAGTTCTCATGTTGTACATTCTCATTTTGATTCTCCATCAGATATCTATTCCAGGTAATGTGGTAATTATGTCTGATCTTTCAGAAATGTCTTTTGGTGTAACTCCAGGCATTAGACTTCTAATAGAAATCCATGATCCTTGAGCTCACTGGTTGATGAAAGTGTTAATTAAACCAAGATGAAAAGATGTTTCTTTTCTTTACAGCACCCACAATTAATATTGACTGGGAATTTAAAATTAAATGGTGAATGAATGCCAATTTCATCATCAGGTCTGATGCTCACTAAATTCCATCTAATCATACCCTCCAAAGCTTTCCCCTTGGATTTTTAAACTGACAGTGAACACCGACAGGGTAAAAACCAAGAAAATGATTGACACCAGGCAGCTGAAATGAATCCCTAACAAACTGCAGCAGCTGTTTGAACTCCATTAACTTACCTTGTACAATGAGATGCACTTTTGTGGATTTTGGTTTCTTGTTGGTCAGAATGGAACAGACATAAGGTCCCTCGTCATGAATGTTAACATTTTGGATCTTGATGCTGTACTCTGTGATGGCAGTGTTTTCCATCAGAATGACACGAGGATCCAAAGACCACTTCTCCCTCCCTGCAAACAGAATGGTGGTGCGGTTGAGCCAAGCCACTCGAGAGACTTTGCTGTCAACACTGCATCTGAGTGGTAGAAAGAAAGAGAAATACCACTTAGCATTTTACACAATAGTTTGCCTCAGATACCTTTAAAATGTCAAAAAATCAATTACAACAATAGCAGTTTTTCTAGGATGTTGTA
Organism: Girardinichthys multiradiatus; assembly: GCF_021462225.1. NCBI lineage: Eukaryota > Metazoa > Chordata > Actinopteri > Cyprinodontiformes > Goodeidae > Girardinichthys > Girardinichthys multiradiatus. The sequence continues at coordinate 43,584,190 of NC_061804.1, read as the reverse complement.
AGTGAGGCTGAAGATGTTTAATGTCAAGGCTGCAAAGTCATTGCTTTAAAACATCTCTGAAGTAAGTGTTAACATCATCCAACAAATTGCACCAAACACCAATGACAGGCCCAGATGAACTGAAAAAACAATGGAAGCTAATGTGGGATTAAAGATCAATACTAAATGGATAACATTGCCCTTTTACAGAGAAAAAAGAAAGTTTATAATTGCCTTAAATTAAAAGATTTTACATATTTTGTAGTAGTGATTTTGTTGATATTTTGTAGTAGGCTAGTGTTTTTAGAGTGTAATTATTTTTTCAACAAACAATTCAATTTGGCTTCTTTGTTAAATAACTGAGGACATAGCAGTGTTTGGGGTATGCAGCTCTGCCTACTTTAAACTAGATATAAATAATTTTGGAATCTGGAGAAAAGCATCTCCAAAACGATATTAAAACACTGTTAAAGGAGTATCAATTTCGAGCAAAAAAATTATCCTTTTACAACTGCATTTCCATTTTAAGAAAAATGTTGCAAATTATTTAGTTCCCTCATAAATAATCAGTGGACTAATCTTTATTGGTATTACAGCAAGCAAAGCCTTGTTATTGCTGACCAGCTTTTGCATGTTTCCCCTGATATCTTGGTGAAATATCCATGGCCAGGTGCTCCAATTCTCTGAGGTTTAGAAGCCTCCTTATCTTTAGTTTCCTCCTCAGATTCTCTACCAGATGCATTCCCAGACTCTGGCTGGGCCGCTCCAAAGTGTTAGTATAATTTCAAGTTTAAAGAAACATGATGGTCAAATGTGCACTTCACAAAATAGATGACATCATAAGAAAATACCAATTTTATTGAAATATTTAAGCACCATCTCCAGACATCAGCCAAGTAGTTAAAGCTTGGGAACAGATAGGTCTTCCACATACACCCTGACCAGGTAAGTTATAAAGTTGTTCAAGGACAGCAAAGTCAATGTTTTTGAGTGACAATTGCTAAGGTCTGATCTCAGTCCAGTAGAACATTTGTGAGCAGAGCTGAAAAACTGTGTGTGAGCAAGGCAGCCCACAAACCTTTAGTCTTTAACACCATTTCTGTCAGGAGAAATGGGACAAAATTCCAACAAACTATTGTGAGAAGCTTATTTAAGCAAACCTAAAATATCAGACCCAAGTCGGAAAGTTTAAATGGCAAACATGTACAAAATAAATTTATGCACACTTTTATATTTGTGAGAAGGTAAAAAAATTCTTAAAGGCGACATATCATGCAAAATCCTTTTTTTTTTTTTTGCCTTTAAATACATATAGTTGTGTACTTGCAGTCTTTAAGAGTTTCCACATATCGTCAAATTACAACCACAAACTTAAATATATTTTATTGGAAGTTTATATGAAATACCAACACAAGGTGGTATACAATAGTGAAGTGTAACAAAAATTATACATGATTTCCTTTTATTTTTTTACAAATAAAAAACTGAAAATTGCTAAAAAATGCTAATGACTAAATAGAGTCCACCTGTGTATAATCTAATCTCAGTACAAATACAGCTGCTCTGTGACGGCCTCAGAGGTTGGTTAAGAGAATATTGGGGAGCAAACAGCATCATGAAGTCCAAGGAACACACCAGACAGGTCAGGGATAAAGTTGTGGAGAAGCCACTGTAGTCTCTCCAGGTGCTGCATAGATATCTTTGTATTCTGTTTGGGTCATATTTTTCAGTCTGTTCAGTTTTCTCTATCATCTGTACTGCGTGTTTTGAATAGTATTATTAAATAAACAGTTTTGCATTGTTTTAGATTCTATTCTAGATTTGTTATCAAACTACAAAATGGCCAAACGTGTTGAAGAGCAGTGCTCTTTGACCTGGAGGGGGCAGGGTTTGAAGTGCCTCAGTAGCATTTAAAGAGACAATACCAAAATGAGCTGCTCTTAGACGCACCTCGGTACAGGGGTAAAAGAGGAGCCTCTAGAGCTGCAATAACAAGGAGTTCAGACCAAAGCACTGCATTTCCAGTTTATATACACCACAACTGAATGATTTAAGTGTGGAAAGGAAGGATTTAAAAGCATGACATGTCTCCTTTCAAACAAAAGTAGGAATAATTCATTTTAATATCTCATTCTCCCATTGTAAGACCTTTACTTCAATTATATTTATATGTACTATCCTTTCTTTTATGTAAATATATTTTCACAGTTTACTGAAATTAATTTTGTTACAACCCCATTCCAATTAAGATGGGACTTTGTTTAAAATCTAAATGAAAACAGAACACAATAATTTGCAAATCCGGTTCAAACTATACGCAATTGAATTCACTACAAAGAAAAGATATTTAATGTTTAAACTGATAAACTTTATAGATTATTAGTTTAGTTATGCATTAGCTTGTACTTTGTCATTCACAAGCAAGAATGGGGTGAGGTTCACCACTTTGTGACCAACTGCGTGAGCAAATAGTCCAACAGTTTAAATACAAAGTTTCTCAATGTACAACTGCAAGGAATTTAGGAATTTCATAATCTATAGTCCACAATATTATCAAAAGATTCAAAGAATCGGCAGACATCTCTGCACATAAGTGGCAAGGTTGACAACCAACATTGAATGGCCGTGACCTTCCGCCCCTTAGTAGGCACTGCAAAAAAAACTGACATCATTCTGTGACAAGTATTACCACATGGACTCAGGTACACTGCAGAAAACCATTGTCAGTTAACACAGTGGTGGAAATCATAGACGTCGTGTCCTCCGAGACAAAGAGGAAAAGGACCATCTGGATTGTTATCAGCCCAAAGTTTAAAATCCAGCACCTGGGGTGGTATTGGGGTGTGTTAGTGCCCATGGCAAGTGTAACTTGACAATCTGTGAAGGCACCAGTAATGCTGAAAGGTACTTGCAGGTCTTGGAGCAACATCTGCTGCCATCCAAGCAACATCTTTTTCAGGGACGTCCCTGCTTATTTCAGTAAGACAATGCCAAGTCACATTCTGCACAAGTTATAACAGCTTCTCCTCTCGACGGGAGAAATAGCGGAGTCCCTCCCGGATGGCTGAGCTTCTCACCCTATCTCTAAGGGAGACCCCAGACACCTTGTGGAGGAAACTCATTTCGGCCGCTTATATCCGCTTGTATCCGTGATCTCGTTCTTTCGGTCATGACCCAAAGCTCATGACCATAGATGAGGGTAGGAATTTAGATCTACTGGTATATCGAGAGCTTCATTTTGTGACTCAGCTCTCTATTCACCACAACAGATTTGTACAGCGCCTGAATCACTGCTAACGCAGCACCAGTTCCTCAGTTCCCAAACACTTATTGAGTGTTGTTAAAAGCAAAGGTGATCTAACATTGTGGTAAACATGTCCCTGTCCCAGCTTTGTTAGAATGTGTTGCAAGCATTGAATTCAAAATTAGTAAATATTTGCACAAAAACTGCAACCGCCCAGAGAAGAGCAGGGGAGAGTTCCAGTGGAACCACCCAGCAGCCACAGTGCAGAAGCCCCATTTCTGAGTGACCCCAGCCTGGACCTTGACCCCCCACCCCAACGCCAGTCCCCAATGACCCCTTTTTTCTACCTGGTCCAAATGAGCCCGCCAACCAGAGCTGCCACAGGATGAAACAGTCCCAAGCCCCCAATGAATTCTGATTTCAACCCCATGAGTCCCCCACCTGCCATGAACCCCAACATGAATCTCTCCACAGGGCCACCCCCAACCAGGACACAGATATCGAACACATGTCCCTGAACCCAAATGCCATGAATCCCCTCCACACGAGCACATCCCCACAGATGAGCTCCATCTCCGAAAAGCTGACGAAGATACACCCACACGCTCCACACACAGCCCTACTCCAAGCAACCCCGCCGCATCCTGGCCCCCACCACACAGCGTGCCATGATGGCAAGGAAAGGGCCCCACGCAACACCACCCCAGCCTCTGCCACACACCAAAATGGGACAAACACACCTGGCAAGAGGCATACACCGGGGCAGGCGGACCCCACCACGCCCCCCACAACCATACAAACACACCACAGTATTAGTTTGAACATTAAATATTTTGTCTTGGTTGGATTCAACTGCATATAGGTTGAACAGGGTTTGCATATTATTGTATTCTGTTTTTATTCATTTTTTTACACAATGTCCCAACTTCACTGAATTTGGGTTGTCTTTTTCTTCTTTGGGTAAAATGTTGTTTTCTCCTTCCACTTCTGCTCATGGTACCATGCCAGTCTCTGACTTCTCTGGCCAATAACACTGATAATGGAGGAAAAGATGACTGAAAAGAAGAAACACAAACTGTGAAAACAGCAGTAAAGGGGTACTATTTATTACACTAAGGGTTTCTGTACAGCTCACAGTCACCCATAGAGCTTCACACAGCCAGCAGTGTCTGCTATTCCAGACACTGTTTCTTGTAAGTAGAGTTAAACAAGAACTCATAGATTCACAGATTAGAACATCCCTGCTGAACATAAGGGTGTGTGTATGTCTGTGTGTGCGTATAATAAGGTGTGAGAAAAATTCCATGAAATGAGGCTGAGAGAGACTATGAGCAACAAGAATGGCAGCAAAAACATTTACAAAGGGCTCTTAAGACAGCCAAAATGTAACACCAGACAATGTAGATGATACTTGTTAAAAATTTTAATTATATGAATATACAGTACAGACCAAACGTTTGGACACACCTTCTCATTCAAAGAGTTTTCTTTACTTTCATGACTATGAATATTGTAGCTTCACACTGAAGGCATCAAAACTATGAATTAACACATGTGGAATTATATACTGAACAAAAAAGTGTGAAACAACTGAAAATATGTCTTATATTCTAGGTTCTTCAAAGTAGCCACCTTTTGCTTTGATTACTGTTCCGCACACTCTTGGCATTCTGTTGATGAGCTTCAAGAGGTAGTCACCTGAAATGGTTTTCCAACAGTCTTGAAGGAGTTCCCATAGATGCCTAGCACTTGTTGGCCCTTTTGCCTTCACTCTGCGGTCCAGCTCACCCCAAACCTTCTCAATTGGGTTCAGGTCCAGTGACTGTGGAGGCCAGGTCATCTGGCGCAGCACCCCATCACTCTCCTTCTTGGTCAAATAGCCCTTACACAGCCTGGAGGTGTGTTTGGGGTCATTGTCCTGTTGAAAAATAAATGATGGTCCAACTAAACGCAAACCGGATGGAATAGCATGCCGCTGCAAGATGTTGTGGTAGCCATGCTGGTTCAGTATGCCTTCAATTTTGAATAAATCCCTGACAGTGTCACCAGCAAAGCTCCCCCACACCATCACACCTCCTCCTCCATGCTTCACGGTGGGAACCAGTCATGTAGAGTCCATCCGTTTACCTCTTCTGTGCCGCACAAAGACACGGTGGTTGGAACCAAAGATCTCAAACTTGGACTCATCAGACCAAAGCACAGATTTCCACTGGTCTAATGTCCACTCCTTGTGTTCTTTAGCCCAAATAAGTCTCTTCTGCTTGTTGCCTGTCCTCAGCAGTGGTTTCCTAGCAGCTATTTTACCATGAAGGCCTGATTCACACAGTCTCCTCTTAACAGTTGATCTAGAGATGTGTCTGCTGCTAGAACTCTGTGTGGCATTGACCTGTTCTCTAATCTGAGCTGCTGTTAACCTGCGATTTCTGAGGCTGGTGACTTGGAGGAACTTATCGTCTGCAGCATAGGTGACTCTTGGTCTTCCTTTCCCGGGGCGGTCCTCATGTGAGCCAGTTTCTTTGTAGCGCTTGATGGTTTTTGCGACTGCACTTGGGGACACTTTCAAAGTTTTCCCAATTGTTCAGACTGACTGACCTTCATTTCTTAAAGTAATGATGGCCACTCGTTTTTCTTTACTTAGCTGCTTTTTTCTTGCCATAATACAAATTCTAACAGTCTATACAGTAGGACTATCAGTTGTGTACTGTATCCACCTCCTGCACAACACAACTGATGGTCCCAACCACATTTATAAGGCTTGAAATTCCACTTATTAAACCTGACAGGGCACACCTGTGAAGTGAAAACCATTTCAGGTGACCACCACTTGAAGCTCATAAACAGAATGCCAAGAGTGTGCGGAGCAGTAATTAAAGCAAAAGGTGGCTACTTTGAGGAACCTAGAAAATAAGACCTATTTTCAGTTGTTTCACACTTTTTTGTTCAGTATATAATTCCACATGTGTTAATTCATAGTTATGATGCCTTCAGTGGGAAGCTACAATATTCATGGTCATGAAAATAAAGACAACTCTTTGAATGAGAAGGTGTGTCCAAACTTTTGGTCTGTACTGTGTATATATATATATTTTCAACCATATTTATTTAGTCATTACTTCAGTCAGTATTTCTGGTTGAACTATGGTGGTGGTGTGGCTTTATGCATGCTCCAATTTAACCATTAACAGCCTGCGCAGAAACCAGCAGGTGTGTGTGTGACTAGAGGTAACACGACTCATTACTGTTCAGTGGAAGGAAAAAACAAAGGTGATCATGTTCTGAAATATCTGCTCAAGGAGCTGTAATGGCCTTAAAAAAATCTAAAGGTCAGCAGCAGTCATTAAACTGTGGCCTTTTTGTTTAAGCCTGCGGGTGATGCATATTCTGCATGAAATAAATACCTGCTCTTTTGTGAATACTAGGGTGGCTTAACTTAATGTTATGATCATGGTGATTGCTGATAGAAAGCAGAGTGTTTTAGTGGTTAACACTATCTCTCACAGGAAGGAGATGTGAGTGTGAGATTGCTTATCCATCCTGCTTGTCTCTGTGATACCCTGTGATGGCAACTGTTCCAGATCACACCTCACCTTTAGCCCACTGAAGAGTAGATGTATGCTAGTAAAATGAGGCACTGCATGTGAATGAACAAAATACCGTGCTTTGAAAAGGTACCCCATGCTCCAACCCCACCCCAATTCGAGCTTCATGGTATTCACAGAAGGCCCAAAGCGGTCCGAGAAACAAACAAACCTAAAAACAAATAAATGAAAATAAGAATAATAAGTAAATACTAACAAATAAAATAATAATAATAAAACAGCTGACCTTAAAAAGTCAGCAGTTAAAACTGCAACCTATTTTGTGTGTGTGCCTAAATTTGTTGAGTTGTGGAGGGTGGGTTTCAGGTATCAGGTGAGAAGAGAAGACTGAAATATGAGAGGCATGGCTTGCCAGTGGCTTAATGTTTCATCAAACAAATTTTAACATCATCCAAAGATAACATGAGTAAATAAAAAATGTCAATTTCAAAAAACAATTTTATTTATTGATGGGAAAAAAGCTACCTAAGATCCAAAATTTACTGGCACAACTTTACCTACTTTCATGGCGACAAAAAGAGTATGGTGCGGAGAAGACTCCAGCAACACTTAAAAGGAGAACCAACTTTAATAACAGACCAATGTGTTTTAGCATGCATCCTTCAACGGGGTCATTTCAAAACTTCATACAGTTTGGGTTCAAGTAAAGAAGCATGTTACAGAAAAAAAAACATCTCATTAACCAATTACACATTCAAACATTAACAGGCTGATCGATCAGCATTCAAGGGGTGTTTGCTGGTTGAACCTGAGCCTCAACAGGCTCTGGAATGAACCAGTAATAGTTTTCTTTCACAGTTCTTGTGATTGCTATGTGTAAACTACGTTGTATGCTTTGTCGTGTGGACCTTTTGGACCTTGTATCTTTAAATATATGAGGTGATTTTCCCTTCAAATGTGATGTGGCTCATCCCAGAGCCCATTGTGGCTCAGGTTCAGCCAGCCAGCAAGCACCACCCCCTTGAATGTGGTTGTTCAGCTTGATTATGTTTGAATGTGTGATTGGCTCATTCGAATTTATGGAATGCTTTTGTTATTTGAAAACAAACTGTTATGTGTTTTGCAATGACCCTGAAGAAGGCCAAAAAGCACATTGGTTAATTAATACAGTTGGTTCCTCAGTATTTCAAGTGTTGTTGGTGTCTTCACCTCGCTAAAAATGCCATCAAATCATACCTGGCCGTATGTGAAAACGTAATTGCCTCTTAGTCCTAATAACTGGTTGTGCCACCCTTAGCAGCAACAACTGCAGAGTTTTTCTCCAGCCCCACTGGAAGGTTTTTGAGCATGAAAAAGATTTTATGGTCATGCTACTGTATCTCAATCATTGATGCATTAATTACAGCCTGTCACCCAGGTCCTGATGCAGCTAAACATAGTCAGACCATCACTCTACCACCAAAATGCTTCACCTTTGAAATGTTGTTACTCTACAATGCTGTGGTAGTATAATGCCAGATGTAATGGGACACACACATTCCAAACATTTCCCCTTATGTCTCATCAGTCCACAGAATATTTTCACCAAAAGCTTTGGGAATCATCAAGATAGCATAAACTAGACTTCTTCCCTCATTGCCTCTCTTGTTGAAGTCCAATTACCTTACATCTAAGCACATAGAATATTATGTCCTGGATTACTGAGATCAGCACCAACGTAAAAGGGTCTTTTTGGCAAATGTGAGACAGATTTCCGTCTTCTGTTTTTGTCAGCAGATGTTTTGGCCTTGGAAGTCTTCCCTGGCCAGCATTTACAAACTACACTATTTTTATCAACTTTAAACAAGTGTAAAACTGAGACTCTGTATTGGGAAAAGCACCCAGCTGGTAACAAAATCCTGATCGGCACGACCCTACTTACAGGTGTTCTCTTCAAAGCTAACTGACCGACACAGGATAGCATTGCTGTTGCTAGTCTCAACAGCATGTTTGATCATTGCTTTCTTAAATCACAGTATAATCTAACAAGACTGGATGTGTGTGTTGCTGCTGCAACACAGTGTGTGATTTCACTAATCCACATCGAGAGGAGCCAATTGAGGTGGCTCGGGCATCTATACTGGATGCCTCCTGGACGCCTTCCTCGGGAGGTGTTCCAGACACGTCCCACCCGGAGGAGGCCCAGGGGATGGCCCAGGACACGCTGGAGGGACTATGTCTCTCGGCTGGCCTGGGAACGCCTTGGGCTCTGCTGGAGGAGGTGTCTAGGGAGAGGGACGTCTGGGAGTCTCTACTGAGTCTGCTGCCCCCATGACCCGGTCCCGGATAAAACGGAAGACGACGAGTACGAGTAAAGAACCTGTATATCTATGATATGGAACAGTTCCTTTGAAAGGAATAAAAAAAGAATAGCAGCTTTTCTCTATGTCCGTTATTCAAAATTCCGCCGCTCCGTCTTTACTTAAACAATTTAATTGCAAATTATCTTATTAATTAGAAAAACTAAATTGCTTAGATGATCCAAAAAAAAAAGAAAAATCGAAAGAAAATCTTTAAAAACTGGCGCTGGTATTTTTATTTTAATTTTTTTTATAAAACCTGTGGAAAAGCATGCTTCTTCATCACAGGTATTTGTTCTGTCTCTCTAGACAGCTATTTATATCACTCTACCACTGATGTATTCTGCTTTTTATTTGCTGTCTAATATGTTGTTTATTTGCACAACCAAATCTAAGTCTGTAGATGATGCATTTCAGTTTTATTTCCACCACAACTTTACTGCAGAGCATGAAAGGTGTTGATACATTTTTACTCAAATGTATCTAACTCGGCACACAGAAGATTATAATGAAAACAATTCATGTGGAAAGGGTCTGAAAACGTTTCTCAGCAAGCTCTGGAGTAATGTTCCCTGAGAACTTAATATATGAAAAGTTCCATAAAATAACATGAACCACGTAAATAAAAGTTAATGCTATGCAACATTTATTACTTCCTTACTCACAATTTTTTTTATACATTTGCTATGCAGAAAACTGTTGTCAAAAAATAGTCTAGGTGCTAGGTCAATATATGAGGTCAAGTCAAGAAGCAGGCATTTCTCAGCAGCGTAGGTAAAATAATAAAATAAGATGTGCCTGGCATATGTTCAAAGCTACTTTGTTGACTGTGAGGCAAACAAATGAATAAATATTTTACTCAAGACTTAAACCTCCTCTGCATTGCCAGCAAGTACAGTCAATTATATATATATATATATATATATATATATATATATATAATTATGCAAAAGCACTGTTCTTTATGCAAAACATACATTTTTTTTTTGGGACATGGATACAGTAGAAAAATGGAAATTAAAGCTGAACACAGGAAAAATAAACTGTCCTAATTAACTTAAAACAAACAGTGGTTTAATTATATTCTAATTAAATTAAATTCAACCCCTAAATAACTACATCAAATTTAGGAAAATTATTTAGAGCAAAATGTTTGGGAAAAAGGTACTAAGAGAGCAACTATCTGCCATGCTGTTTTTTAACATAATTCAGTCCTGTGACTTGAATATGTAATGGAAATTCTTTTATTAAGTGTTCCAAAGTGTATGACCTTTAGGTTACCTCACTCCTCAGAACATCTGTGTTAGAGGAGGAAGCTGTAAAGCCATTATCAGAAGTTTAATGGTTAAAACTCATGCTTTAGGGGGATGTCTCGGGAAGGACAGATGGGTTCTTAGATAACTTTGTCACCTCTGAACCCGAGAAGGGTCTGGGGTCATAAAACACAGACTCTTTGTAGTTGAGATAACACTGTAATGTTTGGTATAAATACTGTGTGTAACTGTTGATTGGGGCTCTGCTTCACTGACTTGCTCGGTGACAGAGTCATTCAAACGCTGAATGCCTTTGAATAAAACTTATAAAGACAAAGTCCGGATTTTCTCTTGTTATGAGTCAACTTCTACCCACTTTGATAAGAAAATTCCACAACAATTTTAGCGTCACGAACAGGATCTAACGTGCCAGAGGAGACCGCAGGATGGGACACGGACGCCTGGCCAGCCTGAGAGTTGTTCTCAGTCCACTTCCATATTACGAAGGGGAGTCCGGGTGCCCGCCTGCGGCTTCTGGCCGATTGGATCCGAACTATTTGTCTTCAAATATATCTGGGTAAGAAGTTGCTCTGTATGATATAATGTATATTATTATTTTTATTACACATTAACCATCATCTCCTAACTAATTAATTAGGTTCCAGAGTTGCGAGAGGGAGGACATCAGCTGAGGACCCGGTCACCCTGTAAAGGAATTGCAGGGAGGTTCTCATTGGTAACAATGGGATAAAGCAGAACACAGGGTTTTGCGGGTGGTTTTTAGCAATTTTCTACACCTCACAAAGGAGAAAAGCCAGACGGCAGACTTGCCGCTGAACGGGCAGAAGAGAAACAGGCCGGAGCAAAGTTTCTTCTTTCTCCCTCCTGAAAGAAGTTAAAGTGGACAAAGAAAGATTGAATGTCTCACCAACAGACCTGGGAAGGGCCTGGTTTTTTTGGACTGATAGAGGACTGTGTGCCATGACAGTCTGACTCTGGAGCGATTAAGAAACTGATGGGTGTAACGTACAAACACACACACATTTGCATAAATCTTTTCCTATTTTCTGCAACGAAGAACGCTTATTAATCGCTGCTTATGTGACGCTTGCTTGACGTTGACAGATATAGCGGGTTAAAATATTATTTTACGGTTAGAAAAGTATCTTTAAAAGGGTGATAACTTAGCTCATTAGATACTTCCCGGTTAATTCTTTCAGAGAAGCAAGTCCTCTTTCGTCGTGGAATATTCAGGGTCAATTATTCTAGTTATTAAAAGTTATTAAAAGCAGAGGAAGTTACAACATCTCCAAAACTCAGCAGTAACCAAGTGTTTCTATGATATTCTCAGGACAGATCTCATGAAGGAGCATTTTTAAAACCCAGCGCATGCGTAAAACCTGATGGGTTTCTCCTTCAGGTATTATTTGCTGTTGTCAGATTTTGTATCCCATAAATCTAATGGGTAGAGACCTCATTAAAACAGGCTTAGTTCTACTGCAGATGGTCTTCATACAGTCTCTGACACAGTACTTACAGTTTGGTGCAGTTTTTGTCCGCAAGTGTTAACTGACGCTTATGGAAAGTACAAATTCATTGTTTTTCACAGCAGCTGCTGGGAAGAGGTTATATTAGGTTTTTTCTTCCCTCTTCTGATTCATGCAGCGTGTTGATTTACACTGTACCTTATATCAGGTCCTGACAAAAACTATGAAAGGCTTGGTTCTGCAGGTTCTTTTTTTCTCCCTTTGGGGAAGGAAAGAGAAACCTAATCAGTTCTGTGTTGCATAGGAATATTAAAACACTTGTTTTCTAAGATATCACTGACTAAAACTTTTGAGAGTAATTGGTTTTGTTAAACACATTTTCCTTGGTAAAAACAAACCTTTAAAATGAGAATGGAAAGAATTGGGTTATTTTTGAAGGTGAGAAAAAATCTGATTGGACAGTGGTACCACACAAAAATTAAACTAATCTCATGTTCCCTAAAAGACTCTGCATGAAAAGGCCTTCAGAACCGTGGAGTTATTTTCCACCACAGTACCAAGTTTTTTAAGCATGCTTTTTCTTTATTTTAAAACAGATCTGGTTTTTGTTTTGTTTTTGGCTTTTTAGCATAATGTTTGTGTGAAGCTTCTTATGAACTGTGTTAGAAGCAAATATGATGTGAGGTAAATTAGGAGCTGTGAACTAATAATTTTAAATCTGATTATTGTCCAAGCAGAAATAATATATTTAGCCAATCCTTCAATCTCTGCAGAAAGTTAACACCATTGTTCAATGCAGTAGTACTCAACTTGTGGTTCCTGGACTCCTGAAACCCGTGAGCCATAAATTTTGGGTCCATAAAATTATAATATTTAATTAAAGGTAGACCGATTACCTATTAAAATAGATCTAAGCCAATGATGAGTTCCAGTCATTTGGTGGCTTTGAAATGCAATAATACTCACAATTTCTACTCTGGGGAACACAGATTGGGATTGAAGAGTTTTGTTTTGGAACCAAGGTTAGGATTTTTATAACGGAATCAAGACAAGTAAAATCCTTCATTTTAGGAAAAGAAAAGAAATAAAGGCCCTCTTAACAGTAAGAGGATGGTCGGCTCAAACTCCAGTCTCCTTGTTTGATTTCTTAGGGTTTAAAGATTAAAGGAATACATAGGAGTAGAAAGGTACACAAGGTGATTTCAGATTACTAAGAGATAAAATATTGGAACATTTATCAGCATTTGGATTATTAAAAAGGGGTTCTAGTAATTTTTCTAATGTTTCTCCCCAACTCTCAAAATTTAAATAGCCAATTTAAAGAAAATGCTGTTTGTTCTTTTTGAAACACTATGTGGGAAAAAGTCCAGTTTGAAGTCAAGCTTCTTATCTTAATTTCTGATTAAGTTAAAAACTGCAGTTTTGCTTAGTTTGGTATACCATAAAAATGTCAACGCCGACTTTTCTAATTTCCCCTCGGGGATCAATAAAGTATCTTTGAATTTGAATTGAATTGAATTAAAATACGTCTTTGCATTTAACTTGAAATTCTGCAATATAGCTGTGATCAAATTGAGCCAAACAAAAAGAGAATTATAACAATAACTCTCAGGATTGTAGTTATTATTATAGAGTTACAGTACAAAGAATTAGCAAAAGGTTTCAGCATCAGTAAATTTGGATTCATTTAAGAGAAAACTGTTGCTGTGCTTCTAAATACTTTGAGATCTATTTGGACTATGTGCACTCATTTTTAAAAAAGGATCCTGAAGATTGTCATAACAAAATTGATCAATTATAGCATTAAAAGATATGGCTGAGAAAACATATTCTGAAAAGAGATTGTTAAAAATTTCTTTTAATTCTTGAAGCTTCAAATTTGGCCATTTGTTTGTCTTGATATTTTGTCTTTGTTTTGTTGGAATTAATGTTTGTTGCATGACAATAATCCATGTTTAGAATAATGTTTCCAAATTCCAGATTGATTAAACTTTGAGTTTTCAGGAGAGTTAAGAAGCAGCTTGTTTCTGAGGTAGGTGCATGTTAATAGTTTTGCAGTTTAAGGTACACTAAGGTGGGTTGGAATGAAGAAACTGTGGGTCCGCCCATAGGCTGTCCATCAAAGGTTAGTTCATGCCTTTGCTCCCATGGTAAATCTCAGTACCTCCCTTCCTGGGTTTTAACACTGTTTAAGAGACAATAGCATCAAAATGCTTGTAGTGATCGCTGCCTTAATAACATGTTTTTTTGGATGTAGCATGACTTTTAGATTTATGTGTTTTACTATTAAAAGGTTAATGAAATAGTTTAAACTAGTTTGAAGAATTAGTTTTGCATGCAGAATCATGGGTGATTTATTAGATTGAAAGTTTTTCCTGGTGCCATTAAGCTAGCTGACAGTTCAAGATATGCCAAAAGTAAGGAATATATTTTTGATAAAGAATCAGAGTCATGACTTTATACTTGGTGGGAATTATTTATTAGATTCGAATTTGTAGGGTTTATGCATCTGAATTACATTAGATGTCCATTAATCTAATACTCATCTTCATACAAGACAAATCAGGATGATATGTGACTAATTTCTAAGTGAGACATTGATGAACTGAATAACTAAAGTTTGTGTTTAGTTGTTAATGGAACTGAATTGCAGTTAAAAAACATCTGGATTTTCTTTATGTTGCTTTCATTAAATTCATAGTGACACATAGTTATGTCAGAATTCATTTCTTTGGTTCTTTGTAATGTGATCTTGGTTACTAGAACATTTTTGTACAAACATTTGCTGAATTGCCGCATGGGTTGGACCCTGCGCCAGAAGAGGGGAATGTCAGAATAAAGTAACATGGGGTTCCAAAAGTTGTAGCACTCATGGGAAAAAGGGTAGCTCAGACCTCCAGTGAGGACTTAGTGACAATGTGAGAGAGACGTTGTACTTTGTTTATATACAGGTCCTTCTCAAAATATTAGCATATTGTGATAAAGTTCATTATTTTCCATAATGTCATGATGAAAATTTAACATTTATATATTTTAGATTCATTGCACACCAACTGAAATATTTCAGGTCTTTTATTGTCTTAATACGGATGATTTTGGCATACAGCTCATGAAAACCCAAAATTCCTATCTCACAAAATTAGCATATTTCATCCGACCAATAAAGGAAAAGTGTTTTTAATACAAAAAACGTCAACCTTCAAATAATCATGTACAGTTATGCACTCAATACTTGGTCGGGAATCCTTTGGCAGAAATGACTGCTTCAATGCGGCGTGGCATGGAGGTAATCAGCCTGTGGCACTGCTGAGGTCTTATGGAGGCCCAGGATGCTTCGATAGCAGCCTTTAGCTCATCCAGAGTGTTGGGTCTTGAGTCTCTCAACGTTCTCTTCACAATATCCCACAGATTCTCTATGTGGTTCAGGTCAGGAGAGTTGGCAGGCCAATTGAGCACAGTGATACCATGATCAGTAAACCATTTACCAGTGGTTTTGGCACTGTGAGCAGGTGCCAGGTCGTGCTGAAAAATGAAATCTTCATCTCCATAAAGCTTTTCAGCAGATGGAAGCATGAAGTGCTCCAAAATCTCCTGATAGCTAGCTGCATTGACCCTGCCCTTGATAAAACACAGTGGACCAACACCAGTAACTGACACGGCAACCAGACCATCACTGACTGTGGGTACTTGACACTGGACTTCTGGCATTTTGGCATTTCCTTCTCCCCAGTCATCCTCCAGACTCTGGCACCTTGATTTCCGAATGACATGCAGAATTTGCTTTCATCCGACAAAAGTACTTTGGACCACTGAGCAACAGTCCAGTGCTGCTTCTCTGTAGCCCAGGTCAGGCGCTTCTGCCGCTGTTTCTGGTTCAAAAGTGGCTTGACCTGGGGAATGCGGCACCTGTAGCCCATTTCCTGCACACGCCTGTGCACGGTGGCTCTGGAAGTTTCTACTCCAGACTCAGTTCACTGCTTCCGCAGGTCCCCCAAGGTCTGGAATCGGCCCTTCTCCACAATATTCCTCAGGGTCCGGTCACCTCTTCTCGTTGTGCAGCGTTTTCTGCCACACTTTTTCCTTCCCACAGACTTCCCACTGAGGTGCCTTGATACAGCACTCTGGGAACAGCCTATTCGTTCAGAAATTTCTTTCTGTGTCTTACCCTCTTGCTTGAGGGTGTCAATAGTGGCCTTCTGGACAGCAGTCAGGTCGGCAGTCTTACCCGTGATTGGGGTTTTGAGTGATGAACCAGGCTGGGAGTTTTAAAGGCCTCAGGAATCTTTTGTAGGTGTTTAGAGTTAACTTGTTGATTCAGCTGATTAGGTTCATAGCTCGATTAGAGACCCTTTTAATGATATGCTAATTTTGTGAGATAGGAATTTTGGGTTTTCATGAGCTGTATGCCAAAATCATCCGTATTAAGACAATAAAAGACCTGAAATATTTCAGTTAGTGTGCAATGAATCTAAAATATATGAATGTTAAATTTTCATCATGACATTATGGAAAATAATGAACTTTATCACAATATGTTAATATTTTGAGAAGGACCTGTAAATGGTGCATAGCTCCCTAAGACCACATTCTGAAAACCTCTCTGAAATTATGGTGTTGATTCTTTTGTGAAATTTTACATCTCCACAGATTAGACCATTTTTTAAATTATTTTTGGGTATTCTGAAACTATTAAATATTGACCTGTAATCAGGCCTTCCTCAAACATCATGTCACATTTTTGATATTCAGAATATTTAGCTGATGGTCACTGCTAGTATATCAGGTGAAGTCAGAAGATTAATTCTTTTGATTTTGTTGGATGTTTTGATGAAGTTCATGTAGTTAAGCACTTAGGTTTGAGAATGGGACTGTGAATTGAAAATTAGCCAAGTGTTGTGAAGGCTCTGTTCTCACTTATATGAGATTGAGACAAAGGACACAGGCAAATCTCAGTCCTTTTGAAGTGCTGTGTGGCAGGTCTCCTAATTTGGACATGGGGATATTGCCAAGATCATTTTCTTCCACATCTTTGTGTGAAGGTAGGAGTTTGTTTTACTGTCAAAACCTGTCCACTGTGAAGGATGCATTACCAGAAACAGCCACTTCCACCCTCCAGTCCTTTATTCCTGGCGACTGGATTCTGCTCAGAGAATTTAGGAGAGAACACAGGAAGTCCAGGGCTGGAATGGCCCATATCAGATCCTACTAGACACCCAGGAAAGCTGCAGGAAAGCTCCTCCAGCTTCATCTGGCTTCCAGGACACAAATCATTTTCCAACTGGATCATCAACGGCCTGACAGGTGTGAGGACAGCGGACCACCACAAGACAAAGAACTGTAAGTTGATCACTGGCGAGTGATTGAAGAGCTGGTTGAAGAACACTGTTCTTACAAGGGCACAATAATCCCTTGGGCAGTGCCACGTTATTTCAGAATCTACTTAAGGCCATCGCATTGCCTGAAACTTAGAAATCATAAGGTCATTTGCCTCAATGCACACACACCACAGTGAGAGACACATAGGAAACATACAGGGAAGACCTCTACACATTTGCACATAACCTTTCTCTGGATGATGGACTGGCGACGTCTGCAACAGAGAGACAGTGAAACATGCGCCATCATTTCTTAACATTTGATGGCTACTAGGCTCCTTTGCCTGGACAGCGAGGGTCAGCCAAATTCTTTTCTCCCACTTTGACAGCGAGACTGACTCTGAGGAGGAAATCTCGGATGCTTTTATCTAACTTTCATGGTTATTGCTTGATATCTATCATTATGGTATTATTACAAATTTGAATGTGTTCATTTCCACTGTTGTTTAGTTAGACTATGGAAGCCTAACTTCCAGCAGGTTAGAGTTCCTGTTTCTAAATATATTTCTAGAGGAGCTTCCTACGACCGCCCACCTGTATCAGACTGGTAACAGGGCAGCTTGAAGCCACTCAGGAGAGGCAGCAGGATTTTTTTGTTTTTTGTTTTTTAAGTTGTGTTTATAATTTGTTTTCTTTGGAAAAAACTGTTTGCTTTCAGTACCAGAAGAAAGGACATTCCACTTCAAGGTCACGATGCAGCTATATGGAAGATTGTCTGTTCTGATGCTAATGATTGGTATTGCCAGTCTTTTTATAACTCTTGTGTTCATTTGGAAAAGGTGCAGCAAAGATAATGTAAGGCTAATCCGAGGAATTATGCTAATAATACTCATCAGCGGATTCGAAGAGAGATTCATCACTTTCCTGACTACTATGATCATGCTGATAATGTTTGGTGGCAACGGATGCATCAAACTGTGAGGAAGATTAGAAATGACAGTTGCTATGTTTGTTGTTTGATTCCACGTGCTATTAATGATCAGCCATTTTTAGTACCTGTTCCTATTGATACTGCTTATACCCTAGCTACTTTCTTTCCAGATAACAGGTTGGTGGAAGTCATTTTTCCTTGGGTGAGGAATTATACTGTTAGGGAAAGCAGAAATGTTAGTAGATTTTCTAGTGAGACTAATTTAACATGTGCATCTACAGGAACTCTTTATAGAATTCGGGGTAATAGAAATCCGATTAAAGATCCAGATATTTGTATTACACAGGATGAAAGTAGACCTTATTTCCTTGGGAAGACAGTAGGTTGCGAAGCTATTATATCTGTTTTATGTGCTTTAATCAACAGACATAAATTTGAGTCATGTCCTATCAGAACTGATCCTTATACTATTTCAGGATCTTTGGTCCCAGATCCCTTTGTGTTAACTCTTAATCTTACTGCTTTATCTGAGGAAGGTTTCACTGTTCTGACTACGGAACAGCAGGCTATTAGAACAATGAGTTTGCAAATAGAATGGCTTTGGATTGTCTGTTAGCTGAGAGGGGTGTTGGTTTTGCAGAATGTTCCTTTAGTTGTGATTATCTTGTAATCAGAAGAAAGGAGTTGTAATGGAAATTATTTTATTAAGTGTTCCAAAGTGTATAACCTTTAAGTTACCTCACTCCTCAGAACATCTGTGTTAGAGGAGGAAGCTGTAAATCCATTATCAGAAGTTTAATGGTTAAAACTCATGCTTTAGGGGGATGTCTCGGGAAGGACAGATGGGTTCCTAGATAACTTTGTCACCTCTGAACCCGAGAAGGGTCTGGGGTCATAAAACACAGACTCTTTGAAGTTGAGATAACACTGTCGTGTTTGGTATAAATACTGTGTGTAACTGTTGATCGGGGCTCTGCTTCACTGACTAACCTCAGTGACAGAGTCATTCAAATGCTGAATGCCTTTGAATAAAACTTATAAAGACAAAGTCGGGATTTATTGTTGTTATGAGTCAACTTCTACCCACTTTGATAAGAAAATTCCACAACAAATATGTGAGTCTGCCAAAGAATAATCATCAAGCTAATGACCGTACAATTCACAGAAATGATGAATCATATGATTGAACTTTCTTCAGAATAATCAAGAAGACAAGAGCCCATATAGGGCTAGGTACATGGGTGAAATAGAGACTAACTGAAAGCTCTAAGGGACTTGGGTTATGCATCCAGTTTACTAAACTTGCTTATTAGGAACCAGAACTAAACATGATACAGCTAGCTCTCTTTTGAACCCTTATGAATCCTCTTGAAATCTTATGTTTCACTTTGTGAAATGTTTAAAAAATGTTTTATTGATAAAGTGAGTGCTGTCAGGTTTTAGCACTGGATGTATGCCAATGACAGATAAAATAGTTGGTGACAATAAGAAAATGAAATATCTTGGTCATTTTACAGAAGGCCTGATAGATGATAATGATATTACCAGGCAGCATCGTATGTTGTACGCTCACGTCAACATTATCTCACAAATATTCAAAGATGAATATATATATATATATATATATATATATATATTCATTAATATATATCATTTTAAATAATGTCACAGCAGGGCTAATTTTCTCAGTGTCTCTGTGGCTGTGAGATCAACAGTTGTTGGATTCAACGGTTTTAACTAGAAGGTAAATTCAAACATGGCCGCCGGTTAAACCTTAATTTAGCTTTATAACCCACTCCAAGAACACACTATAAGAAAGAACCAACACTAGTGGCGGCATGCATACCAGGGATGTCGGTAATGAAACCAAATCCTACAGATCCTCAAACAGGTAGCACTAGTGGTGGAAACGTTACCAAACAGTCCAAAGATAAGAGTCAGGCTAACTGCCTCAGAATATGTCCACAGCTTAAACATGGTAAAAAAGAGCTCCTCCATTTGCAAAATGCATGCCGCTATCCCTTTTACCCGACTATGCTATAGCATATCAACTTTGCGCTACCAATTAGATGTTTCTCAGTGATAGAAAGAAAATGTGACTTAGATTAAGCAAGAAATGTGATGGCTAAATGGCTGATGTGAATCTGTTGCAGTGTAAAGAGGAATCAAAGGAACTTCTGAAAACTGTCAATTTTATTGCAGAAAAGGTTGTTCTAAAAAACATATGTAGTACAAACAGAGAATAGGGAAACAAGAGAGGATAGAGACACGAGATAAAAAAAAAAATAGGCACCAAAAGGATTGATAATGCAACCAAAAGAGTTGGAAAGATTACAATGCAAATAGCTCAGATAATCTCTGATGTCTGCTTGGCAAAGAAAGAGATCATGTGAGCAATTTAACTATTTATTAATTTTATTTCAACAAAGTTGTTACTATGATTAGAGAAGTAGCGGGGGAACAGAGAAAAAGCATGGAGACAAAGGAGAATCGAGAACAATGAATGCAGCCCAGAAGAACACCAGAGAAGGATAAATGGGATGGTAATGAATGTCTTGAACAAAATTAAGAATACGATAAGAGCTATAGTTTGCAATCATGGAATAGTTTTCCATGCTTACAAAATTTTTTTTCCTATAACTCCTGTGTTATTAGGTGGAAAGAAAAAAGAAGATGGGACCAAACAGGGAAAGAGACAAGAGACAGTCACCTGAGATGACAAGACAGAAAGAGATAACAAATGAAGCTGCTGATTAACCTAAGGTATGAGTAGGACAATGTAAGACCAGCAGAGTCAAGCATGCAATTAATAGGGACTACGTCTCTCGGGTGGCCTGGGAATGCCTTGGGCTCCCCCCAGAGGGGCTGGAGGAGGTGTCTGGGGAGAGGGAAGTCTGGGTGTCTCTACTGAGTGTGCTGCCGCTGCGACCCGGTCCCGGATGAAGGGGAAGACGACGGGTACTGCGCAGTAGGCCGCAGTATGAGTACTTTAATTTCGACTTAGAACGTCATCTGTTTCTGTTTCAGAGTGAAAATCACAGCAGATATTATAAATTAACAATTTTCAGAAGGCAATGAACAAAGAAGAGTATAATAGAAGGCAAAAAAAGCTAAATCTGTAAAGTTCCTAGAAGTGTATTTTAAAACTCGTTCCTATGTTTTAATGTATATAACGATGGTTTATAACAATGATATAAATCTTTATAGATACAGTTTATACCTTATTTTGGGTTTTCACGCCGAATCCCTGGTAGGTCAGAGTTCAAGGGTTCAAAATTAATAAATAAATAAATAAACTGAGAGGAAAGGTACACAAGGAACTTTAAAAGACCAGGGGAACTCTTAATCAACAGCAATGGGATTACAATACAGTCACATTTATAAGTGATTGTCTTAGGAAATAGAACATGTCTGTAGGTATGAGAATGCAGTGCAGCAAGCTCTCAGCCTAAAGTCCTTGCGACAGACCTGGTGACAAAGAATTCATATTAAAGACAGATTATTGTTTTCCTATCACACAGCGCCTAACCTTCAGTTCAATGGACCTCACAGGATGAAGAGCATTACTCAAACTGTCACTTCTTACTCCCATTGCAGGGTCAGAGGTGACAACTGTGGTGGGGAACAACTTCTGTCAGAATACTCCATCAAAACTCTGACGTGAATCTCATATAGCGGACAAACACTCCCTGCAGGACAAAGGTGGTAGACAGATTTGTTTGTTTGGTTTACATTATCTAAAATCAGCTTGGAGAGCTGAACACATTTTAATGCCATTTCCACATGGCAGATGGCAAATTTGAATGTGAGCTTGTTTAAAAGAAGAACTTATTGTTCAATGACATAAGGTATCTGGATTTGGTGCAGAGTGTATTATTTGATGCATTACAACAACAAATCAGATTGAAACCTAAAAATAAGTTCTCCTTCTACATCAAGATGCTGCCATACATGCCAACTACCAATACAATATTAATTTTTCCTACATTCACGGTTACAATCATCTGTTACTGTTGCAACATTAGCGCAAGTGACTTAAAAGGGGCCGCGCCATCAAATTTTCATGATAAATCCAATAACATTTATGGAAAGGAAACATTGATACAATATTTTAAAAAGTAAATTCATGCCACTGAAATGAACAGTTGTTGACATACAGGGTCATACATTTCACTAAAAAGGCATTTCCAGACTACTCTTTTGCAGTTTTGTTGTGCTCTGTTATGACATCAGAGGGGAACCCCTGCAGGTAAACTGACTGCTACAACAGCAGCAACACAGACAGCAATGAAGAATATGATATTTCTTTAGATATATTTCAGCCACTATCACAGAGAGACGCAGCAGAGTCAGAAGAACAAAGTCAGCTTTCATCAGATGACAGAGCACAAGTGCTGAGGACTGCGGACGTCGACCAGCATCTATTTTTGCCGGATGCTGGAGCACGGCCAGAGTCAATATGCACGAATCATACCGCACCACCAGGACACAAAAGAAACAAGACGACAATGTTACTGCAGAAGTAATTTATCCTGTCCTGACGCAGTAGAACAGTGAACTTTATCCCTTTATTGTGACGGATATGCAGTTTAGAAAATGGGTAAAGAAGCAACCCATAAACTCTATAGAGGAGACAGGTGTTGATGCAGAAAATTTAGACATTGATGAAACAGTTTTAAAGACAATGGCATGCATGGCAAGATAAGAAACAGTTTTAACAGCTTTGTGACTATAACAAGTCTGCAAATGTTCTAAAAATTGTAGCATTGACTTAAAGCAACTGTTTATGATTATATATCATGCTGATAAATTGCAGTGTTTGGCATATGAAATAGTCTGTCTCATTATAAAATAGTCTAAATGAATAAATTCTTTTCAGATAACATGTTGCAATGCCACCTAAATAAGATACTAGTAGCACTAAGGAGTCCAAACAATCAGTATTCATAAAGCCTTCATGTCAAAGTGGGCAAGCAGCATTGAATTTTGTTGAAGCTGTCACTGTAGGAACAGATCAGATTGTAGTTTCTGCAGTGGGAAAAACTAACATTCACATATTAGATAATTTTTCTCATCCCTAGTTAGAGGATATAAATGCTTTTTTTAGTAAGGAAGTAGTTCTTGAATTGATCTGCTGTATTGAGTCGACTAATAAAGACTGCACAATGGGCCGGCTGACACGCCGCTAAGCTTTGGTTCCAAAGGCATGAAAGAAACCTTCCCCCTTCTTGAACCATTTGTGTGACAGCATTTGGGGACCCACAACAAAATAGTGACTTTTGACACACAAGTAATGACTGATTTATAAGTACTGTAGGACTACAGGTGCATTTCCACTTTAGGAACTTTTTCCGGAGCCAGGGGACGTTTTCTGCTTCCTGTGTTTTAAATGAGGATATTCAGCCATTTCTCATTGGTTGAATAGCCCGAGTATTTTATTTCAATTATCTCCAAGTTTATCCTTCTCTGCATTAGAATCACAAGTTATGTCAACCTTAAATGGCACAACATGAGTTATATTTACTCAGAAATAAGGCCACCCATGCTGAATGTCACAGTGTTTTAGATTTTGAATCTTCTCTGAATAATGATCTAATTGTCAAGCTTTGGGGTTTAGGTGGACTACAAACCTACTCGTCTTGGTAAGTTTGCAGTTGTGCCATAATATTTCCAAATAACGGATTAAACACCGTTCCGAGAGATGTTCAATGTTTGGCACATTGTTTTACAACTGTACACTGTAATTGTAACATGACAAAAGGAGGAAAAGTTAGAGGAGTAGAAATTATTTTCCAAAGCTTTGTATAAAGGGCAGTTCATGCTGGAAAGTCTTGTAATAAGATCTATTTGCACATCGCCAATATAATATCATCACTTGCTTACAGAGCCAGAAAATGTACTCTGAGATTCTATGTTTAAATAAACTCTTCTCTGGTAATCAGAATCAGCTTTAGTGGAACTTGACTCTGGTGCGCTTTACTCTCATTGAGGATTTTTTTTTGTTTGTTTGTTTGGTACTCTATTCAAAAAAATAAAGGGAACACTCAAATAACACATCCTAGAACTGAATGAATGAAATATTCTCATTGAATACTCTGTTCTGTACAAAGTTGAATGTGCTGACAACAAAATCACACAAAAATCATTAATGGAAATCAAATTTATTAACCAATGGAGGCCTGGATTTGGAGTCACAAACAAAATTAAAGTGGAAAAACACACTACAGGCTGATCCAACTTTGATGTAATGTCCTTAAAACAAGTCAAAATGAGGCTCAGTATTGTGTGTGGCCTCCATGTGCCTGTATGACCTCCCTACAACGCCAGGGCATGCTCCTGATGAGACGGCAGATGGTCTCCTGAGGGATCTCCTCCCAGACCTGGACTAAAGCATCCACCAACTCCTGGACAGTCTGTGGTGCAACATGACGTTGGTGGATGGAGCGAGACATGATGTCTCAGATGTGCTCAATCAGATTCAGGTCTGGGGAACGGGCGGGCCAGTCCATAGCTTTAATGTCTTCATCTTGCAGGAACTGCTGACACACTCCAGCCACATGAGGTCTAGCATTGTCCTGCATTAGGAGGAACCCAGGGCCAACCGCACCAGCATATGGTCTCACAAGGGGTCTGAGGATTTAATCTCGGTACCTAATGGCAGTGCCTCCAGACTCTGTCACGTCTGTCATATATGCTCAGTGTGAACCTGCTTTCATCTGTGAAGAGCACAGGGCGCCAGTGGCAAATTTGCCAATCCTGGTCTTCTCTGGCAAATGCCAAGTGTCCTGCATGGTGTTTGGCTGTGAGCACAACCCCCATTTGTGGACGTCGGGCCCTCATACCATCCTCATAGAGTCGGTTTCTAACCGTTTGTGCAGACACATGCACATTTGTGGCCTGCTGGAGGTCATTTTACAGGGCTCTAGCAGTGCTCCTCCTGTTCCTCCTTGCACAAAGGCGGAGGTAGCGGTCCTGCTGCTGGGTTGTTGCCGTCCTACAGCCTCCTCCACGTCTCCTGGTGTACTGGCCTGTCTCCTGGTAGCGCCTCCAGGCTCTGGACACTACGCTGACAGACACAGCAAACCTTCTTGCCACAGCTCGCATTGATGTGCCATCCTGGATGAGCGGCACTACCTGAGCCACTTGTGTGGGTTGTAGAGTCCCTCTCATGCTACCACGAGTGTGAAAGCACCACCAACATTCAAAAGTGACCAAACCATCAGCCAGAAAGCATAGGTACTGAGAAGTGGTCTGTGGTCCCCACCTGCAGAACCATTCCTTTATTGAGTGTGTCTTGCTAATCGCCAAAGATTTCCCCCTGTTGTCAATTCCATTCGCACAAAAGCAAAAATTGATTGTCAATCAGTGTTGCTTCCTAAGTGGACAGTTTGATTTCACAGACGTTCAATTTTCTTGGAGTTACATTGTGTTGTTTAAGTGTTTCCTTTATTTTTTTGAGCAGTGTATATATGTATAATAGTGGAAATAAAAAAAATATCTTTTTAAATGTACATATATACAAAATTGACTTTACAAAGAATATACTGTGAAATCAGTCCAAGTATGGATGGTGTTGTTCTGGAACTCTAAAGGGAAGGTCCTGTTTTGTGGATGAGCCAAATCACACTGAGATGAATGAAGACAGGACAGACTGAATTATGGCAGTGTAGAAGATGAACAGCAGGTCCTGTGGAAGGTTGAACTTCTTGAGTTGCCTCAGAAGTACAGTCTCTGCTGGGCCTTCTTCCGAAAATTGTCTATGTGAGAGGACCATCTCAGGTTTCGAGAAATGGTGGTTCCTAGGAACCGGAAGTGGTCCACAGCAGACAGTGTGTTGTTGAGGATGGTGAGGGGGGAATGTGGGCTGGTGTTCTCTGAAAGTCCAGCTTCATCTCCACAGTCTTAAATGGGGTTAAGTTTCAGGTGGTTCTGACCACACCAGTGTACCAGCCAATCCACCTCCTGTCTGTATGCAAGCTCATCACTGTTCTGGATCAGTCCAATCATGGTGGTGTCATATGCAAACTTCAGGAGTTTTTACAGACGGTCCGCTGAGGTGCAGTCATTTGTGTAGAGGGAGAAGAGGAGTGGGGAGAGAACACACCCCTGGGGGCCGCCGGGGCTGATGGTTCTTGTGCAGGAGAAGATGCTCCCTAGCTTCACCTGCAGCTGCCAGTCCTTCAGGAAGCTGGTCATCCACTGACAGCTAGAAGCTGGGACTTTGAGCTGGATGTGCTTTTGGTGGAGGATGTCTGGGTTGATATGGTTGAAGGCCGAGCTGAAGTCCACAACAGTATCCTGAAATACATCCCTGGGTGGTCGAGGTGTTGCAGGATGGAGGGTAGTCCTTAGCTGACTGCATCATCTGCTGACATGTTTGACCAGTAGGCAAACTGCAGGGAGTCCAGCAGGGGGCCTGTGATATCCTTTAGGTGCTTCAACACCAGTTGCTCACATGATTTCATGACCACAGACGTCAGAGCAACAGGCCTGTAGTCACTTAATTTTGCGATAGTAATCACAGGATTAAATGATTGTTTATGTAATAAAACCTGTGTCACGACAAGAACTTCACAGTTCACAAATGCTTATTCTCATGGACATATGGGAAGAAGCAGCATTTTAATTTCCCATTTCTATTTTCCTGTTAAAAGTGTTCTGATCACCTGGCTACCGCAACCAATTAAGTGGACAAACACAAAGTTAAACACAGCAAGCTACATCACAGTTTGATGAGACAACGATTGGACTCTCCTCTGAGGAGAGGCATCAAAGAAGCCAAGGACTACTACAAGAGGAAAATAAAGGGATACCTGACGGACAACAACCCCCATAAGATGTGGAGGGGCATCTTGGTCCTAACAAACTACAAAGGCAACCCCCCTCCCACATCTTCCAACAGCAGCAGCACACTGGCAGAGGAGCTAAACAGCTTCTCTGCATATTTAAATATATATATCTCCTTGCACAAATTCGCTGTTTATAGTGTTGGACCATTTGTTTGCTACTATATATCACAGTATGGTTTGCTACCACAATTCCCAGCAGAAATTGCAGCTAATAGGAAGGGGCGTCACAGCTCTGATGTCACAGTGGACTATATAAGGAATATGAGGCCTCTCCCCCTTGCTTTTTCCAGCTGGAGACCGAGACCAGTTACCACGCAATGGAGGCACGCATCCTTCTGCAGAAGAAACTCACACATGGGTTTTCATTGAATCTCCCCACTGGCCAAAATTCATGAGTAACTCAACGAGTTAAGCTTGTGAGGATAGGAAGACTTGCAAATTTGTACTTTACCGATTGAAGACGTGGATTTAACACGTAACCAAAAAAATCCCACAGAGGTTTTTCCTAGGAGACGGAATCTTCCTCGTTTTGTTCCAGTCGACTCCTGACGGTCCATCATATTTTTCCACTGTTGTCAAAGGAGGAAAGACGGAGGTCTTTGAGTTTGTTACGGACACGTAACTAACTCCCCCCCCCCTTTCCCTGCTACAGAGAAGACGACAACAAGTAATCCCGTCTTGTTTTATATTTATTAGAAATAGCTGGGGCAGGATAGAGTAGGATTTTAGGGCGATTTAGAATCGCCACTTACAGTATAGTCCAATGTGTTCTAAGTTGTATGTGCATGCAATGTCTTTTTGAAACTTTGATTGCTGTTGGACTCTGAAAGCCGCCGTGCTTTAAGGCTGTGCGTTTCTCACTGTGTTTGAGCACCTGAGCGCAGACTCAGGTGAACTTAAAGTTGGACTGCTAGAACCTCATTGTGGAGTACTCACTGTTCCATTGTCTTCACTCTTAGTGTTTTTCCACTGGTTGCTGCCTAAAGGTTTTATGACCCTTTGTGTTTCACTGAGCTCCAACTTTGGGGGTTTTATGACTGCAGCCTGGTGGAGGCCGCTCCAAAGCGTTGCTCAGAACCATGTTTTCTATTGTTTTACCATAACTGCTGATTCGACTTCATACACACTCAATGTTGTTTATCTTGTTTAGTTAGATATTTTACCCCTTTTGTGTAGAATTTTTGCATGCTTGATTAGGTGAAGATTATTGAATCAGAATAGTGAGGCGTATTAGGGCTGTTTATTTAATAAATATTCACGTAGATAAAGAGAAAGCGTTTGTGTTTATTTTGAGTATGAGTGATTTGTCATTCAAAATAAGGTCGAAGATCTTCCATCTGTGGTGAAGCGGTTGATTAAACAGTGACATCTAGTAATTGTTATAAATTATTACTGAGAATTTATTTAATTGTAATAATCAAGGGCTTTGAGCCATAATCACAACACCAGAGGACATCTCTTATTTCACTTTGAAGTAATGATTTTTGGTTAAGAAATTAATGTTTTTCAAATTATGATTTTAAATTATAATTCTTGATAAATATTAATTAATCAATAATCATAATTCTTACAACAGCATGTTATATAGTATATATTTTCAGTTGTACATATCTTGCATGCCCTGCGATGGACTGGCAACCTGTCCAGGGTGTACCCCGCCTCTTGCCCATAGACTGCTGGAGATAGGCACCAGCTCCCCATTGACCCACTATGGAATAAGCAGTAGAAAATGACTGACTGACTGACATATCTTGCATTCTGCAGTGTATCTTACACTTCATCTATCATATTTCTATTATAAGAGAAAACCTTCTAAAATGAATTGTTATTTTTTTTTATTTCCTACTGTGGTGTATGGTAGCCCAGCGTGAGCAACCTTAATTTTGTTGTACCGCAATTACAATGACAATAAAGACTATTCTATTCTATTCAACCTTTCTTACGGCTGCTTTCAGTGAAGGAAAACAAATCCAGTAAGCCACCTACACAGACACTGGCTTGTATTGCTGACACTCACAGGCCAGGACAGAGACTCTGTGGTAAAGAGTTATGTTACTTCTGCCAGAGCAGATTGTCTAACCAATCAGCTTTAAGTTACAAAGGTCAATGTCACCTGCCAAGCACACAAACCCTGAAATTCCAACACGCAGATTTATTATATTAGAGTCCTAATGAAAATCAAGATTGACAACCAGGTGAATGCTGTGAAAGGGCCAAACTGATGCCAATATTAGTATAACTAAACCAGAGTAACATTATTTTTTTATTCCATCACTGAATACTGGCACACATCACAACAAAGAGCAGCAAAATCAAAGGCAGGCCTTGTTTTCCATTACCTTGCAGCTGAAGAATAATTAACAACAATGCACCTGTGCAATAGTAAGCATGAACTAATTCATCGAATAAGCATTAGTTTTTAAAAGGCAGGGTGCAGTTCAATTTTATTTCCAAAAAGATGCATGATTTCCAATAATAAGC
Organism: Girardinichthys multiradiatus; assembly: GCF_021462225.1. NCBI lineage: Eukaryota > Metazoa > Chordata > Actinopteri > Cyprinodontiformes > Goodeidae > Girardinichthys > Girardinichthys multiradiatus. Next base: position 43,554,773 of record NC_061804.1, on the reverse strand, counting down.
ACAATCTGTGGAGTTTAGGTCATCACTGATTAGGGTTTAGGGTTCTCTTGTGGGACATACAGTATAGTCAAATAATTAAAAACTAACTTTATTCTAAGCCCTCTAAAATAGTACCAGGAAAGTTAGATACAACTATACAACAATAAGCAGGTCCTTCGATATCATGACCCACCAGGGCATGAACATGTGACCTGTGAAGTACCCTTCAGTGTCTGTCATGGAGACATGAAGTTGGATGAAGCCTAAATAAAGATTGACTGTCACAAAAAAAGCTTTTTTTTCACAAAAGAATAGAGGACACTATAACAAAGCATTTTCTCTGTGCCCAAAGATTTGTCAACACTGCACAACTCAGTTCTGGGCTACTAGGGAAACCATTTAATTCCAATCATAGACATGGTTTGGAAAACAAGAAGAAATTAAAGGAGAAGTCAGACCAGACTAAAATAAAGAAAAACAGGATGCTGTTTGCTTTTGACAAATTTTTTAAATCACTTAATGTTTCAAAAAGAGTGTATCAATACTGCAGTTACACTCCCTGACAGTCTTAATTTTACCATTGTTTCATTTCCTTATTCACAAAAAGGTTTCAAAGAGACATGCCAACTATTAGTAGGGTTAAGTAAATGTTCTGCTTAATGTGATTTTCAAGATGACCTTTAGAGTTTCTGAATCAAATTAAGTAATCTGTCCGAGGCTAAATTGTAAACTAAACAAATAGTTAACAAATAGTTTAAGTTGCGGTTAAGTTGATCAATGTTAGAGAGCTTAAAAGGTCATTTGGTATGACAATACAGCTGTCTTTCTAAAGCACCACAAGTCAGGAAGAATGTCGCCAACTTAAAGCTAAATAATTAAACAATTTTAAAATGTGCTCAACAAGCACAATTTGATTTTACAGAATGAAAATCTTCTGAATATTTTTCTTATTCAGTATTTTTAACAAAAATAGTATATGACCTGTCTGATTGGAGTGTAACAAAAATCTATTGCAAATGATCTCACGATACTATGAGACCACAATATTTCTCTCAAAGCACAATGCAGTTCGTCCTCACCCCTTTGTATCTATTGTTTAAGACTTTTATTTTGAAGTAAGAAAGGAAGTAGTTCTTGAGTTGATCTGTGTTGAGAGAGTTGGCATCTCGGGTGGGCTGACACTAAGCTAACCTTTTGTTCCAAAGGCATAGAAGAAACCTCCACCCTTTTTGAGCCATGTGTGTGACAGCATTTGGGTACCCACAGGAAAAAAGAAACTGAGAAGATATAAATAATTATGCTTCAGGTACATTTTCCAGAATGTTTTCAGGGGGAGTTTTTTTGCACCCTGTGCTTCCCACTGAAGATGTTCAGCCATTTCTCACTGGTTGAATATCCCAAAGATTTTATCTGAGTCATCTCCTAGTTTATCCTCCTCTGCCTAAGAATCATATCTTATGTTAACTTTAAATAACACAAGAATTCTGTTTAATGTTTGCAAACACAGCTTTTAAATTGAGCCACCCGTGCTAAATATTGCAATTATATTTTACAGAATTTACATTTAAATACAAATTGATCGAATCTGCCATTATTAGTGAAAATGTCTAATTAAAAGGAAGCACGTAGTCCCACTTTCAGTGTCTGCATAAATATGAGTAACACTATCAAAGCCTTTTTCAAGAGAACAAGTTAGAATACTTTTTTGTACCATCTTTAGCATCAAGGCCTTAAAGTGATTGTTTGTTGTATGATTTAACTAGCCTTTTATGTAATTTATGAAGGACCAGTCTTCTATATACAGCATTACTTCATTTATTGCATGACCCAGTTTGGGGCCAAGATTCAGCTGCCAGAAAGAAGGTCTCATGTTTAAAATTAGAATACAGTAGTATACAGAGACTAACCTCAGGGCTGACTCAATTATTGTATGATGCTCATATCCTGTAGGTGCAAGATCATCAGGTCCACTATTATGTTTGAAAGGCCGCGTGTTCTTTGTGCTGATATACTGTTTGGTATTACTTTGTATCAATGTGTTCAATGGAAATTATTCCAGAAGTATTGTGTTTTATTAAGCCTTCATCTATGTTGTGCTATCATCTGCTTTTTAGAAAGTACATGCTTTCTCCGGCAACTCTTCAAAACCAGCCATATTTGCTCTCCTTTTCTAACTGTACACTCAGGAACTTTAATATTTAACTTGGTAAAGCCCTTTCAAGTTTGAAATGGAGCCCTTGGGGTTTTTACCATTTCTCTTAGCACTTGATGATCTGACCTTAGGGTCAATTTCGCTGGGATATCCACTCCTGAGAATACTGGCTGCAAGCTAGAATGTTTTCCACATGTGAACGTTTCTCATTATAGAACGTTGGGCTTCAGATATTTTGAAGGTCATCACTAAGAGGTGGACACTTGCTTATGATCTGGAATCTAGTTTTTAGATAGCACTACGCCCTTCCTTAAGTACTCTACAGCAGTTCCTGAATGCTGTAAAATGTGTTCTAAACTGTGGAATAGCCTGGCCAAAATGGCTGAAGAAGGGCAGCAGACAGATGTCTTCCGGTGCAGTAGATGATTTGCTTACAAAATCAGAACAAAGGTATTTAAAAAAAAAACTAAAATCTTTTACTTAAAAGTTAACATGGTTCAAATGATCATGATTGAACTTAAAACAACCAACATTAACTTTAAGTGCACTCAGGTACTCTGACTTGGTTCTCTCCTGAACATCTGAATCACTGTTTACTAGAATAACAGTCCCTCGTAACAGGTAAGACTGCAGACATTACAAGCATTAAGGTATTGATGCTACATTACACCAGAATCAGACAACCTTTAGAGTTTAGACATTACATTAAACAATAACATAAAAACAATGTCAAACAAAAGCCCTAAATTCATTCATTACAATGTTTTTTCTTCCTCCTCTTCAACTGGCCCCTTCCTGTGACATCAGCATTACACAGGAAGCATTAATACAGAAAATGAGGCAGAACCTCTATGGAGGTAAATTTGTCTCAATATTATTCAATCAAACAAAAAACTAATCTCAATCAAAAAAATTAATTGTGGTCAAAACTTTCAGAGTTGTAACATTTTATTCTGGGGAGAAAAAAAATAGTTTGAAAAAAAATGTTTTGATTAAAATGACATTTCTTCTCACGAAGAGAAAAAAGTTGTTTGCAAAACATACTTTTATTTGTGCATGTCAAAAATCTTTGGTTACAACTCTCGCTCTTTTGGTTTTGACGCTCTCTGTTTTTGGTTGAACTCAACGAATTTTGAGTGCTGGGAACATGAACATCCTGGGCGGTGCCTAAAGACGAATGCTGTAAGACGTTTCCCTATTGGTTAGCGCTGACTAAAGCGGCAGACTCTGATCCCTCCCACCTCTGAACTTCTGCTCGAACTGCAGGGCTTGTACAGAAGAAAACTTCTCAAGTGAGCCGACAGTCAGAAATACGCGGTCACGCCAGCCGACATTAGCTCTCTCTTAAAGATTAGCGTCACGCATACAAGGCGCATTACGGTAATAGAGCAGAAAGGACCCCGATCCTGGCAACGGTTGAGAAAATAAGAGGAAAACAGAAAAGTAACCTACAGAACATTTATATTAATTACATTTTTACAACTTTCACATTCATGTTTTATGTAAAAGAATAAATATTTAATATTTTACTGTACAGTTTTGGAGAAATACACAACTCAATGTACCTCAAAATGCTCAACCATTATTTGCATTTGTCCCACTTTCAGGAATTTATTTCTCCAAAACCAAGAGAGGCGACAACACAATCTCTTCAGATTATATTAGAGGGTCATCTATATTATAACCAGAATAAATACTTCATAATTTTACTGTACAGTTTTGTAGAAATACCTTGTCAAAGTACCTCAAAATGCTTAACCAGTATATGCTTTTACCTAACTTTGAGGAATTTATTTCTCCAAAACCATGAGAGGTGACAACACAATCTCTTCAGATTAAATTAGAGGGTCATCTACGCTATAACCAGAATTAGTATTTCATAATTTCACTGTAGATTTCTGGAGAAATACACAACTACCTCAACAAAGTACCACAAACACTTCTTTTTATGTGAGGTCGATGAGGTCCAGGGAAGTGGTCTGGACAGCTTAAAGTGCAAGAGCATCCAGATCTACTCTGACCTCTACTGGACTGGAAACGCCCCTCGCCTGTTGAAGAAGGTACAACAGCTCTTCTTCATCAGGAAATACAGGTCCTTCTCAAAATATTAGCATATTGTGATAAAGTTCATTATTTTCCATAATGTCATGATGAAAATTTAACATTCATATATTTTAAATTCATTGCACACTAACTGAAATATTTCAGGTCTTTTATTGTCTTAATACGGATGATTTTGGCATACAACTCATGAAAACCCTATCTCACAAAATTAGCATATCATTAAAAGGGTCTCTAAATGAGTACCAAAAGGAGCTGTTTGCCATAGAATGTACCTAATTGGCAATTGACTCCAAAGAAACTTCTTACAGCAGAATTGCTTGTCTTTATTCTGAGCTCAACCTCTCTGTGATGGAACATGCTTGATATGGAACGGAACTAACTTTGTGGAACTAACTTTACAGTTAGTAGCGCTAACTGCACTGAACTTGCTAATTGTTACGATAAGATGCTAAAGGCACGTTAAAATTTCACCTCTATGCAGTTTTCTCTTTTTTTTGTGAAAACCTAACCCAAAATGTTTTGATTTGTGCATTTTTTTAAATCATTCTTAAAGAGAAATAAAAATGCATTGCACCTTTACAGATTTCTACAAAGCTGTATACTCAGCACAGATAGACCCGACAGATAACAACATTGATCAATTTCTGGATAAAATAACACTTCCTAAATTATCAGATAATCAAGCGATGGCCCTGGATTTACCACTGACTTCAACCAAAATCCAAGAAGCTCTCACAAGCATGCCCAATAAAACGGCTCCAGGCCCAGGTGGATTTCCAACAGAGTTCTACAAAATATTCTGGAATATTTTGGCTCCAATATTCCAATGAATGTTGCAGGAAACCGAAGAAAATGGCAGACTTCCGCCAAATATAAATTCTGCCAACATTACTCTCCTGTTAAAACCAGGAAAAGACCCAGTAGTTCCTACCAGCTACCGTCCCATATCCCTTATTAACGATGATCTCAAAATAATCTGTAAAGCCCGCCAAAAGGCTAGAAAAGGTAACTCCTCTCATAATACATCCTGACCAAACTGGTTTTATAAAAGGGAGGCAAATACAAGCAGATTACTTAATTTAATAGACTATTTCTAGAGTAAAAATATTGAGAATAATATTATTAATATTATCTCTAGATGTACAAAAATATTTTGATACAGTTAATGGGAAATTCTTGTTTGCCACCATGACTAAATTTGGTTTTGGTTTAGGAAACTCTTTTAAAAACTGGTTAAAAAAATTATACAGTTCCCCAGTGGCATGTATCAGGACAAACAACCAAACAGCTTCTATATTCACAGGGGCACCAGGCAGGGATGTCCACTTTCCCCCTCATTATTTGCTATTTTTACTGAACCACTAGTGGCAGCAATCAGGCAAACTAAAGATATTAAAGCCATAAAATGCATGAATATTGAGCATAAAATCAGTATTTATGCAGATGATGTATTACTTTTTCTCCAGCATTCGCAAACCTCTATCTCTCAGGTAATTGGATTGATAATTTACTTATTCTCAATTATCCTAAATAAACCATCATCTGACTGGTTTAGATCTCTGGACTCCTCCATCACTAAGGGTGTATTCACACCAGGAAAGTCATTTGGTCCGCTTGTTTGGTCCAGACCAAAAGCGAACTTTATTTTTTTCATTTGGTGCGGTTTGTTTTAACATTTTACTTTTTGCAAGTGAACTATTACTTGTAAACAAAGCCACGCGGGTGACGATCATTGTTCCCATTGGACAGAAATGACAGGGGACAGAGCACAGACCCGGAAATGTAGGAAAAGAGCACCTCTGTTCTGTATAATTGTGCGGTTATTACAGCTTCAATATTATTGTGAGGGTGAAGAGCAGCTCATTCAACACAGACTTTGAGACGTTCCATTTATAATTTTGGAACCCCGTCAGAGAATGCGTGCTGTACGCCGACGTTCTCTACGTGCCTTGTCCCACAACAAGCCAGTAGCGTTGCTAAGCAACACACAGCTTATCAGGTATGATTACCTTACAACACACACCTTTGCTACTGGATACGGTGGCTTTTTATGTCCAAAGAAACGTACGCTTTTTGTAGTTGGTTCGGATCGGGGCCGGTTTGTATTCAGACCATAAGCGAACTGCACCAAAGTACGTTTGGAAGCGGACAGAGACGACCTCAAAAAGTGGGTCTCGGTCCAGTTGTTTGATCCGGACCAGGGTTCGCTTGAGTGTATTCACTGTACACTCTGTAGAGTGAGTGTATTCACCCTTAGGGTGTATTCACACTTGCGACTTTTGGTCCGCTTTAAACGGACCAGAGTTCGATTCCCTTCTTGGTCCGTACCTTTTGTGCAGGTATGAATACATTCAAGCGAACCCTGCTCCGGACCAAACAACCGGACCGGACCTAGACCATTTGAGTTCGGGGGCATGTGTTCAATATCTGTGTCCTGGTTGGGGGTGGCCCTGTGAGGAAATTCATGTTGGGGTTCATGAGGGGTGGGGGGATCATGAGTTTGAGATTGGAATTAATTGGGGGACTGGAACTGTTTCATCTTGTTGCGGCTTTGGTTGGCGGCCTCATTTGGAGCAGGTAGACCCCTCTTTTACACATGGCCCCCTCTCTGGATGAGGATGGGGGTCATTGGGGTCGGGGTCTGGGCCAGGGTCGCTCGAGTTTAGGCGGTGGCGGCACTAGTTTGGATTGGTGCTGGGGCGGTCTGCCTGTTTCAACCCCCAGAGGGAAGGGAACCACCTCCTGGGTCCAGTTGCTCATATGTGGTATCGTCACCTGGACCTGGAAGTACAGAGTATGCATGGGGAGTGTGAGTGTACGACGTCCATTGTTGTTTGTCTTTACGTTGCGTGCACGGTTGTGGGTGTTTTTATGTGTACACATGAGGGTGAGAATGTGTGATCGTGACTGTGTGTGCCTGTTTTTTGTGTCAGGATGGGTCTTGGACTGCTCCCTCTCCTGGTAGAGATCTGAAATTGGTCACAAAGCTCTGGCCAGTAAACGACACAAACCTAGGTCTGAAACCTAAAGACAAAAAATAAAACACAACAAACCAAACCAAGCTCCTGGCTTATTCAACAATAACCAGGATCTTAACAGAAAGTCAGAAAAAGAGACAAATTCTAACAAAACTAAGATTATCTTTATAAAAGCCTAAACAAAAATCCTTAAAAAATATATAAAAAGATCAAATAGAGGAATATATACCAAAGAACTGAATCTAGAAAGACTAAAAACAAAACATGAACACAAAAGTTGAATCTAAACAGATCCAGTCTCAGAACTCATGCCTTGACACGAAGCAAGGAAGTATCAGGATAGGCAACAGATTATGTAATAACAAAACAGTTTCCATAACATTTAGCTCACCATTCACATTTTTATAAAGCTTCTAGCTTTGTCTAAGAGCTCCGATGACTGGCTGTCAGGATTTGTGCAGGATGACATAAACCACCATATCTTTCTTTTTGCTGATCCCATCACATTGAGAACAAGAAATGTGCCTCTGCTGACAACAGAGTGTCAGGCTGCCTATGTGAAAGGAGATAACATCACAGAACATCTCACATTCTAATAGAGACCTTCTCAAGATATTTAATAGGTCTGTATGGCTCACACATATTTGCCAGTCAACACAACTCAAAGGAAAATCACTGATAGGTAAGACTATGAAACAGATGGTCCTCATTCTGCAGCACATGGAGGCAATGTGTTGTGTGTCAGAGGGTGGATATGCTGAAGAAAATGAAAACTGTTTTAATCAACCTGTGAACATGCTTGAAATTTAAAGATGTATTGAAACTTATAGTGCTGTCTCTGGAGAAGCTAGCATCAGAGCAGCACAGACCATAATAAATGTAGTATATAGCTAAGTGCTAAATTTATATTTATTTCAATGAGACATCTAATCTAAATTTATAAATCCTGCAGAACATTCAGGCTAATTGTTCCTTGAAGATATTTTCTCAGCATTCTAAGGCGTGAAGGAAGAGCAGTGGCTAAATGTTGAAGATGGGGTTATGGGCTGGAACCATTAGCCAGTGGGCATCAGCAATGGCAGCACAGCCATGCAGAGTAAGGGAGGGAGTGTTGCTACACTTCCCTGATAAGAGGAGCACTTTTGATATGCAGTGTAAGGAGATCACGTCTATCGGAGCAGTGCAGCTAAAGCTGACTTTCCTAAAACGTTTGCTGGAGTTGCTCCATTTATTTGTTGGGGACTTTGCACACAAACATACATTTTATAACAGAAGAGTAATACAATAACAGAAGAGTTGCACTGTAACTGGCATAAAACTACATAGATAAATAGAAAATACATGTTAATTTCAAAAACGTAACAAAATAATTACAACAAACCATAAAGAAACAACAGAACCACAATTTCTTGGGACTAAGAAAAAACCAAAACATCACATACTGAAAGTTGAAAATAAATTATTCTTTCCATATACAGTGACATTTATCTTGTCCATGTTACAATCTGAAGTATTTTGAGTTTAGACTGGTTAATTTTGCCTGTAGCATCTTGCATTTCAGGGTATTCCAGAATTTTTTGTTATTTACTAGTGTTATTCCTTCATTCAGCATCTTACCTTCCTGCTTTCCCAAAGTTGTTCATTTACTAACCTGTGTGGCATTCAGTAAATCAAACTCAGTTGGTTCAATCAGTCAATGAGCAAATCATCTGCTGTTGGCGCCAACCTGTTCTCTTGCCTCAACGTCTTTACTGGTTATTAAATAAAAATTTTAATATTCTCCGTGCCTCGGTGTTTGGCTACTCAACAACACAGTTACATAACAAGATAAGTCAAGTAAAAGCAAACATTTTTTTACGGTTAAATAGTAAACAACAAAATAGAAGTCATCATCAAGAAAGAATTTCACGTAGAAAGAATGAAACAAAATCTTAAGAAATCAAAGCATGTTACTATATTAGTTACAAAGTGGTTTTAGGTAAAGAAAGTCAGTGTTTTGAAGTGGCCATCACAAAGTCCAGATCTCAGTCCCATAGAAAATTTGTGGGCAAAGTTGAAAACGTGCAGCCTAGAAACCTGACTCAATTACACCAGTTCTATTGAAGGAAAGGGCCAAAATTTCAACACTACTAACAACTACTTTGAGAAGCTTTTGGAAGGAAACCCTAAATGTTTGACTCAAGTCATACAGCAAATAATACAGCCATACAGCCATAAAGTAATTTTCTCAAATACTGGAAGAATGTTTGTCAATTTCTTCTTTGAAAGTTTTAAAAAATCTGTAAAAGACATTATTATTTGTCCGTATTTTAACAAATAAAAATATTTAGGTTATCCTAACAAACAAAACAGAAAAGGTTTAGTCTTTTTTAATGTCAGTTTGAGGAAAAATGGTTGTGTCTATTTATAGTGTTTGTCATAGATTCATAGCTCTGTTGAACCATCCATTCCCTTAGCTCTCAGCAGTCATGACTTTATGGGATTCAATGAAATCATTGACATACTCCCGAAGATGATTACTTCATCCTCAGCAAGTGAGACAACACTGGAAGTAACTGTAGGACCTGATCTGTGTTTGGACTGTTTTGATCATGTGGAGCTTCCTGAGTTATCAAAAATATTAGTTTCATCTAAACCTTCAACTTGTATGTTAGACCCAATCCCAACCAAATTATGTAAGGAAGTGTTCTCTCTGATTACCAGCCCCATTTTAGATATGATTAATCTATCTGTAGTAAATGGATATGTACCAAAAGCTTTTAAGGTAGCTGTAATTAAACCTTTGCTTAAGAAACCTTCGCTTGATCGAGATGACTTAAAAAATTACAGACCTATAACCAATCTTCCATTCTTATGTAAAATTCTTGAGAAAATAGCTGCTAATCAAATGTGTGAGCATATAATTCAATTCAATTCAGTTTATTTATATAGCGCCAATTCACAACACATGTCGTCTCAAGGCACTTCACAAAAGTCAGGTATATACACAGCAATGACCTGTTTGGAGAGTTTCAGTCAGGTTTCAGAGCTCATTATAGCACTGAAACAGCTCTGCAGATAATGTGCCTGTACTTGTCCTGTTAGATCTCAGTGCTACATTTGATACAGTCAATCACAATACGCTGAAAAACTAGTCCATGCATTTGTTACTTCAAGGCTGGACAACTGTAATTCTTTATTATCAGGATGTCCACAAAATGCAGTTAAAAGCCTTCAGCTGATTCAAAATGCTGCAGCAAGAGTTCTGATGAAGATTCAAAAGATAGATCATATTTCTCCTATTTTAACTTCCCTTCATTGGCTCCCTGTTAAATCCAGAATAGAATTTAAAATTCTCCTTCTCACATATAAAGCCCTTTTATGCCTAGCTCCATCATACATCAGAGATCTGATTGTTCAACATATTCCTAATAGAGCAATTCGTTCTCAGACTGCAGGTTTACTGGTGGTTCCTAGAGTCTCTAGAAGTACAACGGGAAGCAGATGCTTTAGTTATCAGAACCAAGTGAAGTTATAGAACCAAGGCTGAAAATAACAAACCAAAGGAACTATCTCCACGAGCAACACCTACCTAATAAAAATAGCCGATAAAGTTACCTCCCTAACTAAAATAAACAGGAGAAAACTAGTACAACACAAACGGCAGTTCACTCCTACAGACTCCTCCTTACATCATGTACAAGGTCTGCTTTTAATAGCAACACCAAAAGCAATGTGTAGCCAGTTGGGATGAGCAGAGAAAAGGGATGACAGGCAGTCCAAATCTTCGTCATCTTCGTCGGTCCACCAATCCATTGTCTCCAATTTCTGGGATCCAATCAGCACTCGGTATCCGCACACTTAGATTTGCATTAAAAGGAAAAAAAGGAAACCCCTTACGACTCTAGTCGTAACACCCCCTTTCCCAAGAATTAAACATACCCCCAAAATGTTTAATTTAAAAATGAGAAAGTCTACGAAGTTCTAGACAAGACATTGGCTAATACATTTCCTTACCTTTTTTATAGTTAATCTGCAAGTTGAAATCTAGCAACAGCAAGGACCAGCGCATCAATCGCCAGGGACGTGCACAGATAGACATGAGGTGGTGCTAGAGCACCTGCCCTTTTATCCTATGGGCAAAAAAGTGCCCTCCTGAAATCTTTTTTTTTTTTTTTACAGTGTATAGTGTGGGGCCCAAGGTAAAATTTATGAATTTAAAAGGTCTTTAATACCAGTGCCCCACGTTTTGAAATTTTGATCGACAACCACCTCACCTCCCCCCTCGCCAGCACACGTCCGGGCTGCGTGCAGAGAGGCGGACCTGCGCTGGTGCAGCTTACCTCTTCTCTCTTCTCCTCCCCTCCGCCGTCAGATAGAGCCCTGCCCTGCAGACAGGCCGGCTAACCATCCAGGTAACAAACAAAACAAATATACTTGCTTCCTAAACTTCGGATTAAAAATTTAAAACTTCACTTGCCACCATTTTATCTAAACAGAACAGGCCAATGAATGGCATACCTTTACCCGGTATGTCTTCTATGGCCGCCACCAGGCGCTAGGAGAATGTCTACGATTTAACTCTTAGATTAGAATAAATAAATAAATTCAAATCTATCTTATAGATGTACGTAGTACATTTGCTAAAGTGGTCCCTGATGACTTCTGTTTGACTCATGTTTTTTTTTTTATTGCAAATATGGCCAAATGAGCTGGTTAACATTATTAAATGTGGGGCATCTAGGCTAAGTTGTATTTTCTACTTCTGTGTGTGTAAAAATGATGATGTGATCAGAGTATTTTATTTTCTAAATAGCAGACATCTTGTCATTTCTCAGGATTTGTAATCATATTCATTTTTATTTTCTAAGAATAATTTCTGTCATAAATCACACTGGCTACATGCAGAAGTATAGATGATTCTTCTTATGGTCATATAGGCGACTGTGGCTCAGTAGGAAGAGTAATTGTCTTGCAATCGGAAGGTTGTGGGTTTTATTCCAGCTTCCTCCTGCTGTATGTCGATGTACCCCTGGGTAAGGCACTTAACCTCAAGTTGCCTACCGATCTGCATATCAGTGTATGAATGTGTGAGCGTTAGTGAGTGCGATTGGGTGAATGTGGCTCTAGTGTAAAGCGCTTTGAGCGTTCTGTATGACTGGAAAGGCGCTATATAAATTCAGTCCATTTACCATTTATTCTCTGCTGTTGGTTTCATTTTGACTATAAAGATTTTATAACTTATTTTCTGGGTATAGTTGATTTACACTGTAGAATGGTCACTGGTTACTGAAGATAACTCATTTAGTGTGACCTACCTGGTAAACTTGGCAGTGTAACCTGCTTTGCTACAACATAAGGTTATTTGGTGCAGAAGACATTTTGTGGTAAAAGTACAGAATGATATAGTCAAGACAAACATGTTGTGCTCAGTGTGTAAAAAAGAAAAAAAAAAAAAGAAGGATAACGTAAGTTTCAAATGTGACTCAGGAAGTTCAGGTTGTGAATCAGTAATCTAACTTTAAATCAATCTATGATCATTTTGTTGCCTTATTAATTTAAAGAATTGTGTAAAATACATTCTTGTTTTGAGTTTTTTTTCCTGGGTGGTCATTTCCCTACATCCCACAGGACAGTTTGTTTTGGGGGTGCTTAGTAATACATATAAATTATGTTCATGCTGTGCCTGTAATAAATCTCACACTACAAAGGCAACCGACAGCTCCATGTGCCGCACAAGGTGCCCTTTTTTCCCACTTGAGCACCTGTGCCCCAAAATGTCTGTGCACGCCACTGTCAATCGCTGATTAGAGTTGCGCATCTGGGATAGGAACACAAGAGGGTTATGATAGGTAAATACTTGTATAGGCTGAACACTAGATCCAACATAAACTTTGAAATGCTGCAACGCAAGTAACATAGCAAGAACTTATTTTTCAATAGTACTGTAGTTAATCTGGTGTTTGTTAAACTTCTTAGAAAAGTAGCAAACAAATGTGCCAAAATAAGAGTCCACCTCAGACTCACGAAACGGCAGAACCAACGTGATGTGCTTACTGATGTCAAAAGAAGCAGTAGAAGAATCTGTGCTTGGTGGTTTTTTTGAAACTGCAGATGAGCCTCTTTCGAGCTCGATAGCTCTGATACATGTATATTACATGCATAGCATACATACATACATACATGCATAGCTTCTACTTCCAACTCCTTATTGCGGTTCTCTACCTCTCTGATGCAGAGTGTGGGACGCAGATCCTGTTGGCTTACCTTCGAGAGGTGCAGAGTCTTTGAAGTCTGCGTTTTCAGCAGGCGCACCATCAGCCTGTACAGCAACATTTGCGTCACATATGGAGTCTTTGGCTTCTTTCACTGCAGCCATTTGCAGCACACCTTTCTCTGCCAATTTTTCACCCAACGCTTCCTTCAAATCTGCTTTGCAGGAACTTTAAGACCCTTCTACGTTAAAATGATTAACCACAATAAACAAATCGGCTTTCTTACATTTGTCCACTTTGACCCAAGAAGGTGAGTTTATAAAATGTTCAAGTGAGAAATCTTTCTCCATACGTCCTCCCCACGCAAAGGAAAACTGGCAACCAGAGCAACAAATACACAGAAAAAAAGAGAGAGCAAACAAAATTCGAACCAAGCTTACAATTTCTGCCTAACATAAATGTCCAATCCATGTGAATTTCAAGAAACAAGGTCTGCAAAATACTTTCACACACCAGTAAAAAAAAAAACACCATCCTCAATTCATGAAATCCTAGGCCAATACGTTACCGGTGTTGGGACCCAGCCATGGATTTCAACATTAAACTCCGGTACACACTTTTCTGGAACTTTCAAAATAAATTGCATTTAACTGACTTCCAGCAACTGAGGAAAGGGGGGGTAGCAGCAGACTTCCCATGATGCCACTGTCTGAATAAGAGCACCCCCTCTCCAACAAGCCGACCCATTCCACACAGCCTTTGAGAGGGACTGGATAGGGGAGACAAGCGCGCTGATGTCTCTTTGCTGGCAAAAAGACATAACTCTTCAACTGGATCCAAGAGTGTCATAAGATCACACAATCATATGCACCAGTTATGAGTGAATAGCTTTACCCAGTATTCATTCATAAAAAGGGGACATTAAGGTATAAGCATTGCCTGACTCTCTCTCTGAGGCCTGCAGAAGCAAACGGTGTTCCAGAGAAGCCCCTGGAGAGATGCGGTCTCCCAGTCTGGAAGGAAGACAGCAGAGACCATATCACCGTGTTAACGTGCAGTGCGGTTGGCGGACATGGAGGTTAGCTGGAAGCTAACCCCTATTGTTCACACAGCGGCCGCACCATCACCCCCCCCCCACACACACACATAGCTACGGAGGTTAGCTGACAGCTAACATGTTTGTTGACTATGGACGTTTCTTCAAACTTCACCGCCTTAGACAACGTTACTCACCACAGGTCATGAGGTTAAGTGTTTGGGCAGAATGATATAGAAGGATTTAGATTGAAATGATCTAAACTTTTTTCACTTTATGAAGTTTGGTTTTGTTTGTGTTGAACTCAGCTATCTTGGTGCTAGCAGAATATCTGCAGCACACATGTTCAGTTTTGTATTCTTTGTGTGTTTTTAAAGTTAAGACAAACTTTACTTGAAGGGAGATTTTAAACAAAATATTGATCATAACGCACCGTCCGCACTTATGCATGTTAACCCTGTTATTAACCCTGGTATTTTAAAGGTACGTGTTTGATTCTGGTGCTAAGATATCAGCTTCTTTGTTAGCTTCAACTGCTAACAGGTAAGGACACATGCTTGCTGCCAAATAATATTTACCCAGAAAGGTTTAGTTTTCAAACCAGTAAATAATGTGTCCCTAACATCATTTTACTAAATTTGATAACTAAGTAAACACCATTAAGCCCCATTTCTCCAGAAAGATTTGGCTCTCTTCCAAAATATGTCCTTAAATGTTTTACCATTCCCTTAACAATATTTCTTTAAATATTATTTGAATAAATGAAGGCAGCTAATTAGACAACGTTGAGAAATGGTCATCCAGAAGGTTGGTTTTATTCAGCAGATCATTATTTAAAACATTATTTTATGGAAATAATATTTTATCTGATCTTGCATTGTGAAATGTTGTCTAAACATCTACTGATTATTGCCTAAGTTGGTTCCAAGACTAACTTAACTTTATTTCCAGATTTGTCAAGATAATCCTTGATTCTCAAACATAAATAACATTACATGGTAATGTTGCATCACTCTTTTGGTCATGATTTTCAAACATCTTTAATCAACTTGTTTACATTATGCATAGCCCATTAGTCTTCGTTATTCTTTAATTCTGCTTGGTAGTTAATTGTATTGTTTTAGCATAGTAAAGGGTTTGTTGATTGAAATATGTTTGACTTTGAGTTGACTTATTTTTGTTGATAAATTCTTGTATTTTAAGAAATTGTGTAAATTCATTTTATATATGTGCAGAGTTTTGCTGTTCAATAATATCAGAGCTTGTCTCACACCTTTCTATTTTGTCCTAATACCATCGCCTTCCTGGGCTGGTATTCACAGGACAACCCTTAACAGACCAAAATATTATTTGATAAAATATTAATATTAAATATTAAATAATATTCTCAGATTCATAATCCCAACACCGGCAAACAATAACAACAAGTCTCCCAAACCACACTACTCAACAAACGCTGGACTCTAGCAAGTGAGGAGCTCCCAAATAATGAGGAACTCCAGAATGCTGGATACAAAAGGGAGACTAAAAATACTGGATCAAAAACAAGACGGACGAGCCCCAACTAATATGTTACGACCTGTCTAAGGGAAGGCTCAGATCGCAACATATCATGAATGATCCCAATGCTCAACAAATCCCAAGTAGCCACGACAGTTGTGAGATCCAACAGGCAGTTGTTAAAAGTTGCTTGTTAACAGGCATTCTGCTTACAGGGGAGGAGATACTTAGTCTTCAGAGTGAACCATGGCCAAAAATAACAAACCAAAGGAACTATCTCCATAAGCAACATTTACCCTATAAAAAATAGCCGATAAACCAAATGACAAAAACTTACTTTCCTAACTAAAATAAACAGGAGAAAACTAGTACAACACAAACGGCAGTTCACTCCTACAGAACTACAGAAAATAGAACTACAGAAAATATCCAATATCTGGTGAAAGACTGGACTCCAGGTTCACTATATGATCTATAAAGAAAGACTATACAGATACAACCTACAACTGAAAAATGCAAGGGAATCTTTCTTTTCTGATATCATCAGCAAAAACATTAACAATGCTCGTGTATTATTTGCCACGGTCGACAGGTTAACAATCCCTCCTGTAACTGTAGCATCTGAACTCCACTCTACCAGGGCCTGCAATTAATTTGCTAAATTCTTTACTGAAAAAAACCAAAAGATCAGAGAGGTAGTCAGCACATCCACATCAACTCCAGTACCAATGTTGTCTCCAAATAGAACTGATTTTGACTAAACCTCCCAATTTCACCAAATAAACTGCAAAATCTTAGAAGAAATCATACACCAACTAAGCTCTTCTTCCTGCTGTCTCGATCTTTTACCCACAGCTTTCCTTAAGAAAGCTTTGCCTGTAATAACATCTGATTTAACACAAATAATAAACACATCCCTTTTGTCAAGTGTTTTCCCCCAGGCCCTGAAAACAGCAATTATCAAACCTCTATTGAAAAAGAGCAATTTGGACAAGCTGCTACTACAGAACTACAGGCCTATATCAAACCTCCCCTTCATCAGCAAGATTAATGAAAAAGCTGTGTTTCAACACTTAAACAACTTCCTAACAATAACCAACCGCTTTGATGTCTTCCAGTCAGGCTTCCGTGCTCACCACAGTACAGAGACTGCTCTTGTCAAGGTGTTCAATGACATCCGTATAAATGCAGACTGTGGAAGAACCACAGTGCTGATATTATTGGACCTTAGTGTAGTATTCGACACTGTTGATCACTCCATTTTATTAGAGCGCCTGGAAAACTGGGTCGGCCTTTCTGGTACAGCACTCAACTGGTTTAAATCCTTCTTGAAGGACAGGGACTTTTTTGTCAGTAGTTAACTGTACATCAGACAGCACAAAAATCTCATGTGGCGTTCCCCAAGGGTCCATCTTAGGGCCCCTCCTATTCAATATCTACATGCTCCCCCTAACTCAGATTTTAATAAGCAACAACGTAAGTTATCATAACTATGCAGACGACACAAATACGTGACGATGTCACCAGGTGACTATGAACCCATTCAAGCGCTGGGTAAATGCTTAGAAGAAATCAATGCTTGGATGTGCCAAAATTTTCTTCAGCTGAATCAAAACGAAACCGAAGTAACAATCTTTGGACCAAAGGAAGAGCGTTTAAAAGTTAGCACACAGCTTCAGTTAATACAGCTAGAAACCACCAGTCAGGCTCGAAACCTGGGTGTAGTGATGGACTCAAACCTGAACCTTCAGAAGCACATAAAGACAGTAACAAAGTCGGCCTTCTATTACCTAAAAAACATCTCCCGGATTAAAGGACTAATGTCTCAGCAGGACCTTGAAAAACTAATTCATGCGTTCATCTTTAGTAGAATTGATTACTGCAACGGTGTCTTCACAGGTCTGCCTAAAAAGTCAATCAGACAGCTGCAGCTGATCCAGAACGCTGCTGCCCACGTCCTCACTAGAACTAAGAAAGAGCACCTCACCCCGGTTCTAAAGTCCCTACACTGGCTCCCTGTAGCTCAGAGAATAGACTTTAAAATACTTCTGTTAGTCTATAAATCACTGAATGGCTTAGCACCAAAATACATTACAGACTTGTTGTCAGTGTATCAACCACCCAGACCTCTCAGGTCATCTCACTCAAATTTACTCTGCATACACAGAACCAGGACCAAACATGGAGAAGCAGCTTTTAGTTCTTATGCTCCACTAATTTGGAATAGACTCCCAGAAAACTGTAAAAGCGCCGAAACCCTAAGTTGCTTTAAATCAAGATTAAAAACTTATTTGTTTAGAGTGGCCTTTGACTGGGCCATCTAAGCATAATTAGTTAAGTTTTCAGTCCAATTTTCCTTTCATTTTCTTATCCATCATTCTATTCTCTTTATTTTTTATTTTTTTCATTACCTCTGTTTGATTTTATCATTTGATTTGTTTTTCTGTGTCTGTATCTGTTTATTTTATTTGTGATTGTATTGTAACTGTACGTATGTACAGCAATTTGAGTGTCTCGTTGCTGAAAAGCGCTATTTAAATAAACTTACCTTGCCTTACCTTACCTTACCTTAACTTACCTTACCTTACCTTACCTTACCTTACCTTACCTTACCTTACCTTACCTTACCTTACCTTACCTTACCTTACCCTTACCTTGCCTCACCTAAAAACTGCGGCCAACTTGACTGCTGGTAGCTGCTCTAGTAGTCACAGTGTAGTGGCCGTTTGAGTGTTCAGTGGACAGTATATATTTTTAGTCCCTTTACCATTTCCATGCAATAATCCTAAATATTAGCATATATCTTTAGACTGTTCTCTGCAAAGTTTACTATTATTGAAGTGCACATCTGTCCTAGTCATACTTATGTCTTTTTTTTCTAGAAATCATTTCACAGACTTAACAGCAACATGAGAACTTCAACTCTCAGTTAACATGCATGACGAAGGCAGAATACCTACCAGAGTTTGAAATAGACACCTGTCTGGGCTCATGATTGTCAATTCAGCTGGGTCGAGGATGGCCAGATTAATCTGTGATACAGCTGTCCATCATCCTATACAATCAGCTTTTTTTTTTTTTTATCTTTCATCAATCTGAGTTACTGCAGAAGTCTGATAACATAAGGTAAATCCCTTCCCCAGGGTGCCCAAAGAGGCTTGCAGCTTGTGCTGCATTTTTCATTTCCACAATTACCTTCAGAATGAGAAAGAAGGTGTCATATGTTCTGCAGGTGGACACATTGACTGCAGGATAGTAGCGATCCATCACAAGAAAGCTGGTCAGTTCATCCTATTGTATTATGAATCATATACAGCTGAAACCAGATATTTATATACACAATATGAAATACTCACATTGAAAACTAAATGTTTCCTGTTTTAACAAGGTTAGGATAACCCAAAACATTCCTGATTGCTAAATGCTAATTAGGTAGAAACCTTTTTCTTATTAGTTTCTTTAGAGTGAGACCTTACATACACTAAGATAACTATACCTCTAAACAGTTTGGGAAAGCCTGGTTGATGGTATCATGACTTTGTAAGCTGCTGATTAATTCAGAATAAGGTTGTTAGTCTGTGTTATCCTTGAATACAGTTTCCACATGCCCAAAGGTGTCACGTTTACTTTTCAAACATGCAAGTATAAACACCATGGGAATGCCTAGCCACCATGCTGTTTGGAAAGGATTTGTTCCTGTGGCACAGAGATGATCGCGTTTTGGTTCAAATCATGTACAATTCCCAGAACAAAAGCAAAAGATCTTGTGAAAATGCTGGCTGAAGCTGGTAGAAGAATATTATTATCCAAATTGAAACAACTCCTGTAATGACATAGATTAAAAAGCCACTCAGAGAGAAAGAAGCCATTATTCCCAAAGCAACATAAAGGGCCAGATTACAGTTTTCAGATGCTCTCGGCAAAAAAAAATCATAATTCTGGGAGACATTTACTGTGGTTTGATAAAACTAAAATTGCATTGTTTGGCCATTCTGACTACTTCTACATTTGGAGAAACAAAAGAGGATGCTTACAGGCTTGGGGGGTGCTTCACAATTGTGAAGCATGGGGTTGTCAGCAACAAGTTGTTGGGGGTTTGATGCAAGAGGAATTGATGCACTTCACAACACAGATCTCATCATGAAGGAAGATGATATGTCAGTATTGAAGCAACGTTTCGATACATCATCCAGAAAATTGAAGCTTGGGTTATTTGTCTAAAATGGACAATGACACTAAGCATACCCTCAAGTCAGTACAGAAAGATCTGTGTAAGTATGGTGGGCTACAAACTTGACTGAGGTACCAAAGGTGAGACAAAGTGTTTCCACAGAAGACTAAAGTCAAAATCTAAGTAAAGGCATGAAATTCCAAAGTTGAGTTCAAAGTTAAGGCATGGAAGTCTCGAGTCCAGTCAAAGTCCTAAACTTTTAACTCCAAGTCTGAAACAACTCATTTAACCAAATATGCAATTAAATATGAGTAATTAACTAACTGCAGCATGACAAACCTGCTTTTACAATATTATTGGAGTAACATCAGATTATTAAAATTACTCAAAGTACTTATAGAATGGTACAGTAATGTATATACTATACTGTATAAAAATGAAATTTGTTAGCAACTTCATTTTAAGACATGATGATGACGCTGTTAGCGGCCAGCTTGGATGCACTAACTTTGTTCATGGTTCAGGCTCAATGAGCAGAGACTTGCCATGTACACATTAGAACCTGTGACTTTTCTCACTCCTTGATTAAATTAGCGAGTAGGAAAAATTAGTTGTTCAGGTAATATTAAGCATATATTAGTTCCTTATTTAGAATTGATTCATCATTCTTTGTGTGAGTTTAAATGTCAGAAGGAAGTTAGCCGTTGTTGCCTCTAGTTTAGTTTTCAGCCTACATGTTTTCCTAGCTCAAATTTGTCTTTTTGATCATCTTGTAGTCTGTGCAAGCAAAGTTATTTATAGTTTTTCTCTGTTGTGTTAGATGTGGGGATTCTAAGAATTTACCAAAAACTGGTTGGAAATTAATACATCTATCTTTGACTCAAGAAATGTTTAAGTGACACTTAGTAAAATACAGAGGATCACCTCAATGAAAATGTATTTCATTTAAACAGGCAATTTACATATAAATAAATATATGTAGTTTTAGCAATATAGTATCATTAAACTTAAACTGTGAAACACTGCAAGCATCACATTTGCAGCATATTTTTAAATCCTAAATAATCAAGACATAGAACACATTGTCTTTGGGTGGCCCTCCTGCTTCACATGAATGGGAGTAGAAATATTAAAACTTATATATTTTGTTCATTCTTTTTTTAAGAAAAACCCATTTAATTATGACTTTAAGGAAAATAGCAAAGTACAAGCAGCGGGCTTGGTTTAGCAACAAGAGGAGAAAATATTGGCCATATTGGCAGCAGGCTGCATGAAAGTGCCTGTCCATCGTTACCCAACCGATATTTTTACTTTGTAACACAATTTCTATCTGGTGTAAGATACCAAGTCTTTCTGACCCAAAATGTTTGAGTTTAAGTGAAGTCATAAGTCAGCATCGTGAAAGTCTAAGTCAAATCCAAAGTATTTTTTGAAATCATCAAGTCGATGCTATATTCAGCAAAATTATTACTCGAACCCGCTCGATTCAAAGTCACATGTCTCAAGTCCACACCTCTGTTAGTTACACCAGAACTGTCAGGAGGAATGGGCCAAAATTCCAGCTTGTAGAAGCTTGTAGAAGGATAGCCATATCATATAGAAGATTTTACCAAATACCAAGGAATGTATGTAAACCTCTGAATTTAAAGAACGTAAAAAAAAAAAAATATCTCCAGAAAATCTCTCATTAGTCTGGAATTAGTCTGAAAGAGCAAATAGAAATAATTTGGTAATCCTACCTGACCTAAAACAGGAAAGGTTTAGACTGATTTAATGTTAGGCAGTGAGGAAACAAAGGTTATGTGTCTTTTTATAAAAAATAAAAAAAATGCATAAGTAGTATGCAGGAATATTTCTTCACTTCATAGTGTTCATAATCATGAACTTTCCACAGCCAACAATATTTGCCACAGGAGCTCTCCTGCATCTAGACGTCTTACCCCAGCAAGTGGCAAGTGCCTGTTCAAATGTGATAATTAATAAACCTCTCTTTCACCATATGTCATAAGCATAGGTATGCCATAAGCATAGGTAGTTAATTAAAAAGAAACAGGAGAGGAAGAAGACCTTATGAGTCTTTTAAGGGTTGGGATTTGGAGAGTGCCTATAAACCTCTTAAACAATAGCTGCATGAAATCTGTTGGAAGCACTCCTGTCATTTGGCTTTCTATGTTATTTAAGTTCCACTGTCAGACAAGTGGCTTGTGGTTGCTGCCAATAAGCACTTTAAACTAAATGCTAATCTTTCTGTCTTGTACTTTGCAGCTGCAGCAGAATGATAATATATGAAGTTGTAAACATTGAGTCTCCCATCTTTGACCCTCGTAGTGGACCCATTCTGTATCTATGATGGCTTGTGATGCATCTACAACGGCTATTTGAAGAAACCTTCATAATATGAGCTACAACAACATTTAATTTCCCTTTAGGATTAATAAAGCATTTTTGAATTGAGTTTTAGCATACTTGCTTTTATTCAAAGTGTCCGGATGTGCTTTTGCTCCAACCATTTATTATAAAAATGTTTTATGTCTCTAGACTGTAATATCTTCCTCATGTAGTCTGCAAACGTCGCACCTTGTGGATATTTTAGGTCTTTTTGTAGATCAGGGATATAATAAGGTCTGCTCTGTTTTATTTCAGAAGGCTTTAGTCCACCCAGAGCTGATGGGGTTATCCTCATATTAAGTTTTACTATATCTAAACATTCCCCAATAACAAACCCTGGATCACCAGTGACCTGAAGGACCTGCTTAACAAGAATAAAATAACTTCCAGAGAGGGAAACAGGGAATTTCTCCTTCAGAGGCATCTGCATACAAGCATTAAAAATGGAAAATAATAAAGAATTCACACTCCACTAAATCTGATTAACATAAAAAGTCAATCTTGGGGAAATGTATATATTTTATATACAAGGAAAAGTGCTCTGTTTGATCATTAATGGGTACTCTATCAATATAAATATACCAAAAAATGACTTGGTATTATAAAATTATATTTATTAAGTTAAGGTAGGTATTATAAAATACCTACCTTAACTTGAAATTTCAAAAGAATAAATAACATATTTACTATTCTGGTACTTGCAGTTATCTACCACATAAAATAAACACTTTTTATATGACTTTCAGCTGCCACAAACAAATAACAGGTAGCGTAAAATGACAGCGTGACTTGGCAAGAACATGTTGCAGTGAGCCTGCAGCTACAGCGGCCTTTCAGCAGAGCATTGCTGCTCTAAAAAGTCCGAAGCACACCTCAAAGTACAGTATGCACATTCTTAATAACCTGACTGCATAGAAAATTTCTGCACTCACTTACTCCGTTTACCGCTGCTGGTGGCGCAATGCAGCGTGAAACACCTGGCTTGTCCTTAGAAGGATGAATCAAGGCATCCCAGATAAAATGGTTGGAGCAAAAGCACATCCGGACACTTTGATTAAAAGCAAGTATGCTCAAACTCAATTCAATAATTGCTTTATTAATCCTAAAGGGAAATTAAATGTTGTTGTACCTCATATTATGCAGGTTTCTTCAAATAGCCGTTGTAGATGCTGATGGCTGTGGGCAGGAAGGACCTCCTGTAGTGGTCTGTCTTACAGCAGATCTGAAGGAGCCTCTGACTGAAGACACTCTGTTGTTGTACAACAGTCTCATGAAGATGATGCTCAGGGTTCTCCATAATGTTCTTCATTTTATAAAGAATCCTTGATACTTGATGACGTTCCACAAGTACGCAAGTACACAAGTACACACAAATACATGTACTGAGAAATGAAGTAAACTGGTTTAACCCTGTTTCTTAAAAGAATAAATATTTAGAATCGCTAGGAACCGGAATCAAAATGAGGAATCGGAACTGTTCAAATTTAAACGATGCCCAACCCTAGTTACCATGCCGTTACAGAGTAAATTAAGAGGTCCTCTGTGTTCCAAAGTATTCTAGAGTCAAATCTGTTAAACAGATGGCCTCAGGTGCAAAAACTGGGTTATCTAATAAGTAATAACAGCAAATCAACAATAGAATGGTTGAGAAAGAGAAGAATCAAGCTCTTACAACGCCACAGTCAAAGTCCAAACCTCAACTTGAAATTGTCTTTAGTGGTGCCCATAAATGAAGGACTGCAAATGTCAATAATACTAGATCGATGTTGTAGAGAAGGGTGGATAAAATATGCCTCCAGAGTCATACAAGAGACTGACAATGCCATATGGATGTAGTAATTATGAATATGAATATATTATTTAATATTTAATATTAATACTTTAATATTTTATTAAATATTTCGGTCTGTTAAGGGTTGTCCTGTGAATACCAGCCCAATAAGGCGGTGGTATTAGGATAAAATTGAAAAGGATGAGCCAAGCTCTGACATTGTTGAACAGCAAAACTTTTGTTAGGCAAAAATTTCTAATGTCAAATTTAACACATTAAATAAATTTATTGAATTTAATAACATTTTTCTATCTCTTCTAAAACAAATCTGTGTTGCTTTGTCCTTGGATTGTTTTATTAGATTTTTTTTAAATAAAAAAGCAAACAAGTAAGGACAGCTCTTTCCTAAGAAAATAAACCAGACTTTCATTAGCCCTTGATTATTCAAAAGTATAAGAAAACAAAATGTTAGATTAAAACAAACAAAGTTTATTTATGAAGGAAACTAAAGAAATTGATCAAAATTTGATAATTTACATCTAAAAACACATAAAATCTTATTGGGGAAACATCCTGCTGTACTTCTACACTGATATGGGCTGGGTTATATTTCAAGAATGAAAGAATGAGACATTCTTTGATGGAAATTAAAATTCTCAACTTCACACCGAACGCGGTTTCTGCGAAAGGAGCGGCCAATTTACATGTTATCCCAATGTAGAGGCGCGTTCAGGAGCGGATCGGCACGGCGCGTTGCGTTGCGAAGGACACGGAGGGCGCGGCGCGTAAGGTGCACCAAGCGAAGCGGGAGCGGAGCGGGAACGGAGCGATGGACGAGTTGAAAAATCTGAAGTTTTTCCTAAATTCGCGTCGCGTCAACCAATCAGGGACTGGATGTGGCTGTGACGTAGGGTAAAGGACCAAAGCGGAGAAGAAGCGGTTGTCAGTGAAGATGGAGGACCAGATCATAGTGGCGGTGTGCAGCAAGCCAGAGTGGTATGATTCAACTAATTACTTTTACCGAGACAAGTACAGAAAGGACCTGGCCTGGTTATGTTTAGGCACAAATATCTTATATTTAGGAGATGTGGACATTAAAAATCGGCTGTTTTTTTACTGAGCTGAGATTTATTTACTCACCGAAGACAGATAGACAGGCGTTCAGCAGCGGGGATACAGCGCCGGTAGACTGCGGTGAAGTTAGTTTGAAGTTGGATGTTCAAGCTCCGCGGAGTTAGCGGCATCTTGCTCATGGTTGATCCAATTCAGGCACTCAGATTTTCCACGATTGTTTGGTTCGGAAACTTACTGACGGTCCCTAGTGAACCACCGCCCATCAGAAGAGGGAGCAACAGAGAGCAGCTAGCCGAAATCTGGGTGCCTGACTCGGATCGGCCATGGGCTGGATGCCGCTGGCTCCGCGGAGCTTGAGTGTCCGGTGTCTGGCTTCGGGCTGGCTTCACTGCGGTCGCCGGTAGTTGGTGTCCCGGAGGCCAATTCGTCTCCCAACGCGGGGCAGCAGATCTTCGAACTGGGTCCTGGATAGACGGAAGTACCGCTGAAATCGACCATCATCCAGACGCAGCTCCTGGAGTAGGTGGTGGTACTCTCCGAACTGTTCCCGTCCCTGAAGAATCTGGTGAACCCAGGGACGTTGACGTCAGCGGCGTTTTTCGGCTCTCCACAGGTAAAACATCGTGATTATCCATGAAATTCATGTCCAGCATGTTCAGTTGAAACCAGCAGGCAGCGGATGGAAGCTCCTCCTCTTTGATGACGCGGGAAGCGTTGCCGCTTGTTGCCAAATGCCAACGCGGAGTTCACGCAGAATGTCAAGCGGGCAAAAGCACACAAATGAGGCGAAATATTCGCAGAATCCACGTTTGGTGTGAACGCACCATTAGAGGACTGAATTTCTAAACACACCAAAACTCAAAGTGAACAAATGATGTATCAGGCTAGTCCATTTTGACAAAATGTTATTGCAGCAACTCAAAATGGTCCTCAGTATTTTGCTTGGTCCCATGTCCATGTCTAGAGCAGAAGATCACTGAGCTCTTCAACAGTCTGAATGTGACACGGCTGCGCCAATACATATTGTCTCAGATGCTTTCCATATAATTTAGACCAGGCAAACATGGATCAATAGTATCAATTCTTTAATCCTCCAGGAACTATCTGCATAGTCTCAACACAAAAGGTTCCTTGTGGCAGTCAGGGTGATGTTGCCAGCCCAACAAAAGACTGTGTCCATAGAAACATCTGGATCCCCAAACCATTGTTAAGAACCAACAAACTGCTTATGCAGACCATGTTAAAGGCAGCATAACATTTTCCTCTGCTCCTATAGTCGCTTTCATGCTTGTCACGTGCTTAGGGTGAACACGCTCTCAATTGTAGAAAAAACAGGGCACCAGTGGTGGACCTGCAAGTTCTGGTATTCAATAGAAAATCCCAAATGAGCTCAACTGCTGGGCAGTGAGCACAGAACATTTTGTAGACATTGGACTCTCAGGTAACCCTGAAGTCTGTTTCTGATTACGTGGTCAAAGACATTCACACCAGTAGGTTCCTGGAGGTTGTTTTATGGAGCTCTAACAGTGATCTTTTTTTATTTGCACAAAGAGGTGGATGCTGGTCCTGCTGATGGATTATTTAGGGAAATATTATTTTACTAGATTGAAAACTAACAACCTTTTTGGGTGAATGATCTTTAGCAGGTAAACACGTGTTCTTAGCTGTTAGCGGGTGAAGCTAACAAAAGAAGCTGATCATCAGAATCAAACATATACCTTTAAAATACCATTAATAAAAGAGTTAAAATGCATAAGTGTGGACGGTGCGTTATGGTCGATCGTCTGTGTTTAAAATCACCCTTTAAATAAAGTTTGTTTTAACTTAAAAAAAAACCACAAAAACAGAACACATAAACTGAGCACATGTGCTGAGCAGGTAATCTGCTAGCACTAAGATGGCTGAGTTTCAACACAAACAAAACCAAATGTCATAAAACAAAAAAATTTTCGATTATTTCATTCTAAACTACTTCTCTCTGCCCAAAACACTACTTCTTACGTGAACCGTGTTGAGGAAAAATTGCCCGAGGCGACGAAGTTGAAGGAACCATCCACAATTAACTTGTAGCTAACCTCCGTAGCTGTGGGGTGGGGCGGCTCGTTCTGTCGGCCGGCCAAACTGCACGTTACCACTGTAACCACGGTGATGCGGTCCCGTTGTCCTTCCTTCAGACTGGGAAAACTACTCCACTTGGTGTTGTAGAGAGAGGGTCTCTGATGGGAACTCTCTGGAACACAGTTTGCTTCTGTAGACCTCAGAGAGAAAGTCAAGCAACGCTTGTCCCTTAATTACCCCCGTTCATAAATGAATACCAAATACACAAACAGCAATTCATTCCTACATAACTTAGTGCATATGATCGCAGGATCGTATAACACTCTTGGATCCAGTTTGAAGAGTTATGTCTGTTTGCCAGCAAAGAGACATTAGCGCGCTGTGTCTCTCCGTCCAGTTCCGCTGGGGGCCTGCGTGGAAGAGGTCAGTTTGTTGCAAAAGCTGTGTTTTTATTCGGACAGTGACGTCACGGGAAGTCCACTGTTACCCCGTTTCTGGCTGTGCTGGAAGTAGGTTAATACAATTTATTTTGAAAGTTCCAGAAAAGTTCTTATCATGTTGTCACCATGGCTGGGGTATCAACATGGAAAACAACTACTTTGAGCTATTTCTGCAACTTGTGTTTCTACAAGCTAATGATAATGTTTTCACTTTCAGCTATACTCAGCCATTAAAAAGGAATTGCACATCGAAGCAGAGGGTCTCATGACTGCTTGGTCAGCCAGCCACTGGAAGGAAAGCTGTCACAGATTACAACTGCTTTGTCCTGAGATGACACAATGTTTCGGGGTCCCTGTTCCCTAAGCCCAGAGCAAGCCCAGCAAGCCCATGGGCTGCTCAGTTGGGAATATGCCAAGCACCACAACTCCACACTCGGCCTGTTTTTTTCTAGCTAGCTTTCTCTAATTTATCATTTAATTCATCCCTATAACGCATGCAAAATAGCTATGAAACCATACCCTGCAAGTGGTCAGGATTGCTGCCTCAAACAGTACAAAGAAAGCACCAATCGACTTTCTGAGACAGGATGTGGTGTTCTGTGGATTTACAGTAGGAATTGCTAGTCATGAAGGGTTTTACTCATTACAAAGCAATGTTTCAAGTTAGTGAAACAAGTTACAGTGGGTAAATACATTTTCATTTTATAAGGTCAAAGACTACAGTAAGTTCAACTTCAGGTTGTATTTAGGCAACAATGCTAATAATCAGATCAAATATTTATGTTATTAGCTGTAACATTTTGTGGTTTACCAATGTGATGGGATGTTTCTGGTGATAAACATTTAGCAATACCAACTAAAGGCTTGCTAAATTCTTAATCCAGCAGTTTATCTAGCAGCTACAATAGCGCTTTGCAGAAATAAGATGGAAAAAGGGGAATAAATTGGTATTCATAAACTGCAAAAACTGACACACATCAGGGGAGTGAAGGCAGACAGCTAATAACCCATCATAATAACTGTGGCTGCCAAGGTGTTAGCTCAAACAGAGACGTTAAACCCCAGAGGACCATTTTCTACAGCCTCCAGATTCTGGCAGATGCCTGACACTTAACAGTGTGATGTACATTCTACAGACAAATCAATTCATAAATGAAAGGCTAATTGCCAGGAAACTCACAGTTTTCACCTGTTAGACCTGTTAAGCTCCCTGTTCCAACCAGCCACCCACCTACCCGCACACTAGCTGAATGACATGTCTACCCACAGCATAAAGTGAAGGAGCTAGCAAATGAACAAAATCCAATGACTTGTAAGGATGAATCAGATTTGTCTTCTATCTGACAAAGCAATACACATGAAGAAGGAGTTCAGATAGCCAAGGTAGTTTTTAACAGTCAGATAAGATGAGAAGACATCTTATTATCATGAAGACTCACCTAGTTTAGGGTATTTGAGAGGTAGCGGCAGCTACGGCTGAATCCAAATTAGTAATCCCAGCAAACATTTATATCCACTACATAATTAAGTTCAAGTTATTAATAGTATATTTACACAAGTCTACAATACAATTTTTGTTATAAATGTTCAAAAATCTGTCATTCTCCTGTCTTCGCAGGGTCCATCTGAACAGAGAAACTTTGTTCCCAGGAAACTATCTACATAGCATTAAAGATGCATAGAGCGGTTTTCTGTATATTTCTCTGGAAAAAGATTTTTTACCATCAACACATAACTTGACTCTTCAAACTCGAAATAAAATGTAAAAATTGATGAAAGCTGATAAACATTAGATAAAGTATTATTTATCAACCAATATCTACTAAATATAGATAAACTAAAGGGAAGAAACAAAGTAAAATAAACAAAAACAACTTATGCAATATTAAAACACACCTTTCAACCTATTTAATAATAATGAAAGAAAGAAATAATAACCAGGAAGTGAATAATAAAAATATAGTTTATAGATTCCAAATCTAATCGCCAGAAGCATGTTGGTTTCCCAAAAGTTATAAAGGAATTCCATGGTTTATTCTGAATTCTAATACTCTGATCTAAGAACAAAACTCTGGGAGGGGAATGGATTCAAGGAGAGGACCACCTTTGTGATCAGTTAATTTTGCCAGCACTGGACAGCTATCACAAGAAATGGAGATGAGATCAGTACCTTCATTAAGGCCTGACTGCTTGTAAATTCAACTCTCACAAAACCAAACTTGGTCTCTATATACACTACGGGTCAAAAGTTTTAGAACCACTTTCTCATTTTATGGTTTTCTTTATGTTTATGGCACTGAAAGCATTAAAAATGTGAATGAACACATATGCATTTATGAGGCAAAGGATAAATTGTAAAATAACTTTAATTATGTTATATTTTAGAATTCTTAAAGTAGCCGCCCTTTGCTACAATGACTGAAATATTAACCTTTAGCCGTCTCTCAATGAACCTCTGGAAAGTTCTTTCAAGACACTTTGGAAAACCATTTCAGGTGACCACCTCATGAAGCTCATAGACAGATTGCTAAGAGAGCAAAGCGGTCATCAAAGCAAATGGTGGCTATTTGGAAGAATCTAAAATATAAAAATGTTTAGAGCTATTTCACACTTTTTGTTTAATACATGATTCCATGTGTGTTCATTCATAGCTTTGTTGCCTTTGGTGAGCATCTACAATGTAATTAGTCATGACAATAAAGAGACCCATTAAGTGAGAAAGCATATCTAAAACCATTGACCAGTAGTGTATGTAGGGTTTAAGTACCTGTCTCTCAGCAGGGGAGTCCAGCACAACAGCTGTTAAATAAGCCTGGGGTTGCTCCAAGGCTGTCAGGTGGACATGTTCCGGTAGAACAGTCTGGATGATCAACTTTGGATCACAGCAGAACTGCATTGCTCAAATGAAGTGAAATACAACCAGAAATAGTTTGATGGGTTAGGCAGAGTAACCCTCCATAGGCAGAGTAACCCTACATGTTTGGAAAAATGTAACCTTACAACATTTTGAATCAAAGTTTACATAAAATAAATAAAACTGAACATTTAATGATCAACTCCCTTTTTGCTCCAGGAAAAAACGTATCTGATGGCAGGGAGTTAACTGACAACAGCTCAGCAGAGGAGTCTCTTTCCAGGGTGTTCTATTCAGGTGGGAAGTGGTGACCATTCAGATACAGAACTGGGCACAACTCATATGCCTAGTCCAAGAATAATGATATGAGATTACCCTATCTATCTTTATTCAGAGGTCTTCTCGTTTAGGTATCTGAGAGACTCTTCTCCACAAACATGTCACTGCTGCTGGACATAAACTTTGTAACTCTAAAAAGGTTTTTTTAGGAAATGAAAATAAATACAAAATCTTGTTTCTAAATGTAAATTCAGAGTCCTTGGTCAAAATTACAACCTCTTTCTTCACTGGAAATATCAATAAAATCACAGGCAGATGTGAGGGATGATCAATAGATTTGATTTTCCTCAGGAAACAAAAATTACTAAAAATTTAGATGCAAGGTTTTTGCCTGACAGCAAAGCTATCAGAAAATAATAATTAATCCCTGTAGCCATATAATATCTCTATGCAATGTCCAATGTTCCCTTTTGTTATCCTGAATTTTCAAACATGCAATAACTTCAAGGAATAAAATGCAGAAGGTTTGACATAACTATCAATCATTATTTAAACCCTATGGTTAATTATACTGTATGTTATTTTAAAGGTTTATGGATTCATAAAAAATACAATAAATAATAAACCCATTAAAATATTTCTAATTCTCATCTGACAGAAGTTTACCTGATCTAGCAGTGTCACAGACTCCTCATGTTTTGTGATACCAGGTCACCACTGCATGAATAATAAACCTATGGTCCTATAAGGCCACTTGAAGTGACCTGTCAAAGACAGTTCTGTAGGTTAAGATTCACACCTTAGGGGCATTGCGCTTTGTTCAATTTAAACCATTTACAAAAAACATTTAAAGTAGTACAGCAGCAGTTTTCTCTATAGTTTCATATGCTTTCAGATGTTTCTGAAGTGTGCACTACTAAACATGTACTCTAATTCAGTGCTATGGTATAGTCAAAGAGGTTGTCATGCTAGAAGCAACAGAATGCTATGCTTTCTTACAGAAACCAGGGCAACTGTATTTCCTGCACTCTGAACACTAATTGTCAGAGCATTCTTTGGAAATGTTGCACACTTAGACTGTTTACAGACAGTACAGACCACCCAGCCTCATGCTACAAGGCAATTTTCAAACACTTGCTGAGTAGCTATCAAACATTGCCTTCATCAAGGAGAGCTCTGTGCAAGGCAAGCCTTCCAGCTGTGGACTGACAATAGGAGTCCACTCACTCGAAGCAAACAAGAATACATGGACAGCAATCAATAAAGCTTCAATTCGCTCCAACTCACAAAGGCTGCATTTTATTATATTGCACACTGATATTGTGCAGCATATGTCTGCGTGTTAGGATATATATTGTGGTTCTCAAGAAAAACTAAGATATTTGTTCTAACCAGTACTGAGGGCATTGGTAACTAAAATGAAACAACATATACTCTAACAGGTATCGGAAATGGTCTTTAGCTAACAAGATGGAAGCGTCACTTCCACAGAGGCAAAGCAATGAATCAGTCTGACACAACAAGTAACAGCACTTGTTTGTGTAGTGCTATACTGTTTCTAATAACTGGAGGGATTTGTGCCTGCACAGACTCAGTCCATGTAAAGCTGTAGGTTCTGCCAACATACAGGGAAGTTTCTTAGACTAACTAATGAATAGAGTCGTCTCCAGTATACCTGTAAGCCAAGCCAAGCACACCCCTTCTTCAGGCCCACCTCAATCTCACCATTTCAGAAGAAAACATGAGCAACAGTCCTTTTACTGCTCCATACTACTCCCTCCAATCATGAAGTGCCTGGAGAGGCTAGTTAAGGACCACTTGATATTCAGACTACCTGCAACACTTGACTTTATGTTTGCTTATTGGCCTAACTACCTCAGTAGAGATGGAAAGTCTACACTTTGGTTGAACCCTGCATGTCTAAAAACAGTCTTATGCAGACGGTGTTTGCGAACTTAGGACAGTGTTCAGATCCAAACTCTCTTTACACTGATGACTCACTACTCACTACAAATTAGTATCATATTTTCCTTGTAAACAGAGTTCTTTAGTACGATAACTTAGCATTGTATATGTGAAAAAAAATATAGCAAATGCAGTAAAAACATTCAGTTTTATTAAATAGAATTTGCAGATGTGTCGATCAACAAGGTCAAGGTCGGTTTTCTGATCTTCATTTTTTCATAAAGCAAATACCAAACATATAAGAAAAGCATTCATTATACTTTTTTAGCCATTCTGTTATGAGTGCTTATTAACTATTTCTATTAAGAACAGGCAAACATCATGCTGCTTTGTCAGAGAGCCACTGTAAAAAAGGATTTTACTTATACTTAAAAATAAAGACTAAATGGTCATGGAGGTTGGGATTGAAACTGTTTTTGGAAATTGTATTTGTAATTAGTGTGGCTTGTCACGATGAGCAGTATTGGAGTGGACCCAAGTGCAGACAGGCATGGGTGAGTCAAGAAATATTTCACTAAATTAACAGAACAGAGCAGGCAGAGCTTGACTTAGCATGGCATGAACAGAAGTGTAAACCAACAACAAGTGAACAGAAATGAGGTGTATATATGGGGCATGGCACAGGGGAAGCAATGATACTGATTGGCATGGTGCAGGTGGACCGAATGAAGCTAATTGCAAACTCACTGTAGCAGGGAGTGGAAACAAGATACAAGAACAAGAATAATAAGAAACCAAGCTTAAGAAAAGAATGAAAGCACCACCTGGAAAACAATGATTAGAAGCAAAATCTAAAAAACAAATTGGAGAACATAATCAGAATCAGAGAGAAAAAAAAAAAAAAAACACAAACACCCTCAAATCATGACATGGCTAGCATGACTTAAAACCAGTGATGTTCTCTCTCGCCAACTCCACTAATCCTGCATTTCCACTAATCCGCTTTGTGGCACGGTGTGGAAACAATCATCTCATTTTGAACGAGACTAAAACAAAAGAGATGATTATAGATTTTAAGAGAAACAAGAATAAGTCAAAAACTATTTATATCATGGGAGAAGAAGTGGAGGTGGTGGAGGAGTATAAATACCTCGGTGTTCACCTGGACAACAGACTAGAGTGGAGATGCAACTGTGAAGCCATCTACAAGAAGGGACAGAACAGACTGTCAACTTTGAGTTGACTTATGTTTATTAATAAATTCTATTTTAAAAGAAATTGTGTGAATTCATTCTGTGTGTGTACATAATGTTGCTGCTCAATAATGCCAGAGCTTGGCTCACCCCTTTCAATTTTGTCCTAATACCACTGCTTTATTGGGCTGGTATTCAAAGGACAACCCTAAACAGATCAAAATATTATTTAATAAAATATTAAAGTATTAATATTAAATAATATATTCATATTAATAATTACAACAACAACGTACCTTTATCATTCAATGGCTTTTCTTTGTAATTACTTCCCACATTATAGATACATCCTGAAGACATAACTCTGAAGCAAAGTGTATGGAATTATGTAGCAAGCAAAACATTTTGAAATAACTCAAAACATCTTTAAAAGCCCCTCTTTGCTTTGATTACTGCTTTGCACTTTTGGCATTCTCTCAATAAGCTTCATGAGGTGGTCACCTCAAATGGTTTTCCAACAGTCTTGAAGGAGTTCCCAGAGGTAGGAATAAAAATAAAGACAGTTTATTCAATGAGAAGGTGTGTCCACACTTTTGTCTGGTATTGTAGTTATTTTGATAGGTCTTGTAAGTAATTTTACTCGTTATTCATTTAGCTTTGGTTGCCTATGAATTATGTGCAAATCTGCATTTTCTTCATTCATGCAGCATTGATGTCTGTTTCTCAGCCTGTAAAAGTAAAGCTTTCCTAAACTTATGAATGATTTGTAAATGTATTTCTGTAACATTATAATCGTGACATTGTACATCAAAAGGAAACTCATCAATCTGTTTGCATATAGCTTTTTTAAAACTCACAAAATGCAACAGTAACATAAGCCATTAACTGATCTAACAAATCCAAATTGGTCCCATCTGCAGGAGCAAATTACTCAGGTCTGTTGATCTTCATCTGTTTTGTCAGATACACGGTCACATGATGCTCTCATTGTCAACTGGAATGCAAAGTTGCCAGCAACAGCTCATCATCTAGTGAATTCAGAAGCTTTACACTGTGTTGTGGCAGGCCATGCTTCTACTAAACATAGTTTGTAAAACATCTCCTCTGTTTTGTTAGCTGTTTGAGGCTTTTCCTCAAACTGAGTTATTTAAACTAAACTAAACCGTTAATTTCAGGCATTTATCTGCATTGTTTCTCATCTTCTCTTTTGTTTTATTCAAATATTTTACTGAACTATGAGGTTTCAACATCCACAAGCAGGTTGTGTGCAGTTCTCTGTGTTTGCAACCTGGTTATGTACCATAGTTAAAATGGGGCCAAAAAGCTTTCACTTTTGATCAGTGCAGGTTGTTTGAAGCTGGATCTCCGTGTCTGAGCTCGAAAGGGCAGTAACAGTGACTAAACCAAGTGACATCAAGGGATGACATGAAACATTCATTGCGTTGATGACTGAAATCTAACCTTCTAAATGTTATGTAATGAAAATTTAGAATCAGATTCTGTGTCAATAGTTTAGATTAGAAATGCAAACTACAAGAGAACTTTTATTGAAGGTTAGACGCAATCACACTGTTGCTTTAAACTTACATTTGAGGTCTGTGACATGTTTTGCTGCTTCTTGCTGATTTTTTGTTAAACGGCCACCAACCAAGATTTGAACAGAGCAGTTCCTGCTTTCCTTTTGTTCCACTTCTGTTTGTAAAAAGCCTGGCTGTTTTGTATGTTTAATCCTGACAAGTCAAAGCTACAGGGCTATAAGCTGAGGCTGATGGCGGTGCTGTCTGGGTAAAAAATAAAAAAGGCTGTGAAAAAGTGTTTATGATATTGAATGCATTCCGAAAGTGTTTTTTTAACGTGCCTGTTTACATGTCATTTTATTTGCAATGTTTTCCCCTCACTGACAAACACAGACAATATATCCTTGTCTGGCACACTGAAATAAAGCAGATGCATTTCTTGCAAAGTCTGGAAAACATGTTGCCTTTCAGGTCGAGATTTTTAGTAGTAGATCGAGTAATTGTTTGGAAGCTGAATTTAACAAAATTTTCCTTTTAAACTCCACATAGTTAGAATTACACTGTGACAAGAGAGTGGGTCGACTTTTAACGTAATGTGGAGTTAGAGCTATGCATTCCAGGTGTGTACTAAAGTAAACTTTTTTCCATCAGTGTTCTTGATTTAATGTAACTTTTGCCATTCACACTCATTTGCCAGTTTACTGCTTAACTTACACCAATTTACAGTCATATTCAGTAAATTAGAATATTATAGAAAAGTTCAAGTCCATTTCAGTAACTCAATTCACTAAGTGAATAACATTATACAGATTATTTAAACATAGATGTTTTAAAGCCTTTATTTCTGTCAATTATGATGATTTTCCACATACTGCTAATGAAAATATGACTTCAGAAAAGAATATTACATCAGACTAATAAAAAACAGCTAACAAAAATGTGGGCTTAAAGAAAATTATGTTTATTACCTGCTTAAGTGGTAATTTAAAGGTTATTTTCAAAAGGTACTTTTAATCTGACAAATGAGCCTCATCAGAAGACATATTCTTATTTATTGAATATGACAGTAATTGTTAACACAAATATTAAATCAGCCAATCATATGACAGGAACTCAATGCATCTATGTTGCCCTGGTCTGATCAGCATATATATGTTTTGAGAGCTGCCCCAAATGACATGATGCTAAAAAGGAGCCCCATCATTCTCCAGAGATCACCATTTTGAGTTATACAATAACCTGATCAAAGTTCAATGAGAATGATTTAAGAAATAATAGGAAGGTAAGATATTGCTGTTAAATATTTTTAGGGTCAGTTAGTTGTGTTTTTTAATTTAGGGCACACCAGACACTAAATCTGTTCACTTAAGATGACATTAGCCTTTAACCCGCTAAGTAGTTAGCATAAACTAGTGCAAGCTATGTTCAAAGTTCACGATTAGACCAAATATCTGGTCATAAAGTCAATATACATAGTCTTGGATGCTTGGATTTTGGATATTTAACCAAAGATGCAATAAATGCATAAAAATGTTTTTTCAAAGTTATGACTTTCTGACATCAGAGAATATACACGTTTTTCTTGTAAACGTGAAATTAATCTAGAGTTTTCTGAGGGAAATTTACTCTTCTGTTTTTATCTTTAATCCACAATGGCACTAATACTCTGTTGTACATTTAGGAGGATTTTAAGGAACTAGCAGATTCTGCAAAGTGACTTCTTTTTTTAAAGCTTTTTTTTTTTTGCAGCACTAGTGGCCTTTATTTTCCATTTTTCAACACTAGGTAGACAGATAAGAGGGCAAAGAGAGGCAGAGACATTCAGCAAAGGTCACTGGGTCTGAACCCAGGACAGCTGCATTGAGAACTATAGCCTCCGCACATGGTCGCGTGCTTCACCCCTACACCAGCAGAACCGCGACACAAACTGGTTTCTCATAATTACAAGCCAGCAGACGAGAGGAGATGATTCACCTATTTCCCCCACAGGCTACAAATTGAAGATGATTCCAACACATGGCCAAGATTCCACCTGGAGTCAAATGCCCCTGTGCCCTGAGTAACAGCTTATCTCTGTGCAATAACAATGTCAAAGAAAATTGTGCACCTGACGCTCAGCCTATTCTCCCTTCCAACAAGATCCCAGTTTCCTAGCATCATGTTGTCTCTCCCACAGCAAAGGGGAAAACACCTATACAGATTGGGAGGAGAGAAAGTGAGTTTCTAGAAAATATTCGCATGCCAGAACCAAAAGAAGTATGCTCAATGTTGGCTGTAAAAAAGAGAGCCCTAACCTATCCTTAAATTAAATAATAAGATATTGGTGCTGCTGTTTGCTTCCCAGTAAACTCTAATTAGCTCTGCAGAGGGAACGTGGAAGCAGCCCATCCTCTGGGCTCAGTTAAGGTTTGGATTAGCGGCTGCTGCTGAGTCCGCCATGTGTGAGGCTCCGTCTGTTCAGCATCTGGCAAGAGACTTGTTACTAGCTTTAATTTTTAAACCGAGTTCTCTTTACAGAAGGGGAGAGAAAAAGAAAATATTAATTACTAGTTATATACACACTTATGATGGGACAGCATTGTTGCAGTCTGTGCCATTCAAAATAACTACAGTAAAATAGGTTACTGCAGAGCTTTCATAAAAAAATAAGGGTATTATAAAGTACCACAAGACAAAGATTCTAAAGAGGAAGAAAGAGGTCATCAAGCTGCTGATCAGGGGTTGACTTTATATTTTGACTATCACATGGACACATGGAAAGCTAGAGCAGGCGTTAGTTACAGAAACTTGTAAAAATATTTGAAAAACCACTTGATGAAAAACCACTTGATGAAAAGAGAGCAGAGGAGGGATACGCTGAATAAACGTGGCACAGCAATGAGACACCAATCCCCTCGTCTCGATGGTCCGTCTCTGTCATCGTTCTAAGAACTTGCTCTGCGGTCAATCAAAGAGCCATTCAACCTTGGAGAATTCCACGCCTGGCACCTGGGCTCTCACAGGCACACAGGTAAGGCTGAGATGCTTCTATTTGTGGCTTAACTGCGAGCCTGAAAACGTTGTTTACTCTGTCACTGAATGGACACTGTGCCTGCTGTTCTATTTAAGCTGTCAGGCATCACAGCCTCAAAACAGGCCCAGCTGGCTGGCTATGAGCCTTTCACAGTAAGATTGATGAGGGGACGCCTGGCAGAGTGAGCGAGGAACGGGCCTTTGTGTTGTGCTGTATGTATACATCATTTTCCCTCATTCCACAGGAGAATCGGCAGCAGCAGATTAAATGACAGAATTAATTTCCTTCACACCGTACACATGTTCTAGTGAATTTGCGTAACCACTCAGTGTAACCTGGAATTAATTATGCATACTTGTATTCTATTGCTGCAAGTGTAACCTAGCACTGTGGCCAAAGCTAATTGATATCTCCCTGCATTAAAATCCTATTTTATCATCATGCCAAGCAGCAAACATTTTATGCAAACACTTTTTTACAGCACTGTAAATAACTGTGAGTGCAAAGCTAAAGATGGTTCACATTTTTGTGATTTATTGCATTTCAGTCTATTACAACAAACTCCTTCCTGCCACCTCTTGCTATTTCATATACTGCAACTGCTAACTCAATTTGCATTATCTGAAAATAGTGCCACTAATCTGTGATCTAAATTCACACAATTTCTTAAAATACAAGAATTTATTAACAAAAAAAGTCAACTCAAGGTCAGACATATTTTAATTAACAAACTCTTTACTATACTAGAACAATTCAACTAAAACTACCAAGCAAAATGAAAGAATAATTATGACAAATGAAATATGTACAGTATAAACAAAGGTCGAATGGTTAAAAACCATCTTTGATTAATAAAGTGATGCAATATTACTATTCAATGTTATTTATGTTAGAGAACCAAGGATTATCAGCAATCAGGAAATGAGTTGGTCTTAGAACTAACTTTCACAATAATTGGTATACCTTCAAACAACCATTCACAATGCAAGATCAGATAAAACATTATTTAAATGAAATAACATTTTAAAGAATCAGAAACCAACCTTCTGGATAATTAATTCTCATTTGAGTTTACTTTGCTGTTTATTTAGTACAAAAATACTTAAGGAAATATTGTTTTAAAAAGGGGACCAACAACCTTTCTGGATAAATGATTCTAAACTAGCCCTCACCTGGCAACAAGGAACACCTATGGACTCATAAGATGGCGGTGCTAGCCGTAAGCAGTTTAAGCTAACAAAGGAAAGCCTATAGCTTCCCTAAAGTCAAACAGTTACCATTAAAATACTATTAATACAAGGATTAAAATGCATGAGCATTGACAGTGTGTTAAGGCCGATCTGTGTTTAAAACCACTCTGTAAATAAAGTTGTCTTAACTTTAAAACACAACACAGAACACATAATTAGCCTCAGGCTGAACTGTCTACTCACCTTACCTGAGCAGATAGCCTGCTAGCACTTGAGTAGCTGAGTTTTCTCAACACAAACAAAACCAAACATCATGAAATAAACATTATTTAGATTATTTCCTCCTAAACTGATTTTCTCTGCTTAAACACCACTTCGCATTTGAACCATGCTGAAGAAAAGAAGGTGGGTCCCGTGGGCGCTGGTCTGGATAGTTGTCCTGATCATCCAAGCATGGACTGAAATGTACAACAAAGGCACATTGCGGCTACTTCAGTGACTGCTATGTGCACGGGGTAGCTCTCACTACCTGGACGTGCAAGCAGGAAAGTGCAATGCTGCGGTCCCAATGCCTTCTTCTCCAGGCCATGGGTAAAACAGCTTTAATTAGAGACAACGTCTCTGCTAGGAGCTCTCTGGAACACAGGATACTTCTGTAGGCCTCAAAGACAAGACAGGCAATGCTTGTCTTATTGCTTCTTTCGTATGAATGCTGGAGTCTTAAACAAAGGGTATTAGAGCATCAGATCGTAGTCACTGTGGATCCAAGTTTAAGAGTTACCCCCAAATTCCACATGCTTCGTTACTGCTCAGTTCCGCACACGTCCGACTGACGGAGCAACTCCGTTATGTTAATTAATGAGAGCGGTTCCACATTCTCCATTACTATTCTGAACGTCACCATCGATGGACTCGCTCTCCATTGTACTCCATCAAATTATGGAACAAGTCCAATTTTCTGTTACGTTTGGGTCCGTCTGGCTATAGACGGGTCAAGTTCCATAATTTCAATCTTAGCAAACAGGAAAAAAGAACGCCAACAACATTCGGTTTGTCAAAGTTAAATAGAGTAAAGACAGATCATTAACCACAAATTAAATAACTGTTTTTCTTTATATTCACAATAAGGTCAACCATTGTATTTAAATATTAGATGCAAATTACTCTTTTTGCACCAAATAAGGAAGCAGATTTGCCATTTAAACATTCGATTTGAAACGTAGTAATCCTCTCCAAATAGATTTGCATCCTGCTTGTAATTACGATGCTAAATAAACAACGGCTAAACTTAAGTGCATTAGCTTTTTTATGGTGTATATTTTAGTGATACCCAGAAAACACATTGTCTAATCATAAATATATAAATCAATATATTTATTTTATGTTTATATTATGTTTTATTCTGAAAGGCTTACATTTAACAACTGGTACTGCTTGCTCATGCTCTCTTTGGACTCCAACGAACTTGGACCGGAGCTCGACAGACGGTCTGGAATGAAACAGACACGTACCGGAGCGGAGCAGAGGATGAGGAATCTGGGGGTTATCGCTTTTCGCCTGCAAGGAGACATTCGCGTGGAGTGTCTCCCTTGTCCGGCTCTCGCTTGAAATCCGTGTGGTAGAGGCCGCCATGTGGGAACAAGGCTTTTTTGTCCAGACTGAATGACATCACGGAGAGTCAGCTATGACAACTTCTCTTTCTGGGCTGGGTTAGGCATAGGTTAATGGTGCGTTCCAATTGTACTCGTAAGTCCAAATTTCCGGCCTCCGAGCAGGAAATTTCAACTGGAATGCCCATGTCCATCTCTGATCCACCCCACGACTGTAGAATC
Organism: Girardinichthys multiradiatus; assembly: GCF_021462225.1. Taxonomy (NCBI): domain Eukaryota; kingdom Metazoa; phylum Chordata; class Actinopteri; order Cyprinodontiformes; family Goodeidae; genus Girardinichthys; species Girardinichthys multiradiatus. The sequence continues at coordinate 43,513,185 of NC_061804.1, read as the reverse complement.
ATCCAAGTATTTCTGCAGATGACAGCAGTCTGTCTTGTACTGAAAGTCTGAGGTGTACAGAGTAAAACGGAATGGTGAGAGTACAGTACCCAGTGGTGCTCCTCTGCTCCTAACTAACACAACCCTTTAGTCTCACAAACTGGTCTGCTTGTCAGGTAGTCTTTGATACAGGAGATTGTTGAGGCCTCCACCTGAGTCTTCTGGAGTTTCTGGAGTTTGATTGTGTTAAATCCACTGGAGAAATCAAAGAACATGATCCTCACAGTGTTGCTGGCTTTGTCCAGGTGACAGTGCATTTGTTGAAGCAGGAGTATGATGGCATCTTCAACTCCAACTCTACAGCGATAAGCAATCTGAAGGGGGTCCTGATAGTTTATTGTTTGCTTACTCAGGTGGGCCAACAGGAGTCTCTCTAGGACTTTCATGATGTGGAATGTCAGGCCAACAGGTCTATAGTCATTGAGGACTGATGAGTAAGTTTTCTTTGGTATCGAAACAAGACAGGAGGTCTTCCACAACACAGGAACCTACTTCTTGGCCAGGCTTAGGTTGAAGAGGTGCTGCAAAATCCCACAAAGCTGCTCTGCACAGATCTTCAGGACTCTAGGTCTGACATGATCTGGTCCTGCAGCCTTATTCCAGTTCAGTCTTTCCAGTTCACTTTTCCCCTGACTTCTTAAGATACACAGATGGAAGGGAGAGACGAAGGGAGCATCAGCAGCTTCTAATTTGGTTAAAGACATACATGTAGAAGCAGAAAGGTCCATGGCTGATTTCCAGCTTATTCTTGTACACCTCCTTGCTGTCTCTTATCTTGACTTTAAGTTGCTTCTGTATACTCCTCAATAATTCTCTGTCTCCCTTTCTGAAGGCTCTTTTTTATTGTTAAGCAGGTCCTTCAGGTCACTGGTGATCCAGAGTTTGTAAATGGGTAAGCATTTCACTGTTCTGGTGTGGATGGTATTATCCACACAGAAGTTTATATAGCCGGTGACACACTCAGACATAGCATTGATGTCCTCTCCATGTGGCTGGAACAGCAAGTCCCAGTCTGTAGCCTCAAAGCAACCTTGCAGGGCTTCTTCAGCTTCCTGTGACCATATTCTCATAGTTCTCTTTATTACAGGTTGTCTCTGAACAATGGACTTATATTTAGAGCAGAGAAAAAAAAATATTTTTATTTGGTTTGCCTAGAGGAGGTCTTGCTGTAGAGATGTATGAGTCCTTGAAATTTGCATGAAAAAAATCCATTGTTTTGTTTTCTCTGGTAGAGCAGCTGACAGACTGTTGAAACATTGGAAGTGTAGCAGAGACGTTTCAACGCTGTTTACATGTACGAAATACTGCATAAAACACTGTTATTATCATTGTTATTGTTGTAGCACTACTGCTACAGTTGCTAGCAATACAAACAAAAACAAGCAGAAAACTGGAACGCAACAACTCTTACTAGCCAGTTCCGACTTCCGAGGTTAATGGAACACAGCACAAGTGTGATTTTAACAAGGTGCAGACAAGTTTATACCAGCATCTGTGTACAGTTCAGAGTCCATGTTCCATTCATTTTTTAATACATGGCTGGGATCCCAACACTGTACAGTGAAATACAATAGTATACTGTAGTGTTACAAATAAAAGGGCCGCACACTGACTTAATTACCTTAGCTTGGACACCTAGAGCCTCAAACATCACTGTTGAGTGAAAGATTAAACACCAAAGAGAGCAGGTCTACACTTAAATACAAAAACTAAAAACAACACATTTAAAAAATGCTACTTAACACAGGAATCATTTACAAAAATATTATAAAATAACGCTGAACATCAAATATTTAGATAGATGTTGTTAAAAAAAAAAAAAACAATGGGTGTGTTTATTTGAGTAAAACCATGAATCTAGCCCAGAGCAGCAAAGTTGCGAAGGCACCATTACATGTGCTTGATTAGATCATTGAATTCCAATTGATTAGAGGGCTATGAACCATCTGCCACCTTTTTGAGGGCTGTGCAAAGAGATTGATGATGTTTATCAGTTTCTATAAAACTCCAGAGGTGGCTTCACAGCTAGCTCATAACTGGCCTTTAGATCAATATCTTTACAACAGACAAGGCAAAAATGATGGAAGCATGCTTTCAGCATGTGTGTGTGTGTGTGTGTGTGTACTTGAACTGGGGTCTGAAATTGAAGCATCTGCTACCAAGCACACCCCATTCCAAGGGTGGAAATGGCTTTCAAAAAACCCCAATAGGTCTGCTGAAAATGACTGTTACCAACTGGACGACCGTGAAAAATTAGAAGTTATACTTGGTTTTCACATATGACTTGGAAGTTAAAAAAATTATATCTAGCAGAATGTATCAGGAATGCTACTGCTTGTTAAAAAGTGGCAAATCCTAAGAGTATGTATAGAGTAACTCTTAAGGTGCATTTAAATTTAAATCAATTTAAATCTGACACTTTTCTATGCTGTTCTCATCTTATCATTAAATTATTATTTATTCCTATTGAATCTGCATTGACTCTCACTGAGTCATTGTAAATTACTTAAAGACACTGCACAGTTAGATAAAAAACAACCTGCTTACTATCTCAGCTACATAGTATTAATCTTATACTTATCGCTTACATTTGTCTGTCCAATTTTTAGATTTAAATCTGTATCTCTGTTATCATTGCCTAAGCACTGTCTATGTAGGCTGCTAATTAATTACATTTCCTTAGCAGCGGCTACTGTGCACAAAGTATTGTGAGGGACAAACCAAAGCGATTCTTCACTACCAGACTGTATTTACCTGGCAGCAAAATGTATCTATAGATAGCTATGTTTTGCATGCAGATTATTTTTAATTAAAAGATTAAATGATATCAGACACATATCACCTGTCATTTAGTAATGTTTATATGGAGAAAATAACCTTTTAGCTTCATGAAAAAGCTTCAATGCAATGCATTTTAAACTGATATGCATATAAAGGCAAAACAGTTTAAGAAAAAAGCAAGTTTGTGACTAAAATGATTTATACTAAGGTCTCTGTCAACAACGTTAATCAATGGTAATTATAAATAAGTAGTGGTACATTTAAAGTGAGCAATGTTTTACTTTAAATAAGGTAACTGACTTCAGTTCTATGAAAAAAACTGTTTTCTTTGAAGCCTTTCCATGATCGGCTTGTGTGTTTATTGTGTTTCTTTGTTGTTTAGAGTGTTGAGGTTTGCATTTTAGAATCCTTTTTAGTAACTTAACTACAGAGACCTGTAGTCTCTGGAGGGTAAAACTCTTTTTCAGAAATGAGTTATATTCACAGCATCAGACTGCTTCCATTGTAAATTCATAATAATCTGTCACCTCCAGCACAACATAAGTCTGGTTACCAACTATACAGTGCCTTGCAAAAGTACTCGGCCCCCTTGAACTGGTCAACCTCTTGCCACATTTCAGGCTTCAAACATAAAGATATAAAATTCAAATTTTTTGGGAAGAATCAACAACAAGTGGGACACAATTGTGAAGTGGAATGAAATTTATTGGATATGTCAAACTTTTTAACAAATAAAAAACTGAAAAGTGGGGGGTGCAATATTATTCGGCCCCTTTACTTTCAGTGCAACAAACTCACTCTAGAAGTTCAGTGAGGATCTCTGAATGATCCAATGTTGTCCCAAATGACTGATGATGATAAAAAGAATCCACCTGTGTGTAATCAAGTCTCCGTATAAATGCACCTGCTCTGTGATGGTCTCAGGGTTCTGTTCAAAGCGCAGAGAGCATCATGAAGACCAAGGAAAACACCAGGCAAGTCCGAGATACTGTTGTGGAGAAGTTTAAAGCTGGATTTGGATACAAAAAGATTTCCCAAGCTTTAAACATCCCAAGGAGCACTGTGCAAGCAATCATATTGACATGGAAGGAATATCAGACCACTGCAAATCTACCAAGACCGGGCCGTCCCTCTAAACTTTCATCTCGAACAAGGAGAAGACTGATCAGAGATGCAGCCAAGAGGCCCATGATCACTCTGGATGAACTGCAGAGATCTACAGCTGAGGTGGGAGAGTCTGTCCATAGGACAACAATCAGTCGTACACTGCACAAATCTGGCCTTTATGGAATAGTGGCAAGAAGAAAGGCATTTCTCAAAGATATCCATAAAAAGTCTCGTTTAAAGTTTGCCACAAGCCACCTGGGAGACACACCAAACATGTGGAATTAGGTGCTCTGGTCAGATGAAACCAAAATCAAACTGTTTGGCCACAATGCAAAATGATATGTTTGGCGTAAAAGCAACACAGTTCATCACCCTGAACACACCATCCCCACTGTCAAACATGGTGGTGGCAGCACCATGGTTTGGACCTGCTTTTCGTCAGCAGGGACAGGGAAGATGGTCAAAATTGATGGGAAGATGGATGGGGTGAAATACAGGACCATTCTGGAAGAAAACCTGTTGGAGTCTGCAAGAGACCTGAGACTGGGACGGAGATTTATCTTCCAACAAGACAATGATCCAAAACATAAAGCCAAATCTACAATGGAATGGTTCACAAATAAACGTATCCAGGTGTTGGAATGGCCAAGTCAAAGTCCAGACCTGAATCCAATCCAATCTGTGGAAAGAGCTGAAGACTGCTGTTCATGAATGTTCTCCATCCAACCTCACTGAGCTCGAGCTGTTTTGCAAGGAAGAATGGGAAAGAATTTCACTCTCTCGATGTGCAAAACTGATAGAGACATACTCCAAGCGACTTGCAGCTGTAATTGCAGCAAAGGGTGGCGCTACAAAGTATTAACGCAAGGTGGCCGAATAATATTGCAGGCCCCACTTTTCAGTTTTTTATTTGTTAAAAAAGTTTGACACATCCAATAAATTTCATTCCACTTCACAATTGTGTCCCACTTGTTGTTGATTCTTCACAAAAAATCAGAATTTTATATCTTTATGTTTGAAGTCTGAAATGTGGCAAGAGGTTGAAAAGTTCAAGGGGGCCAAGTACTTTCACAAGGCACTGTATGGTGGACCTATAAATTGCTGGACTGCATATAATTCATTATATTATGTATAGTCAGCAGACATTACATCAAAACAGAAGTCTACTGAAAATATTTCCAGATGTAACTTTACTGAAAACAAACTTTGTAAAAACAAGAATATAAATTCATGTCCTATTAACAGTATGAAGAGCATATGACGTTTATGATGACTATAAGCTTAAAGGTTCACCAGATCATAGGTGGTCTTTGCAGGATCTGGAAGAGGTCTTTTGGCACACAGTGGGCTCCCCATTACACTTTCAGTTTTACTACTTTCCCTTTTAGTTCTATAATTCAATTTCAGTTCCAAAATTCAGTTTCTCGTGTCACGCATCCACAGATTAATCAAACAGATTCACTGATTCACGGATGTCATTCACTATTGCTGTGTCCAAATTCAGGGGCTGCCTCCTTTGAAGGTTGGATTTGTACGCCGATTACATCATGGTGAGGCAACGAAGGCTATCCAACTTTGAAGGCTTCTCGAAATGTATCCTTCTTATCCCCGGATTTGAAGGATGGGTCCAGTGTATCCTCCGTGGCCCACCCTATCCCATGATTCATCGCGGGTCAAAGTAGATTGTTCAAATGAAGGTAGCAAAGGCCGGAGGAGAGCTGTGAATAAAATTGGATATATTGAGCATTCTGTGAAACAAACTGAACTTTTACAATGTTTTTAGATGAGAATGTAGTAGTGTAAACCCGAAATATCTGATTGGTTTATTAAGATATTGCTTAATTGCACAGGTGCTTCGAAGTGTTCGGTGATGTCCGCTCCTGCTGGCCTAAGATCCAGTTCGCCTCGCCAGCTGTCAGCTGACAGGGCGGTTGAGGTGCTCTAAACTGCTGACTCCCGGCACGTTGTTTTCAAGCTCCTGCTGGGTTTTCCCCAATGATTGGAAATTAAACACAGATATAATACAATCAGATGATATCTGAAGTTAATGTTTGGTTTATTTATTATTATAATTGTATTTATTATTTTAAGATCTTTTTCCGGCACTCGTAGCCTTTATTTTTCTATAGTTTTTTTGACAGTAGGCACACAGCAAATGGGAGAAGAGAGAGGGAAAGACATGCGGCAAACATCATTGGGACTCAAACCCAGGACAACCACGTTGAGGACAGAAGCCTCGGTAAATGGGTTGCGTGCTTTTATTATTGTGCTCTACAAATAAACTTTGATTTAAAGATTTAAACTTTGTTCCTAAAGTTAATATGTTAGTGTTTATGTTGTTAAAAGTTTTAGAAATAAATTAAACAAATGGTATTTGTCATCAATGTATTTTATCCATAGTGTTGTATTTTTATATCTATTGTTACGTGTCCCCTACTCCCACGTTTATTTGCTTTTTGTTACGTGTCCTCTACTCCCACTTTTATTCGCTTGTTTTTGTCTTTGACTAGCTCAGGGAGTAGAGCAGTAACAATAACCGAACACAAACAAAAACCAAACACATACAGGGAAAATACGGCCACCTGACAGAACACATAGTGAAGTTGATGGGGGCCTACCTGCAACGTCAGCTTGGCGTTCCTCCAGAGGCTGGTGATGAGTCGAGGATAGGCAGCCTGTGCAGTCCACCGTGTCAGTCGCTCAGTGCAATAATTTCTTTCTTTCGCTTTTTATATATCGCAAACAACAGAAAAGGAATACTGTTGTCCCACTCCCCAGACTGATCCACACAGTAGGTCTTGATCATAGACTTAATAGTTTCATGGTATCATTCCAGTGCCCCCTGTGACTGTGGATGGTACACAGATGACTTAAAATGCTTGACCCCTAACTCTTGCACTTTCTGAAAAACTCTTGCCATAAAGTTGGAGCCCTGATCAGACGGTATCTCTCTAGGAAGCCCAAGCTGAGTGAAAAACTTCAGAAGGCAGTCCAAAACTGTTTTTGAGCAGATGTTGCGCAGAGGGAAATAGCGTGCAACTACATCCATTACTGTTAACAGATATTGGTGTCCCCGCTTTTTGGTAAGGGGCCCACACAGTCTATTAATATACAACTAAATGGTTCTCCGAAGCCTAGAATTGGAATCAGTGGGGCAGGTGGAATGGTTTGGTTGGGCTTTCCACCCAGCTAACATGCATGACAGGTCTTACAAAAAGCTACCGCATCCTTTCGGATTGTGGGCCAATAGAAGTGCCTCATAATTCTGGCTTTGGTCTTATTAATGCCCAAATGCCCGGAAGTAGTAATTTCATGAGCTAATCTCATAATCTCTTCCCTAAAGCAGAGAAGTACAATCTGATGATATACCCTAAATTCCTCAGCAACAGAACATTTAGGGTCCCTCCACTTTCTCATTAAAACTCCGTCTTTAACATAAAGCCCTACTGGTTCTTCTACCACATCTTCCAAAGTACCAGCATTAGACAATGACTCACTAACAAAATGATCACACTGTTTCCTAATGAAGTCTTCCTTACTGAACCTCTGTTCATCCAAACCACTCTCAGCGAAGAAAGTTTTAGCAAGAATTACTTCTTGTTCTCCCTGATCTCTCAATATCTCTTTGTGTTGTTCCTCACTGACTTGAGACTGCAAACTTAATTTTTGAACTGAAAGTTAAAGTAGTCAAACTGAATTTTTAATACAACAAAATACATTTTCAAAGCAAATGAAATCCATTTCAAACCATTAAATTCAGTTTTAGTTTGGTGAAATTAATTTTCAAACCAATGTATTTAATTACAAATTATGCAAATACAGATTTAGAGCAAAGTGTACCGGAGTCAAATTCCTTGTTTGTATGCACGAACTTGGCAATAAAGCTGATTCTGATTCTGATTTAGTTTGAGCAATTCAAATTCAGTTTTTGATGGCACAAGTTTCTGCCCATACTTGGCAGTCTTGCTGCTATGACAACTGCACCATGCTCAGCCCTGGCTACACCTTCACAATGGCTGTGACTACCAGTCTATGCTACCCACTTGCAAATGAATCATAACCATACTTGGGCCCTTGTACATTAAAAACAGGATGCACTAAACATGCTGCTGGAGTAAGGCTCAGAGTCATTAAAAAGGGTACACAGCCCCAAATCATCCCAGGACTCATCAGCTCTTTGTATGATTGATAGAAAAAGTCATTTCAGGTTTAAAAGCCTTAGATCAATTCACAAACACAAAGACATTTTGGATTTGTGTTTGTGATGTGCTAAGGTGAAGGTGTGAAAGTGAAATTGTAGAGGGAAAACCTACTTAGTGATTATTTACTGTATTCCAATTTGCCAAACAAATGTGCTACCTGTGAGGCAGACAAGTATGTGCACTTTGTAGAGACCATGTCATTTGCTAGGCAACATACTTTCGACCTTTGTGAGATTTGTATTGTCAAGGGCACAAACAAGTCATAGCCAATGAATAATTTAAGCACATGTGTCACTCAATGTATTTAATCGGAGTAGATTGCCAGAGAAGAGAATGTTTCTAAATTTAGGGCTATAATATATCCATTGCATATTTAGAACAACAGAACATTTTTTGTTGGGCTTTGTTTGAAAGATCAAATTCTCTTCTGCTGGAATGCTCTTTCCTCTCTGACTTCGGAATTCATTTCTGCAGCACAAAAAGAAACAGAACCATAAAGGCTGTATAGAAAGCCAACACAGAGAGGGCCTGTTGCCAGTAATGATTCACACTGACAGAAACACACAGGGCTAGTCATTTAAAAGTTCAGCCCTGTGGCAGCTTACAGAAGGAAAAAAAGTGGCAATGGACTAATTAGATACAAAGTCAGTCATTGCTTTCCGCTGGTTTAAAAAAACTGAGACCTGACACATTTACATACATTTCCATCATATGGATATCTGTGGAGAAACAAAAAGAACATACTGGATGGTGAGGAATAGATATTTCTATGACAGAAAGAAAATCTGATTTGAACATTGTGAGGTACTGTAGAGCAAGTAGTAAGAAAGGTGTCTGGCAGACAGCATCAGCAGACCATTTGAGTTTCTTCTTGGTCCATTTTATTAAACACAAGTATCAATTTTCAGCCCTGATTGCTGAAATTGTACTGCTTTTATACAGAACTGAAACACAGCTGAATGAAAGGTTCCTTTAATATAATACTATACAAAAAAAAAGAAAACCCTTGATTTGGTTCTACCCAGTGATGTATTCAATGACATGGCCTTTACAAACAGGAAGTGCTGGGCCAGCCCAGTTACAGCAAAGTTGCAACAAGAAGATGCAATGAACTATGAATATACTTATAGGAAAGTGGTGCGTAAATACAGACTCAACCACTTTGTCACAAACATAATGTATAAGTGTGACCCTTTTCATTGAACTGCATTCAGTGGTTTCCATATTCATAGGCCTTTCGGATAAAATTGTTACATTTGTTGCATGAATTATTTACATTAAAAACAATGCTGTTAAATAATGATGAAAAGCAAAATCAAAAATTTATCTCAGAGGCTGGTAATGCGACTTAGAAAATACAAAAACTTACAAAATAATGTACCTTAAATTCATACATCTATATTCCTGAGAAAAACGTAAAAAGACCAATGGAAAATGTTGTTGGCAAATGATGATTGCATTTATTAAAGGGAAAAAAGCTATCCAAACAAACCTGGTCCTGTGTGAAAAAATAACTCCCTTTGTTGTTAATTCATGAATTAATTGGCCACACTTTTGGAAAGCTGTCCCAATTTAACTAGCCACACCCAGGTCTGATTAATGCCAGAACTGTAGAATCAAGAAATCACATAAAGGACTTGCTGGCAATTGTCACAAATGTTGGCAGTTTGTTGGTGTCGAAGAGTGGAAAACTAGTAATTAGGTTAAAGGGACAATTATTTTTTCACACAGGACAAGGTTAGTTTGGATAACTTTTTTCCTTTGAAAAAAGAAATCATATTTTCAAACCTGCTTTTCATATTTACAGTCTACCTGTCTTTGACGTTTAAGTGTTACACAAAAGCAAAAAGAGAAGAAATTCTCCCAGCACTGTTACGAAAATTTATGGGGTAAAAATCCATGTGGAGACAAATGTTCTCAAAAAGATGCTCACTCTGGCCTGCAAACAACTCAATTTCTGTACTCTTAAATTCAAATGATGAAAGAAAAAGGCTTTTTTTTACAAACTCAAAGTTGTAAGAACAAAGTTTTGTTTCATTGGTACTTTGCTGCTTTGAACCATGTTTTCTTCTTTTATTGTTCTTGTTTAGTGAGAAGCATATTTCATTAAACTTTCTTTATTTGTTCCTATGTGCATAGTTATACTATGCAGGATTTTTACTAATATTTCAATTAGTTTAATTTTTAACCATGAGGAGATCTCTTCAGATAGCATTTCTATACTGCTTATTTCAGTTGCTGCACTTCACTACAACCACTGTACAACAATACACGACAGTGCACATCCAAAGTCCTAGCCCTGTAATTAAAGCTTTATGGCCATGATGGCTCTGACCTACCTGGAAGTCATGCAAGGCGCTCCAATTTGACAGCTCTAAATTCAGTGCAGAGTCAAAGGGGTCACTGTCAACAGTCTGCTTTTCATGGTTCTCATTATTCTCAGTGTAGGAGAAGGAACAGCAGACATCCAGTACAAGGTTAAATGCCTACAGCCTCAATATTCATGCCAGGAACCCCAATTCTGATAATGTGCTCCACCTGTACAACCATGCTGTGATACTTGGCCAAGATTGAGGAGAGTGCCATTAAGCTGCTGCACCAGAATTTTCCTGCAGTTTCATTTTTAATGTTTAACACAGAGCACCTGAGATAAGAGGCCTATATGTCATAATTATGCCCTCCTTGTGAGTACACTATTACAGGAACATAAATCAGCCTTTCTCCAGAAAAGAACAAATAACAGTAAAAGAATAATGATATTAAGTTCCTGCTTAATTTTATTTTGTATTTTCAAAAGTCTGGGAGCCCATTAAGTGCTGGGCAGACTGGGCCGTTCTCAGACATACAGTCGGATTTATAGTGGAGCTCATTTAGTTTCCAAAGTCTTTGTTTGATTTATACATGCCTTTTTTTAAATGTATGGTGGGCTTTCACTTCAGATGATAGATGGAAATTACTAATGATTGTTTTCACATCTTGTATTCTTTCTTTGTAGACTTCAAATGGAGAAGCTTTAGAGTGGGTACATATTTAAATGCATTTATTTAATGTAGTACATTCAAAAACCGAAATGATAATTGTTAAAATAAATATATTAATCAGACAGCAAAAAGTATTAATAAACAGCATTCTCAATAACTCTTAAGTTATTAAGACAATTGTTAACAATCGTTTGTGTTTCATACACTTACAAATGACAATATTACAGTCTTCCAAAATAATTTTATGGACCAGAGCCCATTTCTGAGAATTTAGACAAGTAAAGAATGAGAAATGCATGTATCAGATGAGATTTTCTCCTGGCCAAGATGTTTTTTTCTAAGAAGTCTCTTTCTCAACTAAAAACATTAAATAGGGAAAATTATACCCATGAATGGTGACACTATTCATGGGTAAAAGCTTAGATTTAGTTGTTCCTTTGATTTCAGTGCAGTTCTCTACAAACCTGTGGAGCCATTCTTCATGATTTTATGGACACTACACAATCATGGGAAAGACTGCTGACTGGAGAGATGTCCAGAAGAGCCATTGACACCCTCCACAAATAGGGTAAGCAAAAAAAAGGTCATTGCTAAAGAAGCTGGTTGTTCACAGAGTGCTGTCCAAGCACATTAATAAAAAGTTGAGTGAATGGAAAAAGTGTGGTAGGAAAAGGTGCCCCAGCAACAAGAATAACCACAGCCTTTAGAGGATTGTTTAGCAAAATCCAGTCAAGAATGTGGGGGAGATTCACAAGAAGTGGACTGAGGCTGGAGTTAGTCAGTGCTGTTACACAAAGATGAACCTATCTTGAACCAGAGACACAGTAAGAAGCGTCTTGCCTGAGCTAAGAAGAAAAAGAACTGGACTATTGTTCACTGGTCCAAAATCCTCTTTTCAGATGAAATTAAAGTTTACATTTTATTGGGAAATCAAGATCCCAGAGTCTGGAGAAAAAGTGGAGGCACAGAATCCACATTGCTTCAAGTCCAGTGAAACATTTTCACAATCAGTCATGATTTGTTATCTGCTAGTTTTGGTCGACTGTGTTTTCCACATTCCACATAGCATTTACCAGGACATTTTAGAGCATGCTTCCTTATGGTGACAAGCTTTATGAGGATGTTAATTTCATTTTTTTTTCCATACATGCATGTAGTCTCCACTAATGAAGATTCACTCACCTCAACTTGCTGAATGAATGAAACTAAACATGTATTTGACTGCTTGCCCTATTTTGTCAATTTGGTTTATAATTATCTGAGCACTCTGGGGCTCCCACAGAATGTTAAAGTTTATATCCCAAATGCTCAGCTAAACCTACAATTGAAAATAAAATGAGATAGTGACATCACAGCAAAAGTAACATACTCCTTCCTGACACAACAGAACACTGTTAATTCCACACCCATAATGCAAATGTACCTGTACCATTCATAACGGAAGCACATCAAAAGCAGCACACATACTCCGAAGATATACCAGGATTCGATGTTCCACAAGTTCCCCTTCATTATGTCACGTTTAGACCCACTTCTACATGCATTGTAAGACAGAAAGCTGTGTGAAAGCAGCTGTACATGCTCTGCTGTAAGGGTTGGGTTGCAGAAATCTTAGAAAAGTCTGTTTAACAAACCTCATACATCTCACAGTCCAGCAATGACAATAAAACTTTCCTTCATACATATCTCCTGGCATTTCTGGACTTTCCCTACTTTCTGTTCACAAACCAAACACATACAATATATTGCAAACATAACAGAAACTTCACATTAAAATGTGTTAAAGTGATAATGTATTCCACGTGTTTACTTTCACTTAGTTGCTGCTTAAGTTCTGCAGGCTTATAACCCCTCCATCTGCCAAATCCATCAAACTATGACAAGTGTTAATCAGATATCAACAATTTTTTCAGCACATTTACACTCACACTTGCATTCAGGTATATTCAGATGTAGGCGCATGCAAACAAGTCTAACATTATGAAATACATTTCAATATACAATGTGCATGTGCAGTATGTACACTGAAAAATTATTACTTGCAAATGAACTGAAAATGTATTCGACCAATATAAATGTCAGTTGGCTCAACATGTACTTTAATCAAGTGTAGTTTAGTAATACAATGTGACTTCAATTAAATCATGAAATTGCAGTCTCCTTGTTTTTAGAAGCCTTAAGGCACGGCTGAAAACTGCATTATGGTTAAGCACCTGAAGAGTCACAGTCATTTTCTTCAGTATCAACTTTTAGCTGGGAGGCTGGAGTGTGATACTCTCCTGTATCCACTCCCACACCTGTCAATTAGTTTGAAAATATTTTATTACAAATTGTGCTCCAATTTGCTATTACCTGTATCCATTTCAGATTATCTCCCTTATTTACTGAGAACAAAAACTATTTCTGTCAGTAATCTAAATAACATTTAGATGCACTGCTCTGCTCCGAACCATCAGATCCAAAGAAATTAATCACCACAACATACATGGCTCAGCATATGGAAAACCGTGTCCTAAATAATAAACAGAAAACTCCTAATTTAAGGTGTCTTTCAAATACCAAAGCAGACTAGGTGATAGTTAATTTGTCTAACTCCACTTTGATTTGGCAATAACCTTAATACTGACCCCTGCTAGGCAGATGATTTTTTCACTATGTTTAAACTCTGCTGTTTTTTGAGGTTGTATGCAAACCTTTCTAACATTTTCCTAAAGCTTCAGTCTACCTAAATAACATTAGCAAGCAGGTTCGTTAGTCCTGAAAAGCTGTAGTGGCATACCATTTATGGCCTTTAATTTGGCTGTCTAGCACACTTAACCACCAAACTGGAAGCTTTCAACCACATGCTTACTTCAGAGTTGAGTTTTCACCTGAAAGGGATTGGTAGAACAGCCCTTTAGTTTACCAGATGAATGGTTATTGATCAATATTTCCACTGTAACAAAACCAACACCTGCCAAGTTGAAAACGCAGGAATGATTGCTTTCAAAAAGCTGATAAATATATGGTGGGATTCTGATGTTGTGACTTCTGGTTGTCATGAAAACAAAAAAGTTTAATTAGTAACATTTAAGGTAGGCTTGTTACTGTAAATAAAATGTTTTATTTTATTTTGCTGTGAGTTACTGTTGATTTGCTTGTTTTGGTTTAAACTAAGTCAGTCATTAGGACAACTGAAGATCAAGCTTTTTAACAGCTAGAAGTGGTTATTATTTAAACAGACAGCTGACATAAGTACTGAACAAATCTTTTACACTAGATACAATTATTTTAAAGAAAAATAGCTAGTGGATTAAAGTATTGGACTGCACCTTTATTATCAGTGTGAAACAGCTGTTGGAAATGCTGTGTAGATGTAACATACACTCACTGGCCACTTTATTGGGTACACCTTGCTGGTACTGGGGTGACCCCCTTTTGCCTTCAGAACTGCCTTAATCCTTTGTGGCATAGATTCAACAAGGTACTGGAAACATTCCTCAGAGAGTTTGGTCCATATTGACATGATAGCATCACACAGATGCTGCAGATTTGTCGGCTGCACATCCATGATGCGAATCTCCCGTTCCACCACATCCCATAGGTGCTCTATTGGATTGAGATCTGGTGACTGTGGAGGCCATTAGAGTACAGTGAACTCATTGTCATGTTCAAGAAACCAATCTGAAATGATTCGTGCTTTATGAAATGGCGCATTATCCTGCTGGAAGTAAGTAAGTAGGCTGTGGCGTTGACACGATGCTCAATTGGTACTAAGGGGCACAAAGTGTGCCAAGAAAATATCCCCCACACCATTACATCACCACCACCAGCCTGAACCATTGATACAAGGCAGGATGGATCCATGCTTTCATGTTGTTGACACCAATTTCTGACCCTACCATCCGAATGTCACAGCAGAAATCGAGACTCATCAGACCACGCAACGTTTTTCTTCTATTGTCCAGTTTTGGTGAGCCTGTGCGAATTGCAGCCTCAGTTTCCTCTTCTTAGCTGACAGGAGTGGCACCCGGTGTGGTCTTCTGCTGCTGCAGCCCATCCGCCTCATGGTTCGACGTGTTGTGCGTTAAGATGCTCTTCTGCATGCCTTGGTTGTAACGAGTGGTTATTAGAGTTACTGTTGCCTTTCTATCAGCTCGAACCAGTCTGGCTATTCTCCTCTGACCTCTGGCATCAACAAGGCATTTGCGCACACAGAACTGCTGCTCACTGAATATTTTCTCTTTTTTAATTCTATTCTATTCAATTCTAGAATTGCGCCGCTCAAGGTGTCAGCAGGTTAGCTCTGTTACTTTTGATTCTAATTTATTCTTTTTTGGGAACTCTTCCTCCTGTGGTGAATACAGTTGATTTTTTTTGGACGACTGTCCTCTCCGGTGTCGAATGCTGTGCAGCTTGGAGGATTTTTCCTAATACTTTTCTACTTTTGGACATTTGTTATGATGCATTGCAATGGCAATGGGGTTGTTTCTTACAACCGGGAGCAGCTGATTAATATCTCAAAAACTCAAATAATACTTCAACTAAAACCCCAAATCCCTGATGAGTTGAAAAGGAGCAGGAGCTAAGAGAAGAGAGAGAAGGAGGAAGTTCAAACCATCTCTTCCGTCGATTATGATGGGCAATGTGAGATTGTTGGGAAACAAGTTGGATGAACTCCAAGCCATATACAAAGGACCCAGCCACAGTACCAGGCATGCAGTATTATGAGTTTTACTGAGACATGGCTGCAGGATCATGTCCCAGACTTCAGCGTCTCTCTGGTGGGCTTTTTAACCATACGAGCAGACAGAGATTTAAAGAGGAGCGGCAAATGTAAAGGAGGTGGACTGGCAGTACTTGCGAACAACAGATGGTGTCATCCAGGACATGTTACTGTTAAGTGTCATCTCTGCAGTCCAGATATTGAACTGTTGGCAGTAAGTTGTTGTACATATTATTTACCCAGAGAGTTCACCAGTGTTATTTTGGCCACAGGTTACGTTCCACCTTCCGCTGTTGCCGACACTGCATGTGATGTCATCAGCTCTGTTGTTGCTAAGCTACAGACACAAAACCCCAATGCTTTTGTGGCAATTTCTGGTGATTTTAATCATGCTTCACTCTCCGCAACACTTCCAACGTTTCAACAGTTTGTCAGCTGCTCTACCAGAGAAAACAAAACGTTGGATTTGTTTTATGCAAATGTCAAGAACCCATACATCTCTACAGCAAGACCTCCTCTAGGCAAATCAGATAAAAATCTGGTTTTTCTCTGCTTGAAATATAAGCCCCATTTTCAGTGGCTAATATTTTCATGTATTATATTATAGTTTATATTTAGATTTTATATTTTTGTTCAGGGGCTTATCATCTACACCTGACTTCTCAAGAAGTCTGGTGAAGATGCAACTGGAGAGGCTGAATCGGAATAAGGCTGCAGGTCCAGATCATGTCAGCCCTAGAGTCCTGAAGGGCTGTGCAGAGCAGCTCTGTGGAATTCTGCACCACCTCTTCAACCTTAGCCTGGCCCAGAAGAAGGTTCCAGTGTTGTGGAAGACCTCCTGTCTTGTTCCGGTACCAAAGAAAACTCACCCATCAGTCCTCAATGACTATAGACCTATTGCCCTGACATCCCATATCATGGAGGTCCTAGAGAGACACCTGTTGGCCCACCTGAGTAAGCAAACAATAGATCCCCTTCAGTTTGCTTATCGCTGTAGAGTTGGAGTTGAAGATGCCATCATACTCTTGCTTCAACAAACCCACTGTCATCTGGACAAAGCCAGCAGCACTGTGAGGATCATGTTCTTTGATTTCTCCAGTACATTTAACACAATCACACCTGATTTGCTTTGTCAGAAACTCCAGAAGACTCCGTTGGAAGCCTCAACAATCTCCTGGATCAAAGACCACCTGACAAACAGACCACAGTTTGTGAGACCGAAGGGATGTGAGTCTAACCAGGTAGTCAGCAGCCAGGAGCACCACAGGGGACGGTACTCTCACCATTCCTTTTCACTCTGTACACCTTGGGCTTCCAGTACAAGACAGACTCCTGTCACCTGCAGAAATACTCGGATGGTTCTGCAGTCGTGGGGTGGATCACAGATGGACAAGAAGCTGAGTACAGGAAGGTGGTGGACCGCTTTGTTGCATAGTGTGGAAACAGTCATCTCATCTTGAACGTGACTAAAACAAAGGAGATGATTGTAGATTTTAAGAGAAACAGGTAGAGGTCAAAAACTATTTCCATCATGGGAGAAGAAGTATAGGTGGTGGAGGAGTATGAATACCTCGGTGTTCACCTGGACAACAGACTGGAGTAGAGATGCAACTGTGAAGCCATCTACAAGAAGGGACAGAGCAGACTGTACTTCTTGAAGCTTAGGTCATTTGGTGTTTGCAGCAAGATGCTGCATATCTTCTATAAGTCTGTTGTGGAGAGTGTGATCTCTTCTGCCATCATCTGCTGGGGAAGCAGCATCAGAACCAGGGACTGTCCTACAACAGCAGAGTGCCTTCAGTCAGAGGCTTCTTCAGATCTGCTGTGAGACAGACCACTACAGGAGATCCCTCCTGTCCACAGCCATCGGCATCTACAACGGCTCTTTGAAGAAACCTTCATAATAAGCTACAACAACATTTAATTTCCCTTTGGGATTAATAAAGTATTTTTGAATTGAATTGAATTTGCGGACCATTCTCTGTAAACCCTAGAGATGGAAGTGCTTGAAAATCCCAGTAGATCAGCAGTTTCTGAAATACTCAGACCAGCCCGCCTGACACCAACAACCATGCCACGTTTTAAAGTCACTTAAATCATCTTTCTTCCCCATTCTGATGCTTGGTTTGAACTGCAGCAGATCGTCTTGACCATGTCTACATGCCTGAATGCATCAAGTTGCTGCCATGCGTTTGGCTGATTAAAAATTTATGTTAAAGAGCAGTTGGATAGGTGTACCTAATAAAATGGCTGGTGAGTGTATTTTCCTTTGTAATAATTTTTGAATTAAGAGCAACATTATTAATACTTGTACTCGTACTCGTCGTCTTCCACTTATCCGGGATCAGGTCGCGGGGCAGCAGACTCAGTAGGGACACCCAGACGTCCCTCTCCCTAGACACCTCCTCCAGCTACTCCAGGGGGAGCCCAAGGCGTTCCCAGGCCAGCCGAGAGACATACTCCCTCCAGCATGTCCTGGGCCGTCCCCTGGGCCTCCTCCCGGTGGGACGGGCCTGGAACACCTCCCGAGGAAGGCATCCAGGAGGCATCCAGTATAGATGCCCGAGCCACCTCAACTGGCTCCTCTCGATGTGAAGGAGGAGTGGCTCTACTCCGAGCCCCTCCCTTAGAGATAGGGTGAGGAACTCGGCCACCCTACAGAGGAAGCTCATTTCAGCCGCTTGTATCTGGGATCTCGTTCTTTCGGTCATGACCCACAATTCATGGCCATAGGTGGGGGTAGGAACGTAGACCGGCCGGTAAATCGAGAGCTTCGCTTTTTGACTCAGCTCTCTCTTCACCACAACGGACCGGCGCAGTGCCACCATTGCTGCGGCAGCTGCACCGATCCATCTGTCGATCTCCCGCTCCATTCTTCCGTCACTCGTGAAGAAGACCTCGAGATACTTGAACTCCTCCAATTGAGGCAGGAACTCCCCTCCAACCTGAAGAGGACAAGCTACCCTTTTCCGGTCGGCACATTATTAATATCTATGGCAAATTTATTTTTTAAGTTGGCCTTTAATTTTAATTTTATTATGTTTCATCTGACTGAAGCTAATATCAACATTTTGAGGAGGCCCAGGTGCACACTTAAATCTGATAGAGAATCTGCTTAGGAGCTAAAGATTAGGGTGGCAAGCAGGCACCGTAGCCTCAAAGACTTAGAGCTGATCACCAAGGACAAATCATCACAATACCAATGGAAATTTGGAGAAAGCTGGTCAGCAGTTATGAGAAGGGTTTGATTGCTGTTTTGATATATATATTTTTCTACTTATCATTGACAAGGCTGCAAATAATTGTATTTTCAAAATGCCATTTTAATATAAATAAAAACAGATAAATATTGTGTTTTTCCAAATTGATACTTCTTTTACATTGTTTAATTATGTTTTGAAAGATGCCTGTCTCATTTCTTATCAGAAACAACCTTCTTGGTTGCATTAAGAACATTTTAAATCTAAAATCTGGAGGGGGTATGAATCATTTTGGTCTTAACTGCAGTTTTGCCCCAGAACAGCTTGTGGGCGACATCTGACTACGACGATTTTGTGTGCCTCATGCCCTATGAACCGATGGGCTGAATAGACTACATTGTTTTCTACTGTATATAGATGCTAGACATTAAAAGAAAAAAAAAACTTCTGAAAGATTATGAAACATCTTACTGAACCACACACCTGTATTATATAGATCTCACATTCTGGAAATGTGAGATCCCCCAATGCTATGTTATAATTGTTACCCAGGGGTTACTTCAATGTGCTTCTCAGAGAGTTATGTTGGTGCAGTCTGTACTTTGTTCAGCTTTCCTATTTCACTCTCTCTGATGATTGAACGGCCCATCTGTCCTCCATTAATTGAGTACCTCCCTCAGTACAGATCAGAGATTTAAATCATGGAAGATTTCAAGGAATCAGTCGTCACAACATTTGAATCCAAATAGTACATAAAACATTTACTTGCCCTTGGTTGAAGGTTGGTTTGACAGCCCTAACCCACACTAAAATCAACAAAGGCTTTTTAACAAATACAAGCAGCTCATCTAAAGAGACAAACATGCAAAGCTAAAGGGCACAATGTGGAACTCCTTTATAGAAATACACCAAACTGAAGTCTAATGCCAACAAGGCCATAGATGCCATCTAAATCAAGGCTAAAGAAAATGCTGAAAGACAGGCTTGGTTGACTGATTCAATCACCCAAACCACAATCAAACATCAATGGACATCTATATGTGGGAGGCAACAGTCATGTATTCAACAACAGAATACATGACTGGCAGCCATATGATCATATAGTTAGAATTCATTAAAAAAAACTATTACTGAACAAAATTTTCATTCTTTAATTATTGGTCTGCCTAGATTCTCTGTCGTAAAACGATATAAAAGTTGCTCTTTAACCTTTATAGTGCTTAATTCCTCAAGAGCAAGATCACTTGGACGTCAATTATTTTCTATGAAGAAAAGCAATTACACTGATATGATCATAATGACCATTTTATTTTCATATTCTTTTTAGCAGATGAAGTTGAATTTAACATCAGTATTTTGATTGTTAACATATTTATTGAAGGCAATAATTATAAGTACACATTATTTAGTAAGCTGTAATATAATGGGTAAAACGGCTTGCAACCACTTGTAGTTAACAGACAAAAGCTAAAAATATCATTAAGCTTTACTTTTAATATAGACATTTAGTTAGTGTATGAAGAAAAGAGGAAACTTCAATTCAGACATTTTAGCTTTTTCGTTCATTTCAAATATTGTTTGATGCTTTTCAAATGTTAATATTTTTCATTTTCTAGTTTTCACCATAAGTAGCTATAGAAGTATTTCATTTTTTATTTCTATCATTTTCTCTGTCTGTTGTTTTTTCTAATTGCTTCAGCAAAATTAAAGCTAATTATTAAGCTTTGGTTGATGATAGTAAAAAGGAAAGTAGCCAAAGAAAATAGTTAATTAGCTCCTTTCATAATTCAGAAACCATGGTATTCAGTAAAAAGATATTTTTAAAGTAACTATGTGAGTGTCTTAAATATTAAATTGCTAACAAACAAGGACTGAAAATGGTCACTTAAAGTTCTGATGAAAGTTAGATGGAGGATTCAAATGCTTTAATTTTATCTGAGCATTTTGATGCATTTGTGATTAGAATTACAATTTTCAGAATATTTCTGTCTTTTAAAATGAGGCTTACAATAGAGGTATTACATATTAGTGATCTGGCTTTCAGAAGATGACAAAACAAAGAGTTAAATGAGAAAAACTCACATAAATAAATATGTTGGAATATTAGAAGTATTTTCTCTTTCATCCAAACTTATTTATACAGATCTTGTAAGCACTGTTAAAATGCTTTCTTTAGGTGCAGGAGATCCTGAGTTTAATCCCCTATTAAACCTTTTTTTTCTTTGCCAGTTAATGCTGTGTCTGACATGCTGATTTCATTTAACATATTAAGGAGTTTACATTTAGGTATAGTTAGTATAAGGAAAATATTGGTAGGGGTGGGTCTTAGTCGTCACTGTCAGACAGGGATGTCAGAGATTCAGTATGACTTAAGAGAGGTCTACAAGTTTTTTATATGAAATTAAGGAGCTGTTGAAGGAATATCTAAGCTTTTGAAGTCTAATGTCCGGTAACACCTCTTTAATCCACCTGCTATGGGATGAAGGTTGAGGGTGTTTCCAGTTAAGGAGCATGAGTCACCTAGCCAACAGGAACAGGAAGTCTGTGTGACTTTAGAGGTAAACGGCAGCACCAGGCAAGGGAGACAGCAGCATTATATGCTGCACTAAGAGTTTTGAATATCAAAAATATCTACTTTTAGTTTTTCCACATAAAAGAAAAATGAATTAACAGAGACTTTGAGGAGACTGCTTCATATTTAAAATAATTGGAATAAAATAATCTGTCTGTCTGTCTGTGTAGAAACAAAAAAATTTTACTGGGTTATTTGATGTTTTTATTTCACTATAGGGGTTGTATTGTGTCTTTTGACATGCTACTACACATACGTTTTAAGCAAAAATACTGTTTGAAAACCATTTTGATATAGACTTTTTATTTTAGTCACCACAAACACTCATTAAGAAGACCCAGTGAAAGGCATTCATGTTTTAAACAGACCAATGTTCAGCGTTACTATTATAACAATATTATTGTGCATATATAACAAAATACATAACCAAAATGTAAAAAATAAGAGCTTTAAATTTTCATGTTTTTCTTGTTAGTAACTGCTGTTAGAAAACACTTTGTGATTTTAATCATCTTTTAGTAAAAATAATACAAAACCAAAGTAGAATTGCAAGCAGTTATAAATAGGTTCCAAGCCCAACCCAGCAAGTCCGGCCCAGTTGGGCATTGCCGGCTCTCCAGGTTGTCGACCATGTTGGAAATTTGTAGGTCAGCGCAGTCTCCTGAAAGCTTTTGCCTATGACTGGCATTGAAATTAGTTTTAAAAAATACTAAAAAGATAATATCATAATAAAATTCCCACACTATTTAGTATAAACCCATTCAAATGCCCTTACAATGCTTTTTAAGGAAAAAACAACAAAACAATCCTATAAACTGTCATGTCAACATTTATCCAATATTGTCCCAAATAAAACAAATCATATAAATTTCATATTTTATTATAAAATTCCCAAAATATTCTCAGATGGCCTTTGTGTTAATGTGGAACAACATTAACGTTTTTTACATCCATAGATCTAATGCTTTTTCAACAATATGTCAATAATGACCCAAATTCAAAACTTCATAAAACATACATAGTTTATTATCAAATTCTAAAACAATCTTAGATGACTCTGTCTTAATGTGGAACAATATGAACTTTTTTATCGTCCCTAAATCAAATGCTATTTCAACAACAACAAAATTAACATAATGATCTGAATTCAAAAATTTATAGAAAGTCCGCAGTTGATCAAAAAATTCCCAAACAATTCTCAGATGATCATGTCTATAGAATGAACAATATGAGTTTTTATTCATGTCTTTAGATGAAATACTTTTCCAACCACAAATTCTTAACCATCTTTTCCTTAGTCTTAACCTAGATTGAAAAATTCATAACAATCCATTTTATCAATAATTTACCAAAATATTTACAGATAACCATGTCTAAAATAGACACATAACCAATCTTTTTTGATTGGCTATGTCTGCAGTCGTACCAGGCACAGCTTTGCTGTGATTGGTGTTGACTCTTGGGAGGAGTTATCTAAAATGTTTCTTTTTAAACTCACATGATTTAGAAAGACTCAAGAAATATGCAGGGAAAGAGATTTAGTCTCTACTACTAAAAGTTGTAGATAAAAATAGTGGTCAAATTTTGCCATTGTTTCTCTATGGGTACAGGCTGCAATTCTGTGTACATTATATAATTTGCCTGACAGTTCTTTCAAGACTCGTTGGAATATTATTTAAGGCGACCACCTCACGAAGCTCATGGATAGAATGTTAAGAGAGCAAAGCAGTCATCAAAGCAAAGGCTGGCTATTTTGAAGGATCAGTTATTTCACACCTTTTTGTTTATTATACATTTACATGTGTGTTCCTTCATAGTTGTGTCGCCATTGGTGAGAATCCTCAATTTAAAATGTCATCAAAATAAAGAGACCCATTAAGTGAAAAAAGTGTATCTGAAACTTTTAACTGGTAGTGTATCAAAAAATCTAGTTAGGTAGAATTGGGCGTGGCCTATGTCACAAGATGTAAAATCACCAAAGGAACGAGCAGATATCAGGTTTTTTGAAAGTGTGTCTTATAGTTTGGGTGATATAAGCCTAACCCCCCTAATTATTGGGGGTTTAAAAATTTTTTTGTGTCTGAGTAGCAGTCGTTTTTCTACTAGACTGCTAAGTCAGAATGTTTCCAGCATTTTCTTGTTCTTATGCCCAACAACTTTTAGCAGAGAAGAAAAATAATGAAAAAAACAGTAAAATTACAATAGGTTTCCTTGCTCCGCTGGGAGCACCTGCTTCAGCGAGTTGGAACTCTAAAAATAGGCTTGCCTATGTTTGCTTGCATGCAAACATCGGCCCACGGTTATGAGTTGGTTGTTGGTATCCAGTGGTTGAAAAGAGCACAAAAACAGTTGCAAATTGCTTCCATCTGATGGATCTGATAGGCATGCTTTCTTCTACTTGTATTTAAACTTGTAAATCAATTGCAGAGATAAAGAAATTAGCACGAGAAAAAGAGTAGCTTTCTTCATGAATTCTAACCAGTCAACAAAACTTATACTCGCAGCTGCAACTACAGAATATTTTAAAGTTCTTGCCAAGTGGGCAAAATCTTCAAAACATGTATTGTAGCGGAACCTGGAGAACCCAACCAAAGACAGACAAGTTGCAAATGAGGTTTCACTGCTAGCACCACTGAATATGAAATCAGTAAGTAATTGTTCATTAGGTAATATGGAACACAACTTCAACTGGATCACAATTCCAGCTGGCCACATTATAACATCGTGTGCAAATGTGAAATCTAATTTGATTAAACCATTTAAAACAATCATATGAACCAGCAGTTTTAAATTATTAGCTGCTTAATGGCTTAATAGCTGTGCTGTACTAAAATAGTAGTTTAGACTCAGACTGTGAAACAACTTTCCATTGTGCTCAGCGAGTGCTCAGGAGAAAGATCAAAGCTTTTATGGGATAACACTCTTTTAACAGAAAAGAAAAGAAAAGGGTCTGGTCTAGATTGACTATCTGTTAAACCAAGAAAAACATTCTGCTAAATTGGCTTTATTGATTTTCCCAAGTTAAACTGTGTATGTCAGATTACACTAGTCTCAATGTTTTTCCTCCTGTCCATCTTCCATCTATTATGTTAGATGCAGCTTACAGAATACGTTTGTGTGGAAAGATGGTGTTGCTCCACAGGTTAGAAAAGTGGCCTCATGACTACGGTAGCACGCTAGATCTGAGTGGGAAAAAGGTTGTTTACAGCAAATAACATAGTAGTCAGATTACGTTAATCAATGTCACTGATCCAAATCTTGTGTTGAAAAAAATTGTAAATTCTTTTAGTTAAAATCATCTCTAGCTGGAATTGAGATAATATGCTTTATTCTACAACTCCCAAAAGCCCATGAAGGAGCTAGCTTACATTTTCTTTTCCCCAAGCAATAGTTGTCAACAAGCTCTTGACCACTGAAGTGTCAGCTGTAGCGCTAATGTTGCTGATTGGCAAGCAGTAGAGAACCTATGCAGCACAGGGCAGCTCCTAAGAGAGGCTGGTGTGGAAGGCTTTCAAACTTGTTGCATTGATGGAAAACAGAAAATTATTGTTGGGATTTAAATTTAGGCCCTTCTTGCTGCAGGCAACAGTGATAATAACTGATGAGAAGTTGGTGATCCATGCAAAAGTTGATGATTTGTAAATAACCTTTCAAAACGTCTAAAATAGATCACATCTAACTACCTTTTGGAGCTCTGATATTCCGAGACTTACAGTGTGGGCAGCAAGATGAACTTGAAAACTAGACATGACAATACAGCTACTGAACTGAAACATTAACTGATTCCCTCATTCCATTTAGCCAGACTCTTTGGAATGATATTTCACAACGACATCAATTCAAGATACGGACATGATTCCCAAATGCGATTAACAGTAGAGGAGGAGGGGTGTCAATGAGAAGCTAGCAAATCAATTTATTACAGCCAGTGGTTTCAGCCACTTATTTGTTTAATGTGGTATGGCATTCCTCCCAGATGACTCCCTGTCAGTTTTATCCATATTAATGAGCACCATCAGCTGGCAGCGTAAGATAAATTTGCTGCCTCCTTTGTCCTCAGACAGAGAAACCCATTTATAATAAAACGTAGGGCTCCTATTGGTTGTAATGTGCCTAAACCAGTCACACCAAAAATTTAGATCTTTAGAATGTGACTTCCATAAGACGGCCAGGGGAAATGTGGCAGAGTACGGCAGATGGGTACAATGGGTACAATGGGTACAAGTATCTTTAAGTCTCTTCTTAAATAATTGTTGCAGCTTTCAACACATCATGATCTTGCAGGCAGCTTAAGGCAATATTTGAAACACTGGAATTATATATTACATCATGTAAGCTAAGATGTCTTGTTTAGAGTACCTATGCTTGTCAATATAACCGAAGATGAAAGAGACAGTTTCTTGCCTTTTGGCTTTAATGCTTGATTCCTACCAAAGACAGATAGGCTGTACCACAAATGGTTTAAGACAGCAATAAACATGGTGCTAATCAGAAGCAAATTGCTGTGATGCACATGTTCAGGGAAAGCCTTTCATATTCAGATGAGCTTATACGCCCAGGCTTGCATCCTAGTTTAATTTAATAGTCATGTTTCTTGCATTCTGTTGTTTGATGAAAGTTGGTCCTTTGCTACAATTCCTCAGTTACCATTAGGTGAATCTTACTAAAGCAATGCTTTATGCTGCATTTTCAACATATATTCACTGATAAAGCGAGCAAGGCACCCAGGAGTAATCTGGTTCACATTTTACTACACATGCAGACCAGAGATTTGTTTGAAAATAATTTAAGCAATTAGCTGGCATGTTTAGAATGGCAGGTCATGTATCGTGGAATCACTGGTGGATGTATAGTGTTACAGGCAATTGCTGTAGTGTCTGACAGTCAGTCAAAACAAAGTGAAGATCACCAGATGCAAACTGCAAAATGCTTCAAAGACACATTAGACAGCATTATCAGCTCTTTTAGTGTTTTAAACAAATTGCATTGTGAACTTGCATGGTCAAGTAGTTTTAATGTACAACTGTACAATATGCTGGTAATGTCAATATGACTCTGGGCAAAGCACTTAACTCAAGGTTGTCATACACATATCGGTGTATCGGTGAATGTGTGCATGTTTATAAGTGCAATTGGGTACGAGTGGCTATAGTGCAAAGCATTTTTCAATATAAATAGAAAAGTGCTATAGAAATTCAGTCCATTTATTGTCATATTAGAGAGCCAGCCACATGACACCTGCGCCAACATCTAGACACAAGTGTTAGAAGCCGCTTTTCATCCCACTCCAGTTTGCAGCGGTCCAATGATATGGCAGCTATTACATCAGACCGACGACAATTGGGATAGGAGTGCTGCTCAGTTACATGGCTGATTACATGTTGTGTCGTACCTATTTTACTGATAAACCCCAGATGACCAACTGCATGGTGGCGCAGTTGGTAGCGCTGTTGCCTTGGAGCAAGAAGGTCCTGGGTTCGACTTTCTGCATGGACCTAAATTTGCTCTACATTCTCTCTACGTGTGTGAATGAGTATGTACATGGTTGTTTGTGTGTGTCCTGTGATGGCGACCTGTCCAGGGTGTACCCCGCCTCCTGCCCATAGACTGCTGGAGATAGGCACCAGCTTCCCTGCGACCCACTATGGAAGAGAAAATGTATAGAAAATACATAGAATATAGAAAATGACTGACTGACCCAGATGAACATCATGTGCCTGCATGATGGTATCTCAGGTCAACTTCAACCCTTTATCTGAAGGCCCAGTTATAACAGCTGAGGGCAAACTTGCTACAGAAGAGAAAACTCTGTTCTACAGGGTCCTTGTAATCCAATGATAAACCAATAACAAGACTATGGTCTGTTCAAATGGCAAAGCATCTAAAACAGGTGCCATCAACACCAGCTCTTTAGAGCTACTGTCCTGCAACTTTTAGATGCATTCCTGTTCCTATACAATTTAATCAAATAAATGGCTCATAATCAGACCTCTGTGGAACTTGATGACACTCTGAGGAGGTCATTTAGAACTTTGATTCAGGTGTGTTGAAGCAGTGATGCAAAGAAAAGTTGCTTGACAGTAGCTCTAGATGACTCAAGTTGGAAACCCCACATTAAAAACATACAAGACAACGGATTTTGAGGACTGGCTTTAACAGTGAGTGTTCTATAACCAATTCTGTTATCTATTTCATCTTCATTTCATTGTAATCCTAACAACAATGTCACTTGGACTTTTAACACATGGAGTTTCATGTTATTTTGTTCACTTCATCGGAGTGCTTCACTTATTTAGTCAATTATTGCAATAAAACATGAGCACCAGCGCTACTACCCTGTTGCTGCCCAGGGAACAGAATCAGTGGAATCTCCTTTTACTGTCATAGCCCCTCATGAGAGAAATGCAGAATTCAAACACTGACACTACTATGAATAATGACCTACCTCATTGCTGGGGGTCGTACTTTGTGCTTACAGGTCAAAAAAAATAATCTCATTCCTAAAATGAATAACAGCTGAGAAAAACTGATGAAGAGCATTGGATAGAGTAACAGATCCTGTACAGCACACCAAATGGTCAGAAATAAGGCATGTGGATGACAACAGTAATAGAACTGTTATTTGCCAACTTCCACAAAAACAGCAGTTTTTTAAACTGTGATAGAAAAAGTGGCAGCACAAGCCCATTTAATGGTTGTTTGCTAAATTTTAGCTAACCTAACAACAACAAATTAACATTGACCTCTTTTAACAGGAATCTGCATGATATGCTGGTTTTCTAATACATAATCTTATAACATCCTGTTAGGAGACAAATACAGTATGTTAATGTAAAATAGACAACCTACTGTATCTAACGGCAGCACCTTCCAAAGAGACAATGACCTACTTTTCCAGCACTGCATTTTTAGAACAAGTAACTTTTACCACGGAATCCAGTGCAAAAACACACCCTAATGCACTACCTCCCTCCATAAACAGCATGAGACATAAAATACAACCATTAAGGCAGGGGAGGTCAGCAATTAAGCAAAGGCAGTCTATAATTAATTTATTATATTTATTTCTACATACTTATCTTTGCATAGCACATGGGAAATATTAAATTAACATTTAGTCTGCAGCCTCAAGGAGATAAATAAAATAGGAAAATTATTAATCATTTAAGTTTCCAAAAAAGGCAGCTTGCTGCTCCGGAGCCTATCTACACTACAAGGGTTAATACTGGGCACACTACATGCATATTATGCTGATTACATAATAGAATAATTAAACTTGATTATAACTTGTGTGTTAGCCATTCCACTGGCAACCTGTCCAGGTTGTACCTTGCCTTTTGCCCATTGACACCACCTTCCCCAGATATAAATAGCTATAAAGAATGGATGCTAAAATTCTGTTTATTATTTATATGTGGGATTGCATGTGTTTCATTCACTAATTCTTACCACTTATAGGCCCAAAACAAGACAAGATTTTAATCAAAGTTAAAGAGTTTGTAAATGATTGAACAGTTTCAGTTAGGGTCAGTGTGATGGACCTCAGCAGTCAGTGGCTGCTGAAGTCCACAAAGCACACATAAAGGCCATGTTGCGGTCATTTTCCACAACAGTAATACCTACACCCTCAGCTCTTACACTTGCCCCTGTTTGGAATTTTTTTAACTCTTAAAGTCAGAGGTGAAATATTCATAAGCCATTTTTCTACAGTCCATGTCAAGTCTTAGGTCTTTTATCCAAAATCCAAGCCAGGTCTCAAAGTCTAAGTATCTGAAAGTGAATACTAACCTTTTTAACATGTTCCCTCAGTTACAGTTTAGCTAAATAATGTAACCAGATGCTAATTTCAGTGTGATGTTTTTCACCTAAAAAAGCTGTGAACTGATGTTTTGACAACCTTATGAGTTTGGCCAAGTGAATGGTTGTTGGACAGTATTTCCACTGCGAGTAAATAAATAAGAGGCCAATCCACGTCAAAAAATAATTGCTTGCTTTTCAAAAGCCTATAAATATCTTTTTGACTCCATATACAGATAATTGTTGTTTTAAGGTTGTGTCGTCTTGATTCCTAAACAGTTAAAGCTTGTATTAAGTTGGTCAAATGAAACCCTTAGGGTCTCCCACTAACCCAGTTCTTCTTCGTCTCTTCAAAGAGGTCTTCCCCTCACTGAGACTATTTGTCGTTGCAATTTTAAACAGCAGCTTGTCTTCTGGTGTCTTCCCTGAAACATTAAAAAAGGCTGTGGTGCAGCCATTGATCATAAAAACAGATTTGGATCCCGCTGTGCTGGGCAATTTTAGATCCAATGCAAAACTGTCTTTTATCTCAAAGGTTCTTGAGAAAATAGTCTACAACCAATTGATGGACATCTTAGATCAGCACGGCATTCTTGAGGGTTTTCAGTCAGGTTTTAAAACTTTGCATAGCACTGAGTCCGCACTTTTGAGAATTTGTATTGACATCTATTTATCTACTGTTGCGGGTAACTGGCTTGTTCTTGTGCTTTTAGACCTAACTGCTGCATTTGATACAGTGGACCATGGTGTTTTAATCTCTTGTTTAGAACAGTGGGTGGGTGTAGGGGAGTGGCTCTGGAGTGGTTCAGGTCCTATTTGTCAGGGCATACATTTTTTGTCAGCCTCTGTAAGTTTTCATCCTCTTCTGTCTCCCTTGTGAGAGGGGTTCCTCAAGGATCAATTCTAGGTCCCCTTTTATTTTCTCTCTGCCTCTTTCCCATCAGCTATCTTCTGAGGAAGCATAGTATACTTTTCCACTGTTATGCAGACAACACACAAATTTACCTGCCTTTGAGCAGAAAGGACACCCCATCAGTTCAATGCTGACTTAACTGCCTTGATGAGGTCCGGGCTTGGATGTCCTTAAAAGGAAAGAAAACTGGAGTAACAGTTTTTGGCAGCTCTCCCACCTTTGCCTCCTTAGACTTTGGCTTCCTTGCCCGCTTTGTAAAGCCAATAATTGCAAATTTAGGAGTTAAAATTGACAGTCATCTTAAATTTGATAGCCAGATAAAGGCAGTGGTGAAGTCCAGTTTCTCTTATTTGATGCAGCTGGCCAAGATAAAGCCCAATATTTCACAGCATCTCTTTGAAATACTAGTCCATGCCCTTGTCACTACTCGGCTTGACTACTGTAATGCCCTTGATGCCGGGATCAGTGAGTCTGCTGTTGCCTGTTTGCAGATGGTGCAAAATGCTGCTGCATGACCTCTAATTGGCACAAGGACGTTTCACCACATCACACCTGTCTTAAGATCCTTGCATTGGTTGCCAATCCATTTTAGAATTTGTTTAAAACTTCTATTTTATTTTAAATCTTTCAATAGTCTTGCTCCTCCATACCTTTTTACACGCTTACACACCTTCTTGTTCTCTCAGGTCAGCTAATCAGCTGATTCTGAATGTACCCAGAACCAGGTTTAAGCAGGACTGATCTCCCATACCTATCAGACAGGCCTCCTCATTAGCTGCTTTTAAATCTTTACTTAAAATTCATCTCATCTTTTTACTATGGCTATTTCTACCTTTTAATATGTTGATATGTTTTTTTCCTGCTTTATTTTAATTGTCTGTTTTTATTTGTTTTAATTGTTTGTTTTTATTATTATATTTTTTTGTGTTACCTTTACGTGTACTGTACAGCACTTTGCTCCCTTTGAGGCCTTTTTATAAATAAAATTGGATTGAATGTTAACTGGGGCTGCATGTTGGCACACTTGGTAGCATTATTGCCTTGCAGTAAGAAGGTCCTGGGGTCAGTCAGTCATGGAGTTTGCATGCTCTCCATGTGCATACGTGGGTTCTCACCAGGTATTCCGGCTTCCTCCCACAATCCAACAATCCACAATACAAACATGACTGGTAAATTGGTCTCTCTAAATTGCCCTTAGGTGTGGATGAGTGTGTGCATAGTTGTTTGTCCTGTGGGTGCCTCTGTGTTGCCCTGCGATGGATTGGCGTGTACCCTGCCCCTCACCCATAGACCGCTGGAGATAGACACCAGCCCCCCTGTGACCCTCTATGGAATAAGCGGTATAGAAGATCAATAAATGGATGTTAACTGTTAATTTATGTGGACTTAATAACTGCGGTCAGTATTTGTGTCAGTTTTATCATCAGGTGGACATCACCAACTTATGAGAATAAACTATGCCATCTTGTCCAAAAGTTGTAACAGGTCTGATTTATAATCAGTAAAGTTTACATGCAGGTTCACTGTAAAACTAGATGAAATCAGCTTTTTATTGTGCTGACATTGATTGTTGGGAGTATAGTTTTGAAAATATCACCGTTTCCCATAAGTCATAATTATGAATTGCAGAAGTGGAACTCATACCTTAAAAAAATAAAACGGAAAAATCACAGTTCATATATTGATTCCATTAATCAAGAAAACACACAAACAAGGTTGCAATTATTCCACAATTGACCTGGGGTATAGAAGTTAAGGAACTGCCAGAACAGTTTCATTTCTGTCCTTCAAGATGTGATGTTAGCAGTAAAGAAGGACATTGAAACTTATGTTATTTTGTGATTTATAAAAGACTTCACAGTGAGACATGTATGGATTTTAAAATGCATAAGTAAAATGTATAAGGATGCTGTTAAATGGATCCATACATCAATTCATCCATAGTTTAGTACCTCTTATCCAGCACTATAGGAAGTAACAAATTGAGGCCAACAGGCTGAGTCCAAGAATCAGACGGCAACAATTCCCTCTCTCTTTTTACCTCATCCACATCTTATCAAGGAGGACTGAGAAGTTCTAACCTTAAAGGCCTCCTTCAAGTCCATTGTCAAACATTAGATTCCATCACTTCAGTTGTTTTGTCTGCAAAGCTCATCCTCACAAGAACTTTGAAAGCCCAACAAATGGTAGTGATAATTATAGTAGTAATTATTCATAAAAAGGATGCAAACATTTATCCTGGTATTAAATTGATAACTGAGATAAATGCCATGCCGTTCTCTGTGTTGACTCTTATGCGAGTAACAATTGGACACAGGGAGAAAGTTTGAAAAGTTTATTATTAATGTTTATTGTAATAAACACTTAGCAGAATCCTGGGGCTTCTGGTATGGTTCCTGTAGTCTCCAAGCAGGAGAGGTTGAGATTGGGCTGGTGGTGTAGGTGTTAAAAGTGCGATGTGCAGTGGCTATAGTCCTCGATGCGGGGGTCCCGGTTTCGGGTCCCGGACCCGGTGACCTTTGCCGAATGTCTCCCACTCTCCTTACCCTCTTTCCTGTCTACCTACTGTTGGAAAAATTTAAAATAAAGGCATCTAGTGCTGCAAAAAAAAAAAAAAAGGTTGAGATTATTATCCAGTCAGAGATAGGGATGGTTTCCTAGAAACGATTCACATAAATTTTAAAACGGTACCGTGTTTTGGTATATAAAGGCATCATTGTGACACTGAGGGAGTGGAAGGGTGGGTGATATTCCACGCCGGACATGAACACAGCATTGCACACAAAAGAGCGCAATGACGTCAGTAGCCGCTGGTATTGTCAAAAAAGCATGGCTGATAGAAAGCGCTCAAAAGTACAGCTCCACTTTTCAAAGTTTGATGCACATTAAGTTCGCTGCAATATTTGTGACGCGAAGTGCAAGGCCAGCAGCGGGAATACTTCTGATTTGAGGAAGCTCCTAGTTAGGCACCAGATTTTTCTAAAGGCTGAAGAGTGCACAATTTCCGTCAGCCTCAGATATTCAGCTACAACTCCTGCATGCCTGCATCGGCATCCGGCAACATAGGAGAAGACATGTTTGAAACAACTGAGATGTTACAATGGAAACAGCTGGATGTTGTTTTGATATATTCATAAATTTTTATGTATTGAGAAATAAATGTTAAATTAAATAATTTTGAGATTTTATTATTTAGCAAATTAACATTTATTGCCACATTAACACACACAAAAGTACCGAAAACCGGTACTGTTCAGTACCAATACCCAGGTACTGGGCATCTGTACCTTCTCAGTTCAAATGTGAAAGGTACCCATCCCTAGTCGGAGATTAGGTCAAGAAAGATAATTTATAATGGAGGTGATAATGCAAGTCTTACAGATGCTAGGAGGGAGGAGGTCCTGGGAGGATGAATCAAACTACACGTCTCTTATTTCTCCAGAAGGAACTGAAGCAGAGCAGAGGCGTTGGAGGGTGGACTGGCAGGCTAGGGTGAGGTAAGTAGCAGATAATCAGAGCAGTTGTAAGAGGGTGTGAGTGGAGGAGCTGTGAGGGGACGTCAGGAAAAAGCCATGTAAATCTTCTCCAGAAACTTGGAAAAAGAAAAGACTGAATGCTGGATCGGGCACTAGAGGCAGTCCTGGAAAATGGATTCCACAGAGGTGTAGTCTTGCGTCCTTCTCATGGAGTTCAGTTCTCTTTAAGCAACTCTTGAGTAGCTCTGATGATCAGCAGCTGCTGGAACACACCTGTCAGTCACACGTTGCAAAGAGGAGTTGAGAGAGACACAAACAAACATGCACCAGTCTGCACTAAAAGCCTTTGTGGATACGACATGAATTTGCAAACAATAACCATGATGGAAGGTTTTAATGCCTTTACATTCTACAATGAAGCATATGTGCAATTTACCTTAAAGTTGGTCTTGTTATTAGCCTTTTAAATGAAAATAAATTGTTGAAGGTAGGCCAAACACCAATGTTCTTAGTAAAATTGTGCAAACCAAATAAAAACGGTTCAGAAGTATGATTTGACCTAAAAGCTCAGTTATGTTTCTTTTTAATTGCTATGTTTTGGAAGAATCAGTTTATCAGTTTGGAAAATCATTGTACAATCATTATCATACTGTTAAAAAAATACAGGTCCTTCTCAAAATATTAACATATTGCAATAAAGTTCAATATTTTCCATAATGTCATGATGAAAATTTAACATTCATATATTTTAGATTCATTGCACACTAACTGAAATATTTCAGGTCTTTTATTGTCTTAATACGGATAATTGTGGCATACAGCTCATGAAAACCCAAAATTCCTATCTCACAAAATTAGCATATTTCATCCGACCAATAAAAGAAAAGTGTTTTTAATACAAAAAACGTCAACCTTCAAATAATCATGTACAGTTATGCACTCAATACTTGGTCAGGAATCCTTTGGCAGAAATGACTGCTTCAATGCGGCGTGGCATGGAGGCAATCAGCCTGTGGCACTGCAGAGGTCTTATGGAGGCCCAGGATGCTTCGATAGCAGCCTTTAGCTCATCCAGAGTGTTGGGTCTTGAGTCTCTCAATGTTCTCTTCACAATATCCCACAGATTCTCTATGGGGTTCAGGTCAGGAGAGTTGGCAGGCCAATTGAGCACAGTGATACCATGGTCAGTAAACCATTTACCAGTGGTTTTGGTACTGTGAGCAGGTGCCAGGTCGTGCTGAAAAATGAAATCTTCATCTCCATAAAGCTTTTCAGCAGATGGAAGCATGAAGTGCTCCAAAATCTCCTGATAGCTAGCTGCATTGACCCTGCCCTTGATAAAACACAGTGGACCAACACCAGCAGCTGACACGGCACCCCAGACCATCACTGACTGTGGGTACTTGACACTGGACTTCTGGCATTTTGGCATTTCCTTCTCCCCAGTCTTCCTCCAGACTTTGACACCTTGATTTCCGAATGACATGCAGAATTTGCTTTCATCTGAAAAAAGTACTTTGGACCACTGAGCAACAGTCCAGTGCTGCTTCTCTGTAGCCCAGGTCAGGCGCTTCTGCCGCTGTTTCTGGTTCAAAAGTGGCTTGACCTGGTGAATGCAGCACCTGTAGCCCATTTCCTGCACACGCCTGTGCACGGTGGCTCTGGATGTTTCTACTCCAGACTCAGTCCACTGCTTCCGCAGGTCCCCCAAGGTCTGGAATCGGCCCTTCTCCACAATCTTCCTCAGGGTCCGGTCACCTCTTCTCATTGTGCAGCGTTTTCTGCCACACGTTTTCCTTCCCACAGACTTCCCACTGAGGTGCCTTGATACAGCACTCTGGGAACAGCCTATTCGTTCAGAAATTTCTTTCTGTGTCTTACCCTCTTGCTTGAGGGTGTCAATAGTGGCCTTCTGGACAGCAGTCAGGTTGGCAGTCTTACCCATGATTGGGGTTTTGAGTGATGAACCAGGCTGGGAGTTTTAAAGGCCTCAGGAATCTTTTGCAGGTGTTTAGAGTTAACTCGTTGATTCAGATGATTAGGTTCATAGCTCGTTTAGAGACCCTTTTAATGATATGCTAATTTTGTGAGATAGGAAGTTTGGGTTTTCATGAGCTGTATGCCAAAATCATCCATATTAAGACAATAAAAGACCTGAAATATTTCAGTTAGTGTGCAATGAATCTAAAATATATGAATGTTAAATTTTCATCATTACATTATGGAAAATAATGAACTTTATCACAATATGCTAATATTTTGAGAAGGACCTGTATTATATCATTTGCACATATGACTCACCCCTACACTGAAAGTAGAATTAATTTATCTAAGCTTAATATCCCACTCCTTTAAAATCACTCCAACTGATTTAACTAATGTCTTACTTCATTCATTCATTCATTCATCTTCTATACTGCTTTTTCCATAGTGGGTCACGGGGGAGCTGATGCCTATCTCCAGCAGTCTATAGGCGAGTGGCAGGGTACACTCTGGACAGGTCACCAGTCCATCGCAGGGCAACACAGAGACATACAGGACAAACAACCATACTGTGATGGAAATTCTTGCAGTAAGCATTCCACAGTGTATGACCTTTGGTTTACCTCACTCCAGTGAACATCTGTGTTAGAGGAGGAAGCTGTAAAAGCCATTATCAGAAGTTTAATGGTTAAGGGCATTTGTTAGGGTGATGCCTCAGGGAGAGTAACCTAGTCACCTCTGAACCCGAGAAGGGTCTGGGGTCATAAAACACAGACTCCTTGAAGTGTTGAGATAACACTGTCATGTTCTGGTATAAATACTGTGTGTAAATGTTGATCGGGGCTCTGTTTCACTGACTAACCTCAGTGTCAGGGTCTTCAAACGCTGAATGCCTTTGAATAAAACTTATAAAGACAAAGTCCGGATTTTCTCTTGTTATGAGTCAACTTCTACCCACTTTGATAAGAAACTTCCACAACAATTTTGGCGTCACAAACAGGATCTAACGTGCCAGAGGAGACCACAGGACGGGTACATGGACGCCTGGCCAGCCTGAGAGTTGTTCTCAGTCCACTTCCATTTTACGGAGGGGAGTTCTGGTGCCCGCCTGCGGCTTCTGGACGATTAGATCCGAACTATTTGTCTTCAAATATATCTGGGTGAGAAGTTGCTCCATATGATATAATGTATATTATTATTTTTATTACACATTAACCATAATCTCCTAACTAATTAATTAGGTTCCAGAGTTGCGAGAGGGAAGACATCAGCTGAGGGCCCAGTTACCCTGCAAAAGGAATGGCAGGGAGGTTCTCATTGGTAACAATGGGATAAAGCAAAACACAGGGTTTTGCGGGTGGTTTTTAGCAATTTTCTACACCTCATAAAGGAGAAAAGCCAGTGGGCAGACGTGCCGCTGAACAGGTAAAAAAAAAATGGTTCCGGAACCTTGAGGCATCAGGGGTGTCTCCTTCTTCATACTCTGATTTATAAAATAATGAAAGGAAAAAGTGGGGATGATTGTGTTAAATGTGCTTTAATTTGGAAGATAAGTTTGGTTTTTCACAGCGTGGAAGTTTGAGTGTAAATAAGTTAAATAGTTTAAAAAGTTTCAAGTAAAACAGTTGATGAAAAAATAAAAAAAAAACATAAGAAAAGATTAAAAAGCACAGAGTGCATCAATTAAGGGGTTAAAGAGTTAAAACCTTCCTGAAGGAAGTTTTGTTTGTCTTAAATATTGCGATCAGTTGGGAAAGAAGGTAAAAGTGAAAAGGGACATTAGAGATGCGAAAAGAAAGTTGTTTTAGAAAGGAGTATAGTGCATGTTGTGGAAGGAAGTGACAGGCAGGTGGACAACTGACTGACTGACTGATAATATTTCTTTGTGCAAAATCTGAACCTATACTAAACTTTTCTTCTGCCTCTCTCACACACAAATACACATATATGGGATTTGAGTTCAACATCTGCGTTTTTGAGTCTGGATTTTAGAAACCTGCCCTTCTCCATGGCTACTCCGCCAGAGATGCTTCTCCAGCACGTCCTGAAAGAGAGAGATCTGCCTTCCTGCATGTTGAAAATCGCAGTGTGAGTTTCTACAAGAAAAAAAAAAAAAACTCAGAAGAAGTCCGGACCCACTGAGATGGACAACGATCCATGCTGTTTGCAAGAGCCAGAAGAGCGATACACTGGATTTATATTGAAAGCATCTTGTGCGGGCAGAAGAGAAACCGGAGCAAAGTTTCTTCTTTCTCCCTCCTGGAGAAGTTAAAGTGGACAAATGAGTGAATGTCTCACCAACAGACCTGGGAAGTGCCTGGTTGTTTTTTGGACTGATAGAGGACTGTGTGCCATGACAGTCTGACTCTGGAGCGATTTAGAAACTGATGGGGGTAACGTACAAACACACACACATTTGCATAAATCTTTTCCTATTTTCTGCAATGAAGAACGCTTATTAACCGCTGCTCATGTGACACGCTTGCTTGACGTGGACAGATATAGCGGGTTAAAATATTATTTTAGGGTTAGAAAAGTATCTTTAAAAGGGTGATAACTTAACTCATTTGATACTTTCCGGTTAATTCTTTCAGAGAAGCAAGTTCTCTTTTGTTGTGGAATATTCAGGGTCAATTATTCTAGTTATTAAAAGTTATTAAAAGCAGAGGAAGTTACAACATCTCCAAAACTCAGCAGTAACCAAGTGTTTCTATGTTATTCTCAGGACAGATCTTATGAAGGAGTATTTTTAAAACCCAGCGAATGTGTAAAACCTGATGGGTTTCTCCTTCAGGTATAATTTTCTGTTGTCAGAGTTTGTATTCCATAAATCTAATGGGTTTTAATGGGTAGAGACCTCATTAAAACAGTCTTAGTTTTACTGCAGATGGTCTTCATACAGTCTCTGACACAGTACTTACAGTTTGGTGCAGTTTTTGTCCGCAAGTGTTAACTGACGCTTATGGAAAGTACAAATTCATTGTTTTTCACAGCAGCTGCTGGGAAGAGGTTATATTAGGTTTTTTTCTTCCCTCTTCTGATTCATGCAGCGTGTTGATTTACACTGTACCTTATATCAGGTCCTGACAAAAACTATGAAAGGCTTGGTTCTGCAGGTTCTTTTTTCTCCCTTTGGAGAAGGAAAGGACACCTGATCAGTTCTGTGTTGCATAGAAATATTAAAACACTTGTTGTTTTCTAAGATATCACCAGCTAAAAACTTTTAAAACTTTTGAGAAGTAATTGGTTTTGTTAATCACATTTCCCTTGGTAAAACAAACCTTTAAAATGAGTATGAAAAATGGGGTTATTTAGAAAGAATCTGATTGGACAGTGGTACCACACAAAAATTAAACTAATCTCATGCTTCCTAAAAGACTCT
Source organism: Girardinichthys multiradiatus (assembly GCF_021462225.1). Lineage (NCBI taxonomy): Eukaryota > Metazoa > Chordata > Actinopteri > Cyprinodontiformes > Goodeidae > Girardinichthys > Girardinichthys multiradiatus. The sequence goes on along the minus strand of NC_061804.1, from coordinate 43,474,047 downwards.
GCATGAAAAGGCCTTCAGATCCGTGGAGTTATTTTCCACCACAGTAACAAGTTTTTTTTAAGCATGCTTTTTCTTTATTTTAAAACAGATCTGGTTTTTGTTTTGTTTTTGGCTTTTTAGCATAATGTTTGTGTGAAGCTTCTTATGAACTGTGTTAGAAGCAAATATGATGTGAGGTAAATTAGGAGCTGTGAACTAATAATTTTAAATCTGATTATTGTCCATGCAGTCAGTCAGTCATTTTCTACCACTTGTTCCATAGTGGGTCATGGGGGAGCTGGTGCCTATCTCCAGCAGTCTATGGGCGAGAGGCAGGGTACACCCTGGACAAGTCACCAGTCCATCACAGGGCAACACACAAACAACCATGCACACACTCATTCATACACCTAAGGGCAATTTAGAGTGACCAATTAACCTAACAGGCATGTCTTTGGACTGTGGGAGGAAGCCAGAGTACCTGGTGAGAACCCACACATGCACGGGGAGAACATGCAAACTCCATGCAGAAAGACCCCTGGTTGGGAATTGAACCCAGGACCTTCTTGCTGCAAGGCAACAGTGCTACCAACTGCGCCACCGTGCAGCCCTATTGTCCATGCAGAAACAATATATTTAGCCAATCCTTCAATCTCTGCAGAAAGTTAACACCATTGTTCAATGCAGTAGTACTCAACTTGTGGTTCCTGGACTCCTGAAGCCTGTAAGCCATAGATTTTGGGTCCATAAAATTATAATACTTAATTAAAGGTAGGCTGATTACTTATTAAAATAGATCTAAGCCAATGATGAGTTCCAGTCATTTGGTGGCTTTGAAATGCAATAATACTCAAAATTTCTACTCTGGGGAACACAGATTGGGGTTGAAGAGTTTAGTTTTGGAACCAAGGTTAGGACTTGTATAACGGAATAAAGACAAGTAAAATCCTTCATTTTAGGAAAAGAAAAGAAATAAAGGCTCTCTTAACAGTAAGAGGATGGTCGGCTCAAACTCAAGTCTCCTTGTTTGATTTCTTAGGGTTTAAAGATTAAAGGAATACATAGGAGTACAAAGATACAGAAGGTGATTTCAGATTACTAAGAGATAAAATATTTGAACATTTATCAGCATTTGGATTGTAAAAGAGGGGTTCTAGTAATAAGTTCTCCCCAACTCTCAAAATTTAAATATACCAAATTAAAGAAAATGAGAAAAAGTCCAGTTTGGAGACAAGCTTCTTATCTTAATTTCTGATTAAGTCAAACACTGCAGTTTTGTTTAGTTTGGGTATAACATGAAAATGTCAACGCTGACTTTTCTAATTTCCCCTCGGGGATCAATAAAGTATCTTTGAATTTGAATTGAATTAAATTAAAAATACTTCTTTGCATTTAACTTGAAATTCTGCAATGCAGCTGCGATCAAATTGAGCCAAACAAAAAGAGAACTATAACAATAACTCTCAGGATTGTAGTTATTATTACAGAGTTACAGTACAATTATTAGCAAAAGGTTTCAGCATCAGTAAATTTGGATTCATATAAGAGAAAACTGTTGCTGTGCTTCTAAATACTTTGAGATTTTTGGACTATGTGCACTCATTTTTAAAAAAAGGATCCTGACGATTGTCATAACAAAATTGATCAATTATAGCATTAAAAGATATGGCTGAGAAAACATATTCTGAAAAGAGATTGTTAAAAATTTCTTTGAATTCTTGAAGCTTCAAATTTGGCCATTTGTTTGTCTTTGATGTTTTGTCTTTGTTTTGTTGGACTGAATGTTTGATTATATGTTGCATGAAACAATAATCCATGTTTAGAATAATGTTTCTAAATCCCAGATTGATTAAACTTTGAGTTTTCAGGAGAGTTAAGAAGCAGCTTGTTTCTCAGGTAGGTGCATGTTAATAGCTTTGCAGTTTAAGTTACACTAATGTGGGATGGGATGAAGAAACTGTGGGTCCGCCCATAGGCTGTCAATCAAAGGTTAGTTCTGCCTGACTCCGCCCACCTACCAGGTTGGTTCATGCCTTTGTTGTCATGGTAACGCTCAGCACCTCCATTCCTGAGTTTTAACACTGTGTAAGAGACAATAGAATCAAAATGCTTGTAGTGATTGTTGCCTTAAAAACATGTTTGTTTTTTTGTATAATGATTAAGGATGTAGCATGACTTTTAGATTTATGTGTTTTATTACTAAAAGGTTAATGAAATAGTTTAAACTAGTTTGAAGAATTAGTTTTGCATACAGATTCACTGGTGATTTATTAGATTGAAAGTTTCCCTGGTACCATTAAGCTAGCTGACAATTCAAGATATGCCAAAAGTAAGGAATATATTTTTGATAAAGAATCAGAGTTATGATTTCATACTTGGTGGGAATTATTTATGAGATTCAATTTGTAGGGTTTATGCATCTGAATTACATTGGATGTCCATTAATCTAATACTCATCTTTGTACAAGACAAATTAGGATATGTGACTAATTTCTAAGTGAGACATTGATGAACTGAATAACTAAAGTTTGTGTTTTGTTGTTAATGGAACTGAATTGCAGTTAAAAACATCTGGATTTCTTTTTTTTTTTTTTTCTTTATGTTGCTTTTGTTAAATTCATAGTGACACATGGTTATGTCAGAATTCATTTCTTTGGTTCTATGTAATGTGATCTTGGTTACTAGAACATTTTTGTACAAACTTTTTGCTGGATTGTCGCATGGGTTGGACCCTGCGCCAGAAGAGGGGAATGTCAGAATAAAGTAACATGGGGTTCCAAAAGTTTTAGCACTCATGGGAAAAAGGGTAGCTCATACCTCCAGTGAGGACTTAGTGACAATGCGAGAGAGACGTTGTACTTTGTTTATATAAATGGTGCATAGCTCCCTAAGACCACATTCTGAAAACCTCTCTGAAATGATGGTGTTGATTTTTTGTGAAATTTTATATCTCCACAGATTAGACCATTTTTGAAATTCTTTGTGGGTATTCTGAAACTATGAAATGTTGACCTGTAATCAGACCTTCCTCAAACATCATGTCACATTTTTGATATTCAGAATATTTAGCTGATGGTCATTGCTAGTATATCAGGTGAAGTCAGAAGATCAATTCTTTGGATTTTGTTGGATGTTTTGATGAAGTTCATGTAGTTAAGCACTTAGGTTTGAGAATGGGACTTTGAATTGAAAATTAGCCAAGTGTTGTGAAGACTCTACCTATTGTTCTCACTTATATGAGATTGAGACAAAGGACACAGGCAAATCTCAGTCCTTTTGAAGTGCTGTGTGGCAGGTCTCCTAATTTGGACATGCGGATATTGCCAAGATAATTTTCTTCCACATCTTTGTGTGAAGATAGGATGTTGTTTTACTGTCAAAACCTGTCCACTGTGTTTTCTCAAGTTTCACAGACGGTGAAGGCTGCATTACCAGAAACAGCCACTTCCACCCTCCAGTCCTTTATTCCTGGGGACTGGATTCTGGTCAGAGAATCTAGGAGAAAACACAGGAAGTCCAGGCGCTGGAATGGCCCATATCAGATCCTACTAGACACCCAGGAAAGCTGCAGGAAAGCTGCAGGAAAGCTCCAGCTCCTCCAGCTTCATCTGGCTTCCAGGACACAAGTCATCTTCTAACTGGATCATCCACGGCTGAAAGGTGTGAGGACAGCGGACCACCACAAAATAAAGAACTATAAGCTGATCACTGGCAAGTGATTGAACAGGTGGTTGAAGAACACTGTTCTTACAAGGGCACAATAATCCCTTGGGCAGTGCAACGTTATTTCAGAATTTACTTAAGGCCATCGCATTGCCTGAAAGTTAGAAATCATAAGGTCATTTGCCTCACTGCACACACACCACAGTGAGAGATTCTTTCCTCCCACTTTGACAGCGAGACTGACTCTGAGGAGGATATCTCGGATGCTTTTATCTAACTTTTATGTTTATTGCTTGATATCTATCATTATGGTATTATTACAAATTTGAATGTGTTCATTTCCACCGTTGTTTAGTTGGACTATGGAAGCCTAACTTCCAGCAGGTTAGAGTTCCTGTTTCTAAATATATTTCTAGAGGAGCTTCCTACAACTGCCCACCTGTACCAGACTGGTAACAGGGCAGCTTGAAGCCACTCAGGAGAGTCAGCAGGATTTTTTGTTTTTTAAGTTGTGTTTATAATTTGTTTTCTTTGAAAAAAAACTGTTTGCTTTCAGTACCAGAAGAAAGGACATTCCACTTCAAGGTCACGATGCAGTTAAATGGAAGATGGTCTGTTCTGATGCTAATGATTGGTATTGCAAGTATTTTTTTATAACTCTTGTGTTCATTTTGGGAAAGGTACAGCAAAGACAATGTGTGGTTAATCTGACTAATAATATTCATCAGCGGATTCGAAGAGAGATTCATCACTTTTCTGACTACTATGATCATACTGATAATGTTTGGTGGCAACTGATGCATCAAAACTGTGAGGAATTATACTGTAAGAAAAAGCAGAAATGTTAGTAAATTTTCTAGTGAGACTAATTTAACGTGTGCTTCTACAGGAACTCTTTATAGAATTCGGGGTATTAGAAATCCGATTAAAGATCCAGATATTTGTATTACACAGGAGGAAAGTACACCTTATTTCCTTGGAAAGACGGAGGGTTGTAAAACTATTATACCAGTTTCATGTGCCTTGACCCACATTAATACATCTAGACCTTGTCCTGTCAGAACTGATCCTTATACTATTTCAGAATCTTTGGCTCCAGATCCCTTTGTGTTAACTCTTAATCTTACAGCCTTACCGGATGGAGGTTAATTGTATGGCCAGGCAGGTAAATTAACCAGGGTTCTTGTTACTTTTCCTAGTAGAGATGGGTTCTCGTGTCCTAAGAACATGGGTTGGATCTGTGGAAATAGATCATATCTGTATCTGCCTGCTACTTGGTCTGGAGTATGTTATCTAGCTCACTTACTACCTACGGTCACAACTTATACTTCAATCAGCCTAAGCTATTAGAACGATGAGTTTGCAAACTAGAATGGCTTTGGATTATCTGTTAGCTGAGAGGGGTGATGGTTTTGAAGAATTTTCCTTTAGTTGTGATTATCTTGTAATCAGAAGAAAGGAGTGTGATGGAAATTATTGCAGTAAGCATTCCACAGTGTATGACCTTTGGTTTACCTCACTCCAGTGAACATCTGTGTTAGAGGAGGAAGCTGTAAAAGCCATTATCAGAAGTTTAATGGTTAAGGGCATTTGTTAGGGTGATGCCTCAGGGAGAGTAGATGGTTGTTCCTAGGTAACCTAGTCACCTCTGAACCCGAGAAGGGTCTGGGGTCATAAAACACAGACTCTTTGAAGTGTTGAGATAACACTGTCATGTTCTGGTACAAATACTGTGTGTAAATGTTGATCGGGGCTCTGTTTCACTGACTAACCTCAGTGTCAGGGTCTTCAAACGCTGAATGCCTTTGAATAAAACTTATAAAGACAAAGTCCGGATTTTCTCTTGTTATGAGTCAACTTCTACCCACTTTGATAAGAAAATTCCACAACAATACAAACACTCATTTACACCTAAGGGCAATTTAGAGAGACCAATTAACCTAACAGTCATGTTTTTGGACTGTGGGAGGAAACCGGAGTACCCGATGAAAATAGCATGCACGGGGAAAACATGTAAACTCCATGCAGAAAGAACCCCGGCCGGGAGTCTTATTTAAATTTCATCAATATTATTTTGGAGAAAGTGTACTTGAACTTCTTAGTTCAATTGTATACACAATCCTAATAAATGGCTAAATAAAACTCAGGACTAAAGTTTGCTATGTCGCTATGAATAGAATTAGATGAGTAAAACGGATGGTAATGTATTAAAAAGAGAAGGAAGATGTAGGTGGGAGAAGGTATTAGAGCGTAAATTGCCTGGTAGAATGTGGCATGAATGGAGGGTGTTCTTGATGAGTATTAATGATATCAGAAAAGTACAGCCAAACATGCACAGCGGAAAGACAGCAAAGACAGGCTGTAATGGATGAGGCTTAGTAAGAGAAGTGGAGAAGCTAGTTGGACTGCAGCACAGCACATAGGTTGCTGAATATTAAAAATTAATGACTATCTCAGTGATTTACGACAACACAAGGGTGCTGTAACCCAACCTGTGTAAGATGGATGTCTTGGGAAAGCTAGAAGAAGACTGATGCAAACCTTGTGAACTACTAGAGTGTGGGGCATGGGAGCCTGACCCTTATCCCCTGGTACTTTATATCCAGTTGTGTTTCTCTGGCTGGTAAAATGTTTCTTCAGAATTCTTTAAGAAAAAATAAGCAAAAAGAACCACATTGGTCTCCCATAGTCCAACTTTGTAAGAAATCATCACCCCTAGGTGGACTAATTATGTAAGTTCTGAAGGTTGCACGAGAAAAACAATACAATAAAAGGGTTGAATAAGAATGCACACCAAATTAGTTTTATTTCTTTCAATGTTGAAAACCATAGGTTCTCTCTTTCCACCTCACACCTACACACACACACACACTTATGTTGGTCTATTACCTAAATCCCAATGAAATGTATTGATACTTGTGATGGTAACGTGACAGAATGTGATTGCAGTGTTTATACCAAGAATCTAATTAAAATGTATATACTATATGAATGCATGTAAGGTGCTTTGAGACAACATGTGTTGTGAATTGGTGCTCTATACATTGGGGGTTCTAGATAGGCGGCCAACAGGGGCCAGTGCCCCTGTATAACTGGTCCTGGCCCTTGTTATGGCCCCTATACTGTAGACATAATGCTAAATCAATTTCTTATGATTATATGTGCTAGGACAGAAACCTTAACTTATTGGTCCCTTGGACCAATTTCATTTTGAACTTTTAAAGGTTTACTTTAACAATAAATTAAAAGGAAAGAGTTTCAAGATGGCAGCATAGGGGAATAGTTCCTAAGTCCTAACTCGTAAGATCGAGCTTTCTATAAAAAACCCTTGCAAACGATGTTGACGTGGATCGAAGAATACGGCATTGATATATCAAAGGCCTTATCTGTGAATCAGTGTAAAATATTTTCCCGAAGACGCAAGACAAGCGCTAAAACAACCACACCGAGCCCGACGTGCAACACAGATGCTAACATGGCTAGCAAGACTGAAGTAATAGATGAGTAAAATTCGCTCTGGTCGGACATTGGAGCTAAATTGGATAGCATTGATATAAGACTGACAGGACTTTCCAACTTTCCATGATCAACGAGAGAAGGCAGGTAAAATATTGGCCTGGAAGATAGAAAAGATGCAAATGGAAAAAACAATTACTAGCATCACATTGAAGTTGGGCAATATAACAACAGATCCTTTAGAAATAAACAGACATTTTAAGGAGTATTACAAATCTCTATATAAATCAGAATATACTGGAAACAAAGAAACACAGCTGTATTTCTTGATTAACTAAATTTACAAACCTTCTCAGAGGAGGATAAAACATCCCTTGAAAGTCCTTTAACAGTAAAAGATCTGTCAGAAGCTATAGACAATTTGAATAGTGGTAAAATTCCAGGTCCAGATGGACGTCCAATCGAATTTTATAAAACATTTAAAAATAAATTAATATCGCCACTTCTTAATGTATGAAGAATCATATAAATCTGGAATACTCCCGTACTCATCGAGGCTAGCTACAATAACCCTTTTATTAAAACCAAACAAGCCCCCGACAGAATGCTCTTCTTATAGAGGCATCAATCTTATGGGATGTGACATAAAGATTCTGTGTAAAGCACTTTCTGGGAGACCAGACATATACTTGCCCAATTTGATAAAAGAAGTCAACAAGGTTTTGTTAAAACAAGACTAAGCTACCAAAAAGATGTGTCCTTAATGTACTATATGAAAAAACTAATAAAGACACAGCGATGTTATCATTAGATTCATGCAAATTTATCATTACCCCTATTTGGGGTAATAATAAATTTACTCCTGGTAAACATTATGGAGGATTTAAAATATGGAAGGCTAAAAGCATTCAAAAAGTTAAAGATGTATATACAGATGGTGTGTTGATCACTTTTGATCAGTTATGTTAAAATATCGAATACCCTCAAAACATTTTTTAAAATATTTACAATTGAAAAAACTGAAACAAATTGTTGACATTGCTCCATTAACAAAAATAGAGGAGATCTGTCTTGGGAATTCAAAAGAAGAAAGGTTTCTTTCTGTGTTCTATAACTTAATGATGCTCAACTCTAATGACTCGGCGGTGAATAGACTGGATGCTTGGAGAAGGGATATCTAAGAAAATACAGACGAAGGGGATTGGAACCCAGCTTGTTCAAAAGCACAAAAACAGACAAATAAATAAATTTTAAACTTTTGCAATATAAATGCCTCATAAGAACATATACAACACCTGTCAGACTCCATTACATGTCCAACGATATTCCGAATATTTCGCTAAATGCTTCATTGAAAACGGAACTCTTATTTACTCTCTATGGGAATGTCCTAAACTGCAGGTATTCTGGAAGGATGTTATCAAGAGTCTTTTTCTGAACTGTTTATTGTAAAAATCCCTTTAAACGTTCTTTATGTACTTGGAATTTACACAATAGAATTCAAACAATCAGAGAAGCGGACAAATTTAATAGACTATGGACTTCTTCAAGCTACCAGATCTATTGCACTATGCTGGAAGAGCATGGATCCCCCCCCCCTCTCTGAGACTTTGGAAGAAGAAAATTCCAGGGTCTCTTGGCCTAGAAAGACTAACGTACAAAGAGCAAACAGCAGGACTTAGTAGTACAGGTCCTTCTCAAAATATTAGCATATTGTGATAAAGTTCATTATTTTCCATAATGTCATGTTGAAAATTTAACATTCATATATTTTAGATTCATTGCACACTAACTGAAATATTTCAGGTCTTTTATTGTCTTAATACGGATGATTATGGCATACAGCTCATGAAAACCCAAAATTCCTATCTCACAAAATTAGCATATTTCATCCGACCAATAAAAGAAAAGTGTTTTTAATGCAAAAACGTCAACCAATTTAGCACAGTGATACCATGGTCAGTAAACCATTTACCAGTGGTTTTGGCACTGTGAGCAGGTGCCAGGTCGTGCTGAAAAATGAAATCTTCATCTCCATAAAGCTTTTCAGCAGATGGAAGCATGAAGTGCTCAAAAATCTCCTGATAGCTAGCTGCATTGACCCTGCCCTTGATAAAACACAGTGGACCAACACCAGCAGCTGACACGGCGCCCCAGACCATCACTGACTGTGGGTACTTGACACTGAACTTCTGGCATTTTGGCATTTTCTTCTCCCCAGTCTTCCTCCAGACTCTGGCACCTCGATTTCCGAATGACATGCAGAATTTGCTTTCATCCGAAAAAAGTACTTTGGACCACTGAGCAACAGTCCAGTGCTGCTTCTCTGTAGCCCAGGTCAGGCGTTTCTGCCGCTGTTTCTGGTTCAAAAGTGTCTTGACCTAGGGAATGCGGCACCTGTAGCCCATTTCCTGCACATGCCTGTGCACGGTAGCTCTGGATGTTTCTACTCCAGACTCAGTCCACTGCTTCCGCAGGTCCCCCAAGGTCTGGAATCGGCCCTTCTCCACAATCTTCCTCAGGGTCCGGTCACCTCTTCTCGTTGTGCAGCGTTTTCTGCCACACTTTTTCCTTCCCACAGACTTCCCACTGAGGTGCCTTGATACAGCACTCTGGGAACAGCCTATTCGTTCAGAAATTTCTTTCTGTGTCTTACCCTCTTGCTTGAGGGTGTCAATAGTGGCCTTCTGGACAGCAGTCAGGTTGGCAGTCTTACCCATGATTGGGGTTTTGAGTGATGAACCAGGCTGGGAGTTTTAAAGGCCTCAGGAATATTTTGCAGGTGTTTAGAGTTAACTCGTTGATTCAGATGATTAGGTTCATAGCTCGTTTAGAGACCCTTTTAATGATATGCTAATTTTGTGAGATAGGAATTTTGGGTTTTCATGAGCTGTATGCCAAAATCATCCATATTAAGACAATAAAAGACCTGAAATATTTCAGTTAGTGTGCAATGAATCTAAAATATATGAATGTTAAATTTTCATCATGACATTATGGAAAATAATGAACTTTATCACAATATGCTAATATTTTGAGAAGGACCTGTATAATCGAGACTGGAACTGGGATTTATTTGTAAAAAGGTGAGGCCTTGACCCTATTGTCTCTATGGATCTTTAATTTTTTAACTTTCTTTTATTTATATATATATATATATATATATATATATATATATATATATATATATATATGTATATATACATAAATTTATGCTTTCGAACATGGTCGATGCAAGTTCAAGGTACGTGTGTGTGTGTGTGAATGTGAGAGGGTTTAGACGTTTGTTTAGCAATGTTTAGATGTTTGTGTTGTATAAGCGAAAACTCAATAAACATGTATGTAAAAAAAAAAAAACAACAATAAATAAAAAATTTATGTGTAGCACTTTTAGCTTCAGCCGTATTGAGATGGGATTACACTTCATTTGCTAGATCAGGGGCCTACATCCTGGCTCTTTGGCTAACTTAATATATTATCACTTAATATATTAAACGAATGAAATATTGACCTGTTTTTTTTTTTTTATTTCAGTCTTTTATTCTGTGCCTTATGAAAAAACACTGGCCACCCTGGTAACTTTGGTCTTGAACTTCCACTGGCTCTATAAACTGAATTGAACTAGAAAATGGAAGGAATGCTATTTGTTAGGCACTGCATTACACTGTTCATCAAAGCTGGTAAGTTTTTTTTTTCATTGTTATTGAAAAACGTTAGATTTTTTTCTGTTTTAATGAGCCTATTGCATGAGCCTTGAGCATAGACAGAAAATGTGATCTTGTTTTGTCATGGCTGGCTGAGTATTTTGAAAGTTCTGATATATCATTGAAATGGTACAAATGATACATGATTCTAAGATTTTAAAGTAAATGAGGTCACGGTGCCAATTCATATTATTGTTCCTTCATGCTTCTCTTTGCAGTACTCCCTTCTCTGCTCATTACCCTGATATCATTTTCTGAACTAACTAACCCCTTGTTAGTGTAGCTGCTGTGTATAGCAGTGTTTTGGGTCAGATTGTGAAGCGTGATGAAACAGTGAGGCAGGACCTTGTTAGAAGAAAATCATAACCCTTCTTTCTAAATGCACTTAAACCAAGATGGAAAAATGAAAAAAAATCAAATACAGCACTGGATCCTTTATGTTCCCATGTCCCTTGCACATGGCAATCCACTCAGCTGGTGGAAAGAGCACCAGACAGAATATCTACTTTTGCCACGTCTTGCAAAAACCTACCTGTGTATTTCAGGAACTAGTATTTCTTCAGTGTGTTTATTTTCTACTGCAGGAGAGAGTGACTGCACAGAGAAGTGCACTTAACCCAGAGCATGTTGACCAACTTCTGTTTGTAAGCAAAAATATAATGGAGTAGAGGCATTTGTGATAAGTCCACATTATTGTGAGGAAGAGTTCTTCTTTAACATTGTGTTCTGTTTGTCTTCAGTACTGATGTTTCAGCCAGTAGTTTTTAATAAGCTAGTGAGAATGGGCATCACTCACGATTTTCAATATGTTTGGTTAAAAGCATTATAGATGCACTTTGTTTTTATCTATGTTTAAAAAAATGAAGAAAAATCTTTACCAGGTTTTTTTTTTTTGCACAAAACGTTTTTATAAGCTGTCACGATGTGGTTTTGGGTTGGACCAAAGCGCAAACAAGAGCTTGGGAAGCACATTTCAAAGCAGTCTTCAGCTTTATTCAAAAATGTCAAAAAAACGTAACAAAAACACAGCAGGTACTAACCAGAGTTAGATCCAAACACTTACATAGACACTGCAGGAGCTCATGGCATGGACGAGGATAGAACATGTAGAAGTGAACAAGTTGTAACGCAAGGAACCCACAAAACATAATGAAACAAACCAACTAATATACAGAGAGAGAACAAAGGCAGGTAATCAAAGGGACTAAGGACAGGTGAGGCAAGGAGGCTTGTTAATTAGTTGACCTAAAACAAAACTATAAACCAAGATAAATAAAACATAAGAATCAAGAATAAACATGAACTAAAGGAAACTGAGAACTTTGAGGGAACACAACAACCTAAGGCCTAAGGACTAAACAAAATAGAAACCAAAAGGGAACCCTGACTAAAAAGTAAACAAATCTAAGCAAACACTGACTGAACCAGACTGAGGATGAAGCAGGGAATGTGAGGACTAAATACAAACCAAGATGTAAGAATAACTAAAGCTGGCTAAACAGGAGGGAGAACTGGAACTATAGAAACTAAACATAAGGGAACTATGCTACAAAGAACAGTATAAAGGGAACAAACACAGAATATAAATAAATCACAGAAGGGGAACCAGGATGAGGACGAACAGAGAAAAATAAACTAACAAGAAGAGTGCAAAGCGAACAAATACCTAACCATAAATAAAAACTAGGAGGCAGTAGAAGGAAACAAACAATCGGGCAAGAGGAAATAAACAATGACTACAAAATCAAAACAAAGTCCAAAATGTCCAAACCCTGACACTACCACGTACAAAGAAAGACAAAAGGCAACAACATCATCTCTGAAATTAAGCACAAATATTTTGGGTTTGTTTTTCTAATAAGATTACAGGAATGTTGAGCTATCTACTGTAAACAACAGTACTGTTGGATACAAATTTTCTTGTCAGAATACTGTAGATGGGTCAAGGATGGGTCTTCCAGTATGATAATAACCTAAGAGGAAATGCTTAAGCAACAAAGGAGGGGGAGAAGAAAAATCTACAAAAGTTAATTGAGGGGCTTTGCCAGTGTACAAACTACGGAAAATTAGTGGACAGAGCTGAAGCTTTGACTTTTTAATTGTTAGGCAAGAAACCTGAACTATTCTCTAAAATTCCTAACAGTTCATATATTTTGTTGTATTTAAAAAAAAAAAAAAAAAACAACAATAAGATTAAAAAATACAGGTAACAGGTTACTTTAATCTGTTACTTTTTTCCTACAATTCACCGGAAATTAGCACATAGGGGTAAGAAGCATTATCATTGCTTATAAAGAATTATTAGATTGATCAAAGGTGTCTGTACCACAGACATCCCAGAATGTAAATAATGTTAAGGTGAGTTACAGAGTCAGACTCAGGGGGTTTATTATACAAGAAATACATGAAGTTGAAAATGTTCCAGGGGTTAAGATGTTCTACTGGCATGTCTAGTATTTAGACAATGTTAAAAATAGAGAACAAGAGTTAGTGACCTGTAGGAGCTGTGGAGAACCTTTCCTTTAGGGTGGTGAAAGCTTCTTCGGCTTCTGGAGACGAAGTGAAAGGTTTCTTTATGGAGGTAAAGGCTGTGAGAGGAGAAGCACTTAGATGAAACAATGTTAGAAATTAGCAAAGCTGTTTGCTGGTTGATAGGAATAGGATGTTCCTGTACTGCTGACATCTTACTGGGGTCCGGCTTCAGCTGTCCATCCTCAAAAAAGAATCCCAGTAAAGTTATGGATTTCACATGGATTTCGCATTTTTCTGCCTTGACAAATACCCTGTTTTCCAGAAGTACTGGACATGTTGCTTGTATTCACTGGGGTCTTTGGAGAATATTAGTATCTCATCTAGGTAGACAAAAACAAATACATTAAACAACTCTCATAGGACATCATTTAACAGTGCCTGAAAAACAGCAGTTGCATTCGTTAAACCAAATGGCATGACCAGGTACTCGAAATGACCGAAAAGGGTTTTGAAAGTGGTCTCGCACTCATCTCCTTCTCTGATCCAAACCAGGTGGTATGCACTCTGTAGGTCAAGTTTTGTGAAGATGGTGGCTCCATGAACTGATTCAAAAGTAGATGAAAGAAGGAGAAGAGAGTATTTGTTCTTGACAGTAATTGCGTTGAGTCTTTGATAATCGATGCAGGGTCTCAGGGTTCCATCTTTCTAAGCCACGAAGAAAAACATCACACCTACAGGTGACAAGGAGGGATGGATGATTGCAGCTTTCAATAAGTCGTTCACATATTGTTCCACGGCTTTTTGCTCAGCATGTGACATCCGCAATAGGCGCCCAGATGGTAAGGGGGCGTCCCGAAGGTGATCTATTGAGCAGTCGTAAGGATGATGGGGTGGGGGGTGGTGACAAGGCCAGATCTATGCTGAACACTCTCTGAAGATCATGATACTCAGGAGGATCAATGGAGAGATCAAGGGGTGCCTGAGGTTCAACAGATTGTGGATTTGAGAAAAAACGGTCTGATGAATTGCGTCCGTCAGCGCCCCTGAATCTACTGGTGTGCCAGACCTTTTGGGTGCGGTGGGAAATTGAGGCAAAATTGAGCTGAGACACCGCAGTAGAGACACTGACCAGCGTTTAGACGCCTTTGTTTTTTTTCAGGGGTTAAACTGGCTCCACCAATTTGCATAGGCTCTGGTGTGTGAGGGTTAACGGCTCTCAGAGAATTGGGACTTGATGTCACAGGAGGCACAGGAGTAATCTGTCTAGGAACTAGATTATTTTGTGTCTTTTCTCTGGCCCTTTCTCTCATGTAATTGTCTAAACGGATAGATACATTTGTCAATTCATCTAAGGACTTGGTTTCATCCCGGCAGGCCAATTCATCCTTCAATTTGTCATTGAGAGAGTTTAGAAAGGCTCCTTTAAGAGCGGAAAAGTTCCAACCTGACTCAGCTCCTAACATGCAGAACTCGATGGCTATTAACGCCACAGACCTGATGCCGTGTTTTAAGGTCTGCCAGGTTCAGGTTTAGGGAGAAAGTCTGTTTATATAATTCCAAAAAAATCACTGAATGAGTAAAATTGAATGGTTGTTTCATCAATGATTGCGTTGTCTCTTAGAAGACCAATGACATAAGAAATCTTGCTTGAGTCGTCCAGAAAGGACGAAAAACAAGGGTGCATTGCAAGACGAATTCCCTGCATTTCTCGAGGTCCCCAGAGAACGGTTCAGGGGGAGGTGAAATTATCTCACTGGCAGCTGGTTGGATCTGGATGGGGCTGACAGAGGGCTGGGCTGAAGAGCAAACAGATGGAGCAGGGTTAGCAGTGAGATAAGGAAATCTGGAAACGAAATCCTAGACACTGGTACTTAAATGTTTGTAGTTAACTGTTTGTGTGACTTCGGCTGATTGTTGATTCAAGGATTGGAAAAGTGAATCATGCACTCCGAGTAATATGCTTTGGTGGGAAATGGCACTCCGTAACTGTGCTCCAAAATCTAGATGGTCAGATTGTTATCTCTACCAGCGTGGTAACCTTGACCGTGTTCTGCGTCCCTCTTGTGTTTCATGGGCCAGCCCTGAAGTTTCTGTTCCTGCCTTTACAGATTTGTATTCTTCTGGTGATTGTGTCCTGAATTCCATGCTCCTGTCCTTTGTGTTTTGCTCAGCTCGTTGGAACTCCTCCCTGCTATTTCCGGCCATGAGTCTCCTTTCTTCTCCTGCCTCCAGGCCCGCGACTCAGAGAACACCACCCGGAAACTGCCTGTCCACCCTCCAACACCGCATGCTTAGCTGAAGCACTGCCCCTCAAAGAATGACACAGAGAGAGTCAGTACTGGGAGCCTCTGTGCCACTCATTCTACAAAACTCAACCGCTGTGGGAAGACTTACCTCCTCCAACAAATCATCATCCACCGCCTACAGTAGGCAGACCTCTCCTCTGTTCTGCACAACCTACTATACCTTCATCACAACAAACAATAGCTGCGTTTCCATTACAAGTGTGCGCAAAACTTTGTCGATATTCTGCCAATGTCAAAAAAACACAATTTCGCAATTGCGGTTTTTCCATTAAATAAGAAATACAATTAAAATCACACGTGAATAAGTTTGTTCAAGCAATAAGTCATTACAAAACATGGCGCCAATGAACGTAAACACTTGAAAACACTTGCAAACACTTGTAAATGCCCGGATTTCTCTGCTTTTTGTACTCTAAAATGGTGGTAATGCCCCTGTCACAAACTAAATTAAAGAAACATCATCAAAGCCATCATCCTCCTACTACTTCCTGTCGTCTTCTTCGTCTTTTTCGCCAGTGGTAACATCCGGTTTGTTGACTTGTGTGATGCGAAAAAAGTCTTTCCATTGCAATTTTGCGAAATACATCAATATCGATCCAGCTAAAAAAACACCTCACCCTGGCTCAAAAATGTTTAATCAAAAAATGTTTTTTTTTCCTAAATTGTTTCCATTAAGCAATTTTTTTTTCGTAATTAAAATTCGCGCAATTTGATGGTCAATGGGAACGTAGCTAATAACTTCTCTCCTCTCCTCCTTAATGCCTACCTAGATCTCTCCAGCAGTTCCATTCCATGTTCTGTCTCAACCTTGTTGTACTTCAATATATCTATTAAACAGCCGATCATCCATTGTGATTGTTGCCCATTTAATTAACATTATGACAGAACGATCTGATGCCTCCCTCATTGTTCCTGCTCCTTAAGAAGCTCTCTTGCTTTGGCTCAATGAGTAACACCTGTGGAGCTGCACCTGCCTGTCATACCCTGTAGGAGAGATAAACAGCACAACCACAAACACCTGCAGACAACCTCTGTGGGTATGACAACCACAATACTGGTAATTCCTTCATCCCTTCAGCTATGAGGCTACTGGTAATGAGAAAACGTTTTAAAGATTTTCAGTTAATATAAAACTATTCCAATATTAATTTGCACATAGCAGCAGAAAAGCTTACTAAATGCTACAAGATTTTAGCTGCTTTTTTGAATTCTTTCATGTGTGGTCAATTATCATAATAAAAGTGTTTGACCACTTACAGGTTCCAAACTGGAGACAATTGAACAAACTAGGTTTGTGTCCTTGTCTTTGTAGTATATCACGCTGCAGTGTTTTTACAGTCAACAGTCAGTGGCAGTCCTCTTACTCGAGACCTGGAAATATTATAAAGATACCAATAATGCAGAGAACCTGTCACATTATAGTCACATTACTCGGTCCCTCGCTCTCAGCTCTAATCAATCATTGAAATAACGTTTTACCAACTGAAATCATTAAATGCACTGTATTATAACAAGCGTTAACTGAGACTAAATGTATGCATGATTAGAATGTACTGGATTGACATGATTATGTACTGTATTTCTGGGTATACATTAGACTTTAAAGACAATTTAAAACTAAGTAAAAGGGCATCGCATACTGTATTGTACAAAGTAGAATAAATGTGTTTTCTGATGATCTGGTTATGAAACAGATGCTGCAGCTATCCATTAAAAACATATTGTCTGACCTACACTCATTCTGTACTACTTATTTTCTAAGCATCACTTCTTTCTTTCTGTAAAGTAGAAACGTTTAGCAGGTAAGGTTAAAATCCTATTTATATAAATATGTGTTTTCATCTATGTGTAACACCTAAGGTAGACCACACATATCAATTAGTTCCATCTTTTCACCAGAAGACAAAAGCTGAGCTAAAATAACCACAGACAGACAATGTAATTACATTTTAATGTTGGGGGGTTTACATTAGTAAACAAAAGACTTGATCTAATAAAATGTACCATAAACTGAGCAATGGCCGGATCATTTCAAATCCAATAGGCAAAGGGTTTGTTGTAGATCCTACACAGTCAACAATTTTAATATAAGGATAAATGTCTGCGGAATACCCAAATACCCTCACAGATACAAAGCGAGCATGTGCACAGTGAGTGGAATCTATAATGTAATCTATAATCTATAATTTAGGCAGCATATGTTCTTTTAAATCCCATTTAAAATATTTGTTAAGAACTTCCTACTACAGAGGCCCTGAAAGGCAAGTGAGAATTTAAACATTTTTTTTAAAAAGTGTTTTAAAAAGTGTTTTTCCTTGTACAACTTGGTCCTACCACTAGAGGCCCTAGCATAAAACCACCAGCCTTCACCAACAGCTGTATTGCTCAAATGGATAATGAGATTGTTGTAAAATAAAATAACAGTAAAAGCACATATGTATTTGTGGGCCTTGCTGTGTTATCATATCAAGACTGTATATTCATGTGAGATATAGAATTAACTACCGCACTGATCAGGATATCTGGGGGAGAAATGACCATTTCCTCCATGGCTGCTCTTTCTTGCAAATGGCCTTAAAACTTGCTGTCAGTACATGCTTATCATAACCTCTCAGAATAAACTGGAAAGAGGTATGAATAATCACCAGGTAAATATAAAAATTTGAACCCTTCAATGATATATATATTTATTAGTTTATGTATTTATATTTTGGTGACAACAGCTCAATAAAAACTCGTGGCTCGTCGTCTTCCGCTTATCCGGGACCGAGTCGCAGGGGCAGCAGACTCAACAGAGACGCCCAGACGTCCCTCTCTCCAGACACCTCCTCCAGTTCCTCCAGGGGGAGCCCAAGGCGTTCCCAGGCCAGCCGAGAGACATAGTCCCTCCAGCGTGTCCTGGGCCGTCCCCTGGGCCTCCTCCCGGTGGGACGTGCCTGGAACACCTCCCGAGTAAGGCGTCCAGGAGGCATCCGGTATAGATGCCCGAGCCACCTCAACTGGCTCCTCTCGATGTGGAGGAGCAGCGGCTCTACTCCGAGCCCCTCCCGGATGGCCGAGCTCCTCACCCTATCTCTAAGGGAGTGCCCGGCCACCCTACGGAGGAAACTCATTTCAGCCGCTTGTATCCGGGATCTCGTTCTTTCGGTCATGACCCAAAGTTCATGGCCATAGGTGAGGGTAGGAACATAGACCGACCAGTAAATTGAGAGCTTTGCTTTTCGGCTCAGCTCTCTCTTCACAACAACGGACCGGCACAGCGCCCCCATTACTGTGGCAGCCGCACCGATCCGTCTGTCGATCTCCCGCTCCATTCTTCCCTCACTCGTGAACAATACCCCGAGATACTTAAACTCCTCCACTTGAGGCAGGAACTCCCCTCCAACCTGAAGAGGACAAGCCACCCTTTTCCGGTCGAGTACCATGGCCTCAGACTTGGAGGAGCTGATCCTCACCCAGCCGCTTCACACTCGGCTGCGAACCGCCACAGCGCATGCTGTAGGTCTTGGCTAGAGGGGGCCAGCAGGACCACGTCATCCGCAAAAAGAAGAGACAAAATCCACTGGTCCCCAAACCCGACCCCCTCCGGCACTTGGCTGCGTCTAGAAATCCTGTCCATAAAAGTTATGAACAGGACCGGTGACAAAGGGCAGCCCTGCCGGAGTCCAACATGCACTGGGAACAGGTCCGACTTAGTGCCGGCAATGCGGACCAAACTCCTGCTCCGCTTGTACAGGGACCGGATGGCCCCTAGTAAAGGGCCCCCGATTCCATTCTCCTGGAGCACCCCCCACAGGGCATCACGAGGGACACAGTCGAATGCCTTCTCCAGGTCCACAAAACACATGTGAACCGGATGGGCAAACTCCCATGAACCCTCGAGCACCCTGTAGAGGGTATAGAGCTGGTCCAGTGTTCCACGGCCGGGACGAAAACCACACTGCTCCTCCTGAAGCTGAGGTTTGACTATCGGTTGGACTCTCCTCTCCAATACCCTGGCGTAGGCCTTACCAGGGAGGCTGAGGAGTGTGATCCCCCTGTAGTTGGAACACACCCTCCGGTCCCCCTTCTTATGAAGGGGGACCACCACCCCAGTCTGCCAGTCCAGAGGCACTGTCCCCAACCGCCACGCAATGTTGAAGAGACGTGTCAACCATGACAGCCCTACAACATCCAGAGACTTGAGGTACTCAGGGCGGATCTCATCCACCCCCGAAGCCTTGCCACCGCGGAGATTTTTAACCACCTCGGTGACTTCAGCCTGGGTGATGAAAGAGTTCAACCCCGAGTCCCCAGCCTCTGTTTCCACCACGGAATGCGTGATGGCAGGATTGAGGAGATCCTCGAAGTACTCTTTCCACCGCCCGATAATGTCCTCAGTCGAGGTCAGCAGTCTCCCGCCCCCACTATAAACAGTGTTGGCGAAGCATTGCTTCCCCCTCCTGAGGCGACGGACGGTTTGCCAGAATCACTTCGAGGCCAACCGGTAGTCCTTCTCCATGGCCTCACCGAACTCCTCCCAGGTCCGAGTTTTTGCCTCTGCCACAGCCTGGGCCGCAGCACGCTTGGCCTCACGGTACCCGTCAGCCGCCTCAGGAGTCCCACAAGCCAACCACAGCCGATAGGACGCCTTCTTCAGCTTAACAGCATCCCTTACTGCCGGTGTCCACCACCGGGTTCTGGGATTGCCACCGCGACAGGCACCGCAGACCTTATGGCCACAGCTATGGGCAGCAGCATCGACAATAGATGCGGTGAACATGGTCCACTCGGACTCTATGTCTCCAACATCCCCCGGGATCTGGTCGAAGCTCTCCCGGAGGTGGGAGTTGAATACATCCCTGGCCGAGGGCTCTGCCAGGCGTTCCCAGCAGACCCTCACTATGCGCTTGGGCCTGCCAAGTCTGTCCGACTTTCTCCTCCTCCAGCGGATCCAACTCACCACCAGGTGATGATCAGTGGACAGCTCAGCCCCTCTCTTCACCCGAGTGTCCAAAACATGCAGCCGAAGGTCTGATGATACGACAACAAAGTCGATCATCGACCTCCTGCCTAGGGTGTCCTGGTGCCAAGTCCACTGATGGACACCCTTGTGTTTGAACTTGGTGTTCGTTATGGACAATCCGTGATTAGCACAAAAGTCCAATAACAAAACACCACTCGGATTCAGATCGGGGAGGCCATTCCTCCCGATCACGCCTCTCCAGGTGTCACTGTCGTTCCCCACGTGGGCGTTGAAGTCCCCCAGCAGAATAATGGAGTCCCCGGGAGGGGCACTATCCAGCACCCCCGACAGGGACGCCAAGAAGGCCGGGTACTCTGCACTGCCACTCGGCCCGTAGGCTGAAATGATAGTCAGAGACCTCTCCCCAACCCGAAGGCGCAGGGATACGACCCTCTCATCCACTGGGGTAAACCCCAACACGAGACGGCTGAGCTGGGGGGCAACAAGCAAACCCACACCAGCCCGCTGCCTCTCCCCGTGGGCCACTCCAGAGTAGAACAGAGTCCAACCCCTCTCAAGGAGATGGGTTCCAGAGCCCACGCTGTGCGTGGAGGCGAGCCCGACTATTTCTAGTCGATATCTCTCGACCTCCCACACAAGCTCAGGCTCCTTCCCCCCCAGCGAGGTGACATTCCACATCCCTAGAGCCAGCCTAAGCATCTGGGGATCGGGCCGCTGAGGTCTCCACCTTCGTACGCCACCCAATCCTCTTTGCACCGGTCCCTCACGGTTCCCCCTGCAGGTGGTGGGCCCACTGGGGGATGGCCTCGCGTCCCTCGTTCGGGCCTGGCCCGGCCGGGTCCCGCGAGGAGCAACCCAGCCACCAGGCGCTCTCCGACGAGTCCCGAACCCAGGCCTGGCTCCAGGGTGGGACCCCGGCTCCGCCGTACCGGGCAACGTCACGTGCCTCGATATTTTATTCTTTATGAGGGATTCTCATTTTGAAAAATAAAGTTTTTTGTTTTTTTTATCTCAGTCAACAGAGTGGGACATAAATATTGGTTCTGGTATTGGTAAGTACTTTTTTTTTTTTCCTCTCAAGCAAGTGGAAAAAAAATATTTCTGTCCTTTTTGTAATACCACTTCCGTCCACTTCCACCTAGCTGGCTGGCTAGGTGCAGGTTGTATGATAATTGAGTGTTCCTGAATGCCTTTGTGCTGCAACTCTTATTTTGAAGAACACTATCTCTCTCTACTATCAGGAAGTAGTATATTCATTAGATTGAGAGCTTGAGCCTTCATCTCTGAAGATGGTTTAAGTGCGCTGTGATTACTGAGAACAATATTTCAATCAAGGGTCTATTAATAATCATTTAGAGCAGTTTCTATGTTCCTTGTAAAGAAGAAATTCATGTTGTCATTAGGATTGTTCCTATTAACCTAAGCCACAGCAGTTTACAATAAAATCCCTTCTTTATTGTTTTATGCAGGACGGCCGAGGGCAACTCCTGCATGGATCCAATTTATGGACATCTCCCAGTGATCTATCCAGCTTCATTTCCAGCTTCAGTGTCTCCTCAAATTCTTTTAAAGTGTAACACTTGTTGATAAGGTTGATTTTATGGTTGAGTGTTTTTATTTATTTATACCTATTTAAATAAATTCCATTGTTACTATCTACATGACTTTACCTGGTGACAACAATATAATAATAATGGTTGAAAGAGATTAGGTTTGTGTTCATAAGTGTCTGGTAGTTACCTTATACACCAATTCATTCAGTTATCAGGTAACAGTTGAGGTCAGATGCAGATGGGTAAAAATAGAATTTAGCATATTTTTCAGCTCTTCCTTCCAATAAATCAGATTTTTTTGAGTGTACCAGAAAATAGTCATTTGAAATTAACCACGTCTCTCTCCACACTTTACACAGATGTTTCTTGAGGTGTAGAAATCTTAAGAATAATTATTCAATCATGGTGACCTTGTATGACTTGAAGCATTTCTACTCAATGCCAAAGAACATCCACCAAAAAAGCAAACCCTCCCTTGAATCTTCTGGCTGTTGCCCCAGAAGGAAGCATCTTCTGAAGGTGATGCAGGCGAAAGCCCGCAAACAGTTTACTGAAGACAAGCTGACTAAGGATATGAATTACTGGAAACATGTCCTGTGTTTTGATGAGACCAACATAACCTTATTTGATTCAGATGTTGTCAAGCATGTGTGGTGGCAGTCAGTTAAGGAGTACAAAGACTATTGTGTCCTTCCTACAGTCAAGCATGGTAGTGGGAATGTCACACTTTGGGGCTGCTTGAGTACTGCTGGCTGGACATGGTCAGCAACAATACTCAGGTAGGCTGTGGCGTTGACACGATGCTCAATTGGTACTAAGGGGCACAAAGTGTGCCAAGAAAATATCCCCCACACTATTACATCACCAACAGCCTGAACCGTTGATACAAGGCAAGATGGATCCATGCTTTTATGTTGTTGACGCCAAATTCTGAGCCTACCATCCAATGTCACAGCAGAAGTCGAGACTCATCAGACCAGGCAACATTTTTCCAATCTTCTATTGTCCAATTTTGGTGAACCTGTGTAAAGTGTAGCCTCAGTTTCCTGTTCTTAGCTGACAGGAGTGGCAACCAGTGTGTTATTCTGCTGTTGTAGCCCATCCGCCTCAAGGTTCGACATGTTGTGCGTTCAGAGATGCTCTTCTGCATGCCTTGGTTGTAACGAGTGGTTATTTGAGTTACTGTTACATTTCTATCAGCTCAAACCAGTCTGGCCATTCTTCTCTGACGTCTGGCATCAACAAGGCATTTGCGCCCACAGAACTGCTGCTCACTGAATATTTTCTCTTTTTCTGACCATTCTGTGTAAACCCTAGAGATGGTAGTGCGTGAAAATCCCAGTAGATCAGCAGTTTCTGAAATACTCAGACCAGCCTGTCTGGCACCGACAACCATGCCACGTTCAAAGTCACTTAAATCATCTTTCTTCCCCATTCTGATGCTCGGTTTGAACTGCGGCAGATTGTCTTGACCATGTCTACACTGAGTTGCTGCCATGTGATTGACTGAAATTTGTATTGACGAGCAGTTGAACAGGTGTACCTAATAGAGTGGCCAGTGAGTGCATATCCAAAATCTTCTCCATGCATTTATTGCTATAGGCTGGGCTACTTTGCTTTATAATAATAATATCCACAAAACAGAAAAAGCCTTCTGCTGAACCAATATGCTACAGCAAGAGATATGATGAAAACTAAAAGGAGAGTTTATATTTCCTCAGTTTACCTCCTTGTCACAGATTAATTGTAAAATCCAAGGTAAAATGGAACTACCTTTGTTCACATACACTATTGCCAAAAGTATTTTAAATAATTGAAATCAGGTGTTCTAATCACTTCCATAGCCAAAGCTGTATAAAATCAAGCACCTAAGCATGCAGACTATTATAAACATTAGTGAAAGAGTGGGTCGCTCTCAGAAGCTCAGTCAATTCCAGCATGGTACTGTGAATGGATGCCCCTTGTGCAAGCCCAGCAGTGAAATTTCCTCTTTCCTAAATACTCCACTGTCAACTGTCAGTGGTATTTACATCAGCAAGTGCAATGCAAAGCATCGGATGCCATGATGTAAAAGCATACCACCACTGGACTGATTTGGTGCTAATGCTGTAGGGTTGTTGGTCTTGGCCCCTCAGTTCCAGTGAAAGGAAATCTGAATGATTCAGCATACCAAGATATTTTGAACAATTCCATGCTCCCAACTTTGTGGAAACAGTTTGGAGATGGCCCCTTCATCTTCCAACATGACTGTGTGGCAAGGCACAGAGCACAGAGGACAGAGTTTGGTGTGGGTGAGCTTGGCCTGCACATGGTCCTAACCTCAACCTGATAGAGCGGAGACTGAGAACCAGGCTTTCTTGTCCAACATCTGTCTATGACCTCACAAATACGTTTCTGGTGGAATGGTAAAAAATCCCCAGTGAACATGCCCCTAAACATTTTGGACTGCCTTCCCAGAAGAGTTTAAGCTGTTATAGCTGCAAAAAGTAGACCAACTTCATATTGACCCTATGGATTAAGAATAGGGGTTTTACTTATGTTCATATGCAAGTCAAGGCAGGAGATCTAATACTTTTGTCATTATAGTGTATAAAGTACCCAATGACCAAGCACTTTTCTCTTACACTGGAGGATTACTTCTAAAAATATGGAAGGCGGCTGTGTTTTAAGTAATCAAGCTGTTGTCAAGCTGTTAATGTCCATGAGACAGACATACTGTCTACCTTAAATGTTGCTTTTTGATTAAGCTTATAGTTACAATGGCTTCGGTTCCCTTGAGCTACAGTAACTTTATGGTTAATCTGCTATATGCTTGCAATTTACTTTCTTTGTTCTGCTCAATTGAGTCATCCTGTATACACTTGCAGTTATTGCAGCCATTAACGTTTTGTTTTCTTGTTTTTCCTTCCATAAAAACTATGCCCGGTTAAGAGCTTTTGTCTGTCTCTCATTTCTCAACTCCCAGCCGGTATGGTAGATGGCAGCTCATTAGCCTGCTTCTGCTTGAAGTTTCTTCCTGTTAACTGTTCTTCTCTACCGTTGCCCCAAGTTTGCTCCAGATGAGGGACTGCACTGAAGTTAAGATTGTCCATTTATGATTAACATATTATTCCATTATTATTAGAGTGGATTGATTTAATTAGTATCTGAGAGTATTATAATAAATTGCATCATATAAGGATAAAGTAAATTGAATATAATTAGATAAAAACTGAACATGTTTGCCTTTTCTGTGCTTTACAAAAAAACAAAAAACAAATTGGTGTTATCTTCATTGAATTGATTACATTAACCCATATCCTGGCCAGATGCACCAATGAGATCATTCCAAGTGGACTATACAGTTAAGTCCAGAGTTATTTACACTCCTAGCACATATAGGTTTACTTTTTTTTAACCAACAAGTTTATTTCTAATTGGTTATTAGGCACATAAATATAATAGAAACTCAGCAAAACTATGTAAAAGAAATAATTCTGAAAATATATGTTTTTATTTCCATTTTAAATGCCATTAAAATTGTCATGTCAAAAATTATTAATAACTTCCTCAATAATAAATGAAAAAATATTTATTAGCTTTACAGCAATCATCCCTTCTTGTCCAATATTGTTGCATACAAAAACTATATATATATATAGCATATCAACACTTACTAGCACATCTAGACTAAGAAGGAAGAATAATACATAATTTTGTAGAACAACATATAGAACAGCAATGATTTAGATCAAAACACTTTGGTAAAATGTCCCTGTAAATCTCAGAATGTTACTACAGCTAGCAAAATCCTCAACATAAAAGACAAATGTTCAAACTTAGTCGGAACTCAGCAAAGTCCCAGTTAATTATTGCATGTACAGTCTGACCTATTTACTGGAAGAATGTCGGAACTCTGTAGTTAGATGTGACTGCTTTAGGGACATGATACAACTGAGCCTTTATAAAAGACAATATCCACAGCTCATCCTAGGGACAAATATGAGTCAGACTTGGACATCAAAGTACCAAATGAAGCAAACATCAAATGTATTTTCCCTTGTGTTGTAAAGTTCAGATGTTTACTTAGTAATTCACGTTTTAGCTGAGAAATGCCATATTTGTAGAAATCTCCTATTTTCTTTAACAGTTGTGAAATATTATCTATGTCCAAACTGTAATTAATGTTAATAACTTCATCAGACGGCACTGAATGGGATCAAAGGGATCAAATGATTCTGTTTAATTTCTGAATTATTTCTGAATACTGAGTTTTTATTTTGAGAATAAAATATGAATATTATAATAATATGTAGCACTGTTGCCTTGCAGCAAGAAGGTCCTGGTTCGACTCCCGGCCAGTGGTCTTTCTGCATGGAGTTTGCATGATGGAGTTTGCATGTTCTCCCCGTGCATGCGTAGGTTCTCTCCGGGTACTCCGGCTTCTTCTCACAGTCCAAAAACATGACTGTTAGGTTAATTGGTTTTTCTAAATTGCCCTTAGGCGCAAATGAGTGTGTGCATGGTTGCTTGTCCTATGTGTGTCTGTGTTGCCCTGCAATGGACTGACGACCTGTCCAGGGTGTAGGCCGCCCATAGACTGCTGGAGATAGGCACCAGCTTCCCAGCGACCCACTATGGAAGAAACGGTAGAAAATAACTGACTGATTGACAGTAATAAGTATATACACTACATTGCCCTAAGGATTTGCTCACCCATCCAAACCATTGAATTGGGGTCTTCAAAACACACCTTGGGCCACAGATGTGTAAAACCCAGCACATGGGTATGCCGACTGCTTCTACAAGGATTTGTGAAAGAATGTATCACTGTCAGGAGATCTTTAAATTATTTTGTGGTTTCGTGATGGGATGTCAGCTGTTTAATAAGCCCAATTATAAAATCTCCTCAATAATATACATCCCACAGTCAATTGTTGGTAGTGTTATAACAAAGTGGAAATGATTGGTTAACAAGATGAAGGGGTGGGCCACACAAAACCATAGATAGGGGTTAGTGCATACTGAGCAGGATAGTAAGCAAAGCCAACAGCTGAAAGCTGGCTTCTCCTGTCAACTGGTCAAAGTGTCCTTGTGCCTCTGTGAGACACTAGGCTCAGCATTGCTCCTAATGCTTTCATTGGTGGGTGGGGGGGGAGTGCTGTAAAGATGAAAAATGCGCTGTTAGATGTTCTGTGTATATGGGTTGATGTGGACTGTGTAAATTGTAAATTGCTTTCTGTGATCTGCGCAATAAGAAAAGCCCTGTTAGCTAATAAAAGGAAATGATTGCAAGCAAAGCAATAATGCGCTCAAGGTGGCTGTTTCAGATACCACTGATGCTAATATTACTTTCTACTGGTAGAAAATAAAAGGCAGGTCAGTTGTTTAAATAAAAATCATAGGCAAATGATGGGGAATCATTTGCCTATGAAGACTGATTAGATAAAACCAAATAATACTAATGTATATAATAATTTGAAAAAGTCTTTCCAATATGTGCGTCAAACAAGATGCATCAACCTCACAGCTGTTTTTCTTCTGCTTCCATTGCAGAGCCCCTTGCCCCTGGCCCTACCCTGTGCAACTAAGCCTCTCCAGCCAGCTGTCCCTCCAACCCTTTGCTTCGCTGCCATTTCAGTGACAACACCCCTCACAGGCAAGGATCACTGCATCACAGGTATCACAGACATCACAAGCATCACAGCTCCAGCCGCAGGTTGCTCAGTGCATGTAGCAGTATAGCAGTATATGTCAAATGTGTGGATAAGGCAAACATATACCAACTCAGCAGGGATTATTCCCACCCACAGAAGTAAGAAAGGGGCATGGCAATTATTTTTTCTCTAGTTCTTTTTACACCATCCAGCTCTTTCCGCTTGGGGAAAGACTCAAAGCAATCTTTGGGAAGTATGGCTTCCTGGACCGTGTGACTCCTTCACTGACAAACAGCTCATCTGCTGAGGGACAGCCGCTTGGACAAAGTGCACAGGAACACAGTGATGCCCCAGGTCACTGCATTGTCAACTCTCTGGTCCACTTTCAACACTTTTAACATCGCTTTTGTAATTCCACCCTGGGTCATGGTAGCTGCACCACGTCTTTGATGGCTCCAAAATGGCTTAAAAAGGGAAATAGCAATGTCACAAAATAGTGAAAACTGCTAAAGAAATGGGTAAAGAAGAACCAGCAAGTCTTTTAAAGGCTACTAATCAGTGAAAGCCAGGACAAATCTGGAATGTCTTAGAATGAGGCCAGGACTGACAGAGTGGAGTGGCACAGACCAGAAGGAAGAAGATGAAGACTAAACTGATTTTTAACTTTAGACAATTGTGATCTGATGCATAATGGCCTACAAGCAAGATGATAAGCTGCATAGCTACTTATCTAGCATGAAGTATTAGAACTAATTATATATTTTTGGCCACATAAATATGTTGTCTGTTAGTATGGATCAGGTGTATCTCTATGAATTATAATGTCATCTTAAAGCTATTTTAGTTTAATAATTCAGTTCAAAAAATGAAACTAGTATAGGGAAACTGGTGACAAACTTTGGGGAGATGCTGATTTCATTTTCCATCAGGACTTGGCACATGCCCAAATTGCACAGTGCTGAAACCTATTTTAATTAAGCTTGCATCACTGTGCTTAATTGGCCAACAAACTTGGCAAACCTACACCCAAAAGATAATCTATAGAGTACTGTCAAGAAAAAGATAGAGATAACAATGTAGATGAGCTTAGGCTGCTACCAAAGCAAAATGAGCTTCTGTCACATCTTAGCAGCGCCACAGGCTGTTCGCCTCCATGCCAAGCTGCACTGATGCAGTAATTCATACAGAAGGAACCCTGACTAAGTATTGAGTGGAGTTAATGGACAATACATGGACATGTTTTTCAGAAAGTCTACATTTCTGTATTAAAATAATTGGTATTGATCTTATGTAATATTTTAACCTTATGAGTCTCTTGAGTTTTGGGTTTCCATTAGCTGTAAAACATAACCATTAGAATTTCCTGAAATAAATACTTGAAATCTATCACTCTACGTGTAATAAATATATAAATATGAGTCTCCTATTCTCTAAATGAATTACAAAAATTATAAAAAATTTTATGACTTATTGTCTTATTTATTGACATGCAGCTGAAACCTCTTATGTACTGCTATTACAGTTTTAGAACTGAAAATGCAGATTTTTTATAATCATAAACCCATCAGAACAGAATCCAAACCTTGTTTTAAAAAAAAACATGGCATGAGATAAGCTACCGAGCCATTGCTGGACAAGTGGTTTGCCACACGTGCCAAAGAGCAGTGGTTTTCTGTAATTGTCTCTTTTTCATTGCTGAAACTGACCTCTCTGAGACTTTGCCATCTGTCATTTCTCCTGGAGCTGTGCCCCTCCCTAAACTGGCAATTCAGCATAGTGAGAGCTCACTTTTTCTCATCATCACGATAAATTCCGTTTCTCCCAAGGAGTTAATTATTGTATGAGGTGGAAAGGAACCAACAGAGGATTATTAATTTCTTCAACACGCCAGACCCATTCTAGTGTTCCGTGTGTGATGACGATGCACCTCCTGAATCTGAGATTCAAGAATCGGTTGGACCTTCCTCTCTAACAACCTCCTAGAGTAGGCTTTCCCGGGGAGGCGGGGAAGTGTGGTCCCTTGATAGCAGGAACACACTAACTTGTTGTATGTCTTTGAGCATGAATACCCTCAGGCCACTGATGTTCTGGAATGTAGGCCTATATAACCCTCTACAAGACAACACAGCAGATACCAGAGGTTTTCTAATGGATAAGTTCTGGAGAAAGTGCTGGCTATGCCATCTGAGAAACACCAGTCTCCTGCAGTCAATCCCTGATGATGTGACTTCATTACACTTGAGTACTGTCATCCATGAAAAAGAAAGATTACCTTTGCCAGTCATGCGATGCTACAATAACTGGGTTAATGATGTTATTCAGGTAGTAGCTCGTCAAGCTACCATTCACAAAGTTTACAGAATTTCTGTATTGACTAGAGTCTAGAGTAAAGACAGTGTTGCAGTATGGACAGGTGGGTCTAGTCACTAGTTCTAGTCACCGGAGCCCCTCTGCCCAAGAATGTAACACCAGCACCTCCGAAGCCCAGTCTGGTGACAACTGTGGCTGATATGGATGGCATTCTCCTTGACATCTCCCACAGCGTTGGTGGCCAGTATTTCTGCTCAGTGTGAATGTGCTTTCTTCAAACACAACACTAATGCCCATTTGTTCCTTGTCCAGAGCAAATGCTCACTGACACATTCAAGAAGGTAAATCCTTTGTCAGATGGCGAGGTTATCATGGCATGTTCTCTCACACACAGACCATGCTAAAGTAAGCATTTTTGTTTGACCTGACACTCCAGAGCCTCTCACTTTCTTTAGATGTGCCTGGAGTTAAGTAGCATTTACCATGCGGTTCCAAAGGGCACTGTTAACAAACAGTCATCAACATAGTATCTACCCATATTTCATCCAATTCTTTGCCTTTCTAGGAATATTTCAGACTTATCTGTAACCACTGCTAATAACACTCTATGACACTGTAAGTTCAGTGGCATCTTACCTATAAGAACATCCTGAAGGCTCACAATAGCCAGGAACTGCTGATTGGCTGTTAGGTGTCATCTTGGTCTTATAATGTCAACATTTGAACAGCATAATGAAGAGGACTAACTGTGAATTGTCAATGATCCCAAATATTTAATGGTTGATACACAGACCAAACACAATCATTGATTGCCCCTCAGTGGGGAAATGCCAATTATGATGATATTTTGTTGGGGAACAATGTGTTGTCTGTGCTGAAATGCTGAAACAATAAAAAGACTGATGTAGATTCAAAAGCTCTAATGAAGTTCAGTTGGAAACGTCATAGAGCATTAAAGGTGCAATGCAAAATGTCATCAAAAGCTAAATGTGTATGTACATACACACACACACACACATACATATATATATATATATATATATATATATATATATATATATATATATATATATATATATTTTTATATCTTTTATTTATTTATTTATTTTTGTTTTTAGATTTCCATTTTTCTATACACAGCTGTATGACTAGCAACACCCCTTGGGTAGAATTTACAATTTTAACCCCATACATGCTCTACTGCTTCAAAAACACCACCCATATCGTGTGCACAGGCATATGTGTGTGTGTGTGTGTGTGTGTGTGTGTGTGTGTGTGTGTGTGTGTGTAAAGGGTTAGATCAATATTTTACAGGTGCTTATAGAAGCCTATTTCAGGAACAGAAGCAGTTTCAGGAGGAGATCAGAAAGCTGTTCTACATCCTCATTTCCAAAGAAATCTTTGTAAACTTTTAAATTTGCAGCTTATCATCAGTTTACTCCGCCGACCCTTGAGTTTAGAACGTGAGATAATAACTAAGGAGATCAATAACACTCAAGGGCAACGAGCCCGGCTGTAAACACTGGGTTTAGCACCAGGACTCGTTTATGTCGCACATAGTTAAACACGACAACAAGCATCTGTGTGATCCATAAACGCTATTCTGAGCCTGTTTTTAACTCTTGGCCTGTTGTGTCCAGAAAGCACCTCGGATCATCACACAGTGTGAAGCTCAATAGGAGATCATCATTTGGGAATAAAAAGCCAGTTCGAGACTTACTTTAACACGGCGCTGTCCCCCTGCTTCACGGTGATGTTGTCCTTCAGTGCAGAATCGCCGCTCCTGGCTGGAACTCCTGCGGGTACAAGGAATAGCAATTTAAGTCCGAGGACGACCAGGAATTTCCCAGGTACTGCCAGATAGCCACACATTCCCATGTTTGTTTGTTTTCTTTCTTTCTCTCACTGCGCAACTTCCAGGAAAAAAACTTAACGCGATGGGATATATTCCTTCAGTGTCGTGATCTGCCTCTGCTCCTGATAAACAGATGTATTGCCACTAAAGCAGGGAGAAAACGTCTGTCCGATTCTCAGTAAGACCACCGCGTTTCTGGGAGAAATGCGTGCCGTCTCCCCTGCTACTGACTGTAATCTCTGTGAAATGGATGTTGAGGCACGGATGCATCAGCCTGAGATCCTGTACGTTTTCCTCCCCTCCCGCGGTGTTATTTTCTCTCTGTCGTCTGGGTGAGACGGTGGGAAGCTGAGAGCAAGAGGCTGAATTCGTCTCACTATCCTTTTTTAATTAAGTACACAATCTCTCTCTCCCGTACTCGCTCTCTCTGTCTCATTCTCTCCCGTGTCTTGGTAGACCTGCACCATGTGGACCTGTGGACAAACCTGCCAGTTCACAAGGGGTTATTCCAAGCTGTGGTTCATGGACCACCAACGGGTCTATGTGTTGTGTTTATGAGACACCCTAAAAACTTGCAATATGGCAGCTAACATAACATCTGGTGGCACATAATAAGATCTTATCATAATTAAAGTCAATTGCCCTGTAATCACTTGACACTTTTAAAGCCAGAACTTTATTACAGTTTCCTGTCCTGTTCCTAAATTCCACAATGTTTTGGTAGAATTTTGTTCGTAACATGATCATAGCTGCACCTTCATATTTAATTTTACATACCAGCATATTTGGCTGCTTTGTCAACTATACTGCCATGGACTACGAACATACTGAAATTCAATGCTGAGTTGACATTTTCTATATGCTTTTAAATCACTGACAGCTCAGTAATTGCGTATTTTGTAAATTTATGTGATAATTTTCAGCTGTAGTTGAATAATGCAGTCACAGGTGGAAAAACAGGCAAGGCATGCAGTAATAAATTATTACTGACCTTAAAAGATAACCAGTCATTATTTCTTTAACTTAAAATCATTCCTGATCTGCTCTCAGTAACTCTGTTAACCCTTTTCATGAGCCAACATTTATTTTCTGTTGCACGGCAACAACATGGGGTAAGGATTTTCCTCTTTGGGCTTTTTGTTGACAAAGTAAACGGAGACATCGTTTTAGGACTTTGACTAGTCGCTTTATATTTAGATGCTAAATTTTTTGTGGTATATTGTCCTTTAACTGATTGAAGTAAAGTGATCACAGAAATAATCCCGTTTTGATTTGGTTGCATTTTCAACACCTGCTGCAGCCAAAAGTCAAACCTCATAAAATTATCTGTGAAGCAGCTAACAGTGTAACATTTTGATTATGCCTGAGCTTCACAGACATGTCTGTAGGTGTTATAAACGTAAATGACATAAAAGAAGACATTTAGCTAAACTGCAAATCTGTTACTTCACCCTGAAAATAAATCACATAATGCTAAAAGAAGAAATAAGATAAGTGTGTGTTTTTACAATCAGAAAGAGACTCCACAAGTTGAACTTCTATGGGAGGTGTGGAAAGAGGAAGACTTTGTTTTCTAAGAAAAAGTAAAGTTGAGTAAAGCATGGAACCATCAGTGGGACCATCAAAATTAAGCTGAGGAAAAGCCTGGGGCTTTCCACAAGTGGAAAAGGGTCTAAAGTCAACAGTAGATCACTAACACACTTATAGTGTCATTTTAGCTCCTTCGGTAGATTAAAAAAACTATTGGGATTGGTCAAAACAACATATTCTTACTAGTTATGTAAAGAGTAATGTTTATGGAAAAAAAGTACACCCACTTTCAGTTCCGAGGTTCCATGTCTCAGGAGGAGATAAAAATGATTTGGACTTTGACAGATTCTAAACATATTAGTCTCACATTCCCCTGGCAGATTTAGATTTATAGTTATTATTAATCAACCCGGAAGTTTGAACTGGAAATCACATAGAGAACTCCAAAAATATAATCAGACAATGCACAAAGGGCATAATTTTGAAAATAAATATGTCTGTTTATATATTTTAAAAAAAACTAGCATGTTAAAAAATATATGATTGATCTGATTCTCTGCAGAGTGAAGGACAGGGAGTACTTAATACACACAGACAGATATCAGTGGAGTGTCAAAAAGAAAAAAGTTGCTCAATCATATTAGAACACAAACCACATTGTTGGGTGATAGTGTAGTGTGGAAGGAAAAAAGCTATACATTTTACAACAAGGGGAATAAAGTGCCACAGACACAAATACAGACACCACCTGGGATGACCAAGAATGGCTAATTCTAACTTATGTAGCTTCTATAACGGCAAAGAATGAAAGGAATAATAGCAGCACTAACACCACCAGACATATCCATATATCACTGAGACTGACTCCAAGTGGCAGCAACACTGTAATGTCTTGAGGAGCACAACTTCATTAGAGGATGTAGCAGTATCACCATGAGATAAGTCTCTTAGTAGGTTCCGAGATGTTGCAAAAAGAACAGAATAGGTGACATTTCACAATATTAGTTCATTTTAAAAATGAGAGCCTCTGGCTACATTCTCTTCAAATGCAACTGCAGTCTGTTTAAAGTGAAAGATAAGACAAAATATAGGTTAAGGACAACTTCTAGCAAGGAGAATAGAAGGGATAATATGCCTGCTCCTTCTCTAAAACTGTCTAAATTGTTCTCCCTTAATGACCTAGACCTACAAACTACCAACAGTTGACAGTGAAGGCTTAAAGCTCATAACAATATTCTTGTTGGCTGACATGTTGAGGTGACTATAACTTAGTGGGAAGAGAGGTTGTCTTGCAATCTAAAAGTTGTGGGTTCAATTCCAGCTTCCTCAAGCCACATGTTTATGTGCCCCTGAGCAAGGCATTTAGCATCAAGTTGCCTACTTATCTGCTTATTGGTGTGTGAATGTGCGTGTTTTGGGTGAATGTGGCTATATAGGTTAATGATGTTGCAATATGAGGTTCAATATTACAATAAAAAATGGAGCGCAATTAAATTACTTTATTTCTTTTCCATTATCAGAACTTTGCTATCTCTCTCACTAAGCTCTCTAATGCCGGGCACTAAGATCTTCAGTGGTGTGAAACAATATTTTTCCTCTTACAGAGTTCCTTTGTTTGGGCTTTTTTGTTACACATAAAATGCTTCAGATCATTAAACAATTTATAAATACAAAATATTGTTATCATATGATGATTTCAGAATCAGCTTTATTGCTAAGATTGTGCAGACAAACAAGGAATTTGACTTCAGTACACTTTGCTCTCAGTGAAGACTTTTTTAAAATATATATATATGTAATAATGGAAATAGAAAATATATATATTTTTAATGTACATATATACACCATTGACTTTACAATAGAACATAATGTGAGACCAGTCCAAGTATGCATGGTGTTGTTCTGGAACTCTGACTGTCAAGTGTTCATCAGAGAAACATCCTGGGGGAAGAAACTGTTTCTGTGGCAGATGGTTTCATTAGACAGCGCTCTGTACCGCTGACCTGAAGATAAAAGACCAACCACACTGAGATGGACGAAGACAGAATAGACTGAATTATGGCAGTGTAGAAGATGACCATCAGCCCCGGTGAAAGGTTGTACTTCTTGAGTTGCCACAGGAAGTACAGTCTCTGCTGGGCCTTTTTCCAAACATTGTCTATGTGTGTGGACCATCTCAGGTTTTGGAAAATGGTGGTTCCTAGGAACCTGAAGTAGTCCAGAGACAGTGTTGTTGAGGATGTTGAGTGGGGGTATGTGGGGGAGGTGTTCTTCGAAAGTCCACCATCATCTCCACAGTCTTAAGTGGTTCCAGGTGGTTCTGACCACACCAGTGTACCAGCCAATCCACCTCCTGTCTGTATGCAGACTGATCACTGTCCTGGATCAGACCAATGACAGTGGTGTCATCTGCAAACTTCAGAGTTTTACAGATGGGTCCGCTGAGGTGCAGTCATTTGTGTAGAGGGAGAAGAGGAGTTGGGTGAGAACACACCCCTGGGGGCTGCTGGTGCTGATGGTTCTTGTCCGGTAGAAGATGCTCCCCAGCCTCACCTGCTGCTGCCAGTCCTTCAGAAAGCTGGTGATCCACTGACAGGTGGAGGCCAGAACTTTGAGCTGGATGAGCTTCTGGTGGAGGGTGTCTGGGTTGATGGTGTTGAAGGCTGAGCTGAAGTACACAAAGAGGATCCTAGCATGCATCCCTGGGTGGTAGAGTGTTGCAGGATGAAGTCTAGTCCGAAGTTGACTACATCATCTGCCAACTTGTTTGCTCAGTAGGCAAACTGGAGGGGGTCCAGCAGGGAGCCTGTGATGTCCTTCAGGTGCTTCAACACTAGTCAATCAAAGGATTTTATGACCACAGACATCAGGGCGACAGGCCTGTAGTCATTTAATACTGTGATGGTGGGTTTCTTGGCGAAGCATTTGAAGCAGGAGGGAACCTCACACAGCTCCAGAGACTTGTTGAAGATCTCAGTGAAGATGGGGAGACATTATCAGGTCCCAAGGCATTATTTGTTTTCAGGCGCTGAAAGAGCCTATTTACATCTTCCTCTGAGATCCTTAGTGCCGGCAGGGGGTCTGAAGGTAGGGGGGTGGTTGGTATATGGCAAGAGTTTGTGTCTGAATGGGAGGTGGAGGAGTTGGGTTGAGGTGGGAACTGCTGCTTTTCATATGTGCAGTATAAGCCATTCAACTGCTTTGCTAGGCACTGGTGTTTATGAAGAGAAAAAAGCTGGCCTCCCAAAATTACTCCAAGAGCAGATTGATGATTGATCAGGAGATCACAAAAGAACATAGAACATCTAAATCACTGCAGGGCTCATTTGCCTCAGTAAGGCACAGAATTCATGATTAAACTGTAAGAAGGAAACTGAGCAAACAAAATCATCTTGGAAATGTTTCAAGGCAAAAAAACAAAACAAATTAACAAACAAACAAAACATGTTGACCAAAATAAAATACAAAGGTCTCACATTTGCCAATTAACTTATTAATAGATTAACTAGACAGAAGTAAAATCTTTTGAAAGGTGTGTCTCCCATTACATCTGGTCTAAAACTGATACAAAGAACTGATGGTCAGGCGAGGTTGTAGTGGTGTGATGGTTTGGAGCTGCTTTCTTTAGTGAGGACATGGAAGACTTGCTGTGACTGAGCAGCTGTCTAGCATGAAAACCCTGAATGAGAATATTTGGCCAAATAGTTAATGTCTTTAAGAATGAGAGCAGAATCTAACATTAACAATTGTTTAATAATCTGGAACATTTAGGTGTGACAAAAAACAAAAGAAATCTCTAAGGGAAAATACTTTTATTAAAATATGATATTGGTAGTTCAGGTTCTATCAAATCAACATGAAAAATGATTAAACATTTAAGAGAAAAGTTACTGCATGACAACCAGGTTTTATTGCTTTCCCGGCTTACAATAAGTCTTCATTCTCTTGATATTGGATATCAAACATATAGCTACCAGAGGTGGAGAAATAAATGTTTACCACTAGGCGGGGAACAAGAAACTCCTTTCCCAGCAGAGAATCAAGGGTGTGTGGCATTGATTTGAACAACTTTCATGTACTTACAGTGTGTAGGCTGCAGATGTGCCCTGGAGGTAAATGCATGTATCAGACTCACACTTCGTATCGACAGATAGTCAATCTTAAGAGACTCAAATTTGTAACAGGGACAGAAGCCATCTTGACAGGACATGATCAATTTCAACTGTATTTAAAAAATTTTTAATTAGGACTGCTTTGTTTAAGGTAGTCCATTGATGGAACGCCTAGATTAGTTGTAAAAGGATGTTTTGTTTTGTATCCATGGCCAGAGACTGGGTGTGTTGACCTTGGGTGCAATGTGCAATCCATAAAAGATTGCTAAGCAGCCTATTACACTTTTTTCATTCTTTGAGTTAATGGTTTAAGTCATTTGTTCAAGGTTGACATCTATTTTTTCATCAATTGACCTCTACTTAGAAAGCTCTGCAGTGATGTATTTAATTGAACATCACATTACTGTCTCATAGACTTGGAAGAAAAGGCAGTAGCTGTGCATTTTCACAGGAAAACTGTTTTTTTTACATCACATTGTTGCTAAAACATATTAGCAGTTTGATTTCAATGAATATTTAATGTCCTTGATTAGCTACAAAAAGCATTTGTAAAGAGCCAGTTCTCACATGGTTTGTAGTGTGAATTATATCTTCAGTTGTTTGAGGATTGGTTTGAGAAGGAGAATATGCTAGCTACTTTGAAAGGGAAGTTTTAACATTAATGAGAGTGTGAACTTCTCTTAGTCACATTTACTTTGTTTACTAATGCTCCCACTCTGTTTCCTTCCATCTT
Organism: Girardinichthys multiradiatus; assembly: GCF_021462225.1. Classification (NCBI taxonomy): domain Eukaryota; kingdom Metazoa; phylum Chordata; class Actinopteri; order Cyprinodontiformes; family Goodeidae; genus Girardinichthys; species Girardinichthys multiradiatus. Next base: position 43,435,772 of record NC_061804.1, on the reverse strand, counting down.
CTGATCTGTATGCATGGAAGGCTTGCTGGCCACAAGGGATGTGGGAGACGCATTGCTATGTGTGGAACAGCAGCTCTCACAATTACGATGACAGCTTTTTGGGTCTCATGAGAAGCCTGAACAAGTTAATTTCTTTACCTTAATGTCAATTTGGCAGACTGTTAAGATATTGGATGAGTAGAGAAAGAAACAACAGTACTCTGACAGCATTGGATGCCTTCATTGGAGAGAGATACAAACAACACATTGTGTTGTTCTCGTCTGGTGTCAAGTGTTTGTGCAAGTGTGAAAACACTGATGGGCATGTATTTGCGAGCTGCAGTCTGTATTCTGGTGACCAGACTCCTTTCACTTACTATTTACTTTACATAAAAAGGCATTTCTTTATCAAGACAAAGCACCACACAAAAAAACAAAACAAAAAAGAAGACAAATTGCCATCTGAACAGAATGGCTTTTGAAACAATTTATTGATCACTTGTCTAGATCCACCCTAACATTTTCAGCACAACAGAAACGGTCTTCAGGGTGCTAAAACACATATTCTGCACTTTGAATATGGGCTGTTTTTACTTTTGACGTCTCAAGGTTTAAGCACAATGTCTCCGTTTCTCAAAGAAAAAAGTTCTCAGCTAACATCCAAGAATCCCTGAAATGTCAGAGCTTGTTGAATAACCAGCGCAACCCATTTATTACACTGTTGTTCAGTTTATTTTAAAAATTGTTATTGTGTAATTATTATGATGTTTTGTGCAGGGAAAATGGTCGAAGATAAGACTTAATTACAATGATCTGGCTGGGATGCGGCCCAAGTCCTGACTATGCTCACATCTTAATGGTTTTTAAATTAAACCCCTCCCTGACCTCAGCAAAATCCTGATAATTAGAGTCAACGGGTAGAAGGAGTAAGTGGGCTGAGGTTCCTCTTTACACACCTCCCCTCTGTCATGGAAAATAAGATCTGATGATGTTAACACCAAGGTTATTGCTTAAGCTGACATATTGGCTGCTAAAGAAAGCCTTCAGCCCCTAAAATGAGCTGAACAAGATAAAGAGGTCATGAAAATTGATGTATATTGTTTTAGAAGTGAGCTTTTTTGTACAGTTATATTCTGGTGTGTGGCTACACGGTGGTGCAGTTGTTAGCACTATTGCCTTGCAGAAAGAAGGTCCCGGGTTAGGATCCTGGCCAAGGGAGTTTGCATGCATGGAGTTTGCATGTTTTCAACATGCATGCGTGGGTTCTCTTCGGGTACTCCAGCTTCCTCCCACAATCTAAAAACATGTTAGGTTAATTGTTCTCTCACAGGCCCCCCGTAATCCTGCAAGGATGAGCAGGTGTAGACGCTGGATGGATGAATACTCTGGTGCCGGGAGTGTCCTACCTCTCAAGGTAACACATGGACCAATTACCAGTGTCAAGGTTAACCAAGGTTTCAAGTGTTGTCATACCATTGCTATGGTTTAATGAAATGCAAAGGATCGTTTTCCCATTCTGTATGGAGCCTAGAGTAAAGGACTGCACCACCCCCACCCCCAACATGTTGCTGCCCACTGCCAGCCAGCTAGCTAGAAGAAGGCTACAACAACTTACTCCCACTTAAAACTGAAACAAATTCAGCTTGTTAAAATATATGCAGTTCCAAATAAATGCATGCAACCATGTGGTGGATACTGGAGGAGCTAAAAGGGGACACTGGACTGTGTAGGGCAACTAGTGGGAGTTATTTCATAGATACTGAGAATGTGGAAAGCTTCTTCCTTAATAAAATGGGTTTTATAAACATAAGAAAGGTATCATTATGTTTTCTATCCCTTTTAATTGTGATTAATTGTATACAGGGAATATCTTTAAAAATAGGGTAACTGTGATAAGAAACTGGGACTTATGTGTTTGTTAACGAGTATTTTTTAACTTACAGGGGTTGGACAATGAAACTGAAACACCTGGTTTTAGACCACAATAATTTATTAGTATGGTGTAGGGCCTCCTTTTGCGGCCAATACAGCGTCAATTCGTCTTGGGAATGACATATACAAGTCTTCCACAGTGGTCAGAGGGATTTTAAGCCATTCTTCTTGCAGGATAGTGACCAGGTCACTACGTGATCAGAATCAGAATCAGAATCAGAAAAGCTTTATTGCCAAGTACGTTTTTGGACATACAAGGAATTTGTTTTGGCGTAGTCGGTGCAATACAGTACAAATTAAACAGTATAAACATATCTACAATATAATATAAATATATGTGCACAGTTTTAAGTGAGTGAGAGTAAATATAGAGCAGTATAAGATGCAAGAGCAATACAACAGTGTAGGTGATTAGTGTGCAAGTAAAGCAGGAGTCCAAGCTGAGCGTTAATGTAACTCATAGAGTTACAGGTTACAAGTGTCCTGTCAGCAAAAAAGGGGGGGTGTGGGGGAAAGGGAGAGTGTCAGGGTGGTTTCTGGGCTTTGTTAACAAGGCTGGTGGCAGATGGGAAAAAACTGTTCTTGTGGCGTGAGGTTTTGGTCCGGATGGACCGCAGCCTCCTGCCAGAGGGGAGAGTCTCAAAGAGTCTGTGACCAGGGTGGGAGGGATCAGCCAGAATCTTCCCTGCCCGCTTCAGGGTCCTGGAGGTGTACAGTTCCTGGAGCGACAGTAGACTACAGCCAACCTTCTCAGCAGACCGAATGACACGCTGCAGCCTGCCCTTATTCTTGGCTGTAGCAGCGGCGTACCAGATGGTGATGGAGGAGGTGAGGATGGACTCAATGATGGCTGTGTAGAAGTGCACCATCATAGTCTTTGGCAGGTTGAATTTTTTCAGCTGCCGCAGGAAGAACATCCTTTGCTGGGCTTTCTTGATGAGGGAGCTGATGTTTGGCTCCCACTTGAGATCCTGGGAGATGATGGTTCCCAGGAAGCGGAAAGATTCCACAGTGTCAATTGTGGAGTCACAGAGGGTGATGGGGGCAGGTGGGGCTGGGTTCTGCCTGAAGTCCACAACCATCTCTACTGTCTTTAGAGCGTTGAGCTCAAGGTTGTTCTGGCTGCACCAGTCCAACAGATGGTCCACCTCCCATCTGTACGCAGACTCGTCACCATCAGAGATGAGTCCGATCAGGGTGGTGTCATCCGCAAACTTCAGAAGCTTGACAGACTGGTGACTGGAGGTGTAGCTGTTGGTGTACAGGGAGAAGAGCAGAGGAGAGAGAACACAGCCTTGGGGGGAACCGGTGCTGATGGTCAGGGAGTCAGAGACGTGCTTCCCCAGCCTCACGTGCTGCTTCCTGTCAGACAGGAAGTCAGTGATCCACCTGCAGGTGGAGTCGGGCACACTCAGCTGGGAGAGCTTCTCCTGTAGCAGAACTGGGACGATGGTGTTGAAGGCAGAGCTGAAATCCACAAACAGGATCCTGGCATAGGTTCCTGTGGAGTCCAGGTGCCGGAGGATGAAGTGAAGGGCTAGGTTGACTGCATCATCTACAGACCTGTTGGCTCTGTAGGCAAACTGCAGGGGGTCCAGGAGGGGGTCGGTGATGTCTTTTAGGTGTGAGAGCACAAGGCGCTCAAAGGACTTCATCACCACAGAGGTCAGGGCGACGGGTCTGAAGTCATTAAGCCCTGTGGTCCTTGGCTTCTTGGGAACAGGGACGATGGTGGAGGACTTGAAGCAGGCTGGCACATGACATGTCTCCAGTGAGGTGTTAAAAATGTCTGTGAAGACTGGAGACAGCTGATCAGTGCAGTGCTTCAGGCTGGCTGGTGAGACAGAATCCGGACCAGCAGCTTTCCGGGGGTTCTGTCTCCTGAAGAGTTTGTTGACGTCCCTCTCCTGGATGGAAAGAGCCGTCCTCGGCAGCTGTTGGGGGGCGTCGTGGGGGATGGTTGCAGGACTGTCCCTTTGTCTTTCAAAGCGGCAGTAGAACTCGTTCAGGTCGTTGGCGAGGCGTCGGTCGTTGATGGAGTGGGGGGCTTTTGGCTTGTAGTTGGTGATTTGCTTGAGCCCTTTCCAGACAGACGCAGAGTCGTTGGCTGAGAACTGGTTTTGTAGCTTCTCAGAGTACAGTCGTCTGGCCTCTTTCACTGCCTTGCCAAACTTGTACTTTGCCTCTCTGTATATGTCTTTGTCCCCACTCCTGAAGGCCTCTTCCTTATCCAGTCTTAACCTTCTGAGTTTAGCTGTGAACCAGGGTTTGTCGTTGTTGTAACTCACCCTGGTGCATGATGGTACACAGCTGTCCTCACAGAAGCTGATGTAGGAAGTCACAGCCTCTGTGTACTCGTCCAGACTGTTGGTAGTAGTCCTGAACACATCCCAGTCTGTACAGCCTAAGCACGCCTGGAGATTCTCCACAGCCTCACTGCTCCACTTCCTTGTCGTCCTCACAACAGGTTTGCAGAGCTTTAGTTTCTGCCTGTATGCAGGAATCAGGTGGACCATGATGTGATCGGATTGGCCCAGTGCAGCACGTGGGACGGTGTGATAAGCGTCTCTGATGGTGGTGTAACAGTGATCCAGAATGTTGTCCTCTCTGGTCAGACATTTTATAAACTGTCTATATTTGGGGAGTTCGTGGGTCAGATTACCTTTGTTAAAGTCACCAGCGATGATGACTAAGGAGTCCGGGTTGGTCCGCTCCACACTCAGTATCTGGTCGGCGAGCATGCGCTGTGCGACCTGCACGTTAGCTTGCGGCGGGATGTAAACACCGACCAGGATGAACAAAGCGAACTCACGGGGGGAATAGAAAGGCTTACAGTTTATGATGAAGGATTCCAGGTCTGGAGAACAGTGCTGCTGAATCACTGTCACGTCGTTGCACCAACCACTGTTGAGGTAAAAACAGATTCCTCCACCTTTCGCTTTGCCGGAGAGTTCCGTGTCTCTGTCCGCTCTGTAGAGCTGGAATCCTGCCAGCTGCAGCGCAGAGTCCAGTATTAATCCACACAGCCACGTCTCCGTGAAGCACAAAACTGCCGATGAATAAAAGTCCCTGTTTTTCCCCAACAACAGTTGTAGTTCCTCAATTTTGTTGGGAAGTGAGCGCAAGTTAGAGATAAATATTCCAGGTAACGGTGTTCATAGTCCACGCTGGCGAAGACGTACCAGCACCCCAGCCCGTTTCCCTCTCTTCCGGCGTTTCACCGCGTGAACAAAGGTGAGCGCACCTTTGACCAGAATGTCCAAAAATTCCAGAGCAGTAGGCAGAAAAGTGGGAAATAACTCCTCTGGTGTAGTAGCCCTGATGTTCATGAGTTCTTCTCTGGTGAGAGAGCTCTGGGTACCATCACAGAAGACTGTTTTAAAGCAAAAAACAAAACAAAACAATGCGCACCAACACTCCGAGCCGACCATCTGCGGCGCCATCTTGAAAAAAAAAAAAGAAAAAAAAAAAAAAAACTGGTAATGATACTGGTGGAGGAAAACGTTTCCTGACTCGCTCCTCCAAAACACCCCAAAGTGGCTCAATAATATTTAGATCTGGTGACTGTGCAGGCCATGGGAGATGTTCAACTTCACTTTCATGTTCATCAAACCAATCTTTCACCAGTCTTGCTGTGTGTATTGATGCATTGTCATCCTGATACACGGCACCGCCTTCAGGATATAATGTTTGAAACATTGGATGCACATGGTCCTCAAGAATGGTTCGGTAGTCCTTGGCAGTGACGCACCCATCTAGCACAAGTATTGGGCCAAGGGAATGCCTTGATATGGCAGCCTAAACCATCACTGATCCACCCCCATGCTTCACTCTGGGCAAGCAACTGGGTGGTATGCTTCTTTGGGGCTTCTCCACACCGTAACTCTCCTGGATGTGGGGAAAACAGTAAAGGTGGACTCATCAGAGAACAATACATGTCTCACATTGTCCACAGCCCAAGATTTGCGCTCCTTGCACCATTGACACCGACGTTTGGCATTGGCATGAGTGACCAAAGGTTTGGCTATAGCAGCCCGACCGTGTATATTGACCCTGTGGAGCTCCCGACGGACAGTTCTGTTGGAAACAGGAGGTGCACATTTAATTCTGCCGTGATTTGGGCAGCCGTGGTTTTATGTTTTTTAGATACAATCCGGGTTAGCACCCGAACATCCCTTTCAGACCGCTTCCTCTTGCGTCCACAGTTAATCCTGTTGGATGTGGTTCGTCCTTCTTGGTGGTATGCTGACATTACCCTGGATACTGTGGCTCTTGATACATCACAAAGACTTGCTGTCTTGGTCACAGATGCGCCAGCAAGACGTGTATCAACAATTTGTCCTCTTTTGAACTCTGGTATGTCACCCATAATGTTGTGTGCATTTCAATATTTTGAGCAAAACTGTGCTCTTACCCTGCTAATTGAACCTTCACACTCTGCTCTTACTGGTGCAATGTGCAATCAATGAAGACTGGCTACCAGGCTGGTCCAATTTAGCCATGAAACTTCCCACACTAAAATGACAAGTGTTTCAGTTTCATTGTCCAACCCCTGCAGAATCTATATGGGAACCATGCATGTGGTTAAAATAGTCCGAATGTGTTCACTTTTTACTTACTAGTAAAACCATAATTTGGTATGATAGAAGTTGTGTAGAATTTCTGTTTCACATTAATATTTAAGTACACATACCACTTCGCCTTTGGATTTTGTTTCTTGCTATGCATTCCTGATTTTTACATCATTTCAGATTATTTAAGAAAATCCTCCCCTAGCATGTTGCTGACTCCACAATGTTTCACATTGGAGTCGCTGTGTTCAGGGTGATGTGGTGTGGAGTTTTTTTCAACAATGGCTTTGTTCTTGTTGCTCTTCCATGAAGGCCCGGGTGCTTATTCACAAAGATTCCCAGAGTCTATTCAGGGAGCTTGTAACTTGGCCTAAAAATTCCTGTTGAGCAGTCCTAGTTTAAGAGTGATTGAGGTAGTCGCTGAGAGCGAGTCTGAGCAAAACCTTTATCATAGCGAAACTTTTATCATGCATAGTGATTGCTAGGTGTGATGCTGTCTTCTAAGTGCTGTGAAAAACAAAGGCACTCCTAATAAACAATGGAGAGAAATGAACCATCATAGAACTTAGACAGGATTAAGATGTGTAAGTCATAAAATTAAATTAATTGTCACACAGCATGGCACTTTATTTACATGCTCATCATTATTTTAATTTGCGTTTTGTTATGTTTACTCGCTATGCTGGTCATTTTCGTACTTCATCTATTTGTTATACCTGTCAGCATTTTACTGTGATTACCTTCTTGTAAAAAGAGATTTGATTTGGTAAAATGATTGAGACAAAAGGGAAAAAAAAGGTGGAGGAAACCAGACAGAGAGCAGAGCCTGCTGCTGGCACATCTGGTGGAGGAGAATAGAGGAGTGTTGAAAGGTAGAGCTGGTGCTGGGATCATGGTTCAAACAAAGGGTCAGACCTGGGAGTGCATTGCCAAGCAGATCAATGTGTCCTTCCCTCTGCTTTCATAAACCTACCAAGAATATGAGGGTGCTGGTACCTGCTGCAATCAGAAGCTAGAGATGAGATAGCAGCACACCAGCGAACTTCTCTACAGATGGGGAGCCTTGTAGATGACCATTTAGGCTTAGGCTGCTGACATTATCATGTACAATACAGCAAATACTTCTTCACCACATTTTACATCTTCCTTCTGTGTATCTAGTGCTTTTATTATTGTACCAGATCTTGTCTAGAGTGTCTATTTATGTATATATGTTTTTTTCTACCTTTTCCAATTTTTCCAAACTTTTATGTTTGAAAGCATTTTTCAAACTGTAAATAATATTTAAATTATTCTGTACTATGTTAGTAAATTGTTTTCACTTTCTTATTCATGGTTATTTGTTATCGTTTGTATTATTTATTCATCCTTCCTTATATTACCTTATTACAGGTGAGTCTTTAATTTGTCTTGCTGCTAAAACTATTTCATATTCCCCTACGGAGATGATAAGGTTTATCTTATCTCTGGATTAATAATTGTATGATTGTTACAGAAGTTTGTTTCCTCATTTACTCAACTGTTTATGTAGTGGATACCTTCACAATTGAGCCTGTAGCATCTTATTAATTCACTGTTGTTCATTGTGCGGAGAATATCTCTCAAACGTTATGTTTAAAGATCCAAATCTGATGTCTGGAAATGGTTGAAGGTCGAGAACAGTTAGGAATGGGCAAATTCCCCAGATTAAATTTGCTCACAATTTACAAGCAGAACAAATAGCATTTTATGCCTACAATTGTTTAGTTGTAACTCTAAGCCCCTAATTTATGACAGGACAATACAATGATGACTCTATGATTGCACTGTTGTCTGAGGCCCTCCTCTGTACAGTTGGTTTTTAACATCAAGATAAAATAAGACTGTCGTCTAATAGGTCTAAGTCATTTGAATTATATTTTTCCCCCCATCTCCCCCTACTCTGCTACACACTGGGTCATGTAGATCCAATGACCTTGCTAAAGTTCTAGCATGGGAATCCATGCCTAGCATGCAGAAATGATGAATTAGAACAGCATTATTTTTGTTCAGTTCTTATGAGTCATTCTTGATGCATCACACAAACAGTTATTTGGTGAGCCAAAGAAAAAAGGCTTCACTCTGTGCACTAACTGTGCTCCGACAGAAGAAGTGGATGTATTGATTTTAAAATGAATAAGAGCATTCCTCTCAAATCAGCATCTTATGAATGGTTGAAACATTACAGTTGTTATTCTTTTTAATTACATTCATCCATGCAGGCATATTCTTTCAGTATAATTTCCTGTAGCACCACATCCACACTAAGACTATGGGGCTCTTGTCAGATAATCCATGTTAATCTTTATTCATATCATGCAAGAATGGCCGGAGCTAACAATGGACAGCCTGTGACCAAAGCAAGCTAATACCCAAAAAAACATGGATGGACTGAATCAAGACAGTTCATTCAATGGATTCAGTCGTCTGTAAAAGCTCAAATTTCTCTGGCAGAGTAACAGCAAAATTATGGATCAAATTTATGAGAGACTAATATTAGAAGGTTCCAAGTGCAGTAAAGTGTTATGAAATACAACATAATAATTTATACTTTATTGTCCCTTCTGTTATGCAGAAACACATTTGAATGAGTGTGTTCATGAGTGGCATTTATCATTTCTGTGAACTTTAAATTTGACAGCGCTGTTTTTAAACTGGGTAACTAGAACTGAGCCCAGCTCACTGGGGTGGCATTAAACAACATCTTATTCTGGTGTAAATGGCTGCTGTAAAGCAAGCATAGGATACTTGTATTGATGAAATACATGCCTATCTCCTCGCTTTGATCTTTTAACTATAAAAATATGCCCTGACAATCAAAATCAAAGCATATGTGGCATTGTGTGCCAATATCTATCTATCTATCTATCTATCTATCTATCTATCTATCTATCTATCTATCTATCTATCTATCTATCTATCTATCTATCTATCTATCTATCTATCTATCTATCTATCTATCTATCTATCTATCTATCTATCTATCTATCTATCTATCTATCTATCTATCTATCTATCTATCTATCTATCTATCTATCTATCTATCTATCTATCTATCTATCTATCTATCTATCTATCTATCTATCTATCTATCTATCTATCTATCTATCTATCTATCTATCTATCTATCTATCTATCTATCTATCTATCTATACCAGTCTTATAGTAGCACATAGAAACCTTTAATTTTGCATAGTATAAAATATCAATAAAATAAAGCACCAACATCATAATTGCATTAACTATAGATTGTTGACTATAAGCATTTTTCCATGTTTACTGTAGCTGCTTGACATGATTTGTCTGATTTTAATCTGAGTTAAAGCGAGTCATTTTTCTATAAATTACTCCGTTTATTTCGAACATGTTGTTTGGCATAGACAATGAGAATTTGAAACAGGAGAACAGACTGCACAGTCAATAGGATGTTTTAAGAACTATATGGATAAATATGGAACATAGCAGACCACATCTGTGTTATTTTAGACAAATACAATTTAAGATTGAGACTTTGCATCTTTTTGAGTTTAAAGAAATGTCAACTGTTTTTTAAACCTATGAAGTAAGTTTAAATACAATTATAAAATTACTTCTTTTGCCCAGTTGAAGGTGACATTTATGCCACCGTTTGAAGCCATATATTAGTGTTATATGGGGTAAACAGAAGGATTGTCACAATCATTTTACAGCTTTAGATTGAAACATCCAATAATACCTTCAGACGGTCTCTAATTGAACCAAGCAGATTTTGCAAGATATTTTGGTACCTATATATGAATGGAAAACTTCTGTGCCTAATCCAAGCCAAAAAGCTCAGAGAATTTTGTCCCAGTTCAGTCTCATATTAGATGGTCATGTGACATTTCCTAAGCCCATTTGACTTGTGTTTTTTTATTATATCTATACTGCATCAAAAAGACTTGGCTTTCATACTAAAAGACACATTTCTGTGAATCCACACACCCAAGAGTGGAAGGGATTTAGGCTATAACAGACTATACAATTCTGAAAAACCATCTGGGATAGAGGGGGGGGTTAAGACATGTGTTCAGTCCTTTGTTATTTAATCTGCAGACACTTGACTGTATTGCCAGATTCAGGACAAACCAGCCCATTATGTTTGCTGATGTTACTTGATGTTCAGCAACTGCACCAAAAGCATCCTTAAGAGTAGAGGTGATGCATGTTAGTTATAAAGTATGGGAAACAAAACTATAAAGCTGTGTTAAAAAACACAGAATATCAGCCCCCTATGGAGAGAACTAGTCATATAATTTGGGTTGGTTCTGCATGACTGGGGATTTCTCCTGGAAGCTCAGCAGAGAATGCTCTTCCTCAGGAGACTGAAGCATATGAGAACTCCTCCCTTCATCGCATCTTTTAGCAAGGGACTATTCAGAGCATCTTGACCCACTCTATCATATCTTAGAATGCCCACTGCGCTGTTACGCCCAGCAATATTAGCTAACTTGAGGGGAGAGGGGTTGAGACAGTCTGCCAGATCTTACTGCCTTCCATGGAGGCCATTTTCAAGTAGATATGCAAGACAAATTTATGTCAGTATTGTGAGAGATCCTTTCCACCCCTCCCACGTGTTATGTATTCTCCTGCCATCTGGAAGAATGTATCACTTTATGAATTAAGAAGATCCATAATGTGCAGCAGCTTCATTTCTCTGGCAATGAGGCTGTCAAATTCCCATTAACACGCATATACATGGGAAAAACATAGTTTTGTTACATAAAATTTTTTTATGTGAAATTACACGTAACATATTTAATCCATTTCAATCCTGTAAGACTCACAATGAAAAGACACATACAGTAGGGGTCGATTAGAGAAGTTTATTTACAAATATTTATTTGGCGCTCGGACCCCGGAGGAAGACACAAACACTAAGAATGACGTGAGCTTGAATGAAAAACTTCTGAATAGAATTAGAGATGTCTTCCCCCTGGGATCCGACTGGTGGTGGAGTGGAGCCCTGAGGAGGTAAGACAATTGGGAGGAGCTAGGAAGCCAGATGGTGGAGGTGGGGAGGAGGAAGGTCACAGTTCAGCTTAAAGAGCGAGGAAGTCTGTGAGTGAAAATCTTTAAAGCAGAGCCTTGGACGGTGATTGGCTGAAGAGGAAATGCAGACTCGATGCTGATTGGCTGGAGCAGGGACGCATGGTGCAGAAGAGGGGGTGGGTCTTCCAGATTGAATTTTCATCAAAACTGCATAATTCTTTCTTAACCATAGTGGGATAGTTCAGATTTCTTTTTTGGGAATCTGGTTTGTCTTTGCTTTAAATTTGAAAGAGTTACATTGTTCTGGGCATGAAGAGATCCACACTGTTTCCACTTTGATCTCAGATAACAGCGTCCACCTCAGTCCTAAATTATCAGGCAGCTTAAATCAGTTGACTTTCTCCAAGTCACTGGGTGCCATACAAATGACTGTCTGTTTGCAAGCTTTAAAGATCTGATGTTTCTTTGCTGTCAAGAAGGTGTCTTCCTATCTGACATGATCAGAGCACTTCCATGTTTTTTTGCTGCTAATGCTGCACAAAGTGTTGCAAAGTCAGTCAATGAAAGCACAACATGGGGACATGAATTATTTAAGAAGCTGGTTTAAGATGCAGCTCCAAAATGATCTGAATGCTCTGGCATGCTGTGATATCAATAGGTGTAATATTCTCTGTGCTCCCAGCAGGTATGTGTTTGGCAGATATGCTGATACACTATCAGATACTGTCCTGCTGACCTCTACATGACATTCCGGTGTGTGTGTGTGTGTGTGTGTGTGTCTGTGTGTGTGTGTGTGTGTGTGTGTGTGTGTGTGTGTGTGTGTGTGTGTATGTGTGTGTGTGTGTTGAAATATATAGATAAAATTGTGCATCCACAGAAGCATCAGTGGTAGAAAACATGTTAGTACAGATTTTATCGGCTGGTTATATTTGTCAAAATTGTTTCCTTTTTATCTAATCTATCAATATTTATCAAGTTTTCTCCAACTCAGCCTGAAACATATATTGAGTATAAAAGCTGCTTGAAGGTCAGACTTAAATCCTCTTGCATTAAGGCATCCATGTTTTCTTTTTTAAAAGCTTTTAAAGTATGAAAGCTATCAACAGGGAATCAGTGCATCTTAGTGGGTGTTTTCGAAGCCTTGCTACCAATCTTCACTCACAGAGTACAAAAGAGAATCAATTCAATTTCCTAAATATTTTCTATTCAATGGGGGATGGAAGTTTTTCATGTAGAACTGCTCCATCTAGAAGGGAGCAAATCTATGCCTGATGTTATTTCATCGACCTAGTAAATAAAAGCTGTGAGAGACTGATTCAACAAGTACCTTGGGGGAAAATGTCGGTTAGGTTTTAGAGGAAAATAAAGACAAAAAAATCAGTTTAATGAATAACAAAATTATTTAGCTGTATGCTTCCAACAAAGAGGCTTTTACCACAGCTTCTTTATTAACTCAAAATGTCCCTTTAGTGTTAGTTTTAGCAAAATCAAACTCAATTTTATGCATGTCTAAATAGAACTTTAACGCTTTGTTATAAACAGTTTATATGGTGACAATTACAGTTGAAATGAGAAGATAACATCTAACTGATGATCATTTGGGCACAGACTGTCATCCCAGAAATGGGCTGTATTCAGAAGCAATTTCCATTCCAGTATCAGTCATATGGAACTGATCTCAGATCTTTTTCTGTTTCCTATTCTTCTATGTATGCTGGTCTCAGAAAAACATGGGTCTAAACACAAGGAAAAAAGGGGAATATCTTAAAGATCAAGTCCTTTCATATTGTTGTATGTAAGTCATTTGTTGATTTGCTCCAATTCTGAATACTATATATACAGATGCATCTCAATAACTTAGAATATTATTGAAATGTTAACTAGGTAAACCACATTATATAATTTAATTCCACACATACTGATGTTTTACAAGCCCTTATATCTGGTAATTATGTTGATCTATCTGTTACAGCTAATGAAAACACAACATTTAATATTAGAATAATTACATCAGATCAATAAAATAGTTTTTTTATACAGAAATGCAGGCTTAACACAATGTATGTGTAATACTTGCCTAAAATATATATATTTTTCAAAAAACACTTTTAATGTGACAAGTGAGCCTCATCAGAACACATATTCCAATTTACTGAGATGTACTTGTAGAGAGTAGTACCGGTAGAGAGGTTCCGGCTAGAAATAGTGGGCTCACCTTGACGCACGGCTCTGGCTTTGGAACCAGTCTCCTTGAGAGGGGTTAGACATTCTTCCACTCTGGAGTTGCCCTTGGTGAGAGGCGCCGAGCTGGGGTGGGCATACTTGTTGCCCCCCATTTTGGCGCCTGTACGTTGGGGTTCACCCCAGTGAACAAAAGGATAGCCTCCCTCCACCTAAGGGTGGGGGAACGGGTTCTGACTGTTGTTTGTGCTTATGCACCAAACAGAGGTTCAGACTACCCACCCTTTTTGGAGTGCTTGGAGAGGGTGTTGGAGAGCGCCCCTCCGGGGGACTCCCTTGTTCCACTGGGGGACTTCAACGCTCATGTTGGCAATGACAGCAAGACCTGGAGGGTGTGGTTTGGAGGAATGGCCCTCCTGTTCTCCTGTTCTGAGCCCAACTGGTGTTTTGTTATTGGACTTCTGTGCTTGTCATGGATTGTCCATAACTAACACCATGTTCAAGCATAAGGGTGTCCATATGTTCTCTTGGCACCAGGACACCCTAGGCCGCAGTTCGATGATCGAATTTGTTATTGTGTCATCTGATCTGCGGCCGCATGTCTTGGACACTCAGGTGGAGAGGGGAGCGGAGCTTTCCACTGACCACTACCTGGTGCTGGCTCCGATGGTGGGGGAGGATGCCGGTCAGACCTGGCAGACCCAAATGAATCATGAGGGTCTGCTGGGAGCGCCTGGTGGAGTGGCCCGTGAGAATGAGCTTCAACTCCCACCTCCGGGAGAGCTTCAATCAAGTTTGGGGGAGGTGGGGGACATTAAGTCTGAGTGGGGCATGTTCCATGCCTCCATTGCCGAGGTGGCTTACCGGAGCTGTGGTCGCAAGGTTGTTGGTGCCTGTTGTGGTGACAATAGTCGAACCCGCTGGTGTACACCGGCAGTGAGAGATGCTGTCAGGCTGAAGAAGGAGTCCTACTGAGTCTTTTTGGCCTGCGGGAAGCAGCTGATGGGTATCGGCAGTCCAAGCGGCTCAGGCGGTTGCTTAGGCAAACACTCGGGCGTGGGAGGAGTTCATAGAGGCCATGTAAAACGACCAACCAGCGTCTGGTGGGGGGGTACACCACCAACACTGTTTACAGTGAGGAGTGTGTGCTGTTGTCCTCAACTCGGGACGTTGTGGGTTGGTGGGCAGAGTACTTTGAAGATCTCCTCAATCCCACCTGCACGTCTTCCATTGAGGAAGTGAAGCTTGGGGACCTTGGGACGGACTCTCTAATCTCTGGCGCTGAGGTCACCGAGGTGTTGGACCATTTGTTGCTGAATGTTGGACCATATGTGCGCTACTATGCCTTTCCACGTGAGGTGCCATTATGTACCTCAGGATAAGCTGCTACCACAACTCCCAGCAGGTATTGCAGCTGCTACCACAACTCCCAGCAGGAATTGCAGCTGCAACCACAACTCCCAGCAGGGATTGCGTCGCAGCTCTGATGTCACAGTGGACTATATAAGAGCACCGGAGATGCCCACCATTGCTTTTCACGCTGGAAACCGGACCGGTATCTGACAATTGAAGCGCATCTTTCTGAAGAAGAGGGGGTGCTCCCAAAGCTCCGTTCAGCACCATATTTCCACTTGTTTTTCTATAACTGCTGATTTGATTTTCATACACACTCAATGCTGTTTTGTTATTATTTTACCTCTTTTGTGTAGAACTTTGCATGCTTGATTAGGTGAAGATTATTGAATCGGAATAGCGACTTGTATCAGGGCTGTTGATTTAATAAATATTCAAGTAGAGATAGAGAAAGCGTTTGTGTTTATTTTGAGCAAGAGTGATTTGTCTGTCAAAATAAGGTCAATGTTCCCCACGTTTGGGTGAAACAGTTGATTAAACAGTGATATATAGTAATAGTTATCAATTATTACTGAGAATTTAATAATTGTAATTATCAAGGGCTTTGAGCCACAATTACAACACCAAAGGACATCTCTGATTTCGATTGGTTAGTAAAGATTTTTGATTAAGAAGTTAATGTTTCTCAAATTATGATTGTAAATTATAATTCTTGACAAATATTAATTAATTAATAATCATAATCCTTACAGAGGTGATTAAAAAGCTCCTTGGTGGTAAGGCCGCGGGAGTGGATGAGATTCGCCCGGAGTTCCTTATGGCTCTGGATGTTGTAGGATTGTGTTGGCTAACACAACTCTGCAGCATTGCGTGGACATTGGGGACAGTTCCACTGGATTGCCAGACCGGGGTGGTGGTCCCCTTATTCAAAAAGGGGGACCATAGAGTGCGTTCCAATTATAGGGGAGTCAGACTCTTAAGCCTCCCTGGTAAGGTCTATTTGGGGGTTGTGGAGAAGAGGGTCCGTCAGAAAGTCAAACCTTGGATTCAGAAAGAGCAGTGTGGCTTTCATGCTGGCCGTAGAACATCGGACTAGCTCTACACTCTCAGCAGGGTCCTGGTGCTTGGGAGTTCGCCCAACCAGTTTATATGTGCTTTGTGGACTTGGAGAAGTTCAACCGTGTCCCTCAGGGAATCCTGTGGGGGGTACTCCGTGAGTATGGGGTACCAGGCCCGCATTGCCTGCAGTAAGTCAGGCTCGTTTCCGGTAAGGGTTTCCTTTTGTCACTGATTCTGTTCATAACTTTTATAGGCAGAATTTCTAGCCAAGGTGTTGAGGGGATCCATTTTGGTGTCCTAAGGATTGTGTCTCTGCTTTTTGCGGATGATGTGGTCCTATTGGCTTCATCAGCTCGTGATCTACAGCTCTCACTGGAGCAGTTCGGAGCCGAGTGTGAAGTGGCCTGGATGAGAATCAGTACTTTTTTAAATAAAGAGAACTCAGTAAGAAATTATATTAATATCCAACTTCTCTTTTATTAGGTTATTACTTCTCTGTCAACCAGTTCAAAATAGGGACCCAAAAGCAGACTCAGAGTCAAATGGCAATTGTGCTGTTTTAATTAATGGCTGGAAATCAGGATGATGAAGCTTGGCAGCATCAGACAAAGGCTCAAGGACAGGCGAGCTGGGTCTAAGGACAGAGAGGACATAATTAGAATGACTTCAAAATGTCTTTATATATATTATTTAGCTAGATAGGAGGCCAGGACTAACTGCTTCACTGAATCAGAAGATCTGGCGATGAGTGGATGAAGAGCCTGGGTATTTTTAGAAGATGGTGATTGGAAACAGCTGGGCCTTGGTCCAGCCTATCAGATGCAGCTTCAGTACAAGGACAAGGAACCAGATTAAGGCTGCAGGTCCAAATCATGTCAGCCCTAGAGTCCTGAAGGCATGTGCCTACAAGGAGGAGGCGCCCAGATGGGTGGCCTTCTCATGACATTGTCATTAGCAAGAGATGTGCAAAAAAATGGATTACCACACAAAAGAACATTTTTTATTATAACATTGGTTTCCAGCTGTGGACTTGACTGATACTCTAAAAAATAAACACTTCGATCACATTTTCTCACTAAACTAAGGTTTAAAAAATGAAAAAGCTACTGTGGCACTGTTTAAGATTTTATTTTGCATTTATTCTATGTATCTAAACCTATAAATTTGGGAAACAACAGCCTCACCACAAAAAGTGAAGTGCGGATGGATCAAGGCAGAGGGTGTCAGTGGCAGACAGAGTACACCACCGAAGATCTACATTGGAGCAGCAAACCTCCATCACTGCAGACAGTGATGTTTAGCTGTTTTTGGGAAATATAATAGGTCTGGCAGGGAATGTTTAGTGTTACTTACTGTGCTAATTTTATACATTTTGTAAGCTAGCTTGTCACTGTTCGGATCTTAATCACATACATGTTTCAGAAATTTTTCTTTGTTCATGTTATTTATTGGCCGAATTGCAGTTTAACCATGAATACCATGGTCAGTGTATCTAGTCTGTTCTGAACATTTTGTCACTGTTAACTGAGTGCATATTTGCCAAGTCACTAGCAACTCAAAGTGTGTAAATTGACCAAACTAATCAATTTTAGTAGTTCTACATACTCTTTTATGCTATTGCATGTTTGAATATTATAATTCTTCATGCTTATTGGTGGGTTAATGACTGTAAGAAACCTAGCAAGAGATTTTACTGTTTTACATTGTTAATTCCTTGTATTGTATTTTAGGACTACACAGACATACAAAGCCCCCATAAATAAATATACAAGCTGATCTGGATGGAATGATGTTTGTTCTCTTCACTACTCTTCAATAAAGAAGACAAACCAATTACAAGCTTCAGTTTTGTGTCCTAAAGCTTGTAATTGGATGTCGCCCTGACCGACACCCACTGATACAGAGCAAGGGGCTATGGAGACCAACAATCAACTGGTATGCGAAATGTCACTTTTAAAACTCCAGGTTTAGCTTTGTCTTTGATGTGACAAATTCTGGAAAGAAAAAAAAACAAAAAACAACACAGTGCTCAAATAAATAACATGGAACAAGCATCAGAATAACAGAAGCTTTCTGTTTCTTATCTCCCCGCTGCTTATTCTGACTTCAGGCAAATAGCTGAATTCACAGCTTGTATTCTCTGTAGAATCCTTATATGCCTACCCAGTTTTACTTCTAAAACAATGTCTGTGCTTAAATATGTCCAGGTGGTGTTAATAAAACTTGCTAAGTTTAACTCCCATGTTACAGCTCTGCTGGTGCTGATGAAGGATAAGCTGACTTAGATTGTGAAGCATGCACAAACACTTGTTTTAAACAGATGTTGTTTAAAACAGCAATACCCCAATGGGTTTGTGGCAATTTCTTGTGATTTTAACCACGCTTCACTCTCTGCTACACTTCCAATGTTTCAACAAATTTTCAGCTGCTCTACCAGAGAAAACAAAATGTTAGATTTGTTTTATGCAAATGTCAAGGATTCAAACATCTCTAAAGCAAGATCTCCTCTAGGCAAATCAAATCACAATCTTGTTTTTCGCTACTCCAAATATAAGCCCCTTGTTTAGAGGCAACCTGTAACAAACCGAGCTGTGAGAAGATGGTCACAAGAAACTGAAGAAGCCCTTTGAGGTTGCTTAGAGGCTGCAGACTGAGACGCACTGTTCCAGCCACATGGAGAGAACATCAATGCCATGACTGACTGTGTAACTGACTATATAACTTTCTGTGTGGATAACATCATCCCCACCAGAACAGTGAGATGCTTCCCCAGTAACAAACCCTGGATCACCAATGACCTAAAGGAGCTGCCTAACAAGTAAAATTGAGGTTTCAGAGAGGGAGACAGGGAATTATTGAGGAGTATACAGAAGTCCAAGTCAAGTCAAGTCAAGTTTATTTATATAGGTAAGAGCTGGTTCTAATCCAATCTTTCTAATAGAGGTAAGTAGATCATTAAGTCATCTGTGGTAAGGAATTCTTCCTGTGCTAGAAGAAAAATTATAATATTTCACACTTGAGAAAAAGATGACACAGAAACCTGATTAATATGAAATTTAAATAACTTCTTCTGATCAAAGGTTACATGAGATACTGTGACCCTGAACGGGATTAATCATGGATGGATGGATGGATGGATGGATCGATGGGTGGATGGAGGGATGGCTTCAACAGAGAAAACATCATCTTAATAGCCTACTATTGGGTGTTCCCTCACTTTTACTCAGAAGCTGTCAATTAGAATCTTATCCCTGGTAGGTTATCTAATAAATGAAAAATACATGAGGTTGGGAAAAAAAGCATTATCTGTGTTTAGACACACAAACACACACACACACACATACAGAATCAACTTTATTGCCATGTTTGTACAGACAAACAAGGAAGTTGACTCCTGTACACTTTGCTCTTATATTAAAGAATCACTCCAAGTATGCATGATGTTGTTCTGGACTGTCAAGTGTTCATCAGAGAAGCAGCCCGGGGCAAGACATTGTCTCTGTGGTGGCTGGTTTTAGCAGACAGCGCAGTTTGTGTGCAGGATGTGTGGGGTCTGCAGAGAGTTTAGCTGCCCTTTTCCTGACCCTAAACCTGTATAGGTCCTGGATTGTTGATTTATAACTATACAACACAAAATAGCACAAACATTATACTTGAACTTTTACATTTTACAAACTGCAAATCTGCAAACTGTATCATACAGTTACATGTTTTTTACTGGGCTATTGTAACAAATATGCTTTGAGCTAAACATTCCCAGTGTAGCTCAGGCCATATGTTTAGGATTGTTGTCCTGCTGAAAGGTGAACCTCTGCCCCAGTTTCAACCACTAACAGATTCTCTTACAGGATTAGCTCCATCCATCGTTCTGTCAATCTGCTGAATAAAAACATCTCCACAGCATAATACTAAAATCACCATGTTTTAGCATAGAAATTGTATGCTGGATTTACCATGTTAGTTTAATGTAGGCCAAAAAGCCAAACTTGCTCATTCTTGTCTTTATGGACCTTGCTTTGTGCACTAGTGTGCAGTCATGGTGCATATATTCAGCGGTCAATAGAGATACACCCAAAAGTGTCCTTAACAGGTTTTTGCTCATCTTAGGTAGTCTTTACCTCATTTTAAAAACTTGTGAGGATCCAATGTTTTTTTTCAAATATCTGTATACATTACACATTAACATATAAGAAGACTACTGGCTGAACTTTAACTGTGACTAATTGTATGAGCTCTCTTTCATACACTAAACATGAAAACTGGCTCAGAGTTTATCTGTTTTTTCTTCCTAGATGAAACGACTACATCCATTAACATCTAATTTTCCTTTCCATAGAAAGTACTCATTGATCAGTACTTCTGTGTTCTGCTTCTGTGTTCTTTTTGTGTCTCTGCTCTGTTCTCTCAAACCCCCAGTCGGTCGTGGCAGATGGCCGCTCACCCTGAACCTGGTTCCTGGTTATTTCTGTTAAAAGGGAGTTTTTCCTCTCCACTGTCGCTACATGCATGCTCAGTATGAGGCCAGTGACAGTGACTGTCCACTGTCTCTACATGCTCATCCAGGAGGAGTTAATGCTACAAGTCACTGACTCGATGCAATCTGCTGGGTTTCCTTAGATAGAAAAACGTTTTTATCCAATTTGAATAAATAACTGAATCTGACTACACTGTTCGATAGTTAGAATTAATTAAAATGTATGTACCTGACTTGAAATCTACATGATTCGATTAAATTGACTTAGCCCATTTTAAAGTTATCCACCTTTCACACAATGAAAGAGGAAACAACACTCCAATGATTTTTACCTTTGCCTTCCTCCCTCCCTGTTGGACGGAGTAAGGGGGAGTCAGGTTTAGCCTAAACCGGGTCAGTTATGGTTGAGGTGGAAACACACCCTCCATTTCTGCTACCTGTATGACCCCTTCTCTTTTCCAGTGGTTATAATCAGTCTGACAGAGAGAGGTACCCCCAACCCTTGTGGTTTTTTAGTATAACAATTGCCACCAGTGGGCTCTAGATGGACAAACTTAATCAGTTTATTATTTTACTTAGTACCCCTACATATAGCCTATTCTAAAATGGCCAAACTCTAACACTCTGTAGTTTATTCTAACCTCCCCAACAACCCTGCACCATTCCAAACCCTTTGTGAAGTGCTTTCAGACGACATCTGTTGTGAATTGGCTATATAAATGAAACTGAATTGAATTGAAGATTGTATTTCATACTTTTGCTGTCTGACTTTAAAACACAACTGAACATACTTTTTAGTACAAGCTGCAAGAATGTTACATCATTGCCTTCACAATCAGTTTTATGATGCTTTTACATTTAGATTTTTTTGTCGATGATCTCAGTAGGTGTTAATCCTACACAGTTTATTATTTAGGTCACTGTGGGTGGTGCTGCTAATACTGCACAAGAACGCCTCCTGAGCAGACACAGATGGAGCTCAAAAGCTGCAGCTGCTGCTCTGCTGACTTGCTGCTCAAGCAATGCACTTTATTTATATATGGGTTTGGTCACATGAACAAAGACACACAAACACACATGCACATTAACACACATTTGCTACAATGACATTACAATGACAACAGACATGCTGACATGAATCATTTTTTCTGTGTCTGTCTGTCCCACATATTTTTCCATAGCCAGAGCTGTGTTGTTTTTTCTCCATTATCGGACAGATAATAAATGAGCTCAGTAATTAGAAATTATCACTTGCAACAATTAATCAGATTATCATTCAGAAGCTGAGCCTCGAGCCAGAACTGAGACTGCACTCCAGCTTTTTAACAATTGTTTTTGTAAAATTTAAGTACTTATTAAAAGAGGTTTGTTCTCTAATGCCCTTACACTAACATTTGAAACATGACTCTTTGGGGAAGTGAGGGCTTCAGAATTTGTTTTCTTTTTTTGGCCAACAAGTTTTGATTAAAGAGAAACAAAGAAATCCCAAGAAGCATAGTAAGAGGAAATATGATATTACCCAAATACAGAACACAACAGTGTTTTTTTAATGCTAAGAAACTTCAATTGGATAGAATAAATTAACTAGGTACAGCATATTTTACTTTCTAGCTACTCTCAAACAGCTCAGGTTTACTACTATTATCTTTTTAAATTTAATTAAATTTAATTAAATTTAATTTAATTAAATTTAATTATGATTCAAATTCCCTTTGGGATGAATAAAGGATTTTTTAAATTAAATTTTACAGACAATTACAGTGCTGTGAAAATTGCACTACTACAGACTTCATGTGTTTTTACTTTTTCTGCCAGAATAAAATATTTTAGATAATCTAAAGTATGTTAATATCAGAAAGAAAAAATATGATTAAATGCAGTTTTCAAATGATTTTATTTATTAAGAGAAAAAAGTGTATTCCATCCAACCTGGCCCTTTCTAAAATGTAATTTTGCCCCCTTTAAACCTAATAAGTGGTTGTGCCACTCTTGGCAGTAACATCTGTCAATAATTTGCACTAACCAGCAATGAGTCTCTATGGAACAATTTTGTCCCACTTTACTTTGCAGAATTATTTTAATCCAGCCACAATGGAGGGTTTTACAGCATGGATGGCCTAGTAAGGGTCTTGCCACAGTATCTCAATTGCAATCCAGACTTGGACTAGACCAATCCAAAATCCCTTTTTTTTTTGTTAGCAATTTAGAGATGAACTTGCTGAGATTAAGGTCATAAACTGATGTCCAGACATTCTCCTAAAGGTTTGTCTGTAGAGAGCAGGAATCACGCCTCTATTTATTACTTTAGATCGTCCAGATCAGCAAAGGAAAGCAGGCCCAGTCCATGACACTAAGACTGACCTCCATTTTGACAAACAATATAATGTTCTTTTTTAAATGTTGTGTTAGTTTATACCAGATATAACAGGGCACACACCTTCCAAAAAATTAAGAAGAAGGATGTTTATTCCAAATCTTGGGGATCATAAATATGTTTTGTTGTAAATGTAAGACATAAAAATGCTCCATAATTCAATTTGACTTCACAATTCCAAGCGGCGCAGGAGAGTGACGTCAGTGGCAACTCTTCTTCTCCTGCCCCAGGCCGCACCATTACACATCTCGTACTTTAGGGAGCGGTGTACATAGTTCCCGAGACAAATTGAGAGTCACCGTGAAACTGCCTGCACATTCAGACCCGCAGTTCTAGACCGCTTGTTTTCCCGACTGAAATAAAAATTTGCCTTTTTTTGTTTTTCACACAAATAAATATAGAGTTCCCCTTTGGGTATCAATACTTCTGCTACTTCTGATTTCAATTTAGCCTGAGGTCTTTTTCAGCAACAGCTATTAAAGCTAATTAAAGCACTGATTGTAATAGAGATTTAGAGATTTAGTGCACCGCGATACCAAACAGTTTGAAAGTTTATTACTTTCAACTACTGCAAGTCCTGATGAACTTCATATTATAATAATATAATGACTTCATGAAATTCAAGTATGACTTTAGATGTGTGTCCCTGATGGATTCAGAGGGAGGTGATGGAGAGATTGAGTAATCTCAGGTCATCTGCTTCATGGCACCTTGATGGATCGGAACATAGTGGTGGATGGCTCATCTCTGTTCAATGCAGGACAGAGAGATTCTGAAGATCCTTTATTCCTGCAGCCATCAGGCTTCCTTTTTAAAAGCAAAATGTAAAATGCAAATGAAGTTTGTTGGGTGCCCCAAAACTTTGAATAGACTAGCTTAAAACTGAACTTCAACAATTTCTGGTCTGCTTACTTGTTTATGCCCAGCTCCTGTTCAGACCCAACTGTGTGGGATTAAGTAAAGTTGAGCTGCAAAAGGGACAGTGAAAGTTTGTGCAGCAGGTCCTGCATCCGTCCAATATGGGCAAGGTTCCGTTCTGGACAATTACTGTACATACAACTGAAAAAGAGAGAGCCTAGTTAGTCCAAGTTAATATTTTTCTAAAATACATTCTCAAAATATAGATAACAGAGTCATAATAGTTAAATAGTTTAAAACATACATTGTAACATAAATATTGACTTAAATAATACCCTTTGGCCTCCTCTCAATGAACCTCTTGGAAGTTCTTTCAAGGCTCTTTGGAAAATCATTTCAGGTGACCACCTCATGAAGCTCATGGAGAGAATACCAAGAGAGCAAATCATTAGAGGTAACTCTGGCTCAGCTTGTAAGAGTTCATCATGTAACCGGTGCGTTTCCCGTTCGAACCCCTGTTCCATCTGTTTCAGTTGTTGGGTCCCTGAGAAAGACCCTTAGCCCCAGAAAGCTCTCCGGGCGCCTCAGTGGTAGCCCACTGCTCCCTAAAGTGATGAGTTAAAATGCAGATGTTGATTTCTCCATTGTGAGATAAATAAAGTCTAAATTATTATTCTTATTATTATTATTGTTAATCAAAGCAAAGGCTGGCTATTTTGAAAAATATAAAATATAAAAATATTTAGAGTTACTTCACACTTTTTGTTTACTATATAATTCCATATATATATATATATAGTATTAAATAAGCAATTTGATTCACGTTTAATACCTACTTTCCCCATCCATTTTGACTCGGACAAGGAAATAGATGGCACTGTTGTGGAAGAGAAGAGATCTAGAACTGCAGGTCAGAAATTGCGGTCTTCGAGTCTGCAGACACATGCTTCTCACAAAATCAGTTGCAAACACAAGGATTGTGTAATGGTATGAGGGAGCACCATGTTACATGCAGTCTCCGCCACCTAATGTACAAAATGCCTAATGGTGTGGTCTGGGGCAGGAGAAGAAGAGTTGCCACTGACGTCACTCTCCTGCACCGCATAGGAATTGCAAATTCAAATTGATTTATGGAACACTTTTTTGGGAGTCGGGATGAAAATGAAAAGCATTTTCCTCTTAGTTTTCTCTTTAGTTGTGTCAAATAATGAGCAGTGTTGAAGAAGAAAATGCAGTTAGAAAGATCTATTAGTTATTTCCTTTATGAGTCAAAACATGGGTTGCACGGTGGCACAGTTGGTAGCACTGTTGCCTTGCAGCAAGAATTTCTTGGGTTCGACTCCTGGCCGGGACTCTTTCTGCATAGAGTTTGTGTGTTCTCCCTGTGCATGTGTGGGTTCTCTCGGGGTACTCTGGCTTCCCGCAGTCCAAAGACATGCCTGTTAGGTTAATTGGTCTCTCTAGATTTCCCTTAGGTGTGTGAATTGAGTGTGTGCTTGGTTGTTTGTGTGTTGTCCTGCGATGGACTGGCATCCTGTCCAGGTTGTACCCCGCCTCCCGCCCATAGACTGCTGGAGATAAGCAACCCACTATGGAAGAAGTAGTATGGAAAAGGCAGGTATGAATTTAAAATGAAAAGGCATTTATGTTAATTCATTTTCATTGTCAAATTTGACAATTGAAAATGAATTTTGGCCACTTGCTGGGACATCTTTTGAAAATGAAATGTTAAACCTTATTTCATTTATCATTTTAATTTAATTTACAAATTCAGCAGTCTTGGAGAAGAAAATTAAAATGCACTTTTAATTATTTGTTTTAAAATGTATTTTAAAACAAATCGTTTTGTTGTAAATTTTTTATTTTTCTATTAATCCATTTTAATTTGATTATTGGGACACATTTGCTTCCATAGGCAAACAAGACCTGCAGTGCTTTAGATGTTCTTGCTTCTTTTGTGACAACTTGAATCAGTTGTTGAACCATTCTGGAGTCATTCCCCACTGTTCCATATTTTTTCCATTTAAAGATATTAGCTCTTACTGTGGTTTACTGGAGTCCCAGCTTAGGAACCCTTTAAGTCTGACTTATGTTAATGACTGTTTCTCATCTGAAGAAAGCCTTCAGATTGAGCTAGGATGTGTTGCTTTTTAAGATACTTTAGCCTAAAACATGCTGTCAGACCGGGTCTATTTAGGTCTGGGAGTAATCGGGCCTGGTTATGAAATTGCACTTGGTTTTCCAATGAAGGGAACAAATCACAGTTCAAATATGGTGTTAAAAGCAATTAGGGGAGCAATTAGTTTTTAAATTGGTTAGTTTGGACAGTTATCTTCCACTAATGAATAAAACCATCATTTAAAAACTGGATTTTGTGTTTACTCAGGTTAGCTTTGTCTGTTGTTACAATTTGTTTCATAATCTGAAACCCTTTCAGTATGGCAAACAAGAGAAAACTGAACAAATCTGTAAGGGGCAAAATCTTTTCCACAGCACTGACATTTTTTTTTTCTGGGTAAGACTTGGTAGGTTCAGCGACTGAAGACATTTCCATTAGAATCACTTGATTAATTCCCCCTAGTAGATCTTAATTAACACGGCAGAACCTCATGATGATTCTCATGCCAATGGTATTTGGTCAGTGGGGATGATTGCTTGAAGTTGATTTGCTCATTCAATATTCATTATTTCCCTGTCCTATTTTCTCACAGGGCAGAGCAGGTCTGTATGGAAATCAAAATATCCTCCTTACATCTCAAATTCATAAGAGTTGAAATTAAGGACTTCATGTTAAATTAATTCTATCAAAAGAGTAAACTAATTTAAAAACCAATCAAGCATGAAATGCTTTTGCTCAACTTGTTTTCGCCACATTTAGTCTTAACCTTGCGTTTGAATGAAAGATGAAATAAACATTTATAAACCATGTGAAAACTGACTCTGACTGTCAATTTTCCCCCCTTCCTACATGAATGAATTCTGCCAGTGCTGCCGTGTTAGCACTTAGAGCTAGGATGGCATAGGACAGCCTTCCATTTTCAGTTTACTGTAACAATGATGAGGAAAAGAGCTCAAAGGATGGATTTATTAGCCTTATCAAAAAGCCCTAGAGAAGCCAAATATAAACCATTCATCTGCTCTCAGCCCTTAAGCACAAAGCCCAAGGGAGTGGCATTAAGACAGCTAAAATATGCTCTTTAAAAATGTGTTGAAAGGAGGTGGCACAGCGCTGCACAAACCCACAATAATATAATCAGGACAACAGCACAGTGAGCTGTTCTACAAACATGTCATTGTTTCCATCATGTCTGACAGAGTCTGTGCAGTCTCAGATGCTTCTTGTTCGTATTATTCAATTTGTTTGGAGGACTGAATGGTGGATGAAACCAAATCATACAAATTCACATACACATGGAGTGAAATGCACCACCAGGACTTGTGGGAGGTTTTGAAAACACTATTGTTCTAAAATTGTTCTTACAAAAATGTGCAAAAGGGACATGAGGTTATATTATGTAAAAATGTAATCTAAATAGCAAGAGTGAATTAAAAGTGCTTCGACACCTTCTTTTAAAATCGTTTTCTCATATATCCATAATTTAACACATTTATCAACTGAACACATTTAAACAAGGTTATTACACAATTTTTTAGAAGTATCTAGAAGCATTGTTTCAGTCACTTAGAAAATGTATACTATAAATGGGCTTTAACCAATCTGGTTTGTTTTTTATTTTATGATGAAATTCTGACCTACTTGATTTGTGATCAGTAGTGGGGTCCAGACCCCAACTCTGGGAACCACTGACCTACAGGTTCTGGTACTTTAACTGAACACTCAGGCAAGCATATTGAAGACAGGAAAGAAACCAGACACTGTTAAATATGACTATGAAAGCTGTGATGATAACACAAATAGATACATTTTTGTTGGATTTATTAGAATATTAATAACCTAAATGGATTGCTGCAGTCTGTACAAATATTTGCACATCTTTTTATTTCTTATACATTTTCTGAATACCCTTCCTAATTATTAGCTTAAGCTCAAAGTGCAACAGAAGGGAAACCAATTGCTATAAATATTATAGGCCTGATTTTCAAAAGTTTTGCATGTACAAAACCACATGCAATCCTGTTTGCATCCGCAAAGTTGGCCTACAAATGAGATACTAATCGGATTGCGTGTGTAAAATCAGTGAACAGTGGGAGCAAAAATCTTTGCCTTCATGAATATGCAAAATAAATTATAATGACCCAAACACACAAGTTTATGGTAGGAGCAACATGATTTATCAAACCTCAAAAAAAGGTGCTGTTTTCACGTCTAGATTTAGCATGTTTGAAAAGAGGGTACTAACTAGGACGCAAAAATTGCATAGATAGAATGTCAGATGATGGAGAGAGAGAATCTTCTGTACATCAGATGTACAACAGATTTGGGTCGGCATAAACAAACACGATAGAAAAGAATGAGAATAGAGAATTCTATGTAGGATTTTCTAAGCTCTGATTTGGAGCCAATTGGAAGCAGAAGTCATCACATTTTTCCTATGATAAAACTCGTTGTAACACGATCATGTCTGGATCATTCCAGCGCACCATCACTGTCAGTGAGATCATCTGCTGCTGAAGCACAAACCGGATCATAGAAAAATAATACATTTTTATGTACATAAATGTTCAATTTAAATTGTTTACAGGACGGCTATGTGACGTTATGTTTCAAAATTAGCAAAGCTATACTAAATTCATACAACAAACTGTTCATACAACAAACTTCAAACACATACTCTCAAAAAAAAAGAACATGGTGATTCTCTGAAAAAAATAAAAAGTTCAAGGTATCAGTATCAGGGATGCGACCCTCTCATCCACTGGGGTAAACCCAACATGAGATGGCTGAGCTGGGGGGCAACAAGCAAACCCACACCAGCCCGCCGCCTCTCCCCGTGGGCCACTCCAGAGTAGAAGAGAGTCCAGCCCCTCTCGAGGAGACGGGTTCCAGAGCCAACGCTGTGCTTGGAGGCGAGCCCGACTATTTCTAGTCAATATCTTGACCTCCCGCAAAAGCTCAGGCTCCTTCCCCCCCCCCCAGCGAGGTTACATTCCACGTCCCTAGAGCCAGCCTAAGCATCCAGGGATCGGGCCGCCGAGGTCTCCACCTTCGTCCGCCACCCAATCCTCTTTGCACCGGTCCCTCACGGTACCCCCAGGTGAAGGTGGGTGTTTGGCCCACTGGGGGATGGCCTTGCATTTCTCATTGGGCTTGGCCTGGCCACCAGGTGCTCTCCGACGAGTCCCGACCCGAGGTGTGGGTCCAGAGTGGGACGCCGGCTCCGCCGTACCGGGCGACGTCATGTGCCTCAATTTAGTAGTCCTCATGAACGTGTCTTGATGCCTTCGGGTTGGGGACAGGTCTCTGACTGTCATTGCAGCCTACGGGCCGAGCGGTAGTGTGGAGTACACGGCCTTCTTGGCATCCTTGTCGGGGGTGTTGGATAGTGCCCCTCCCGGGGACTCCATTATTTTGCTTCAACGCCCATGTGGAAAATGACAGTGATACCTGGAGAGGCGTGATCAGGATCTGAATCCAAGTGGTGTTTTGTTATTGGACTTCTGTGCTAGTCACGAATTGTCCATAATGAACACCATGTTCAAAGTTCACACATAAGAGTGTCCATCAGTGCACTTGACACCAGGACACCCTAGGCAGGAGGTCAATGATCGACTTTGTTGTTGTATCATCAGACCTTCAGCCGCATGTGTGGTTGGCTTGTGGGACTCCTGAGGTGGCTGACGGGTACCATGAGGCAAAGCGTGCCGCGGCCCGGGCTGTGGCAGAGGCAAAAACTCTGTTCGGTGAGGCCATGCAGAAGGACTACTGTCCCTGGTGGAAACAGAGGCTCGGGACTCGGGGTTAGACTCTTTCATCACCCAGGCTGTAGTCACCGAGGTGGTTAAAAAACTCCGCGGTGGCAGGGCTTCCAGGGTGAATGAGATCCGCCCTGAGTACCTCAAGTCTCTGGATGTTGTGGGGCTGTCATGGTTGACACGCCTCTTCAACATTGTGTGGCGGTCTGGGACAGTGCCTCTGGACTGGCAGACTGGGGTGTTGGTCCCCCTTCATAAGAAGGGTGACCAGAGTGTGGGGGATCACACTTCTCAGCCTCCCTGGTAAGGCCTACGCCAGGGTATTGGAGAGGAGAGTCCGGCCGATAGTCGAACCTTGGCTTCAGGAGGAGCAATGTGGTTTTCGTCCCGGCCGTGGAACACTGGACCAGCTCTACACCCTCTGCAGGGTACTTGCGGGTTCATGGCAGTTTGCCCAACCAGTCCACATGTGTTTTGTGGACTTGGAGAAAGCATTCGACTGTGTCCCTCGTGATGCCCTGTGGGGGGTGCTCCAGGAGCCCCTTTATTAGGGGCCATCCGGTCTCTGTACAAGAGGAGCAGGAGTTTGGTCCGCATTGCCGGCACTATGTCGGACCTGTTCCTGGTGCATGTTGGACTCCGGCAGGGTCTGCCCTTTGTCACCAGGATTTCTAGACGCAGCCAAGGGCTGAAGGGGGTCTGGTTTGGGCACCAGAGGATTTTGTCTCTTCTTTATACAGATGACGTGGTCCTGCTGGCCCCCTCTAGCCAAGACCAACAGCATGCACTGGGGCAGTTCACAGCCAAGTTTGAGGCGGCTGGGATGAAGATCAGCTCCTCCAAGTCTGAGGCCATGGTTCTCAACCCGAAAAGGGTAGCTTGTCCTCTTCAGATTGGAGGGGAGTTCCTGCCTCAAGTGGAGGAGTTTAAGTATCTCGGGGTCTTGTTCACGAGTGAAGGAAGAATGGAGCAGGAGATCGACAGAGAGATCGGTGCGGCTGCCGCAGTAATGGGGGCATTGTGCCGGTCTGTTGTGGTGAAGAGAGAGCTGAGCCGAAAAGCGAAGTCCCCGATTTACCGGTTGGTCTACGTTCCTACTCTCACCTATAGCCATGAACTGTGGGTAATGACCGAAAGAACGTGATCCTGGATACAACCGGCTGTAATGAGTTTCCTTCGTAGGGTGGCCGGGCACTCCCTTAGAGATAGGGTGAGGAGCTCGGCCATCCGGGAAGGGCTCGGTGCAGAGCCGCTGCTCCTTCACATCGAGAGGAGACAGTTGAGGTGGCTCGGGCATCTATACCGGATGCTTCCTGGACGCCTTCCTTGGGAGGTGTTCCAGGCACGTCCCACCGGGAGGAGGCCTAGGGGATGGCCCAGGACATGCTGGAGGGACTTTGTCTCTCGGCTGGCATGGGAACGCCTTGGGCTCTCCACGGAGGAGCTGGAGGAGGTGTCTAGGGAGAGGGACGTCTGGGTGTCTCTGGTGAGTCTGCTGCTCCCGCGATCCGGTCCCGGATAAAGCGGAAGACGACGAGTATGATGAGTACGAGTATGAGTATGACTACAGTATCAGTATCAGTACAAGTATCACTTTATTGTGTCCACTTTGGGAAATTCTCCTTACAGCAAGGTGGGACAAAAATAAACAAGGGCAATACGCATGTACAGCAAATCAACAAATCAAGCACGATTACCTTTAAAATTTATCTGAATGATGGCCTGGCTAGTCAAAATGTATTTCCATCTTTTTGTTCTTGATTTGGGTTACCTGAATCTCCTCCCCGACGGTAGTAGCTCAAATTCACCATGGAGTGGGTGATTTGAAGAGTGAATTATATGTTCTGCCTTTTGTAGGACTCTCCTTAAAAACTCCTATAATTTTGCTAGTATTTTGTACCAATTAGCTTGATTCTGTTCTTGTCTCCAGCTGATAGATTGCCAAACCAGGTAATAAAAGTGCCCTGCTCAAATTAACAGCTGGAGTAATCTCGTCAGGGCAGATGGTGCAATGACAAACCCGCTACTGTGAATAGTGACGAGAAAGGTTAACAAACTGTAACAGTCCAGAAAAGCAGGAGCAGAACGGAACAGAAAGAAAAAATCAGCAACTGGATCATTCATAAAGATGCAGTGCAACAACAACTGCTTGCTACAAACACACAGCAGGAGAGGATCAGTTTGCTTTTCCTCTTGTTCTGCTGGCAGCAGTAGCAGCCAGCCAGCAGAGCAATTTCCTTATTTAAAGAGGGCGATCTGCACCTTTTTGCACCTGTTATCCATTGCATGTGCAATCTCTGAAAATCGCATGTAACATGCCCACTTATTACATGTGCAATATTGTTTTTTGGACAAGCAGTTTATCACCCCTTATTTGGAATCTTTAAAGATTGGGGCCTATGAAGATATTTAAAACCTTTATTTTTGTTTTTGAATTGTTCTCCTAAACAAAGAAAGTCAGGCAGCCATACAGAGACAAATGCCTCCAAATCTCAAAGGCCTGAATTAGTGTTGTAAAATATATCCTATAAAGTTATTCCATTCACTTCCATAGCTACAGGTTTATAAAATCCAGCACATTGGCAAACATTTGTAAAAGGATTGATCGCTCTCTCAAGTGTGGTTTCGTGACAGGAAACCATGGGTGCAGTAACTTCAGTTGTGAAATTTCCTCGCTAAAACCTTCGGTCAACAGTCTTTCAATTAACTCAAGAACACAGTGTAGCGAGCTTGATGAAATGTGTTTCCTTGGCCTAGCAGCTGCATCCAAGCCTCTCATCACCAAGTATTATGGAAAGCACGCAGGCAGACCACTTTATTTAATAACATCCTACACCAGCTGATCACACATAAAATCAGCTGTTCAGACACACAACCATTTCCCCCAAAACGCATAAAACAATACCACCATGAAACAGAGGGTTTGGTTGGGAAATTTATTCAGGGTGCTTAAGTGAACCGCTGTCTGCAGAAGGAGGTACAGGCAGAAAGCTGCCTGTAATTAAACTACCTGCATTGGGTCAAACAGGAAGACCCCGCTGAATCCGTGGAGCACAAATATCAAACATCCAATCTGAAACTAACTTCACTGCGGTCAAAAGTCCAACACAAGGCGGTTGGGAACCTCTTCTGTCTCCTGAACAGGAAACTGCAATTATAGACATGGTTCTAGAAAATAATGCCATAACATTACGACAAATACAAAAATCATTGAAAACAATTAATTGTTTCAAAATATTGATAGGGTAAGCTTATAAACATCATGAACATCATGTCTTGCGCAGAAATAATCTGAGGATGAAGCAAGTTTACAGGGTACCATTTGAGGGCAATTCTGAAAGAATTAAAGAACTGCGATATATCTATGTGCGAGTAGGCTCCATACAATTTCACAATTGATGTAAACTCTCAACACTTTAATTTATTGATTAAATATTTTTCAGTATTGTAATCTTGTACTTCACAAAAGTGACCACTCTGTGTTTATTTCTGACATTGTCATGTGTGCTTCAGCAAGTCCTTGAAATAGAGGTGGCCACAGTGGAACACCAGTTCATCTTCATTGATGAAGCTGGATTCAACCTCACAAAAAGACAGAGAAAGGGAAGGAATATCATCCTACACAACATACTCATTCCACCAGATCAGCTTGATGGCCCAGTGCTGTACAGGTTCGTTGTCAATTGGAACAATGTAGGTTTCCACCAGGCTGCCTTGGTTCGTAACTGGTTCACTGTCTACCCATGATCTTTAGTTGTTTATACACCTCGAAATTCTTCATTCCTCAATCCTGTTGAGGATTTTTTTGCTACATGGAGATTGAAAGTATATTACAGAAATTCACAAACAAGTATACCCCTTCTCCAAGACATGGAAGATGCATGTGGAGATGTAGCCGTTGATGCTTTTCATGGCTGGATTTGCCATGCGAGGCGATATTTCACCCGCTGCTTGGCCAGGGAAAATATTGCTTGTGACCTGGATGAGGTATAGTTTGTTTGTTTTTTGCTGTTACCACATGTATAGTAAATTTCAGTTTTTTATAAGTATAGCACCATGTACTTTGTGTTGGTTGGATGTAATTGTTTTGTGGGAAAAAATTAAATGTACTGTACAGTCTAAGATATACTGTTTTTGTGTATGCTGAGTTTGGGTGTATAAAAATATGTAAAAACACACCTATGTACTGTCAGCAGCAAGAGTTACAATGAAGAGAAATCATGATTTGTGATTTCCATTCATGCTAGTGTTCGACAGTGAGCTCACCATTGTTCGATGGTTCTTATAAATGTTTATTCACGGCATTCTCTGGAGTTTGATTACTTTCTGATTCAATTGCTTGTAGTTTTAACTGTGTTTGGTGTTTGTACAAGTGGTTTATATTAGCTTTTAGCCAAGAGTCTGACATTTTAGAGGATCCCACATGTCTGTTTACCTAAGGGAATGTAGAATGTTGAAAATAAAATAAAATTAATGGTAGGATTAATGGTAGGATTAGGTTAATGGTTAGTGTGTGTCATTTGCAAACAAAATGTGTGTCATTTGCAACCAAAATAGCATTCTGAGAGGAATTCCTATTGTTTTGAAAGTAAAGTTTGATGTTGCAGGGGAATTAAAGGGTTTTGAAGATTTTGTGTGTGTTTTTTGAATTGTGTGTAGAATATGAGGCATGTTTTTAGGGAATGTGTGTAAACGTTCGAGAAAAACTGTAATACCGGCACAGCGCACTACACTGACGGCTGGAGGCATGGTATCAAGCCATAGCTCCAGCTGTCAGTCAGTCAGTGGAAACTCAACAAGTTCCGTGCCGAGAAGAGCAAGACCAAGTGGAGTGGAGCCACTTGGCCTAAAAAGAGCCAGTGGAAAAGAGGCATACATTCCTATGAAAGGAACCCAATACATAGTGTACAATTTCATGCACACAACTTTGTGACAACATCTTGAAGATTGCCCCTTTCTGGTGCACATGACTGTGCACCAGTGTGCAAAGTAAGGTCCATAAGTCCATGGATGAGTGAGTTTGACTTGACTGCTCCATGCAGAGTCTTGAGCTAAACCTGATAGAGCAACTTCTGGATCAATTAGAGTAGACAGAGACTGCCAGCCAAGCTCTCTTTTCCAACATCAGTGTCTGACCTCACAAATGCACCTCTGGAAAAATGGTAAAAAATTCACTCCCAAACCTTGTGGAAAGCAGTCCCTGAATAGTAAAGCTATTATAGCTGTTAAGTGTGGGCCACATCATATTAAACCCTATGGGTTAAGAATGGGGAGCTGCATGGTAAAACAGATTCTTGCACTGCACCAGAAACGGGCCAGATTGGAAATCCAGCTTGGGGTGTTTCTGCGAGTTCTTGGTGTGCGTGTATTGGTTCTCTTTGGGTTCTCAGGCTTTTTCCCACAGTCAAAAATTAATAATACAGTAAAATTCAGTTGTGAAATTACACCCATAAGTTAAATACGTGTGCTAAATACATGTTTCCCCTGTATAAGTATGAAGTCGTGTGTATGTGTGTGTTTGTGTGTGTGAGGGTTCTATCATCTTATTAGTGTAAGGCCCATTGCTCCTTTGGCCAGGCTTTGGGCTCCATGAGAAGAAGCGCAGTTTTCTGTGTTATGAGTTAGGTTTAGCACTAAGGTGTGACTTGAGTTTAGCTTAGGTTTAGGGTTAGGTGAAAATGGATGAAAACTATGTGGTTATCCGCATGGGACTTCTATTAAAACACAGCAGATTCAAAAATGTCTCTAAACAGTTGCTAAAAATGGCAACTATTTATATTTTATTATTATATTTTAAATATAAGAGGGGGTTTTGACAGGTTTTAACATAATAAGTGGCCAGGACTGAGGATATATTTAAACTCTCTTTCTAGAAGTGCTCTCTTCAGAAAACTAATGTCTGAAAATGTTCCTGAAATCTGATGTAGCCACTCTCCTAGTGTTTTTGGTTTTTTTTGTTGTTAAGCATCTACCTCAGTACTTCCAAACACTGGGAGCTTTGGTTATTTGTTTTCTTTGTACATGGATAGCCCAGTCTCCCTTCATTCTCTTAGAGCCTTTCTTCTGTCAGCTGAAGATGAATATCCAGCCCAACCCTGAAATAACTGAGCTGGCAATGATGACTAATGTCAACACAGGAAAGGTTTGGAGAGGCACAATCGCTCACTGTCATAAAGTTTGCCTTACCCAAACGTCCCTCTGTGAATCTTCTCTTGTGGTCAACTTTTACTTGTGAAAATTTTGTCCTTTAAGTTTTAAAGATGTTCAGAAATCTTCAATTTTTCTCTTTTCAGTTCCACTCTGCTCCTGACACCCAGAATCATCTTCCTAAAAACACTGTTGAAGGTTCCTTCTGGCTGATTCTACACAAATATGTTTTTGAATCACCTGACCCACAAGGAGAGCCTTCAACATCAGAAGAAAAACCATGATAGATATCTATGTAAATCTTCTCTAAATATACAGAGAATAGAGAAAAAAATGCATGTTTTATTATTTGTAAAATTATTCATTGAATTATAATTGTAATTGGGTGCTGTTGAATTAAGACAAAATGCTTTTCATTTAAATTGGAATCAGAGTCACCTGCAATTAATTTTCTATGCTTCACATGAGCAGGTACAAAAGAACAGGCTATCAGGAATGGATGTCACATTAGCCTTCATTGACATTAACTAGATGTACTACACCAACTACTAATTATTTTTCCCCCTCCTGAAAACGTATAATAGGGTGGAAGCTAATTTCAGGTACACAGATAAGCCACTAATATCATTCATTGAGTGGAACATTTCAGTTTAATTTGAAACACTGGAGTCGCTTGTTCGGAAACTGAGATGAAAGAAAACATTTTCCTTATATTAGTTGTTAATGTGCAGTGAAATGCTTTTATACTCTCATGTCATAACTGCTAAAAGTGTCTGATCTTCACACTGTGTGCTGCTGGTTGTGGTGTGTACAGTAATGCTTATTCACCTACTGTGGGGTCCACACAGTCTTCTTTGCCACAAAATAAAAGGCATGACAAGGAGTGAAATGAGCCTTAATTCTGAGAGCAGGATGCTGATCTTCCAGCAGAAATGTGTTCCTCACAAATTCCCCTCTTGGCAAATGCAGTGGTGCTTACTAAGATAAGCTCATGTCACTTAAAATATCGCTGTCTGCTGAAAGTTTGTAGTGCTAAGCAAATATGCAGAGTGATGCCAGTGCTTTTCAAAAGGACAGAATTTCTCTCTCTAATCCCAAAGTGAACTAAGTGACACGTTGGACATGCAAACAAGCTATAGGGTCAGTCAATCAAGCCTGTTTTTTTTTATATTCAGGCATGCTGGCATTTCATTTACCAAGATCAACTGCCAATTACCTCAGTAAAGACTGATTAGACTTTTAATCTGGCAGCTTTATTTTTTTTAAGTTTTAATCTTTTATTGGATGGGTTTGAGTCTGGGATTTCCAAGACACCCTGTCTGAATAAATAAAGCTGATGTATGATAAGATCGGACTAAACACAGCATTCTGGCCATATACAAATATTACAGATGTGTTGTGTTGTGTTTGACTCCTGGACACAGAAGTAGCCTGGTGATCAGTACTATTTATTTACGTGTTCTCAAAATAGAATTCTTTAGGTGTGTTGTTGATGATAACAGCTGCAACTCAAACCAAAGCTGACAAAATAAAAAATGTGCAAAGGCTTAGAGTCACATGTCCTGGGTTTAGAAAGAGAGACTGGATAAAGAATGGAAGCACAGATGGAATGATGTGGAGTGTGATAATACCGCAGGGGTCTCCGAGCTTTTCCTTTGCACACACTCATGACAAGCAGCTAACTGAAATAGCTCCAGTCAGTTTGCCTTGTCAACACACTTCATTCACATTTTTATTTTTCATAGTAGAAGAGCATTTTCATGATTTATTTAGAATGTTTTTTTTAAAAGCTCAAATTTCATGTAATCTAATTCAGTTGTTTTATTTGCCAATGTTTTATTACATTCTATTTCAACTTATTTTACCTCCATTTGTCCCATTGACGAATAAAATATGATCAAATCAAAACAGCTCCACACTGTGGGTTTTTATTGGAGTCATATAACCATTTTCATTTTAGCAGTTAATAAGTATGCCTGGCTGTCAGAAAGAAGGACAGAAACATCCACCTGGAGAGAACGAATAGATACATGGTTGGTATAAAACATCCCACAGTGAATGGTACCATTTTATACCTGAGAAAGTTGGGAACGAAACATCCAAGCTGACAAGGATTCAAAACGACCAGCACCCAATTGGACAACACTGCATGGTCCAGCAGCGAACAGAAACCTATATTGGATGCTGTTATTTTAATTATTGGCTGATGGCTGACAGTTAAGTAACTGATACACTATATTGTCAAAAGTATGTGTTTGTCTACTTTTACACATACATGAACTTTGATTACATTCTATTCTTATTTATAAAGGTCCAATTTGTTGATTTACCCACCGTTATTGATGGACCCAATAGCAACTTTAACTATTCTGTTCATTGTTAGATGAGAAAACCAGAATTACATCCTCAGCTTTTAATTCATCCCAAAGGTTTGAGGTCAGGACTCTCTGCAGGCCAGTCAGGTTTCTCCACACCAAATGTTTTACACCTGCAGCCATGGAAGTGATTGTAACATTGGAATGTTACAATCTGGATTACACCATCATTGATTTGACGGTGTGACCCAGTACTTTAGGGAATTTAGATGACCAACTTGGACTGGCACAGGGTTGCAAGGGGCCTTAAGTAACATTTGAACTGGGTCCCTCTTTCTGTTAAAAACATCACCACCACTAACAGCGTTCAAGACACCTGTCTATTCATATTGTATGTACATGTGTGTCAAATGCTTGTGTGCATGCTTTGATCTTTTACAGCTATCAGACAAGACAGTTTAAAATTCCTGTGACTTGGTTGTTTCATTATTGGATGCTAGAAGAGCGGGGAAAGTTTAATTAGCTGAGCTTAAAACCAATGATGATAATTGGGTTTGTTTATGCTTAAATGTATTTCTGAATAAACTGAGCTCATACATAAAGAAAATATTCAATTCGTAGCATCATATTGTAACTATGTTACCCCAAAAACTACTATAATTATTTCAGAGTTTCTACACATTGATGAAATCAAGCAGGATTTTGACTTGATTCATATTACTAAAGACAGTTCTATTTATTACCACTTCCATTACATTCTCATTTTGAAAAATAATTTCAGTTTGAATACTTTAGCAGTGTCATGGATGTTGCTATTTACCCAGGTTTGTGAAAAAATAATTTAACCTGTCATTGAAAGCTTTAACACTTGCAAAAAATCAAACAAATAATGGTGTCTTTATAGGTAGGTTTACGTCTCAAACAGCCAATGACTCGGTGACCTAGTTCCTGGCTCCCAGCATATTGCATTGTATGTATCCTTGCTTGGTCACCTGGCTGTTTCTTCAGCATTTTCTATAAAGCCCCCTATCCATTTATCACACACAATGTTCAGGTTTTCTATTGATTGAGTTTATCCAATAGTGACTCCAGTATACATACACGGAGCGAATGGAGACGGGAAAGGTTAGATGCCTTACCTTTTTTTTTAAAGTCAAATATGTTTTAAAGAATTTTATTTCTAATTTTATTAGTTATATAAGAGGGACTGAACTATAGATAAAGAAAAAGAGACAGCACACAAACGTTGGTACTGAAATAATATGGAAGCAAATCGTTACCATATTTCAAATGAAAAAGCATTTCCAGAAATGCTTTTTCATTTTAAGAATGTGGCTGCATTGTTTGACTCATAAATGAAATTAGTAATCACTCATCCTATTTGCATTTGCATTTCTTCTTCATGACTGCACATTTTCTGCCATAATCAAAAAGAAAACAAAGCAGACATTGCTTTTTCGTTTTCGTGGTCTGCCCGCAAAGTACTGCCCAGAACTCGAAAACGAAAACGCATTTCCGAGCTGCGGGAGCCAGAAGAGTGACGTCAGCAGCCGCCCTTCCTCAGCTACCCTGCTGACCGAGCTACCCATCTTGTTGGGTGGGGGCGCTGTGCACGTCTGCAGTGCATTACATTGCAAACGTGCCGAGAAATTGATTGAATTGCAGCAGGACCGAGCTCAATTTGTGGCAGTGGCAGGCAGAACTGGTAGTTCCGGTGGCAGGCTGTGGCGGAACTGCCACAGCCTGCCACCGAAGCTGCCACCGGAACTGCCACAGCCTGCCGCAGGATAGCACGGGATTCCGCGAGGATGCCAGAAGGTGCCAGACCGGCCGTAAAAGCTTGCCAATGCGGTTGCCGCTGTTTTTGTGGAAGCTGATGCTGATTATCGGCAAATGGGTTGTCATTATTGTTATAGCCTGTTACCTTTAAATAATGATTTCATTATTGATTATTATTTAATAAACAGCTTTAGACCCATAACATAAGGTGATTGTATTTACTTGACATGGAAAATAAATAGCACTATGTGTATGTGTGACGTGTTGAAAGGATGACAAAATTTATTGCACAAACAGCCGGTTTATTATAGAGCATGAGCGGCTATTCTGAATCGTCACTCACAGAAAATTATAAATAAATGCTTAAAAACACGCTGGATGTCCCAGGCCATAAGGCTGCCACCGGAACTACCAGTTCTGCCTGCCACTGCCACAAATTGAGCTCGGCCCTGCTGCAATTCAATCAATTTCGCGGCACGTTTGCAATGTAATGCACTGCAGACGTGCACAGCGCCTCCTACCAAACAAGCTGGGTAGCTCGGTCAGCAGGGAGCTGAGGAAGGGCGGCTGCTGACGTCACTCTTCTGCGCCCGCAGCTCGGAATGCTTTTTCGTTTTCGAGTTCTGGGCTGTACTTTGCGGGCAGACCACGAAAACGAAAAAGTAATGTCTGCTTTGTTTTCTTTTTGATTATGGCATAAAATGTGCAGTCATGAAGAAGAAAATGCAAATAGGATGATTGATTACTAATTTTATTTATGGGTCAAATAACGCAGCCGCATTCTTAAAATGAAAAAGCATTTCTGGAAATGCTTTTTCATTTTAGAATTTTACATTTCAAATTGAATTTTGGTATCTATTTGCTGGGGCATATTTTGAAAAATAAATCTCAAAAGTATTTTTCTTTTTCATTTTAATTAAGTGAAAGAATGTGCAGTCGTGAAGAAGAAAATTAAAATGCAAATAGGATTATTGATAACTAATTTCATTTATGAGTCAAACAATGCAGCCACATTCTTAAAATGAAAAAGCATTTCTGAAAATGCTTTTTCATTTGAAATATGGTAACAATTTGCTTCCATAAAATAATACCCACATTGTGAATCTTGCATGACCAGAAAGAGCTGTTCTTACTTTATATTATATTATATTATATAGGATTAGATTAGTTATGGGCTGCACAGTGGCACAGTTGGTAGCACTGTTGCCTTGCAGCAAGAAGGTCCTGGGTTCAATTCCCAGCCTGGGGTCTTTCTGCATGGAGTTTGCATGTTCTCCTGGTGCATGTGTGGGTTCTCACCAGGTACTCTGGCTTCCTCCCACAGTCCAAAGACATGCCTGTTAGATTAATTGCTAACTCTAAATTACCCTAAGGTGTATGAATGAGTGTGTGCTTGGTTGTTTGTGTGTTGCCCTGCGATGGACTGGTGACCTGTCCAGGGTGTACCTTGCCTCCTTCCCATAGACTGCTGGAGATAGGCACCAGCTCCCCTGTGACCCACTATGGAATAAGCGGTAGAAAATGACTGACTAGATTAGATATGTTTTCAAACTAAAAAAAACAGGGAATAATTTCAGAAACCTTGTATAATTTGACCCACTGGAGTTATACAGATAAACAGAAAAATATGACCACATATATCACACTGATATTAATCTAATTGTGTTGCATTGGAGAAGGAACTCATACCCTACTCCTAACTCTATGCCCCATTTGTCAGGAAGTGATTGGCACTTAGAGGCCTCGCCAATGCTGATAAATCTCAGCTGTTAAAGTGTAGAACTGAAATGCTCCATCATATCAGGAAAGTCTCAGGAATAGTGACAGAAGCTTTAAAGGCAGCTTGGCATTTGCAAATAAATCAAACAAGAGGCAAGGCCAGTCCTAAGATGGGGTCTGGGTTGTCTTCAGTGGAATGACCTTGGCTAACATAGTCTAAACTGGATGCCAAGGATCCTGTTGGATCCAATCAGTTCTCTGTTCAGACACAAAGACAGGATTTTGTTCTTCTTCTTGTCCAGGGTAATGCTGTTGGCTTTGTGTGGAGGAGTAAAGTTTCATATAATTTTCTATGGTTATATCAGAGCGAACAGTTTCTGAAAGTCATATTTTACATCTGATAGGGAAAAATATTAAATTTCCAGCTGTTATTTTTCTTCCTGTAAGTGTAGCAAGCTCTTTGATTTTACCTATGGATATCTTCAGAGGCAGTATTGTGAGAGCCTGAACTAAAGCCTGATTAAATCAAAAATTCCCTATTTCATTAGCCTCATACCATAATTACCTAAGTTATATTTTAATGTTTTTTGAAAACCAGAAAAAACACACTTTTCAGCAAGCATATATTTTTATTGATATTGTAACGGTAAGCAAAAATATGACCACATAGCAATTACACTATGAGGCTTACGTTTGCTCCTCTCAGAATAAAGCAGTCGTCACATAAACAAATAAAAGAATAACCATATAAATAAAAATAAAGATTCTTTTCAATATGAAGGATTTTGCTCTCTAAAAAAACTGTACTTTCGTGTGTTCACAGAAGTTTATTACTGTTATTATACCAGCCAATGATTCTATTAAATGAATGCTTTAACTTAATATTTTTGCTTTCTGCCTTAAGATACCATAGAGATGCAGAGAGATGCTGCTCTCTTATGTGCTTATATGAAAAATATTAAAGAAAAGTCAACAATCTGCTTAGGTTGTCATAATGCGGTATTTTTGTGATGGACCAGAGGCAGACAAGTACAGAGAGAGCACAGTAGGATCAGTGAGAAAACTCCTTCTTTAATTCTCAGAGCTTACTTACAGGCGAGTGCAGGGCAACAAACTGTCCAGATACAGGTGTTGAAAACAGGACCCAAATAAAGGTAAATCCAAAGCTCCAACAAGACGTGGAAGACGTAACCCAAAGGACATATCACGAAGACATGGAAGAGACATAACGACACCGCGTGGAACAATGGACCAAGGCAAACTTAAATACAGACAAAGGTGGGCATGAAATTATAGGGCAGGTAATCAGAGGAACAGGGAACAGGTGAGACAAGGAGGCAGTGAAGCAGAGAGGGCAGATGAACCAAATTGGGACAAATGAGGACATGGAGGAGCTAGATGAAGAACAAACTGTAAACGCAGAACATAAATACGAAGGACAGGGCAGAAAATGAACTTCAAGAAAGTCCAAAAAACAAAATAAGTCCATGGAGGGCAAAAACTTCAGTCCATAGTTTAAAAACAAAGTCAAAACCCAGAAGGCCAGTGGCAAAGGAAAGTTGGCTACTAACGAGCCAGAGCAGTAGCCGATCAGGAGGCCTGCTGCGGATTAGCCAGAGGCAGGCCAGCAGGCCTCTAGGAGGCCGGCGGCAACAGAGATGCAGGCATCTTGGAGACCGGCGACGAAAAAGCCAACGAGGAGGCCGACAATCTGGAGGCCTGCGGCGGAGGAGACAGTGAAGAGGCCGACGATCCGGAGGCCTGCAGCGAAGTAGCCAGCGGTGGTAATGCGAACGGCCGCCGCTGGAGCCCGTTCGCTCCAGAACCTGGTGTTGCGGCGTCATGAGGACCCCCAGTAGAGCAAGGAGCTAAGGCGTCCCTTCGACCCACCACGGAGTCTGGGACTGGGGCTCTACGCCTCCGTCGCTGCCTGCAGCTGGTGGAGGAGGCAGGCGCTGATCCGCAGCATAACGGACTGGTCCCGGGAAGAGGCACTGCCAGTCTGGTGC
Organism: Girardinichthys multiradiatus; assembly: GCF_021462225.1. NCBI lineage: Eukaryota > Metazoa > Chordata > Actinopteri > Cyprinodontiformes > Goodeidae > Girardinichthys > Girardinichthys multiradiatus. Next base: position 43,392,120 of record NC_061804.1, on the reverse strand, counting down.
CAGTCTCAGCGCTTACTTACAGGTGAGTGCAGGGCAACTAACCGTCCAGATACAGGTGTTGAAAACAGGAGCCAAATGAGGGTAAATCCAAAGCTCCAACAAGATGTGGAAGACGTAACCCAAAGGACATATCACGAGGACTTGGAAGAGACATAACAACACCACGTGGAACAAAGGACGAAGACAAACTTTAATACAGACAAAGGTGGGCCTGAAACAATAGGGCAGGTAATCAGAGGAACAGGGAACAGGTGAGACAAGGAGGCAGGGAAGCAGAGAGAGCAGATGAACCAGAAAGAGACAAATGAGGACCTGGAGGAGCTAGACGAAGAACAAACTTTAAACGCAGAAACCAGAACACAGAACAGAAATACGAAGGACAGGGCAGAAAATAAACTTCAAACTAAAAACGGAGAAACAGATGTAAACAGACAATCATCAAACCCATAAAAACACAGAACCTAAACAAATCCATAAGAAACCCAAAAACACACTCGAAGCATAGAAACTAAAACTACCATCACCAGAAGTAAACAGGAAAAACATCTGCCTAAATGAAAGTAAACAAACACCAAACCAAAAACTTCTAGCTAAAGTAAACAAAAACCCAAAACAAAGTCGAAAATGTCACATCCTGACATAGGTAAATTCTTTATTAAATATAATAGGAAGAAACTTTCGATTAGCAAGGCACATTCTTGCTACCAATAGCCTGACAGCAAAACATGCCTCAAGATAATCAAAGGTTTTAGAAAACCGTGTTTCCTTACCAACCGAGTTATCAAAACAGCAACTCCATTTGTATGGTCAAAGTTAATGGGACCTGAATTACACTCTTCCAGCAGACCTGGGTAAAGGGTGGACTTTCAATCTAAGCAACAAATAATAAGTAAAGGAAGAACAACACCGGAGCTGAAAGGTTTGCTTCAAAGTATGAAACAGAAGGGCACCCGCTATTTTCAAATGGAGTGGTACACAAGAAAAGACTGGCTTTGTGGATGTTCTGCCAGAAATCACCTTTTCTGCTTCCCTTGCCTTCTTTTTTCAACTTGTGGCACTGTGTGGACTCAGACGGGATTTTGTGACTTGAAGAATTTGCAAAGAAGCCTCACCAAACATGAGCGGTCGACCGCTCATATTCTAAGGCAGATCACCAGAAGGCTTTCTTCGCTGGCATTGATTTGTATTGAGACGTGTTGGGACCCAGAGCCATGAGTTACAACAGGAAATGCAGTACGGACATTTCTGGAACTTTCAAAATAAATTGCATTAACCTACTTCCGGCATAACTTAGGAATTGGGGGTAACAGCGAACTTCCCATGATGCCACTGTCCACATAAATCCCCCACTTGCCCCACAAGTCTTTCTCTACCATCCGGACTCTGTGCGAGGCTGGCCGGTGAGAGTGCGCTAATGTCTTTTTGCTGGCAAAAACTCTTCAAACTGGATCCAAGGGTGTCATAAGATCACGTGATCATATGCAAAGTTAAGTACGAGTGAATCACTGTTTGTGTACCCAGTGATTTCATTCATAAAGAGGGGAAATTAAGGTATAAGCATTGCTTTACTTTGTCTCTGAGGCCTGCAGAAGCAAACTGTTCCAGAGAATCTCCTGCAGAGACGCTGTCTCTACAATCCGAGTCTGAAAGGGTGACAACATGAGCCGCATCACCGTGGTTACGGTAATGTGCAGTTGGTTGGCAGACACAACGAACCTACATTCCAAGTTGCGTTAACAAAATTATTCTACAACGGCAGAGCGGCTATGGATGGCATGTAAAAAGCATAGTCTTTTTGCCCACCAGGGTTGTGCGCATGCACGAAATTTGCTGTAAACAATAACATACATACTTGTAAATCTGACTCTGATTACATTAGTGCCTCAGCACCTATGAACCTCACCCCACGTCACTGATATATATATATATGTATAAAACACCCAATTTCAGGGTGTTGATCTTCTTATAGCCCCGCTCAAATTTATGTAGAGCCACACTTCTTTTTTCAGATACCCAGAGAGTTTATTGACATGAGGTGCCAAATTGAACTTCCAGTGACCAGTATTAGAGACTGTAAGAGCAATAACACCAAATTCAACACACCTGCTCCCATTCACATCTGTGACCTTGTAACACTAACGAGTCACATGACACATAGGAAGGAAAATGGTTAATTGGCCACAATTCTGACATTTTTATTTAGGGCTGTACTCGCTTTTGTTGCCAGCTGTGTACATATTTGCACTGTTTTACAAGCTCTACACTGACTTCATTGTAGCAAAGTTTTGTCCTATGAAAAAAAATAATAAAATATTCAGAAATATGTGAGTAGTACACTCAGTTTTACTGTATGTGCTACTAGTCAAATTTGAGAGACAGACATAATTGCAGACCAACTATGCCATGCTTCTGCTATGTACGTTTGCTAGGTACACAGCTTGAGGCTTACCAAACACCTCATTAACAAAAAATGAATGATGGCATACATTAAGGAGGGACTTTAGCTGTGCAGATTAGCATTGACTGATTTGACTGAAATAACTACACCTGCTGCACTCATAAAGAAAGAAAGAAAGATTTTGATTTTTAAAAACAAATTTATTCTCTCAGTAAAAAAAAAAACGTTCATCTCAAATCAACACATTCATAAATAAGAGTTCATCATTTAAAAGAAACAGAATACCTTCACAATCCCAAAGATTTTTGAAAACATCCAGCTCATCCATTTTGAAATTGTATTTATATTCTAACATCACCCTTGCTCTAACCATATTCTTGAAAAGCTTTACACAATAAGTATTTTGCTCATTATCAGGCTCACATTTTCTGCTCCAAACAAATCAAAAAATAAAAGACTGCTCTGTAAAACTTTCCCCAAATAATTTCCAAAGGTCACTAAGAAGTGTGAATAAATGAATTACTTGAAAGCATTGTACAAAACAATGAAAAATGGTTTCTCTTAGGGAACAAAAATGACATTTATCTGAAACAACAGGATTAATAATAGAAACAAAAGCATTAGCGGCAACAATACCATGTAAAATTCTCCACTGTATATCACCAGCGTTTTTAGCCAATGGTGGCTTATAAAGTAACCCCAAACAGGTTTCACATCAGGATCAACCTTAAAATAATCTCTCCAAGGAGTATCTTTTAACTTCACCTTGTTTAAAGCTGTAACACATCTTTTATATACTATCTTCCCATTCACAGAATCCAGTGGTGTCCATAATTTTTTCTCCTTCTCTAAAAAAGGACCAGGGCATTCAAAGTCCTTCAGCTGTGGCCCAATGCACAATTTAAAGAAAAATTCTGTTTTATCAGGTGTTAAAAATCCATTGAACTATCCATTTTTTAGTCTTTTGTCATCTTCAGATAATGCTTGATTTTTGTTAGCACCATGCCTACAATCTGGAGAGAGCAAACCTCCAGTCTTCTTGCCAAGGAGAAATCTTCCCTTTCAGTTCTAACAAGTTCAAGCAGGTGTAGTAGTAACTCCCTTTTTCATCAACAGTTCCGAAATCATTGCCATATCGTCCCAGGATAAACACAAACAAGATCTCTTGAGGATAGGTTCCAGTAATAGCCAGTGCAAAGAAATATATGTCCCAAGTCTCTTTGTTTCCATCAGCCTCCAGGTTTTTAAGACACTAACAAAAAAAGGTGACAAGCACTTTACACTATGCCTTGAGAAATCAAAAATAAACTAAGTTTTACCAAAACCCAAGTTACCAATTGTTGAGAAAAAACATTCTGTAACCTGCCTCCACAAAACATTTTGATCCCCATACAAAAAACTCTGTAAAAACTGTAACCTGAATGCAATGCTGCTTTTCTACTTTCTAAATGAATCAAACATTGCCCTCCTTCTTCCTTTGGCAAAAACAAAACACTCTGAGGGACCTAATGCAATCTGTCCCAGAAGAATTTTAAATTATAGTCTGTAATTTCGCTAATAAGTTTGGAGGAGGTTCCAAAACAGCTAAACAATGCCATAAAGAGGAAGCAACAAGGTTATTAAGTGAACGAGCTCTAGTTAGTAAGTAAGAACATCTGACTTTTCTTTAATAACCACAATATCATCAGCATATGCAGAAAGTTGAAAAGGCAAACAAATTCCATTTAGTTTTACGCCTTGTAACCTTTTTCTAATTTGACGTAATAAAGATTCAATACTTAATTAAAGCTGCAAGCAGCCTTGAAGGCCCTCGCACCTCAGCACAACTTGGCCTGTGCATCGACCGCGGGAGCCTGGCATCACCGCCTATGCATGAGCAACGAGGCTGCCATTCAATTCCAAGCATCGCCACTAGGAGGGACTGTGAGCGACATGTCATATTATCTTGGGACATGCAGAGTTCTCATCTGGCGAGAAGCATTTAAAATTTGGGGAAAATCCGACCTTCCAGATGGAAGCTGCGCTGAGTTTTTTATTAGTGGGCGGAGCTGAAATTATGTCATGAACTGACTGTGGCAACATGTTCAGCATTGATGCCTGATGATGTATACTACATTTGAAGTGGATCTGATGATGTATGAGGGAGATAGAACAGTTGAAATGTCCTAAGGGGTGCTATTGATCCAAATGTCAATGTAATTCAATAGAGTTCTTTAGGGGCTGACAAAGATCAAGCATATTTATTTTGGAGTGAATCAAATCATCCATGTGTAATTTAAAGCCAAACATATGGCCGTGGTGTGACATCAGAATGTGCTACGCCATCATAGCCACACCCTACAGCTAAAGCAATCAATACTGGCGACTGTCTAAGAGCATCATGTTATTTGTTACTTTGGACATTTTCGCATTGATCAGTTGAAGAACATAAAAAATTGACTCTGTAAAGGAAAACGGTACACTTCCTGTTCTCAGGGGCTTAGATGATGTCAACATCTGATCAGTGAATATTGTTCAGGGCCAGAGGCAGATCAATCTCAGAAGGTTTCAGGTGTCTGTGACTTTCCTTGTAGGAGAGCTATATCAATTTTGTCTTTTATGGCGAGAAGTCATATTTTGAGGTGTGGCCACGCCCACACGTTTTCATGTATCAAAAAGCTTTTGATAACTTTGGATCCCCAATGCCGTAAGAGTATAGTGAGTGATTTTGAAGTCTCTAAGTCAAAAGCTGTAGGAGGAGTTCGCTCAGATATGTTTATCTGTATAACTCCAGTGGGTCAGATATTCCATACTCCTGGAGCAACCCCACAGGGTATCACGAGGGACACAGTTGAATGCTTTCTCCAGGTCCACAAAACACATGTGGACCGGTTGGGCAAACTCCCATGAACCCTCGAGTACCCTGTAGAGGGTATAGAGCTGGTCCAGTGTCCCACGGCCGGGACGAAAACCACATTGCTCCTCCTGAAGCCAGGGTTCAACTATCGGCCGGACTCTCCTCTCCAATACCCTGGCGTAGGCCTTACCAGGGAGGCTGAGGAGTGTGATCCCCCTGTAGTTGGAACACACCCTCCGGTCACCCTTCTTGTGTAGGGGATCCACCACCCCAGTCTGCCAATCCAAAGGCACTGTCCCCATCCGCCACGCAATGTTGAAGAGGCGTGTCAACCATGACAGCCCCTCAACATCCAAAGACTTGAGGTACTCAGGGCGGATCTCATCCAACCCCGAAGCCCTGCCACCGCGGAGCTTTTTAACCACCTCGGTGACTTCAGCCTGGGTGATGAAAGAGTCCAACCCCAAGTCCCCAGCCTCTGTTTCCACCAGGGAATGCGTGATGGCAGGATTGAGAAGGTCCTCGAAGTATTCCTTCCACCGGCTGATAATGTCCCCAGTTGAGGTCAGCAGCTCCCCACCCCCACTGTAAACAGTGTTGGCGAAGCACTGCTTCCCCCTCCTGAGGCGCGGACGGTTTGCCAGAATCGTTTCGGGGCCAACCGGTAGTCCTTCTCCATGGCCTCACAGAACTCCTCCCAGGTCCGGGTTTTTGCCTCTGCTACTGCCCGGGCCATGGCACGCTTGGCCCCACGGTACCTGTCAGCCGCCTCAGGAGACCCACAAGCCAACCACAGCTGATAAGACTCCTTCAGCTTGACAGCATCCCTTACTGCCGGTGTCCACCACCGGGTTCGGGGATTGCCACCGCGACAGGCACCGCAGACATTACGGCCGCAGCATCGACAATAGAGGCGGAGAACATGGTCCTCTCAGAATCTATGTCTCCAACATCCCTCGGCATCTGGTCAAAGATGTATATGAATACATCCCTGGCCAAGGGGTCCGCCAGATGTTCCCAGCAGACCCTCACTATGCGCTTGGGCCTGCCAAGTCTGTCCGGCTTTCTCCTCCCCCAGCGGATCCAACTCACCACCAGGTGGTGATCAGTGGACAGCTCAGTCCCTCTCTTCACCCGAGTGTCCAAAACATGCGGCCAAAGGTCTGATGATATGACAACAAAGTCGATCATTGACCTCCTGCCTAGGGTATCCTGGTGCCAAGTTCACTGATGGACACCCTTATGTTTGAACATGGTGTTCATTATGGACAATCCGTGACTAGCACAGAAGTCCAATAACAAAACACCGCTCGGATTCAGATCGGGGAGACCATTCCTCCCGATCACGCCTCTCCAGGTGTCACTGTCATTTTTCACGTGGGCGTTGAAGTCCCCCAGCAGAATAATGGAGTCCCCAGGAAGGGCACTATCCAGCACCCCCGACAGGGATGCCAAGAAGGCCGGGTACGCCGCACTACCACTCGGCCCGTAGGCTGAAATGATAGTCAGAGACCTCTCCCCAACCCGAAGGCGCAGGGATGCGACCCTCTCACCCACTGGGGTAAACCCCAACATGAGACGGCTGAGCTGGGGGGCGACAAGCAAACCCACCCCAGCCCGCCGCCACTCCAGGGTAGAAGAGAGTCCAGCCCCTCTCGAGGAGATGGGTTCCAGAGCCCACACTGTGCGTGGAGGCGAGCCCGACTATTTCTAGTCGATATCTCTCGACATCCCGCACAAGCTCAGGCTCCTTCCCCCCCAGCGAGGTGACATTCCACGTCCCTAGAGCCAGCCTAAGCATCTGGGGATCGGGCCGCCAAGATCTCCACCTTCGTCCGCCGCCCAATCCTCTTTGCACCGGTCCCTCACGGTTCCCCCTGCAGGTGGTAGGCCCACTGGGGGATGGTCTCGCATCTCTCGTTCAAGCTTGGCCCGGCCGGGTCCCGCGAGGAGCAACCCAGCCACCAGGCGCTCTCCGACGAGTCCCGAACCCAGGCCTGGCTCCAGGGTGGGACCCCGGCTCCGCCGTACCGGGCGACGTCACGTGCCTCGATTCTGTAGTCGTCATGAGGGGTTCTTGAACCGCTCTTTGTCTGACCCATCACCTAGAGCCTGTTTGCCATGGGAGACCCTACCAGGGGCATTTAAGCCCCAGACAACATAGCCTCTAGGATCATTCGAGCACTCAAACCCCTCCACCATGTTAAGGTGGCGGTGTCCCCATGACAATTCTGAAGATTCACAATCATCAGTCTATAATTCAATAGATTTAACCATTTCTCTTGTAATATTGTGTGTGTATTAATTACAAAATTGCTGAATTGTTATGCAGACACCTTGTCTACTTTTAAGGCTAGGATTACAACTTTACTTTTTGATAAAGCTTATAGTTAGAGTGGCTTAGTTTATCCTGAGCTATCTTCCTTATTTTTTACCTCCATCTTCTTCCCTCCTTGTTGGTTGGAGTAAAGGGGAGTCAGGTTTAGCCTAAACCGGCTCAGTTATGGTTGAGGTGCAAACACACCCTCCATTTCTGCTACCTGCATGACCCCTTCTCTTTTCCAATGGTTATAATCAGTCTGACAGAGGGAGGTATCCCAATCATTGTGGTTTTTAGTATAACAATGACCATCAGTGGGACCCTTTGTGAGGTGCCTTGAGATGACATTGTTGTAAATAAGCGCCGTTTAACTAAATAATCTGAACTGAAACTATCTGTGTAGTTATGCTGCTATAGGCTTAGGCTGCTGGAGGACATAACGACCACTTTCACCCTCTTCGCTACATTCTCACACTACTCTCCAATTTTGCATTGTTTGCTGTTATTTCAGCTTTTAACCTTGTTCTCTCTTTTCTCTTCCTAGAAGCTACACCTGACCTGGCTCTGTGTCTGCCTGTGACACCTTTCAGGAGAGGGGAATCGTCCGAGCTTCTGCTGGCAACAGCTTAATGCTCACCTTCTACCGATGATCCACATGGCCCTGTCTTTCAGTGTTTAACCCTTTCTCTCTCCTAGATATAGCAATTGACTGAGCTTTTACTGTGACTAATTATATGTGCTCTCTTTCAGACTCTAACCTTGAAAACTGGCTCAGAGTTTATCTGTCCTTTCTTTCTAGGTGAAACTACTAAAGGAGCTACATCCATTAACATTTACTTTTCCTTCCCATAGAAAGTACTTCTGGATCAGTGCTTCTGTGTTCTTTTTGTGTCTCTGCTCTGTTCTCTCAAACCCCCAGTCGGTCGTGGCAGATGGCGGCTCACACTGAGCCTGGTTCTGCTGGAGGTTTCTTCCTGTTAAAAGGGAGTTTTTCCTCTCCACTGTCGCTACATGCATGCTCAGTATGAGGGATTGCTGCAAAGTCAACGCCAGTGACTGTCCACTGTCTCTACATGCTCATCCAGGAGGAGTGAATGCTGCAAGTCACTGACTGGATGCAATCTGCTGGGTTTCCTTAGATAGAAAAACTTTTTATCCAATTTGAATAAAAAGCTAACTCCGACTGCACTGTTCAATTGTTAGGATTAATTGGAATGTATGAACCTGACTGTTGTGAAGTGCCTCGAGACAACATGTGTTGTGAATTGGCACTATATAAATAAAACTGAATTGAATTGAATTATTTTACCAATATCCCACCAGTGTTGCACAGATGTAAACTGAGATGCCATGGTTCTCCATTGCTTCCAAAAAAAAGAAAATCCTTTTTTAAAACAACCATCATTTAGTAGAACAGTATTAAAGTGCCAGTATGCACTCTTAGGTCTTAATTTATTTATAAACACACTTCCTATAATTCCTTCCTATATTTTGAACCTTTTCAGGGCAATTATGGACTGCCCTTCCTGATTACATCCAAAACACCTCATGGTTTTTTTTTTTGTTGCAAAACTTGTATAAACAAATCCATCCATCATTACTATGTTCAGCTCCTTATTATCATTTTTTAGAATTATAAACACCCGTCTTCTAAACGTGTTGAGCGGAAAAGTGAATCACCACTGTAAAAAGTTTAAACCTTTACAAAACCTCACACTCGTTCTCCACTCCACACATGCAGCAGATGCAGATGTTCTCACGCATGTGCACGCAAAAGAAAGAAATAAAGAAAGATTTAGACCACATAAAACAGATCAACCAAACCTTACTTTCAACATTTTTGTGTTGAAAGTAAGGCTTTCGTGGGTGCCCAGGGCCATATTAGAGGAGGCAAGATGGTGGTTGTGATGGGGTTTCAGAGGTGCCATTTTTTTAAGTGCCCTTTCACCTCTAAGGCACCCTGTTTAATGCTGGCAGAAGGAGCAGGTCATATGACTGGGCTGCACAGCATGTCCTAGATTTTGATAGTTTTTTTGGAGTATTGGCTGTGTTGTCAATCATCTGAACCCATGAGGAGTGGAGCACATGTTAACTTGTTATGTCTGCTTTGCCCTTAGCTAGAGAGCAGTTAAGTGCGGCAACACTGGGAACTTTGAATATTTTTTGTCTTTTCAAACTGTGGGTGTTTCTGTGGATATTCATGGTAGCAGCCACAGAGACTGAAAAATGTTGTGCACTGCGTGGCAAGGCAAACAGACTTATTGCTAGTCATAAACTGCATGTTTAAATGCATCTTTGGGTGTAGCCGGAAGGAGGTCTACAGTGGTTAAGGGTCCTAACGAAGGCTACACCCACACCTAAAAAGGAAAATAAAATATTTAGATAACCTGGGCTTTTTGTTGCATAGTTAGTTATATTATGAACCTGCAGTGTGAATTTTGAAGGTCAGTTTGATTTTTATTGTTTTTTTTTTTACATTTATTTGTATATAACTTTAGTAAAGTACTGCAGTTGTAGTTGGTTTACTTAAATACAATCTGAAACGTTAATGCTGTTTTGTTTCAGTAGATGGTTTTATTAGAAATGTTTTAGTATTTCTGCATCATAACAGTTATAATTGATTGACGATATCATGAATTACTTCAAGTACAACTCAGTTAAAACCTCAGAGGGAACCAGTTTATTTTTCTGATGAACAAATACTGACATTAAAGTAACAAAATGTGCAATATAAATATATTTCTAGATTTTTTCAATAATTCACCTTCCTTTAGTTAATAGAGCATAGCCTTTTAAAAAACATCAGTTTTGTTTGAGAGTTAATAACCATTTAGCACAATAGAGTTGTTCTGTACTGTAATTTATTTTTTCCATTCCTTGATCACATCAATAATAATACAATATCTTGAACAATTGTATTATACAATTATAAAATATGTATTTCATAATGTTAATGCTAAAATTTATTTTGTCAGGGATGTTCCGAAGGAGGTGTGTGCCAAAGACTGCTTTCATGAAAGTACCCACCATCCCCCTTTCCCAAAGGGATTCACCAACTTTTCATGAGCTAAAGACCAATATTTACCCAATGGACAACATCCACCCAGAATTCTTGTGTCTTCTTCACAATGTCCCTGATTCAAGAACTTGAGAAAACCCACCAAAACCAGAATACAGCTGGCAAGCCTGTCATAGAGGAGATGGAAGGGTCTGGGGGACAATACTGTGCAAATCGCATGAGCCATCCTTTATTATTGTTAGGGCTTGTGAGATATAGGACCCCAGAATGCAGACCAGAAGGCAGCATGACAGTAAGTGCAAAAGATTTAATAACAAAAAAAAAACTCACTCACTAAAGGAGGCAGGAACAAAACAAACGGGCAGGCAAGACAGGCATGGCATGATCAAAAAGACAAGACTTAGTTAAAGAACAAGACATGAGCATGAGAGAAATGTTTCCGCGATGACTAACTGAACAGGTGTGTTTAAATGGAGCATGGTACAGGTGGAAAACAACACTGATTAACATGGTGTAGGTGAACCGAATAAACTTAATTGACAGACAGAACAAAATGTGGCTGTGGCAAAAACTCTAATATACAAACAAAACTTGACAAAACATGAACAAGACTAAAACATGACCAGAAAAATAATAAACAAAAGCATGATTCAAAATCTAAGAAGAAAAATAACAAAAGAACGAGTCAAAACCTTAACTGTGAAAAACATAAGAAAAAACCAGAAACCAAAAACCAAACAATTCAATTCAATTCAATTCAGTTTTATTTATATAGCGCCAATTCACAACACATGTTGTCTCAAGGCACTTCACAACAGTGAGGTACATACATTCCTATTAATCCTAACTATTGAACAGTGCAGTCGGAGTTAGCTTTTTATTCAAATTGGATTAAAAGTTTTTCTGTCTAAGGAAACCCAGCAGATTGCATCCAGTCAGTGACTTGCAGCATTCACTCCTCCCGGATGAGGATGTAGAGACAGTGGACAGTCACTGGCGTTGACTTTGCAGCAATCCCTCATACTGAGCATGCATGTAGCGACAGTGGAGAGGAAAAACTCCCTTTTAACAGGAAGAAACCTCCAGCAGAACCAGGCTCAGTGTGAGCGGCCATCTGCCACGACCAACTGGGGGTTTGAGAGAACAGAGCAGAGACACAAAAAGAACACAGAAGCACTGATCCAGAAGTACTTTCTATGGGAAGGAAAAGTAAATGTTAGTGGATGTAGCTCCTTTAGTCGTTTCACCTAGAAAGAAAGAACAGATAAACTCTGAGCCAGTTTTCAAGGTTGGAGTCTTAAAGAGAGCACATATAATTAGTTACAGAAAAAGCTCAGTCCATTTCCATGTTTAGCAGAGAGAAAGGGTTAAGCACTAAAAGACAGGGCTATGTGGATCATCGGTAGAGGGTGAGCATTAAGTTGTTGCCAAACAACCCCAAATCATAACAATTATTTTGGTATCAAGGAGGCATTATTTCTGGTAGTTTTACAGAATGAGCTTCAGCAATTTGTTTTCATGCTTTCTTAAAGAATAATGCTGGTCTTCAAAAACAAAAATACAATTTAAAAAAGAACTGTGAGACAACATTAAAGAGAAGCTAAGTGATAGCCTACCCACTGAATGAGAAAGAATTAATGAACAATATTGGATTGCAGAAAACCAACTTTTAGCAAATGTGTTTTACTATGATACAGTCATTGTAACAACTGCTTAAAAATCTGAATGATTAATATCTGTTTCTATACATGTGTACAGGTTGCCATATTCACCCCTCGTACAACCCTTTCAACTTGATTTTAACCTCAAGTTGCACTGGATCCATAAGCAGGAAAAGGTTGTATGCAGTGAGACACTGGACCTCCAGCTACAGTAATGGCGGAGATAACCGTACAAATGTATTTTTGTTTGAGCCTACACTGAAATGTTCTTTCAGAGTATTCGAAGCAGCAGAGCTCTGCTTACGGGCTGGACTGGCTGGTAAACTAAGCTAAGTGGACAGTTGGGCTGGGACTTCCCCAATAACTCCTGCCTGATCTCGGCCCGACACTCTAGGATTTCCCGCTTCTTATCATTCCAATTATGATTCAGTCCAATGCAGTCAATAAGAATCACATCCAGTTACGTACAGTCTAAATCAATTTACATGAATGGCAATCCAAAAAGAATTAGATTTAGTAAGTCATAAAATTCTAGTAACTTAAAAGGTTTTCTGAAAGGAAGCCAGCAGACTCGGGACCTGTCCTCTTGCTAGGGTATAGGGAAAGTGACCTCCAATGATGTTTATGCTGTGAAAGAAAATGGAGTCTGCTACATCATTTTATAAAACTTGTCAGAAACAAAATGAACCTTCATGGTTATACGACTGACTTCAGGGTCTTCCTCACAAACCTCTGTATGTTCACAGTATTACTGCTACAGCTGGAAATATAAAATTTACGCCACAAAGTTGAGGTCTTAAAGAGAACACGTGTATGACTTACAGTAACCACAGGCTTGTCTTTTTAAAACTGCTCACCCTGGCTTAGATTCTATAAAAACATGCTCCACCACAGATTGTATGTTGTTGAACTCAACATTTTCCAAGCAATATTTAGTTTGTTTGCTTTATTTTGAATTCATTTATTGCATTTGTGTGTTCCTTTGAAGGCTACCTATCACCAACAAATGCAGCTAGTTTGTTGCCAGTTGTTTTTGTACATAACATACAACACTGCATGACAACAAATTATCTACTGACCACATTTGACATTGTGGAATGGAAAGACATATATTGTTAACATTTGTTATGACTGATTGGACTTGTGTTTATACCTGATTTGTTACTGTGCTGTGAAAAGCGTTTGCTTCCTTAAGAATTTTCTTCTGTGCTTGCTTAAATGTATTAGATCATCAAACCAATTTATATATCAGACAAAGATAACCTGAGTAAATACAAACTGCTGTTTTCAAAGGATTATTTCTTTTATTGAGCGGAAAGAGCTATCCAGAAGTATTTGCCCCCTAAAACCAAAAAGCTAGTCAGCCTATGACATCCTAAGCAGCAAAAACTGCCATCAAGCATTTGTTATAACTGAGAATGAGTCTTTTACATCGCTGAGGATGAATTCTAGCCCACTCTTTTTTCAGAGTCGTTCTAATTCAGCCTCAATTAAGACCTTTTAGGCCGGCTACTCCTGGGAATGTTCACAGTGTTTTCTCCATTTGGTGATAACATCTTTCACTGTGGTTCATTGGAGTTCCAAAGCCACTTTGGAACCCTTTCTCTACAGATAGGTCTCAATAACTTTGTTTCTCATCGGTTCTTTAATTCCTATCAATCACAGTGTGATATGTTGGTTTTTAAGATCTTTTAGCCTCCTTTATATTTTCATACTGGTTGTGTATAAGTTATTTCCCGATTCTGCAGGTCAGGCAGTAATCAGGCCTGGGAGTGGCTAGTAGAATTCAATTCCGCTTTTGTAGTTAATCACATTAAATCCATGATGAAACGATAAATTCTGTTACTTTTTCACCTATTACCAGGTTGATAGGTTTGGATAGCTGTTTTTCCATTAATAAATTAAATCATCATTTGAAAACTGTTTTGCATTTACTCAGGTTATTATTATCTGATATTAAAAATTTGTTTTAAGATCTGAAAGATTAACGATTCACCAAAAAAGTGAAAACAGAAAGAAATCTGTGAAAGGCCAATAAATTTTTTGTGGTACTTTTTGGGACTTGCATCTCCCTAAGAATTTCTTGTGTCATGGTTTTTGACTGATAGGAAAGTTAAATTATTAATAATACATTTAATGATGCCATGTTTGTATGTGATATATACTGCAAAGTTCTACAAAACTCTCAGAAAGCAGAGAGCTCTCATCAAGCAAATGCTGCCCCTCCACCACCCTTTAGAATAGTGTGCTGTTGATGGATAACTATTGAAGATGAAGTCAGAGAATACAGAGGCACAACAGAAGCTCTTTGAAGGATGGCTTTCTGTTATATTAGGTCGGGGAAATTGGAAAGTACTTGGCAGATTCCCTTGATCTCCAGTGACTTTCATCAAAGGTTCAGAACTGCATAGGAAGATAGCGGGATTATTTCTGAGTGTTTGTAGGCTTTGGTGCTGAATTAGTTATGGCTTAAGAACAGAGAGGCTTCTTGCCATTATAAACCTACACTTGTGCTGCATTAACAAGACTGATGTAGATGTGTATGGGATTATGATTATATAGATAGACCACCAAAATGATCAGGCATGAGAAAAAAACACAGAATTCCCAACAAATGGTATATTCTTTTGCTGTGACGTTTTCTTCTGTCAATGTCATATTGTCCTACAGAATAAATATTAGCAATAAATGTTTTCACACAAGTAGGATTCCATCCTTCCTGAACAATGTCCATCAACTGATTTGTCTAAACAATTTTAAATCACCTAATGGAAAAATAAAGGTCTTTAAGGTTGGAAGATGGAAATGAACAGGTTCTAGAAAGAAAACAGTTCTTCTTGAAGATCTTCCTCCACATGGGCATAATAGCAAAGCATAGGAATGAAATTTGTTATGGATTGCTGTTGGTGTGAGCTAACCTAGTGCCACATTAGCAGGAAAAAATCAGTGGTGTAGCTATTCTGTGATGTAAACTGCACCTGGCTAATGAATATACAATTTGTTTCAGTTTTATTTTTCAGCTAACGTTGACAGTAATCATTCTCAGCACATCCTTACCACCAAATGCCAAAAGCAAGCTGTATGAACAGTAATAAAACAGTGATCATTCCAAAAATGTGTTTTTAATTAGGTTGCTCACAAAAACAATTATCCTAAAGCTTACATCAGGTACAAAATTTTATCAGTAAATCTTCTGTCTATAAAAGAAAAAATATTTGGCAAATATGATGGCCTCTAACAGTACCCATTCCTCTTGTATCATCCTCCTTTTGATAGTTTTCTTTTCCTCTGTGTATCCTTCTTCCTACAGGTGTGGCTGGATGTGACTGCTGATTCCACTCACATGTGGATCATCACCTTCTACTGCAGAAAAAATGTCAAAATAAAGGCCACTAGTGTTGCAAAACAAATCTTTACAATAAAACATGCTCTCAACTCATATTAATTTAAACTCAGATTAATTAAGAGTGCCATTTTCTCTCCAATGTTCTAACATTGTGCTTTAAAGTACACAGCCCTGAACCTTTTCAGAGGTGCTACTTTGTCTAATGCTCCACGCAGTGAGGAAGTGACAGTGTGAACAAGAGAATCTATTTGTGAAGGGGAATACATAAAATGTTTTTCTGTGATAATGGATAAATTAAAAATGGAACAGATTCTTTAAAGGCTGTTACAGCATTGTCTGATAATGATCTACTATAATGAATTTATTTCAGTACTCAGTTAAATTAAACTCAAAGGTTATTAAAAAATGGTCAGACAGGAGAGGAAATATTGTTATTTTTTTTAAACTCAATGCCATATGTCAGCACAAGGTCCAGAGAATGAAGACAAAGGTGGGTAGGTTTGTTAATGTTTTGTGCAAAGCCAACTGAGTCTAAGATAGCATTAAAGGCTATATTTCAGCTATTACTTTGAGTGTCAACATGAATGTTAAAATCCCCCACTATTATAACCCTATCTGTATTTAACGCTAAAATCAGATAAAAGGTCTGAAAACTGATCTAAAAATTAAGAGTAAGGGCCTGTTGGATGGTACAAAACAATAAACAGAAGTGGTTTTAGTGCTTTGCAATACGGACGAGAAAAACTAAGGATTAAATATTCAAAAGAGTTGTAGGTATTACTTGGTCTGGGACCAATCAATAAATCGGACTGAAAGATGGTTGCTACTCCTCCTCCTCGTCCAGTATTTCGAGGAATGTGGAAATTTAAATAATTAGGAGTTGACTCATTTATAGTAACATGATCCTCTTGCTGCAGCCAGGTTTCTGTGAGGCAAAATAAATCAATCTGATTGTCACAAATCAGGTAATTAACTAGCAATGTCTTTGAAGAGAGATATCTTATGTTCAATAAGCCACATTTAATTGTTTCATTTTTCTTTTCAGTCTGAGTTGTGTTTATTTTTATGAGATTTTCATGATTTCATGATTTTTCTTTTAGATTACTTTTTAATCTATTTAATTTTGGCCATGGGTAAGACACTTAATAGGGTAATGGGTGGGTAGCAGTACAGAAGCTGCAGAGAGGAGTATTAAACTACGACCCTGCTTCCTGGTCTGAACCCTGGGTTGTCAGCGTTTTGGAGAACTAATAAATTCGGCCAGATTCCTAGAAAGAAGAGCTGCTCCATCCAAAGTGGGATGGATGCCGTCTCTCCGGATCAGACCAGGTTTTCCCCAAAATGTTTGCCAATTATTAATGTAGTATGGGCTATATAACATTTCATATTGAGCAACAATTTGTAGAGAACTCTTAGAATTCTGATTTTAGTTTTATAAGAATTAGAAAATGTGCATTTGAAGATCAGATGATCTTTAATCAGTGGTTTGGCCGTTTGCAGTGTTTTAAATGATGGCAGTGTCGTATGAATCTTGAAACCCCATTCTCATGTGAAAAAACACAGACTCAGGAAGTCAATTCTTCATTAACAACATAACTTCATGTGATTGAGACTACAAACATTGTTCAGAATGTGTACCTGTCATTTTAGAGGGTTTACCTCCGCTAGAACAAAACTGTGGGCAAAAACTTTAACGAATTATGCTAATTTATTTGTTAAGAGGCAGTTCAGTGACAGACCTGTGGAAATGTTCTTGGGCAAGACACTGAACTCCAGTTGACGCCGCAGTGTGTCATTGTAGAGATATGTCTGTGTGATGAGTGAATGTGAATCTGTGAAAGCACTCCGGATTTACAGCAAGACTGGAAAACTACACAAGTTTACAATTTACCATTTTATCTGCTCCAGCTGTTGGCAAAGGCCTTTTTTAAAGCAGTTAGTTACAGAACATCTGCTTAGCACCTTTTATCCAAACAACTCACCCAAAAAAAATGTATGTCACTGTGGACGAAAGTGGCATACATCGAAACAAACAGATTTACAACATTTTGAAAACATGGGCTTGGATTTACTGGGATTGTCTTTAATCCACATAGAGTCATAATTAAACATACAGGCTCATATGAGCTACAACAACAATTTATTTCCCTTTGAGATGAATAAAGCATTTTTGTATTCAACTGTATTGAAGAGGTGGGGTACACAATAAATAGCACATCAGTCCATCCCACAGCCAATTAATGCATGCAAGACAACCATTATTTAATGCATATCTACCCACGGGTGATTTAAATTATCCAGCTGGTGGCTGTCCATGGTTTTGTACTCTGGGATGAAAGTGAAGTGCCCAGAGAAAACTCCACACATGCATACGAATGTCATGCAGACTCATCGCAGAAAGGCTCCATCTGAGATTTGAACCAAGGTCCCATTAAGACAAAAGTCCAATGATAGGCTCTAGAGTTGCTTTTGGACTTTACTTCTACCTCTATGATTAAGAAAGCAACCTCTTTATTAAATAACTACCAAATTCAGAAACTGGAAGGAAGGACTTGGATAATGTTAAACAGCACTGGTTAAAGTAGGCATTAACTAGTTTTAACTGTGAGTGAAGGTCATGAGTCACAGAGGTGGGGAGCAGTCTTAGTTTGGCTTGTGTGTAAAGTTATTCCTTCACTTGTAATGTATTCATGCCCTCTGGTGCTGATAAACACTTGTCAGATTCTTAAAATGAAATTATTTAAATATCGTCTGCTGTTCTGCAAATTTAACAAATTATTATTTATTATATATGTTGAACTTGCTATTTAACTGTTGTGTGTTAGTATGTGATTTCTGTAAACTGCACACTGTGCAAAAACATGTGGTTTGCTCACTATTACCCCCTATAGCCCATGCTGCCTATGAATATAGACACTAACTGTGGGCAGCTGAGCTTATTTGAATCACAGTTTGTGGGTGGAACCATAATCAAAGAGTCTCACATACTGACTCAGCAGGACAGCTGGTGTGGCCTTTTACCATGTGACTAATAGTTCTGACTCCTACACGGTCTGATATCTCTCTCAGAGAGTGATTCCACTTGTTAAAAAATGCACTGATACACACACTCACCAGGCTCAAAAACTATACAAAGCAAATATGGGATGATATAAGAGCACCAAGACTCATGGTGCCTTGTTAAATGTCATTGTAGATGTTAGCCGGCAGTACTCGAACACCAACTCTGAATGTAAGGTCATTCAGCTTTTTAGCCAAGCAGTAGTCTGAAAGTTCAAGCCTGTTTCAAAAAGTTTTAGCTAAGATTGCGCATTACTAAAGATTACATTTCCTTTAGCATCTAATTTCTTACTCTTCCTATTCACTTATGTTCATGGAATAAAAAAAATGGTAAAACATCAAGACTAAAGGTCTCAGTTCATGGGTTGATAAAGGTTAGCCCCTAAACAATTATACATTCATGAGCCCATTTTCCATTGCTTGTAGAAAGCCCCATGCTTTGAAAACCTAGGGCTTCAATACAAATTTACCCAGATAAATTCACTTTACTTTAATGGGTAGAAGGTCCTACGCTGAGGTAGGTCTTTCCAGATTTCCCTAGAATTGTTAAAGGGGTGGGGTTGTGTGCAGGGAGGTGTTCCACCACTAGCTGCAGTAATGGTCCAGGTAAGTGTACAAGTATGTTGTTTTTATACTATTAATTTGTCACAAAAGGTAGTTTTGAGATGTTTTAGGCAAGAACGTAGACCTCTAAACTTCAGCTGTGCTGTAAGTTCATCAACAATGAGCCTACATTAAAATGTTCTTTCTGAATTTTCAGAGCAGTGGAGTTCCGCCTACAGGCTGGTCTGGCTGCTGAGGTAACCGGCCGGTTGGACAGGGACTTCCCAGCTGCTGCCTGATCTCGCCATGCACTCTAGGATTTCCAGCTACCTGTTATCTGAGGCAATTGAAAGTAAATATAAAGCATCTAGTTGGTCAGTCAGTCAGACAGTCAGTTATTTTCTTCAGCTTCTTCCATCGTGAGGTCATGAGGAAGCTGGTGCCTATCCCAAGCAGTCTATGGGCGGGAGGTGGGGTACACCCTGGACAGGTCGCCAGTCCATCGCAGGGTGCATTTAGTAGGTATGTGGTGAATAACTACAAGTACCAGGATATAAACTGAATATTTTTTGCCGCATGTCTTACATATTTGAAGTTATTGTAGACATTAATTATTTACTCTTTTACCACAGTTCTGTAGGACAAATATTTTAATGCAGTACTAATGGTCAGAGCACTTAATTTTTTCATGTACATAAAAAAGTATTTTCTTAGTATTGTCTTTCATGTAAACCTAACTTACTTTTAATGCAGACAGTTCTGCAAGAGGAGATACATCAGTTCCATGTTTGAATGGAGTTTCCCAGGAGCTCCCAGGGATCTTCTGCACCTTTGTAACCTGCTATCCTCTACTTCACTGTCCATACATCTTCTACATTATATAAATATTTGCTTAAGATTAGACAATCCGTGTATCAATTCCATGCAATTATTTTTTTTCTCATAAATAAAGCTTTAACTGAAAACATTTTTCTGTAGATATCTGACATGAGTTTAAGTAAATGATAATAAAATAAAAAAAGTGAGTTAATCAGTATTTAGTTGTAAAATAATCAGGTTAGTTGCAAAGCAACAACTCTGGCCTGATGTAGGTTGTTAAAAGTAAATGTAAAATAATGATTTTGAACCTTTCCTGCTTATATGGATCCAGTGCAATTTAGGGAGTAATGGAAGAAATTAATCAACTGTATAACTCTAAAACTGCTCATCATCTACTAAAATGTACCAGTTGATCTCTGTCATTTATTTAACTGTGAAGCTGGAAGCTTTAAAATCAGATGCTAATTTCATTGTGGTGTTTTCCACCTGATACAGCTGTGAACTGTTCCAACTATATATATATATATATATATATATATATATATATATATATATATACAGGTCCTTCTCAAAATATTAGCATATTGTGATAAAGTTCATTATTTTCCATATTGTCATGATGAAAATTTAACATTCATATATTTTAGATTCATTGCACACTAACTGAAATATTTCAGGTCTTTTATTGTCTTAATACGGATGATTTTGGCATACAGCTCATAAAAACCCAAAATTCCCATCTCACAAAATTAGCATATTTCATCTGACCAATAAAAGAAAAGTGTTTTTAATACAAAAAACGTACACCTTCAAATAATCATGTACAGTTATGCACTCAATACTTGGTCGGGAATCCTTTTGCAGAAATGACTGCTTCAATGCGGCGTGGCATGGAGGCAATCAGCCTGTGGCACTGCTGAGGTCTTATGGAGGCCCAGGATGCTTCGATAGCGGCCTTTAGCTCATCCAGAGTGTTGGGTCTTGAGTCTCTCAACGTTCTCTTCACAATATCCCACAGATTCTCTATGGGGTTCAGGTCAGGAGAGTTGGCAGGCCAATTGAGCACAGTGATACCATGGTCAGTAAACCATTTACCAGTGGTTTTGGCACTGTGAGCAGGTGCCAGGTTGTGCTGAAAAATGAAATCTTCATCTCCATAAAGCTTTTCAGCAGATTTCCATCTGCTGAAAAGACACATGAAGTGCTCCAAAATCTCCTGATAGCTAGCTGCATTGACCCTGCCCTTGATAAAACACAGTGGACCAACACCAGCAGCTGACACGGCACCCCAGACCATCACTGACTGTGGGTACTTGACACTGGACTTCTGGCATTTTGGCATTTCCTTCTCCCCAGTCTTCCTCCAGACTCTGGCACCTTGATTTCCGAATGACATGCAGAATTTGCTTTCATCTGAAAAATGTACTTTGGACCACTGAGCAACAGTCCAGTGCTGCTAGCCCAGGTCAGGTGCTTCTGCCGCTGTTTCTGGTTCAAAAGTGGCTTGACCTGGGAAATGCGGCACCTGTAGCCCATTTCCTGCACACGCCTGTGCACGGTGGCTCTGGATGTTTCTACTCCAGACTCAGTCCACTGCTTCCGCAGGTCCCCCAAGGTCTGGAATCGGCCCTTCTCCACAATCTTCCTCAGGGTCTGGTCACCTCTTCTCGTTGTGCAGCGTTTTCTGCCACACTTTTTCCTTCCCACAGACTTCCCACTGAGATGCCTTGATACAGCACTCTGGGAACAGCCTATTCGTTCAGAAATTTCTTTCTGTGTCTTACCCTCTTGCTTGAGGGTGTCAATAGTGGCCTTCTGGACAGCAGTCAAGTCTTACCCATGATTGGGGTTTTGAGTGATGAACCAGGCTGGGAGTTTTATAGGCCTCAGGAATATTTTGCAGGTGTTTAGAGTTAACTCGTTGATTCAGATGATTAGGTTCATAGCTCGTTTAGAGACCCTTTTAATAATATGCTAATTTTGTGAGATAGGAATTTTGGGTTTTCATGAGCTGTATGCCAAAATCATCCATATTAAGACAATAAAAGACCTGAAATATTTCAGTTAGTGTGCAATGACTCTAAAATATATGAATGTTAAATTTTCATCATGACATTATGGAAAATAATGAACTTTATCACAATATGCTAATATTTTGAGAAGGACCTGTATATATACAGGGGTTGGACAATGAAACTGAAACACCTGTCATTTTAGTGTGGGAGGTTTCATGGCTAAATTGCACCAGCCTGGTAGCCAGTCTTCATTGATTGCACATTGCACCAGTAAGAGCAGAGTGTGAAGGTTCAATTAGCAGGGTAAGAGCACAGTATTTCTCAAAATATTGAAATGCACACAACATTATGGGTGACATACCAGAGTTCAAAAGAGGACAAATTGTTGGTGCACGTCTTGCTGGCGCATCTGTGACCAAGACAGCAAGTCTGTGATGTATCAAGAGCCACGGTATCCAAGGTAATATCAGCTGTACCACCAAGAAGGACGAACCACATCCAACAGGATTAACTGTGGACGCAAGAGGAAGCTGTCTGAAAGGGATGTTAACCCGGATTGTATCCAAAAAACATAAAACCACGACTGCCCAAATCACGGCAGAATTAAATGTGCACTTCAACTCTCCTGTTTCCACCAGAACTGTCCGTGCTCCACAGGGTCAATATACACGGCCGGGCTGCTATAGCCAAACCTTTGGTCACTCATGCCAATGCCAAACGTTGGTTTCAATGGTGCAAGGAACGCAAATCTTGGGCTGTGGACAATGTGAAACATGTATTGTTCTCTGATGAGTCCACCTTTACTGTTTTCCCCACATCCAGGAGAGTTACGGTGTGGAGAGGCCCCAAAGAAGCGTACCACCCAGACTGTTGCATGCCCAGAGTGAAGCATGGGGGTGGATCAGTGATGGTTTGGGCTGCCATATTATGGCATTCCCTTGGCCCAATACTTGTGCTAGATGGCCGCGTCACTGCCAAGGACTACCAAACCATTCTTGAGGACCATGTGCATCCAGTGGTTCAAACATTGTATCCTGAAGGCGGTGCCGTGTATCAGGATGACAATGCACCAATACACACAGCAAGACTGGTGAAAATTGGTTTGATGATCATGAAAGTGAAGTTGAACATCTCCCATGGCCTGCACAGTTACCAGATCTAAATATTATTGAGCCACTTTGGGGTGTTTTGGAGGAGCGAGTCAGGAAACGTTTTCCTCCACCAGTATCACGTAGTGACCTGGCCACTATCCTGCAAGAAGAATGGCTTAAAATCCCTCTGACCACTGTGCAGGACTTGTATATGTCATTCCCAAGACGAATTGATGCTGTATTGGCCGCAAAAGGAGGCCCTACACCATACTAATAAATTATTGTGGTCTAAAACCAGGTGTTTCAGTTTCATTGTCCAACCCCTGTATATATATATAAAAAACTCTGCATCCTTGCCTAGACAGCCAAAACTTTTAATATTTAACTGTGAGTTAATGTGAGTTCAAGGTTTTTCTTCAGTGTTAAATTCTGTCACTTCCTGCTGAAACACTATATTCCTGTTTTAATTTACTTGAAAAGATCAGAGGCTTAAAATCAACCTTCTCATCTTCCATCTTATTGGTTGTCAATAAATATATTTCACAAAATAAACTAATTGTATATTCATCACTTTCTAAGTGAAATGGAGAAGAATGTTATTTTTTGCCCTCCTTTATACTTTCAGAAAAATGGTAAATTGAATTATTGGACAATGTTATCATTGCTGGTGAGGACCAGATGTAGAGTCCTGCTCTTGTTTATTGAGGGCCCAATTTTGTTAGGCTAGCCCAATTAAGATAAAGCAAAGTTGCCTAAAAATTTCACTTTGAGTAATGTAGCTGATGTGTAACTATATAGGAGTAGTGCAAGGTCTCTTATTTTATAAATCCATTATCTCAGTTAGATAATTTATGTTGAAAACATCAAATAATATTTTTGCTGCAGCTACATGTTTTGTTCGGCAACAGGTAATTCTCATCTTTACCTGTCCAACAGTGACGCACATCTACTAAGGCTTTAAATCTCAGTTCCCTATAAAATGGCTTAACTTTTCCAACCATAAACCAAACCCTCATGTCACCTGAGGCACCAAAATGGCCAGAGCAAACTCTCATCCTATGAGAACTGACTATATTCTCTCATTCTCAATAGTACAAATGCATAAACAGCTTCAAGCTTGGGCCTAGAAGCTCATTGTTTCTTGCAGTGTCTTAACCTTTTAAGCCCGAGGATCCCCTTACAAGGTGGACACACACTTGTCATATGTCCACACCTTCATGTGAGAATCCTCTACAAAAGTATCTACTTCATTCTTATATCCACTGACCACAGCTCAAACACCATGCAAAACAAACACACAGAGAGCCAAAATTCAACTTATGACCAAGTTTCTGTTTCCGGCAGCCTGGTTTGGACAACACATGTAGCAGCGCCGAAATACATATTATTAGTGAAAGCCAACAAGATGCTGAATCCATCAAAGTCAAACTCCTTTGCATAACTCTAAAAACATTAAGCTGACCACTCAACAAATTTCCCCAAATACATAAGTAAAATCAAGCAAAGCATATAAAATCTACCATACCTTTGCTGATTTTGTTCATCAAAATATATTTTCATTTGAATAAAAGTCTGTTTCTTGAATATATCTAACCGATAGCATGTATTTCAGCAGAAAACTACTTCTCATAACAGCCATTTTGAGTCAGAGCATGACCATATATTTAAACAGTGCCTGTGCATCATTCACTGGGACTTCTGCTACTCTCACCTGTGATTCGCTGGGGCTTCAGTCAATCTCAAATTGGGTTATATGGATTCTGTAGACTATGATCCTTCCCAAGAGCTAAGAAGCTCTCTCATTGGACAAATGGTTGCCACGGTATGTCCGTGCGTATATGGTCCAGGAGCATGCAGGTATAATTCGCACTAACGCGTCACGCACCTGTAGGAGTTATAGTATACATTTGAATGTCTTTTTTTGTCCACTTTTACAAATGGAATAATGGATTCATGGAAGCAAAACAAGTTTTATACTGCGGAAAAGGTGTATTTAAGGTGCAGTGGCAACAGAAGATAAAACTGCTGATATTTACCCTTGATATTCTTCATCATCATCAACCTGGAACCTACTCAGACTATGAATTTCCACCAGATGAGAGGCAATTATTTTTGTATTGCATTATAAATATTTTTAGGCTATTGCCTTTTTAGGCTTTTTTGTTTCTAAATATGCTATATTGATAAAAATTTAATTGAATTGAATTACAGCTTATTTTATAGTAAATGTGCATTTCAGTGTGATCACAAGTTGTTTATAAACAGGTCACTACTATATGAGAAACATGTACCATCCAGTCAAGACAACGTTCTGATTACCTACTTTTCTAAGGAAAGAGTATATTACTGATATACCAATATCCTGGAAACTAAAGTCAACGTCTTTTTTTTATTTTTGTAAAATGAAAGCAAAAAGAGAGCGGAAAAATCTTATTTGCTCATTTGGTTAAACATGTAATTTTGTTTATAAATGAACTGAGATTTATATTTTATTCCACATCAGTGATGATGATGATGATGATGATACAGACGAGTCTGATTAGAAGTTCAGACCTTCGGATCCACATCCAGGAACTGTTTTGCAGTGTGGCATAATTCAAATTGAACGGTTTCTCATTTTTCCTATTCACCCTTTTTCATTATAGTTTGTTTGCATATGCTGAGTGCTGAAAAAAAAATTCTAGTTTTATCATCAAATATATAATAGCAACCTACATTCAATTTCAAGAATAAATTCTAAATTTTAATAATTGTCCCAAACTGTGCCAAAGTAGGAGTCCGGAGGGATGTTTTTCAGTCTATACATGTATAACTTTTCAATTGCATGTTGTGTTGACACCAGACTGGCTACAGATGTCACTCAGATGTTGTAGTTACAATTTATTGTTTTTATTTCCTTCTTTACAGCAAGAGTAAGATGTTTTGTATGTAAAGATCTGTTTTTTGTAGGCTAAATTTATTTTTGGCCATTTAAACGTCATTCACTCAGGCCCAGAATAATTTACTCTCAAATTTTCACATCCACATCATCTTCCAGGACCTTTCTGTCAGTTGATACCAAGATTAGCAGTTCAGGCATTGCACTAGTTGAGAAATGCATTATAGTATGAGTATGCGTCTTTATAGACCCTTGGGTCTTAATTGTTGGTAAGCCTGGATCTGTTAGCTTCATACTTGGATCTGCAGGTCCAAACCTTGCAGTTAATTGGTCACAGCCCTGGGTACCCCAATAACCATGAGCACCACTGATGCCCTGACATTCCTCATTTATACCTGTTTTCAGTTTGAACCCTTGGTATTTTTAAAAGTACCCGGGATTTTCCTGTGTACCAGTGGCCACATAAGAACGAAATCTGACCTTCAAGCCCACTCTGTCGGGCCTGGGAGTATTAAAATATCAATAAGTTAAGTGCAATCCAACACAAGAATCAGGTAGCCCAGCTCAGAAAGAGTACCTATTTATCATATCAGAGCACTTGGTAATACACAAATGTGGTGGGAACACAAATCAAACCTCCTGCTGTAATTGATTGTATAAAAAGTCCTGTATTGGGTTCAATCTTTTTTTTTTTTCCTTTTTTCTCATTTAGTGCAGTGTTACACTTGTACTCCATGATCTAAACTAATCAATGATCAGAGTAACTGATTTAGCTTCACTCCACCATGAAACGTGGCAACTCAATGCCAGGGTTTGTTGGGACTTGGGAGTGTTATACTGTGCTTGTCCACCAGAAGTCTGCCTGGAGCCACTGCTGACTCTGCTACAGGTGTTCCTGACCGTTGGCTGATTGTGTGTACCTGGGAGGAGTATTTAGGAGCCAGCCACCAGGCCTTCGTTCCCTGAGTGTTTTGCCCATGTGGTAATCACTGTTGGGATTATGAATCTGAGAATGTTATTTAATTTTTAATATTAATATTTTAATATTTTATCAAATAATATTCCGGTCTGTTAAGGGTTGTCCTGTGAATACCAGCCCAGTAAGGCGATGGTATGAGAACAAAATAGAAAGGTGTGAGACGAGTTCCGACATTATTGAACAGCATAAACTCTGCACACATAGAATGAATTCACACAATTTCTTAAAATACAAGAATATATTAACAAAAATAAGTCAACTCAAAGTCAAACATATTTCAATCAACAAACTCTTTACTATGATAAAACAATCCAACTAAACTACCAAGCAGAATGAAACAATAACGAAGACTAATGGGCTATGTACAATATAAACAAGTTGATTAAAGATGATTAAAAACCATGACCAAAAGAGTGATGCAATATTACCATGCAATGTTTATGTTTGAGAACCAAGGATTATCTTGAAGAATCTGGAAGTTAAGTTAAGTTAGTCTTGGAACCAACTTAGGTAATAATCAGCAACATTTAGACAACCATTCACAATGCAAGATCAGATAAAATATTATTTTAATAAAATAATGTTTTAAAGAATGATCTGCTGAATAAAACCAACCTTCTGGATGACCATTTCTCAACGGTGTCTAATTAGCTGCCTTTATTTATTCAAATAATATTTAAAGAAATATTATTAAGGGAATGGTAAAACATTTAAGGACGTATTTTGGAAAAGAGCCAATCTTTCTGGAGAAATGGGGCTTAATGGTGTTTACTTAGTTATCAAATTTAGTAAAATGATGTTAGGGACACATTATTTACAGGATTGAAAACTAAACCTTTCTGGGTAAATATTTTTTGGCAGCAAGCACGTGTTCTTACCTGACAGCAGTTGAAGCTAACAAAAAAGTTGATAGCTTAGCACGAGAATCAAACACATACCTTTAAAATTACCGTCAATAATACGGTTAAAATGCATAATCGCGGACGTTGCGTTATGATCAATCTTCCGTGTTAAAATCACCCTTCAGGTAAAGTTTGCCTTAACTTAAAAACACACAAAGAACATAAAACTGAACATGTGTGATGCAGATATTCTGCCAGCATCAAGATAGCTCAGTTCAACACAAACAAAACCAAACTTCATAAAATGAAAAACGTTTAGATCATTTCAATCTAAATCCTTCTATTTCTCTGCTCTGCCCAAACCTAACCTCATGAACTGTGGTGAGGAACATTGTCCAAGCGACGATGAAGTTTGAAGAGAGCTCTGTAAACAAGGGGTAGCTTCCAGCTAACCACTGGAGCAGTGGCTGGAAGACGGCTCGTTTTCTCTGCTGACCACACTGCACGTTAACTGCCATAATGCAGCTACTCGTTTGTCCTCCTCTCAGGCAAGGAAAATCGCTTCACTCGGCTTGTAGAGACAACATCTCTGCAGGGACTTCTCTGGGACACCGTTTGCTTCTGCAGGCCTCAGAGAGAAAGTCAAGCCAGGCATATACCATAATTCCCATTTTTATGAATTAATACTGGGTACACAATCAGTTATTCACTCATACTTAACTTGTGCATATGATCACGTGATCTTATGACCCCCTTGGATCCAGATGAAGAGTTTATGTCTTTTTGCCAGCAAAGACACATTAGCGCGCTGGGCCTCCCCTATCCTGGTCCCGCAGAGGAGCAGTGGAAAGAGGTCGGCTTGTTGGAGAGGGGGTGCTCTTATTCAGAGAGTGGCATCATGGGAAGTCTGCTGCTACCCCCCTTTCCTCAGTTGCTGGAAGTCAGCAAATGCAATTTATTTTGAAAGTTCCAGAAAAGTCTGTACCGGAGTTTAATGTTGAAATCCATAGCTGGGTCTCAACATCACCAAGCCAGAGTAACTCAGTGAACTCAGACCTGCTGTGGGCGGTTCTTTATTAGACTACCTCACTCCCAAGCTCAATGGTAAAAGATCTCCCTGGAGTTTTTTGCCTGTGATTAATGTAAGCAAAACGTTCTGGATTTTGAGGATTTATTTCTATGAAGCCAGTACTAACCAGTACCTCTCTCTTTAGTAAGTCCAAGAAGTCTGAAGTACCTGCCTCGCACTCTCGACTGTCTTCCGGTGTGACAAGTATTACTGACTGTAAATAAACCTTTGAACCTTTACTGGTCTCCTGAGTGAGTCTGCATGTGGATCAAACTAAGGGTGCATTCACACCAGGAAAGTCCTTTGGTCCGCTTGTTTGGACCAAAAGCGAACTTTATTTTCTTTGATTTGGTGCGGTTTGTTTTCACATTGTACTTTTTGCAAGTGACCTATTACTTGTAAACAAAGACACGCGGGTGACGATCATTGTTCCCATTGAACAGAAATAATGGCGGCGGGACAGAGCACAGACCCGGAAATTTAGGAAAACAGCTATAGACGTGCTGCACCTCGGTTCTGCATATTCGTGCCGTTATTACAGCTTCAACTTGAATATTATTGTGAGGGTGAAGAGCAGCTCATTCAACACAGATTTTGAAACGTTCCATTTATAATTTTGGAACCCCATCGGAGAATGAGTGCTGAACGCCGACGTTCTCTACGTGACTTGTCCCACAACAAGCCAGTAGCGGTGCTAAGCAACACACAGCTTATCAGAAATGATTACCTTACAACACACACCTTTCCTACCGGCCACGGTGGCTTTTTATGTCTAAAGAGACGTATGCTTTTTGTAGTTGGTTCGGATCGGGGCCGGTTTGTATTCAGACCATAAGTGAACCGCACCAGAGTCCGTTTGGAAGCGGACCGAGACAACTTCAAAAAGTGGGTCTCGGTCCAGTTGTTTGGTCCGGACCAGGGTTCACTTGAGTGTATTCACACCTGCACAAAAGGTCCGGACCAAGGAGGGAAACAAACTCTGGTCCGTTTAAAGTGGACCAAAAGTGGCAAGTGTGAATTGTAATGGAAATTATTTTATTAAGTGTTCCAAAGTGTGTGACCTTTTTTATCTTACTCCTCAGAACATCTGTGTTAGAGGAAGAAGCTGTAAAAGCCATTATCAGAAGTTTAATGGTTCAGACCCATCTTTTAGGACAATGTCAGGAAGGGCAGTTAGGTCTGTTCCTAGATAACCTTGTCACTTTTGAACTTAAGAAGGGTTTGGGTCATAAAACATAGACTCTTTGCAGTTGGGATAACACTGTCATGTTCTGGTATAAATACTGTGTGTAAATGTTGTTCGGGGCTCTGTTTCACTGACTAACCTCAGTGTCAGTGTCTTCAAACGCTGAATGCCTTTGAATAAAACTTATAAAGACAAAGTCCGGATTTTCTCTTGTTATGAGTCAACTTCTACCCACTTTGGTAAGAAAATTCCACAACAATTTTAGCGTCACAAACAGGATCTAATGTGCCAGAGGAGACCGCAGGATGGGACACGGACACCTGGCCAGCCTGAGAGTTATTCTCAGTCCACTTCCATTTTACGTAGGGGAGTTCTGGTGCCCGCCTGCGGCTTCTGGCCGATTGGATCCAAACAATTTGTCGTCAAATATATCTGGGTGAGAAGTTGCTCTGTATGATATAATGTATATTATTATTTTTATTACACATTAACCATCATCTCCTAACTAATTAATTAGGTTCCAGAGTTGCGAGAGGGAGGACATCAGCTGAGGGCCCAGTTACCCTGCAAAAGAAATGGCAGGGAGGTTTTCATTGGTAACAATGGGATAAAGCAAAACACAGGGTTTCTTTTGCCTCTCTCACACACAAATACACACATATATGGGATTTGAGTTCAACATCTGCGTTTTTGAGTCTGGATTTTAGAAACCTGCCCTTCCCATGGCTACTCCGCCAGAGACGCTTCTCCAGCACGGCCTGAAAGAGAGAGATCTGCCTTCCTGCATGTTGAAAATCGCAGTGTGACTTTCTACAAGAAAAAAAAAAAAAAAACTCAGAAGAAATCTGGACCCACTGAGATGGACAACGATCCATGCTGTTTGCAAGAGCCAGAAGAGCGATACACTGGATTTATATTGAAAGCATTTTATGCGGGCAGAAGAAAAACCGGAGCAAAGTTTCTTCTTTCTCCTTCCTGGAGAAGTTAAAGTGGACAAAGAATGATTGAATGTCTCACCAACAGACCGGGGAAGGGCCTGGTTGTTTTTTGGACTGATAGAGGACTGTGTGCCTGACAGTCTGACTCTGGAGCGATTAAGAAACTGATGGGGGTAACGTACAAACACACACACATTTGCATAAATCTTTTCCTATTTTCTGCAACGAAGAACGCTTATTAACCGCTGCTCATGTGACGCTTGCTTGACGTTGACAGATATAGCAGGTTAAAATATTATTTTAGGGTTAGAAAAGTATCTTTAAAAGGGTGATAACTTAACTCATTTGATACTTTCCAGTTAATTCTTTTAGAGAAGCAAGTTCTCTTTCGTCGTGGAATATTCAGGGTCAATTATTATAGTTATTAAAAGTTATTAAAAAGCAGAGGAAGTTACAACATCTCCAAAACTCAGCAGTAACCATGTGTTTCTATGTTATTCTCAGGACAGATCTCATGAAGGAGCATTTTTAAAACCCAGCGCATGCGTAAAACCTGATGGGTTTCTCCTTCAGGTATAATTTTCTGTTGTCAGATTTTGTATCCCATAAATCTAATGGGTAGAGACCTCATTAAAACAGGCTTAGTTCTACTGCAGATGGTCTTCATACAGTTTCTGACACAGTACTTACAGTTTGGTGCAGTTTTTGTCCGCAAGTGCTAACTGACGCTTATGGAAAGTACAAATTCATTGTTTTTCACAGCAGCTGCTGGGAAGAGGTTATATTAGGTTTTTTTCTTCCCTCTTCTGATTCATGCAGCGTGTTGATTTACACTGTACCTTATATCAGGTCCTGACAAAAACTATGAAAGGCTTGGTTCTGCAGGTTCTTTTTTCCTCCCTTTGGAGAAGGAAAGGACACCTGATCAGTTCTGTGCAGCACATAAATATTGAAACACTTGTTGTTTTCTAAGATTTCAGCAGCTAAAAACTTTTAAAACTTTTGAGAGTAATTGGTTTTGTTAAACACATTTCCTTTGGTAAAACAAACCTTTAAAATGAGAATGAAAAATGGGGTTATTTAGAAAGATTCTGATTGGACAGTGGTACCACACAAAAATTCAACTAATCTCATGTTTCCTAAAAGACTGCATGAAAAGGCCTTCAGAACCGTGGAGTTATTTTCCACCATAGTACCAAGTTTTTTAAGCATGCTTTTTCTTTATTTTAAAACAGATCTGTGTTTTTGTTTTGTTTTTGGCTTTTTAGCATAATGTTTGTCTGAAGCTTCTTATGAACTGGGTTAGGAGCAAATATGATCTGAGGTAAATTAGGAGCTGTGAACTAATAATTTTAAATCTGATTATTGTCCAAGCAGAAATAATATATTTAGCCAATCCTTCAATCTCTGCAGAAAGTTAACACCATTGTTCAATGTAGTAGTACTCAACTTGTGGTTCCTGGACTCCTGAAGCCTGTAAGCCATAGATTTTGGGTCCATAAAATTATAATATTTAATTAAAGGTAGACCGATGACTTATTAAAATAGATCTAAGCCAATGATGAGTTCCAGTCATTTGTTGGCTTTGAAATGCAATAATACTCAAAATATCTACTCTGGGGAACACAGATTGGGGTCGAAGAGTTTAGTTTTGGAACCAAGGTTAGGATTTTTATAACAGAATCAAGACAAGTAAAATCCTTCATTTTAGGAAAAGAAAAGAAATAAAGGCTCTCTTAACAGTAAGAGGATGGTCGGCTCAAACTCCAGTCTCCTTGTTTGATTTCTTAGGGTTTAAAGATTAAAAGAATACATGGGAGTACAAAGGTACACAAGGTGATTTCAGATTACTAAGAGATAAAATATTGGAACATTTATCAGCATTTGGATTGTAAAGAGGGGTTCTAGTAATAAGTTCTCCCCAACTCTCAAAATTTAAATAGACCAAATTAAAGAAAATGAGAAAAAGTCCAGTTTGGAGACAAGCTTCTTATCTTAATTTCTGATTAAGTCAAACACTGCAGTTTTGTTTAGTTTGGGTATAACATGAAAATGTCAATGCTGACTTTTCTAATTTCCCCTCGGGGATCAATAAAGTATCTTTGAATTTGAATTGAAATACTTCTTTGCATTTAACTTGAAATTCTGCAATACAGCTGCGATCAAATTGAGCCAAACAAAAAGAGAATTATAACAATAACTCTCAGGATTGTAGTTATTATTATAGAGTTACAGTACAAAGAATTAGCAAAAGGTTTCAGAATCAGTAAATCTGGATTCATTTAAGGGAAAATTGTTGCTGTTCTTCTAAATACTTTGAGATTTTTTGGACTATGTGCACTCATTTTTAAAAAAAGGATCCTGAAGATTATCATAACAAAATTGATCAATTATAGCATTAAAAGATATGGTTGAGAAAACATATTCTGAAAAGAGATTGTTCAAAATTTCTTTGAATTCTTGAAGCTTCAAATTTGGCTATTTGTCTGTTTTTGATGTTTTGTCTTTGTTTTGTTGGACTGAATGTTCAATTATATGTTGCATGAAACAATAATCCATGTTTAGAATAATGTTTCTAAATCCCAGATTGATTAAACTTTGAGTTTTCAGGAGAGTTAAGAAGCAGCTTGTTTCTGAGGTAGGTGCATGTTAACAGTTTTGCAGTTTAAGGTTCACTAATGTGGGATGGGATGAAGAAACTGTGGGTTCCGCCCATAGGCTGCCAATCAGAGGTTAGTTCTGCCTGACTCCGCCCACCTACCAGGTTGGTTCATGCCTTTGTTGTCATGGTAACGCTCAGCACCTCCCTTCCTGAGTTTTAACACTGTTTAAGAGACAATAGAATCAAAATGCTTGTAGTGATTGTCGCCTTAAAAACATGTTTTGTTTTTTGTATAATAATTAAGGATGTAGCATGACTTTTAGATTTATGTGTTTTACTATTAAAAGGTTAATGAAATAGTTTAAACTAGTGTGAAGAATTAGTTTTGCATACAGAATCATTGGTGATTTATTAGATTGACAGTTTCCCTGGTACCATTAAACTAACTGACAGTTCAAGATATGCAAAAGTAAGGAATATATTTTTGATAAAGAATCTGAGTCATGACTTTATACTTGGTGGGAATTATTTATTAAATTCAAATTTGTAGGGTTTATGCATCTGAATTACATTAGATGTCCATTAATCTAATACTCATCTTTGTACAAGACAAATCAGGATGATATGTGATTAATTTCTAAGTGAGACATTGATGAACTGAATAACTAAAGTTTGTGTTTTGTTGTTAATGGAACTGAATTGCAGTTAAAAACATCTGGAGTTTTTTTTTATGTTGCTTTCGTTAAATTCATAGTGACACATAGTTATGTCAGAATTAATTTCTTTGATTCTATGTAATGTGATTTTGGTTACTACAACATTTTTGTACAAACTTTTTGCTGAATTGTCGCATGGGTTGGACCCTGCGCCAGAAGAGGGGAATGTCAGAATAAAGTAACATGGGGTTCCAAAAGTTTTTGCACTCATGGGAAAAAGGGTAGCTCAGACCTCCAGTGAGGACTTAGTGACAATGCGAGAAAGACGTTGTACTTTGTTTATATAAATGGTGCATAGCTCCCTAAGACCACATTCTGAAAACCTCTCTGAAATTATGGTGTTGATTGTTTTGTGAAATTTTATATCTCCACAGATTAGACCATTTTTGAAATTCTTTTTGGGTTTTCTGAAACTATGAAATGTTGACCTGTAATCAGACCTTCCACAAACATCATGTCACATTTTTGATATTCAGAATATTTAGCTGATGGTCACTGCTAGTATACCAGGTGAAGTCAGAAGATCAATTCTTTGGATTTTGTTGGATGTTTTGATGAAGTTCATGTAGTTAAGCACTTAGGTTTGAGAATGGGACTTTGAATTGAAAATTAGCCAAGTGTTGTGAAGGCTGTGCCTATTGTTCTCACTTATATGAGATTGAGACAAAGGACACAGGCAAATCTCAGTCCTTTTGAAGTGCTGTGTGGCAAGTCTCCTAATTTGGACATGGGGATATTGCCAAGATCATTTTCTTCCTATCTTTGTGTGAAGATAGGATGTTGTTTTACTGTCAAAACCTGTCCACTGTGTTTTCTCAAGTTTCACAGATGGTGAAGGCTGCATTACCAGAAACAGCCACTTCCACCCTCCAGTCCTTTATTCCTGGCGACTGGATTCTGGTCAGAGAATTTAGGAGAAAACACAGGAAGTCCAGGGCTGGAATGGCCCATATCAGATCCTACTAGACACCCAGGAAAGCTGCAGGAAAGCTCCAGCTTCCCCAGATTCATCTGGCTTCCAGGACACAAGTCATCTTCCAACTGGATCATCCATGGCTTGAAAGGTGTGAGGACAGCGGACCACCACAAGACAAAGAACTGTAAGCTGATCACTGGCGAGTGATTGAAGAGCTGGTTGAAGAACACTGTTCTTACAAGGGCACAATAATCCCTTGGGCAGTGCAACGTTATTTAAGAATCTACTTAAGGCCATCACATTGCCTGAAAGTTAGAAATCATAAGGTCATTTGCCTCACTGCACACACACCACAGTGAGAGATTCTTTCCTCCCACTTTGACAGCGAGACTGACTCTGAGGAGGAAATCTCGGATGCTTTTATCTAACTTTTATGTTTATTGCTTGATATCTATCATTATGGTATTATTACAAATTTGAATGTGTTCATTTCCACCGTTGTTTAGTTGGACTATGGAAGCCTAACTTCCAGCAGGTTAGAGTTCCTGTTTCTAAACATATTTCTAGAGGAGCTTCCTACAACCGCCCACCTGTACCAGACTGGTAACAGGGCAGCTTGAAGCGCAGAAGCCACTCAGGAGAGGCAGCAGAATTTTTGTTTTTTTTGTTTTTTTAAGTTGTGTTTATAATTTGTTTTCTTTGGAAATAACTGTTTGCTTTCAGTACCAGAAGAAAGGACATTCCACTTCAAGGTCACGATGCAGCTATATGGAAGATGGTCTGTTCTGATGCTAATTATTGGTATTGCAAGTATTTTTATAACTCTTGTGTTCATTTTGGGAAAGGTACAGCAAAGACAATGTGTGGTTAATCTGACTAATAATACTCATCAGCAGATTCGAAGAGAGATTCATCACTTTTCTGACTACTATGATCATACTGATAATGTTTGGTGGCAACTGATGCATCAAAACTGTGAGGAATTATAGTGTAAGGGAAAGCAGAAATGCTAGTAGATTTTCTAGTGAGATTAATTTAACATGTGCGTCTACAGGAACTCTTTATAGATTTCGGGGTAATAGAAATCCGATTAAAGATCCAGATATTTGTATTACACAGGAGGAAAGTACACCTTATTTCCTTGGGAAGACAGTAGGTTGCGAAGCTATTATATCTGTTTTATGTGCTTTAATCAACAGACATAAATTTGAGTCATGTCCTCTCAGAACTGATCCTTATACTATTTCAGAATCTTTGGTCCCTGATCCCTTTGTGTTAACTTTTAATCTTACTGCTTTATCTGAGGAAGGTTTCACTGTTCTAACTACGGAGCAGCAGGCTATTAGAACGATGAGTTTGCAAATAGAATGGCTTTGGATCATCTGTTAGCTGAGAGGGGTGATGGTTTTGAAGAATTTTCCTTTAGTTGTGATTATCTTGTAATCAGAAGAAGGGAGTGTAATGGAAATTATTTTATTAAGTGTTCCAAAGTGTGTGACCTTTTTTATCTTACTCCTCAGAACATCTGTGTTAGAGGAAGAAGCTGTAAAAGCCATTATCAGACGTTTAATGGTTCAGACCCATGTTTTAGGACAATGTCAGGAAAGGCAGTTAGGTCTGTTCCTAGATAACCTTGTCACTTTTGAACTTAAGAAGGGTTTGGGTCATAAAACATAGACTCTTTGCAGTTGGGATAACACTGTCATGTTCTGGTATAAATACTGTGTGTAAATGTTGTTCGGGGCTCTGTTTCACTGACTAACCTCACTGTCAGGGTCTTCAAACGCTGAATGCCTTTGAATAAAACCTATAAAGACAAAGTCCGGATTTTCTCTTGTTATGAGTCAACTTCTACCCACTTTGATAAGAAAATTCCACAACAGAATACACCCTAATTCATAACAAGATAACAGGGTTAAAGTAAAAAGAAAACAGTTAATGCTACCAGCCACAGAGCAAATTGCCATATGTTCAAAGAAACATCCTCTGGAAAGCAGTACAAACATCAACAGCATCTTTCCATTAGACTTTACTGCATATTATTGGTGTGTTGTCCTCTTCATTTACATTCTTGGGATTGGATTTTGCATAAATTAAATATTTACTGGCTCACTGTATTAATGCATGTTTGTTCATTTGTACCTTTCTGTTGTCTGCAGCCCCAACCATGCTTGATTTATGCAGAAAAAAAAAATTCTGCATATCTCTTGCTATCTTGACCATTTGATATTGCAAGAAACATTTATGAATATGAGAAACATTTTAGTAAGAATTGCAGTATCTAATGATATGGGGCAGACAGTCCATTGTGGATGGCCCTAAATATATGCAGACATCATTGGAGCTTATTATAAAAATAATTTAAAAATTAACAAACCTCTGAAGTGATTAAATTGTTTAGTAAAACGTCTTTCCACCAATTAATGTTTTGGGCAGCTTTATATCAGAATTTACAAGTTTACCAAGCTGTATCTAATGACTGCTACAGCTGGAGTTATTTTGTAGCTGCCCCTACCCCTGTACTATGGTCAACTTTTTGTGTGTGCAACTGCATTTATTACTGCTCTTTCAAGACTATACCCTCTGTAATGCTATGTCATGAAATACTGCGTACAGATGGTGCAATACATAATTTGAAGTGCTACTTGTGCAAGAGAAATGTGAGACTGCAGCAACAGTGGGCGTTAGAAAGAACTAGATTGCATAACCCATTGTTTATTGACTTTGATGTCCACAATGGAATTCACCAAACAACAGAAACTTAACTCTGTTTTTAGATTTAAGCAAAATAATAGAGAAATATAAAAAACAGACCAATGAAAGCATACATATTAAGTGCTGACATTATGAACTGTTATCCCAACTTATAAATACATTTATGTAAACTTAATGATTTTAGGTGCTTTCTCTAAAGAAATTGGCATTGTAGTGCAAGGTGAAGGTACATGAAAAGTCCATTGGCTAATAGACAACTTTTTGTGTATTCCTGAAAGGATATTGTCCTGAAACTACTACTACAATCTGTCCCACAATGTGGAGACCTGCTTTGCCTTATATATGCAGCTTATGTTATGATTTATGTTATTTTATTAATTATTTGCAATCTTTGTAACGGGTAGTTCTGAGGACTGAAAGTTCAGATACAACAGATAGGACACAACAGATAGGATTCAAAAGATTTATTAAAAGCTCTGGGTGAAGTCCATCAGGAAACCACCAACGGCAGGCTCAGGAACCTATGAGGGCAGACAGACAGGTTAGTGGCTGAGCAGAAGACTGAGAATAATAAGCTCAGAAATAAAGCCTCCCCAGTACGGATGTTTGGTGACAGCAGAATAACGTCTAATGGGCTCTCAGGTTTGCAAACCCAGTGGACAAGCAGAGTGTGGTGGTCAAAGGGCAGGAACTGGGTCAGAGCCGGGAAGACTGATTCAGGTGACAGGATCCGAGGGAGAGGCTTTAATCATTGGTC
Organism: Girardinichthys multiradiatus; assembly: GCF_021462225.1. NCBI lineage: Eukaryota > Metazoa > Chordata > Actinopteri > Cyprinodontiformes > Goodeidae > Girardinichthys > Girardinichthys multiradiatus. The sequence goes on along the minus strand of NC_061804.1, from coordinate 43,353,414 downwards.
AGGGCACAGAGACGAAGATGCAGATTCAGGCAGGTGGATCCGAGGGTTAGGCAGAGGGCGGTAGTCAGGAGGCAGAAGCAAGGTCAGTGTCCGGAATTCAGAAGCCAGGGAAATATCCGACGTGGGCAAGGCAGAGCAAACAAATCCAAGGGGCAAAAACGAGATCAGGATCAGGCAGGCTGGCTAGGAAGGAATGCTGGACATTTACTCACACAATGGCTTTCCATAATTTGGCACTGTTTGTCTCTCAGTGTGCTGCTTATACAGCCAGGTGCTGGGAAGGAAAGCTATCCTCCTAATAGCTTCAGCAAAGAGAATGATCAGCAGGCAGAGACAGATATGGTGCAGACAAACAGTCCAGAATCATAACAATCTTACTGCAAACAAATTAACTGTGACGATTCAAGATCGTGCCGCTGATGGCAGCAACCTCTTAAATGATTTTCCCAAATAGAGACAGTCCATTAAGTGTCCCACCAGGGATAAAAACACTCTGCACCACTGCTACAGAATTTTAAAGGATGCATATGATGCTGTCACCAGGGCTGCTTTGGGACCACTCTCTGGTCCACCTCATCCCAAACCTACATGCAGAAATTAAAAGATGTTAAGACTGTTAAGACTGATGAGTCAAAGCAGATGCTACAGGTCTGCTTTGACTGCACAGATTGGACTGTTTTTGAAACTTCAGCAACTAATTTAAACTAACTTACTGAGGTGGTGACATCATACATCAGTTTATGTGAGGACATGTGTGTGGAGACCAAGAACGTCTGGACATACAATAACAATAAACCTTGGTTCACTACTCATCTAAGGCAGCTGTGCAGGGATAAGGAACTCATAGCAGTGGGGATTGGGCCCTGTATATGCAGGCCAGGAACAAACTGACCAAGGAGATCACAGCAGCAAAGAGAGGCTTCAGTGAGAAGCTAAAGACAAGCTTCCTGGAACCACCTGGAACTTAACCCACTCAAGACTGTGGAGATGATGGTTGACGTTTGGAGAACACAACCCCCACACACCCTCCTCACCATCGTCAACAACACTGTCTGCTGTGGACCACTTCCTAGGAACCACCATTTCTCGATACCTGAGATGGTCCTCACACATAGACAAGGTTTTCCTGACCCTAGACCTTATACAGGTCTAGGGTCAGGAAAAGGGCAGCTAAACTCTCTGCAGACCCCACACATCCTGCACACAAACTGTTTAGGCTTCGATCTTCAGGTGGCGCTACAGAGACAGTTTCTTCCCCCAGGCTGCTTCTCTGATGAACACTTGACAGTCAGAGTTCCAGAACAACACCAAGCATACTTAGACTGATCTCACATTATATTCTATTGTAAAGTCAATTGTGTATATACAATATGTACATTTAAAAAATATATTATTTATTTTCACTATCATATATACTAAAAGAACAACAAAACTCCTCACTGAGAGCAAAGTGTACTGGAGTCAAATTCCTTGTTTGTCTGTACAAACCTGGCAATAAAGCTGATTCTGATTAATGAAGGACCAACAGTCAAAGAGATGACACATAGATCTTTAGTTCATCAGGCACATCTTAAAAGAAAAATGGAGTGCAGAACATTTTGTAATGGAAATTTTTTTATTAAGTGTTCCAAAGTGTGTGACCTTTGGGTTACCTCACTTCTGTGAACATCTGTGTTAGGGAGTAAGCTGTAAAAGCCATTATCAGAAGTTTAATGGTTCAGACTCATCTTTTAGGACAATGTCAGGAAGGGCAGTTAGGTCTGTTCCTAGATAACCTTGTCACCTTTGAACTCAAGAAGGGTTTGGGTCATAAAACACAGACTCTTTGCAGTTGAGATAACACTGTCATGTTCTGGTATAAATACTGTGTGTAAATGTTGATCGGGGCTCTGTTCAACTGACTTGCTTGGTGACAGAGTCATTCAAACGCTGATGCCTTTGAATAAAATGTATAAAGACAAAGTCCGGATTTTCTCTTGTTATGAGTCAACTTCTACCCACTTTGATAAGAAAATTCCACAACAATTTTGAGAACTTTTTCAAACTGAAGCTGTCAACAGTAAATCAGGAGCATGCACTGGAAACTGTTTGTGTTGCATTTACCTTTGAAGTCAGAACTGGGATCTGGAAACATTAAACCTAACATGAGCTATAAATTCAAAACTTAGTGGGATTTGCTAGTTATGAGAATTGACCAGATCAAGTATTATTTGAAAAACAAGTAAATATATTAATCTGCATTTTGTGCTTCAAAATAAACATTTGACAACTACAGATATAGAGAACATGAGAAGAAAACATTCAATTAACCTGGTATATATCAGAAGGTGACAGTACATTCAATCCATACTTTTATTTTATTCATATTGAGATTAGGAGGATTTTTATTACCATTTTAATAGTTTGTTTAATTGCTTGATTGGCATTTTTGTCTGCTTTACTTGAGCTTTCACATACCTTTATTCAAATTTATTTTGGCATTGTTGGCAAGAACAGATATCAGGTATTCAGTTGTTCTCAATTTTCTTGCATTCCTTTACTCTTAACTTATTAAGTCTCTCAAAAACTAGAAAAATTGAACTAAACCATTTTAAATCAGTGACACTGAAGGATTTTTTAATGGATTTCTTTACTTTAATCAGTTTCGAGAGAAGGACCAGACAACTTTGGGAGCAGCTGTACTTTTCCTGGCAGCACACTTGAAGTAAATGCTGGGTATGGAAAGGAAACAACAACCAATGACTCTTAACACTGATAAGACTGACAGTAAAAAGTACCACCAGGAAAAAGAATGCTGCAGTAAGCAGTCCTCCCTCTCTCAGGACAAAGCCAAAGGATAAATCCCTTTTCTTCAGATCTGGGAAGTTGGCCAACAGGAAGAATCCTGCACCTGGATAAAACAACTTGGCACCCAATACAGAGGCAGGTCTCTTACACCCCAGCAATAAGGAGAAGACAACAGCCGACTGTTCTCACAACAAATGGTAGGAGCAAACCAACTGAAAACACAGGAATTCTATGAGAAAATTGGTTTGCTCCACATCTGCAAGACTCTGACTCCCCGAAGGAAAGCTAATCTTTCATTAGTGAGAGATATGAAAACATATTGCGCTCTCAACAGTTTCATCCTAAACAGTTTCAGAAAGAGCCAGCCACCAAGAAAAATGCCAAAGTACTTTGTTTTTTCAATAGCATGGTGTCTGATATCTCAGAGAAAATACTGATGAACATGGAAGAGCATCTTACAGTAAAAAGCCTCACAATACCAATAGGAGCATTGAGGTTGTGAAGCAAGTATCCCAAATCCAACCCACCTCTCCCTTATCTCCATTCAGCCCAGACTACCCCTCTCCTGGATTTAACTGATAACATGAAAAACCATGTCAAGATCACAATACAACTCAGTCCGTGCCCAAATCTCCCATTTTCTCTGCAAAACTTCCATCATAGTCCAGCATCTACAAAAGGTGGCCAAGTCCCCCCCGGCTCCAATACAAAATCGGTTTCTTCCACCTATCAAAGATAACAAGCCTGCTTTTGTTCAGAATGTTCCAGGAACATTTCTGCGATATGTACAGGGCCCATGAGATAAGACTACCAGCAGTGATTATATCCAGAAAAAGCTTGGACCCCTACGGGAAAATGCTGTAACATCACTGTACCAATATAACAAAATAGACAGAAATGAAACTTAAAATCTATTTCTTGCCACAGAAATATTACCAGCCACTGAGTCAACTTAAACTGGCTCTATTAAACATTATATCTTTGTCAGAAAAATATTTTTTATCAATGACTTCATTACTGAGCACAATCTTAATGTTATGTTTTTAGCAAAAACATGGTAAGATGAAAATAGTGAGACATCTATACTGACAGAGTCAACGCCTCTGAATTAAAATGTTCTAAGTAACAGCAGTGAGCATATAGGAGGGGGAGGGGTGGCCACCTTTTTTCATTTTAGTAAAGTGCAAAAAGGTGTTCCTGGGCAAATTTGATTTTGAATATCAGGCTGTCCGGTAAAAGGCCCTGCTCAAGCTATGTTTATAAATGTTTACAGGCCTCTGAAATCCAAAGCAAATGTTTTCAATGATTTCAATGAACTTCTATCTTTGATGTGTGTTGATTATGACTGTTTAATTATTTCAGGAGTCTTTAACATCAATGTTGACAACCATCAAGATGGAGGGTTTCGTTGTCCGATGAGCTAACCCCTCCCTCCTACGTCCTTATGTCTAAAGGGATTGCTCACACCAGCTCTCCATCCAACGGGTCAGGATTTCCCCAAACCTGAAAGGTCTTACTAAGCAGGTTTAATGAAAGTTCTGTTTAAGCTGGTGTCGGGAAATGACTCGCCTAGCCTCTGACAGCCTTCATACAAAAGTCTCGCCCTTCTTCAACTGGTGGTCTGGACGACTGAGCAGCCTGTCGCAGTCATCCACACTTTCAACAGTCACTTTTGTTCACGGCTGCTCATTCCCTAATTTTACAACTGGCTCTTGGTATATGGGCTAGGTTGATTTTAGTGGCTCGGCATGAGCCCCAAGGGCGCTGTTTTAACAAACTTGGCTAAGGCAACCTATAAAAACCTCCTAAAATATCTTGGAAGTAGGCAACAAGACTTTTTACCACCAATGAAAAACCAAAAAATACGGTGACTCAAATAATTGAATGTCCACGATTTAACTAGAATTTTATATGCTTTCTTTAATTAGTAACACTTTTGCAGCGGTCAGTAACAGCTTAAATTCGGCAACACAAAATAATTTCAATAATAGAAATGAATCAATCAACTCAACCTGTCTTTCCCTGATGCTGAAACTAGTGAGTTTGGAGAGGCTATGAAGACGGAGGCTCATCCATGCACCTGATGGAGAAGAATTCTTGTGGTGACAACGAGTGATTTCTTGAAGGGAATACGACTTAATCTTCAGTTTTCTTCCTTTAAGTGGCAGGCACTGATGCTCCAGGCTTTGATGGTTAAACAGGATCTTTGTTGTTATATGTCTCTGAAGACAGTAGTTTCCAGAGGCTGAAGAGTTGAAGGAAACCCGGAGACATAAATGAGGTTGATTCAGGACTTCCAGAAGCCTGAAACTTAGAGAAATCAGCTGTTCACCAATCAAGTTCACTTCTGTTGTCTGGATAAAAAGGTTTAGATTAAATCAGATTCTTAATCTTGAGGCACAGTCCTTCCAGGGCACACGGGTTGATCCTATTTTTAATGCAGTCGATCAGTGGGGCTTTGTCTCAGTTCCTTTTCCATCGAAGTTTCTTTTCTCCATCCGATCTTGTTTGCTGGTCTTCTGTGAGGAAACAACCCCGTTCCCTCCTTCAGCAATGCTTTTATGGTGCTTGACGCTTTCACCAGTCAGCCCCTTATTAGGCTTCTCAGTTATTCAGCTCAGCTTCTTGATTATTGCTCAATACTTTAGTCATGGTCATCGTGACCTACTGATGCTGTTTTTTGGCCTTGGAGATGCCAGTAATAGCCACGCAGCTGGCTGTAGTCGCATCATTCCTTCCTCCCGTTAGCCTTGAAAAGGTTCGCTGTCACATGCAGCTGGCTCTCGTCACTCCTAGTCATCCTACAGTTCTTTCCCTAATCTGCTCAGGTTTAAACTTTACACAGTATTACACATTCCATTCTTCAATTTCAACATTTACTTTAAAACACAGTTACAAAACCATCACTTCATTCTTTTTATTCATGTTTCACAAATGATCAACGTTATATCTCCTTCATATATAGCTGATTGACAATGTCAAACCTTAATGTTTTTTACTCTAATTCTCAGTTTTTACCCACATTTCAATCATACATCTTTTAACTTGTTAATCAAAGGTTACTAATTGCATTTAATACTTGTAAAAGAATGGAAAAGATCACTGATTGCATTTAATACTTGGAAAATCATCATACATCATTTCTTTGGATATACTTGTTGTTTATACTATTGCAAAAGACAAGACAGATAATATGTGGCAGATAATATGTGGCTCCACACAGGCCTCTCCAGTCTCTCAGCTCCAGAATGTGAGAACATGCTTGTTTCACTCCCTACTGCTTCAACTGTGTGTTTTAATAATTATTGCATGGATTACACATAAGGATATTTATTGTAACTTTTATGGAGTTAACTGTGAGCAGTTACTAAATGTTGCATGGATTACATGGAAAGATTTCACCTTATTTTGACAAGGGGAAAAAATATGTATGTGATACACTTAAAATTTGACTCAACATGTTGAACAGCCAACACACGAAACGGGACATATGATGTAAGGTTCTGAACATTTCCAAAGTGTTTGTAACTGATGTTGGCCTACCTGACCACATATATGCTAGCTTTGAAAGCATTATTTCCATCGACTCAATTATCCAAAGACATAAGAAAACGTTGTTTTAAGGACAGTGCAACTGTAATCTTTAACCAAGGTTTATTCCACTTCAACTTTATCTTGTAACTCAGTAAATGAGCTAGTAGAAACTGGTATAAAATTTTAGACATCATTGATTCCATTAAGGTGAAGATTGTCTCTGGTAAGAAGAAAATCACAGAGAATTGCGCAACCAGTAAGAAGTGAAAAAATGAAGTGGCTAAAAGCTGAACAGAGGTGGAGAAAGACTGGACCCAAGGTTTACTATGACATTTCTAAGAGCAAATTTATACATATAATTTACAGCTGAAAAATGCAATAGAATCTTTCTTTTCTGAAGTCATCAACAAAAACATTATTAAATGTTTGTGCCTTGTTTGCTACTGTCGATGGGTTATTAAATTCACCTGAGTCTGTAGCAACTGAACTCCACTCTAACAAGGCCTGCAATTAACTTGCTAACTTTTTTAGCTTTTCTCTTAGAAGAGTAGTCTGCACATCATTATCAAGTCCAGAACCAAGGTAGGATCATTTTATATTGATATTTACCCACAGCTTTTTTAAGAAAGTTTTTCCTTTCATAGTGTCTGATTGAATTAAAATAATAAGGTGTTTTTCCCTCAGGCCTTTAAAAACAGCAATTATCAAATCACTGTAAAAAAAAAAAAGCATAATCTGCTCTTGCAAAATTACAGGCCCATCTAAAATCTCTCATTTATCAACAAGGTTATTGAAAAAGCTGTGTGTTCAACAATTAAATACCTTCTTAACAATGACCTGCCGCTTTGATGTCTTCCAGTCAGGCTTACCACAGAACCAAGACCGCCCTTGTCAAGGTGTTCAATGACATTTGCACAAATGCAGACTGTGGAAGAACCACAATGTTGGCATTATTGGTGACTACAGACCTATTGAAGCATTAAGTAGATTCATAGAACAAATCAACAAATCACAGCTTCAGTTACTTCTGCTAGAAACTACAGATATGACCTTAAATCTGGATGTAATGATGGACTTAGGCATATCAAGACAAACACTGAGTTGGCATTCCATCACCTGAAAAACATTTCCAGGATTAATGGACTAATAACCCAGCAAGTTCTCGAAAAACTCATCCATGCGATTTATCTTTAGTCGAATTGATTACTGGAACGGTGTCCTCACAGGTCTGTCTAAAAGGTCAATGAGACAGATGTAGCTGATCCAGAACGCTGCTGCTCGCTTCCTCACTAAAACTAAGAAAGTAGACCACACCAGTTTTCAAGTCCCTACACTCACTCCTAGTGATATCTAATGTGTTGGGTTTTGGAGAAAGACCTTTTGTTACCACCCCTGATATTACCAGTCACAGTCATGAGACCAAGTGTTTTAAACCCTGCTTGGTATCAGATGGTGGCACATAAAACCATTATAAATTGTATTTATTCTTTGGAAGTTAACTTCAACCAACATTTGTTCACCTTAACATCTAATTAGCCCAGTGTGTTTACTGAAGAGGCCTTCTGCACACTGCCTAAGTTCAAACAAAACTGTAGTCCCCATGGACATTCAGTATATTCTGCATCCTCTGCTCATTTAGGCAGAAGCCTCTTGCTGGCAGTTAATTCTTCCTAATTCATCTCAGTGTTTACTAATTAGCCAGCAGCTCTGGGATTTTCTCAAGTAGAGTCAACACATCAGTTCAGTCATTTTTTCCAACAAGTAATGTTACAGTGTGAACTTAATGTGATAGCCCCACCAAGATTAACTGAAATGAGAACCACAAAAGCACACCCACCTTAAGCAGCTTGTCCTGCACTGTTTTTATACCTTTTAATTTGGGTTTTTAAAGGGTGAGAATATCTGCAAAAAACCTCAGCTTGTATACAAACATTGTCATTGCTCATCTGCTATCTGAAATGTGTCTGCAGCAATCATTTAGCTATTATCTCATGTTTCAGAAATTACTCAAGACTTTAAAATTTGGGACATGACTGTCAAAACATTTATTCAGAAATCATGTTTTGCGTAAAAACATCAACAACAGCAATTACTATTAATAGGGTTAGCAAAGTTGAAAGGCATTCAAAAGATTTATTCTGATTCAGTCGTGAGTTTCCATGCGTACCAATAACATTTGAAGTCAAAAGTCACTGCGGCATCCATCCATCCATCCATCCATCCATCCACAGGACAGATAGCTATGCACATACACACACAACCATATGCATGGAATAGGGTAAAATAGTAAGGAAAGAGTATAACTTTATAGAACAGTTTCTTAACTTTCTCAACATTGTATTGCATTCTCTTGAAAATTGCCCCATGAAGACAATTATTAACTGGTGCTGTGCAAATTGAACTGATTGGAATTGAACTAAACAGAACTGATACATGAACTGGAGGTTTTCTACTGATAAATCGTTCTTCATTGATGTGACATTCTAATATTGTCCATCCTGTCCTTGTGGACATCTCCTCCATGTTTTATTGGAGAAAATCTATTCCTTACATTCCTTGGCAGAATAATTTTTTTATCTACAACCAAAGACATGTACATTACATTGAGCTGTTTTTCATAAAATTTATTTTAATCTTGGTTTTCTGAAATGACACTGGAAACAACAATTTTATATGGACTAAAGAAGATTGATGGCAAAAGCACAGGAATATGCCCACATAGTCATCAATCTAAACAAGAAAAGGACATTCTGGTACAAACACACTAATTGCAAACACACTAAATATTCTTTACTGAGTTTGATACACATTTTAACATTTTAAATTGTTCACTGATAGCATTCTCTATATCATTCAAAGCAAAACAACAAGACATTTATAGTTGACCACATGTGAGGGAGAACCAATGAACAAGGTTTGTTGTGATCAGGAAGCAGCAAAAGAAGCAGTACTCCATTGAATGACAGAGAGAATAATCATTTAAAAGGGCTATTCAAGGCATGAGGTTTCCCACCATAACCATCGACCCCTCTGTTTTTGTTGCTCAAAATAAAGAAATGGTCATTATCTTCTCTTTGAGATCCACTAAAGCCTATTGATGGAAGGGCTGTTGTGTTGGCAAGTAAGCAATGCTGTCTCGTCACTGGGCATAAATAAAGTATTGATTAGCCATTCTGCACAGCTTTCTCTGTCATTTTTCTACCCAGCTCGCCATGAAGAATTAGTGGACAGTAATCACTGTGCATCCTGCAGGCAGAATCATCTGCTCCTACAAAACCCAATAAATCCTATTCACACACTCACACTGAATCCGCCTGTCACCATGAAATATTCATCTAACAGAGCCTGAAAATATTGCTTTTGTTATTTGCTGGTCTAAAAATCAGGTCAGACAGTCTATCTTTTCTTCCATTTACAGTTTGATTTCAGAGAGCTACATTTCTTTAGTTACAAAGTACTCACACTTCAGGCATATACTTAATATTTGGACTATGTGTTTGACATTTCATCACATACAATGAGAGCTAGCAGTTCCTGTGGAATTTCCATATCGGGCTCCTGCAGCACAGGCGTCACCATTTGTACACTGGGTCTGTATTAAAACTAACACCAGTGGAGAGAGGACCTCAGTCTGTCTATACCAGCATATGCATGCTTTGAGATTTTCCAACCATTTTTTTTGTTGGTAAATTGGTAATTTTATCTTGTTGGTCTGAGCCTGAGGTTCTCTGTGATTTAGGAACTGTTATGGACTGATACATTCCACCTATCATTTTAAGTGTCTTACAGCAAGTATACTAGCTCCTGGAACCTTTACACAATTTATTGCATTACAGCCACAAACTTTGATGTGTTTAGTTGGGATTTCATGTAAAAGACCATCACAAAGTAACTATGAAGTGAAAGGAAAAATATTAATGGTTGTCCAAATTTTTTATAGTTCTAATTTGTCTACAGTCTCTCATGGCAATTGGTTGAACCGAATTTTATTTAGGGGTATCAGGGTGAAAAGACTAAAGCTACAGGTCCTTCTCAAAATATTAGCATATTGTGATAAAGTTCATTATTTTCCATAATGTCATGATGAAAATTTAACATTCATATATTTTAGATTCATTGCACACTAACTGAAATATTTCAGGTCTTTTATTGTCTTAATACTGATGATTTGGCATACAGCTCATGAAAACCCAAAATTCCTATCTCACAAAATTAGCATATTTCATCCGACCAATAAAAGAAAAGTGTTTTTAATACAAAAAACGTCAACCTTCAAATAATCATGTACAGTTATACACTCAATACTTGGTCGGGAATCCTTTTGCAGAAATGACTGCTTCAATGCGGTGTGGCATGGAGGCAATCAGCCTGTGGCACTGCTGAGGTCTTATGGAGGCCCAGGATGCTTCGATAGCGGCCTTTAGCTCATCCAGAGTGTTGGGTCTTGAGTCTCTCAACGTTCTCTTCACAATATCCCACAGATTCTCTATGGGGTTCAGGTCAGGAGAGTTGGCAGGCCAATTGAGCACAGTGATACCATGGTCAGTAAACCATTTACCAGTGGTTTTGGCACTGTGAGCAGGTGCCAGGTCGTGCTAAAAAATGAAATCTTCATCTCCATAAAGCTTTTCAGCAGATGGAAGCATGAAATGCTCCAAAATCTCCTGATAGCTAGCTGCATTGACCCTGCCCTTGATAAAACACAGTGGACCAACACCAGCAGCTGACACGGCACCCCAGACCATCACTGACTGTGGGTACTTGACACTGGACTTCTGGCATTTTGGCATTTCCTTCTCCCCAGTCTTCCTCCAGACTCTGGCACTTTGATTTCCGAATGACATGCAGAATTTGCTTTCATCCAAAAAAAGTACTTTGGACCACTGAGCAACAGTCCAGTGCTGCTTTCCTGTAGCCCAGGTCAGGCGCTTCTGCCGCTGTTTCTGGTTCAAAAGTGGCTTGACCTGGGGAATGCGGCACCTGTAGCCCATTTCCTGCACACGCCTGTGCACGGTGGCTCTGGATGTTTCTACTCCAGACTCAGTCCACTGCTTCCGCAGGTCCCCCAAGGTCTGGAATCAGCCCTTCTCCACAATCTTCCTCAGTGTCCGGTCACCTCTTCTCGTTGTGCAGCGTTTTCTGCCACACTTTTTCCTTCCCACAGACGTCCCACTGAGGTGCCTTGATACAGCACTCTGGGAACAGCCTATTCGTTCAGAAATTTCTTTCTGTGTCTTACCCTCTTGCTTGAGGGTGTCAATAGTGGCCTTCTGGACAGCAGTCAGGTCGGCAGTCTTACCCATGATTGGGGTTTTGAGTGATGAACCAGTCTGGGAGTTTTAAAGGCCTCAGGAATCTATTGCAGGTGTTTAGAGTTAACTCGTTGATTCAGATGATTAGGTTCATAGCTCGTTTAGAGACCCTTTTAATGATATGCTAATTTTGTGAGATAGGAATTTTGGGTTTTCATGAGCTGTGTGCCAAAATCATCCGTATTAAGACAATAAAAGACCTGAAATATTTCAGTTAGAGTGCAATGAATCTAAAATATATGAATGTTAAATTTTCATCATGACATTATGGAAAATAATGAACTTTATCACAATATGCTAATATTTTGAGAAGGACTTGTATATATGTGGTACAGGTTTTAGATTTTTTCTTGTAAAACAAAGATTTACTTAGGTTTAACTTCACAATTGCATCCAACTTTGTGTTGGTCTAACACATCAAACACCAAGAAATACACTGACATTTGTGGTTGTAATGGGACAATTTGAAAAAGTTAAAACTAAAATTTAGAGGTAAAATATGACACTAAGATATTAATTGCTTTACAAAAATTTTATGTTTCCAAGGACAATTTTGTTTGGTTCTGTAGCGTTATCAGTTACATTGGTCTCTCCTTGAGACAGTCATGGGAAAATCTTCTGTAAGCCTTTAAACAACACTGTTTTCTTAAAATGGACATTAATATAAAAATATTACGCTGTCATTGCTTGTGAGTGTATAATTACCTTTAAAAAAATGACATTCTGGGCTCGGCATGTGGAGATCCATATACGTAGGCTTCTGTCCTCGACACAGCTGTCCCGACCTCGGCGACCTGTTCTGCATGTCTTTCCCCTCTCTTCACCCCACTTCCTGTCTGCTTTACTTTCAAATAACAAAAAAATAACAGCAATAGTGCTGCAAAAAAATCTTTAAAAATATGAAATTCAGGGAGTCCTTCAGATTTGTAAACTATTTGTATATTACAGTCATTGCTCAGAGTAGGATTATCCAGTCGCCTCATTTTATCTCCTTCCAACTTCAGCTTCAAGTTATGCTTGATTTACTGAACCTTGAAGGTGGGAAGTTAAAACTCTACTGATATTGTATATCACCACTCCATGCCAAGGAGGAAGAACTTTTCATTTTTACTTGCTTTTTGGCCACAGGGCATCTTGTAGTTAATAAGCTGACTATCTATGATTCTCAAGTCAAATGTTAGAGTCAAAGTGCAACAGAATGTCTGTAAAAGAAAACAGTAGAAGCTGCAAAAGTCAAGTTCAGACCTCATCCCTATGAAAATGTTTAGCTGACCAGTTTGGTGTGTACCAGGTAAAAGAACCAGCCTAAATGTACTGTATGGCTTTCCGTAGAACTTGTCAACATTGGAGAACAGCAAAGTAGACCAGGGAGGATTAAAATGACTAGATTTCATCATCAAAGATCTGCAATGACTGCTTTTAATTAGTTGTTATAAAAACTGCATGGCCCCTGTCAGAGAAATCTGTTAAGGAGCTGGATTAAAAGATGTACCAGCAATGTGTTGTGGATTACTCATAAAACGTTCCTCAAAATTTAGATTAAATAAGAAAAAGGAAAATATATTTCCCCATTGAATAAATGTACTTTAATAAAAAGCTGGATTTTTCACATTTTTTAAATTTGTTTTGTAAAGGTGTCAGTAAAAAAGTATTTTTGATATTTTTTTAATACAGTGTCTTGCGAAAGTATTCGGCCCCTTTGAACTTTTCAACCTCTTGCCACATTTCAGGCTTCAAACATAAAGATATAAAATTCAAATTTTTTGTGAAAAATCAACAACAAGTGGGACACAATCGTGAAGTGGAATGAAATTTATTGGATGTGTCAAACTTTTTTAACAAATAAAACACTGAAAAGTGGGGCCTGCAATATTATTCGGCCACCTTGCGTTAATACTTTGTAGTGCCACCCTTTGCTGCAATTACAGCTGCAAGTCGCTTGGGGTTTGTCTCTATCAGTTTTGCACATCGAGAGACTGAAATTCTTGCCCATTCTTCCTTGCAAAACAGCTGGAGCTCAGTGAGGTTGGATGGTGAGCGTTCGTGAACAGCAGTCGACAGCTCTTCCTACAGATACTCGATTGGATTCAGGTCTGGACTTTGACTTGGTCATTCCAACACCTGGATAAATTTATTTGTGAACCATTCCATTGTAGATTTGGCTTTATGTTTTGGATCATTGTTTTGTTGGAAGATAAATCTCCGTCCCAGTCTCAGGTCTCTTGCAGACTCCAACAGGTTTTCTTCCAGAATGGTCCTGTATTTGGCTCCATCCATCTTCCCATCAATTTTGACCATCTTCCCTGTCCCTGCTGACGAAAAGCAGGCCCAAACCGTGATGCTGCCACCACCTGTTTGACAGTGGGGATGGTGTATTCAGGGTGATGAGCTGTGTTGCTTTTATGCCAAACATATTGTTTTGCATTGTGGCCAAACAGTTTGATTTTGGTTTCATCTGACCAGAGCAACTTCTTCCACATGTTCGGTGTGTCTCCCAGGTGGCTTGTGGCAAACTTTAAACGAGACTTTTTATGGATATCTTTGAGAAATGGCTTTCTTCTTGCCACTCTTCCATAAAGGCCAGATTTGTGCAGTGTACGACTGATTGTTGTCCTATGGACAGACTCTCCCACCTCAGCTGTAGATCTCGCAGTTCATCCAGAGTGATCATGGGCCTTTTGGCTGCATCTCTGATCAGTCTTCTCCTTGTTCGAGATAAAAGTTTAGAGGGACGGCTGGGTCTTGGTAGATTTGCAGTGGTCTGATACTCCTTCCATTTCAATATGATTGCTTGCACAGTGCTCCTTGGGATGTTTAAAGCTTGGGAAATATTTTTGTATCCAAATTCGGCTTTAAACTTCTCCACAACAGTATCTCGGACCTGCCTGGTGTGTTCCTTGGTCTTCATGATGCTCTCTGCGCTTTGAACAGAACCCAGAGACTATCACAGAGCAGGTGCATTTATACGGAGACTTGATTACACACAGGTGGATTATATTTATCATCATCGGTCATTTGGGACAACATTGGATAATTCAGAGATCCTCACTGAAATTCTGGATTGAGTTTGCTGCACTGAAAGTAAAGGGGCCAAATAATATTGCACGCCCCACTTTTCAGTTTTTTATTTGTTAAAAAAGTTTGACACATCCAATAAATTTCATTCCACTTCACGATTGTGTCCCACTTGTTGTTGATTTTTCACAAAAAATTTAAATTTTATATCTTTATGTCTGAAGCCTGAAATGTGGCAAAAGGTTGAAAAGTTCAAGGGGGCCGAATACTTTCGCAAGGCACTGTACTTAAGAACACATCTACATGACATTAAACATAACCTTTTAAGACACTTTTAAGTAGAAAATACAGGGATTTGAAAAGTAAAAATATTGGAACAGCCCAAACAACAAAAATATCAGCGCTATCATCCTGAACCACAGAATTAGGATGTCCCAGCCCCTTGTGCACCGTCCCAACGTCAAAGACTTGGAGCTCATCTGCAGAGATACATCATAAAATACCAACATTCAAAAAGCTGCTCAACATTAATAAGAAAGATTTGATTGCTGAATTGTGCAATAAAGATTTTTTCAGTAATTATTGAGAAGGGTATGAAATCTAAATAAAAACATAAATCAATTAAAAAAATTGTTACTCCTTTCATATTTTTTTATTGTCTTTTGAGAGATGCCTGTATAACTTTCTATAAGAACTTCTTGGTTGAATGAAAAATAATTTTTTGTTAAATCTGCCAGGGGACAAATATAGTCAAGTCAAACATGTTTAAATCCATTATGCTGTAGATTTTCCCATAAAGCAGAGAGCTAGATGTAATATTTCTGTTTCCACAAAATATGAAATATGAAATTAAATATTGTCAAAATTAAGTTATGATAATAGTAGATTGGACAGAATATGATCTCCCATGGTTATGTACAGGAGAAAGTAAAAACAAAATCTGAAGCATTGTAAATTGGAGCAACTGATGTTATTTCACTAAAAGGTGTGTGGAAAATTCAGATTTTAAGCTTTCATTTCAATTTCTTGCTTCCCTTTTCACTACTTATGAAGTATGATTCCGCTTTGTGATATACCTACCATCAACTGCAGTGATTGTTGTCAGTTTTTATGTATATATAGGTCATCTGCAATTTTTTACTTCTTTAGCCACATTGAATTTATAATGAAAATATGCTATCATTACCTTATAATGTAAATCAAGTTGATGGGCACTTAACAAATAAAAAGGATTTTTGATAGCTTCTCTTATCAAGATTCAATTTTTAATGGCCAAATTTAGATAAACCAAGATTAAAGATTCAAGTCAGATGGCACAAAATCAATAAATCAGGCAAAATGTCATTCTGTACAAGTGTTTCTCTCTGGTGGAACAAAGACAGCTCGAAAGTACACACAGAACACATAAAAGAGTAAATAAATAAGTGAAGATTTGTGGTATTTATAATGAGAAAATAAAGAAGGTATTTCACTGTGGTTTTTGCAGAGTTAATGCAACAACACCAGAACAACACATGTTCACTGTTTCTGGTTGATAATGTGGCGAAAAAACCTGCAGCTTCTTTCGTACTGTCAAGTGCACAGAGGCAGACAAACTCACTCCTTTCCAGTCTTGTCAGGGATTTAAGCTCTTATTCTGGTCTTAGTTTGGCTTTAGAAAACTCCAACAGCATTTAAATAACTCTTCTGTTGGCATGGCTACTCATCATAACAGATCATAGTTGAAAAGTGCCAGAAATACCAACTGAATTAATTTAAAGAGCACAGAAAGAATCCAGTATTTCACAGCAAAACAGATTAGGAGTTACTGTAAGAGGTTGCCACTAATCTTTGGCTTCACCAGAATATTTTTTATATAATTTAATAACTAATGAGGAAATAAAAAATGAGCCATTTTTTTCTTGAAAAGTACTAATTGTTTAAAGACAGTTCTTGTTTTTTAAACAGCTCCTTTCAGAACATTTAAATGTATGCAAGTTCACTAAGTTACTGCTTAGTCGATCACTTAACCTGGACGGCATTAAGTTGACCTCTGATAATAAAGTTAAAAACCTTGGTGTTATTTTTGATCAGGACATGTCATTTAAATCCCATATTAAACAGGTTTCTTGGATTTCCTTCTTTCACCTCCGGAACATTCCCAGAATTAGAAATATCCGGTCCAGGAGTGACGCTGAAAAACTAGTCCATGCATTTGTTACTTCAAGGCTGGACTATTGTAATTCTTTACCATCAGGATGTCCACACAATGCAGTTAAAAGCCTTCAGCTGATTCAAAATGCTGCAGCAAGAGTTCTGATGAAAATTAAAAAGAGAGATCATATTTCTCCTATTTTAGCTTCCCTTCATTGGCTCCCTGTTAAATCCAGAATAGAATTTAAAATTCTCCTCCTCACATATAAAGCCCTTAATGATCTAGCTCCATCATACACCAGAGATCTGATTGTTCCATATGTTCCTAACAGGGCACTTCGTTCACAGACTGCAGGTTTACTGGTGGTTCCTAGAGTCTCTAGAAGTAGAATGGGAGGCAGATCCTTTAGTTATCAGGCTCCTCTCCAGTGGAACCAGCTCCCAGTTTTAGTCCATGAGGCAGACACCCTGTCTACTTTTAAGGCTAGGCTTAAAACTTTCCTTTTTGATAAAGCTTATAGTTAGAGTGGCTTAGGTTATCCTGAGCTCTCTTCCTTATTTTTTACCTCCGCCTTCCTCCCTCCCTGTTGGATGGAGTAAGGGGGAGTGAGGTTTAGCCTAAACCGGCTCAGTTATGGTTGAGGTGCAAACACACCCTCCATTTCTGCTACTTGTATGACCCCTTCTCTTTTCCGGTGGTTATAATCAGTCTGACAGAGAAGGTACCCCAAATCCTTGTGGTTTTTTAGTATAACAATGACCATCAGTGGGCTTTAGATGGATCAACTTTATCAGTTTATTATTTTACTTAGTGCCCCTACACGTGGCCTGTTCTGGGGTGGCCCGGCTCTGGCACTCGGGGGTTTGGTCTGGCCTCCTCGGCGGCCCCGCTCCATTCCGGACCCTCTGTGGGGTGCCTTGAGACGACATTGTTGTAAATAAGCACTATATAAAGAAATAAACTGAAACTGAAACTATCTTTGTAGTTATGCTGCTATAGGCTTAGGCTGCTGGAGGACATAATGACCACTTTCACCATCTTCACTACATTCTCACACTACTCTCCAATTTTGCATTATTTTCTGTGTTGAGGTAAAATAATCCTATCACTGATATCCTTGCGGCCTCAACCTCACCCCAGTTCGGATGTCGTGAGAAAGAAGAGATGAAGAGCAGGAAATTAAGATTAACGCAAGTTTAATTTGGTAAATAATAAGTCTAATGATTTCCAATCTGTTTTGAATACAAGAAGAATGATACAAAGAAAGAAAGATTTACCAAAGGCCTTTGGGAGAGAATCAGAGATCAGCAAAGCTAGGCTGTTTCCACCGAGTGGTCTGTCTTACAATCAGTGTTAAAGCATTTTATACCCTTAATTCAAAGCTGGCGGTTTGTTTACAAAGCCATAGGTTAATTTCCCTTTGGGATTAATAAAGTATTTTTGAATTGAATTGAATTGAACTTAATGGAGTTTTCTACATTCCCGTGTCCCCACTATAAATTAGTTACTCCTTTGGGAGTACTTAATTGCCTATATCATGACTAACAGCTGGCATTTACTGCTCACAGCTGCTGGGAACATCCTCACCTGGGATTCACCTTTCTCCAACCTGAAGCCTGCTGTGACCTCTGTGACTTCTCCCTCTCAGATTTATGCTCACACATGCAAACTTAACACATAGTATGAAACTAAATGATTTTAATTCTCAACAGCTGTTATTTCAGTTTTTAACTTTGTTCTCTCTTTTCTCTTCCTAGAAGCTACACCTGGCCTGGCTCTGTGTCTACCTGTGACACCTTTCTGGAGAGGGGCATCGTCCAAGCTTCTGCTGGCAACAACTTAATGATCACCAGATGATCCACTTGGCCCTGTCTTTCAGTGTTGAACCCTTTCTCTCTCCTAGACATGGCAATTGACTGAGCTTTTACTGTAACTAATTATATCTGTTCTTTCTTTCTAGATGAAACGACTAAAGGAGCTATATCCACTAACATTTACTTTTCCTTCCCATAGAAAGTACTCCTGGATCAGTGCTTCTTTGTTATTTTTGTGTCTCTGCTCTGTTTTCTCAAACCCCCAGTCGGTCGTGGCAGATGGCCGCTCACACTGAGCCTGGTTCTGCTGGAGGTTTCTTCCTGTTAAAAGGGAGTTTTTCCTCTCCACTGTCGCTACATGCATGCTCAGTATGAGGGAATGCTGCAAAGTCATCGCCAGTGACTGTCCACTGTCACTACATGCTCATCCAGGAGGAGTGAATGCTATAAATCTCTGACTCGATGCCACCTGCTGGGTTTCCTTATATAGAAAAACTTTTTTATACAATTTGAATAAATAACTGAATCTGACTGCACTGTTCAATGGTTAGGATTAATTGGAATGTATGAACCTGACTGTTGTGAAGTGCCTTGAGACGACATGTGTTGTGAATTGGCACTATAAAAATAAAACTGAATTCAAACTGAATGAAGTACCTCAGTAGTCTCAGTAAATAGATACCTGATGAGAAAGAAAGAAAGAAACACACAAACAAAAGATGGTTATCAATTAAGTATGCATTATTTAACATCTTCACCTGCAAATTCTGGTTATTTTTGGGTATTTGACCAGGGTTTTTATGTTACCATTTATAACTCCAACTTGTTCGTTGAACAGAAGCTTTATGGTGTCTCAAAGAAGTATTTATTATTTTATGTTTTGATGGGCCATCCATTTCTAATAGAAAAATGAATGATAATAATGAATGACAATAAAAACAACAAAGAATAGAGAAATGTGGCATCCATCCATCCATCCATCCATCCATCCATCCATCCATCCAGCAGGGTGAACAGGTCCACAAAGGAAATCTAAACATCACTCTCTCCAGCAACAGGAGGGATAGTCCCTAGTCCCCTCAGGGGGATCTGCTTTCAGTTCGACATGCCCACAGAAGGGAAGTGCCCAGAAGCCACTTCATCTGAGTGTGAGAAGGATGAGATTATTTGTGTTTGAATTCCATTGTGAGTTAAATAAGTTTGTAAGCTACACATGGCAACAAAATCTAATGTTAAAATCTAATTAAAATCTAATGTTAATCGTTTTGTTCCTACATAGTGTTATCCACACTCTTGCGTGACTAGAACAGTATTTCACAATAAAACAAAATCATGGACTGCACAGTGATGCAGTTGGCAGCACTGTTGCCTTGCAGCAAAGAAACTACGGGGGTCTTTCTGCATGGAATTTGCATGTTCTTCCTGTGTATGTGTGGGTTCTCTGCGGGTATTCCAGCTTCTTCCCACAGTCCAAAAATATGACTGTTAGGTTAATTGGTCTCTCTAAATTGCCCTTAGGAGTGAATGAGCGTGTGTGGTTGTTTGTCCTGTATGTATCTGTGTTGCCCTGCGATGGATTGGTGACCTGTCCAGGGTGTACCCTGCCTCCTGCCCATAGATTGCTGGAGATAGCCACCAGCTGCCCTGCGACCCACTATAGAACAAGCGGTATAGAAGATGAATGAATGAATGAATGAAAAAACACCTCACCCTACTTTTTTAATAAACAGTTAATATTAAGGGTACAGGAAATGTACAATGTTAACAGTGCATACATTTGGAGAATCCCCCCAAAATGTCCTGAATATCTTGGTGTTGAAAACTGCCTTTTCCCAGCAATCCTGGTTTTTCTTCTATTTGTAGTAAAATACAAACACAAAACAGAGAAATCATGAAGATGTTATTTCTAAGATGTGCAAATAAGACATAATCCAGAATGAGATGCTTTCATCTACATCTCCAAAGCAAGTCAGAATTTGCCAGTTTTACTGCTGTCAGTGTAAAGCAACTACTGTAAAACATTTTCAGAGATGCTTCACAAATATCCCAGTTCATTCTCCACCTCTTGAAATGGCTTTTTCACATCTCTCTATCAGACATAGGGCACTCTTTGTGATGAACCAAAGTGTTTGTGTCTCCGTGTTGGTCTCATCACTCATCCAAAACAACAGCAGAATAAAACTATATTTAACAAAGGGTAGATATCGTCATTTTATGACTTATTCAGCTGCTTTGGTCATCACTGTTTCATAGTAATTTGGGAAGTTATATTTGTTGTTTTTTATGTTACCTATGCACCTCAGTATTGCTGCCCCAGCATTACAGAATGTACATTATGCTCAGGTTAAAGGACACTTACCAGCCACTTCATTAGGTACATGAGTTCAATTGAGGGGGATGTAAGTGACTTTGAACGTCAGTCAGTCATTTTCTACCACTTCTTCTATAGTGGGTCACGGGGAAGCTGGTGCCTATTTCCAGCAGTCTATGGGCTGGAGCCGGGGTACACCCTGGACAGGTTGCCAGTCCATCACAGGACTTTGAATGTGGAATAGTGATTGGTTGTTGGAGTTTCAGAAACTGCTACTTGAATTTTCACCCACAACCATCGCCCAGACTCTCCCAGACAACGGCAGTTGTGTAGATGAACACCTTGTTTAGGTCAGAGAAGAATGGGCAGTAGAATGAACAAAATACACTAGTACAACCTTAGAGCAGATGAGCTACAGCAGCAGAAGACCACATCAGCTGCCAGTCCTATCAGCTAAGAACAGTAAAGCCTAGGCTACAAATCACAGGCTCACCAAAACTGAACATACTGGGAAAACGTTGGCTGCTCCAACGAGTCTCCATTTCAGCTGCAACATTCAAAGGGTAGGGTTAGATTTTGGGATGAAGAACATGAAAGCATGTTCCATCTTCCTTTGTATCAACAGTTAAATTCTGTGGTGGTGGTGGTGGTGCAGTGGTTTGGAGAATATTTGCTTGGCCCACTTTGTGTCCCTTTGAACTAATTCAGCCTCAAGTAAACACTCCAGCCTACCTGAGCACTGTTAATGAGTACAACATATGTGGTGTAGCAAGTAACAACTTCCTCTGCCTCTATGTCGTCATCACTCATGGCCACAGCTTCAAATACATCCTAAAAACACGTTAAATTAAACTGGGAACTTTATAAACACTTACACACATGCATCTGGGATGATAATAAGCATCACACACACATATAGTATAGTAAATTTTTGATTGTCCTATTTTGTTATTTGTTGAATTGGAACCATCATGATTCATTTTAAACGGTTACATTTCAAAAGCTGATTAAAAAGTTTTTTTTTTTGAGGATGTAACAAACGTAACAATAATTGCATATGCCAGAACGCAGTTAGTTGTATCAATACAGACATTTTTAAACCTTTTACTGAGCGAGCTCTGATGCATAAAAAATATTCATCTGCTTGATCTTTCATTCAAAGCACAGATAAACTGACAAGATTGAGGTGTTTATTTAAAATAGCTTAGGGAATATGAGCATTGCTTAGCCAGCAAAAGCTTTCAAGGTTCAACAGCTACAACATGCATTTCTCTCTCTTCCTTTACAAATAGCAGACATAAAAAGTACTTAGCTCTAACAATGAATTCCAAAAGATAAATTTGTTAAACATGTTTATGTGCATCGAAAGACACATGAATTGGTAGAAACTGCGTATTCTGAAAGCTCCTAATAAAACAATTATTGTTTGTCAGTATTAATGATGGACAGTTCCAATATTATGAACTCTTCTTAATGGAAGCCTTAGAAAAATAAATAATCTGTGCTGCAATGGGAACAATAAGATAAACATCAAAGCGACATATAATCGCCATGAACAATACAATTAGACCAACATGGAACTTTATTTGTTATGGAGAGTAAAAGCCAGATGGTCAGAGGACTGCAGATTATAAAGCTGGACATAATTAAGACCATTCTGGTCAGTCGTAGTTAAAGCCTTACCACCTCCATCTCAGTTTCATTTAGTGCCTCCGTCTTCAAACCATACATCATAGCAGATCTCACGGCAATGTTGTAAACCTACTTTCATTCATGCATTCTCCTTTAGTCACATCACCCCTGTCACAAGTCTCCAATAAGCCTAGCTTCTCTTGCCACCCAATCATCTGCTTTCCCTAGATTTACAAAGACATATTGCAATTTGTCGTGAATCTCACCTTCTCTCTATATCTCCATCAACACTCACACATCTACACTCACATCTACAGTGCTATTGACATGAGACCATACTGTTGCTTCCCGGTTGTCACCTCTCTCTCCCATGTCTTCATTGTATGGCTCATCAGCTTTATCCCTTTGTAGCCATCCTTGTTCTAAAAAATGTTTTCCTCATTTGTCAAGAATCTTGTCTTCTCACTCTGGATGATATTGCTAAACTGTCTAGTTAAAACATCAATTGCCTTCTGTCCTACAGATCTCCATGCATGTATCATCTGGACCTAATTGATATCCTTGACAACCTGCTTCTTTGAGGTAGCAACAATATTATACTGGACGCCCTTCCTGACGTAACCTTTCCCATTCACCTGAGCTTGGGACCAACGAAAGAAGTACGCAAGCTTGTGCCACCCACACGCCATCAGCAGGGCAATTTGAGAACTACTTCTAGTTTTATAAGTGTGGTTGGTGTCTGTGTGGGCTGCTGGTGGAGGGGATTAAACCTAAAAACATAAAATGTACCACACAGAGGTAAAGTGAATCTGACACAGAACAGCTCATTGGACTTCTACCACTTATAGTTTCTTCAGCAGCAGTCAGTCTTTATGGGGATTTTCTGACACCTATTTAATGAATGTGTAACACTCCAAATCTCCTCTGGTTTAGCAGATATCTGACCCCTTACATGTGTGAGATATTGCCAGCTTCATTTGAGACCTATGAATAAAAAAAGTGGTTGCTTGGTTGTTGGAATAATTAAATATAGATTTATCTTATATTTTCTCCTATCCTTTAACTTGACTATTTGATCTCATAACCTTTCATGATGTTTGTGTGAGTAAAGGATGTGTGAGTTTGTCTGCAGGCAAAGGTCATAAATGGTGCTGAACTAGCAGAGAAGGAAGCAGTCCAGTTGAGGAGGTCATAAAGATGAAGGCTGATTACACTCAACAAAAGGCACAACTGACCCTACAAGTTAGAGGAGACTGTGGGAAATTTGTTGTTAAAAGATAAAGCTGTTTATGACCTGT
This sequence comes from Girardinichthys multiradiatus, assembly GCF_021462225.1. NCBI lineage: Eukaryota > Metazoa > Chordata > Actinopteri > Cyprinodontiformes > Goodeidae > Girardinichthys > Girardinichthys multiradiatus. The sequence continues at coordinate 43,329,577 of NC_061804.1, read as the reverse complement.
TTACGATGCAGTTGTTGTTTTCTCCCATCCTTTAGAGAACAATGTTTTTGTAAACTAGGGACCCCCGAAAGACAATAAAAAGATAGGCGTCAGAGCGGTGCGAGATCTCTAACTGAGCATATCTTGACCGTTTCTCCTCGCAAAGCGAGTAAAATACCTAATACTTTGTCTCTCTTTTCTTTTTGTGTTGTTATAATATTGTTAGGTGGTTTAAACCTGACATTAATTTGGTCCTTCGAGAGCCGGATTCCAACTACGCCTGATGATTCCAGCGGGTCGGTAGACTCCAGGAAAAGACCGTGCGCACGGCTGTTTTCATCAGGAAGACACACAGACCCTTTGAGGGACTGGATTTCGACCCGCCCGCTGGGATCTGACGGCTGACGGAACTCTGAGAGAGAGAGGAGAGGACAAAGTGGTGAGTTGAATCTGGATTTAAAACAAAAGTGTGACGAATGACTGGGGGTCATTGCGTGAAATAAGAAACAAACCCTGTAAACCTAGGCACTAACAGGTAACAGCAGTGCGCCGGAGTCCTGCTTAAAGTATTGGGGAAAATACTGAAAATTCCGAGGTTAACAGCAGTGCGCCGGAGTTCTGCTTGAAGTATTAGTGAAAATACTGAAAATTCCGAGGTTAACAGCAGTGTGCCGGAGTTCTGCTTAAAGTATTACTGAAAATACTGAAAATTCCGAGGTTAACAGCAGTGCGCCGGAGTTCTGCTTAAAGTATTAGTGAAAATACAGAAAATTCCGTGATCCAGAACGGCGGAGTCCTTTGAGTGTTAAGAAATATTTTTTTTAAAACAACAGAAAATACTAAGAAAAATCCGCGCTTAAATGTGTGCATGTGAGAAATAAATGGAGGATTTAAACCACTAGGTTTTGCCTCATACCAAAGCGGTGGGATTGTAAGTGACTAACTTTTGTGGATGCAAAGGCAAGAATTCTCCACTCGGAAGAGTTGAAGTGAGAATTACCACAAAAGGAGATTTTTCTGTCACCCTACTGAGCAGAATAATCCAGTATTTAGAATACCCTAGGTATTTATATGCTGGACCACATTTAAATAAAAGAAATGGGAAAAGGGTGATTTAAATACACTAAAATGAATAATAATGTAAAGATTGGAAATTTATGGAAGCACAGGATCAAATTTAAATATTAAAATTTAAATATTTAGATAAATGGATAACCACATATCATTATGATGGTCGTTTAAACTCTAACAAATTAGGTGATCTATAGGATGCAATAATTAAAAGTACATTAAAAGTAAACGTGATTTAAGAAAAATGGACAAAGAAGGTTATGAGGATGTAGATTATTGCTTAAAAGTACCGTATTTTCCGCACTATAAGGCGCACCGGATTATAAGGCGCACCTTCAATGAATGGCCTATTTTAGAACTTTTTTCATATATGGGGCGCACCGGATTATAAGGCGCATAGAATAGAAGCTACTGCAGTCAAACGTTTGACTGGGGTTGCGTTATGCATCCACTAGATGGAGCTGTGCTAAAGAAAACAGTCAGATAAGTCAGTCAGTTAAACTTTATTAATACACTACAAACCAGCGTTCTGATAACTCCATTCACTCTCATGGTAAGGTCTCCTCTAGATAGAATTCTATTGAATAGAGCCAACCGCTTGTTAGGAATGCATTGGAGTCTATGAAGTTGAAGTTGAAATCAAACGTTAGTTAAAACGTGAAAGGGAACTTTTCCCTGATTCAGTAAACACGTAAAAGAAACAGTTTGATGCACTAAATCAAACGTTAGTACTGTTAACCTTTCCTGTTTCTGTCCCCTGACCGTAGTCTGATGACACAGGGGAGACGCTTTCTCCAGGGCTGAAGTTACTAGTTTCCTCGGGGTTAACTCCCTCACTCATACGTTGCTGAGTTGAGCATGAAGAAACAGCATCAAAACACTGAGTTGTTGACGAGATTCGGGGTTCTTTTTAATTACTTTGCAGCACGTAACACACACACAATAATACCGACGTCACTCCTTCACTCATGATTCTCAGCTACGGCAGCACACAGCGCCACCTCTGTCCGGAGGAGTAATGTCAACATCTTCCATACACACACATGAAACATACACCCCACACACTGAGCTTCTAATCACATATACAGGTCCTTCTCAAAATATTAGCATATTGTGATAAAGTTCATTATTTTCCATAATGTCATGATGAAAATTTAGCATTCATATATTTTAGATTCATTGCACACTAACTGAAATATTTCAGGTCTTTTATTGTCTTAATACGGATGATTTTGGCACACAGCTCATGAAAACCCAAAATTCCTATCTCACAAAATTAGCATATCATTAAAAGGGTCTCTAAACGAGCTATGAACCTAATCATCTGAATCAACGAGTTAACTCTAAAGACCTGCAAAAGATTCCTGAGGCCTTTAAAACTCCCAGCCTGGTTCATCACTCAAAACCCCAATCATGGGTAAGACTGCCGACCTGACTGCTGTCCAGAAGGCCACTATTGACACCCTCAGGCAAGAGGGTAAGACACAGAAATAAATTTCTGAACGAATAGGCTGTTCTCAGAGTGCTGTATCAAGGCACCTCAGTGGGAAGTCTGTGGGAAGGAAAAAGTGTGGAAAATAATGAACTTTATCACAATATGCTAATATTTTGAGAAGGACCTGTAGTTCAGGTAATTCCTGCAACAGTACATTCAAACGTTATACACACACAAGTGGTGTTGGACTAGGAGTACGCACAGTACAGGTGTTTACCGCTATTACTTCGGCGACACCCCTGACTACGGTAGCCGTAATGCTGCAAGCGGTGCGGCTTTGTAGTTTACCAGTCGTACTGAAACATTTTGACAGAGTGCCGTGTACAACCAGTATGGATCAACCAATTAACCAATTGATCCATATATAAGGCGCTCCGGATTACAAGGCGCACTGTCATTTTTTGAAAAAATTTAAGGTTTTTAAGTGCGCCTTATAGTGCAGAAAATACGGTAACTAAAAAGAGAGAGATGTGATGCAGGAGACAAGAATGGACGTTTTTGTGGAAAGCAGAAAAGGTCAGAGGGCTAAGAAGTAATTTTTGATGGACTTGCAAAGTGGAATAGCAGGACAGAAGAAGGGGAGTAAAAAGAGTAGGTGGAAAGTTTTTGTTTTGAACCAAAGATCTGATGAGGTTTGACAGGATTGGATGGGCTAAAACCCCACCATGGCTGTACCTCATGTATGTTTTATTTGTGTTTTTTTTTTTTATTATTATTGTTTTGAGACGCTGAAGGCTGTTGATACAGCGTGTCACGGAGGATCATGGCATGACATGTTTTTTTTTTTTTTCTGTGTAACCTTAGAAAATATTTTACTCTTTTTAATAGCCAGAGTGAAACAAAAACAGGAATAACCTTTTGAAGAATATAAGATTAGACTGACAAAAGTGTTTAAAATACATAGTGGTCTACAAGAAGATGAGCAAGGAGCTTATTGACAGCAGCTAAAAAATGCACTACATGCTGGTTCCAGGGATGCAATTAATACCTGGGTAAGGAGACATTTTATAGGGTTCCCCACAGCAAATCTAGAAGACTATGTTAATCATGCCCTCCATGCAGAAAAAGTTATGAATAATAATAATAATAAAAAAAGGAAATAAATAAATAATTAAATAGGCAACACCTTTTTTCAGCAAGAAGAAGAAGAAGAGCAGATTTATTATTAAAACAACAGAGGAAGGGAAACATTTAGAGGCAGAGGACAAAAAACCGCAGGGGTCAGAGAGTAGTGAGCAGAGGAGATTACAGACAAATAACATCAGGGTGTTGATGTTAAAAAAGGAGTAGGACCACCTTATTACCACTATTAACTGGATGTTCTGAATAAGCCACCCCTAGACGTAGGGACAGCTTTACTAACAGAAGGAAGAAATTTCATTACTCAACTACAAGATCAGATGACACAAGATGACCTACATATTACCATGTGGTATAAAAATACTCCTGGACAGGATAAAATTTATGAAGAAGCATTAACTAGAGTAACCCATATAAAAGTCATGGTAACTTATGTTTATACAGAAAGGAAGAGTACGTCAGTTGCTGAAGTAGTGTTAGAGGAAGACACTAGGAAGCTCTGCAACATGTGGTCACCTCCACACACATCTTTATTCAAGGATAAAGAACTCAAGTAGCATGATATGGGGAGAATAGTGCAGAGGGGAAAAGATGTCACAGACTGGTTTGTAACAATAATGAATACAGAACCTAGTGCATCCACAGGATTAATTAGAAAATTATTATTTTGGACAGTGACAGTGCAGGAAGGGATACATTTGCATACAAAGCAATAATGAGAAATATTCCTTACTGAACAGAAGGAACAGTTTTTTTAAGTCCCTGATAAATTATGGTCAACAGACCTTACTGATGTGGGTTTAGTAAAGGAGTATTACCTGTTCAAATTAGAGCAAAAACAGAATACAGGCCCAGAGTAAAACAATACCCTTTGAAATATGATGCTCGTGAAGGAATAAAACCAGTAATAAAGGATTTAATAACTGCAGGGGTGATAATAAAATGTGAGGATTCACCATGTAACACCCCCATTTTTCCAGTTAAAAAAACAAGCTCCATCAAGAGGAAAGATAGGCAGTTCTGGTTTGCATTTACCTTTGAGGGACAAAGATATACTTATACCAGACTACCTCAAGCCTACTGTGAAAGTCCAACTATATACTTTCAGGAAATGAGTGCAAGTATGGCCACGTTTGACCCTCCAGGAGGTAGTCATGGTTGATTATATGTTGATGATGTGCCATTAGCATCTCCTGATGAGGAGATTTGTAAAAATGATACAATAGCATTATTAAAACATTTAGCAGAAGAGGGACACAAAGTCAGTAAAAAGAAACTTCAGTTGTGTAAAAATGAGGTTAAATACTTAGGTCACAATCTTAGCGCAGGGGGACGCACAATTGTAGAAGAAAGAAAGACTGCAAAATTACAAGTTCCAAAACCAGTAACAAAAAAGCAAATTATGTCCTTCCTTGGACTAACTAATTATTGTAGAAACTGGGTGCCAAATTATGCAGAAATAGGAACTCCATTAAACAAACTAATGTATGAGGAATAGCTGAAAATAACGCCTAATTTGAAATGGAGTGTAGAAGCTGAAGATGCATTTACCAACATAAAACAAGTTCTAGTTTCCAGTACTGCTTTAGCATTACCAGATTATAGTAAACCGTTTGTTCAGATGGTAGATTGCAAGGGACATTTTATGACTTCAGTTCTGGTTCAACAACATGGAGATAAAATGAAAATAATAGCCTATTTCTTTTCAAAACTAGATAGTGTTGCATGTGTGTAACCATATTGTGTGAGAGCTGTAATTCCAGCCTAAAATGACAGTTGCAGTGCTGCAATAGTGTTGTTTCACCTTTTAACCTTAAGAGTTTCCCATGCAGTTTCAGCATTAATACTGCAGAATTAGGAAGAAAAAGAAGAAAAAAAATTAGAAGTTATTTGCAGGATCACGAAATAGTTTATGTGAATGATTTCTCTAAAAAGATGAGAGGGAGAAGACACAAACAGGATATGCATTGGTGACAATGGATATAGTGTTAGAAAAGATGCAACAACAAAGCTCACTACAGGAGATAGCAATGTGGAAAAAACATGGAGCTGCATTAAAAGATGAAAACTATATTTGACCAGATAATAAACCTGTCCTACCAAAGAACCTATAAATGGAAGCAATATTTGAGCCATCGTGTTTCATAATGTCTCAACAGGGGGGAATAGTAGGACAGATATATTAATATTATATAACATATTGATTAAATTCTAAAAATTCTTATTAAAAAACATTTTTGTAAAACATGTTTAGCATGTGTAAAACATTATCCACAAGGGAATTTAAGACAATGAAGGGGACAATTTTCAAAACTAAGATACCCTTTTCAAACAATTCATATGGATTTTATTGAGTTAAACCACAGTGAAGTGAAAAAAGTTCTGTTTAGTCATTATAGATGCATTTTCTAAACGGATAGAACTATTTCCAACTAAACATTACAAGCACCTCAGGGTTAACACCCTATGAAATGTTATGTGGAAGACCATACAGATTACCACAGTTCAAAAATAAGTGGGAGTTAGATGAAGAAGCTAACCTAGTTGATTATATGAGGAGTATGTTAGAAACCAACAGAAATAAATTTAAACTAATGAGAAATGTTCTATTTCCCAGCAGGAAAACTAACTAGTGAAACCAGGAGACTGGGTGTTAATAAGGAGTGTAAAGAAGAAGTATTGGTATTCACCTAAGTGGGAGGATCCATATTAGGTATTATTAACCACTGCAAGGGCAGTGAAATAGCTGAGAGATCAACCTGGATTCACCTTACACATTGTAAAAAGATCATTTCGGTTGAAAGCTCCGTCAGGGGAAGTGATTTATAGACTGATAATAGGGTGGACCCAGACATTTAGAGTCTGGAGAGATCCGAAAGTCAGTGAAGACAATTAAGACACTGGAACCATCTAGATGAGTGAAAATTTCAACCAAAATGACTTTTAGATGGATGAACAATGCTTTTCATTGCTGGGTGGTTATATATATTTTTTCTTATATTGATTTTTATTTTTCTGGTATTTCTGGGAACCAGTCAAGATGAATTAGAATGTAACAACATCTGTTATGAGTTATATGAAACAGCACCTGCTAAATCAAGCAAGGCAAGATAACCTAAGTATGTGCACTAAACAAACTTCTTATACTTATGGCATTCAAGTGTGCGTGAAATCTAAAACCATAGCTGTGGTGCTGATCCCACTCATTAGCTTGACTAAATGAGGAAGGAAAGGGCAGGATTATAGAAGTTATAAATGGTACTTAACTAATGACAGAAGAGACACCTCATGGTCCATGATGGTAGCTGATGAAGGAAATAATTGGACACCAGAGTGTTGCACCACTGCTTATGCTAGTTATTAAAATAAGTTGTTTAAGTTCCATAAAGCTGATAATGCAATCCAGGTAACAAAGCGAAGAGAGTGAAAATTATGTTAGGAAAGTTAACCACAGATGACTAAGTTCCAGGTTATTACAGGAGTATCAGGAACAAATAATAACTGGTTATTGATGGTAGAACAAGAGGCTAACATGACTAAAAGAGATTGTGTTGTGTGTATGGGTCCCAGGGGTTTATTACAAATAATTCCAGCTGTGATACCACAACTCTGTGTGATGGAAGTAATGAATCAAACTAATCCTAATGAAACGTGTCAGCATAAGGATTTTGTTTTTCCTGTAACCACAGCAGATAAGGATAAATCAGTTTTCCATAAGCGAGTCACCACTAGAAACTATACATGTATAAATATGACAGAGAGAGGTAATAAATTGGGAAATCTCATTGCAGTATGGTGTATTACAATTGTAAAAGTAAATAAGTGTTTTAAACCAGTCTCTAGAGGAGATATTTGGTGGTGGTTGTTTGATTGATCACTTTCAAAAGTAACAGGACTCTGTGCTTAATTACTTTATGGTTATATCCTATGTTAGTAGATGAAGTAACAGATGGACTATTTAGTGTTAAATCCACATGATTGGTGTGATAGGAAGTGCAGAGCAGTAGCTTGGCAGACTGAGGGAGACTCTACATACATAGATGCTATAGATGAAGATAAATTAACTGATCAAGTAGCTGCAGGGTTTGACTCAAGTATCTGTTGGTGGTGTACGTTGAACAGAAACGTAGACAGGATCAATTATATCCATTACAATGTACAAAAACTAGGAAATTGGACACAAAGCGGGTTTGAACTGTCCATGACCAATTGGCTTCAACTTCCATGATGGCATTCCAGAATAGAATTGCTTTGGACATGTTGTTAGCAGAAAGAGGAGAAGTTTGTGCCATTTCTGGAGAAAAATGTTGCACATTCACACCTAACAACACTGCTGCTGGCTGATGGCAGCCAAATGAAAGCCATAGAAGGTTTGAGATCTCTAAATGGCTAAATGAAAGAGCATTATGGAGTAGACGCCTCGATGTGGGACTCCTGGCTGGATATGTTTGGGAAGTATAAGATTTTAGTATCATGAGTAATAATTTCCTTTGCAGTGTTTGCTGCAATTTTGACATTGTGTGGATATTGTTGAATGCCCTGCTTTTGTACTCTGTTAACTGTCTTATCACCACAGCTATTTCTCCTATGGAAAACAGAGTTACACAACTCTATCCGTTATTTAAACATCAGGATGATGAAGATGACGAGGATGGGACTGACCACTTTTCTGACCTGTATGCAGATCCATTTCTATATGATTCTGTGATTTAAAGTCAGTAAGTACCTCTGAGTATAATTGTCTTTGTACTCATGAAAATAATCTTACAGTTAAAAAATCTGACAGAAGTGGCTGTTAAGTGATATGAGAATATGAGCAGATATAAGATATACAGGGGGGAAATGTTGGAATAATTAAATATAGATTTATCTTATATTTTCTCCTATTCTTTAACTTGACTATTTGATCTCATAACCTTTCATGATGTTTGTGTGAGTAAAGGATGTGTGAGTTTGTCTGCAGGCAAAGGTCATAAATGGTGCTGAACTAGCAGAGAAGGAAGCAGTCCAGTTGAGGAGGTCATAAAGATGAAGGCTGATTACACTCAACAAAAGGCACAACTGACCCTACAAGTTGGAGGAGACTGTGGGAAATTTGTTGTTAAAAGATAAAGCTGTTTATGACCTGTTTACGATGCAGTTGTTGTTTTCCCCCATCCTTTAGAGAACAATGTTTTTGTAAACTAGGGACCCCCGAAAGACAATAAAAAGAGGAAGCGGTCCGATAGGCTTCAGAGCGGTGCGAGATCTGTAACTGAGCATATCTTGACCGTTTCTCCTCGCAAAGCGGGTAAAATACCTAATACTTTGTCTCTCTTTTCTTTTTGTGTTGTTATAATATTGTTAGGTGGTTTAAACCTGACACTGGTCTTTGCAGGTCTAAGATAGAACTGCTTTGTGTAAGAGGCTAGAGCTTTTTCCATTTGTGTCACCATCAGAGTCCCTACAAATAAAAACTCACCCAGGTTTTTAATCTGCACTTTAGGCAACACTGAACTGTGTGGGGGCATTTGGGTCTCATTGCACATAAACAGGAAGTCTAATGTGCACCATGTTTAGAATGTCATGTTTAGAAACCATGATCAGTTTCACTTCAACATTCATGGTAATTCAAACATAAAAAAAGTTTCAACCTGAAGCTGCAACAAAAGATATAATTATATGTATTTGTGTCATGCCAATTCTGGTGTGCTGCCAGGTCTTGCATTAAAGATTATTCATAACCTTTTACAAGAGAAAATGCTAATTTGTTAGTATTGGATCACGGATTGGGCTCTGATGAGGAAGTGCAGAAAGGGGAGCAAAACTCAGCCTGTTGTGTTTCTCTCCTTGATGAAGCCACTATAGGAACTACTACTGCCTTTAACGTTTTACTTTTCTTTGACATAGAAAGTACTCCTGGATCAGTGCTTCTGTGTTTTTTGTGTCTCTGCTCTGTTCTCTCAAACCCCCAGTCGGTCGTGGCAGATGGCCGTTCACAATGAGCCAGTTTCTGCTGGAGGTTCCTTCCTGTTAAATGGGGAGATTTCCTTTCCACTGTTGCTACATGCATTCTCAGAATTAGGGATTGCTACAAAGTCAACAACACAATGCAATCGACTGTCCACTGTTACTACATGCTTATCCAGGAGGAGTCAATGCAAGTCACTGACTCGATGCGTTCTGCTAAGTTATAGAACACAACAGTTAAGAATAGAACAGTGCTGCTCAGTTGACTCTATCATACAAACATCAGCATAGGCAAAAGTTATTGTAATGTGCTAACTTCACAGTAAAAAGCTTTAAGCAAAAACACAGAGTGATTTATATTCAGGTGGATGTAAGCAATTCCCCAACTTGCTCTGCGTTTACGAAACCCATAATTTAGCACACAGCTAATTTATAATCTGCTAGGGTCATTTGTTATTTAAGTACAGCTGCCCACGCTGCACCTCTCCACCAAGCACTTTTCTCTGTAGTGAGTCGATTAACCTCTACTGGTGAAAGCAGAAGTGGTTGAGATTTTGCCAAGGTTATGGTGCTACCCTTTGCTGCTCACCCTTAAATCCCTGGAGGTCATAACTGCCCTCTCAATGATCATTTCAGGCCCTGATCTTTATGGAAAATTCCAATAAGCAAATAACTTGTTAAAATAAAACTCTAAAGGTTTATAGAGGGAATAACATGATAGTATCATACAAGTACTGCTCAGCTTAATGTAAAGTTTGTACAGGACAGAAAATGTTATTTTTAAAAAGTTCCCAAATTTCATTCACTATGTTTGACATAGCTGAAGTCCTATCAGGACAATCATCTGACTCAAACATATTAACCATGCTAATTTAAGTTACTGTGATTACAGCTTTCAAGATAATGAAGGTCACAGCTTGTGTGAAACACAGCATGTTATGTGACTAGAGAGGAGTTCATTTAACTTAAACGATGGATGAAAGTCTCCCACTTAACCCCAGCCCAAAAGACTGAAAACTTTGTAAACACCATACAGGTCCTTCTCAAAATATTAGCATATTGTGATAAAGTTAATTATTTTCCATAATGTCATGATGAAAATTTAACATTCATATATTTTAGATTCATTGCACTCTAACTGAAATATTTCAGGTCTTTTATTGTCTTAATATGGATGATTTTGGCATACAGCTCATGAAAACCCAAAATTCCTATCTCACAAAATTAGCATATCATTAAAAGGGTCTCTAAACGAGCTATGAACCTAATCATCTGAATCAACGAGTTAACTCTAAACACCTGCAAAAGATTCCTGAGGCCTTTAAAACTCCCAGCCTGGTTCATCACTCAAAACCCCAATCATGGGTAAGACTGCCGACCTGACTGCTGTCCAGAAGGCCACTATTGACACCCTCAAGCAAGAGGGTAAGACACAGAAAGAAATTTCTGAACGAATAGGCTGTTCCCAGAGTGCTGTATCAAGGCACCTCAGTGGGACGTCTGTGGGAAGGAAAAAGTGTGGCAGAAAACGCTGCACAACGAGAAGAGGTGACCGGACACTGAGGAAGATTGTGGAGAAGGGCCGATTCCAGACCTTGGGGGACCTGCGGAAGCAGTGGACTGAGTCTGGAGTAGAAACATCCAGAGCCACCGTGCACAGGCGTGTGCAGGAAATGGGCTACAGGTGCCACATTCCCCAGGTCAAGCCACTTTTGAACCAGAAACAGCGGCAGAAGCGTCTGACCTGGGCTACAGAGAAGCAGCACAGGACTGTTGCTCAGTGGTCCAAAGTACTTTTTCAGATGAAAGCAAATTCTGCATGTCATTAGGAAATCAAGGTGCCAGAGTCTGGAGGAAGACTAGGGAGAAGGAAATGCCAAAATGCCAGAAGTCCAGTGTCAAGTACCCACAGTCAGTGATGGTCTGGGGTGCCATGTCAGCTGCTGGTGATGGTCCACTGTGTTTTATCAAGGGCAGGGTCAATGCAGCTAGCTATCAGGAGATTTTGGAGCACTTCATGCTTCCATCTGCTGAAAAGCTTTATGGAGATGAAGATTTCATTTTTCAGCACGACCTGGCACCTGCTCACAGTGCCAAAACCACTGGTAAATGGTTTACTGACCATGGTATCACTGTGCTCAATTGGCCTGCCAACTCTCCTGACCTGAACCCCATAGAGAATCTGTGGGATATTGTGAAGAGAACGTTGAGAGACTCAAGACCCAACACTCTGGATGAGCTAAAGGCTGTTATCGAAGCATCCTGGGCCTCCATAAGACCTCAGCAGTGCCACAGGCTGATTGCCTCCATGCCACGCCGCATTGAAGCAGTCATTTCTGCAAAAGGATTCCCGACCAAGTATTGAGTGCATAACTGTACATGATTATTTGAAGGTTGACGTTTTTTGTATTAAAAACACTTTTCTTTTATTGGTCGGATGAAATATGCTAATTTTGTGAGATAGGAATTTTGGGTTTTCATGAGCTGTATGCCACAATCATCTGTATTAAGACAATAAAAGACCTGAAATATTTCAGTTAGTGTGCAATGAATCTAAAATATATGAATGTTAAATTTTTAAAATGACATTATGGAAAATAATGAACTTTATCATAATATGCTAATATTTTGAGAAGGACCTGTACTTAAAAAGTCACAGCTGATCAGCTAGAAACCCCATCTGCTTGCCTGACTTGCTTTTCTTATCAGATTTATTTAGAATTTCTTAAAAATCCAAACAAACTATTGCTTTTCAAATAAAATAACGTGAACAGGTGAAATTAATGTGATTTGGATTTTTTTAACCAGCTTGTTTCTACACACAGCACAGTATATTTGGACATAGCATTTAGTTGGATTTATAGCTAGAACAGGACTTGAAATAAGTCCAAGTATATATTCATTTGGCTTAGATTTTGATTCATGTTGTAGCAATGGATTTTATTACCATGAGGCCGGACTGAGACTCGGTGCCATGTGGTCACAGTTTTTCCACTGTTTATTTTACTCTGCAGGGCTGCAGTGGCCAGAAATTGTTTAGTGTGCGAATTAATCTATTAAATTGAAGTGGATTAAAGTGAAAAAAGTTAAATATTAACATTGGCTATGGTCTTATTTTCCACAGTTGTCTAAATGTACCAATGTAGATGTATAATTATCTTCATCACATGCTAAATCCATGTTAACCTGTATTCACAATTTCCTTATTGTCAGGAATGAATGCAAACAAAGGAGGCAGAGGTAGAGGGGGAGCAGGGGAGGCACTGGGGGCATATATCCATGCATGCATATATATATATATATATATATATATATATATATATATATATATATATATATATATATATATATACACACTGCTCAAAAAAATAAAGGGAACACTTAAACAACACAATATAACTCCAAGTAAATCAAACTTGTGTGAAATCAAACTGTCCACTTAGGAAGCAACACTGATTGGCAATCAATTTCACAGCTGTTGTGCAAATGGAATAGACAACAGGGGGAAATCTTTGCCGATTAGCAAGACAGACTCAATAAAGGACTGGTTCTGCAGGTGGGGACCACTGACCACCTCTCAGTACCTATGCTTTCTGGCTGATGTTTTGGTCAAGTTTGAATGTTGGTGGTGCTTTCACACTCGTGGTAGCATGAGACGGACTCTACAACCCACACAAGTGGCTCAGGTAGTGCAGCTCATCCAGGAGGGCACAAGTTTTTCAGGGAAATGATCATTTCTGATAGAGTTACCACTGGGGCCCAAATTGTATTACAGACAAGAGATTTGAAGGTCCTGATTTGAAGGAGATAGATTAGGTGGTGGTCGGTCTCTGCGGCTTTTGGAAGATGTTGGTTTAGTAGCAGGGCCTCGGCCACGGGGGGTTGAATAGAGAAGATGTCAGAGTAATTTGGGTCCCAATCTTAAATACGTCTTTCATGTTGTCAGTGAAATCCAAAAAAGCAAGACTTGGGCTCAGTGGAGAGACGGTAGAGTTCTGGGCGGTCTGGGTTGGGGTCACGGGTGATGGGGGTTAAACAGCGGGGTTGGTCTGGGTCAGGGTTTGGGGGGAGGGGAGGTTTAACAGGGGGGTCCACTTCTCCTGTGGAATTCAGTGGGGAGACCTTTTGTGATGATCATTCTTTCTCAGCCAATTGCTCTGTCTGTGCTGGAGCTGCTGGTGGCAGCATTATCATTGTTGTTGATACTCCATGTTCCCTGCTGAGCGTTGAGGCTGCTGGTGGATTATTTCCTGAATAGAAGAGATTAGATGTGAGACGTCTGGCTTCCGGCTTATTAAAGGAGAAACCATCTTGCTTGAAGAGTTGTCTTTTTTCCAAGAAAATATTAGAGTTGTCAATGAAGTTCACAGATGTAGTAGCACAAGCTTTTTTCAACCATTTATTAATCATCAGAAGTCTCGAAAAAATCTCATCTCCACAGAAAATTGGTGCAAAGGGTCCGTTGAGAAACACATTGATATTGAGACCTCCAACTTTATTCAGCAGACGAATGAAATCCTCCTTCAATACTTCAGATTTTTTCTTAGCAATGTCATCCATGGCTACACAGTGTATGATAAGGTTTTCAAGGGTTGGACGCTCTTCTGTGATTGCCAGAATATTCTCTGAGATATCCGACACCACACTACTAGTACCAATCATAACTTCTGTGTTTTTCTTGTTGCAGACGTTTTTGATCCCATTCATAGCTGTGTTGCCCACTATTAGGGTCCTTGGCTCGGTGGGGTGCTCTTTCTCGGGCAGTTTAGGAGAAGACTGTTTAGAATGAAGATTGTTCTCATGCCTTTTATTTTTCTCAGAAGATCGATCAAATTCCTGGTTTTCGTTTTGTAGTGCGCAAATCTGTTTTGGAGGGGAATTCCATTATTTCCAGCTGTCTCACTCCTATCAGTTGTTGTGACAGCAGCTCGCTGTCGAAGTCTCCTTTTCCCAGGGGAAATGGGGGCATTTCTCTGTAATTCTGGCCATTCTGATTTATTTAATTGCAGAGATCTTCCAGTGAGTCACCTTCCTTGATTTTTTGGCTTTGCGCCTAAAGGGGTGGGCGGTGAGTTTATTCTCTGTGTTCTGTTGGCTGCCTTTCACTGGGGTCACAAGAAGAGTTCAATTATCGCTGTACCCCATATTTACCTCAATATTCACTGCTAGTTGATGGAGTTTCATCTCCAAAATAGTTAATTTCTGTTCAAGTTTGTTGAAGTCCTGTGTGAGGAAGAAAGGCATCTTGTGCTGATTATCTGACATTGACTTTTCCTTCTTTTGGGTTCGAATCTTTCAGAAAAAATAAAAATAATTATAATCCTTGGGAGTCACAGGTATGAAGAAATTTTAGTCCAACTTTTCCATAATGTTGGCAAAGAGATAAAAAAGTTAAGAGTAAAAGAATGCAAGCAAGCAGGGAGCAGGGAAGAAAAGAGTGTGAGCAGGCTGAGAGATGGAAGTAGTTTTAATGAACTGATAAATACAGTAAGATTGTTATTCACATTGGCGGTAATGACACCCGGTTACGTCAATCGGAGGTCACCAAAGTTAGTGTTTCTTCAGTGTATAAGTTTGCCAAAACAATATCGGACTCCGTAATTTTCTCTGGTCCCCTCCCTGATCTGACCAGTGACGACATGTTTAGCTGCATGTTGTCATTGTCATTGTATAGGTGGTGTCTTGGACACGATGTGGGCTACATTAATAATTGCCGAATATTTTGGGGAAAACCTGGTCGGATCCGGAGAGGTGGCATCCATCCCAGTTTCTAGGAATCTGGCCAAATTTATTAGTTCTCCAAAACTCAGAAAAGGAAGCAGGGTCGTAGTTTAATACTCCTCTCTGCAGCTTCTGTACTGCTACCCACCCATTACCCTATTAAGACAGTGTCTTGCCCACAATCAAAATTGAATAGATAAAAAAATTATCTAAAAGGTGGAAACCATAAAAAACCTCATAAAAATAAATAAAACTCAGACAGAAAAGAAAAATAAAACCGTTAAATGTCGCTTATTGAACATAAGATCTCCCCTCAAAGACTTTGCTAGTTAATGACTTGATTTGTGACACTTATAGATTTATTGTCTCCTCAAAATACTGGATGAAGAGGAGGAGTAGCAACCATCTTTCAGTCCGATTTATTGATTAGTCCCAGACTGTTAGGATGTGAGATTTTGGACGTTGTTTGTGGTTTGGTGTTTTTGTTTTACTAGATGCTCTTGTTTGAAGTTTTTGTATTCTTGTTCATCACTTTGTGTTCTGACAATTCTGGTTTCCTTTTGCCTCCCTGTCTGTTCTCCTCTCATCATTAGTTTTCCTCTTTTAATTGTTAATTACTCAGTTTCTGTTCCCTTTACATTCATTGTTCCTCTTAGCTCTGTTTCTTCTGTTTATCTTATTCTCCAATTCCTCCTTTAACAGGTTAGCTTTAGTTACTGTTTACTTTTATTCTAGTCATCTTTTCTCCTGTTCTGCTTGGGTCTGTGTTTCTCCTTATTGGTTTATCTGTTTCACCTGCTCCCTCTGCCTCCCAGCCTCCTTGTGTCACCTGTTCCCTGTTCCTCTGATTACCTGCCCTATTGTTTCTTGTCCACCTTTGTCTGTATTTAAGTTTGCCTTCATCCTTTGTTCCACGCGGTGTCGTTATGTCTCTTTGGATTTTGTTCTTGCTGCGGATCCTGTTAAGTTCTGTTTTGAAGATGCCTTGTAATCAGGATTATCCTGTCATCCAGAACCTCGCCTGCATGTAAGTGGACTCACTTTAAATTAAAGGAGTTTTCGACCACCTCTCTGCTTTTCTCCGTGCTTGTCTGCCTTTGGGTCCACCCCAAAAATAGAGTTATGACAGTACGACACCGCCACAAGGACCAGGCAGATGGAGAAGAGCAGATCACTCTGTGGGAATATTTCCGGCGAGCCGCAGAGAGGTCCGCTTGCCAGGAGAGACAAGCTTCGGAGCAGCTGTCGCCATTCTGGGGTACCAGACTGGCGGTGCCGCTCCCCGGGACCGGTCCGTTACGCTGCGGGTCAGCGCCTGCCTCCTCCGCCAGCCGCAGGCAGCAACGGAGGCGTAGAACCCCAGACTCCGTGGCGGGTCGAGGGGACGCCTCAGCACCTTGCTTTACTGGGGGTCCTCATGATGCCGCAACACCAGGTTCTGGATCCCGTTCGCCCCCGCTGTCTGGCTTCGCACCGGAGGAGCGCACAGCGACGCCATCCACGTCAGCAGCAGCGCCTGAGCTCGTCATGCCCTCGACAGCCTCGTCTCAGCTCAATTCTGCAGCAGCTCCAGCTGTACTTCGCACGCCCACCGAAGTAGCTGAGCAAAGATTTACTCCAGTTTGTTTTTCGCCTTATTCCCTGGAGTTCATGAGGCGGGTGCTCAGAAGAGGCAAGGTCCTTACAGATTTAATCATCCGTCTGTTAGCTTCTGGTGATTCGCCTGAATACACACTGGAGGTCCTGGACCAGCTAATAGACTGGGAGACTAAGTGGGGACAATACTCCCCGAGTTCATTAACGATGGAGATCCTGGAGTTGGAGTGGCAGAGAATTATTAAAGGGGCGGATTCTACAGAGCCTCAGCCGGCCGCCGCCGCCGGGTCTACAGAGCCTCAGCCGGCCGCCGCGTCTACAGAGCCTCAGCCAGCCGCCGCGTCTACAGAACCTCAGCCGGCCACCGCCGCCACGTCTACAGAACCTCGCCTGATCCGGGAGGAGCCCGTGAGTGGGCTGCCTCCACTTCCTCGCCTGATCCGGGAGGAGCCCGTGAGTGGGCTGCCTCCACTTCCTCGCCTGATCCGGGAGGAGCCCGTGAGTGGGCTGCCTCCACTTCCTCGCCTGATCCGGGAGGAGCCCGTGGGCGGGCTGCCTCCACAACCAGGTCCGGAACACCTTATGGTTTTTCTTTGGGGGGTGCTCCTGGCTTTACAGCCTGACACACAGCCTGACACACAGCCAGACACACAGCCAGACACACAGCCAGACACAAAGCCAGGCACAGTTCCTGGAAGGTCATCCACCCTGCTTGGCCGACCTCCAGATCTCCTGCCTGGGTCCAAGTCTCCGCCATGGTTCTGGCCACATCACAGACCACAGAGGACCTCGCTTCGAGGGTTCGCCTGGTCTCGCCGGCGGCCTCCGGATTGCCTGCATCTCTGTCGCCGCCAGTTTCCTAGACGCCTGCTGCCCTGTCTTTGGCTATTCCATGGCAGGCCTCCTGATTGTCTGCTGCCCTGTTTACTTTTATTCTAGTCATCTTTTCTCCTGTTCCGCTTGGGTCTGTGTTTCTCCTTATTAGTTTATCTGTTTCACCTGCTCCCTCTGCCTCCCAGCCTCCTTGTGTCACATGTTCCCTGTTCCTCCGATTACCTGCCCTATTGTTTCTTGTCCACCTTTGTCTGTATTTAAGTTTGCCTTCGTCCTTTGTTCCACGCGGTGTCGTTATGTCTCTTTGGATTTTGTTCTTGCTGCGGATCCTGTTAAGTTCTGTTTTGAAGATGCCTTGTAATCAGGATTATCCTGTCATCCAGAACCTCGCCTGCATGTAAGTGGACTCACTTTAAATTAAAGGAGTTTTCGACCACCTCTCTGCTTTTCTCCGTGCTTGTCTGCCTTTGGGTCCACCCCAAAAATAGAATTATGACACAGACCAATCAATAGCTACAACTCTTTTGAATATTTAACCCTCAGTTTTTTTTCATCCAAATTGCAAAGCATTAAACCACTTCTGTTTGTTGTTTTGTACCGTCCACCAGGCCCTTCTTCTCAGTTTATAGATTAGTTCTCAGACTTCTTATCTGATTTAGTGTTAAATACAAATAAGGTCACTAAAGTAGGGGATTATAACATTCAAGTAGACACTGAAAGTGATAGCCTGAATAAAGCGTTTAATGATGTCTGGGACTCATTTGGCTTTGCTCAAAATATTAGCAAACCTATCAACCTTTGTCTTCATTCTCTGGACCTTGTGCTTACATATGGGATTGAGTGTAAAGCAATAACAATATTTCCTCATGACCCTGTCCTGTCTGACCTTTTTTAATAACCTTTGAGTTTAACTTAACTGGGTTCTCCACATCTGAAAGAAAAGTCTTTTATAGTAGATCATTATCAGACAATGTTGTAAAAACCTTTAAATAATCTGCTCCATTTGTATTTCCTCATAATCACAGATGTAGCACAATGTAGCCCCCCTGAAAACGAAGGTAATTATTCATAGGAGACTGGCTCCCTGGTTTAATTAAGAGCTGCATACTTTAAAGCACAATGTTAAAAAATTAGAGAGAAAATGGTGTTCTACACACCTAGAGGATTCCTACTTAATCTGGAAAAATAGCCTACTGTTGTATAACAAGACACTTCGCCAAACTAGAACAGTTTATTTCTCATCATTAATAGAAGAGAATAAGCATAATCCTACGTTTCTTTTTAGTACAATTGCTAAACTTACACAGAGTCATATCTCTGTTGAACCATCCATTCCCCCAGCTCTCAGAAGTAATGATTTTATGGGATTCTTTTTTAATGAAATTGATTCTATTGAAAATAAAATCATTGGCATACTCCCGAACATGATTACTTTGTCCTCAGTGAGACAGCAGTTACAGAGGTAACTGTATAAACTGGTCTGTCTTGTGACTGTTCTTACCCAGTGAAGCTTCCTGAATTATCAAAAATATTAGCCTCATCTAAGCCTTCAGCTTGTATGTTAGACCCAATCCCAACCGAATTATTAAAGGAAGTGTTTCCTTTGATTACCAGCCCCATTCTACATTTCAGTGATGTGTGGTCAGGGGAGGCAGCTGAGGCAGAGCCTCACCAGCCATAATGGAGAAAAAATAATATATATGTCATAAAGGGGGTTTTTGAAGGACCAAAATGCGGGGAGAACTCCTGAAGCTCCAGGTTTGAAGGTAAGACGGGTCTTTATTATCCATGTCAGGGCATAGATAGTGTAGCCAACACACGAGATCGCACATACACATAACATAAGGAACCAGCGGGGAACAAAGGAAACAAACAGGCTTAAATACAAAACTGAACAGCAGGGGGAACCAATGACAAACGTGACAAGACAATCAGGGGAAAACACAGAAATGGTGTGGGCTTGGGGTGCAGGGAGACAGAAAACAAAGGACTAGACCAGGTAATATAACAAAAACACAAGCAAGTATTTATTTCTCATTTAGCTCAACCAATTTTGATTGTTTTTTCTTCAAAATCGCTGAATTTTTGCAGTTTCCCATTCAAATCCTCGGAAGCAAAGCTGGTGAGGCAGCAGCGAGCTGAGCCTCACCTTCGATTGCGCAACCTCTCGCTAACTGTGCTGGCTGCCATTCTATGGGAGCATTTTCCTCCTGTCTGTATGTCGCCAATCAAATGGTTAAAAAACATTGAACATATGAACTGATTTTCCATAATTTAGCTTATTTATATAATGTGCAGTGTTTTTTGTCACCAACTGTGTGTGACGTGTTTCGTGAGCTGACCGATCATAAACGGCAGAGAACAGATTCGAGGTGAGGCAGGCAGTGTTCTTGCCTCATGGCAGGGGTCGCTCGTGATCCCACACATTGGTCTTGATCTGACAGCCAGCGGCGGGACCAGGAGAACCCACGGTGAAGCTCAGAGCTGCGGTGCGGAAACCGCTGGAACTCAGGCGATCGGTGCAGAGGCCGCTGAGACCTTTGGCAAGGGCATTGACATCTGCGGCAGAGCCGCCAAGGCCCAGCATGCAGAGAGGGTGCGTCCTCGCACTCCTAAGGGACAGGAACAGGAAGTGGAGACAGGTCCTCCACGAACTCCTCCGAAACGGGAACCAGGGATGGAGGCAGTTCGTCCTCGGAGCCCTCCAGGACAGAACCAGAAACATGAGCAGGAAGTGGAGGTAGTCCATCCACGAACCCCTCACGGACAGGAACAGAGTGTGAGAGCGGCTCGGCTTGGGACCCCTCCGGAACAGAACTAGGAACAGGATCGGGGTGTGGAGGCGGTTCATCCATGAAACCCTATGGAACAGGACCAGAAACAGGATCGGGGTGTGGAGGCGGTTCATCCATGAACCCCTCTGGAACAGGACCAAGAACAGGATCGGGGTGTGGAGGCGGTTCATCCATGAACCCCTCTGGAACAGGACCAAGAACAGGATCGGGGTGTGGAGCTGGTTCTAATCCAATCTTTCTAATAGAGGTAATTAAATCATTAAGTCCTCTGAGGTAAGGAATTCATCCTGTGCTAGAAGAAAAGTCAAAAATTTCAAATACTAATAATGTTAGGGTTTCACTGGTATGAAATTGTTGTAATACAATCCTTCTAAGAAATCTAAAAATCTCTGGTCATTGGTGTGAAATCAGCTATAGTCCAAATTTTGAAATACTAATAATAATTGGCTTTTGCTGGTAATCCTTCTGAGAAATCTTAAAATCTATGAAAAGTAATGAAATCACACATTTAGGTAAAGTAAGGTAGGAGGAAAAAAAAATCATATTTCAGACTCTATTCTTAGCAGAATACAGTCTGAAGTAGTACAAAAAAACTCAGCAGGGGTAAGCAACACACACATAAGTAAAGATTTAGCAAGGGTACGGTGGAATCTTGAGGGTACGAATATATAAGTCTGGGTGTGTTTGCAGGAATTACACTGTCAACACTGATATAAGTCCTTGTCCTTGAGAAGAGAAGTGGACATTTTATCAATCGGCCGCATAGTCCTATCAGGACACAGCTGGTAGGGGAGTGCTGGGGAAGAGCGTCGTGTTTATATAACATCCAGGAGAGATTTTGTCGATAGCCAGTTAGCGGAAGTTGCCAAGGCCACATTGGGGCACCAGATTTAGAAAAAGAATAAATGTTGTGGTTCAGGCAGTTGTGAATTTCCAACTACCTTAAGAGTTTTACTGGTATGTCTCAATTGCGAATCCAAATAGCTTAATTTCTGGTACTTTCTGGTACACAGATCCCAAACGCACAACTTCTCCAAGATTATATCCTTTCACCTCTGAGTCCAACCGCTGCCAGGCTGCGATTCTGTTCAAGAATCGTGTCCAGCTTGCAATTCTGCTCTCTTAACGATTCAGTCTGAGTGCTGATTGCTCTACAGACTCCATCCAACATTGCAGGCAGCTTTGGAATGCTTTGAACAGCCGCCCACGTTTTGTGAATCACTCGATAAGCCAGGTAACCACCAACTCCAAAAAGTAGACATCCTGTTATCAAAAATCTAAATATGTACACATCTTTTACGTCCTCAACTGACATCGTAGTCCGGCACACAAGCTTCCACTGCTGCCAAGAATCCATTGTGAAGAACGTTCCGTCTAGACAAGAGGGTTCTCCTTTACCCTGTCTTCCCGTCAAACTTTTTTTATCAATTACTTTGAGAGTCCATCTGACCAAATCCATAATTTACAAGTTTGGAGGATGTGCAAAGCGAAGCTCTGAGAAAAACACAGACAAAAAGCAGAAGCAGGGATCAGGAGGGAGGGAAGGGGAGAAAACGCATGTGTCTTCCAACGAGAGCAAGATAAAATTTAAGATAGCTGTAATTAAACCTTTGCTTCAGAAATCTCTAATCTTCCATTTTTATCTAAACTTCTTGAGAAAATTGTTGCTAATCTAGTGTCTGAGCATTTACACAATAATGATCTGTTTGAAGAGTTTCAGTCAGGTTTCAGGGCCCATCATAGCATGGAAACAGCACTAGTGAAAGTCACTAATGATATTCTCATGGCCTCAGATAATGGACTTGTGTCTGTACTTGTTCTGTTAAATCTCAGTGCTGCATTTGATACAGTCGATCACAATATTCTCTTAGAAAGGCTGGAACATGCTGTTTAAATCTTATTTGTCAGACAGATTTCAGTTTTTTTTTATGTAAATGATAAATCATCTTTAAACTCCCCCTCCTTAAACCGCCACATTTACGTGGTGGAGGGGTTTGAGTGCTCAAATGATCCTAGAGGCTATGTTATCTAGAGCTTAAATGCCCATTTTAGGGTCTCCCATGGCCAACAGGCTCTGGGTGACAGGTCAGAAAAGAGCGGTTCAAGACGCCTTTACGAGGACCACAAAATCAAGGCACATCACGTTGCCTGGTACAGCGGAGCCGGGGTCCCACCCTGGAGCCAGACCTGGGGTCGGGACTCGTCAGAGAGCTTCTGGTGGCCAGGTTGCTTCTCACGAGACCCGGCCGAGCCATGCAAAGAGGATCAGGCAGCGGACGAAGGTGGAGACCTCGACAACCCGATCTCTGGATGCTTAGGCTGGCTTTAGGGATGTGGAATGTCACCTTGCTGGGGGGGAAAGAGCCTGAGCTTGTTCGGGAGGACGCGAGATATGTGACTGGCCGTGGCAAAACCAGGAACAAGTCTACCTGGGGTCATTTTTGAGTTATTTACAGATCCTGAAAGAGTGGAGTCTAAGCTTTCCAATGATGTCAAACTTGTGGAAATGGAAAAAGAATTGAAGAAGATATGACCATCTGAATGTCTGCACTCACCAGACTACTTTTCTGAGAAATCAGTCCTGAAAGATTCCTCGTCTTCTCTCCCTGAAAGCAGTGTGGTGACAAAAGCTGCTAATTTGAATAACTTTGCATAGCCCACCTCCCCCAACTGTTTGTCAACAGAAGCTCCAACTGACTGCAACAGACTTCAGTAACTGAACTCATAGTAGTATTTTTCTATGTAAAGATAATTTACAGCACTGCATTACAATTTATTATTTATATTATTTATGTCTGCGAATTGCATCATGACTGCAACCTAATGTCTGCATCCTGGTGATTGATTTTGTTTCCTCTTGTTTTCAGAAAAGTCTCACTTGAAGTTCCAGCTTATTAAATGTTCTGCCTCAGGCAGAGTTTGAAATCCTATCTCACAGTAATTAGCAAAATATCAGGGTAATATGGATGTGTTCTTCTTAATATGTAATATGAAATGTCCAAAGATTATTGTAGCATGCATAAATATTGTTTATCATCTTCATGTGCAGGTATGAATAGAGCTATGGGCTAATGGCTTATACCTTTTGAATACTCTAGAAGAGGCAGCTACTTAATCTGCACCCATCAAATTTTATGTCAGCAAACCTCTTGACTTTAATGGACCCATGAAGAGAAATGGGCAATAACTTGACTTTGATCACGTCACAAATGTGATTTTTATTTACAACTCTATACACATTACAAATTGCCAAAACGCCAATGTCACAGTGTCACACCATCATCATCTTTTGTGTGCCATTCTGTGTTGTGCTTTGTGGTGCTGGGCATGTGATGACCTTCTCGTCATCAGAACAGAAAGGCCTGATCTTTGAATTAAGGTAAGTCTGCCTGTCCGTGGCCAGTCCAGGTGCAGGCAGGGCAGGAACTCAGACGACAGGGGGTAGAACGTCCGGGTCACACAGCAGCTGAAAGCTAACAGGCTCTGCGTCGCTGTGAGTCCTAGCTAGGACCACACCTGGTCCTCTTGTATGCTTGTTTGACAAGCAAATTTGGTGTGGCCAGCAATCAGGAAGTGGATGTTTAGTGTGGAGTGAAGCTTGTGTGCAACCCGCCAGGTGCCATACCACAGCATAAAATAGTTTTTGTTTTGCCCAGTGCAGTTTTCACAATGAAGATCCACATCAGTTTCTCCAACTCCGAAATGAGTGAAGAAGTGGTGCATGTAGCTGATGACTTCATTGCTCCCCCTCCCTAATGACATGTCTTCATCAGTCAGGAATCCACCTGTTTCTTCACAAGAGACACCAAAAACTCCATATTTCCATGGTGTCAGGAAATACATTGGCCCAGGCTGCAGTGGGTTCGAGGGGAAGTGCATCTGAGGAAGACAGAGGAGAAAAAAAACAAGGATTAGATTAAACAAAAGCTGTGTATCGTTAAAGCAGTCTTATGTTTATACTTTATAAGAAAAAAATGTGCAATGTGGAACACATACCTGCTGTAATGCATCCTGATCTTCTTACTTGAAGGTGGGGAGGGGCCGCAATTGACAATTGATAGTCATCGCAGGTCTTTTTGCAGGCAGGAGTCATCTCGTTGTAGACGGCCCTCTCTTTTTGAACAAGCTGAAAATGATCCTGTTGCTTCTTGATTGCTGCAGTCTTCCTCTCCTCTGGAAGGTTTGCACTTCTTATAAGCTGGTCATTATTCTGTTGGCACTGCCAGCAGAGGTCGGTGCGGGGCCTACAACTTCTTATCTGTGGGAGTAGCTGGGTCCGAAGTGCCTTGAAGCTTGATTTGCAAATTGCACGCTCACCTGAAAGAAAAATATCACAGGTTTATTAATTTTTGATGACGTTTTACATCACTGGTCATTAGAAGAGTTTCACTGTTCTATAAATATATATTTGTATACATACCAAGCTCCTTAGCAGACTTCATATAGAGACGCCACACTGAGGCCTGTGACACATGTGTTGGCAGTAGCTTCACATGCCAATCCCTGTGGCCAGGATGTCGACCAGGCAGCATGATGGCGTGATCCTCAGCATAGTTCTTTATGAACTCCAAAACTCTGCGGAGTTGCTCACTGCTGATAAAATCAGGATCCTGTGGCCGCTGGCTCTTTTTCCTCAAGCGGAATCTTGCACCGTTCTCATCAAAGTGTCTGATGATGTCAGTCAATGTGGCTTTACAAAATCTGAGCAGGGGAAACAAAGGAAATATTCAACTTATGGTTTACATCGACAAGTGTTGACAAAATTGGTATGACAATACACTACGTTTTTTCTGCATATAGGTGTGTTTATAGAACTAAACATCTAACAGAGAACATAAAAATAGGTATTTGTTTTTTTATTTTTTTTCAACCTCAAACTTAGATTAAAAATACAACCCCCCTTCCCCCCTACTCAAGTTGATTTTCACATTGTAAATGGGATACAGTGGTTGCGAACCTCGTGTAGCTACGCTAGACAAAAAAAAAAAAAAAAACTCTTGTTGTGACCACTGATTACCCAGAGCAGGGGGAAGAAAAAACACATCTCAAGCTTAGATTAAAAATGCAAACACAAACCCCACTCAAGTCGATTTTAATATTTGACTGGTCAGTTGTATGCGATTTGTCCGCTTCAGTACACGATTTCTTTACAATATGATGCATCATAATAGTTTTTTAAAAGTTATCAAACTTACCCCATGAGAAACTGGAAGGTATTCCGGCAGACTTCGATGCCTCCGATGGAATAATTTGTCCTGCCGTGTTTTCTTTTCCTTGGTGTCTTGGTGGATGTGGTCATTGCTGAAGTTTCTAGCGTACGCCGGTTTGCTTCAAGATGTCCGATTATTCTCATGTCCTGCCACTCCTTTTCTGCTGCTGTAGAATCCATCTGTATGTTCTACATGAGCTCTGGAGAATGTTTGGGGCTACAGGACTGTGTCCCAAGTGAAGAGTTCTTCTTTCTCCTTCCATAGCATTTACAGTCAAAGTTACGTATCTTCTCCATTTCACTGTCTCTGTTTTCCTCAAATGTTGTGACAGCATTAGTAGCTCAGCCGCCAGTCCAAAACTTTCTTCGTCATCCTCGTCTTGGGTTGAAGACCGCTGCAAACTAGGAATGTTCTCCAAAGTAATGCATTCGCCATCATCTTCCGCTTCATCTCCTTCTGATTCAGAATCTGAAGAGAATCCGGTGGCGGCGGCGGTACTGCTGAACATGTACGCTCACAGCGGAGCGCTGTAACAGCCGCGATTAAGTTCGTTTGCAACACGTTGAGCTTGGTCCATCATGAAGAAACACGTTATTTTTCACAGGAGCTGTTAAGTAGCCACGAGGTTTCTTGAAGCACGCTGGTTATTGGTCAACAAGCAGAACAAAAACCTTCCTTTTTGATAAAGCTTATAGTTAGAGAGGCTTTGGTTATCCTGAGCTATCTCTGTAGTTGTGCTGCTATAGGCTTAGGCTGCTGGAGGACATAATGATCACTTTCACTCTCTGCTAAATTATGTGCTGTTCTTTCAGCTTTCAACTCTATGTTCTCCGTCTGTTTTTTCTCTTAGAAGCTACAACTGGCCTGGCTCTGTTTTTAGCTGTGTCACCATTTTGGAGGGGGACATCAACCAAGGTGCTGCTGCCAAAAACGTAACCCTCGCATACAGATGATAAGCTTTGCCCTGTGTTTCAGTATTTAATCCTGTCTCTCCTAGACATAGCTACTGGCTGAGCTTTTACTGTGACTAACTGTATGTTAGTGTATGTTCTCTCGTTTATACTTGAAAACTGGCTCAGAGTTCATCTGCTTAGCTGTCTTTCTCTCCTAGATGAAGCCACTAAAGGAGCTATAACTATTAATGTTTTACTTTTCTAACCTATAGAAAGTACTCCTGGTTCAGGGCTCCTGGGTTCTTTTTGTGTCTCTGCTCTGTTCTCTCAAACCCCCAGTCGGTCGTGGCAGATGGCCGCTCACACTGAGCTTGGTTCTGCTGGAGGTTTCTTCCTGTTAAAAGGGAGTTTTTCCTCTCCACTGTCGCTACATGCATGCTCAGTATGAGAGATTGATGCAAAATAAATGCAAGTGACTGTCCACTGTTGCTACATGCAAGGAGGAGTAAATAATGTACGTCACTGACTCGATGCAATCTGCTCGGTTTCCTTGCATAGAACATTTTTTAACCAATTTGAGTAATAAACTGAATCTGAATGTGCAGATTGGTAGTTGGTAGGATTATTTGGAATGTATGTACCTGACTTGAAATCTGTATGATTTGATTGAATTGACCGTGTAAAGTGCTTTAATACGCCACATGTGGTAAATTGGAGCTACACAAATAAACAAAATTGTATTAAATTGAAAACGTATTAATAGGGTGACCGGCTCAAGTAGTCATCTTGCATTTGGAAACTTGTTCTTTGACTTCTTCCTCCGCCACATGTCGATGTGCTCCTGGACAAGCCGCTTAATCTAGCATGAAGCGTTTTAAATGAAAAGCTTGACTAGAAAAAAAATTGTTTACATCACATTACTATATATATTATAAATACTATTTATTTTTACACAATTTTCTCTTTATTGTAGAAGGAATGTTTTAGCATATTAGATAAATTAGTTATCATGAATCAAAAACTGATAAATTGTTAAATGTAAATATTAAGGGTTTTCTTTTTTTACATTAATAACTATTGTTGGCAGCAAAACAGTTAATATGTTGTGGCAAACTTACTGATATTTTATAAATCCAACATTACATTGATTGTTTGGGGTACATTTAACCCATGTTCCTAAAATGCAGCAGCTAAAATGTAATTCCTCTTTATTAAAAAGAAATAAAATCCTCAAAACTCCCATTAAAGTCCCATTAAAGTTGTCCATAGGGAGGTGACTGGCAGATGCCCCCTTCAAAAAGACAGTAATGGTGTTGGTGGAGGCTCACACTGAAGAATTATTTTAGGTAGAGGGGTACAGAGCTGAATGTAGGGCAAAACCAGAATTACAGTCTTGTTTGAATCCACTGAATGTGACAGAGCTTGTCTCGTGTGCCTCAATGTTCCAAAAGTACCAGTCTTTCATTAGCAACCCCTTTCAGCACCTGAAAGCAGTCAGATGAGGAGTCTATATTGTCTTGGCTTACTATATATGCCCCAACTGTCTCAGAACATATCATTACCATTATCCATGTCTTCCTTTATCAATCCAAAATTGTACCTCTATCTCCTGCTTGGGCTGCGTCCTTACAAATATATAAATTCTTGCAGCCTCCCATCTAATTGGCTGGTAGCTGACGCACAGCTAAATCACAGCAATGTCACAGTAAGTGTTATTACTGTGGGAGTGTGGCACAATTATTGTTAAAACATTATCTCCTACTGTTGTTTTTAAACTTATGATGCTTATCTTATTAAATAAAACCCTAAACACAGCATGTATCTATTTGAAAGGAACTATTTTGGGTCTGACTGCTATTGCAATTACCCGCAGCCATAGATGGAAGCTTTAGCAAAAATAAGTGGGGTGTTGTAAGTTATATGTAGTTTTTTAAAGCAGTGGTAACATTTATTTCCATATAATTTGCCAGCATTAGTTTCTTCCAAACAAACTATCTTTTCTCCTTCTGTTTCATGCCTTCGGTTGTTAGCAGACATCCACGCCAGGAAGGGCTCCTGCTATATGCTTGATAGATCCTTATTTGTGCACAAATACCCTGAACCCATATTGAGCAGTAATATATTTTAAACAAATATTGAAGATTCAATGATGTGTAGTCTCAGTCAGTTCATCTCAGATCCAGAGAGAGTAGCATGGCAGGATGTCAGCAGCAGGTCAGCGGAGATTTTGCTTCAGGGAGAGATCTGGTTTCCAAAACAACTTATTGCTAACATTTTTCCACACATTACACAATGACAACTCAACACTGTAGCTGCAAGCTTTAAACATGCAAGAAGAAAAAGTGTGTAATTGTCTATGTTTGTACAGATTTAGTCAGGGAGCATAGCTTTTTTTCCTCTTCTTTCCCCGTCAGTTTGGAAAGTAATATTAGGATTCTGTTTAGTGCTACATTCTCTCGGCATACGCATAAATGATACGTTTTAATTGTGGTAATTCTGAAAGTGTGCATACAGAGAGAAAAATAAGTATTCAACACAATTTTCTTCTTGTTAAATATATTTTTAATGAGCCTATTGAACTGAAAATCACACCACATGCCCGTAACAATCTAAGAATTCATACATACACATTCATAAAACTAAGGCAATGGATAAGTGGAAACGCATGATCTACATCCTTATTGTTGCAAAATATGCTAATGGGTTGCAGACATAATTCTAAATGTATTCATTTTCCAGTGAGCACCATTGGGGATATAACCCAGAAGAGGAAACAACATCCTTTACCATAAACCAGCAATGGCCACATGCTCTTGACAACATTTCTGACAGAGGAGTCAAAGAATAGCCAGAAGAATATTACAGCATTTAATTAGCTGATAGAGTTTTCTGTGAAAACAATAAGTAAAGCACTCAAGCACAATGACCTTTGATGCTTGCACACTGCACTTGAATCTACCACTGAAGTGAAAGCATATTGAAGCTTGGTTAAAGCCTTCTGCGAAACATTTGGACAAACCAATAAAATATTGCTCAAAATCTAATCTGAGACAAAAATTAAAGGTTTTGATGGTGGAAACATTATAGTTTGGGACTCTGTCAGCATACGCTACTGGCAAGGATTAAATGACTAAAAAAAGGATGAATGAAGAAATTGGCTATGTCGTTCTTGATGAGGATCCAAAGATGAAATGTTTATTATTTAGGAAAACAATTCAGTTTCATTCAGTGGTAAGGCGTATTTTTCACTTCCTGTTTTCACTGTTGCAATAGGTGGATTGTTTGGTGTATGAAGGCTTTCTCAATTGATCTGATTTCTCTTTACTATGATATCTCTGACTTGTTCTGATACATAAGCACGTTAAAACACATATTTTCTGTTGCTGCATTTAACGTTTGGGGACCCTCCATGTCTTACAAGTGTTGGGACCCACAGCCATGGAAACAACATGAAAGATGCGGTACAAACTTTTCTGGAACTTTTAAAATAAATTGCATTAACCTACTTCTGGCACAGCCAAGAAACGGGGTAACTGCGGACTTCCTGTGACGTCACTGTCCAAATAAAAGAGCACCGCTCTTGCTACATTCTGCCTCTTCCACACCGGTGATCATCGGGACAAGGGAGGCAGAGCGCGCTAATGTCTCTTTGCTGGCAAACAGACATAAACTCTTCAAACTGGATCCAAGGGTGTTATAAGATCACGCGATCATATGCACAATTTAAGTACTGATGAATTACTGTTGAAAGAATCCAGTATTCATTCATAAAGGGAGATTAAGGTATAAGCATTGCTTGACTTTTTCTCTGAAGCCTGCAGAAGCAAACTGTGTTCCAGAGAATTCCCTGCAGAGACGATGTCTCTACGAAGCTGAGTGGAGCGGTTTTCCCGGTCTGAAAGGACAACAACAGGCGCCACATCGCCGTGGTAACGTGCAGCTTGGTCAGCAGAGAAAGATTTAGATTGAAATGATCTAAATGTTTTTCATTTTATGAAGTTTGGTTTTGTTTGTGTTGAACTCAGCTATCTTGGTCCTAGCAGACTATCTGCAGCACGTGCTCCGTTTTGTGTTCTGTGTTTGTGTGTTTTAAACTTAAGACAAACTTTGCTTGAATGGTGATTTTCAACACAAAGGATTGATCATAACGCACCGTCTGCGCTTATGCAGTTGAACCCTTTTATTGATGGTATTTTAAAGGTGTGTGTTTGATTCTGGTGCTAAGCTATCAGCTTCTTTTGTTAGCTTTAACTGCTAACAGCTAATGAAAAACCATTAAGCCCCATTTCTCCAGAAAGATTTGTCTCTTTTCCAAAGTATTTCTCTTAATAATATTTCTTTAAATATTATTTTAATAAATAAAGGCAGCTAATGAGACACCATTGAGAATTAGTCATCCAGAAGGTTGGTTTTATTCAGCAGATCATTCTTTAAAACATTATTTTATTAAAATAATATTTTATCTGATCTTGCATTGTGAATGGTTGTCTAAAGGTATGCTGATTGTTGCCTAAGTTAGTTCCAAGATTAACTTAACTTCACTTTCAGATTCTTCAAGATAATCCTTGGTTCTCAAACAAACATTGCATGGTAATGTTGCATCACTCTTTTGGTCATGATTTTCAATCATCTTTAATCAACTTGTTTATATTGTACATAATCCATTAGTCTTCATTATCCTTTAATTCTGCTTAGTAGTTTAGTTGGATTGTTTTAGCATAGTAAAGAGTTTGTTGATTGAAATATGTTTGACTTTGAGTTGACTTATCTTTGTTAATAAAGACTTGTATTTTACGAAATTGTGTGAATTCATTCTATGTGTGTGCAGAGTTTTGCTGTTCAATAATGTCAGAGCTTGGCTCACCCTTTTGATTTTGTCCTATCACCACCGCCTTACTGGGCTGGTATTCACAGGACAACCCTTAACAGACCGAAATATTATTTGATAAAATATTAAATTATTAATATTAAATATTAAATAATATATTCAGATTCATAGTCACAACACAAGGTTTTTTATCGTATTGGTAAGGGGTCGCTAGCTTAGCGTTAGCTGTAGCTCCACCATGGCTACCCGTTCTGCTGTTTCTCTCTCTGAGTCTCCTCCTCTCTCCTGCTCTCTGTGTCAGATGTTCAGTTACTACTCTGCCTCCTTTATTGATAATGGTACGGTTAATAAATGTAGCATTTTTGTGGCTTTGGAGGCGAGGGTGTCGGAATTGGAGGCCCTGCTTCACGCTGTTGAAAAACCTGCAGATAGCCAATGTCCCCTAGCAGAGCCCGTGCAGCAGGGGCCTCAAGCCGGCTGGGTGACAGTACATAGAAAGCACAATCCTAGATCCCAGCCAACAGGTCACCACCAACCCGTCTGTGTTTCAAACAGATTTTCCCTGCTCAGCGACACACCCGCTGAGTAGCCAACTCTGGTAATTTTCAGCTCCATAGTCAGAAACGTGGCACTAGAGACACCAGCGACTATAGTCAAATGTCTGCCAGGGGTCAGAATTGGCAACATCAAATGTACCCGAAACTGCTGGCTAAGGCTAAGTGTAAATACAGTAAGATTGTTATTCACAATGGCAGTAATGACACCCGGTTACGTCAATCGGAGGCCACCAAAGTAAATGTTTCTTCTGTGTGTAGGTTTTCCAAAACAATATCGGACTCCACAATTTTCTCTGGTGCCCTCCTTAGTCTGACCAGTGATGACATGTTTAGCTGCATGTTGTCATTAAACCGCTTGTTGTCTAGGTAGTGTCCTGAAAATTATGTGGGCTACATTGATAATTGGCAAATATTTTGGGGAAAACCTGGCCTGATCAGAAGAGACAGCATCCACCCCACTGTGAACGGAGCAGCTCTTCTTTCTATGAATCTGGCCGAATTTATTGGTTCTCCAAAACTCAGGGTTCAGACCAGGAAGCAGGGTCATAGTTTAACACTCCTCTCTGCAGCTTCTGTACTGTTACCGTCCCATTACCCTATTAAGACAGTGTCTCGCTCACAACAATATACATATATATATATATATATATACACTGCTCAAAAAAATAAATGAAACACTCAAATAACACATCCTAGATCTGAATGAATGAAATATTATCATTGAATACTTTGTTCTGTACAAAGTTGAATGTGCTAACAACAAAATCACACAAAGATCATTAATGGAAATCAAATTTATTAATCAATGGAGGCCTGGATTTGGAGTCACAAACAAAATTAAAGTGGAAAAACACACTACAGGCAGATCCAACTTTCATGTGTTGTCCTTAAAACAAGTCAAAATGAGGCTCAGTATTGTGTGTGACCTCCATGTGTCTGTATGACCTCCCTACAACGCCTGGGCATGCTCCTGATGAGACGGCGGATGGTCTCCTGATGGATCTCCTCCCAGACCTGGACTAAAGCATCTGCCAACTCCTGGATAGTATGTGGTGCAATGTGAAGTTGGTTGGATGGAGCGAGACATGATGTCCCAGATGTACTCAATTGGATTCAGGTCTGGGGAACGGGCGGGCCAGTCCATAGCTTCAATGTCTTAATCTTGCAGGAACTGCTGACACACTCCAGCCACATGAGGTCTAGCATTATCCTGCATTAGGAGGAACCCAGGGCCAACCACACCAGCGTATGGTCTCACAAGGGGTCTGAGGATCTCATCTCGGTACCTAATGGTAGTGTCTCCAGACTATGTCACGTCTGTCACATGTGCTCAGTGTGAACCTGCTTTCATCTGTGAAGAGCACAGGGCGTCAGTGGCAAATTTGCCAATCCTGGTGTTCTCTGGCAAATGCCAAGCGTCCTGCACGGTGTTGGGCTCACAGCCCTCATTTGTGGACGTTGGGCCCTCATACCATCCTCATGGAGTCGGTTTCTAACCGTTTGTGCGGTCCTGCTGCTGGGTTGTTGGCCTCCTACGGCCTCCTCCACGTCTCCTGGTGTACTGGCCTGTCTCCTGGTAGCGCCTCCAGGCTCTGAACACTACGCTGACAGACACAGCAAACCTTCTTGCCACAGCTGGCATTGATGTGCCATCCTGGATGAGCTGCACTACCTGAGCCACTTGTGTGGGTGGTAGAGTCCCTCTCATGCTACCACGAGTGTGAAAGCACCACCAACATTCGAAAGTTACCAAAACATCAGCCAGAAAGCATAGGTATTTAGAAGTGGTCTGTGGTCCCCACCTGCAGAACCACTCCTTTATTGAGTGCCACGTCCCACTAAGCCAGCTGTCCACCGGGGATTTCCCCGGTTGCCCCGTATGCCAGTTTGCCCCTGGCTGTGAGTCACTTCACTAAATGAAGTCCAAACACGTTTTAATCAAAAATGCACCAGAAACCGAAACCCGAGTCCAGTCCATGTGAAAACAAATCCACGCTTAATTATGCAAGGATATTCGGAAAATACCGCCTCGTTTTGCATCTGACTTCATACCGTCGCTTAGTCTGGTGGTTCTTTTGCTTTATGTTGAGAGCATGGGCAATCTCCAACACGGACTTAAAATGCTGTCCAAATCTGTCAAATCATATTTTCTCCTCTGAGATGCGCGTCGTGTATTCACGTAAGCTGCTTCTATCGGTGAAGCATGTTATCTTTCAAAACCAATCACATATACAGGTCCTTCTCAAAATATTAACATATTGTGATAAAGTTCATTATTTTCCATAATGTCATGATGAAAATTTAACATTCATATATTTTAGATTCATTGCACACTAACTGAAATATTTCAGGTCTTTTATTGTCTTAATACGGATGATTTTGGCATACAGCTCATGAAAACCCAAAATTCCTATCTCACAAAATTAGCATATCATTAAAAGGGTCTCTAAACAAGCTATGAACCTAATCATCTGAATCAACGAGTTAACTCTAAACACCTGCAAAAGATTCCTGGGGCCTTTAAAACTCCCAGCCTGGTTCATCACTCAAAACCCCAATCATGGGTAAGACTGCCGACCTGACTGCTGTCCAGAAGGCCACTATTGACACCCTCAAGCAAGAGGGTAAGACACAGAAAGAAATTTCTGTACGAATAGGCTGTTTCCAGAGTGCTGTATCAAGGCACCTCAGTGGGAAGTCTGTGGGAAGGAAAAAGTGTGGCAGAAAACGCTGCACAACGAGAAGAGGTTACCGGACCCTGAGGAAGATTTTGGAGAAGGGCCGATTCCAGACCTTGGGGGACCTGCGGAAGCAGTGGACTGAGTCTGGAGTAGAAACATCCAGAGCCACCGTGCACAGGTGTGTGCAGGAAATGGGCTACAGGTGCTGCATTCCCCAGACCTGGGCTACAGAGAAGCAGCACTGGACTGTTGCTCAGTGGTCCAAAGTACTTTTTTCAGATGAAAGCAAATTCTGCATGTCATTCGGAAATCAAGGTGCCAGAGTCTGGAGGAAGACTGGGGAGAAGGAAATGCCAAAATGCCAGAAGTCCAGTGTCAAGTACCCACAGTCAGTGATGGTCTGGGGTGCCGTGTCAGCTGCTGGTGTTGGTCCACTGTGTTTTATCAAGGGCAGGGTCAATGCAGCTAGCTATCAGGAGATTTTGGAGCACTTCATGCTTCCATCTGCTGAAAAGCTTTATGGAGATGAAGATTTCATTTTTCAGCACGACCTGGCACCTGCTCACAGTGCCAAAACCACTGGTAAATGGTTTACTGACCATGGTATCACTGTGCTCAATTGGCCTGCCAACTCTCCTGACCTGAACCCCATAGAGAATCTGTGGGATATTGTGAAGAGAACGTTGAGAGACTCAAGACCCAACACTCTGGATGAGCTAAAGGCCGCTATCGAAGCATCCTGGGCCTCCATAAGACCTCAGCAGTGCCACAGGCTGATTGCCTCCATGCCACGCCGCATTGAAGCAGTCATTTCTGCAAAAGGATTCCCGACCAAGTATTGAGTGCATAACTGTACATGATTATTTGAAGATTGACGTTTTTTGTATTAAAAACACTTTTCTTTTATTGGTCGGATGAAATATGCTAATTTTGTGAGATAGGAATTTTGGGTTTTCATGAGCTGTATGCCAAAATCATCCGTATTAAGACAATAAAAGACCTGAAATATTTCAGTTAGTGTGCACTGAATCTAAAATATATGAATGTTAAATTTTCATCATGACATTATGGAAAATAATGAACTTTATCACAATATGCTAATATTTTGAGTAGGACCTGTATATAGAATATCGATGATGTGTTACAGATAATTCCAGTCCCCACGGTCCCTGAATGCAGCAGCTGGGAGTATGTTGCTCAGCCGCTGTGTTGAGCTGTCCGTCATGATTCCGCACCCCGTGATCTGAGGCCCCGCCCCCCACGCCAACACGGAGCCGGAAGTTTCTAGCTGAAAAAAATCTCCAAGTTCGAAAAAAAAACCTTGAATGTGAAAAGAAGTTTTGAACTGCTTTTTTTTCCAGTTGCACATCTGGTTTTTTTCAGTTGCAAAACTTTTTTTTCCAGTTTTCACATTTTTTGGGGGGAGGTTGAAAATAATTTTTCAGGTTCAAATGTTTTTCTTTTGAACAAACTTATTTTTCAGGTTTGATTTTTTTTCTTTTGAACAAACTTTTATTTTTCAGGTTGAAATTTTTTTCATTTGAACAAACTTTATGGCCCCAATTTAGCTCCATAGCCATGTCATTTAAATCCCATACTAAACAGGTTTCTAGGATTTCCTTCTTTCACCATCGGAATATTGCCAGAATTAGAAATGTCCTATCCAGGAGTGACGCTGAAAAACTAGTCTATGCATTTGTTACTTCAAGGCTGGACTATTGTAATTCTTTACTATCAGGATGTCCACAAAATGTAGTTAAAAGCCTTCAGCTGATCCACAATGCTGCAGCAAGAGTTCTGATGAAAATTAAGAGAGATCCTATTTCTCTTCATTGGCTCCCTGTTAAATCCAGAATAGAATTTAAAAGTCTCCTTCTCACATATAAAGCCCTTAATGATTTAGCTCCATCATACATCAGAAATCTGATTGTTCCATATGTTCCTAACAGTGCCCTTCGTTCTCAGACTGCAGGTTTACTGGTGTTTCCTAGAGTCTCTAGAAGTAGAATGGGAGGCAGATACCCTGTCTACTTTTAAGGCTAGGCTTAAAACCTTCCTTTTTGGTAAATCTTATAGTTAGATTGGCTTAGGTTATCCTGAGCTAACTGTAGTTATGCTGCTATAGGCTGAGGCTGCTGGAGGACATAATGACCACTTTCACTCTCGCTGCTACATTCTCATACTACTCTCCACGTTTGCATTATTGGCTGTTTTTTCAGCTTTTATGTTCTCTCTCTTTTCTCTTCCTAGAAGCTACACCTGGTCTGACTGTGTCTACCTGTGACACCTTCCTGGAAGGGGGCAACGTCCAAGCTTCTGCTGCGAACAACTTAATGCTCACCTTCTACCGATGACCCTCTAGGCCCTGTCTTTAGTGGTTTCATCTAGGAAGAAAAAACAGATAAACTCTGAGCCAGTTTTTAAGTTTAGAGTATGAAAGAGAGCACATACAATTAGTCACAGTAAAGGCTAGGTCAGTAGCTATGTCTACAAGAAAAAATGGTTAAACACTGAAAGGAGCTACATCATTAACATTTACTTTTCTTTCCCATAGAAAGTACTCCTGGATTAGTGCTTCTGTGTGTTTTGTGTCTCTGCTCTGTTCTCTCAAACCCCCAGTCGGTCGTGGCAGATGGCCGCTCACACTGAGCCTGGTTCTGCTGGAGGTTTATTTCTGTTAAAGGGGAGTTTTTCTATCCAGTGTCTCTACATGCTCATCCAGGAGAAGTGAATGCTGCATGTCACTGACTCGATGCAATCTGCCAGGTTTTCTTAGATATAAAAAACGTTTTAACCAATTTGAATAAATAACTGAATCTGACGACACTGTTTGATAGGATTAATTGGAATGTACGTACCTGACTTGAAATCTGTATGATTCGATTGATTTGACTTTGTGAAGTGCCTTGAGACGGCATGTGTTGTGAATTTAACTATATTAATAAAACTAAATTGAATTGAATTCAGAGAAATAAAATAAAGCTTCTAGTTTGAAAAGGCCATGGGAGGGAGCTACAGCCACCACTTTGAAAGGGTTAGCTGTTTGTCCAAAGAGTCAGCAAGCCTCAGAATGCCAAGCACAGTGAGGCAAAGATGACAGTCAGAAAGTTAATCCTCTGAAATAATTTGGTAGGCAGTCTCTGAACTTCCACATTATCTTCCTCTGCATATGGCAGATGATTTAAATGCCTCAGCCCACTTTTGACAAGTGAATACAGGCCTGAACTAGTTTTTTCTGAAGAGCATTGCTGTGGATGAGGCCCATGTTTTGGCCTGCAGTTTAAATGTCTTGTTTACAAACAGTGAAAGCTAGCCTATATTTTGAGATAAGGGTGCTGACAGTGTGAGCATTCTGAGCCTCAGGGCTGAAATCTGCTTGCACATTGGTTTTAGCTACCTGAGTGACACTGGATGGCATTATTTGCTGGTTACCTCGTCACTACACACACTAAAAAAGATATCCTCAATGCTTATATTCCCTCAAGAATGCTTCAGCTACAAACAACCTGGTTGGCACCAGAGAGGAAATGTTTACCCATTCAGGCAAATAAATAAACATGTCACAGAAGCAAACAAGAAATAAATGACTCCCCAAAGTCATACCTGTTTTAGATTTGAAAAACTTAATACTGGTGAAAACCCTGATAAATAGGACCTCTTTGCTGAGATTGCTTTTAATAGTCTAAAAACAGCTATTGAATGCTGCACATGTGGTGTGTTAACAGCAACAACAACAAAAAAAAACAATCTTTAGAAAAAAGCAGGCCTGAAGATTTAATCTGTGATAGTTTGACTGGGCGAATCGGAGTAATTCAAAAGAAACAAACGCCTTAAATTTAGCTTTGCTCCTGGCTTATCCAGCCAGCTGCCTGGTAATTTGCTGCCAGAATCGTTACATGTGCATTTGGGGAATAAAATGCATTATTTTCTGCCCCCAAATTATTTTCGCCCATTCACAACAGCTAGGCCTCTGACCCATGCACCTGACTGGGTAATATTACACTCAATCTGCTGGTGATTTGAAATCCAGGCTACACTTCTTGCATGTATAAATGAGATCATTGTTTCAGTCCATACAAGTTAATCCGCCATCATCAGTTTGCTGTGTTTACTTTCAAAACATGCAGCGGGTTCCCTAAAGCAATTGTGTGTCCCGTATAATTTAGCACTGAAACAATATGCTTAATATACTGTATGTGTGACGCACTTCGTTTAAATCCAGTAATGCCTCACTCAGATAAGTCTTTATTGTTTCCAAAAGCACATAGAAATCAAGAAAACAAAAAAAATAGAAAAAAAAATATAAATATACAAAAATGCCTTTTCATTTCTACAAACAATATATTTTTTGTGTTAATTCATAAATGGTAAATGGACTGAATATATTCAGCGCTTTTCCAGCCATAGTAACTGGTCAAAGCACTTTATACTATAGCCACATTCACCCAATCACACTCACTAACGCGTACACATGTCAATGTGCCTTGCCCACGGGCACATCGACGTGTGACAAGAGGGAACCCTCAACCTTCTGACTGTAAGACAAGTACTCTACCCACTGAGCCACAGTCGAAACGAGCTGACAAGCTTTAAATAACATACTCATAAGAATGTCTGCATGTGGTTTGTCACAATCCATGTAGAGGACACTACAAACACGTGGTAGAAGGTGCTTTAGTTAGATGAGATTTAAACTGATCTTTTGCCATCATGCAAAGCACAATGTTTGGAGGTAAACTAACATTTGAGATCACCCTGAACACACTATCCTCATTATGAAATATTATGGTGGCTGCATAATGCTGAGGAGATGCTTTACTTCAACGGGGACATGAAAGATGTTCAGAGTAATAGGAATATGTAATATGGAGCTAAAAATAGCACAATGCTGAAAGAAAACCTGTTTGTGGCGTGGGTGCTCAAGATTTGAAATTGGGGCAGAGGTTCATATTTCACCAGAACAAGGACCCTAAACATATGTCCAGACCTACAATTCAATGGTTTAGATCAAAGTATATTCATCTGTTTGAATCTCCCAGTCAAAATCCAGCTGGTAGAGACATCCCCTAAAATAGCTGAAAACATATACAAAAACTCAAAAGGCAGACAAACATGGATCGTGCATTTTCAGATTTTTGCTAAATAAGTATGAAAATCATGTCTTGTTTACCTTACCTTCAAAAGTATGTACTACTTTGTTTCGGTGTCTTATACACTGCTAAAAAATAAATAAAGGGAACACTCAAATAACACTGAATCCTAGATCTGAATGAATGAAATATTCTCATTGAATACTATGTTCTGTACAAAGTTGAATGTGCTGACAACAAAATCACACAAAAATCATCAATGGAAATCAAATTTGTTAACCAATGGAGGCCTGGATTTGGAGTCACAAACAAAATTAAAGTGGAAAAACACACTAGAGGCTGATCCATCTGTATGTGATGTCCTTAAAACAAGTCAAAATGAGGCTCAGTATTGTGTGTGGCCTCCACGTGGCTGTATGACCTCCCTACAACACCTGGGCATGCTCCTGATGAGACGGCGGATGGTCTCCTCAGGGATCTCCTCCCAGACCTGGACTAAAGCATCTGCCAACTCCTGGACAGTCTGTGGTGCAACGTGACGTTGGTGGATGGAGCGAGACATGATGTCCCAGATGTGCTCAATCAGATTCAGGTCTGAGGTAAGGGCGGGGCAGTCCATAGCTTCAATGTCTTCATCTTGCAGGAACTGTTGACACACTCCAGCCACATGAGGTCTAGCATTGTCCTGCATTAGGAGGAACCCAGGGCCAACCACACCAGCGTATGGTCTCACAAGGGGTCTGTGGATCTCATCTCGGTACCTAATGGCAGTGTCTCCAGACTATGTCACGTCTGTCACATGTGCTCGGTGTGAACCTGCTTTCATCTGTAAAGAGCACAGGGCGTCAGTGGCAAATTTGCCAATCCTGGTGTTCTCTGGCAAATGCCAAGCGTCCTGCACAGTGTTGGGCTCACAGCCCTCATTTGTGGATGTCGGGCCCTCATACCATCCTCCTGGGGTCGGTTTCTAACCGTTTGTGCAGACACATGCACATTTGTGGCCTGCTGGAGGTCATCTTGCAGGGCTCTGGCAGTGCTCCTCCTGTTCCTCCTTGCACAAAGGTAGGGTCCTGCTGCTGGGTTGTTGGCCTCCTATGGCCTCCTCCACGTCTCCTGGTGTACTGGCCTGTCTCCTGGTAGCGCCTCCAGGCTCTGGACACTACGCTGACAGATACAGCAAACCTTCTTGCCACAGCTGGCATTGATGTGCCATCCTGGATGAGCTGCACTACCTGAGCCACTTGTGTGGGTTGTAGAGTCCGTCTCATGCTACCACGAGTGTGAAAGCACCACCAACATTCAAAAGTGACAAAAACATCAGCCAGAAAGCATATGTACTGAGAAGTGGTCTGTGGTCCCCACCTGCAGAACCACTCCTTTATTGAGTGTGTCTTGCTAATCGCCAAAGATTTTCCCCTGTTGTCAATTCCATTTGCACAACCGCATGTGAAATTGATTGTCAATCAGTGTTGCTTCTGGAGTGGACAGTTTGATTTCACAAAAGTTTGATTCACTTGGAGTTATATTGTGTTGTTTAAGTGTTCCCTTTATTTTTTGAGCAGTGTACAATCCTACCAAAATCATTAGGCCCGAGCAGGAAAACTGCAAGGGCCTATTGTAATCGCTCAAATTCTTATTCTTTTTTCCGTTGCGTCTTTGCGGATGCACACGCTTTTACCCAAAATTGTCCCCCAACAAAAATTATTGATCCTTAATGTCGTCATCAGTGGGCGTGGCCTAACCACGTAGCCACGCCCCCAGACGTGAGATAACCCGAACTGTAAGTCGTAGAGATCTGAAATTTGGCACAATGCTAGAGCACCTCAAAACAAGAAAAAAAGTCTCTTGGGGGTATGCCCTAAAATGCACAGGAAGTCGGCCATTTTGGGTCAAAGGCCAATTTTTGGCCGTTTTTCACTTTTACTCACCTCGAACTTTAACGAACTCCTCCTAGGGATTTTGAGCTATCGGGTTTATATTTGGTCAACATGCAGTTAAGGGATGGGGGATTAAAAGTTATCAAAATCGTGAGTTTTTGGCCATGTTTAGGGGGCGTGGCCGGGTCATGAACTTGGCGTTTGCGCCGAAAGTGAAAAATTGCAATAACGTTCCCAAAAAAAATACAAATCACACCAAAGTTGGCATGAAGGAGGGCCTTCAGCTTCCCGACGATCCTATGGGGTCATATGCTGACATCATCAAAGCCACGCCCCCTCACAACCGGAAGTCACTTTTTTCACTTGGAAAGGTGCCTCTCTGACTCTCTTCACCAAATCAACTTGAATCTGTGTCAGAAGACAGATAACTAGTGGGTCTAACTTCGTTTGAAGCACAGTAACTTTTCATAAAAGGGCGTGGCCGTGGCGGCGCCGCGAAGTCAGACGTCACGCCATGGCCATACGTTTGGCTCTAATTTCCACATAGATCATCTGATCTGCACCAAATTCAATGTGATTGATCCTTGTCCAGTCCCCAACAGAGATCTGATGACATATAGGCGTGGCCTAATTTGTCCACAGCGATCCCTACAAAATTAGAAAAAATCAGCCCCAAGCCATGCTTTGACCAAGGAATCTGAAATTTGGTACACATATGTAACTTCTCAGTACCTATAAAAAAACTCTATTGGAGCAATGGTCCAAACCCAACAGGAAGTCGGCCATTTTGGATTGAAGTTGCCATTTTGACCCAGTTTTGACCGTTTCTAGCACGCATATCTGAGCGAACTCCTCCTACAGCTTTTGACTTACAGACATCAAAATCACTCAGTATACTCTTAAGGGATTGGGGATTAAAAGTTATCAAAAGCTTTTTGATACATGAAAGCGTGTGGGAGTGGCCACGCCTCAAAATATGACTTCTCGCCATAAAAGACTAAATTGACATAGCTCCTACAAGGAAAGTCACAGACACATAAAACCTTCTGGGATTGATCTGCCTCTAGGCCTGAACAATATTCACTGATCAGATGCTGACATCATTGATGCCCCGCACCCTCAGAACAGGAAGTATCACGTTTTCCTTTACAGACTCAATGTTTGATGTTCTTCACCTAATCAATGTGAAACTGTCCCAAGTAACAGATAACATGATGCTCTTAGAGAGTCGACAGTACTTACTGCTTTAGCTGGAGGGTGTGAATATGATGGCGTGGCAAATTTTGATGTCACGCCACGGCCATACGTTTGGCTCTAAATTACACATGCATGGTCCGATTCACTCAAAACCCCAAACAGCTCTATTGGATTACATTTAAATTTGGATCAACAGCGCCCCCAAGGACACTTCAAGGGCTATATCTCCCTCATACATCCTCGGATCCATTTCAAATGTAGTATACATGATCATGACTTAATGATGGACATGTTGACACAGTCAATTGATGATGTCGTTTTAGCCCCACCCACAAACAAACAAGTGAATGCAGCTTCCATCTGGAAGGTCCGATTTACTCCAAATTTTGAATGCTTTTTGCCAGACTGAAACTCTGCATGACCGAAGATCATATGACATGTTGCTCAAAGTGCCATCTACTGGCGATGTGTTGAAGTGAAGCAGTGTCATCGTTGGTGGCGTGTATGAGGTGATGCCAGGCTCCTGCGGTCGCTCAACAGCCCGAGTTACGCTGAGGGTTGCGAGGGCCTTCAAAGCTGCTTGCAGGTTTCTAGTTTCAGTTTGTCTTTGTAATATGTCAAAATGCGAATACTTTTGCAAGGCACTGTACTTCAGGTACTTTAGAGTGATTGTTTAAAAAGAACATATTTTACCTCGTGGTTATTTTAAGCACATTGCTCTAAATATCATTAGAGCAAAGGAGAATATAAAACTCAAGTCTTAAAGATCACAGACCTTTAAAAGTCTCAGATAACATGGGGAGAGCGTATCAAACCATTTGCTTGTGTGAATCATGTTGTCTGCTTGGAAGCTGCTGCGCTTTGACTTTCCTCCTACTCGCCTCCATCCTCACTTCAAGCAATGTTGACAAAAGCCTCAGGAAGTCCCTTAAGTTACTTATCTTAGCAGAATGGATAGACACAAGCCTCCTACTTTCTTAAGACATCCAAAGTTTTAGTACCATTTGTTTCGTTACCTGCTGTGAATTTGAAAAGTTACACAAGGCTTTGTTGTCTGCAAAGGTTCTTGTTAGCAGTCAACTAAATTGAATCAATTCTTGATGTTTGGAAATACATTATTTAAAGGCTGTGCACCTCCACAAAGCTTTTTGAGGGGGTAATGCCGGAATACTCAATGTGTAAATGATATTTGTTTACGTTCCTGGGGTCTGTGTTAACATTTAATTTTGAATTAATGAATATAAATGTGGTTGTCCAAGTGGTGCTTAATGTGCACAGTCTTTTCATTAGCAAATGTGATGAAGCAACGAGAAAAGCCTGCTCTCAGATTCTATCTCCGTTTTGGAATTGGAGCTTTTAACGCATATTGCACTATTCATTAGAGAATTGGTTTTACCTTCTCTTTAATGTGCCACCATATGAAATTGAAATGTACAGCATTTATAAAAGATCAAGTAAAATAATAAATAAAAGGAGAATCTATGTGAAAGAAATTTTAATTATTTTTATATGATGAGAATAGTAGTTTTTTTGTTACAATTGTAAATTGATATACCTAAAGAGCCAACAACTAATCAGAATAACATTGAACCAGTTCATGTCCTGGTTACAGGTAGGGCTGTGCAATTAATAAAATGTATTGTTCAATTTCCATTTTGGCTCCAAATAATCACAAACTCAATTCAAATTAATCCAAAAATACTTTTTTCATCCCAACGGGAAATTAAATGTTGTAGCTCATATTATGCAGGTTTCTTCAAAGAGCGTTGTAGATGTTGTTGGCTGTGGGCAGGAAGGATCTCC
Organism: Girardinichthys multiradiatus; assembly: GCF_021462225.1. Classification (NCBI taxonomy): domain Eukaryota; kingdom Metazoa; phylum Chordata; class Actinopteri; order Cyprinodontiformes; family Goodeidae; genus Girardinichthys; species Girardinichthys multiradiatus. Next base: position 43,284,921 of record NC_061804.1, on the reverse strand, counting down.
TGTAGCGCTCTGTCTTACAGCACATCTGAAGAAGCCTCTGACTGAAGACACTGTTGTTGTAGGACAGTCTCATGAAGAGGATGCTTAAGGTTCTCTATAATGTTCTTCATTCTATGAAGAATCATTTCACAAAAAAACTGCATAATACTCAAAAACTATTCTTTTTATATTATTTTTGGCATATTCTGTTTTTGAAGTATGTTGTTATTTTGTTATGTCTCCTGACCAATGCAGGCTTCAGTCAGGGGGGCCTTTTGCAGCTTTCAAAATGATTTTATGTGGCACCCGACTACAATTCTAGAATTAAGCAAATCTGATCTGTAAGCAATGATGCAAATGTAAACTTTTTACCAATGGTTTAGGGTGACTGTTTTTACAGCTATATAAACTCTTCTTAAAAATGGTATTAGGTAAAACACAAGTTATTTATTGTTATTTCTCATATCTGATATAGACACTGATTTTTCATTGACATCCAAATGAAGTCCAGCGTTTGCTGACTTTCCGTGCTGTTTTATATTTTTGTTTTCACATGGTCAGAGAGAAGACAGGAAAACTCAATTTCCAGGCTTTGTGGTTGAGTTGACTGAAAGGTACTAAACCTGCTGAACCGATCAGTGACATTGCACATATAGAGTATCTTGTAAAAGTATTCATAACTCTTGACCTTTTTCTTTCAACTTTATAGGACAGTTTTTCTTCAATATAGTAACCACAGACATACAGTACTGAACTTCTGCTATTGTGATAGGAGCACCTAAAATTCCACCTGCATCATCATCAATATAAAGGAAATCAAAATTATTCAAAATTGTATTATTAGCTTTAAGCGAAAGAAGCTTCCAAATCTTATCACCAGATTCATAAAAGATTTCTCTGAACTTCAGTAGCAAGGATCTAATTTATGTGGTTGAGACTAAATGAAACTCCACGAGTGCAAAGAGACACGATTTTTATAAAGGATAGGGTCTGGATTAGTGTCATATTGCTCAGGAATCTAAGGAGGACTAAGGAGACTAGTTAGGTGGGCAGCCTCAGCATTTTTCCTGTTGGTGACAAAGGAAGTAATTTGACCCCTAACATAAGCCTTGGATGCCTCCCAAAGAACACCTCTGCCTGAACCAGGTAAGTCATTCAGTTAAAATAACGAAGATATCTGGCATTGTAGAAATTGTCTACAGGACTTGTTTGTTAGCGGAAGAAGAGGAGAACTGAATTAAACTCCACATTCTCAGTCAACCAGGTCGAGTAGATAAAATGAGATCAAGAGAAGTTGGAGCGTGGTCTGAAATTGCAATGCTATTGTAGTCAGAGGCAAAAGACAAAAATCAGTATGGGAATACGTATGACGGACATAAAAGAAGAAAGAGAAAACCCTGGCTCATGGAAATGTGTCTCCAAGGGTTAGTGAGGCCATACTGTTGAAAGAACTTGGATAGGGCCCTAGCTGACCGAGAGGGCGGGATACCCCAACTGGATGAACAATGCAGCACTGGGTCCTGAACAAAACTGACATCCCCTAACAAAATTATATAATGGTTTTGGATATCTGTAAAAGATGTAAAAAGTTGGGTAATAAAAAATATTATCATCTCAGTGAGTACGAAGGGTAAAAGCAACAAATATTAACTTGAAATGAATTAAAGGTGTGAAATACTAAACATGGTAAAATTGAGTGCCGTAAAAACCAACATGTGAATGATTTTGCCTCTGTGAAAATTACAATCTGTGAATTTGGAGATCAATAAAATGATAACAAGGTACAGTGCCTTGCGAAAGTACTCGGCCCCCTTGAACTTTTCAACCTCTTGCCACATTTCAGGCTTCAAACATAAAGATATAAAATTCAAATTTTTTGTGAAGAATCAACAACAAGTGGGACACAATCGTGAAGTGGAATGAAATTTATTGGATGTGTCAAACTTTTTTAACAAATGAAAAACTGAAAAGTGGGGTGTGCAATATTATTCGGCCTCTTTACTTTCAGTGCAGCAAACTCACTCTAGAAGTTCAGTGAGGATCTCTGAATGATCCAATGTTGTCCCAAATGACTGATGATGATAAATAGAATCCACCTGTGTGTAATCAGGTCTCCGTATAAATGCACCTGCTCTGTGATAGTCTCAGGGTTCTGTTCAAAGCGCAGAGAGCATCATGAAGACCAGGGAAAACACCAGGCAAGTCCGAGATACTGTTGTGGAGAAGTTTAAAGCCGGATTTGGATACAAAAAGATTTCCCAAGCTTTAAACATCCCAAGGAGCACTGTGCAAGCAATCATATTGCAATGGAAGGAGCATCAGACCACTGCAAATCTACCAAGACCTGGCGATACCTCTAAACTCTCATCTCGAACAAGGAGAAGACCGATCAGAGATGCAGCCAAGAGGCCCATGATCACCCTGGATGAACTGCAGAGATCTACAGCTGAGGTGGGAGAGTCTGTCCATAGGACAACAATCAGTGGTACACTGCACAAATCTGGCCTTTATGGAAGAGTGGCAAGAAGAAAACCATTTCTCAAAGATATCCATGAAAAGTCTCGTTTAAAGTTTGCCACAAGCCACCTCGGAGACACACCAAACATGTGGAAGAAGGTGCTCTGGTCAGATGAAACCAAAATCGAACTGTTTGGCCACAATGCAAAACAATATGTTTGGTGTAAAAGCAACACAGCTCATCACCCTGAACACACCATCCCCACTGTCAAACATGGTGGTGGCAGCATCACGGTTTGGGCCTGCTTTTCATCAGCAGGGACAGGGAAGATGGTCAAAATTGATGGGAAGATGGATGGGGCCAAATACAGGACCATTCTGGAAGAAAACCTGTTGGAGTCTGCAAGAGACCTGAGACTGGGATGGAGATTTATCTTCCAACAAGACAATGATCCAAAACATAAAGCCAAATCTACAATGGAATGGTTCACAAATTAACGTATCCAGGTGTTGGAATGGCCAAGTCAAAGTCCAGACGTGAATCCAATCGAGAATCTGTGGAAAGAGCTGAAGACTGCTGTTCACGAATGCTCTCCATCCAACCTCACTGAGCTCCAGCTGTTTTGCAAGGAAGAATGGACAAGAATTTCAGTCTCTCGATGTGCAAAATTGATAGAGACATACTCCAAGTGACTTGCAGCTGTAATTGCAGCAAAGGGTGGCGCTACAAAGTATTAACGCAAGGGGGCCAAATAATATTGCACCCCCCACTTTTCAGTTTTTTATTTGATAAAAATGTTTGACACATCCAATGAATTTCATTCCACTTCACGATTGTGTCCCACTTGTTGATACTTCACAAAAAATTAGAATTTTATATCTTTATGTTTGAAGCCTGAAATGTGGCAAGAGGTTTAAAAGTTCAAGGGAGCCGAGTACTTTCACAAGGCACTGTAAATATTAATGTTATAAATATTAAGGTTATCAAATTTAACGTTGCCTGTTTTCATTCACTACCCTAATTTTAGCGCCTCCATTTTTACCACTTCAGTTTTATAACTCATCGCGTTCACAGTGTCATTTTTGTTACTTTCGGTAGATCGGAAAACAGTAGCACTTGTAGCCCGTGACCCACAATTTCCAGGTTTGCATGTGGTTTTGTACACATAAACCTTTTGAAGATCAGGCCCAATGGGTTTTCTGAAGTGTTCCCCAAATCATTACATATCTGTCATTGAGGTCTAGTACAGAGCAATCTAATACAAAGAACACACTTTGGAACAATTATTGCAGCACCCCTTGCTTTACCAATAAATGTGGAATTATGAACCTCTCTAACAACCTCCCTATTGTGTCTCCTAAATAAAATGTATGTCACCTTTAGGTTAATTTTAATGAGCCATCACTCGCCCCAACTTTGTAGCATTCCCCAGCCCAGTCACATTCCAGGACACAAACTTAACTTTGTTGAGTGTAGAGGTCATACCTCAGATGAAAGGACGTGTGGGCCTGAAACTGATGAGCATAGATGGGATCCCAAAAAGACAAGATAGGATAGGCAAAAATACATGAAACTTATATAAATGAAGGAGGGAATTGAGAAAAAAAAACAAAAACAAAAAAACGGGGGAGGCATGCCAGGGGCAAAAAATCTCTTAGGTTGAACAAGTATATGTCTGTTGCACACAGTTGTCCAAAGCAGCAGCCGAAGAACTGATAACCTGGAACTAAGACCCCCACTACCATAGTATGAAGCAATATTTTACTATTCAAAACACAGAAATTCTAATGAGTAAAGAAGTACACAAAGCATAAAAAACACAATATGCTGTAATTTATAATTATAACCCTAATTATAAACATTTCTAATATATTGTATGGTTAAAAAAAGCTGTCCCATGACTCACGCTGTATTGAAAATTATGCACAGATGTCAGCAGGGAGGACAGTTAGGACTGCTTATGACCTCTGATGAAAACAAATGGAAAAAACTATAAAAACAGATAACATTCAATGGCAAACAAAAAAATGCACAGAGCAGGACTAATGTATTAAGCTGAATATGCAAAAAGTATGTCAGTATATCCCGATATATAAAGCTGTGAAAATAGACCACCACAGGCAACGGTCTGTCAGAGGGGCTCGGCTGTTCAGTTTGGGGTTGATGGCAGGATGTCGGCACCAAGCACCTCAAACAGCTGTTGTGTGAAAAATGCAGTTAGAGTACAATTTTCAAACTTTTCAGGAAGCCTCTACAAGTGTCCCCAATTGCATATTAACATTATCAAACAGGTCTGAACACAAATAAAAATACAGTAGGTAAATGACCAAGTAGAAGTTAGAAAATGTTTGGGAGCACTTACAAAACGTCTACTCCATAGGGCGACCCTGGAAGCCTAGCCCTTGACCTTTTTACATTTTGCCATGTTACACAGACTTCAAGATGTTTTATTGGGATTATTATTGTGCATTGTCATCCTGATACACGGCACCGCCTTCAGGATACAATGTTTGAACCATTGGATGCACATGGTCCTCAAGAATGGTTTGATAGTCCTTGGCAGTGACGCGCCCATCTAGCACAAGTATTGGGCCAAGGGAATGCCATGATATGGCAGCCCAAACCATCACTAATCCACCCCCATGCTTCACTCTGGGCATACAACAGTCTGGGTGGTACGCTTCTTTGGAGCTTCGCTACACCGTAACTTTCCAGGATGTGGGGAAAACAGTAAAGGTGGACTCATCAGAGAACTATACATGTTTCACATTGTCCACAGCCCAAGATTTGTGCTCCTTGCACCATTGAAACCTACGTTTGGCATTGGCATGAGTGACCAAAGGTTTGGCTATAGCAGCCCGGCCGTGTATATTGACCCTGTGGAGCTCTCGACGGACAGTTCTGGTGGAAACAGGAGAGTTGAGGTGCACATTTAATTCTGCCGTTATTTGGGCCGCCGTGGTTTTATGTTTTTTGGATACAATCCGGGTTAGCACCCGAACATCCCTTTCAGACAGCTTCCTCTTGCGTCCACAGTTAATTCTGTTGGATGTGGTTCGTCCTTCTTGGTGGTATGCTGACATTACCCTGGATACTGTGGCTCTTGATACATCACAAAGACTTGCTGTCTTGGTCACAGATGCGCCAGCAAGATGTGCACCAACAATTTGTCCTCTTTTGAACTCTGGTATGTCACCCATAATGTTGTGTGCATTTCAATATTTTGAGCAAAACTGTGCTCTTACCCAGCTAATTGAACCTTCACACTCTGCTCTTACTGGTGCAATGTGCAATCAATGAAGACTGGCTACCAGGCTGTTCCAATTTAGCCTTGAAACCTCCCTCACTAAAATAACAGGTGTTTCAGTTTTATTGTCCAACCCCTGTATATTCACCTATGATTTGAATGTGGCAGGGGGTGCCTGGCCTCAAATTTTCAACCTTTAAATTTAACAAAATTACTCTTCCAACTTAGTCTTCAAGATCTACAAGTGTTACATACGTAGACACTAAAATCTTTGCCCAGTCTTGTTTGCAAAAGAGCATACCTTCCGTCAGTTTGGATGAAGAGGATCTGTGAACATCACTTTTCAAGCCCTGCTAGAGATTCTCAATTGGACATAGATCTTGACTTTGACTGGACCATTCTAAGACATGAATATGCTATGATCTAAATCACAATTTAGAATGAATCCTATAGGTCCAAGCAGCTTTAGACATGGGACAAATCTTAGAAATGCTGTGCACACATTAAATAGTAAACAGAAATGAACAATTTAAAACAAAAATATTTGACATCTTCATAAAAACATTCTAACTAATTTTATGCACGAAATTTAAAAATTGTGCATTTGGGGATAGCTCCCAACAGCACTCCACCAGAGGTTAGATGGAAAATATGGTGGTTGCAAGATCCAGACTTGTACATACAATCTAAACGCATATGTGTAGTTGCGCCTTCATGCCCGATTCTGCACTCACTGTGTTAGAGGATGCTCTGATCCAGAGCTCGGCTTGCAAGCGGCAGGGCAGAGAACAGAGAAAAGGAAAGGAGCTTTAAGACACTGTGCTGCTTCTAGCTGTTTTCCTCAGACCGTTGTGTTTGTATCGTCAAATTTTTCACTGAATTTTAAAGAAGCAAACTTTCAACGTGAATTATTTAGCTTCAATCAGTATGAACTGAATTTGTTTGACGGAGAGGGTACATTTTTTTTTTTTTTTTGTTAGAAGGTCCCTGGTTCAAATCTCAGCTGCATGGATCTGGTGGGTTTTCTCTCAATCTATGATATGAGATTCTAATTGAACCAGGGGTGTCTATATATGGCCTTGGTGATGTAATAGACAGGCAGGCTGTAGTTTGTGTAGCCCGCCATCTGCTTTATGACTGTTGTGAGAAAAAATGATCACCCATGCCTCTCGACCCTGAACATCAAATAAAAAAAAGTGAAAATAATAAACTGTCTAGTCTTAGAAGTGATAACAAGTCCCCTTGCAATGTTTTTATCAAAAGTATATTACTTCCCAAGCTGTTTCTTTTAACATGTTTTATATATTTGTTAATAATTTATTTGTTGTTTTCTTCACTGTTCCTGCTGTTCTTTGTGTTTTATTTAAAAAACCCATAACAATATTTTCAGTCTGATTTGTGTCCTTTTATAATGCATCCTCTGTACAGAGTAACAAAAGATACTGCAGCCTTGTCGGCAGTGAGGACTGCGATAAGCAGAACAATCTTTTCTGAAACATGATGGGCTGGATGTATAAGCACAATACCCATGCTCAGACAATTCTACAGCTATTGTAGTTAAACTAAAAAGCCTTCAGGAAATCATGGTTTTCTTATGTTCTTTGGGAACATATTTGGATATTTTAATGCACTGGAGAAAGAAATGAAAAAGTAAATATGATTTTTGATGTTTTTTCATCGATACTTTGCTCCCAGTTTAAACCATTTCACTGAAGTTCATGGTCTGTCACCTGAGAGCAGCTGAAAGTGGATCTCCAATGAGTTCCAGCAAACTTGGAGCAGATACATGACTGTCCTCCCAGATGCCCTGACAAAAACAAGCCACAAATCCCTGAACCCAAAGAATGCCTTTCTTCTTAAACACAACTATTTTTAGCCACTGTTCACAAACTAACAGCCAAATACCAGTCTTCAGCCCCCATCTTTTTGAAGTAAAGAAGATACTTGAGGTTGATTATTCATGGCCACATAGCTATATTCTAAATCCCAGTTAAGGCTTCTAAGAATCCCTCAATGTAATGTTGGAGGGCTGCTACATAAATAAGTGTTGCAGCAATAAGTCATGGACACTGCACCGTTTACCAAGGATAATGTTCAGGTTTAAGGAAATGGAAGATCCTATATCTCTCTCCTTGTAGCTCTTCTTTCCATCTTTGCTAAAGACAAAAGAGGAAAACATGAAGTCACAATTAAATGTCCTTGTCCTGCTAATGATATGCCTGGCCTTCAATGCTCTGACGTCGCATTTAACACTGCCAATTGATATGCTAATGTGCTATATGTTTGTGCTCACATGCATATTTTTATTTCAAAGAGCCAACAACAAATGCATGAGATGAGTAGGTCTGAAAAATGGGTCACTGCTGCTAAATGTAGATAGTGCTACTTTGCCCCCCAGTGGCACACAGGCTGAGTGCAGATGAGGAGGATTTCATTATCATAACCTTCAGGGTCTTGATTTATTTATTTTTTCTGCACAGGTTCCGGGATGTAAAAGCACTGCACATGTGCTGCGTTAAAACAGACATGTATTTGTCTGGCAAATACATGTTTTTTATATTAATCTGCAATTGTAGGATGAATATTTTTTGGTCATGTATATTTTTGGGTTTAGGGACTCATTTCCAAGCTGCTCTGATGGATGACTCATATATTCAGTATACTTGGCATCCCACCACAGAAGCTGTCACTCTATTTTCATTCCATCTATCAACTAAAAACATGTTTTATCACATCCTCACAGGTTAACAGGCTTTGTTTAAAGGTAAAAACCCTATGCAGGGATGAATGCATATCAGTGAAAACCTGCTGTGCGAAACTGATCTACTCACTGTTGCCAAAATACAACAGGTTCCTTCAGTGACAATAAGCATTTGATTATTTATTTCAGTGTGGAAATGAACTGGCTCCATTTCTGGTTTGCTGATATGAAATCCTGCAGGAGATGGTTTTCCTGTCTGTCTCCTCCTCTGCTAATTATATCCCAAAGCAGAAGCAGCACACGCTTAAGAATGTGGATGTTTAAACCAACGTCATGTCCAAACTCGCAGAAGCTAATGCAAGTATTTAATAATTCATAGTAGGCTGGTTTAATGATTCCAGTTACCTCTGAAGTGTTGTCCGTGATCTCTACCTTCACAACCTATTGCATATTTTAGTATATCATACCATACAATATCTTAATAGTGAGCAGTATTTAAAAAAAAAGTGAATGCAAGAAGCATTAATAAAGATCTTTATGCATTCTATGTTATCCCTGGCAGCAAAATAGTACATGTACTTTTGCTAAATGGTCACACTAAAGACATCTCAGTCAGGTGTATGCAATGAAATTCATGCCATTCATTTGTGATCACCTCTCTCATATAGAACACAGTGCTCTTGTGTTTTATTTTGTTTGATAACTTTTTTTTTTTCTTGGAAAGGTATTTGATAGATAAGGTGTAGATGAAAATATTATCTTTTTTTTTTTTTTTTTTTTTTTACCGTGTCCTGTCCGGCAGAGTAGCGCTCAGAATTGTTGTCTGAGTGCCAAGAAATATCCCAACAGATTTACTTTCACAAGCAGAGCATCACAGCTAATGCTTTAAAGCTCTGCTTGAGATTTATAAAATAAACTTTATTATAAACTTCTTTGGGAATATTTAAATTTTTACGGACACGGAGACTGAAATGAAAAGGAAAAAAGAAGCTCAAAAAAGAGAGAGATGGGGTAAAAAGGGGAGAAAAGGAGGAAAGAGTGGAGGAGAGAAAGAAGGATGAAGAGAATACAAGATTACACCCTGCTTGCTTAAACACCTGCAGCTGTTTTTTTTTTTTTTAACAAAATAGTACACGGTAATTCTGAATGTAAAATGTACTTAGTGAGAGGTGCAGCCCAATATAGAACATCTGTGTATCTGTCAACACCTGAAGCTTAACACCTGTAAGTATGGGTGTGGACACGCTTTTGTATACAAGGTTTCTCCACAAAAATATGCAATAGCGAGTGTGAGGACCCACAAGCCTGCCCCATGGTCCCTGAACGGACACTGAGGAGATCTGAGCCACAGACATCTAAAGGCCCCCCAAAGTACAGGAACCCCAGGAGAACCACCACCGGGACTACCGCAACCACCCCAGAGAAGAGCAGTGGAGCGTCCCAGAGGAACCACCCAGCAGCGACAGTGCAGAAGCCCCAGGGAGCCACAGCAACGAGCCCACAGGCCCCGCCGGCAGCCGTCTACGCCCGAGCAGATCCAGCTATGGACCCAGAGGCCCAATACCCCGGGACACACCACCCCCCAAGCAGAGGCCCGACAGATCCCAGGGGGCCAGGCCCCGGCAAGCAGCCAACGGGAGTGAGCCAGCACACACCAAAGCACCTGGCCCCGGACACCGAGAACCACGGGTACGCCAGCGGGCAGAGACTCCAACCACCGGCAGGCGGTGTGGCGGAGAGGAAGCTGATCCAGGAGAGGGAGCAGTCCAAGACCCAACCTGTCACAAAATCCCCCCAAAAAAACAGGCACACACAGTCACAATCACCCACTCCCACCCTCATGCATGCACATAAAATCACTCACACCCAACGTAAGGATAAACAACAATGGACGTCATACACTCACTCACACTCCCCATGCATACTCTATACTCCCAGGTTCAGGCGCCGGTACCCCCTTGGGGCAACCAGCCCCCAGAACCAGTAGGTGGTCCCCTTCCCTCCTGGGGCAGAGGCAGGCAGACAGCGCCGGTACTGCCCAGACCCGGGTGATCCCGGCCCGGCTTCCGCCCCAAACCCAGTCCCCAACAACCCCCATCCACCTCCGGAGAGGGGGCTATGTACAAAAGAGGGGTCCACATGGCCCAAAGCAACCCGCCAACCGGAGCCGCCCCAGGATGGAGCAGTCCCGACCCCAAACGAGCTCCGATCCCAACCCCATGAGTCTCCCATTCCCAGTGAACCCCAACAAGAACCTCCCCACAGGGCCACCCCCAACAAGGACACCGATATTGAACACATCCCCCCGAACCCAAACGGCACGAATCCCCACCCCCACAGGGGCACACCCCCACAGGTGAACTCCGTGGCTGAGAAGCTGATGAAGCCACACCCACACAGCGCAAGCTCCACACCCGCTCTAAGAACCCCCACCGCACCCCGCTCTCCACCACATAGCGTGCCGCAACGGCAAAGCAAGGGCCCCGCGCAACGCCACCCCCGCACCCACAACCGGACCCCCGACCCACACCATGATGGGACAAACTCATCCACCAAGCGGTCCCCGGCCAGCGGCAGGCACCCAGGGCCAGTGACCCCACCATGCCCCCCTCAGCATCAAAAAACTCTACATCACTGCCACTGCAACGACCGCCCAGGGAGAAACACTATCCAGCTCAGCTCCACCATCGCTGCCCAGCCGATCCAAACGCCAGTGATCCCACGTCCTAGAAGTGGACACAACCCCACCACCCCACAGGCCGCAGCCCCTCCACGCCACCCCCCAGTCCACCGCCCCAATCCCCCCTCGGACAAGACAGCCAGCAGAGCAGCACACCTCCAAGCCCGCCCAACCCCCCAGACAGCGCCAGCAGCCCCAGCCCACCAGTCCACGAGAGGGATACATGCACTAGCCGAGGACCTGGACTATGCAGGCCAACCGCTCCAGGCCAAGCACAACCCGCCAGCCGCTCTGGTGCAGTCACAGGATATGCTCCGCCGCCCCATCCACCCGACCGCCAACCGCAGCCCAGCGCCTGACCCCAGGCCAGGACCACAGAAGGAAGCAGTGGAAAAAAGGCCCCAGTTGGCGCACCATGGCCATGCGTGGGTGCGGGTGGCAGTCCAGCCGGCCAGCCCCTCCATCAAAGCGGGGCCACATCCCAATCAACGCCGGCTAAGATCCCCCTGCCGAAGCCCGGCACCCCCCCCCAGCCGGCAGACCAGGGCCCAAAGCCAGGGGCCGAGATCCAAGGGAACCCAGGCGATCCCGAGAGAGCCGAAATGCCAGCCCAGCACCAGACAATCCCCAAGACCCGACCCCCAACCCCAGCCCAGACCCGACTAGAGGGCCCACTCCCTCTCCCGGCCTCGGACCACAGATGGGAAATAGCGAACGGGGGTGTGAAAAGACCCCAAGCCTGCCTCCGCCAGCTCGAAGGTGGCGTTGATGCGTGTTGTTGTAGTGTGTAGTTAAAAAGAAAAAAAAACGTTGGTGAAGAGGGTCTGCCCCCCCACTCTGAACCCTCAATGTCTACATGCAATTATACCCTTAGGGGTGAGCGCAGGCACCAGAGGATAGGCTACTAGGATATCCTCCCTCCTGATGCCATTGAGTGCGCCCACCCCCAAGACCCTACATGTGAATGTCATTAAAATGTTGTAAGTGAGAGTGTCTAAGTTGTACAATAAAATTGGGGCACAGGCTGCCATGGGACCGCAGAGGTGGAAAACCCTTGTGGCACTCCGATGGCGCACCCGCACCCCAAGGCACTCCATGAGTGGTATTGTGATGGAGCTGGCAGAGGGAGGTGTCTGGGGATGGGGAGGGAAGGACTGGGGGGCACACCGCTCTCCCAGGGAGCCAGCTCCCCGGCTGACCCCAATAGGCACCCCCATTTGCTGAGTCCCAACAAAGGAGGGAGGCATAGGCACATCTGCCGAGCAAAAAACTAGGGACAGGTAACAGGTCCCGAGAACCAACTGAAAACCGGGACCAACGTCCCCCGCACCGAACCCACCAGGGACCATCCAGCAAATGAGCAAACCCCCCCCAATACGAGGCCGAGAAGCCCGACGCAAGCGCAGAGCCCGGCGACGCCCGCCCCGCCGCACCCACGCCCGGAGGTCAGAGCCGCCGCGCACAGGACCACCGCCCCAACACCACAGCATGCCATACAGTGGAGGACGGAATGCAGCAAAGAGCACCCAAAGCAAAAGCTGCACACAAAGCTCACACTGCGCAAATGTGCCCCCACTCCAGCCCCCCAAAAACAAAGCCCCCCATGAAAGTGCACCCCACGAAAAGAATCCAGGTCCTAGAACATGCCTGACACCCATACCCCTGCCAGAAGCAGCCTTTCAAGAAGACCCACCCCGTGGCCCACAAAAGGCAAGAGCTGAGACCAATCCACCCCGATATCTTAAGCACTCCACACCAAAGCAATGCGAGAATGACTCCTGCAAAAAAATGAAGACCCACCTTCTTGGTTTTACTGAGCACTGTGAAATAAGGAATTCCTGTGAAACGGCAGTTACAGAGAGTGAATTATAGCTACATCGAAAGCAAAATATTTATGTGTTTTGCAATATCTGGTGGCAAGATTATGATGTATAGTACAAAATGGTTAGTAAGCACTAAATAAAAGCCACCAGGTGCCCAACAACATCTTGGCATAAAAAACCTCTCCAAAAAAAAACCTTTTTATTTTTTTTTCTTAAATGGTTAGGGTTATTAGAACTTTTGCTTTGCATACTAACCCATTTAACAAATTAGAATAATACTGTAAAGTTAATTAATTTCACTAACTCACTAATTGAAACATATTATATAGATTAACTACACAAAGACTGATGTTTTCAAGCCTTTTTTAATTATTATGATTTTCCTCCTGCTGCTAATGAAAACGACATTTAGGATTAGAATATTGCAATCAACCAATAAACATTTATACAGAAATGTAGGCTTAATAAACATATCATTAATACCTGCTTGAAGGTTGTTATTTTCAAAGGGTACTTTTAATATGACAAATGAACCTCATTGGAATGCATATTCTAACTTTTGAATATGATTGTAAACTTTTATTGTAAACGTCTCAGTTGATAAATCCTACATTGCTGTACATATCCTGCTACCTAGAAACTTCTCACTATGGGTGGGGGGAGCTTTTTTTTCTTCAGAGTAGAATATAATAGATGTAGATACATTATTGTCCCAATATGTATATTTTGATCAGTGAGTACAACAACAGAGTGTCTTCAGTCAGAGGCTTCTTCAGATCTGCTGTAAGAGTACTGTAAGGCATCAACAACATCTCTTTGAAGAAACCTGCATAATATGAGCTACAACAACATTTAATTTCTGTTTGGGATGAATACAGTATTTTTAATTAAATAGAACTGAATTGAATGTGCATGAAAAATAACCAACAAAACAGAAAAATAGTCAAGTAAGACAAAATCTCCATCAAAACACATATAACCGAAGACAACGTAAAGACAGAATCAGCAACAACACCCTCTGCACCTTACGGCTTCCATGAATACTGTTTAATTATGCACAAGGGTTATCCAATTTCTGAAAAGACAATATAATAGATAGTTGATTAAAACATGTTCTTATAAAAAAAGACAAAGGTTCTACCAGTTAAGACCTGCTGACCAAGAAACACGTTTTTTTTAAATAACCTTTTGTCCAAAATGTGTTTAAGACACAGCTTTCAGTACAAAGGATTGTTTTGTTCTATTTTTTAAAGGGTTGGGTAGCAGTACCTTCTACCTGAGGGTAGCATCTTCTGGTAAAAGCGGTGAAGATTAACCTAACAAATACCTTTTGTAGCTGCCATATCAAGTTTATACAGAAATGTAACACCTAAACTGAGACCTGCTAAACCATGATTTATGTATACTCTTTCACCTCTAGCTCTCTCATTTTACTTTTCAAACCATTGACCTCCAAAGGTGTCACTCACATGCTGCTACTGAAAGTAAGCACTGTTTATTTTAAAACTGGTTGTCTGCTCCTTGTCAGCAATCCTGTTTGTGGTGTTAATGGCCTGGAACTCAGATATGGTTCTGTCGGTGTCTTCAAGCTATGACTTTTAGCACACACAATGGAGCTTGGCTCAAGAATTCAGATGTCCATGAATGATTTCAGGATGGATCGTGAGATGAATAGATCTCCCTTTGTTTTGGTTTAAAACAAAACTCTGATATGTTGCAGAAAAATAAAACAATCTGTACACTTCATTTGTGCTCCCCCCTCGTTTATTTACTGCTACAGTTAGCTCATTCCGTTTATTTATTTGATTACATCTATTTTGTATATTTGTTAATTTAATTTGTTTTGATATTAAACTTAATACTCTTAGTGGGAAAACTGCTATGTTAACTAGCTTGAGTGGCAAAAACAGATGTCTGTCAAGTCACAAAAATTGCACACAATTAGCCTAGCACAGCCTCTATATGCAATTCCACATATCTGATACCAGCTCACTATAGTTTCCTTTCAAATTACTTTATCTTCCTTTTTGCTTAACCAGAGGGCTGACAAAGCTCTTTTACATCAAGGGCAGCCACTTTGTGTAAATTCCACTGCCACTATGTAATGCAGCTAAATGTCTTAAAAGATCGATTAAACAAAAAACTGATGTTAGGTAAGCTGTTATAACATTGAAATAAAATGAATTATGTGTAATTTTCATTGTGTCCTCAAACATTTCTTTCTTTGCTTGTAAGTTTACTTTTCCACACACTAAACATGCATCTTTGGGATTGCAAACACTGATCTGATCTATGGCTTTTTGTGATAATTGTCCTGTATTCAGCCATTTACTCAACATGAACAAGCTGAGCCTTTAATCTGATAAAGATTTTCAGCTAATTTAGCTGACAATTTGTTGTTAAAATAATTTTTATTATATTTTAAAGTAAGGAAAATATGTGTAAATTATGTTTTTCATTCTCCTTATACTTGTTTTTTTATAGCATTATATTTTAATCTGGTTGGACTCTGTTACTGGACTGAATAGGCATTTGATTGTGGTGACAGAAATCAGTTGATTCTACTGGGCTGATTATATGTTGATTGGAATGAATAGTTTTTTTATACAGAGCCCTGCGCTGATGTTTTGTTGTGATTTAATGTTATGTATACATAGCAAAGTGCAACTGCAGCAAATAAAAACATTTAACAGAAAATGACGAAGTGCTTTATTTGCAATATAATGGTAACAAATACAATGCTTACACATTGCTGCTAGTTATGACGGAAAGATTTGTAGCTTGTCTCATGACTGGGTTAAACTTTGCTTTCCATAATTTTGTGACTGGAGACTTAGGACTTTCCTAAAGGCTCGCATTCAGTAACTTTTGCCTGACCACTGGCAAGTGGTTAAAACAGAGAATTAAGTTTTTGGACAACAGTTGTCTACAGTGGCATTATGGCGACTGATCATCTAAGGATGAAAGTTCAGTGCTCAATATACAGTCTGTGAGTGCATATTTTTTTCAGACCATTGAACAGTCTGTGAGTTCCTCCAAACAGTCAAATAAACGTAAGTGTATTTATTATAAAATATAATAATATCAATATAATATAATCAAATAATATAATTATTATTTATTATATGTATGTGTGTGTGTGTGAGAGTGTGTGTGTGGATTAGTAGGAAGAGTAGTTGTCTTGCAATCAGAAGGTTGTGGGTTCGATTCCAGCTTCCTCCTGCCATATGTCGATGTGCCCCTGGGCAAGGCACTTAACCTCAAGTTGCCTACCGATCTGTGTATCGGTGTATGAATGTGTGAGTGTTAGTGAGTGCAATTGGGTGAATGTGGCTCTAGTGTAAAGCGCTTTGAGCGGTCTGTATGACTGGAAAAGCGCTATATAAGTTCAGTCCATTTACCATTAGCGAGTGTGTAAAGTAAAGAGCACCAGTTCCCAGTCCAAAGAGACAAAGGGAGAGATGCAGCACACTGAACTCCCCTACCCAGCCCCGTTGCCATGTTATGCAAAGCAGGCCAAGCCTCAAACCCTATCACCCCGTTGGATGGACCAGGTTGCTTACAGTAACGTGGAAATGCGTGTGACACACCAGTGAGGTGTGAGGGCTGCTCATTGCTGCCTATAGCTTTAATATTGCTGAGTGCCTAGAAGAAGCCCAACAGATTTGCTTTCACAAGTGAAGCATTACAGCTAATACTATAATGTTCCACTTGATATATATATATATATATATATATATATATATATAAACTTTATTAGAATATGCTTTGGGATTATTTCAATTGCAATGGACACAGAGGCGGAAATGGAAAGGAAAGAAAAGAAGCAATTGAGAGAGAGAGATGGGGAAAAATGCAAAAGGGAGAGAAGGAGAAAAGAGTAGAGGAGTGAAAGGAGAGAAGAAAATACCCGATAATACTCTAGAAAACTGCTTCTACACCTGCAAAAACGCATATATACCAACGGCAAACTGAAAAGGGCAGGAACTAATGAATGCAAGTATGTAGTGGTAACTACAGCTCAATATAGAACATCTCTTTATCTGTTAACACCTGAATCCAAACATCTGTGGTTGTAAGTGTGAGCTCGCTTGTTTATATGAGGTTTCTCCATAAAAATATGCAATAGCGGGTGTGAAGAGTCACAGACCTGCCATCCTGGAGACGAGACAGACACAGAAGAGATTTGAACCACAGACATTCAAAGGCTTCCCAGTTCAGAGAAGAGAGAGAGGAGCAGAGGAGAGCCCCAGAGGAACCACCTAGTGGGTGCAATCATAGTGCAGAAGCCCCATCGAGCCATGGCAACAAGCCTACAGGCCCTGGCGGCAGCCATCTACGCATCTACACAGATCCAGTCATGGACCCAGAGACCAGAGACCCTGGAGCACATCACCCTCAAGTAGAGGTCTGACAAAGCCAGGGGGTGAGTGAGCAGGCACATACCAAAAGCACCCAGCCCCAGACACCAAGAACAACTAATACACCAGCGGGTGCGACACCAGCCACTGGCAGGGAGTATGGGGGGATCATATAGGCCCCGCATTTGATGGGGGGCCTAAGTTGATCCAGGAGAGGGAGCAGCCCAAGACCCAACCTGACACTCAAATAGGCGCACACAGTCACAATCACACATCTTCACCCTCATGTGTACACATAAAAATACTCTCACCCACAAAACCAACATAAAGTTGCTTCACACAACAATGGATGTCATACACTTACTCATACTCCCCATACATACTCTATACTCTTAGGTCCAGGTACCAATACCACAGAGGGGCAACCAGTCCCTGGACTCAGGAGGTGGTCCCCTTCAATCTGGGGTGGAGACAGGCAGGCCGCCCCAGCACCAGCCTAGACTAGTGCCAGCACCGCCCAAACCCTTATAACCCGAATCACTTATACTCTGCATATTACAGGAGGAAAGCCTGGTGGAGGTACAGAAACAGATTCCCAGCTAAATACAGACAACACCTGAGCATCAGTAAGGGCTTCTGAAAGATAAATGTCTGTCAACATTTTGTGATTTTGCTCTTTTAATCAGTGAAAGTTGTTTAAATAAACTTTACTTATTAGAATCAACTTCAAAATTTGTAAGTTTAAATAAGGAATTTGACTTTGACATTGTATATCACACATCGGTCCAAAGCAACAACCTCCACAATACAGATCCTTCTCAAAATATTAGCATATTGTGATAAAGTTCATTATTTTCCATAATGTCATGATGAAAATTTAACATTCATATATTTTAGATTCATTGCACACTAACTGAAATATTTCAGGTCTTTTATTGTCTTAATACGGATGATTTTGGCATACAGCTCATGAAAACCCAAAATTCCTATCTCACAAAATTAGCATATTTCATCCGACCAATAAAAGAAAAGTGTTTTTAATACAAAAAACGTCAACCTTCAAATAATCATGTACAGTTATGCACTCAATACTTGGTCGGGAATCCTTTTGCAGAAATGACTGCTTCAATGCGGCGTGGCATGGAGGCAATCAGCCTGTGGCACTGCTGAGGTCTTATGGAGGCCCAGGATGCTTCGATAGCGGCCTTTAGCTCATCCAGAGTGTTGGGTCTTGAGTCTCTCAACGTTCTCTTCACAATATCCCACAGATTCCCTATGGGGTTCAGGTCAGGAGAGTTGGTAGGCCAATTGAGCACAGTGATACCATGGTCAGTAAACCATTTACCAGTGGTTTTGGCACTGTGAGCAGGTGCCAGGTCGTGCTGAAAAATGAAATCTTCATCTCCATAAAGCTTTTCAGCAGATGGAAGCATGAAGTGCTCCAAAATCTCCTGATAGCTAGCTGCATTGACCCTGCCCTTGATAAAACACAGTGGACTAACACCAGCAGCTGACACGGCACCCCAGACCATCACTGACTGTGGGTACTTGACACTGGACTTCTGGCATTTTGGCATTTCCTTCTCCCCAGTCTTCCTCCAGACTTTGGCACCTTGATTTCCGAATGACATGCAGAATTAGCTTTCATCTGAAAAAAGTACTTTGGACCACTGAGCAACAGTCCATTGCTGCTTCTATGTAGCCCAGGTCAGGCGCTTCTGCCGCTGTTTCTGGTTCAAAAGTGGCTTGACCTGGGGAATGCGGCACCTGTAGCCCATTTCCTGCACACGCCTGTGCATGGTGGCTCTGGATGTTTCCACTCCAGACTCAGTCCACTGCTCTCGCAGGTCCCCCAAGGTCTGGAATCGGCCCTTCTCCACAATCTTCCTCAGTGTCCGGTCACCTCTTCTCGTTGTGCAGCGTTTTCTGCCACACTTTTTCCTTCCCACAGACTTCCCACTGAGGTGCCTTGATACAGCACTCTGGGAACAGCCTATTCGTTCAGAAATTTCTTTCTGTGTCTTACCCTCTTGCCTGAGGGTGTCAATAGTGGCCTTCTGGACAGCAGTCAGGTCGGCAGTCTTACCCATGATTGGGGTTTTGAGTGATGAACAAGGCTGGGAGTTTTAAAGGCCTCAGGAATCTTTTGCAGGTCTTTAGAGTTAACTCGTTGATTCAGATGATTAGGTTCATAGCTCGTTTAGAGACCCTTTTAATAATATGCTAATTTTGTGAGATAGGAATTTTGGGTTTTCATGAGCTGTGTGCCAAAATCATCCGTATTAAGACAATAAAAGACCTGAAATATTTCAGTTAGTGTGCAATGAATCTAAAATATATGAATGCTAAATTTTCATCATGACATTATGGAAAATAATGAACTTTATCACAATATGCTAATATTTTGAGAAGGACCTGTATGTAAAAACACCTATCTCCTGAGGAACAGCCTCCATTGGTTGGGCCCTTTTTCAAACAGTGTCTATGTCTGAGGATCATCTCAGGTCATGAGAAAGGGTGGTTACTATAAAACCGGCAGTGATTCACTGTCAGATTGTTGAGGATTGTGAGGATGGTGAGGGGATGCAGTGGCGGCGGGGTTCTCTGGAAGTCCACCTTCATCTCCACTGTCGCTGGCTTAGCTCTAGGTGGTTTCAACCATACCAATGGACCAGCCTATCAACCTCCTGTCCGTATGCCGTCTCTTCTTTGTTGCAGATCAGGCCAATGACGGTGGTGTCATCTGCAAACTTCAGAAGTTTCACAGACAGGTCAGCTGAAGTGCAGTCATTTGTGTACAGGAAGAAGAGGAGTGGGGAGAGAACACACCCCTGAGGGGTGCCGGTGCTGATGGTTCTTGAGCAGGAGAAGATACTCCCCAGCCTCACTTGCTGCTGCCAGCCAGTCAGGAAGCTAGTAATCCACTGACAGGTGGAGGCCACCACTATGAGCTAGGTGAGTTTCTGAGGGAGGATGTCTGGATTGAGTGCGTAGACCCAAGTTGCCTGCATCCTCTGCCAACTTGTAGGGTTTGTGGTGCACAAGCTGCAGGAGGTCCAGCAGGGGTCCTGTGATGTTTTTTGGGACAAAAGACAACTTTTCAAGCAAGATGTTTGAACAAGCCAGAGCCTAAGATCTCGGACATGATTCAATTGCTCCAATTAAAGTGAAGGTCGTTTCTGGGAAGAAACAGTCTTGGTGGAGAAGTGCTCCACCAGTCAGTGAAGTGAAAAAAGGGAGTGTTAAAAAGCAAAAAAAGGTCACTCAGTGCCACATTTACTGTAACCCTGGATTTCCAATTAATCTGCTCCGATTCAGTCCGCTGCGTAACCCAGAGGAGCTCCAGGAACCACACGCAGATCGCGCAATAAAAGCTAGTAATAAATGCAGAAGCAAGTCCAAAACAACTCATTCTGTGGAAGTTAAACCAGTTAAACTGCTTCACTTTTCATTTTATGCATCCACATACTTTCATGTGTTTTGTTCTCCAATGAGTGAGTTCAATGAGTGCAGCAAAGCTATATTTGCTGCTTAATTTGGTGCATTTCATGTTTAATTGCTCAGTTTATAATACCTTAGTTAACCCTGGAACTGATCTAATTGATCTAAACAACTGCTAATATATACATGTGTGTATATAAATATATGAGTGTATTTATTAATATAGTGAGATCTAGTCCTTCTTTAGTGAATTATTTTGAAAATCCTCGTGCTTGTCCTGTTTCCTGGTGGTGCAGTGGCCTATGGTTCATGCATACTGACTCTGGCCGTGCTCCGGCATCCAGCAAATGTAGACTCTGCCATCCGCACGCCGCAGCACTTGTGCTCTGGCATCTGATGACAGCTGACTTTGTTCTTCTCTGCTGCGTCTCTCTGTGATAGTGGCTGAAATATATCTAAAGAAAAATCAGATTATTCGCTGCTGTCTGTGTTGCTGCCATTGTAGCAGCAATAGTGGTGCTGAATTATCAATTATTTTATCATAAATTTTTCATTCATTTTAAATTTTTTATTTATTGTCATATTATCATCTTAATTATTCATTTTTATTCTCTTTAATAATTTGTGTTCGTTAAGTATTTAATTACATTTATGCCACTGTAACGTACTTTTCCTATTATCTGTTTTTCTTTTTTTCATGAACAGCACTTTGTGTTTTTTGTCTTGCTATTGAAATGTGCTATATAAATAAACTTGCCTTGTCTTGTCAAAGAAAGACTCATTTGCTCAGGAAAATGAAGAAATAAAAAAGTCATTGGACATTATAGCAGAGGGGATTAACGCGGTCAAGCAGCAGCAGAAATATATTCTTGAACTGTGGAGGAGGTAAGGGCCCTGCAGCTGCAGAATAAAACAATAGCTGTGCTTAAGATCAGAGTGGCTAAACTGGAACAATATATAACAACAAATGATATCATTGCTACTGGACTGGAAATTAAAGCACTGTCATGCAAAACTAGTGGTTCCCAGAAATGATGAGGAACCAAGTGAGCAGGATTTAAACTCAGTGGAGTAGCAGTTAACAAACTTTCTGGTACGCAAAGGAATCAAACTTAACAAAGACAACACTGAGGCATGCCATCAACTCTTGAAACAAGGAAGTAAACTCAAAGGGTATGACGTTTACCTCAGTGAACACATGCCTAAACGGAATGTGGACATAGCAAAAGTAGCACAATTACTGAAAAACAAGAAAAAGTACAAAGTACATGGACCGCATATTGTAGAATTTTATACAACTTAACGGAACATGCAAGGAAGCCACGGTACTGATCATCAAAGACATTAAATAGCTGAAAAAGTACAAGTGATGCATAAATCATCATCCAATGGTGCTATGAGAGAACACCAACTATAACCACAACAGAGACTATTAAAACAAACTTTGAAAATAACACTCTGTTGACACAAAAACGTATTGAATATGAGATTCTGGAAAACATTTAAATACACCCAGTATACAGACATGGCGCAAGACATTGATTCAGAAATAAACGTCTATGATGATATCAATAACATTTGTTAATACTACTCACATGGACATTTCAACAAACTGTAGGGACAGAGACAAACAGCAGGGGTCTGTACACCAACTTTGATAGCATTAAAGAGTATGTATGTAAACATAATTACCGTTATAGCCATATCAGAGACATGGATTAACCCTGGCAAAGAAGCAGTTTTTATATTTAGATGAGTATAAGCTAAATTACAATAGCAGGAACAATAAGAATGGAGGAGGTGTTGCTATTTATGTTAACAAAAATGGCTGCTGTAACTGATAACATATTGGAATCCATAATAGTTTAAATACGTTTAGAGGGCAAGAGAAAAATATTTAGTTCTCTTTAGGCAATTCTACCTAAAAAGTCATGTTAATCTCTGGTGATTTCAATATTAACCCATCACATAAAAAAAAACATAAATTTACAGAAGAGTTTATAAATCTGATGTACAGCATGGGACTATATCCTAAAAATACTATACCTAGCAAGAATATAGCTCACAATGCAACATCAGAAGACAATATATTTACTAATGACACAGAAAACAGTGCAGTAATTTGACTATCAATCAATGATATGAGTGACCATTTACCAATTTTTACAGTTTGTGATAGTATAGGAAAGATAAGCAGAATAATTCAATAATCTACAAATTAAAATTAGAAATGAGGAACCAATAATTAAATAAAAATTGAATTGTTAGACAAACTTTGGAAGTAATATATAAAGAAAAGATATAAACAAAATATATGACATTTTAATATGTTTTTTAAAATGTTATACAACAGATATTGTCCAGTAATTGTCCAATTCATTAATGAATTATTAAGAAACATGTAAAAAGGATTATTACAGGTATTTGGAATACATTAAATTACCCTTTCCACATCGAGAAGAGCCAGTCAAGGTGGCTCGGGCATCTATATCGGATGCCTCCTTGACGCCTTCCTTGGGAGGTGTTCCAGGCACGACCCACCGGGAGGAGGCCCAGGGGACGGCCCAGGACACGCTGGAGGAACTATGTCTCTCCTGGCCTGGGAACACCTCGGGTTCCCCCCGGAGGAGCTGGTGGTGTCTGGGGAGAGGGATGTCTGGGTGTCTCTGTTGAGTGTGCTGCCCCCGCGACCCAGTCCCAGATAAGCGGAAGACGAGTACGAGTACAAGTAAATTGTATTATTGAACCTAACAGCAACTAAATAAAGTATCTACATAATAATTATTGATTAACAAAAAAAATCCTGTACATGTTGTGATTATGATGAATATATTATTTAATATATAATATTAATATTGTAATATTTTATTAAATAATAACTCTGTCTTTTATGGGTTGTCCTGTGAATACCAGCCCAATCAGGCGGTGGTACAGTGTGAGGACAATAGTGAAATGGGTGAGCCAAGCTCTGGCATTATTGAAAAGCAAAACTCTGCATACACAGGGAATAAATTCACACTATTTCTTAAAATACAATAATTTATTAACAAAAATAAGTCAACTAAAAGTCAAACATATTTCAATCAACAAACTCCTTACTATACTAGAACAATCCAACTAAACTACCAAGCAGAATGAAAGAATACAGAAGACCAACTATGTACAATAGGAACAAGAATCAAAGATGGTTAAAAACCATGGCCAATAAAATGATGCAACATTACCATTCAATGTTATTTATGTTCGAGAACCAAGGATTATCTTGAAGAATCTGGAAATGAAGTTAAGTTAGTTTTGGAACTAACTTAGGCAATAATTGGTATACCTTCAAACAACCATTCACAATGCAAGATCAGATAAAACATTTTAATAAAATAATATTTCAAGAAATATGACTATTTCTTAATGGTGTTTAATTAGCTGCCTTTATTTAGTACAATAATACTTTAAGAAATATTAAAATAATATTTTTTGAATAAGAAATAATATAATAAGGAATATAACAAGAAAATATTATTTGAATAAGAATCAAACCTTTCTGGATAAATGGGTCTTAATGGTGTTTAATTAGCTGCCTTAAGTTAGTGAAATAATATTTAGGGAAATATTAGTTTGAATAAGAACCAAGCCTTTCTAGATAAATGATTCTTAACTTTGTGTTTTCAAAGCCGCAGGCTCATAAGATGACGTTCATAAGTCCCATGTTACCTTAGCTGTTACCTTAGCTAAGAAAGAAACTTATAGCTTCTTATTATTCCTTTAAAATCAAATATGTACCTTTAAAATACCATCAATAAAAGGATCCAACTGCATAAGCGTTGACGGCGCGTTTTGACCGATCTGTGTTTAAAAACCACCCTTTAAATAAAGTTTGTCTTAACTTTAAAAACAGAACACATCATTAGCTAAATGCTGGTCTGCTAGCACTTACTGTAGCTAAGTTTTCACAACACAAACAAAAACAAACGTCATTAAAATAAACTTATTTAGAATATTTTACCCTAAACTAATCTTCCCTGCCCAAACACCACGTCTTACGTGAACCGTGCAGAGGAAAAGGTTTCTGGGCGACGAGATGAGGGAGGTCCGGTCATCCACGAGTGGACTGAAAGGGACTACTGTTGCAGCTAATCTCAGTAGCTGTAAAGGATCGGCTTTTAGCTGGCCCGGCCGAACCATATGACAAAGGCACATTAGGCTCCTTGAGTGGACGTGCACGTGGGAAGGTGTGCAATGCGGTCCTGGACTTCTCTTCCAGGCCGTGGGGGAAATCCGCTTTGATTAGCGCTGCTTTTGGAGGTCTCAGAAGAAAGGTCAAGCCATGCTTGTCTCATTACACCCTTTATATGAATGAATGCAGGATACTCAAACAGCAAATCATTACTGCATGTGATTGTAGTGATTGCAGAAACTTTTAGATCCAAGTTGAAGAGTCATGTCTGCTTCTGCTTGCCTGCAAGGAGACATGCCAGCAAGGAGGCGCATCAAGCCTCCCCTGTTCGGTTCCTGTGTGGGATCCGCATGGAAAGAGACCGCCATGCTGGAGCACAGCATTTTTGTTCAGCTCTGACTCCTCCTCATTCTGGACTGAACTGAAAGTAGGTTAATGCGATTTATTTTGAAAGTTCCAAAAGTTCTTACTGGCGTTTACTGGCCTTTAATGTCATGGCTGGGGTCCCAACAGTACATAACAGGCCTGAGGTGGGTAACAATTTTAATGATTGATTTTTTGGCCATGTTGGACCGGCAAAAAAGGTAGATTCATAAGAACTCATGAAAAGAAATTCAAATGTTACGTATTTTTCAGGAGTACAGGAGAAAGAAATTGTGGACAGGACAAGAAAGTGCACTTGTTGGCCTGATCCTAGTCCTAGTGTGGAGCTCCGACTGCTGGAAGGCGTCGTAAGGCGTATTCGTCACTTCCTGTTTTCGCTGTTGCACTTGGTGGAGTGTGTGGTGTGTGAAGGCTCTCTCGTTTGATCTGATTTCTCTCTACTGTGATATCTCTTACTTGTTCTAATACAGGTCCTTCTCATAATATTAGCATATTGTGATAAAGTTCATTATTTTCCATAATGTCATGATGAAAATTTAACATTCATATATTTTAGATTCATTGCACACTAACTGAAATATTTCAGGTCTTTTATTGTCTTAATACTGATGATTTTGGCATACAGCTCATGAAAACCCCAAATTCCTATCTCACAAAATTAGCATTTTTCATCCGTCCAATAAAAGAAAAGTGTTTTTAATACAAAAAACGTCAACCTTCAAATAATCATGTACAGTTATGTAAGTTTGCCAAAACAATGTCGGACACCGTAATTTTCTCTGGTCCCTTCCCCGATCTGACCAGTGACTACATGTTTAGCCGCATGCTGTCATTCAACCGCTGGCTATCTAGGTGGTGTCCAGAAAACAATGTGCGCTACATTGATAATTGACGAACATTTTGGGGAAAACCTGGTTTGATCCCACTTTGGATGGAGCAGCTCTTCTTTCTAGGAATCTGGCCGAATTTATTAGTTCTCCAGAACTCTGACAACCCAGGGTTCAGACCAGGAAGCAGGGTCGTAGTTTAACACTCCTCTCTGCAGCTTCTGTACTGCTACCCACCCATTACCCTATTAAGACAGTGTCTCGCCCATGGCCAAAATTGAATAGATTAAAAAATAAACTAAACAGAGGAAATCCGGAAAATCTCATAAAAATAAACACAACTCAGACCGAAAAGAAAAATAAAACAATTAAATGTGGCCTAATGAACATAAGATCTCTCTCTTCAAAGACTTTGCTAGTTAGTGACCTGATTTATGACAATCAGATTGATTTATTTTGCTCAACAGAAACCTGGCTGCAGCAAGAGGATTATGTTACTATAAATGACTCAACTCCTACTAATTATTTAAATTTTCACATTCCTCGAAATACTGGACAAGGAGGAGGAGTAGCAACCATCTTTCAGTCCGATTTATTGATTGGTCCCAGACATATCAATAGCTACAACTCTTTTGAATATTTAATCCTTAGTTTTCCTCATCCAAATTGCAAAGCACTAAAACCACTTCTGTTTGTTGTTTTGTACCGTCTACCAGGCCCTTACTCTCAATTTTTAGATCAGTTTTCAGACCTTTATCTGATTTAGTGTTAAATACAGATACAGTTATTATAGTGGGGGATTTTAACATTCATGTTGACGCTGAAAGTGATAGCCTAAATATAGCATTTAATGCTATCTTAGACTCAATTGACTTTGCACAAAACATTAACAAACCTACCCACCTTTGTCTTCATTCTCTGGAACGTATGCTGACATATGGTATTGAGTTTAAAGACATAACAATATTTTCTCATAACCTTGTCTTGTCTGACCATTTTTTAATAACCTTTGAGTTAAAGAAAATTTCATTATAGTTGATCATTATCAGACAATGCTGTAACAACCTTTAAAGAATCTGTTTATGCCCCTTCACCAATTGATTCCCTTGTTCATAGTGTTACTTCATCATTGCATGGGGCATTAGACAATGCAGCCCCCTTGAGAAAGAAAGTAATTATTCAAAGCAGGACAGCTCCCTGGTTTAATTCAGAGCTGAATACTTTAAAGCACAATGTTAGAAAATTGGAGAGAAAATGGCGTTCTACACACCTAGTGGATTCCTACTTAATCTGGAAAAATAGCCTGTTGTATAAAAAGACACTTCACCAAGCTAGAACAGCTTATTTCTCATCAATAGAAGAGAACAAGAATAATCCTATGTTTCTCTTTAGTACAGTTGCTAAACTTACACAGAGTTATAGCTCTGTTGAGCCATCCATTCCCTTAGCTCTCAGCAGTCATGACTTTATGGGATTCTTCTTAAATAAAATTGATTCTATTAAAATAAAATCTTTGACATACTTACGAAGATGATTACTTCATCCTCAGCAAGTGAGACATCATTGGAAATAGCTGCAGAAACTGATTTGTGTTTGGACTGTTTTGATCCTATGGAGCTTCCTGAGTTATCAGAAATATTAGCTTCTTCTAAACTTTCAACTTGCATGTTAGACCCAATCCCAACCAAATTTTTTAAGGAAGTGTTCCCTCTGATTACCAGCCCCATTTTAGGTATGATTAACCTATCCTTAGTAAATGGATATGTACCACAGGCTTTTAAGGTCGCTGTAATTAAATCTTTACTTAAGAAACCTTCGCTTGATTGAGATGACTTGAGAAATTACAGACGTATATTCAATCTTCCATTCATATCTAAAATTCTTGACAAAATAGTATCTAATCAAATGTGTGAGCATTTACACATCAATGACCTGTTTGAAGAGTTTCAGTCAGGCTTTAGAGCTCATCATAGCACTGAAACAGCTCTGCTGAAAGTCACTAATGATATACTTATGGCCTCAGATAATGGACTTGTGCCTGTACTTGTCCTCTTAGATCTCAGTGCTGCATTTGATACAGTCGATCATAATATTCTCTTAAAAAAGCTGGAATATGCTGTAGGGATCAGGGGAACAGCACTAGGCTGGTTTAAATCTTATTTGTCTGACAAATTCCAGTTTGTTCATGTAAATGATAAATCATCTTTAAACTCCAGGGTTAATTGTGGAGTACCACAGGGTTCAGTACTTGGGCCAATTCTCTTTACTATATATATATTCTTCCAATAGGTCAAATTATTAGGGCAGCATGGGATAAATTTTCACTGTTACGCTGATGATACTCAGCTTTACTTATCCATAAATCCTGATGAACCCAACCAGTTAGATAGACTACAAGCATGTCTTGAAAACATAAAAACTTGAATGACTTTAAATTTTTTGCTTCTAAATTAAGACAAGACAGAAGTTGTTGTCTTTGGACCGGAGTAAAAGAAACTGCTTAGTCAGTCACTTAACCTGGATGGCATTAAATTGACCTCCGATAATAAAGTAAAAAACCTTGGTGTTATTTTTTACCAGAACATGTCATTTAAATCCCATATTAAACGGGTTTCTAGGATGCCCTTCTTTCACCTCCGGAACATTTCCAAAATTAGAAATATCCTATCCAGGAGTGACGCTGAAAAAGTAGTCCATGCATTTGTTACTTCAAGGCTGGACAATTGTAATTCTTTAGTATCAGGATATCCACAAAATGCAGTTAAAAGCCTTCAGCTGATTCAAAATGCTGCAGCAAGAGTTCTGATGAAAATTAAAAAGATAGATCATATTTTTCCTATTTTAGCTTCCCTTCATTGGCTCCCTGTTAAATCCAATATGGAATTTAAAATTCTCCTCCTCACATATAAAGCCCTTAATGATCTATGTCCATCATACATCAGAGATCTGATTGTTCCTTATGTTCCTAACAGAGCACTTCATTCTCAGACTGCAGGTTTACTGGTGGTTCCTAGAGTCTCTAGAAGTAGAATGGGAGGCAGATCCTTTAGTTATCGAGCTCCTCTCTTGTGGAACCAGGTCCCGGTTTGGTTCGTGAGGCAGACACCTTGTCTACTTTTAAGGCTAGGCTTAAAACTTTCATTTTTGATAAAGCTTATAGTTAGAGTGCCTTAGGTTATCTTCCTTATTTTTAACCTCCGCCTTCCTCCCTCCATGTTGGATGGAGTGAGGGGGAGTCAGGTTTAGTCTTTAGGTTGAGTCTCTAGAAGTAGAATGGGAGGCAGATCCTTTAGTTATCGAGCTCCTCTCTTGTGGAACCAGGTCCCAGTTTTAGTCCATGAGGCAGACACCCTGTCTACTTTTAAGGCTAGGCTTAAAACTTTCCTTTTTGATAAAGCTTATAGTTAGTGTGGCTTAGGTTATCCTGAGCTCTCTTCCTTATTTTTTACCTCAGCCTTCCTCTCTCCCTGTTGGATTGAGTAAGGGGGAGTCAGGTTTAGCCTAATCCGGCTCAGTTATGGTTGAGGTCCAAACACACCCTCCATTTCTGCTACCTGTATGACCCCTTCACTTTTCCGGTGGTTATAATAAGTCTGACAGAGAGAGGTACCCCAAATCCTTGTGGTGTTTTAGTATAACAATGGCCATCAGTGGGCTCTAGATGGATAAACCTTATCAGTTTATTATTTTACTTAGTGCCCCTACACGTGGCCCGTTCTGGGGTGGCCGGGCTCTGGCACTCGGGGGTTTGGTCTGGCCTCCCCGGCGGCCCCGCGCCGTTCCGGACCCTTTCTGGGGTGCCTTGAGACGACATTGTTGTAAATAAGTGCTATATAAATAAATAAACTGAAACTGAAACTTTCTTTTTAGTTATGCTGCTATAGGCTTAGTCTGCTGGAGGACATAATGACCACTTTCACCCTCTTCGCTACATTCTCACACTACTCTTCAATTTTGCATTATTTGCTATTTCAGTTTTTAACTTTATGTTCTCTCTCTTTTCTCTTCCTAGAAGCTACACCTGGCCTGACTCTCTGTCTACCTGTGACACCTTTCTGGAGAGGGGCATCGTCCACGCTTCCGCTGGCAACAACTTAATGCTCACCTTCTACAGATGATCCACTTGGCCCTGTCTTTCAGTGTTTAACCCTTTCTCTCTCCTAGACATGGCAATTGACTGAGCTTTTACTGTGACTAACTCTATGTGCTCTCTTTCAGACTCTAACCTTGAAAACTGGCTCAGAGTTTATCTGTTCTTTCTTTCTAGGTGAAACGACTAAAGGAGCTACGTCCATTAACATTTATTTTTCTTTCCCATAGAAAGTACTCCTGGATTAGTGCTTCTTTGTTCTCTTAGTGTCTCTGCTCTGTTCTCTCAAACCCCCAGTCGATTGTGGCAGATGGCCGCTCACACTGAGCCTGGTTTTGCTGGAGGTTTCTTCCTGTTAAAAGGGAGTTTTTCCTCTCCACTGTCGCTACATGCATGCTCAGTATGAGGAATTGCTGCAAAGTCAACACCAGTGACTGTCTACTGTCTCTACATGCTCATCCAGGAGGAGTGACTGCTACAAATCTCCGACTGGATGCAATTTGCTGGGTTTCCTTAGATAGAAAAAACGTTTTATCCAATTTGAATAAATAACTGCATCTGAATGCACTGTTCAATGGTTAGGATTAATTGGAAAGTATGTACTTGACTTTTGTGAAGTGACTTGAGATGACATGTGTTGTGAATTGGCGCTACATAAATAAACTGAATTGAATTGAATTGAAAAAACAATATCTTCTCTGATCTGAAATAAATTGACATGATCATTATCAAAAAGAGCTTTTAAAGGCTTTCCAAACCACATACTAACACTGACCCCTACCTAGGGGTCAGGGTTAATAAGCTGTGGTTTGCCGGTTTGAACCTCAGCTCCATCCTTCTCAGTCATGGTGTCCATGGGCAAGACACATCATCCAGCTTGCCTTCTGTTGTTGGTCAAAGAACCTGGTGATTCCGATGGTATGGCAGCCTTCTGTCAGTCTGCCCCAGGCTAGCTGTGGCTACAATGTAGCCTATTACTGTCAGTGTTTAAATGTGTGTATGAATGGGTGGATGACTGATTGTAGTGTAAAGTTTTTTGAAATCCTTGGACTTGATAAAGCTCTATACATTTCAGTCTGGTACATTTTCAAATGAAATGACAAAAGTCATACTATTGTACAAATGTATAGACAAACACCAATGCACAAATTACATGCCTGTTTCTCTTCTTTCTCACATTTCAAAAATAATGGGAAAACTTGTGCCAGACTTGACAAATGTATTGATAAACACAATATATTATCAGAAAGCCAGTATGGTTTAGAAAAAACAGATCAACAACTATGGCCTTAATTGATGTCATTGAGGAAATAACAAATTATACTGAACAAAAGAAATACACAGATTTCATAGGTTTAAAAAAAGAATTTGACTCCATCACAACATACTGTTTCATAAATGAGAACAGTATGGTATGAGTGGACTGGTAATAGAGTGGATAAAAAGATATATAGGAAAATGGCTGCAGTTTGTGCCAATGGGTGACTATCAAGCATATAGTTTGGATATTTTCTCTGGGCTCCCTCAGCGGTCAGTGTTGGGTCCTAAAGTACTTATTCTGTATATAAAAAGTATCAAACAAAATTAGACTTGCTTTATTTGCAGTGATACAAATATTTTGTGCTCAGAGGAGGATTTAGAAAAGCATTTCATCATGATATTAGCTGAAATTCACATATAACATATATACAATCTAAATTATCAAGATGTACTTAACTTTTAAGTAAAGCAAGATACATCTTTAATCACAAATCACTATAAATACTGTATTCCTCCCTTATTGTACCATATCTGGAATACTGTATCATAGTTTAAGGCAATATATACTATATAAAAGATCACTTGAACTGTTAAAGTAACTACAGAAAGGTGTGAAATAAATTATTTATAATGCTGGCTATCATGAACATGCTATTTTACAATTCAAATGCTGTAAAGTTTATTGATATGGTCAAATCCAAAACTGAATAAATGATGTGCAAGTAAGGCACAATCTGGTGCGTGTGAATATACAGAAGAGGTTTTCAGAAAGAGATTGAGGCTTTAATCTCAGAAGACAATATGATTTTAAGATTCTCAGTGTTAGAACAACTAAACAAACTTTTAGTGTTTCTATCTGTGGAGTGAAACTATGGAATGGTCTCAGTGTAGAAATACAAGAAAGTCCAAACATCACCCAGTTGAAAAAAAAGATTTAATAATATTTCACTAAAACGGTATTTAGCTGAGGAGGGCCAGACTTATCCATAGGACATGTGTTTGTATATCTGTTGTACTGTATGAATGTGCACAATGTTTTGATGTGTATGCATTCATGTGTATGTATGTGTAAAAAATAATATAATGCCATCTGTAACTTTATAATTAACCTTAGGTTAAAGGGCAATGCTGAGTATAATGTATAATGTAAGTATAATGCCTAATATCTACTGATAGAGCCATCAACATTATGAGACAAGGACAGTTTTGATTTTGAGATTGTGGGGGAGGACTTAATTAGTTTATATTTCTTCCTACAACATTTTGAATGTAACATCGAGCTGTTACACTGTGACCAGTGTGAAATCTGTTATTTTCCAATCATGTCTGAAATAAAATAATAAATAAAAACCTAAATATTTATAAGTAGAATTATGTTGACAACCGCAATTTCATGTCTATGTGTTTAAAAATCAGTTATGTTTTTCTAGTCTTGTGTATGAAAAAATTGCTGAATTTTAATTGGAAGAAAACGTGGTAAAACTACAGAGAAAGGAACTAGTTTAAAAGATGTTGTATATGGGCTCCCTGGTGTTTCATCTGGAAGTAGACACCTCCAACCCTGCAAGGATTAAACTGCAATGTTGTGTCTTAATGTTATTTTATTTCATTACCAGCTTGTGTTGAGGTGTAGTTTTCTCATTATTTATGGTGAGCCAAATGTAAAATAATTTTACTTTGTGTGCCTTACAGACTGGACCCCCCGTTTAATCAGAAACACAATCACTGATGACCTGGTAACTAAGTAACTTTCAATAAAATTATATTGTTTCTTTTGCTGGAGAAGAATTTGACAGTTCCTGTACTTTTACTTAAGCACAGTATTTTCACCACTTTTTTTAAACTACATTATACCTAATCACGGAAGCAAGAATGATGGAACCAGTTTTACTGTTTATACAGATGGTGGTACTCCTGAATATACAGACACCCATCAGTAAAAGCCATTCTGCAGTCATTTTTCCATGTAATGTGCTGAGACAAGCCTTGTTTGTAAGTGAGACGACACAGTTTTAAGAGGGTTGCTCCTTCCAGCTTGTAAGCATTTGCTTTATTCCTTATAATCATTCCTTTGAGAATTGTCTGTGGCCTTGTTTGCACAGACTGTCATGCATATAAAAAGGAGAGCATCTTCATTTAGAAAATTCCAATTGTCATTCTTAAGTGGCGTTTGTGAAGGACTCACCAAACGTAATCCTTAATCTCAATAAAGATGGTTGCGCCCATCTTAAAAGAATTCCATTTACAGAACGCATCACTCAAAACCCATTTCATTCAGTCTTTTTAGCTGCATATGGCCATACAGCAAATGATGGTGCAATCCCTACACATACTATGCAGAACCTGCTGTTTCACAAAAAACACACAATCGTTTCAGGCAGCTGGCTAAACTAAGAAATAAACACAGTAAATAAATGTAGGAATTTAGCTTCAACATAACAGAGCACCTCATTACAGGAAGAAGGAATGAATATGGGTCATAATAAATCACACTGATAAGCCAAGTTCTTGTTAAAGCATTGGCAATGTGGAAGATTTGCACGGAGAAAACCATTACTATGAAATAACTTGAACAAGCGTAGTCTCCTGGGATTGATTATGAAAGTTTATTCAGTAAAATAAATATTTCCCGGCATTTATTATTTTATCTAGAGGTTCAAATTGCAAGCAATGACTGGTATAGTCTTGTTTTGCTAAATAACTGCAGCACTACAAACAAGCGGGGGATTAGCAACCCCTGTTGACAGATTTTATTTCCACAGAGAACGCTGATAGCAGTTGGCACTGAGGGCAAGGGCTTGATTTCTGTGCAGTAAACAGTGATGTTTTCTCGCTGGAAGTGCCACAGTCTGTCTGGTCAATATTTCATATTGATAATAGCATTTTAGGCCGCTTGACTAAATGGAGCTGGATACTGCAGGTGACAGCGGGAGGTGACCTTATCACACTGTGATAAACTGGAAATGGGAAACTGAAATCAAAATGCCATCACGGAGAGCAAAGCGGAATTCATCTGTGGTGGGAACAAGGGTTCTGCTAAGATGGGTAAAAAAGAAAAAAAAAAAACACACCCCGTTAGAAAAACGATTGTCAACCTTGCAGTATGACTGGATCTGGGGGCTTGACTGATCGAGCGTCCTGTCATGTCTTGAGGGAAGTGGAGTTGTTTATTTATCTTTTTATTTAGGGAATGGCCATTAGTATTCAAAACCAGACCAAGCTATTTGGAACTAATTACTTCTAAATGGCACCTGATCATGATCCCACACACACAAAAACAAAGACATCCAGACACACACACACGCACGCACACACACACACACACACACACACACACACACACACACACACACACACACACACACACACACACGCACACTTTCACAGGTATCTGAGCAACAACTAAGGTCAGGACAAATAGAGATTTTATGCAACAGTGAGTGAACTGTAAATGAGCTAGATGAATATCACCAGAGACAGATTGTTTTAGGACAAAGTGGAGGGAACACACATACATAAACAGAGTCATCTTACAGTACCCTTCAAGACAAAGGTCGTCCTTTGGAGAAGAAAACACAGAAAGGTGCCTTACCTGTAAAGAAAGGACATAGCAATTAGTTTAGGGTGGTGGTAAAAAAAAACAACCTATTGATTTGCAGGTGATGCAGGTCATCAACTGTATCTACAGTGGCTTGCAAAGGCATTTGCCTCCTTACATTTGCTATCTTTGTGCTTTTTTGTGATATGTAAATATTTTGAACAAATATCCTGAGTAACCTGTGTAAATACAAAAAACAGTTTTGAAAAAAGTTGTCTCATTTGTTAGGGGATAAAAAGCTACCCAAACTGACCTGGCCCCTATGTGAAAAAAGTAATTGCCCCCTAACCTAGTAACTTGTTGGGCTAGTTTTTGCACTCGCTGCAACAACTGCCGTCGAACATTTACAATAACTGGCAATAAGTCTTTTACATCGCTGTCAATTTACACACATTGTAGGATTTTCATTCCACAGTATCTTAATCATATTCAAGTCCAGACTTTGACTAGGCCAATCCACAACCTTGTATTTTTTGAGCCATTCAGAGGTGGCTTGCTGGTGTTCTATGAATAACTGTTCTGTGGCATAAACCGAGGGTACGCAAGCTTAAGGTCACAAACTGATGGCTGGG
Source organism: Girardinichthys multiradiatus (assembly GCF_021462225.1). Taxonomy (NCBI): domain Eukaryota; kingdom Metazoa; phylum Chordata; class Actinopteri; order Cyprinodontiformes; family Goodeidae; genus Girardinichthys; species Girardinichthys multiradiatus. The sequence continues at coordinate 43,249,329 of NC_061804.1, read as the reverse complement.
CATTGTATTTAAGGATTTTCTGCTCGAGAGCAGAAAAGTCATTAAGGTCCTGAAGCTTCAACGCAGTCCCAGACTATCAAACTACAAGAACCAATTTTAATTACTGGTATGTTGTTTTTCTGAAAGAAACATTCCAAAGAATGTAAGGGAGCAATTACATTTTCACAGCCCTTTGTTTAAAATGGAAACAGGGCTGTACTAACTGGTACAACATCATTTAGCTCCTCAGACCTGGCCTCGGCATGTCTCACTGCTTCAATTTGCCACCATAGTGGCTCAGCCTCAGTTCTTTGATTAAAATAAGAAAACAAATCCATCACAGCTCACTGGAGATCACCAAGTCTGCACAGGCTTTTAAATGTGCTCACTCTCTAAGCACTCTCAACAGGCTGTCCCAGCAGATGTCAGTGTTACTCGGGTTAAGAAAGCACAGAAGCTGCAGTGTATGTATAGCTGAGCAAATAGCAGTCACAACGCTTCTGTGATGAGTCCTTCAGGCAGCAAGAACATTTACCCCAAAGTTAACATGCGAAATGTGTGCACAACAGCATGATGAACGTGGTGAAGATGAGTAGGAGGAACAAAGAGCCAGAGAATCAGATGCCTGCAGCATGCTCAAGATTCCAATCTTTTTAGAAGCAGAGAAAGCCAATTAGATGAGGTTTGATTTAATGAGTGTGAGCAGACTTTTCACAGACACTGTGTTTGTTGACATGTTTCTGTTGTTTTATGTGACACCTGGTGACTAAATGCTGATATGTCTTTATACATGTAGAATTATTTAAGCAAAATATTATGGAAAATACATACAAAGTTCAGATGAATACCTGCCACTGTTATTAACACATTCTTACACATTCTTCTGTAGAGAGACAATAAATGCTTTGAGAATTAGTAACACCACAACCTTGCTTTTTATGAAAGTAAAAATGTTCTATTAATTAAAAAGACTAAGCATGAAAAGCCCAAAGGTGAATGTCATTTTGTCTGTTGCCAATTTGACCCACATGCAGAACACACTCAAAAGATTATAAAGTTTAAAGCGTTTATTTTATCACAGGATCGTGGAAGGCGTGGTCTGGGACAGGACCTCCTCGGCTGCATGGAGAGGTAACAGGTAAGTGGTGGATTGTAACAGTTAGGATTTGCTGTGTAATGTATCTTACAGTTGTAGGTGTGGATGGCTCACTGGAGGAGATAATGTTCCGGGTCTGGTAAGCTTGGTAAGCCATAGGTTTGACTGATCCTTCTCAAGGATCAGAACTTAGGTTCGGTGCGTTCTTTCAGATGGAGTCCAGAGGTGCCGCTCGTTGGAGGGTGGACAGGGTTTGCTCGGAGGAAGCTGAGGTTATGGAGTCCGGTTGCTGCCAGCGGAGCTTGATGGAATATCCAAACTCAAATTCTTGGTATGAAAAGGCAAAGGCAGGTAGGTTCTTCAAAGGAACTTGAGCTGTGTCCAAAACTGAACCTGGAAACAACTAAGGACAAGATCAAAAATGGAGTTTGTTTACTTTGGCCAGTTGAATGTACCAGAGAGGCAAAACACTCAGGCGTTGAAGTGCTGGCAGCATGCTCCTTTTAAACCTCCCAGCTGATCACGGAGATGGAAAATACCTGTCCTTAACCCAACAGAGCACAAGCGGCACCTAGGGGTGAAGCACAGTTAATAGTGGGCACAAAATAAAGTCAGCAACTCCCAGAACCTGACATCATCCCCTCCTCAACGGCCGCCGCCTGACGGCCCAGAAAAACCAAGAGAAGTACGATAATCACTAATTAAAGAAGGGTCGCAGATAAACAACCGAGGCACCCAAGAACGAACCTTAGGACCATAACCCTCCCAATCCACGAGGTATTGCCAACCCCTACCCCGCCCGACGGGAGTCCACTATGCAGCAAACCGAATAAACAGGATACCCCTGAAAGTCCCAGGCGGGTGGAGGGGGTTCGGCCGGAGGGCAAAACCTGCTGGTGAACACTGGTTTGAGCTGGGACACATGAAAAGTAGGATGAATCCGGAAACTGGGCGGGATACGGAAGCGAACAGTGGTGGGACCAATAACAGACAATATCTCGTAAGGACCAATGAATCAAGGACAGAGTTTCCTGGAGAGAGACTTAAGTGGGGTGTCCCGGGATGAGAGCCAGACCTTTTGACCAGGTTGATATAGAGGCGACGGCCGGCGCCGTCTATCAGCAAAGTGTTTGTTTTGGAGTGCGGTTCTTTGCAGGGCCCTGACCGTGGAATCCCAAACCGGTTTACAGCAGCGAATATGATGTCTGAGGGATGGAACAGCTATCTCCTACTGGTCGGCGGGGAACGATGGTGGCTGACAGCCCAGCGAAACCTCAAACGGGGAACGACCTGTTGCAGATGAGATATGTGCATTATGTGAGTACTCCACCCAAGGTAAAAAATTGCTCCAGTCAATGGGTTTAGAGGAAGCCAAACATCTAAGGATGCTCTCTTGTTCCTGATTCATGCTCTCTGTTTGACTGTTGGACTGTGGGTTGCAACCTGAAGTCAGGGAAACTTCACAAAATTGTCTCCACACTTGGGAGGTGAATTGGGGACCACCATCAGGGAGGATTTCTTGTGGTATCCCATGAAGCCCAAATACATGTTTAATTTATTTAAAGGAACGAGGTGACAGGCCTTGGAGAAGCGGTCTATGATAGTGAGGATTGTGGTCATTCCATGAGAGTTAGGCAGTCCAGTAACAAAATCTAGGCCAATGTGAGACCAAGGTCATGCAGGGATACTGAGGGGCTGGAGCAAACCTGCTGGGGGCTGCTTAGTTGGCTTATTTTGAGCGCATGTGGCGCACGCTTTGACGTATTCAGTCACGTCCTTGTGTAGTGACGGCCACCAGAATCTCCTGGATATCAAAGCAACTGTCCAACTGGTTCCAGGGTGACCTGAAAACTTGGTTGAATGGAACCAGTGGATAAGTTGCGCTCGAACAGAGGTGGGAACAAAAGGACGGTTAGGTGGTCCAGTCTTAGGGTCAGGTTCATGTTGTTGAGCTTGTTGGACTATACTCTTAATCTCCCAAGTGAGTGAACCTACTATGCAGCTGGGAGGTAAGATGGGTGCAGGTATTTTTCGGACTCATCAGACAAAAACTGACGGGAAAGGGCATCAGGCTTCTGATTTTTTGAGCCAGGTCTGCAAGAAATGCAGAGGTTAAATCGGGGGAAAAAAAGAGACCAATGGGACCGACGTGAATTAAGCCGCTTAGCTGATTGCAGATAGGATAAGTTTTTGTGATCCGTCCATACCAAAATAGGATGCTCAGCACCCTCCAGCCAATGTCGCTACTCCTCCAGCGCCTGTTTGATGGCTAGTAGTTCTTTGTCCCACTCATCATAGTTTCGTTCAGTTTTTGTTAATCTGCAGGAGAAAAAAATGCACAAGGATGAAGCCGTTCATCAAGGTCAGAGTTTTGAGAGAGTACCGCCCCCACTCCCATATCTGAGGCATCTACTTCTAATGTGAACTGCTTGGCTGGGTTAGGGTGGATCAGAATGGGCGCTTGAGAGAATTTTTGCTTCAATAGATGAAAAGCTCGATCGGCCTCCGGATTCCACTTGAACTCAATCAATCTGGCTATAGTTGTGGATAAATCTCCAGTAGAAATTTGCAAATCCAAGGAATCTCTGGAGCTGTTTGCGTAAATCTGGGAGTGGCCATTCCAGGACTGCTTTGATTTTGTCCGTATCTGAGCGAACCTGTCCACCCTCTAGAATGAACCCCAGGAAGGTGACTGAACACTTATGGAACTCGCATTTTTCTACTTTGGTGAAAAGCCGATTTTCCAAGAGACATTGCAGGACTTGACGGACATGGTGGCAATGTTCGATGATGTTCTTAGAATAAATGAGTATGTCATCTAAGTAAACGAAAACAAATATATTCAAAAAATCTCTCAGCACATCAATCACTATCACCTGAAACACTGCAGGCGCATTGCTAAGTCCAAATGGCATAACCAAATATTCAAAATGCCCTAGGGGCATCTTAAATGCTGTCTTTCACTCATCTCCCTTGCGAATATGGACGAAGTGGTAAGCATTTCATAAGTCCAACTTAGTGAACACAGATGAACCATGGACTGGTTCAAAAGCAGATGAGAGTAATGGTAAGGGATATTTATTCTTAACTGTGATTTGATTAAGTTCACCGGTAATCAATACATGGGCGTAATGATCCATCCTTTTTGCCGACAAAGAAAAAACCAGCACCAGGTGGAGAGGATGATGGGTGGATGATTCCAGCTGCCAGAGATTCAGAAATATATTTCTCCATGGTAATCCGTTCAGGCTGAGAAATATTATATAGCCGACTTGATGGTAAAGGTGTTCCAGGAAGAAGATCAATTACACAGTCATAGGGCCAGTGAGGAGGGAGAGAGAGGGCCCTGGATTTGGTGAAAACCATTTTAAGGTCATGATATTCAGAGGAAACTTGAGTGAGATCTGAAGGCTCCTCCCCCTTATGGTCCATAACCAAGATGTTAGGTGAAACAGCTGACTGTAAACAAAGAGACAAACATTTAGATGACCAGGATTCGACTCGAACTTCTGCCCAGTTAAGATGAGGATTATGAATCTGCAGCTTGGACTTGACGTGGCACAGGGAGAGGTTCCGTTTCAATTTGATATTTACTGACCAGGGTTTGATCAATAAAATTTTGATCGCTACCAGAATCGATTAGGGCTGACAGGCTGATAAGTTCATTATTAAATAACAAGGTGGCACGCAAGGTAAATCTAGGGGTCTTGGAGCTACAAAACCGGTCCGCCGGCCTCCCCTTCACAGTCGACGGACCCCCCCTTTTGGCCGAAGAGGGCAGGTAAACACGAAATGATCAGCTGAAAAACAATAGAAGCACTGATTAGCCTCCCTTCGATGCTGTCGCTCGTCAGGAGTAAGCCTGGTCCTCCCTAGTTGCATGGGTTCTGGTTCTGCGGAACAGAGTGGCTGAGGTGCTGCGGAAGTAGATCTAGAGATCTAGCGTACAGTGGGGAAAACAACTATTTGATACACTGCCGATTTTGCAGGTTTTCCCACTTGCAAAGCATGTAGAAGTCTTTAATTTTATCATAGGTAATATTCAACTGATGGAATCTAAAACAAAAATCCAGAAAATCACATTGTGTGATTTTTAAATAATTAATTAGCATTTTATGACATAAGTATTTGATACACCAGAAAAACAAAACTTAATATTTGGTACAGAAACCTTTGTTTGCAATAACAGATATTAGATATTTCATATAGTTCTTGAGCAGGTTTGCACACACTGCAGCAGGCATTTTGGACCAGTCCTCCATTCAGATCTTTTTCAGATCCTTCAGGTCTCGGGGCTGTCGCTGGGCAATATGGATTTTGTTCTCCTAAAAGTTGTTTTATTAAGGCTTTGCATAATTTACATATTAGGTCATGTGATCCAGGCTGTGAGAGAGAGGAATACCAATACTGTCTAGAAAAAAGTGAGTAAAAAACACTAGAAATAATTGTTTAGAAACAATTGTTTTCTGTTATGTTTAGAAATGATAAATGAACTTTATGAAATTATTTTATAACTTTAACACCTTGCCTGAACTCACTCTGCATAAATCAGTTTAGTTGGAATGTGAATTAATAAAATTATATTATATCATTATTTGCTCTGATTGCAGGCAAGGTTTGGTGCAGGACGAGGTTCCAGACTGACCACCGGTCAGTGCATGGGCAGTGGGAGGGGTTCACAGCAGCACTTGTAAATGTACCACAGTAACTGCAAAATGACTAGTGATTTCACGTGTAGTCACCACTCTCCAATAATACAGAAAAAAGTCGCTAGATTTGTTGCTCGTCGCTTTTTTGAAAGTTGCTAGAGGGGTATGAAAACTCGCTAAATACAGTGACAAAGTCGCTAAGTTGGCAACAGTGCATAGTTCTTTGAATTTACCAGAAGGTGTGATGAGAGCTTCCTTCATTTGAACATGTTCAAAACTGGATAACTGACAACCGATTTTAGGAAATCCATTTTCGACCCCAAACCAAGCACCATACATGGTGACCTTACAAGGCACTGAGTTCGACACACAACTACAATTCAATACCAGCAACAATATTGCAAAGCAAGCAAATCAAACAATACATCTGCTAAAGGGAACTCAACTCCTTTAATATCAGAAGAAATATTTTATGTACTTTTTCAAACTTTTATTGAGAGTCTTTTAAGCTTTTTCTTGACATGCTTGTTTGCTAGTTTGGACAGAAAAAACAAAAAGTGTCTGAATGAAGTGTCTGAAATTTTCCTCTAAAATCACTAAAGTCCAACTAAAGGACTTTTTTCTTTGGAAAACTCGGGTGGTCCGGAAGGCAAAACTTATTTTATTCCACCCTAAATCATGTTCCAGACAGGGAATTTGTAATGATGCCTTCAGGTCGGCAGTATCATGCAGTGGTGCAGAAATGACCTACTGTACTATAAAAATTCCTATATCCCGTCTGCTATAAGGCTGTTGAATGCACAAAAATGAACTGTTTGTATGGCATATATGGGCCACAACAAACTATACAAATAGTAACATGCAAACAGCATCAGTTTCTTAGTAAATGTTGTTACTACATTTAACATGACAGTGAGCTAAAAATCCAAATATGGTTTTAGGAGACACTTCTTCCTTTCAAGGATAAACAGGTAGAACTCAATCTAAAGCCATCTGAAGCCAGATTTTTAGGCAACTGCTGTCTTACAGTGCTTGATCTGTTGTTTGTTTCTCAGTTTCATTCCCATAAGTAAGAACAGATTGCAGGTGTTTGGAACACACCTGAGACCACAAAGCAATGACCAGAAAATGTATAAATTGAGCATCGTTGGCAGAGACTTGGTGGGCTGACCTTCAGGGACACCAAAGGAATGAACAGAAGCTGTCTGAGGTTTGAGACACCATCCATCTTTCTGTAGGGAGTCATATTAATATGGGTGCAGATATTGCCTCAGTGGGTAAACTGCCAGTTTACAAATTTTTAATACATTTTCAGGTTGAGAGGAAGGTAATTGCCATCCAGGCATGAAAATGAGACTGCATGGCTGTTTAATGCAAAAGGTTTTTTTTATCCGGTGTGTTAACATCCAGATGGACCCAATCAGGATTTGCAGATTTTCAACAACCAAACCACACCTATAACTCTCCAAATAAATAAAATAATATGACACAACACAAAAAATCTGTGTCTAATACAGATTTTATTTTTGTTCTAGCAGGGGGTTAGCTCTCATACAGGTCCTTCTCAAAATATTAGCATATTGTGATAACGTTCATTATTTTCCATAATGTCATGATGAAAATTGAACATTCATATATTTTAGAGTCATTGCACACTAACTGAAATATTTCAGGTCTTTTATTGTCTTAATACGGATGATTTTGGCATACAGCTCATGAAAACCCAAAATTCCTATCTCACAAAATTAGCATATTTAATCCGACCAATAAAGGAAAAGTGTTTTTAATACAAAAAACATCAACCTTCAAATAATCATGTACAGCTATGCACTCAATACTTGGTCGGGAATCCTTTTGCAGAAATGACTGCTTCAATGCGGCGTGGCATGGAGGCAATCAGCCTGTGGCACTGCTGAGGTCTTATGGAGGCCCAGGATGCTTCGATAGCGGCCTTTAGCTCATCCAGAGTTTTGGGTCTTGAGTCTCTCAACGTTCTCTTCAAAATATCCCACAGATTCTCTATGGGGTTCAGGTCAGGAGAGTTGGCAGGCCAATTGAGCACAGTGATACCATGGTCAGTAAACCATTTACCAGTGGTTTTGGCACTGTGAGCAGGTGCCAGGTCGTGCTGAAAAATGAAATCTTCATCTCCATAAAGCTTTTCAGCAGATGGAAGCATGAAGTGCTCCAAAATCTCCTGATAGCTAGCTGCATTGACCCTGCCCTTGATAAAACACAGTGGACCAACACCAGCAGCTGACACGGCACCCCAGACCATCACTGACTGTGGGTACTTGACACTGGACTTCTGGCATTTTGGCATTTCCTTCTCCCCAGTCTTCCTCCAGACTCTGGCACCTTGATTTCCGAATGACCTGCAGAATTTGCTTTCATCCGAAAAAAGTACTTTGGACCACTGAGCAACAGTCCAGTGCTGCTTCTCTGTAGCCCAGGTCAGGCGCTTCTGCCGCTGTTTCTGGTTCAAACGTGGCTTGACCTGGGGAATGCGGCACCTGTAGCCCATTTCCTGCACACGCCTGTGCACGGTGGCTCTGGATGTTTCTACTCCAGACTCGGTCCACTGCTTCCGCAGGTCCCCCAAGGTCTGGAATCGGCCCTTCTCCACAATCTTCCTCAGGGTCCGGTCACCTCTTCTTGTTGTGCAGCGTTTTCTGCCACACTTTTTCCCTTTTTCCTTCCCACAGACTTCCCACTGAGGTGCCTTGATACAGCACTCTGGGAACAGCCTATTCGTTCAGAAATTTCTTTCTGTGTCTTACCCTCTTGCTTGAGGGTGTCAATAGTGGCCTTCTGGACAGCAGTCAGGTCGGCGGTCTTACCCATGATTGGGGTTTTGAGTGATGAACCAGGCTGGGAGTTTTAAAGGCCTCAGGAATCTTTTGCAGGTGTTTAGAGTTAACTCGTTGATTCAGATGATTAGGTTCATAGCTCGTTTAGAGACCCTTTTAATGATATGCTAATTTTGTGAGATAGGAATTTTGGGTTTTCATGAGCTGGATGCCAAAATCATCCATATTAAGACAATAAAAGACCTGAAATATTTCAGTTAGTGTGCAATGAATCTAAAATATATGAATGTTGAATTTTCATCATGACATTATGGAAAATAATGAACTTTATCACAATATGCTAATATTTTGAGAAGGACCTGTATAAGGGCTACCCATGACAGAATTTACTTACCCATAGAGCAATTTTTGTCAACTTTTTGCCTGTTGCTTATGGTGTAATAAATTAATGTTGTTGCCAATAATTTTTGCAATTTACAATATGGACAATGGATTTTAACTGGTGAAGATTTTTAGGGGCACATTGAAGTGTGGATTGTATAGGGAAGGGAAAGCATGTGGAACAAATTACTGGCTTGTAGCTTACCAATGGCAGTAGTGTATACTCATCAATAAAAAATGCGATGGCACTGTTGTTTCCATGTTATTTATGTTTTTCAGGCTAGTCTGTTTATTTGCAGTTTTAGTATCTGCAGTAAAATAGAAATGATCCTTAGAGAACTGTTACAACCTTACAGGTACTCAGAGAAGGCACATAGTAAACTCAGAAAAAAAATCAAAGCATTTGTTTTCCAATGGAACAAAAATGTACCAAATGGATGTTTTCTATAATATGATAGTCTAAAAAGAGCTCAATTTCATGTGTTCGGTCAAAACACTGTATTAAGATTATTTTACGTAAGGACATAAAATGAGCAGATAATTACCTCTCTGCAACACTGGGACTGCATCTACCAAAGTTTTACATGATACTCTTAACTGGGTGTGTCACTGACTTTGTTGACAACAACATGCCCACCAGAACAATGACGGGCTTCCACAATAACAAACCCTGGATCACCAGTGATCCACAGGAACTACCGAACAAGAAAAAAAGGTTTTCAGGGTGGAAGACTGGGAATTATTGAGGAGTATACAAAAGCAACATAAAGTCAAGACTAGAGCCAGCAAGGAGACATACAGGGAGATGCTGGAGAGTAAACTGCAGAAGCAACAATATTAGCTATGTGTGTTCAGGGATAAAGATCATGGCATTCAAGCAGGAGGAGAAACCAGTAGAAGGAAGTCTGCATAATGCCAATGAATTAAATTTACTATAGTTATTCTTCAATAACTGTAGGTAAAAAAACAAATCGTATTATCCAGCCAAATAGACCTTCAATCCTTCCTTACACCTTGATCTACAGCTTTTCCATCATATCATGTTTCTCAACTTCCAGTCATTAATCTTGGTCTTGCTTCATTGTGGCCCCAAAACCATATCAGGAGATTTGGTTTTGCATGAAGACTACAAATCACTCTTTGTCATATTAGGAGGTTGTGTGTCAACAAGCAGCACCACAGATTGTACATCTCAGCCAGTCAGTACAAGTCCTGTCAAATGCAGAGATAGTCATATGTCTGCAGTTGTTGAGTGTATCTGAGATGGACAAAAGACTGAGTAGAGAGAAATCGTACGTTGTGGAAACAATCATCTCATCTTGAATGTTAACAAGACAAGAAATGACAGTAGGATTTTAGTAGCATGTACATGTTAAACACTAGATCTATCATAGTAGAGAAGTGGAGGTGGTGGAAAAGTTAGTGGTCTTCTACAGTTTCCCATGGCAACATGATGATGTACCCTTGGGAAAAGCACTTAACCCTGATTTGTCCATTGATTAATGTATCGTTGTATGAGTGTGCAGATGTTGAGAGGGCTGGAATGAGACTCATAGTGTAAAAGGGTTTTGAGTGGTTGGTATGACTTGAAAAGCTTAATATAAGCTCACTCCATTTACTATTTAAATACCTTTGTGTTCACCTGGACTACAGACTGAACCAGAAATGCCTGAGTGAAGCTGTAAACAGAAAGGGACAAAGCCAACTGTATTTAACAAGGAAGCTTAGTTTTATTCAGTGTTTGCAGCATGATGTTGCAGATCATCTACCATTCTGTTGTAGAGCTTAGCTGGCATCATCTGTTTGGGTAGCAACATTTAGTGACCTGGAGCCACCAGAGATAACTGTAGACAGAAAGGTGCTCTGAAATATGAAGAACACAATGGGCAATCCTATGCATCCTCTTTACAAAGCTGTAATAAAAAAACAGTACAGTCAGAGGCTTCTTCAGATCTGCTGTAATACAGTGCTACAGGAAATCCTTCGTGACCACCATCTATATATACGGTTGAAAAAAATTTTACTGACTGCATTTATTGGTAACAGAAAAAGTAGGAACTTGATTTACAAGAATAGCAATTTTATTTTCAAAGTCTGTGATTCAAATAATTTACCCATTCAGAAAAGTCAGAACATCTGCAATAAAGTAATAATTGCACTTCATTTTCCTGTAACTCATATACCCATTGATCTACTTTCCATAAACTCTAATCCTTCCATGGAACCTTGGGAGTTGGGGCGTTTTGGTTGGAGTTGGGGTGGCTGATGTCTGTCTCCAGTGGTCATTGGGTAGGAGGCGGAGAGCGGCCATGCCAGGTTACCATTCCATCACAGTCATGTAACTCACATTTTATGCTAATTGGTTGTTTCTTTTTTTCCTTCAACAGTAACATTAATGAATTTTTAGTTGAATGATTTCAGGCCATATTTTGGGTTTTCAAATAAAAAACTGTTTGTCATAATGCATTTGAGAACTTTGAGAACATTCCAGTCAAACCAAAAAGCTAATCTGGTTGTGACCTAAGGAATACATATACAGAATTCATGAAAACGCCATCTTACCTGTAACATATTTACACTATTTACAATTTTTTGTCAGCACATTGTGCCATAATAAATAACGTCAACTTAGCTATAATGAATGCTCTAAACCATAAAGTGTGTCTGTATGAGCTCAAAAAATGTCAGGAGTTGGAACAGGGACAGGTTTTGGTGCTTTGCAAAGAGAAAGCCTTTTTGCAGCTTTCCTGATTCAGTTAAAGGCTGCGTGTCGTGCAGTAAGGGCTGGACGCCTGAAAGACATCTGATTTGACCTTGTTTAAATTATAGGATATGACAGCACTGCTGTTTCTGCAGCATCAGGAGAGACAGACAGTATACAATGATTAAATTAGGTCAGAGAAAGTTGGCTGGTAGTTGCTGTCATAACTGCAAGTACATTTTCATTAAAAGCACTTTCCTGTGACTAGACATCTCCTACTTCTGAAGAAAATTACTGAGATATTAAAGTGAACATTTCTCAGATTCCTGTAACTCTTCTGACAGATCCTGACAAGAGAACAGTTAAGGATTTTGCTTAATAAAAGAAGGTACTCCTCAATCCATCTTTCACTGTGATATAAAACGCTGAATGGAGGGAAGGGGAGAGTACAAAATATTCAAGGATCCCATAAAGAAAAACTCCCCTCTGTTCTAGCATAAGGGATCTTGCATATTGTCTGGAATATTGTCAGGGGTAATCCATTTACTCAATTAGCTGCAAATACCTTGCCCTACATTCTAAAATGCATGAGTACTTAAGTTTGGCAGTTTAATGTTTAAATTAAACAACAAATTGATAAGAAATGGTTGGTTTGTCTTTCTTCTCATTGGCTCACAGCAAACAACATTATGTTGGCAGCTATGGTAGCATGAAACCTTTTTCCAGCTAGATATTTTTGTTTTGTTTTTGATTTTTTGTCACAATTCTGTGTTTCAGATCATCAAACACATTTTAAAATCAGACAATGAGAACCTGAATAGATACTAAAAAGATTTTTCAAATAATGATTTTATTAAGAGGAAAAAAAGCTATCCAAACCCATCTGTCCATATGTGAAAATACATTTGCCTCTCTTTTTGAATTATGAATGAAATGTGACAAGGAAATGTGATCAGTCATCAGATCTGAAAAAGCGTCTGACTTAATGTGTTGATATGTGACAGTCCAATGAAGAGGATAATCGGGGTTGTCTCTAATATTCTTCATTTGATGAGGAATCCTCCTTCACACAATCATCTCAAGATGTTTAAGAGTGGTCCTCAGATTAATAGAAAAAAAGAATGGCTGAGACATTATTAAAAAAATGGGTCATTGTTCCCATCAGAGGGTGTCCTGCTTACAATATTTCTTCTTACACTTTGAGACTGAAATTTGGGAGATCTGAAAGAAGCTCCACTGCATTAGAGTTTTATTGGAAGCTTCAGTGAAAGTAAAACAGATTACATAGATTAATGCAATACCAACTGATGTGAAACCTTTATTTCTGTTAATTATGATAATTTTCTGCTTACAGCTAATACAAACACAACATGTAAGATTAGAATATTACATCAGACCAATAAAAATATTTTAATACAGATATGTGGGCTTACTGAAAAGTATGTTTAATACCAGCTTTAACCTCACTAAAGTATGGAGGACCGATCCTGACAAAATTAAAAATAAAAGCAGAAATATATATATTTTGTTTTTCCTTTTCCTTACACATGCGTTTTCATTAAGAAATGTAAATGTTTTGTTTTACCTTTTCCTTACACATGCGTTTTCATCGAGAAATGTAAATGTTTTCTTTTTCGTTTTCATTAGACATGCCTTTGTTCTTTTGACATTTCCTCGTCTCTCTTTTTCCTTTACCGTATGCATTTCTGCTTCATTATGCAAATGAGGAGGGCTGCCTTCTTCTCTCCAGCTCCTCTAGTATTGGTCAATAAACAGAAAGGAGGAGGATCCATGTGCAGGCCGAGGTTGTGTCCCAATTCAGGGGCTGGATAATTCCAAGTGCGTACTTGTGGGCCGATTACATCACAGCGCGGTGCGGAAGGTCTGTCAGATGCTGCCGACAAATGTGTCGTTCTTTTGCCCGATTTGAAGATTGCGTTGTGAGTATCCTTCGCGGTGCATCTTTACCCATGATTCATTGCGGGTCAAAGCGGTTTGGTCTAACAGGGGCAGCCATGGTGGACCACAGTGGCAAAAGCTGTGAGTAAACTGTGAAAAATTACACTTTCTGTGATACAAATGAACTTTTACAATGTTTTTAGTGTGGGAATATAACTGTGTAGACGTGAAAAATCTGCTTGATTTATTAAGACATCGCTTAATTTCAAACGTGCTCCGATGTGTTCGGAGTTTTTCGCTCCCACCGTATTAACTCCCGGCTTGCCTCGCCAGCCCTAATGGCGGTGGGGCGAGCTAGCCCGGTAGAGATCTGACCGGACTATCGGCACTGAGCTCCTGCTGCCAGTCATCACAGTGAACGTTAAACACAAGTGATTTCTAACAGTTTATGTTAGTATTATTTTAATGTATTGTGTCATTTGTTCATGTAAGTCGATTTGAATTACAGGTGATATTAAAGTTAACCTGAATACATTGACGATTTTATGTAATCTTACTGTTTCGCTGGAGAGTGTGATTGAGAATAAATAAGCTTTTAAATATTCATTTTTGATGAAGAAATGTGCTATATGTGTTTTTAAAAGTGTATTCATAATTCAGCTAGCATTAGAATTCGTGATTCCAGGTACAGCTGAAGAGAAATACACTTTCAAATGCAAGCAAATCTCATTAAAGAAGTGAAAAGTTTGAAAGAGCTTGTTTTAGGCATTTGCATAGAAATATTTTAATATGTTCTGCAAATTAAGACAAATGTAAAATAAAATAAAAAAGACTTTTTTTACACTGGTATTAAGCAAGATGGGTTTTTTTTTGTTTAGGGACAAGGGAGCAGACGGCCAGTTTATTAAGCTCAGGTGTGAGAATGACCACCTTTTTACTGGAGCTAAAAAGCCACCGTGGCTTGGAGGTACAATAACAACATTCTTTGCAGTCAGTTTCTGTCTAGTTTCAAAAACTCCTATCTTTCTAACTTTCATAAATATCCATCCAGTGATTAACATACTTCTTTTGGTTTTCCCTCTTTCCTTTTGTTTCTTTAGGACAGTTCTGGAGAAGATGGACCAACAGGGGAAGATCACCCCCTTGCAGGCCAAAAAAAGTGGGACAATATTAAAAAGAAATATAAAGTATGTTCAGAACTTCTCATGTCACACACAAATAAAAAATATTTCTCAAAGTCTTATTGGTTTCTCTGTTTAGTCAACTCTTTTTTTCTTCCTTCTAACTTTAGGATAGTAAGTATCCAGGGTCAGGAGAGGGAGTCAGTGAAAAGCCCACTGCTGCTACTTGGCCCTGGTTTGTCCTTATGGATGAGGTGTTGGGACAGAGGTCTTCCACAACACCTCCTGTCCTAATTGCCTCCATCCCTGAGGACACTCCAGGGCCAAGCTGAGTGGTGGGCAACCAGACAGAGAAGGAAGACAGTGAGCCAGCAGGAAGAGCTCAGAAAAGAAAGAGGGACAGATATGAGGAGATGATGGAGTTGATCAGGGAGGACATGAGGACACAGAGAATTGACAGACTGTTTTCCATCTTAGAAAGAAGGGTACTGAAATAAGGTGCTATATAAGAAATAAATAAATATGTTTTGTTCAGATAGTTTCTTAAAGTTTTAAGCTGTTCTAATAAATTTCAATATTGTTTTTGTCACCAATGTATTTTATTTCCATTTGACCTAACAATACATCAACTTCATTTACATTTCTAAACACAGTTTATTTTGAAAATTACAAAAAGCATTTTAAACAGAATGTGGAAAAAAACAACATTCAACCAGATCAAGATTACAAGACAAAAAGCATAAAATAAAACTATGTACAAATATTTACAATGGCGACAGCAGGATCATCCTGATCAAACCTCTTCAACAGAACAAAGAGGCAGATGTCTTTCTGAACACAAAGTCTCTGGTGGCGTGGCTAAATCTCACGCAAGGTCAGAGACATGGATGGGACGCTGCAACTGAGACCTGTGGTTTGTCTTTCTGGATGGTGAGCGAAGCATCACACAGGTGGTCTGCAGATGTTTTTGATGCCTCTTTCCGCTGTCCACGTCATTAAGTTTAAAGGGCTGGCTGGACCACATCACTTAAATGTAATCAGGAATATGCAGAATTAGAAGATGGTGCTCACAAAAGATGACAATTAGTTATACCCCTCAAACATTAATCACATCTATGATATTATACTTGCCTGCATACAGTAGTCATGTTCTGGTGGTGTGTATATATACACATATATATACATATATACACTGCTGAAGAAAAATATAGGGAACACTTAAACAACACAATATAACTCCAAGTAAATCAAACTTGTGTGAAATCAAACTGTCCACTTAGGAAGCAACACTGATTGACAATTAATTTCACATGTTGTTGTGCAAATGGAATAGACAACAGGGGGAAATCTTTGGTGATTAGCATAAACAGTTAGAAACCGACTCCATGAGGATGGTATGAGGGCCCAATGTCCACAAATGGGGGTTGTGCTCACAGCCCAATACCGTGCAGGACGCTTGGCATTTGCCAGAGAACACCAGGATTGGCAAATTCACCACTGGTGCCCTGTGCTCTTCACAGATGAAAGCAGGTTCACACTGAGCACATGTGACAGACGTGAGAAAGTCTGGAGACACTGTGGAGAGCGATCTGCTGCCTGCAACCTCCTTCAGCATGACCGGTTTGGCAGTGGGTCAGTAATAGTGTGGGGTGGCATTTCTTTGGAGGGCCGCATGGTCCTCCATGTGCTTACCAGAGGTAGCCTGACTGCCATTAGGTACCGAGATGAGATCCTCAAACCCCTTGTGAGACCGTATACTGGTGTGGTTGGCCCTGGGTTCCTCCTAATGCAGGACAATGCTAGACCTCATGTGGCTGGAGTTTATCAGCAGTTTCTGCAAGATGAAGACATTGAAGCTATGGACTGGCCCGCCCGTTCGCCAGACCTGAATCCGATTGAGAACATCTGGGACATCATGTCTCGCTCCATCCACCAACGTCACGTTGCACCACAGACTGTCCAGGAGTTGGCGGATGCTTTAGTCCAGGTCTGGGACAAGATCCCTCAGGAGACCATCCGCCGTCTCATCAGGAGCATGCCCAGGCATTGTAGGGAGGTCATAGAGGCACGTGGAGGCCACACACTTACTGAGCCTCATTTTGACTTGTTTTAAGGACATTACATCAAAGTTGGATCAGCCTGTAGTGTGTTTTTCCACTTTAATTTTGTGTGTGACTCCAAATCCAGTCCGAGACTTAATAAAACGAGCTGGAAGCAGAGAGAGAGCAGAGTTGTTGCTCGCAGGTGTTGGCTGGGGCATCTCTCTCACTCTGCGCAGAGGCGAACTTAAGCTGATTGTACTTTGTGTTTATTTCACTCTGTTGAATCCTGTGCCCAAAGCAGAGACGGCTTCGACAATATATATATATATATATATACACACACCACCAGAACATGACTACTGTATGCAGGCAAGTATAATATCATAGATGTGATTAATGTTTGAGGGGTATAACTAATTGTCATCTTTTGTGAGCACCATCTTCTAATTCTGCATATTCCTGATTACATTTAAGTGATGTGGTCCAGCCAGCCCTTTAAACTTAATGACGTGGACAGCGGAAAGAGGCATCAAAAACATCTGCAGACCACCTGTGTGATGCTTCGCTCACCATCCAGAAAGACAAACCACAGGTCTCAGTTGCAGCGTCCCATCCATGTCTCTGACCTTGCGAGAGATTTAGCCACACCACCAGAGATTTTCTGTTCAGAAAGACATCTGCATCTTTGTTCTGTTGAAGAGGTGTTCCAGGAACCGGTCACTCAGGTTGATCCTGCTGTCGCCATTGTAAATATTTGTACATAGTTTTATTTTATTTAAATGAAGTTGACGTATAGTTAGGTCAAATGGAAATAAAATACATTGGTGACAAAAACAATATTGAAATTTATTAGAACAGCTTAAAACTTTAAGAAATTATCTGAACAAAACATATTTATTTATTTCTTATATCTTATATAGCACCTTATTTCGGTACCATTCTTTCTAAGATGGAAAACAGTCTGTCCATTCTTTGTGCCTTCATGTCCTCCCTGATCAACTCCATCATCTCCTCATATCTGTCCCTCTTTCTTTTCTGAGCCCTTCCTGCTGGCTCACTGTCTTCCTTCTCCGTCTGGTTACCCACCACTCCGCTTGGCCCTGGAGTGTCCTCAGGGATGGAGGCAATTAGGACAGAAGGTGTTGTGGAAGACCTCTGTCCCAACACCTCATCCATAAGGACAAACCAGGGCCAAGTAGCAGCAGTGGGCTTTTCACTGACTCCCTCTCCTGACCCTGGATATTTGCAATCCTAAAGTTAGAAGGAAGAAAAAAAGAGTTGACTAAACAGAGAAACAAATAAGACATTTAGAAATATTTTTTATTTGTGTGTGACATGAAAAGTTCTGAACAAACTTTATATTTCTTTTTCATATTGTCCCACTTTTTTTGGCCTGCAAAATTATAAATACACTTTTAAAAACACATATAGCACATTTCTTCATCAAAAATGAATATTTAAAAGCTTATTTATTCTCAATCACACTCTCCAGCGATACAGTAAGATTACATAAAATCGTCCATTTATTCATGTTAACTTTAATATCACCTGTAATGTCAAATCAACTTACATGAACAAATGACACAATACATTAAAATAATACTAACATAAACTGTTAGAAATCACTTGTGTTTAACGTTCACTGTGATGACTGCCAGCGGGAGCTCAGTGCCGATAGTCCGGTCAGATCTCTACCGGGCTAGCTCGCCCCACCACCGATAGGGCTGGCGAGGCAAGCCGTGAGTTAATACGGTGGGTGCGGAAAACTCCGAACACGTCGGAGCACGTTTGAAATTAAGCGATGTCTTGATAAATCAAGCAGATTTTTCACGTCTACACAGTTATATTCCTGCACTAAAAACATTGTAAAAGTTCATTTGTATCACAGAAAGTGTAATTTTTCACAGTTTACTCACAGCTTTTGCCACTGTGGTCCGCCATGGCTGCCCCTGTTTGACCAAACCGCTTCGATCCGCAATGAATCATGGGAAAAGATGGACCGCGAAGGATATTCACAACGCATCCTTCAAATCGGGCAAAAGAAGGACACATTTGTCGGCAGCATCTGACAGACCTTCCGCGCCGCGCTGTGATGTAATTGGCCCACAAGTACGCACTTAGAAGGATCCAGCCCCTGAATTGGGACACACCCTCGGCCTGCACATGGATCCTCCTCCTTCCTGTATATTGACCAATAGTAGAGGAGCTGGAGAGAAGAAGGCAGCCCTCCTCATTTGCATAATGAAGCAGAAATGCATACAGTAAAGGAAAAAGAGAGACGAGGAAATGTCAAAAGAACAAAAATAAAAATAAAAAGAAAATATTTACATTTCTTGATGAAAACGCATGTGTAAGGAAAAGGAAAAACAAAACATTTACATTTCTTGATGAAAACGCATGTGTAAGGAAAAGGAAAAACAAAACATTTACATTTCTTGATTAAAACGCATGTGTAAGGAAAAGGAAAAACAAAATATATATATTTCTGCTTTTATTTTTAATTTTGTCAGGATCGGTCCTCCATACTAAGAGCCACATTTGAATGCATACTATTATAAACGTCTTCATGATATATTGTGCTGGCTTTTCTGCACCACCCCCTCTTTTGGCTGTCCAGTTTGCATCCTCCGTCCTCAGGTGCATTTATGCCTTCACTTAGAGAATTTGGCTGTTGCATCCTCTTTATACTGTCGTTTGAGTGCAGTCAAAGCGCTGTAGTTCTTGTTTTAAACAGCAGATCTCACTGTAAATAAGTGGTTATGAGATGTTTCTGAGCCCGGTAAGAAAATTAATGAATGAGACATTTATGGGCTTTTCCATTAACATAAAAACTGGATTGGCCCAAAAGTGAACCAGAACACTGTCATTTTTTCTCCCACTCAAAATATGTAAAATGCTTTGCTGTACTATGACAACTGTGTTGTAGCTCAAACAGCTGACAGGGATCCCTATAAACAAAAACAAAAAAATGGCCATTTAGTGTAATGACTGATTAACTGTTAAAAGATAGTTTATATACTAGATTTAACTGGTTTGAAAGAGTTGGTAATAATTACAGGACAATATAGCACTATGGACTTATATATATTGTCAGCAACCATCAGTACTGGATACTGAAAAAATGACTATGTGCGTAGCATCAGGAGGGCATGCAGACGTGCTGAGCGGAAACACAAATCTCTTGATCTGAACTGCAACCTGTCAGGGTTTGCGGTTGGTTGGGACCGGGTTGCAGACAAAAGCTTGGTAGCCACATAGTCTTTGTAATCTTAATTTTAAGAAACAATAATAGTACTGACAGGTGTGATGACCAGGTGTAGGGTACTGAGGGAATAAGTTACTATGGCAATGGGAGCTAGGAAACAAAGGAACAGGGAAAACCTTTAATGGCAAAGTAAACAAAAACAAAGAACAAAATGGCAGATCTTGACCAAACTTTTTTAACGATCATAATAGAGTGGTTAAAGAACAAAGGTATAAATATTGCTCAGAGATCATCGCCTCAAATTGTCATCGTCCAAAATTTGTTTTCAACTCTATAAACTCTTTAATTTATAAATCCCCATACTTCTAATGAATAGTCTTCTGAGAAATGTTAGTTATTTTGTTTATTTTTTATGAATAACATTTCCAATATCAGAGCTCAAAGAGGCTGTTTGCCTCAGTATACCACTCAGTATGAGGAAGTAAATTTACTTTTTCAGTTCATTTAACATCTTAACTCAGTCTGATTTATTTAGGACAACCAATAGTATGAAACCATCCTCCTCTTTTTTAGATATTTTACCAACAAATTTTTTTAAGGAAGTCTGTACTTTTTTAATTTCTGATATTTTAACAGTTTTTAACAAATCTTTATCCACAGGAGTAGTTCCTAAAATTTTTAAAACTGCTGCTGTTGAACCATTATTAAAGAAACCTAAACTGGATTGCCAATCTCTAAATTACCTTTTATTGCTAATATTTTAGAAAAAGTGGTTTACTCTCAGGATTTAACTTTTTTAACCCAAAACTCGCTTTTTGAACAGTTTCAGTTTGGGTTTCGACAGCATCACAGTACAGAAACAGCATTGTTAAAGGGTGTGAATGATATCAAGATGAACTCAGATGTTAGCTGTTGTACCGTCTTAGTGTTGTTAGATCTCTCTGCTGCATTTGACACAGACAAGATATTATTTTAAGCTGACTAAATAATTGGTTAGGCATTATAGACAGAATGTTTTCTGTAACTTCTGGTAATAATCCCTCCAGTTCTGCTTCTCTCACCTTTGGTGTTCCCCAAGGGTCCATCCTTGGGCCACTTCTATTTTCTATTTACATGCTACCAATTGGTCTATGGAGAGCCGTTTCATGAAAAAGTAAATAAATACTGCTATTGATAAATTATTAATAAATATTCCATGAAATAAATAAATATCCCCATGAAATAGAACAAAATAATTATGTTAAAAGAAATTTTCATCTTATTTTATTTAATTCATTTCAAGATTTATTTACTTTACTTAAAGTTTTATTTATTTAATAATTTATTTCATAATGCTGTTTTATTTTGTGACACTTTTATTTTGTAAAGCTACTTTAGCAGGGCCGAGCTCAATTCGTGGCAGTGGCTGGCAGAAGCATGCTGGAGGGAGCCAGGGGATTCTGCGAGGATGCCAGAAGGTGCCAAACCGGCCGTAGAAGCCTGCCACAGCGGTTGCCGCTGTTTTTGTGGAAACCACTGCTGATTATCGGCAAACGGGATGTCATTATTTTTATAGCCTGTTACTTTTAAATGATTATGTCTTTATTGGTTTCTATTTAATAAACAGCATTAGACCCATAACATAAGGTGGCTGCATTTACTTGAGATGGGATATAAATAGCACTATGTGTGTGTATGAATAACGTGCTGAAAGGATGACGAAGACTTATTGCACAAACAGCTTCCACAGAAACAGCGGCAACAGCCGTAGCAGGCTTCCATGGTCGGTCTGGCACCTTCTGGCATCCTCGCAGAATCCCCTGGCTCCCTCTGGCATGATTCTGCAGGCCACTGCCACGAATTGAGCTTGGCCCTGCTGTCCCAGCACTGCCCAGGAGATAAAACTCCGTCCCCTCATTTGAATATAAGAACATGAAATAAAAAGAGCTTAAAATGAAAAACGGGGTTAAAAAGTAAAAGTCACTGAAATATGTAAAATAGCTTTACAAAAATTATTTATTTATTTATTCTTAAATAAAATAAGATGAAAATGTATTTTATCATAGTTATTTTGTTTTATTTCATGGGGATATTTATTTATTTCATAGAATATTTATTAATAATTTATCAATAGCAGTATTTATTTAATTTTGAAAGAAATGGCTCTCCATATTGGTCAGGTAAATAGAAAATAGTGACCCAAGGATGCACTTGCAACTAGGAGTTGCTACCACTTGGTCAGGTAAACCATAATTTCAATGTGTCTTTTGATTGAGATCTTAGTTTTTCTAAACATCTTAAGAACATTACCAAAGCATCCCTTTTTCCAATTAGGAATATTGCCAAAATTAGATATTTTATTTCATTCTCTGACGCAGAAACTCTCATTAATGCCCTGGCTCCTGCCAACTTAATTATTGTAATTATTTTTTTGCTGGTCTGCCCCAAAGTTCCCTAAAATGTCTTCAACTAATGCAAAACACTGAAGCTTGAGTTCTCACAGGATCCCATAAATATCAGCAAATCACTCCTGTTCTCTCCTCATTGCATTGGCTACCTATGGTTTTTAGAATCAATTTTACAATTTTATTGTTTGTTTTTAAATCCCTGAATGGTCTTGCTCCATCAGATCTTTCTGAGCTTCTTACCCCCTACTATCCCTCTCGCAATCTCAGATTCTGAAATCAACTTTTACTTTCCACTCCCAGAGCTCAACTGGAGACAGAGGGAGGATGGACTTTCATGGTCAGGGCTCCCAGGTTGATGAATGCTCTTCTGCTAAATATTAGACAGGCCTCTTTATTGTCACCTTTTAAATCGATGGTTAAAACTTACTTTTATAATAAGGCTTTTAATACTTGAATTTCTCTTGTCTTGTTTTATTATTGTAGCATTTTGTCTTTTATTTATATATTTTAATGGATTTGGCATATGTTGTGTGTTTATTGTTGTATCATTTATGGTGGTTTAATTGATTTTTTGAATGTAAAGCACTTTGTAACTGTTGTTACAAATTTGCTATACAAATAAAGTATTATTATTATAATTATTATTATTGGATATGCCCAGCAAACCTATAGGTTCTGTACTGTGGCTGAATGCCTAGGTTATATGACCAGCTCCAATTCATATATGAGCTCCAGCACCAGATTCACAGACCCAGCTAGTGTACTATAATTCCCAAGAATCCTTTGCCAGGCATTCTGGTCTAACTTGGATGCTGTGTCTGCTTTATTTATTTCTCCTTATTTTTTGCAAATACTATATTTCCTGTAATATATTTTCAATAAACACTATGTGACAGTGCTGATTTCCCTACAGTCATATTACACATAAGGTAGAATTGGTTCAAACCCCTTGAGTTATACACTTCCAGTCTCTTAGTAATTTCAGCATAACATCAACCACTAACTCCATGTTCAGACACACACAAACACACACACAAACACACACACACACACACACACACACACACATACACACACACACACATCTTTGCAAATATTCACAATAACCTTTTCCCAATGGCATGTAGAGTAATTCAGCATGATGTGTCCAATTTTACCTCAGGATAACTTTAAATCTGCTTACCTAATCCTAAATGAACTTAGGATGTACTAGGCAGGGGAAATTAAATAAAATTGTAACACTTAAACATTTGTTGAAACACATTTTAATGTGTCCTCCATTCAGTTTACATCTTCTACACAGAATTCTAGGACATTAAGTCATTTGGATTTGTGGAACAGTTAGATTCCTTTTTTTAGCGATGTACAGTCATTGGAAAAAGAAAGTACTCCCTCTATCAATTTTAGAATTGTATAGGTGAAAAAAACACACAAGACAGATTCCATCAAGTCATTGTTTAATAAATAAAGATGAAACTTTGATCAAAATGTCTGTGGCAATCTAAGACTATTCAAAAAACCCCGACAGAATATGTAAAACCCTAGAAATTAAAGAGGTTGGATACTAATTTTTATCATATCAAGCAAGCTGGGAACCTTGGAAGTGTGATGCAACTTTCATTACAAAATCACTCATTCAATCAGATTACTCTCCATAATTACAAAGCAGCAGAAAATGGATCCTATGTCATAAACATCTACCCAAAAGGGAACAAGTTATGTACGGGGTTGTAAAATAGGTATTAATCCACACATCAGATAAAGATAAACTAGGCAAATACCCTTTTTTTGTATGATTTCTTTACATTAAAAAAGTTATCCAAACCCACCTACCCTTATGTGAAAAAGTAGTTGACCACTAAACCCTAATTACTGGTTTTGCTACCCTTGGCAGCAACAAGTGTTTGCGATAAGTGGTCGTGTTGCATGCGATTCTCAAAGATTGCGCTTGCAATGGATAGCAGGTGCAAAACGGGTACAGACCACCCCATATAAATGAGGAAATTGCATGTGCTACTGGCTGAGAGAGGAAACAAGAGGAAAAACAAACAGATCCTCTGCAGTGTTGCTAGGAATAAGCACAGATTGTTACGCTGCATCATTATAACTGATCCAACTGCTGATTCTTTCCTTCTGTTCCATTCGGCCCTTGCTTTTCTACATTGTTACAGTAACTTTTGTTGTTCTACTCACAGCAGGTTTGTCATCTGCCCTGACGAGATTATTTCTGTTATCTTGCTCGACGTAACTTGCAACAAATCGGCCAATCAATATTAACAATATAAAAGACAAACATGTCTGTCAATTAATTTTTCTCCCTTGATCTTTTGAACCTTTCTAGGTTCTGTTGTTTTTTTGAAAGTACATGTCTGAAAAGTTCATAAACAGCCAAAATATTTAAGCGTGAACATAATATTAGCAACATAAAAATAGATTGTCGTCAGAGTTGGCAATCTGTATGTTATAGCTTTGCTCATTTTAAACTATAGCGTCACAAAAAAGTTAAATTGAACACAATGCCAAATAAATTATTTTCCAATGATTTTACTAAATTTGTTTTGCCAATATTTTAATGATAAACAACATGTTTAATTGTTCAAATTTTTTTTTGGTAACACAAAATAATTTTTTACTGCATAAACAAAACCCTCCCTTGGCATATATTCACATTTAAACCGTTTCAGGCTTTGAAAATCGCATTGTGGGTGGTAAATGATGACAATTGCATATCCTCCTCCCATGAATTTGCACGTCTGGATCATTATCATATGTTTTGCATTCTCATGAAGGCAGACACGCTAAAAAGTTTGCGCCTGTCGTTCCGCTGATTTTGCACACGCAATCCGATTACCTCTACTATCTCGT
Organism: Girardinichthys multiradiatus; assembly: GCF_021462225.1. Classification (NCBI taxonomy): domain Eukaryota; kingdom Metazoa; phylum Chordata; class Actinopteri; order Cyprinodontiformes; family Goodeidae; genus Girardinichthys; species Girardinichthys multiradiatus. Next base: position 43,224,194 of record NC_061804.1, on the reverse strand, counting down.
TTGTAGATCAGCTTTGCGGATGCAAACAAGTTTGCGTGCAGTTTTGTAAATGCAAATTTTTTGAAGATCAAGCCCTTACTCTTCTTGGTCAGCAGCCTCGGAACTCTCCAATGGATGTCATTTTCCCCAGTCTCTTTCTGTATTTTTAATGAGCAACACCATGCTTTAGACGTTTTCCTGGGTTCCTTTGGAAGCCCTTCATGCACTCCATATAGTTTGTAGACTGGCCACTTCTGGGAAAGGTCAGTACTGTTCCAAGTTTTCTCCAGTTGTTGTTAATGGCTCTCATTGCAGTTTGCTGGACTTCAAACGCCTTATAAATGTGTTTGAAATAGCCTACTTTCATGTTGTCAAATAAGTTCTATTTTGGTGATTTCTTGGTTCAACAAGTCTGATAGTAACCAGATTAGTTTTTACAAGGGTTAGTTTGGATAACTTCTTCCTTTAATGAATGAAAAAATTATTTAAAAAAAGTATGCTGTGTATTTACTCAGGTTATGTGTGTCTGATATTAAGACCTGTTTTATAATAGGAAACATTTAAATGTGACAAAAAAGCAAAAACAGAAAAAATCTATAGGGGGGCAGATTCTTCTAGGACCTAGAACCACGGTGGAGCTCTGGAGACCCAGAACCATGGTGGACCCCTGGACAGTGGTGCAGAAAGCGCTGGGACCCTGGCGAGCGGTGCAGAAATTGCTGGGACCCTTGGCGAGGCTGTGGAGACCTGCTGAAAAGGGAACATGAAGTGAAGGCAGTCCGCCATCAAACCCCTCAAGGACAGGAGCAGAACGTGAAGGCAGTTTGTCCACGGACCCCTCCAGAATAGGACCATGAACAGGTTCTGGATCAGGGAGTAAGGGGGTAGTAAAGGCAGCAGTAACGATGGCTGAACGGGAGCGAAGCCAGGAGCCGAAGCATCGCCCCAACACTCAGTGGAGAGAGGAGTGAAGGAGGGAGCAGGAAGCCTCTGCATGGATGCGGCGATTTCCTCCAAAGCTCTTTGTCACTCTGTTTCGATGGTGAAGTGAGTCAAGGGATCCTGGATCCAGGATACCCCATTCCTCCAACCAGTCCTATAGGCAGTTTGCAGCCCCAAATTTTCTCCATGGTGAGCTGGGAGAAGTGTGGAGGTGAGAGAACAGTCTGACAATCACGTATCCGCTTTTGAATTTTCTTTTGAGTCTTATCGGTTGGTCCAAGGGGCTGGTTCCTTCTGTCATGATGTGGGTTTGTAGTAGGACCAAAGTGCAGAGAAGTACTCCAGGAACATGGAGAATGAAGGTAAGAAGGTTTTAATATCCTTACTCACAAGACCAGGCAGAGAAACAGGAGTATGACATGCTCCAACCAGAATATCAATAAAGAAGAGACTAAGAATAATCCTATGTTTATTTTTTGGTAAGCTGTCAAACGTATAGTCATAGCTTTGTTGAGCCATCCATTTCCTCAGGTCTCAGCAGACTTCTTGTCTGCTATATATAGGATTCCTTATCAATAAAACCGATTCTATTAAAAATAAAATAATTCGCATCCTCCTGAACATGATTCATCCTCAGTAAGTGAGGCAGCATGGGAAGTAACTGAAAAAGCTGATCAGCTTTCTAACTCTAATCAAAAATATTAGCTTCATCTAAACTTTCAACTTTTATGATGGATCCAGTCCCAACCCAATTGTTTAAACACCTGTCATTTTAGTGTGGGAGGTTTCATGGCTAAATTGGTCCAGCCTGGTAGCCAGTCTTCATTGATTGCACATTGCACCAGTAAGAGCAGAGTGTGAAGGTTCAATTAGCAGGGTAAGAGCACAGTTTTGCTCAAAATATTGAAATGCACACAACATTATGGGTGACATACCAGGACAAATTGTTGGTGCACGTCTTGCTGGTGCATCTGTGACCAAGACAGCAAGTCTTTGTGATGTATCAAGAGCCACAGTATCCAGGGTAATGTCAGCATAACACCAAGTAGGACGAACACATCCAAGAGGAAGCTGTCTGAAAGGGATGTTCAGGTGCTAACCCGGATTGTATCCAAAAATATAAAACCACGGCGGCCCAAATAACGGCAGAATTAAATGTGCACCTCAACTCTCCTGTTTCCACCAGAACTGTCCGTCGAGAGCTCCACAGGGTCAATATACACGGCCGGGCTGCTATAGCCAAACCTTTGATCACTCATGCCAATGCCAAACGTAGGTTTCAATGGTGCAAGGAGCACAAATCTAGGGCTGTGGACAATGTGAAACATGTATAGTTCTCTGATGAGTCCACCTTTACTGTTTTCCCCACATCAGGGAGAGTTACGGTGTGGATAAGCCCCAAAGAAGCGTACCACCCAGACTGTTGCATGCCCAGAGTGAAGCATGGGGGTGGATCAGTGATAGTTTGGGCTGCCATATCATGGCATTCCCTTGGCCCAATACTTGTGCTAGATGGGCGCGTCATTGCCAAGGACTACCAAACCATTCTTGAGGACCATGTGCATCCAGTGGTTCAAACATTGTATCCTGAAGGCTGTGCCGTGTATCAGGATGACAATGCAATAATAAACACAGCAAGACTGGTGAAAGATTGGTTTGATGAACATGAAAGTGAAGTTGAACATCTCCCATGGCCTGCACAGTCACCAGATCTAAATATTATTGAGCCACTTTGGGGTTGTTTTGTAGGAGCGAGTCAGGAAGCGTTTTCCTCCACCAGTATCGCGTAGTTACCTGGCCAATATCCTGCAAAAGGCTGCCCTACACCATACTAATAAATTATTTTGGTCTAAAACCAGGTGTTTCAGTTTCATTGTCCAACCCCTGTACATTAGACAATGCAGCAACTTGAAAAAGAAGGTAATTGTTCATAGGAGGCTAGTTCCCTGGTTTAATTCAGAGCTGAATACTTTAAAGCACAATGTTAGAAAATTGGAGAGAAAATGGTGCTCTACACACCTAGAGGATTCCTACTTAATCTGGAAAAATAGCCTACTGTTGTATAAAAAGAGACTTCACCAAGCTAGAACAGCTTATTTATCATCATTAATAGAAGAGAACAAGAATAATCCTAGGTTTCTCTTTAGTACAGTTGTTAAAGAGTCACAGCTCTGTTGAGCCATCCATTCCCTAAGATCTCAGCAGTCATGACTTTATGCGATTCTTCCTAAATAAAATTGATTCTATTAAAAAGAAAATCTTTGACATGATTACTTTATCCTCAGCAAGTGAGACAACATTGGAAGTAACTGTATAACCTGATCTGTGTTTGGACTGCTTTGATCCTGTGGAGCTTCCTGAGTTATCAGAAATATTAGCTTCATCTAAACTTTCAACTTGTATGTTAGACCCAATCCCAACCAAATTATTTAAGGAAGTGTTTCCTCTGATTGCCAGCCCCATTTTAGATATGATTAATTTATCCTTAGTAAATGGATATGTACCACAAGCTTTTAAGGTAGCTGTAATTAAACATTTGCCTAAGAAACCTTCGCTTGATCGAGATGACTTGAAAAATTACAAACCTGTATCCAATCTTCCATTCTTATTTAAAATTCTTGAGAAAATTGTTGCTAATCAAATGTGTGAGCATTTACACAGCAATGACCTGTTTGAAGAGTTTCAGTCAGGCTTCAGAGCTCATCATATCACTGAAACAGCTGTGCTGAAAGTCACTAATGATATTCATATGGCCTCAGATAATGGACTTGTGTCTGTACTTGTCCTCTTCGATCTCAGTGCTGCATTTGATACAGTCGATCACAATATTCTCTTAGAAAGGCTGGAATATGCTGTAGGGATCAGGGGAACAGCGCCAAGCTGGTTTAAACCTTATTTGTCTGACAGATTCCAGTTTGTTCATGTATATGATAAATCATCTTTTAACTCCAGGGTTAATTGTGGAGTACCACAGGGTTGAGTACTTGGGCCAATTCTCTTTACTATATATATGCTTCCAATAGGTAAAATTATCACACACTCGGGATTTGGCTCACCCAAAACATGGATATAGTTTAGTTGGGGATGTTTGGACTTAGGAACGGGTTGGCTCACCCGGAGGTTTTGCGCTCACCTCGAACAGGATGCAGTCATAGGAGTGGTTTGCCCCGCCGTGTCGAAAGCAACCAAATGTGTGGCCGTTGAGGTACAGAGTAACTTCCTTGGTCAGGACCTAAATGTTACACTCAGTTAACTGAAACCCTTTCTCTTTGTTGCCGGTAACCATAGGGATTTCAGCTGTCTACGTTGCTTTCTTTTATTCCCCTTTTCTCTCCTTGCTGTGCACAGTGTGTGTATGCGTGTATGTGTATGTGTCTGACTGTGTGTGTTGGGCTGTGAGTGGTGACATCATCGCAGGAGCTGTTTGTGAAATTTTGAGGAAACAATTATTGTGATTGAAACACTGGTTGGTTTTGTGCTGCAGTTATCAAATAGTAACATGGAGGAGTATTATAAGATGTTTGAGAATGTTGACAGGGGAAATGGTTGGAAACCCCTTGCAAAACAAAATAGATGAATTGTAGCGTATTTGGATTGCTCATATAGGTTCACTAAAGTGAAAGAATGTCTGGAAAATGCTGTCAAAGTGAAGGGAAATACGTATAACCAGGAGCGTAGTTGGACCTGGGCAGGCTTCTTGATAAAAGACATTTAGAAATATTAAAGAGATGCAGCCACAAAATGGTATTGGACTTCACATTTGTATTTAAAAACAATCAGCTTTTTAACTTGTGTTCCATATACTCACGTCCCGCTCCAAAATAACCTGACAATGAGGTAAAAGGAGAAGACAAAAAGTTTTTATTTGCGCTCTCGCGGCTCATTTCAGAGCAACCGTTGAGCTGGTGTGTTCAGGAACAGGTGGAAGCAGAGCGGTATAACCCAGACGAAGATAGTGATAAAACCTGAATGCTAACTCGGAATGGGCTAAAACGTTTGTCAGCAAAATTCAGATTAAGTTCTTTTCTAAATACCTCAAAATGTGTCATTATTTGCTTCAACAAAATGGTTTTTCTTCAGTCCTAAACTCTGTTTCTCTTTGTCCTTCATTCAGCTTCTAACCAAAATAAACAGTACAATTATTGCAAACATTTTTTGTTCACAATAATTTACATTCAGTCTAAAACCAGCCGAGACAGAGAACTGGTACAATATGTCATATATTATTTTAATGTTAAATCAATGTGTTGAATAAGGGCAAATATGCACGAAATGTGGAGGACAAGGCAGAGAGAAATTGGAAGCGTTTAATGCAGCTGCTTGCGTGTCAAGGAACTAAACACAGACACTGTGCCTTCACCACCGTACATCCACCCTAATAATCCGTTTACTGAGGCCATGGTTAGAAGAGTTAGATTATTAGCTGGTATAACTTTAGCATTGGGAGATTTCAGACAACTTTTGGGTCGCAGCACTACACGTAGTAATCTCCAAGTTATTGAGAATGCGACCCACACCTCTCATTAATGCAACGCAACACCTTATTTTGCTGTGGCTGGAGACGCGCTGTGTGACATGTTCCCATCTAAAAGTTAGACACCGTGCTTTAATTTTTCTGAGACGGGCGAACACATGTTGTTTCTTTATGAGGCGGTAGACACTTGTATCAAACAGACAGTGACTCGATGGAGTTCAATATTTTAGACAAACTGTGATGGATGGAAGACCTGAAGGGAAACAATGCGAGGAAACCCAGATTTAAGAAGGTTTGGTCACGCGAGGTGGGACAGACATTTGGTACACCACATGCAGAACAAATTGGATAATGGCTCCTGTTGCATCTCCGCCCACTTCAGCAGCTCGGGGGTGGTAAAACCTCCTAGCTCCTACCAATGTGTATCAACTGGCTCCACCTATCCAGTGGGAGTCACACCCATATAGTCCTCATGGCCGGGCCAGGGGTGGGCCGTTTGGAAAGAGGGCCGGACGAAGGGGTGGACAGGGAGGAGCTGGTTCCTCCTCCTGCCTAGTATGTGGGCAGACGGATCATGGACCGCAGCTGCCCTCAGCGTTATGGTGCACATCCAGAAGGAGCTCCTCCATCCTTGCATTAACCTCCTCTGACCTCCTCACAACAAGCTCCTGTCACCGCACAATGCATCAATCATACCACAGTGACACACCCCACAGAGAGGTCCAGACAATGGGGAAAAAGGCAGAACCCATTGTTCCAGTGGAATTAAACGGACACATTGCTATTAGAGGGTGACACGGGAGTGGATATTTTCTCCTGTCCCATCCCGCTCCCACAGAAAAAAATCCTGTCCCACTCCTGGTAAATTGACTCCCACTCCCATCCTGCTCCTTTTCAGAACGACTCCCACTCCTGTGCCACTCCCATTTTTGTTTTCTTCATTTAGTCTTTTGGCAATTTCTTTGTTTGAAGGACCAGTTAGGTCCCTGTTTTTAGCTGTAGTAAAGGCCAGTTAAAGTAAAAAGAATAATAATGAAGAAGTAATAAAATATCAAACAAGGAAACAGACCATGCCTATCTTAGTTGAATAAACAAAATGTACATAGTTGTATTTTACTCATTTATTAAGTGACTGTTTCCTTTGAACAATGACATCACTTTTATGTTTCAAGTTGCTGAAACGAAAGAAAAATGCACCTAGTAAGAGAACTGTACTTGGTGAACAAAAGTGCTAAAAGCAAAACCTTCACAATTTAGAAACTGTACCTCAATGGTTCACAGCCCTGGTCCTCAGGGACCCCTTCCCTGCAAGTTTTAGATGTGTGTCTGCTCCAGCACACCTGATTCAAATTCTGACAAGACCTCCTATACAGGCATCAAGAATGGAGGGTCAAACTGGACAAAATTAATACAATAAAATCATCATTAAATAAATAAATGTTGTGAATGTAATGTAACATGAAAGACATGTAACATTAAATCCATTATATCATGAAATTAATTTAATTTCCCTTTGGGATTAATAAAGTATTTTTGAATTGAATTGAATTGAAATGAACTATTATGCAATTAAATGTGCAACTGAATAATTAAGTATAATTTTAAAGACAACATGACGTAATTAGTGGTACACTTAATATTTAATGATGTATTAAATAAATTGTACATTTATTGGTACATAAATTTTTTTTCTATTTCACAACATATTTATTTAATATCTTCCCTTGATGAAGCCTTTCAACGAGGTCCACAAGGAAACATGGGGAATTTCTTCTCTTTTTGCGTTCCGACGCAATACTTTTTGCCCGGTGGGTTATTGTCTTGCTCGATGTCAGGTGACTCTGGGAGATCCGACAGAGTCACCTGAAAGTCAACTCAGAGGTGAGACGGTTTTAAAATACAGTACATAAGATAAGAGTAAGCGCTATAGAAATAAAAGAATAAAAGTACTTCAAAGTCGTTTGGTAGTGTGTCGCTGCAAGGAGATTGCATTGGATAGGTTTTTTTTCGCCGCAAAGAAATAGTGATAAATTTAGGTAGGATCTTGCCGCAAGGAGATCAGAGACGACTGGGCGCCGTAAAGTGAAATGGATAATTTGGTTGGTAACATTCCGCCGGAAGGGAATGAAATTAAGTGTTGAATAATGAAGAGAGCTCATAAACTAAGCTAGGTCGACCATACATATTGCTGAAGGGACATAAATATGTTAAAATACTAACTGTGTGAGTGCTATATTATTGTTCTTCCTATTTTTATTACACATTAACCATCATCTCCTAAACATCAAGGTGGGGATGATTGTGTTAATTGTGCTTTAATTTGGGAAGATAAGTTTGGTTTTTCACAAAGTGGAAGTTTGAGTGTAAATAAGTTAAATAGTTTCAATAGTTTCAAGTAAAACAGTTAATAGATGGAGATGAGAAAAATAAGAAACATAAGAAAAAGATTAAAAAGCGCAGAGTGCATCAATTAAGGTGTTAAAGAGTTAAAACCTTCCTGCAGGCAGTTTCGTTTGTCTTAAATATTGCGATCAGTCGGAAAAGAAAGTATAGTGCATGTTATGGTGGACAACTGACTGACTGACTGATAATATTTCTGTGTGCAAAATCTGAACCTATACTAAACTTTTTCATCTGCCTCTCTCACACACACATACACACATGTATGGGATTTGAGTTCAACATCTGCATTTTTGAGTCTGGATTTTAGAAACCTGCCCTTCTCCATGGCTACTACACCAGAGATGCTTCTTCAGCACTGCCTGAAAGAGAGAGATCTGCCTTCCTGCCTGCCTGCTTGCTGCAAATCACAGTGTGAGTTTCCACCAGAACGAAACTCTGAAGAAGTCTGGTCCCAAACCCACTGAGATGGACAACGATCCATGCTGTTTGCCAGAGCCAGAAGAGTGAATGCACTGGATTTATATTGAAAGCACATCTTATGCGGGCAGAAGAGAAACAGGCCGGAGCAAAGTTTCTTCTTTCTCCCTCCTGGAGAAGTTAAAGTGGACAAAGAATGATTGAATGTCTCACCAACAGACCTGGAAAGGGCCTGTTTTTTTTTTTGCACTGATAGAGAACTCTGTGTGACAGTAACTCTGGAGCGATTAAGAAACTGATGGGGGTAACGTATTTGCATAAATCTTTTCCTATTTTCTGCAATGAAGAACGCTTATTAACCGCTGATTATGTCAGAATTCATTTCTTTGGTTCTATGTAATGTGATCTTGGTTACTAGAACATTCTTGTTTAAACCTTTTGCTGGATTGTCGCATGGGTTGGACCCTGCGTCAGAAGGGGGGAATGTCAGAATAAAGTAACGTGAGGACATTTCCAAGATCATTTTCTTCCACATCTTTGTGTGAAGTTAGGATGTTGTTTTACTGTCAAAACCTGTCCACTGTGTTTTCTCAAGTTTCACAGACGGTGAAGGCTGCATTACCAGAAACAGCCATTTCCACCCTCCAGTCCTTTATTCCTGGCGACTGGATTCTGGTCAGAGAATCTAGGAGAAAACACTGGAAGCCACAGGCGCTGGAAAGGCCCATATCACATCCTACTAGACACCCAGGAAAGCTGCAGGAAAGCTGCAGCTTCCCCAGATTCATCTGGCTTCCAGGACACAAGTCATCTTCCAACTGGATCATCCATGGCTTGAAAGGTGTGAGGACAGCGGACCACCACAAGACAAATAACTGTAAGCTGATCACTGGCGAGTGATTGAAGAGGTGGTTGAAGAACACTGTTCTTACAAGGGCACAATAATCCATTGGGCAGTGCAACGTTATTTCAGAATCTACTTAAGGCCATTGCATTGCCTGAAAGTTAGAAATCATAAGGTCATTTGCCTCACTGCACACACATCCCAGTGAGAGACACATAGGAAACATACAGGGAAGACCTCTACACATTTGCACATAACCTTTCTCTGGATGATGGACTGGCGACGTCTGCAACAGAGAGACAGTCAAACATGCGCCATGATACTTATTCTCCTTAATTTCTTAACATTTGGTGGCTACTAGGCGCTCCTTTGCCTGGACAGCGAGGGTCAGCCACATTCTTTTCTCCCACTTTGACAGCGAAATTGACTCTGAGGAGGAAATCTCGGATGCTTTTATCTAACTTTCATGTTTATTGCTTGATGTCTATCATTATGGTATTATTACCAATTTGAATGTTTTCATTTCCACCGTTGTTTAGTTGGACTATGGAAGCCTAACTTCCAGCAGGTTAGAGTTCCTGTTTCTAAACATATTTCTAGAGGAGCTTCCTACCACCGCCCACCTGTACCAGACTGGTAACAGGGCAGCTTGAAGCCACTCAGAAGAGGCAGCAGGATTTTTGTTTTTTTTTTGTTTTTTAAGATGTGTTTATAATTTGTTTTCTTTGGAAAAAACAGTTTGCTTTCAGTACCAGAAGAAAGGACATTCCACTTCAAGGTCACGATGCAGCTATTTGGAAGATGTTCTGTTCTGATGCTAATGATTGGTATTGCAAGTATTTTTATAACTCTTGTGTTCATTTGGGAAAAGGTACAGCAAAGACAATGTAAGGCAAAGCAGAAATGTTAGTAGATTATCTAGTGAGACTAATTTAACATGTGCGTCTACGGGAACTCTTTATAGAATTCGGGGTAATAGAAATCCGATTAAAGATCCAAATATTTGTATTGCAGAGGAGGAAAGCACACCTTATTTCCTTGGAAGATAGAAGGTTGTGAAGCTATTATATCTGTTTTATGTGCTTTAATCAACAAACATAAATTTGAGTCATGTCCTATCAGAACTGATCCTTATACTATTTCAGGATCTTTGGTACCAGATCCTTTTGTGTTAACTCTTAATCTTACAGCCTTACCGAATGGAATTAAGATGTATGGCCAGGCAGGTAAATTAACCAGGGTTTTTTATATTTTTCCTAGTAGAAATGGGTACTCATGTCCTAAGAACATGGTTTGGATGTGTGGAAATAGATTATATCTGTATCTGCCTGCTAATTGGTCTGGAGTATTTTATCTAGCTCATTTACTACCTACGGTCACAACTTATAATTCAATCAGCCCAAGCTCTTAGAACGATGAGTTTGCAAACTAGAATGGCTTTGGATTATCTGTTAGCTGAAAGGGGTGTTGGTTTTGAAGAATTTCCCTTTAGTTGTGATTATCTTGTAATCAGAAGAAAGGAGTTGTAATGGAAATTATTTTATTAAGTATTCCAAAGTGTATGACCTTTAGGTTACCTCACTCCTCAGAACATCTGTGTTAGAGGAGGAAGCTGTAAAAGCCATTATCAGAAGTTTAGTGGTTAAGACCCATCATTTAGGGTGATGCCTTTGAAAGAGCAGTTAGGTCTGTTCCTAGATAACTTTGTCACCTCTGAACCCAAGGAGGGTCTGGGCCATAAAACACAGACTCTTTTAAGTGGAGATAACACCCATATACTCTTTAAATACTGTGTGTAAATGTTGACACCACACTGAACCCAAAGTAGATGACTATGCTGACACAGGAACGGTATGTATTACCGAGCTACAAAATAAAGACCACTACTCCTATGATGACATGTTGTAAATGAATATATCTTCAATGCCTGAGTGTATTCATAATTGTACTTCATAAAGTGACCTTATAGCAGAAAATCGAAAGAAGTTGCTGTTTAAGTGAAATGAGAAAAAGTGCAATGATGATATGAACAAGGCTTGTTTTAATTATTTAATTTTTTATTATTACATTTTGTTTCTTTGTTTTATTATATTGTTTCACTCTGCCATGATTGGTGGTTGCCTAGGGCGGAGGAACCGTGTAAGTGTTTCCCACAAAATAATATGCTTTCCGTCCTGTGGGTTTGTGCTCACACAGAGTGTTTTCTTTTATATATTTACTCATGACTTATTAGTGATAAAACAGGGGGGAACTGTTAGGGTTTTTATATCTTTTGTATTGTTTATCACTCATCTAAGTGCTTTTCCCTCCTTACTTGTTACAGGAAGGGAGATGGTCACAAGAATGAGTTATGCTTTTATTCTTTTATTAGCAGCATCTGGGGGCTATTCACCAGGTCCCCACTTCCCACTTCCTCTGTTTGTTTATAATCAAGACAAATTAACCCTAACCTTTCTGACCCCCCCCACACACACACACACACACACACACACACACACCCTGAATGATGTTTGAACTGTGTGTGACCAAGAATGTATAAATAATGATAGAGGGGGCTAATACTTCGTAGTCTGTAGTGCACAGCTACCCTTGCCGCAAGTAAAACTGACTCTGTGTCGTTCCTTACCTCTGAGTTGATTAAATAGTACCTATCAAAACCAGATAACTGCAAAAATGAAACAAACACTACACCCGTTTTGAGATTTATTGAGTTTTATTTTGAAATCCACCTTACATAAAATTATCTTCAATCAGACTAAAAGACAGTTTTTATCCACAAGCTGTCAAACTGCTGAACTCTGGACAATAATACTGCATGAAACCACATCTGTGACACTTTGTTTGCTTATTACTGCTACATGATGTGTACTTTTTTTGCACTCCATTAGTGCTTTTGTTTTTATCGTGATTTGAACGGTTCTTCTTATCCTAAGCATTTCATCGCATTGTTTACTGCGTGTTAACCTGCATATGACAAATAAACCATATCAATGACATATCAGTACTGTTTGTTTTATGAGCAGTTTGTCATCTGTGCTGCTCTTCCAAAATGCCGAACGCAAAAGTATTGCGTGGGGACGCAAAAGAAATACATTTCCCCATGTCCCCTCTACTGTGGCAAAGGCTCTTAAATCTTTAGTGCACATGCAGCAATTTTGTTGGTCAGATTGGACTTGACACATGATGGTACTTTTGGTTTGACGAATGAAGAGATGCAGGGCTGATTTAATCTAGAATCTGCCTTAAAAGTGTCCCTTAATCACTGGTGAACTTGATTCCAACTAAACATGTTTTACAAGCAGCAGACTGCGTGTTAACACCGCTACATTCAACTCTCCTGAAGTTCGGTAATATTTGCAACTTTTCTGTCAGCTCTATGAGTTTAATAGATAAGTCCTTACTTCTGACTTTACGTTGCAAATCCAATTATACCACGTCCAGTTCTCCACCTGCATTTGCTCCCTCCATCCTGAACACAGGTGGAAAACATCGAGCAGAAGCACTGTTGGCTTGTGGGTCCTGTAGTTTGTTTGACTCGCATTATAGTATAGGCTTCTTGGAAAAAAACTACACAATGGCGGCGTCAATCCAAGTTTTTTTTCTTAAAGTTTATAACAAAGTCTCAGTTTTACATTTCCAAGGACAATTGATCCTAGTTTATTTTCCCTCTTATTGCTTAGCTCCCGTTCCCGTCTGCTCCCGTTAATTTTTTATCCTGTACCGTCCCAATCACGTGATCTTTACTGATGCTGTCTCCCATCCCGCGGGATTCCCATGGGAATCCCGTTGGACTCGCGAAAAAATGTCAGCCTCTAATTGCTATTTCTTGTGAACACTGAAGCCACGTTTTCCACGTTGAACATTCCTCCATCCAATAAAATGTCCAATGGGGTGAAACACACTCTGGTTGTGTTTCTGTAGAGGAGCCTTGTGTGGACATTTATCAGGGATTCATTGAGCCTGAAACCCCTTCTAGTGCTGGGGTGAGGTCCAGCTTCCTTATCTGCAACAGGTGAAGCAAATGTTGGGACTGAAACATGCTTTTGGTACAGTATATCATCCTCAATCACAGGGCAAGGTTGATAGAGTGAACCAAACATTTAAAACAAAATTGGCTAAAATCTGTGCACAGACTAAATTAAATTGGGTCGATGCTTTGCCAGTTGCTTTATTGTCTGTCAGGATGTCTGTTAATCAGTCCACAGGTTACACCCCACATGAACTACAGACTGGGACCAGCGCAGTGGATACCAGGACAAATAGGTGAATTTGCACAATTATCTTCTAACACGTTCTTTAATGAGTTGCAGACCCTAGCGGCAGAATTTTCCAGAGAATCTGAGGAAACAAGAGGCTTCCCTGCGGTACCAGGAGTCAACTGGGTGTCGCTCAACGTCATCATCATGCCAGGAACCCAGATTCACAGGCCCGTTCCAAGTCCAGGAAAGAACATCTCATGCGGTTTGCCTGAGAGGAAAAGGAGAAATCTGGTATCATTGGAGCCAGTGTGCACCAGCTGAGGAGCCTACAAAGTCACACAGAGGTATCATAAAGGGGCATAATAAATCCCCTGGAGGCTCACCGGTGTGATCCCACTGAGCTGAAAAGGATTTATCCACTACAGAGACTTTTTCTTTTAGTTTTCAAGATTAAAAGAAGAGGATTTATCCACTCCAGAGACCTTTTCTTTTGGTTTTCAAGAGGATTTATCCACTACAAGGAGTCATTCGATTCAACTAATCAACAGATAGATTCAGGATTGGAAATTGGAACATATGTAGCTCTTGATTTTGAATGTGTGATCATTGAATGTGGTGTGTTTTCTGTCAATTAATCTTTGGAGCATTGGTTATGCTATTGTTGTTTTATGTACTTGATGTATGACTTTGAATCAACATTTCTTGAGTAAATCCCACAGTGTGTGAAGGTTATAAGCTCCTGGGTAAGTGGAATTGATCTGATCCAAAAAATAAAAATTGTGATGCATGGTTGGGATGTTAGTTTTAAATGGAAACATGGGGGAGGAGGATTGATAATGACACTGGTGGGAATTATTGTGTTCTTGACGTGTGATGTTTTCCAGAGTGGTGGGCATCCCTCCAGTCCCAATTTCCGCAGTTGTCGTCATCTACTCCGGAAAATGACTGAAATATCGGACACATGCATTAAAAGACATGGAGGTATTGAATTAGATTATGTACTTGGCTCAGACACCACATTTCAATTTGATCTCTGTTCTGTGTTTACATGTGAGGGTATCAAGCTAGCCTGGACTAAATATAATGTGTATCTGAGTATCTATCAGAAAGGTGTGGTGGATGGTATGGAGAATATCGGCATGCCAGCCCAGGGTTTTGTCATTTGGGACACTAAACAGGGACAAATACTGTCAGATAATCCATATGCAGAAACATTTCAGCATTTGGTGACCTTGGCTAGAGGACAAGTGAAGGGCAAATTGTCAACTGGAGGTATTAATCCAATATTACTCAGCATTGGAAGAATACAGAGCAACCCCTACCACAACCCTAATATTACAATAAGGCCACCTACTCTTAGAGGTGGAAATATGAGTTCTGGATTTTATATGTATTTAGGAGTAGATTTGCCAGGATGGCTCGCACGAGATCAGGGTAGAATTGTTAGAATTAATCTTGTTTCTGTTATGGCCAAAGGTGGTGAAGTGAAAACTCCTGTGGTTCAGATAGACTATAACACCTTAACCCCGGAAGATGTTATCCAAGGGGCTCTGGGATTTACAGAGTCCAATTTGTGGTTGACGTGGATGGCTCAGACAGCACGTGAGTCGGCCATGAGCAATTCTATAGCATGTATGGTTTCTAGACCCACTCTGGTCACTGTACCTGCTCCCATATATGAGAACGCAGATCCACTAGGAGTTAAATGTATGATTCTGTTAACTCATGGTAAAGAAAACCCTTCATGTCATACCTTAGCAAAGGTGTTTCCGGTTTTTAGTAATAGCTTACTGGTAGGCCCTTTTTCTCCTCAGAGTGAGGGATATGATTATCCCTGTTTGAATTCTACAGGTTACTGAAGAACCACAGTTAAAATTGGGAATTGTCTCTCCATCATGGTGCAATAAAACCCAGCTGGCACTGTAGGGCACTGGGCCAGAGAAGGTTTATATTACTATTGTGGTGGAAGTGTTTTACTAGCCCGAATTTCCCCTAGGGTAGTAGGAAGCTGTGCAATGGTGCGGCTAGTGGCTCCCTTACTGCTGTGGGGGGAAAAATCACCACATGGAGGAATGGTGAGGAAGAGCAGATCCTTTGATCTTATGGACAGCTCATTAACTTATATTGATGCAATTAGTATTCCACGTGGAGTTCCAGAACAATTAGTTGATCAAGTGGCAGCGGGGTTTGAAAATTTACCAGTAATTTCAGCAGTTTTTCCTGTAACCCCAAATAAAAATGTACACAGGATCAATTACATACATTACAATGTCTTAAGGTTGGCAAATCTGACACGAGATGCGGTTGAAGGATTGGCAGAACAGTTGGCGCCTATTTCTCTTATGGATGTGCAGAATAGATTGGCTCTGGACACGTTGTTGGCTGATAAGGGGGTGTGTGCACAATATTTGGTGACATGTGCTCCAATTCTGCTCCTGATGGTTCAGGGACTTGAGCATTAGAAGGCTTACATACTAAGAAAATGCATGAATATTCAGGAATTGGCATGGGACTGGAGAGGTGGTTCACCAACACCTTTGGTAGGTATCCCATTGCTGAATTCATTGTCTGTATTTGTTGTTATTCTAGTAACGTGTGGATGTTTTTGTGTGCCATGTATTCACTCCCTTACAGTAAGACTCATAACGTCAACTACTGAAAAAGGGGCACGCACTCATGCAACTCCATATAATATGATGCAAAATGTTGTTCCTGAAGGTTGGGAATTAATGGCCCAGTTGTAATTCATGGTTTTCCTTTGTCACTTCGCAGAGTACTAATCTTTTGGTGTGCATTTGTTACTTTAATTCCTACATTTGTGAATATTGACTTCTTTTGCAGAGGTCAAAAGGGGGAATTGTTGAGAATTAAAATCATGTAATTTTATGTTATTAGTTTAGTTTGCATGGGAGAACATTAAACTGAGATTTAACATGAGTGAGCCTTGGGAAGAGAGTCAGTAAGCGCAGGGGTCAGGGTGAAAGAAGGGGTTAGAAGGTTCTCGGCAGCTGGCTGTAGGGACAATAAAGCAATAAATGTCAACTTTTGGCCATGGTATAGATGCCACAAGGGAGCTTGGCTGATTTACAACACCTGATCGAAAAAGGGAAGGCACAGTCAGTAAGCTTTGAAGTACACCGTATAAAGATGTACCTGGAACTTGAAATGACAGAGACATCTGGGTAAAGACAGCCATGCTTTGCTGAAAATCCATCTCTCTCCGTAAGGGCCCTTATGTAAATGTTCTATTCTTCATGTAATTTTCTTTCGTTGTGTTATTTTGTATATTCATTTTGCATTAGAAATCATTGGACTTATTATCTTCCAAATTAAACTTGCGTTAATCTTAATATCCTGCTCTTCATCTGTTCTTTCTCATGACATCCAGACTGGGAGAGGTTGAGGCCGCAAGAATATCAGTAATAGCATTATTTAACCTCAACAGCGGGCATCCGCTGAGCTACTGCTGCCAAAAACTTGGCTCTGTCTTTTGATTTTTACCATGTCTCCTAGACCTAGTTATTGGCTAAACTTTTACTGCGACTAACTGTATGTGCTCTCTTTCATCAACTAGGCTTCAAAACTGGCTCAGAGCTTCTGTTTTTCTCTCCTGGATGAAGCCATTAAATGGGCTACTACTGCCATTAACTCTTTTTACATTTGTTCAAAATACAAAATACTCCAATACAAGTGCTTGTGTTGTTTTTTGTGTGTTTGTGCTCTGTCTTCTTAAACCCACAGTCAGTCATGGCAGATGACTGCTCACAAGTTCTGCTGGAGGATTCGTCCTGTGAAAGGGGAGTTTTCCTTTACACTGTTGCATCATGCATGCTCAGCACAAGGGATTGCTACAAAGTCAACAACACAATTTAAGCAACTGTCCACTGTCACTATATGCTCATTGAGGAGAAGTGAATGCCGCAATCTGCTGGGTTACCTTAGATAGAAACCTTTTCACCAAATTGAATAATAACCTGGATTTGACTGCATCATTTGAAGATTAATTGGAATGTTTGCATTTAACATGGAATCTGTATGATTCAATTGAATTTACTTTTTTTGTTTTTGTGGCGCTTTTTTAATTAACTGTATTAAATGGAATTGAAGACTGTGATAGAATGGAAGCAGCTTTCCACTTCATTTGAACGCACTTAAAATTACCACGGTTGTTGTGTATTGTTGGATTCAAGAGTGTATAAACAAAGGCGATTAAAAAGGAAAGAGAAGTTTTCATTACATAGCAAGAATCAAAAGTGGAGGTAACCCTAACCCTAACCCTTTTCAACTAAGTATCAAACATCGACAAGTGTGACTGGCTAATATCCAGAGAAAACACAAGCCATCAATGCAATCTGTTTATATTTTTTATTACAACTTATGCTGTCATGTCAGCCCTACTGCTCAGCAATTGTGCCTATGTCATCAGTCATATGCCTATGCCATATGACTGTGGCTCCCTCTTCATTATCAAGGAGTCAATGCAGCGAGTGGGACTAGGAGAGCTAAACATCTCCATCATCATTTGTGTGCGTGCCCACCTCCCTTCAGAATACCTGTGGCTGCCAGGAATTCCAGGTAAGAAAAGGGCAAGGAAAACAGGCTGCAGGTCTGGGGTCCAGGTAAAGATCCGGCGAGCCACATGGACTGGCACCGATGGCGTCTCCCATCTGACCATGAGCTACAAGTGGCTGCGCCCAGTCCCCTTCCAGCAGGACGAGCTTGGGAGCGTGTCTTCACCACTGCCTTTTTGTGGTCTGAAGTTGCAGTGCTGGAGCCGAGTCATCAGATCACCGGGACCATCCTGGACATCCGTGGTTACACCGGTCAGACTGACACGCCGGTACAGCTGGACATCATGTGACGGCGAGAGATGCTTGAGGTCAATTCCACTGTGCCCAGCTGACATGAATGCGGTGACGTCATCTACAGCGAGGCATATTGGACTTCTGATTGGTCGTTCTATTGCAAATAAAACCTTGTCTATTAACGAGCTGTTCACCAAGGAAAAGCTGGATCTACTGTTTCTAATGGAAACGTGGCAAAGAGATGGAAGGTTTATTCATCTAAATGAACTGTGCCCTGCTGGATGATTATTCCTTGGTCTGTCTCATCCTTGTCGCCGTGGGGGTGGTCTTGTAGGGGTGTACCAGGACAGATACACGTGTAAAAGGATGAACAGTGACAGCTTCTCTTCTTTTGCATCACAAATTATCAAAATAGGCTCCTCCAACATGTTATACTGCTGCTTGATTTACCGCCCTCCTGGCCCTGCTGTTGCTTTCTTAAATGATTTTAATTACTTTCTTTCATCTATAATAAAACTTGAAAAAGTTTTGGGGGATTTTAACCTACACATTGATGATGACTCATCCAGTCCAACAGTGGAACCTTTATCCTTGACTGAATCGTTTAACTTTAAACAGGAGTTTAAAGTTAAAGCCCAACTCACAGTAAGGGTCACACTGGTGGACCTGGTGTTCTCTCTTGGCCTACATGTCACAAATGTACATATATAGAGGATGTCCGCTTGAGCAATTATAGCTGTGTGTTTTTAGACTTAGATGGCCCTTTTCGTTGTCCGATGAGCTAACCCCTCCCACTTACTTCCCTTTTCTTAGAGGTATTGCTCAAACCAGCTCTCCATCCAACGGGTCCGGACTTCCCTAAACCTGAAGGGTCTTGCCTAACAGGCTTACTGAAAGTTCTGTTTAAGCTGGTGTCGGGAAATGACTCGCCTAGCCCCTGACAGCCTTCATCCAAAACTCTCGCCCTTCTTCAACTGGAAGCCCGGGTGACCGAGTAGCCTTTCGCGGTCATCCTCACCTTGCACAGTCACATTTGTTCACGGCTGCTCATTCCCTATTTTACAACTGGCACTTGGTATATGGACTAGGATAATTTTAGTAGCTCGGCACGAGCTTCAAGGGCGCTGTTTTAACTTATTTGATTAAGGCAATCGTTAAAAACCTATAATCTATTAGGACCAAACAACAAGACTTTTTACCACCAATGAAAAACCAACAGTACTGTGACTTAAATAATTGAATGTCCACAACTTAACTAGAATTGTATATGCTTTCTTTAATTAGTAGAGCTTTGGCAGGAGCAAGCAACAGCTTTAATTCAGCAATAATGATTATTTCAACGATAATAAAAACAAATCAATCAACTCAACCTGTCTTTCCCTGAAGCTGAAACTAGTGGGTTTGAGAGGCTTTGAAGACGGAGATTCTTCCATAGACCGAATGATTCCCCCTGGTAACAACGAGTGATTTCTTGAAGGAAATAGGACTTGATCCTCAGGTTTCTTCCTTTAAGTGACAAATACCCAGTTCTTGGTTGCAGTTCCCCTCTGGAGGTAATGGCTTCTTTAATTGGAAGAGTTTGGGTGAATCCAGAGGCCCAAATGAGTTAGATTCAGGACTTCCCGAAGCCTGAATCGTGCAGCAATCAGCTGGCCACCGATCAAGTTCACTTCTATTGTCTGGATACAAAAGGCTTTAGATGAAATCAGATCCTTAAATCTGAGACACAGTCCTTCAATGGCATCGGGTTGATCCTCTTTCTTAGGCAGTTAATCAGTCTGGCTGTAACTCTGGTACTCTGATCCACCTGTGGCTTCTCTCCGATCTTGTTCACTGATCTTCTGCGAGGAAAACAACAACGTTTCTACACTCACTCACTGTCTTTATAGTCCAGGAAATGTACCTTATTTGGTTATACTGACAAACTTGGTTGCTCAATGCACTGATCCGGTCTTCAACGTTTTTCTGTTTAAACGTTTTTCTGTTTCTCCGTCATGGAAAGTTCCAAAACCACTGAGCTGCTTCTCAGTCATGGCAAGTTCCAAACCGCCCACCCTGTTTCCTAACCTCAACATGTTATCATACATTTTCAGCAGTTATTTTAGCTCTTTGTACATGCAAAAGATCACAATCTTTACACCTGCAACAGAATATCATCGCTTTTGTTCCTATTGCTGCTAGAGATAAAACACATAACATTTCACAGATTACACTTTGTTCGTTACAGTCCTCTTTACTTCACCAGCTCCAGAACTCCAGATCAGGCTTGCACTGTTTCAACTGTGTGCCTTCAATATACACTCCATGAATTACACTTGGGGGTATTCTTTATTACATTTGTTCTATAGTCAAATATAAGAAGTTTGCTATATGTTGCATGGATTACATGGAAAGATCTCACCTTATTTTGACACCCTCCTCAGCTCAGGCCTGTCCCAACAAGGGCAGAAAAGAGAATCATCACAGAGACCACAGCTGAGTTTTTGTGCTATGTTTGATCTATGTGCTTTCAATCTATGCAGTGAGGTAAATAGCTATATGCATGGTTGTAATTCTGTCTGTGGCCCTATTGTAGCTAAAGTGGCACCGCTAAAATGGAACTTTGCCCCCCTCAAGGTGTCATGTCCCTGGATTGATGAAAATATTTTGAAACTCAGAAGATCCTGTCAGAATATTGAGCATCTTTGGAAATCCACTAAGTTTACATCTTCGGGACTTAATCTCCTCTTTAAACAAAACTATTAAGGAGGCAAGGACAAAATACTTCTCCGAACTTATAGAATCCAACGAGAGAAACACTAAAGTGCTGTTAAACACAATTTCCACTATTGTGTCTCCTGTTTCTTCAGGTGTTCCTGTGCTCTGTAAGGCAGACAGTAATGACTTCATGAACTTAAAACAAAATCAGGGACATGAAAGGCAAAATCCCACCTCCTTCCTCGTGTAGTCCTGCTCTAGCTGAACCTCCATCCCAGGCTTGGTCCTTTTTTAATCCATTGTCTTTCAATGATTTTTCAGCATTGGTTGCTAAAATGAAACTGTCCTCCAGTCCTGCAGATGTACTGCCATACAAGCTCTTTGTGAAGGTCTATGACAAAATTGGACCATCTGTAACGAGATTATTCAACATGTCGCTCTATTCTGTCATGGTCCCTGCTGTCTTTAAACATGTCATTGTTGAACCTACATTGAAGATAGCCAACCTTGACCAATCTTATCGGAAAAGGTGGTCTCTCTACAACTTACATCTTTCTTAGAGCTACACAACGTCTATGAAAAGTTTCAATCCAGATATTGCAAACACCATTCTACAGAAACAGCATTACTTAAAGTGTCTCGCGACATCATGATGGCTGCAGACTCGGAGAGTTGTACAGTGTTGGTCCTGCTAGACCTGTCTTCGGCCTTCGACACGGTTGACCACCGGAATCTCATAAACTGGTTGTGGAATGTGATTGGAATGTTGGGCCCAGTACTTCAGTGGTTCAGGTCATATTTGGCTGACAGGAGCTTCAGTGTGTCGACTAACCACATCATGTCAGAGTCCGTCAAAATATTGCGTGGCATGCCTCAGGGTTCTGTCCTTGGACCCCTCCTGTTTTTGTTATATGTTCTTCCTCTTGATCCGATAATCCAACAGTTCAGCGAGGTCTCATACCATTTATTTGCGGATGACCTCCAGTTGTACTGTTCATTCAAGATGTCTAAAGTTCACAAGCTGAGCTCTCTAATCAACTTCCTGACACAAGTGAAGCAGTGGTTAGGCATTAATAGTCTACAACTGAACTCAGAGAAAACTGAGACTCTTATCATAGCCCCCAATAGTGCTATCCCTTCCATTAAAAAACAATTAGGTGATCTGAGCCTCTCGGCTAAAAACAAACTGAGGAATATTGGGGTTATCTTGGATGAGGCCATGTTCCTGGATCACCATGCTAAGCAGCTGGTTAAGAACTGCTTCTTTCATTTGTGTAGCATCGCCAAGTTAAGATCCGTTATGTCCAGAGATGAGGTGGAAATGATAACCCATGCATTTGTATCCTCGTAGTTGGACAATTGCAACAGTCTTTTTACTTGTCTTAACAAGAAAGAGCAGGCCGGTCTGCAGTTAGTTCAAAACTCAGGTGCAAAACATTTGACCAGAACCAACAGGAGGGCTCACATCACACTTGTGTTAAAATCTCTCCATTGGCTCCCTGTTATGTATCGTATTCAGTTTAAAATTTTAGTGCTAACTTTTCGAGCCCTACATGGACGGGCTCCTGCCTACATTTGTGACCTAATTAAGCCTTACAGCTCAACTCCTAGTCTAAGGTAATCTGGACAGAACCTGTTAATGGTTCTGCGAACCTTCTTTAAAACAAGGGGTGACCGTTATTTTAAGGATACTGCTCCTCAACTCTGGAATGAACTTTCTCTCAGGCTGCGCTCTCTGGACTCAGTAGATGTGTTCAAAAAGCTCCTTAAAACCTATTTGTTTAGACTAGCATTCCAGTCTTGACTGACCCAATGTTGCCACTTTGTATTGTTCCATTTTCATGTTTTATATTGTATGTTTTGGTCACTGTGAAGCACTTTGTGACTCTGTGTCTGTTAAAGGTGCTATAGAAATAAAGTTTACTTTATTACTAGTGTTTAGTCCAGCAACATAGCTGACAGAAGCAGAGTCTGACTGTGTGAGCAACACAGGTGCAGTAGAAGAAGCAGGATCAAAGTCAGGAATTGGGGCATGGTTGGAATAGTGACTAAGTGTCCATTTCAGGTCTTTTCTTAAATCCATCCCCAGTAATGCAGATCCTCCTTGTACCACATACAAAGAAGCAGGAGCAGTGTTGGAGTTAAGGGTAACCATAGCTTCTAAACATCCCGGTACAGGAATGTCCTCTTTTAGGTAGGTTACTAATTTCACATGTGGTGCAGTGAGAGAGCTCTCTGAAAAATGTCTATTGCACAGGGTCTCTGATACAGGATCATCAGTTTCTGTGATTCAGTCAGTAGACTCCCCGGAAGCAGTTTTAATATGTACCTTGCAAAGCAATCTATCTATAATGTTAACTTTTTTTGGAGTCATCATAAGCACAATCACTTCAGGTATTACTTCCCGGACTTGTTTACCTGAGTAACAAACTGTCTAGTCTACCACAGCTGTTGCATGTTGCTGTGGCTGGCGGGCAGTTCCATGCATTTGCCAGGTGGTTTGTTGATCCACATCGAAAGCAGGCTCGTGTTGTCTGTGGTGCATGGCGCACGTAGCTATTTTTAGAAGCAGCCGCCCGTCGTCCTTTATCCTTATGCTGATCTGGTCTATGCTGGGCAACTGCATGCACAGCAGCACATCCATTGAGGGCTTTGGACGATTGTAGAGCATGTTCCACTTGACAAGCTAGTGTAACACCATTGTCTAATGTGAGTGAAGGTTCCAATAAAAGTGGATCTTTCACCTCTGGTGCATAACCTCTCAATAAGTTGGTCTCATAGCATCTCATTTTCCATGGATCCATAAGCACATGTGGCCGCCAACTCACGCAGAGCAGCCAAATACTGCGGGACAGTCTCATCAGCCCGCTGCGTCCTCTGTCGAAACTGGTGCCTTGCTACAACAGCATTCAACTTTGGCGCAAATTGCAGTTCCAACGCCACCATTGCTGTGTCATATGAAGCACCGGTGTTGGGCAAGGTGTAGAGCAAGCGTTGTCCTTCCACCCAGTGCATGGATTAGTAGTGCACTGCATCTAGCATCAGGCCACAAATTACCTGTGAATAGCTGTTAAGTAGCTCTCAAACATTCTTCGCCAGGTGAAAAATGAAACAGCTGGTTCTCCACTGCAGGGTAGATATGATGCATGCATGGGTACCGATGTCATCGTCGCCAATTGGTATGTTTGGAAGCAAGCACGAAGCAAGAGAATTATATTTCTTCAGCTTTATTAGCAACCTTAGCTCAGGTACAGCAGTAACATGTGCTTCTTTTCCACAGCACTCTTTCTTTCTCTGTTCTACCTCCAGAGCTCAGCCTGATTTTCATATGCCACCTATTGGTGAACACAACAGACTGTCCACTGTCGCTACATGCTCATTCAGGACTCAGAACACAAAGATCAGCAGCATTCCTCCTAAAAGCACTCACGCTGGCTTGGTTGTCCTCTTTGACTTTGACCAGGGAAGGATGTTCCTTTTTAACTATTATGACCTCATCATTGCCTTATGGAAACCCAAGCAGCACCAACAGTGGTGACAGTCTGTTGAGGGGCATTGCTGTGGGCAAAATAACAGCAAATGAGATGTGACAGCTGAAAGAGAAAACAGGCCCAGCTGATGAAGCTTAAGTGAGTGCTGGGTTGCATGTGCAACACTGATGCACATTATGGTAACAGCAAGGATTTTGATTTTTCAAATAGATCCCACATGTCCATGTCTGCACATAAACAGGTATTTTTAACCTTATTTCTGTTTAACATTTAGTAGGGTCTAAAGAAAGTCACAGCTATTACTGTCCCTGAATGACCTTGATATTTGAAACACAAAAGCAGGTTTTATATTTAACTTAAACCTCTTCTGTTTGCTAAAGATCTGAGCTCTCCTGGTGATTTTCAGGGGTGTGGTGGTGGAGGAGGAGTGGGTCCCACTGAAATTGGTGTTTCATCAATAAATAAAGACAGAACTCTGATGGTCGAACAGAAAGCACTGCTCCCCTCTCAGACTACAAATATAGCCACACTATGCATCATAAAAGTACACATACAAACACAGGCGCACATACTGGCAAAAACGACAAACACTGCTGCCAAACATAACACAGCAATTTCATGTTGCATTATTTCTCTAAATTTAATATTTAAATTCTCTAAACTTTCCCCAGTTCCAATGGGTATCTGGTGTGGTGTTTCATCCACTGCTTTAGTTCTTTTTGATAGGTACTTCACAGTTTTAGCTTCCTGAAATACTCTTATTTCCAAAATCAAGTCAGTTTTCAGCACTTAGAAGTGAGTGTTGAAAACCTTCCTTGGTAAAAGCAATTTCCTATGTGTGATGTTCATCTCAAGGAGACTCTAATTAAAGCAACAATAATGGACACAGTTTGAAAGTTTATCTGATTTATTGAAAATTATCTGTAAAGTATTGGATCTGCTGGGTTCCCAGAAAAACTCTGGACACTAAGGAGGAGAGATAAGTGGATAATGAATTATGTAAGGAAAACAAAACTTCACTGTAGATTATGGATAAGGAAATTCTGCCAGAGGAGGTGAGCTAACCAACAGAGCCCCAGATTGACATGTGGTGGTGTTTGGTGGCTCAGTAATGCAATCTCTCTCTCTCTTTTCTTTGCAGATGAAGGTGTGCCATGGAACAAATGGCACTGGAGGCTGGACAGGCAGGTGAGAGTATGGTAAGTAGCTGAGCATTGTCAGCTGTTGTTTTCTGGAGGATGATCAGAGGAGAAGTGAGGAGATTAATGGTTCTGATATCAGACGGATTCTTCCTTAGATCAAAGGAGAGAATAAGCTGAGCAAAAGAATGTGGGAACATGGAAGCGAACATTAAACTTGTTCCTTGAGGTAGGGACAACAAACTCTGATCAGACAAAGAACAGGGAAACAACACTGAGCAAAATCTAACCCAGGAGCGGTCTTCTGGACCATAGCCCTCCCAGTTGACAAGGTACTGGAACGCACGATCATGGTGCCGAAGACCCACAATGCACTAAAACAGTAAATGCAAGTTAACCATCAATGACCCAGGTGGGTGGAGGGCGTTTGGCTGGAGGGCACAAAAAGCTGGAAAGAACAGGTTTAATCTGTGACACATGGAATGTGGGATGAATATTGACGTGAGATGGCAGTTTGAGACGCACAGTGGAAGGACTGATGATAGACTCGATCTTGTAACCTAGAAATCTGGGGGAGAGTTTTTTAGAAATGACATGAAAGAGATATCTTTGGAAAATCTCTTGTCCGGGTGGGTAGGTGTGTACTGGGATGTGCTTTCTGTCTGCAATCCTTTTAGTTCTGGGCAGAGGTGTGTTTAAGTATGGCTTGGGTTTGATTCCAGATACAGCAGCAATGAAGAAGGTGGGATCAGACAGATGATGTGCTCCACTTTCTTAGTTCTAGTGAGGATGCGGGCAGCAGCGTTCTGAATCAACTGCAGCTGTCTGATCGACTTTTTAGGCAGACACCATTGCAGTAATCAATTCTACAACAGATGAACGCATGAATTAGTTTTTCAAAGTCCTGTTGAGACATTAGGCCTTTAATCCTGGAGATGTTCTTTAGGTTATAGAAGGCCAACCTAGTTACTACCTTTATGTGCCTCTGAAGGTTCAGGTCTGAGTCCATCACTACATCCAAGTTTCGAGCCTGATTGGTGGTTTCTAGCTGTATTAACTGAAGCTGTGTGCTAACTTTTAAACACTCTTCCTTTGGTCCAAAGATTATTACTTCAGTTTTGTTTTGATTCAGCTAAAGAGAATGAAGGCACATCCAAGCATTGATTTCTTCTAAGCATTTACCAAGTGCTTGAATGGGTTCATAGTCACCTGGTGACATCGTAACGTATAGCTGTGTGTCGTCTGCATAGTTATGACAACTTGTTGTTTATTAAAATCTGAGTTAGGGGGAGCATGTAGATATTGAATAGGAGGGGCCTTAAGATGGACCCTTGGGGAACGCCACGTGATTTGTGTGGTCTCTGATGTAAAATTATCTACTAACACAAAAAAGTCCTGTCCTTCAAGTAAGATTTAAACCAATTGAGTGCTGTACCAGAAAGGCCGACCCAGTTTTCCAGGCACTCTAATAAAATGGAGTGATCAACAGTGTCTAATGCTGCACTAAGGTCCAATAATACCACCACTGTGGTTCTTCCACAGTCTGCATTTATAAGGATGTCATTGAACACCTTGACAAGAGCAGTCTCTGTACTGTGGTGAGCACGGAAGCCTGACTGGAAGACATTGGAGCAGTTGGTCATTGTTAGGAAGTTGTTTAACTGCTGAAACACAGCTTTTTCAATAATCTTGCTGATGAAGGGGACCAGCAGGACCACGTCATTGGCAAAAAGAAGAGACGAAATCCTCTGGTCCCCAAACCAGACCCCCCAACTGAACCATTAAATATAACTATTAAGGCAATGCACTTATGGCAAATGACAACTATAACCATTAACCAAATAAAGTGTACAGACTTGCACCACTCATTTCGTCCTCAAGCAAGGCCCTTGCCCAATAAAATGGCCTGGTAAACGGCCTGTACTTGTATAGCGCTTTGTCAAGTCCCCAGAGACCCCAAAGTGCTTCACCCTACATTCAGTCATCCACCCACTCATACTCACATTCATACACTGACATTGATGAGCTACATTATAGCCACAGCTGCCCTGGGGCACACTGAGAGAAGTGAGGCTGCAATACACAGGCGCTATGAGCCCTCTGACCACCATCAATACCCACACTACACCCTATGCCCCTCTATAAAGTGTGTACTTTGTAAAAATGCACGTAGGGGTTCAAGTGGGCAGCTTAGCATGCAAAATTGTAGAACTGAGACAGCAGCGGTTACATCATCAACTTGCACCTCTGCGCCATAACTGCGACATCACAACTGGTGGGACCCGTCGCTGTTTTTGCAGTTTTGCTGCTAAGAAAAATATTTTAAAACTGCAACAAGCAATTGTTTTGAGGAGAAGAAAGTGTAGGAACCGAAGGAGGCATATACACCAGACTCTCGACGCAGTGCCAGTGTTTGTTTGAAATGTAATTTTAATGTGGCGTATGCAGGGGTGAAAGTAGTTTTAAATTCTTGCTGGTAGTTAGGGGCGGAGCTAAAGGGGGGGCTGGGGAGGCACTGGAGGGCTATGATTTATTTCTTAATCATACCTCATCTTTAAACCCAGAGCTGTATGTTTAGAATCAGTACAGAAGATATGAAAGAGAAGAGGGAGGCTTATTTTTGCTCTTTCTACTACGTCTTACTGGAACTAGGAGATATTTTCCTGGTTTATTGACCAACACCTGGTTCTGTCTGCATGTAGAACTAAACTGTGAACCTCCACCTCATGTTTTGCTGAGTGAATCATTAATCAGCTGTAACTTACAATTAGCCCATTCCGAGAATTCAGGTTTTACCGCTATCTTCGTCTGGGTTATACTGCTGTGCGTCCACCTGTTCCTGAACACACACACGCACCAGGCTCCCACTCTGGTTGGCTCTGTGGTTGCTCTGAAATGAGCCCTGTTTGAGCAGCTCAGTGTAACTTTTTAGGTAATGAAGGAGGCAGGTCGACCTGGAGTAAACTGCTGTTTTGGACTTCTCCAGAATAGAGTCCGTCACTGGCTGTGCGCGTAGTTGCGCATTCGCGGTGCCGCAAGTGCGCAAATAACTATTTCTTGTCTTCTCCTTTTAACTCATTGTCAGGTTAGGTGGAGCGGGAGTTGATTATATGGAACACAATTGAAAAAATCTAGTTGTTTTTAAATAAAAAGATGAAGTCCTATACCATTTTGTGGCTACATCTTTTTAATACTTCTAAATTTCTTCTATCAAGAAGTCCGGGACTGTTCAGGAAACATCCGGGGCGGAAGCCCAGGTGCACTTGTCTGGACCTATATAGTGTGAGAGAAGTACCCCAAATTAATGTAGCATGTTGACTCCTATGAAAGACAGAAGCCAATTGGAATGTGAATAAATGTAGTGATTGATGGCATTTCTGAAAGAAAAATATTTGACTTTTTAACGTCTTAAGCCCGCCAGGCAATGCCCCTTTTTGGGTGTCTATCAAACTAGATAAAACTCCACCAATTTTTTTTTTCTTAAATATATCACAAGTGGAGGCTTTAAACTTCACAAAACAATTCCACAAATGAGTTTTGCACAAATACCTTTCCGTCATACAGCAACAGGTGATGACATTTTAAGGTCCCTCAGACATTGCTGACTCTGTAAACAAAACAGTACAAAAAGCACCTTTTTCTTTGCAGGACCCCCACATGTCTCATATCATTTCAACCTGGAAAGACTCACATAACGGAGAAACAACAAGAAGACGGTTAAAGAGTTTATTAATGAAAGATTATTTCTTTGGCGCTCGGACCCCTGAGGAAGACGTAAACGCTGAGAATGAAGTGGGTTTGAATAAACATTTTAGGATTATGATTAGGTACGTCTTTCCCCCCTGGTATACGATCCTGCTGGTGGCGTAGGCCTTGGTATGGAAGGAGTTGGGAGCCTATGGTGGAGAAGGGGTGGAGGAGGGTCAAAGCTCAGCAGAAGAGCAGTGTCTTCCATGCAGAAGGTCTTTCAAAGTGATGCCCTGGGAGATGATTGGCCGAGGAGGAGTGCGGACCTGCCATTGATTGGAGCAGCCAGTGAGGAGTGATTGGACGTGGCGGGGTGGTGAGTCTTCCATGTTGAATTTTAGTTTAAACTCCATAACAAACTAGAAATACTCACCTTTCTAACAATGCATAGCTTGTCTCTCTAGCACCTTCTCTGGTGATGTAATTTGCTTGCACATTACAGTCTGCTGGTTGCTGTCCACTGGCTGCTAGCTTGCACGCTACTCCGTTAGCTTCCAGTTATGTTTGCAACTGTACATTTTGATGATACACAGGGTAAATGTCATAACCAATGGCTATGTCATATTCAGAAGGACTCCTACAATGGAAATCAGCACTTTTGTTTGACCAGATTCCTGTTTATTTCCTTTTTATGAGGTGAAAAACACATTTGTGTACGTTTTGGCACCCTTAGCCTAACTGCCATTTCCGCCTGGCACATTGCCCTCTAAAACCTTTGTGGAACATACATGCTTCAACTTATTCAGTCCAAATTTGCTGCAGTTATAGTGAAGATGTGATTTAATGCAACCTGGGGGTTCTCCTGGGAATTCCAAATAATTTCCATACTGTTTTGCAATGTTCCTTCAGAAAAAAAACATTTGGCGAGGCTAAAAAATTTTTATTTTTTCTTTGTTTAATCACTAATAAATTAGACATAGTAACAGTTACAATAGTGGTACCACTGGGATAATATTATTTTATGTCTTACCTTTACGCAGGTACCAAACGTTTGCATGTAGGCTTTGTAACTGTGAAGCTATACTTGATTTATTTAAGGTATGTAATTTCAGGCGTACTTTGCTCTAAAACCCCTTAGGGCTTAACAGATTAAAGTAACATGCCCAACACTGACCATAATTTACAGATATGCAAATCTTTTTGTTCTGCAAACCACTCTACAATTTCATGAACTTTAACCTTATGGCTAATACAACAAGACCATCATACTTTTATTGCTAATGTCTGGTTTGGTAGGTGCACCTGGTTTCCAGTTTTCTGAGTAGTAGTTGGGGTCACCTTAACACCAATCCTTCAGAGATTATTGATGTTTATCTTATTGACCGCTGACAGTTTTCTCAGTCTAACAGTATGACATTTGCTGCTCACTGCCTTGATGTTTTGTTTGTTGTCTGTTATTCTTCAGGACATTAAAAAGGGTCCAGTAATCATGACCAATGTTTGAGCTTTGACTGAATTTCTCCAACAAACAGATTTCTAGTCTTTGTCTTCATTTCAATATTAATGATTAATTCAGAGTGCACAAGCAAAACTCAATGCTTAGGGCTACAATAAGAGAGGCAGTGATATCCATTGTTTGAACCATTATTGTAATAGGACACAAGCAGGCAACATAAAGTACTCATATATTCTCATTTTGCTTCTTTGAGAAATAAATAAAAAAACACAGAAATTGCACGTTTTATTCTCATCTGCACACAAACTGCAGTGAGGCTCTTTTACTCAGAGCTCCTCACTCACGCATTAAAAATGACAGAAACAGAAAAACAAACAATACTTTTGAGGAAGCTTAGAGCTTTTACTGTTTGCAGCAAGATGTTCAAAATCTTCTGTATGGTAAAGAGTGCAATTTTCTTTGCATCACCAACATCAGAGCCAGCGACTCAATAAACCATAATGTAACTTAAGTTCACTGAAACCATCCTTTCATTCTTTTCAGAATAACAAGTATACTAACTTACAGCACACTCAAAGTGTAAAATGAGTCACATAATGTCGCAACTATGACTGAAACATAGGACACATATAAGATAATTTGATAAATATATGAAAAACACAACAAAGACGGTCAGTGACACCCTACACAAGGAGGGTAAGCCACAAAAGGTCATTGTTAAAGAGGCTGGTAGTTTAGAGTGCTACATCCAAGCATATTCATAGAACGATTGGTGGAAATAAAAAGGGTGGTAGGAAAAGCAACAGGAATAACTGCAACATTGTCAAGCAAAATTCATTTAAGAATTTGGGGAAGCTTCATGAGAAGTAGGCTGAGGCCGGAGTTGGCACATTAACAGCCACTATGCAAAGACAAATCCTACACATGGGCAAAAATTCTGTATTACTCGTGTTAAGAAACCCCTAAACCAGAGATGTCGGAAATGTCCTGGGCTAAGGAGTAAAAGAACTGGAATGTTGTT
The DNA here is from genome assembly GCF_021462225.1 of Girardinichthys multiradiatus. Classification (NCBI taxonomy): domain Eukaryota; kingdom Metazoa; phylum Chordata; class Actinopteri; order Cyprinodontiformes; family Goodeidae; genus Girardinichthys; species Girardinichthys multiradiatus. Next base: position 43,192,640 of record NC_061804.1, on the reverse strand, counting down.
CAGTGTGTGTATTAATTAGTACCATGTATAGGGGTTGGACAATGAAACTGAAACACCTGTCATTTTAGTGTGGGAGATTTCATGGCTAAATTTGACCAGCCTGGTAGCCAGTCTTCATTGATTGCACATTGCACCAGTAAGAGCAGAGTGTGAAGGTTCAATTAGCAGGGTAAGAGCACAGTTTTGCTCAAAATATTGAAATGCACACAACATTATGGGTGACATACCAGAGTTCAAAAGAGGAAAAATTGTTGGTGCACGCCTTGCTGGAGTATCTGTGACCAAGACAGCAAGTCTTCGTGATGTATCAAGAGCCACGGTATCCAGGGTAATGTCAGCATACCACCAAGAAGGACGAACCACATCCAGCGGGATTAACTGTGGACGCAAGGGGAAGCTGTCTGAAAGGGATGTTCGGATGCTAACCCGGATTGTATCCAAAAAACATAAAATCACAGCTGCCCAAATCACGGCAGAATTAAATGTGCACCTAAACTCTCCTGTTTCCACCAGAACTGTCCGTCGGGAGCTCCACAGGGTCAATATACACGGCCGGGCCGCTATAGCCAAACCTTTGGTCACTCATGCCAATGCCAAACATCGGTTTCAATGGTGCAAGGAGCGTAAATCTTGGGCTGTGGACATTGTAAAACATGTATTGTTCTCTGATGAGTCCACCTTTGCTGTTTTCCCCACATCCGGGAGAGTTACGGTGTGGAGAAGCCCCAAAGAAGTGTACCACCCAGACTGTTACATGCCCAGAGTGAAGCATGGCAGTGGATCAGTGATGGTTTGGGCTGCCATATCATGGCATTCCCTTGGCCCAATACCTGTGCTAGATGGGCGCGTCACTGCCAAGGAGTACCGAACCATTCTTGAGGACCATGTGCATCCAATGGTTCAAACATTGTATCCTGAAGGCGGTGCCGTATATCAGGATGACAATGCACCAATACACACAGCAAGACTGGTGAAAGATTGGTTTGATGAACATGAAAGTGAAGTTGAACATCTCCCATGGCCTGCACAGTCACCAGATCTAAATATTATTGAGCCACTTTGAGGTGTTTTGGAGGAGCGAATCAGGAAACATTTTCCTCCACCAGTATCACGTAGTGTCTTGCAAGAAGAATGGCTTAAAATCCCTCTGACCACTGTGCAGGACTTGTATATGTCATTCCCAAGATGAATTGACGCTGTATTGGCCGCAAAAGGAGGCCCTACACCATACTAATAAATTATTTTGGTCTAAAACCAGGTGTTTCAGTTTCATTGTCCAACCTCTGTACTTTTCAGTAATGTTGTTGTTGTGTTGGTTGTTTGTTCCTGTAGTTTCAGTATGTAAACTTCTGAATTTGGTAAAAAAAAGATTATTATTGTATTTAGAATTGCAAATTATGTCAGTAATCCCACTTTACCTAAAACAGGAAAAGCTTGGTTTGATTAAATGTCAGAGTATAAGAAAAAATTGTGATGATTCTTTTTAGACAGTGTATGCATATTTCTAGATTTAACTTTATGTAGTATTACTATCACAGGAAGTTGCAGCTGCATGTAAAGAATGCATGGGAGATAGGAGACTATCACAGGCAGGTTTAAAATAGTTAGGAAAAAAACAAAATGACAAGTATTTACAGAGTAGAAGCAAGATTATTGCATTTACATTAAAGAAGGTCTTCAAGGTTCACTGCAAGCTAACAATGTTCTAAAAGGTCCTGCAGGTCAGAGGAGCTTAACAAGGGTCCTCATCCACTGTGAAGGCACTATCAGAACATAACTGTTAGAATGAGAAGAACATTTGGAGTGGACTTTTTTCAGAGCAACAGTTTACAAATGTACAGGAAATTCTCTGCAGTGTGTTTATTAATGATTAGTTTTGACAACTTTAACTAAAACACTAGAGCAGGTTTTAGTGTGTTTAGTGTGTTCCCTTACAGCCACAAACAAATGTTGGGCTCATGTTACGTCAGCTTAAGATTACTTTAGTTTTTCTTCTGTGTTCAAGAAATGTTGGTTTTTCTAAATTATGGTATGTTGTAAGTTAATATAGGGTAAGTATTTGTGGAAAAACAAAAAACTGAACCAGCTAGAAACAAAAGAATAAAATTTTGTTTGGCAAGATGTTACAGAATTTGACTGAGTTGAGTAAAAATTTAAATTCATGCATCTGTATTTCATTGTTTGAAGTAATCAAACAGAAATAGGATGGTAATCATTTTATATTTCATAATCATTTCATATTTGATGTAATCAAAAGCTTCACTATGCTGTTACTCTGTATTTATTATTCCATGAGAGTGCTGGTACCAGTGCCAACTAGCATTTTTGTTTAGACTGGTAGTGAGGCAGACAAAACTTTTTCTTAGTACTGAAAACAAAAAAAACTATTTGATTATTCAGCCAATACTGAGTGTTTCTGCAAACTTAAGAGCCAACCTGTATTTTGATTTTCCAAGGAGAAACTCTCACAAATAGCAATGACATAAGACTTGTATAGACAGTGTATAGAGATCAGGAAGCTATCCATCAACAGTGCACCTCTCCATGTATTTATAGGAGTTGTAGATTTAGAGAAATGGGAAAAAGGTGTAAATATAAAGAATATAATATAAAGAACAGAGAAAGAAGAAGTCTTACCTGGAAACACAAGGACAGCAAACACCCACGACAGGATGATGAAACATACTGGATTACACATGCTTCCCAAATAGTGCTGTTAGTGATCTGCCCGTTTGTTTTAGAGACTCTTGTTGTATCTTCGCCACAGTAGGGCTTTTAGATGTCTGCGCACTTTTCTTTTTGTCTCTCAGCCTATTCTCTAGCTCTCAGTGTCCACAGCTTCTCATGCCCACATGCAGGCAAGTGAAGATTTATGCAATCCAACGCAAGTAGCAGCTGCAGAGAAACAGACAATTTCTCACGCAGTGATCAAGCTCCTTCTTTGCTTCGAACTACAGCACACAGAGGGACCAGCATTCTGCAGGGTTCAGGGGAGAGTAGGGGGAGGGCAGCCTTTACTCAATACAGATTGGCTGATGGTTCTGCCGTACTCTCAAGAACAGTCCAAGCTCTGTTTTATTTTGTGTGCCTTTATTTCACTGGCTGCTTTGACCCAACCCGTCTTTTGTTTTTGCCCCCTAAACAAATCAGAATAATCTAATTAACCCTCTCAATAAACACAGATTTTTTCCCTTGAAATAATTTTTGCCTAAGATTCCAGAATTAACAAAAAGGAATCAGGGCTCTAAACAAACCTTTTGCACAGGTTGCACTTTATTACTGCTCTTATACCAACACATCATGCTCAAAACTGATATTGTACTTTATCTTACAGTTACAAAATTAAATAAATAGAGATGTAATATTACAAAACTTTATATCTAAGTATTGTGTGCATATTGTTTTTATGATATACATTTTCTGGTGATGTTAAAATGTGTTAAAAATATTTAAACATATTTATGTTCAAGCATAAGGGTGTCCATATGTGCTCTTGGCATCAGCACACCCTAGGCCGCAGTTCGATGATCAACTTTGTTGTCATGTCATCTGATCTGCGGCCGCATGTCTTGGACACCCGGGTGAAGAGGGGAGCGGAGCTTTCCACTGACCACTACCTGGTGGTGAGCTGGCTCCAATGGTGGGGAAGGATGCCGGTCAGACCTGGCAGACCTAAACAAATCTTGTGGGTGTGCTGTGAACACCTGGAGGAGTCTCCCATGAAGTGGAGGTTCAACTCCCACCTCCGCGAGAGCTTTTAAACACGTTCTGGGGGAGGTGGGAGACATTGAGTCCAAGTGGGCCATATTCTACGCCCCTATAGCTGAGGTGGTTTACCGGAGCTGTGGTTGCAATCTGGTGGTGAGGGATGCTGTCAGGCTGAAAAAGGAGTCCTACTGGGTCTTTTTGGCCTGTGGGACTCCGGAAGCGTAGATGAGTACTGGTAGTCCAAGCGGCATGCAGCTCGGGTGGTTGTGAGGCATAAACTTGTACGTGGGAGGAGTTCAGAGAGGCCATGGGAAACAACTTCTGGACGGCTTCGAGGCGATTCTGGTCCACCATCCGGCATCTCAGGGGGGGGAAGAGGTACACTACCAACACTGTTTACAGTGGGGAGAGTGTGCTGTGTACCTCAACTTAGGACGTTGTGGGTCATGGGCAGTGTGGTTTTCATTCTTGCCGGGGAACACTGGACCAGCTCTACACCCTCAGCAGGGTCCTGGAGGGTGCATGGGAGTTCGCCTAATCAGTCTACATGTGCTTTGTGGACGTGGAGAAGGCATTTAGCCTTGTCCCTTGGGGAATCCTGTGGGGAGTACTCCGGGAGTATGGGCTACCAGGCCCTTTTATACAGGCTGTTAGGTCCCTATATGACCAGTGTCAGAGATTGGTCCGCATTGCCGGCAGTAAGTCGGACTTGTTTCCGGTGAGGGTTGGACTCCGCCAAGGTTGCCCTTTGTCACCAATTCTGTTCATAACTTTTATGGACAGAATTTCTAGGCGCAGCCGAGATGTTGAGAGGATCCGTTTTGGTGGCCTTAGGATTGCATCTCTACGTTTTGTGGATGATGTGGTCCTATTGGCTTCATCAGTTCATGATCTACATCTCTCACTGCAGCCGTTCGCAGCAGAGTGAGAAGCAGCCAGGATGAGAATCAATGCCTCCAAGTCTGAGGCCATGGTCTTGAGCCAGAAAGGGTAGAGTGCCTTCTCCAGGTCGGGGGCGAGGTCCTGCCTTAAGTGGAGGAGTTCAAATATCTTGGGGTCTTGTTCACAAATGGGACAAAAATGGAGCAGGAGATTGATAGACAGATTGGTGCTGCGCCAGCAGTGATGCAGGTGCTGTACCGGTCTGTCATGGTGAAGAGAGACCTGAATCAAAAAGCGAAGCTCTCGATTTACTGGTCAATCTACGTTCCTACCCTCATCTATGGTCATGAGCTTCGGGTCGTGACCGAAAGAACGAGATCACGGATACAAGCGGCCGAAATGAGTTTCTACTGCAGGGTGTTTGGGCTCTCTCTTAGAGATAGGGGGAGAAGCTCGGTCATCTGGGAGGGACTCAGAGTAGAGCCGCTGCTTCTCTACGTCGAGAGGAGCCAGTTGAGGTGGCTTGGGCATCTGGTTAGGATGCCTCCTGCTGTTGTTTGGTTGGTGTTAAAAATAGCGTTGTCAGACATGATGGAGCGAAGGAATGTATTCTATGTGTACAGAAGTCCATATATATAGGAAGGAAGGCCAGGAGCATTTTCTACCATGTTACAGATAGAAAGAGGAATGGATTAGGGATATTCTTGAAGAAACAGTTTGTAAAGACTGACTAGTGTTTCAGAAACAATCATTATCTTAAAGCTAGAAGTTGAGGGTGTTTTAAATGTTGTCAATGTGTATGCACCATAAACTGAATGTCAGTTGGAAGAGAAAGATAATTTCTGAAACAAACTGGATGAGGTGGATGAAGGTGTCCCACGTGAGGCAAAAATTGCAAAGGGAGCAGATTTAACTGGACCTGTTGGTGAAGGAAACAAAGGAGAGCAGGAGGTGCTGGGTAAGTATTGTGTAAAAGAGAGAAATGCAGAAGGGTAGATAGTTGTAGATTTTGCTAAGGAAATAGAAATGAATGTTATAAGCATGTATTTTAAGAACGGGGAAAACATAGAGTCAAATATAGATGTGCTGTCAGGTCCACACAGGTGTATTGCATCCTTTGCAGGAAATGCCTTTTGAAAGAGGAGGATTTTAAGTAGAACCTGGGGAGACTGTAACAAAGCAGCATATGATGGTATTGTAAAGGATTAAGGTGGAAACAAAGAAGAGGAAGCAAGTAAAGGGAGAGGTAAGGATTAGATGGTGGGTAGTAAATTGTTACTAGAAGACTGGGAAAGGACTGATAAGGTGGTAAGAAAAACTGGTAGTAATGTGTGTGGCATAACTTCAGACCAGAGAGAAGACAAGAAAGGTTTGCAGTGGAATGAGGAAGCTCAGGAAACCGTCCAGAGGAAGAAGGTAGCAAAGAAAAAGTGGGAAAGTCAAAAAGATGAAAGAAGTAGACATAAATATTGTCACACTAGACATAGTGTTACGATTTCCTTAAGTTTGGGTTCTGGTTTTCATTTGTGTCCATACTTTGAGTATTTGGAGGTTTCTTCCTGTTAAAAGGGAGTTTTTCCTCTCCAATGTCGCTACATGCATACTCGGTATGAGGGATTGCTGCAAAGTCAACGCCAGTGACTGTCCACTGTCTCTACATGCTCATCCGGGACGAGTGACTGCCACAAGTCTCTGACTCGATGCAATCTGCTGGGTTTCCTTAGATAGCAGTGCTGAACAGTTAAATAAGTTAAAACAAACAAATAAACAAACATTATAGAACACATTAATCAGTCATCTTCTACTTTGCAGTATGTTGGAGCAGCAGCTCATTTACAGCTGCGAGGGACCGGTTAGATAGATTCATCAGGAAGGCCAGCTCTGTTTTAGGATGCCCCCTCAACCCAGTGCAAGTGGTGGGAGACAGAAGAACTCTAGCAAAACCAACAGCTGTTGGACAATGTTTCATGCTTGAAGCTATTGCAGAACTGAAGAGCTTCTTCAAAGACAAGACAGACAAGACTGCTGCATCCAAGGTGCACAAAAGAGCATTACCGCAGGTTCTTCCTTCCAGTAGCTGTGTTTACATCCCTGCTGATTTTGCTAAGTTTTTTTTTATTTCTTGGAAATAGTTTTTATCCACAATAATACATACACCTTTTGTGTATTTTATGTAGGGCTGTCATCTGTTTAAAATATTTAATTGCGAATAATTGCATGAGTGTCCGTAACTTGCGATTAATCACAAATTAGTCCGCTTTTTTTCCATTTCTTCTAAATGTATCCTGGAATTTTTTGTGGATTTCTAATTCTTGTTATGAAAGATGGCAAATACTGTCTTTACACAACAATGTTTATTATCATTGAAACAATCCTAAACAATAAGATACTGTCCACAATATTCTTCTCATAAAACTGGTGCTGCTGGCTCAACAATATTTCAAATGCATACTTTGTGAATAATCCCAATAGTTAGGGTTCACAAAAAAAAACCAACCCTTCTAAGGGGAATCAAAATAGAGAAATTAAAATTACACAGTAGAGAAAAGACAACCTGGAGTGTTAAGTAGAGAGTTAGGACAAAACTAGAACTTTACCTAAGTGCAGCCTAAAAATATGGAGTCCTCCTCTTCATCAGACGAAGACTCTGGGCATACATGATAACTCGTCTTTTCTTGGATGGCTCAGATGTTGCTGGTTCATGCTGTACAGGCCTTTGTCCCTCCTTCAGCAAACCAATGCTGAAGCGCCACACCTCAACCCTCTCTGATCTTCTCAGACACTTAAGGTCCTTAAACCTTAGATCAAACCAGTTCAGCATTAAGAGCCAAATAAAGCCTATAATTACCTTAAAGACCCAAACAGCAATTTTAATATTAGTTACATAACACATTGCTTGCTCAAACAGTTTTTTTGTCTTTGTCCTTAGGTCTTTTTCTTAGTCCTTTAGGCCTCAGTGGGACACCTGACAGTCTTTATTTTTAATCAAGTTCTTTAAGTTTGGTCTGTACTGTGTTGTGGCTACTCGAAGCAGCTGTTTCACATGTGCGTCAGTAAGAACAGAACGATGTTTAGACTTCACTTGCTTAAGTGTAGAAAAAACTGATTCACAGACATGTGTTGATGCAAACATTGACATTAGCTTGAGTGCAGCCTGTTTTATGTTGGGGTATTTGTCTGTGGGCATAATATTCCAAAATGTTGTGGTTGCTTCTCTCAAAGCACATTTCAGTATGTGTCTTTTGCATCCTCACAAAGTTCAATCATCTCCAACTGGGAGGCTGCTTCATATGTCACCAAGGGGGCCTTTAAACAGTCTGAGTCTGCAGTAAATGGGTTGATGAGAAATGTTATCTGAGGTCGTTTTTGTTTCAGGTCATAAAACCTTTCTTCAAAACCTTTCTGTAGATTTTCATTCAGTTTTGCATAGCAGGCTGTTTTCACCTCAGATGATGCAGTTGCCTTTGACAAGGATGGAAAATGGGTCAGGTCTCCCTTCTGAAGACGGGTAGAGAAGAGGTCGAGTTTGCTGATAAATGTGAACACACTTTGCACCACGTCAGGCAGCATTTTAAGCTTTCCTCGAAGATCTAAGTTCAGCTTGTTCAGATGATGCAACATGTCGACTAGAAACTTCAAATCTGAATTCCACTGGGTGTCACGAAGCTCAGAATAGTTCTTCTCTTTCTCCTCAAGTAACAATGTTAAAGGATTCAACAGTTAAAAAAAACGAGAAAGCATGTTACCTCTTCATAGCCATCTGGCAGATCAGTGGAGGCGCAGATCACTGGGAAGGTCTTCATCAAGATCAGCGATGAAGTTTTGGAACTGTTTGTTGTTCAGAGTATGAGTGCAAATAAAATTCACAATTTCCAGCACAGGTTTTATGATATGTTCCATATTCACCTTCTTAGATACCAGGTGCTCTTGATGGATGATGCAGTGGAATGTCCAAAAATCTGGGAATCGATCATCAGCTTTGCACAGTCCTACAAGGCCATTTGAAGATCCCAGCATAGGTGGTGCACCATCTATGGCTACTGCAGTTAATTTTGATAACTGCAAATTAGATTTTTCAACAACAGTCATGAGTGTCTTTCAGGTTGATGCCCCGGGTCCTTTCTTTTAACGGCACAATGTCAAGCATCTCTTCTCTAATTGTGCAATCCTCTGAAACAGTCCTTACTGCTCTATATTTACTCTCACTCACTTAAAACTGTGCACTTATATTTATATTATATTGTAGATATGTTTGTACTGTTTAATTTGTACTGTATTGCACCGACTACGCCAAAACAAATTCCTTGTATGTCCAAAAACGTACTTGGCAATAAAGCTTTTCTGATTCTGATTCTGATTCTGATTCTGATTCTGATACCGCCAACTGTGGCTAGTCTTGAATGTCAGTTGACTCATCTACTCCTTCTAAAATATAGAGATTTTTCGAGATGTCCAAACAACTGTGACTCCAATGACGTGTTAATGTCTGATATCCTTTACTCCACTGTATGTCTTGAAAGCTGCAGGCCTGAAACAGAATGTTTCAAATTCCCATTTTCAGGAGCTAGGCTCGCAATAACATCTGTAAGGCACATCTTCACAAACTCCCTTTTGCTGTATGGCTTCTTAGCGCAAGCAATGTTCCACACCACCTGATATAATACTAATGAAACAGTCTCCGAGTGTTTCATAAGTTTCTGGAAACATTTTGTCTGCTTCTCTACTTGATTTTTCAAGCAGTTTACCTTGTGCTTAGGAATTGTTGAACCTCTGCGGAACTCTTTGGCCGTGTTCAGATGGATAGAGGTGAAATGACGCTCCAGGTTTGATGCTTTAAAGTGAGATATTGAAATCTGGCAAAGTAAGTTAGAAAGCTGATAAATACAGACAAGTGTAAAATAAGACACAAGTGTACCAAGTAAGTTTGACTTGCAACAGTGAGACAGTCCTCTGCCAGAACGACTTCCTTCTCACAAAGGGAGAAATCCTTGCACCAGCCTTTTATTTACAACTCACATTCCTACAAGCAAAAAGAGGGAATTGGTTCAGCCAATTCTTATAGAGATTTCAACTTAGAAGAGTGGTCATTCCCATATATGGTATAAGCATGTCATGTCCAGGGATTGATCCACTCCAGACCAGATTCCTTAACCATCCACAAACCCTTTTTCCACACTAAAAACAATCACAGGAATCATCTTAACTATAGTAGAACTTCAGACATAAACATGATCCAAACTAAGCAATGATAACTTATATACATTTTTCCAACAGTAAACAAAATGGTCTCCCATTTATTTTCATAAAAAAATATAACTCTTCCCATTCTGGTAGAAATGTTCTCTTCTCCTCTTCATATTTACGCTTTGCTTTTTGTTTTCCCGACTCAGCCATGATGATCAGTAGTAGCGCTAGCTTAACTGAATTCTACCTGCGCATTATCCATGTTACAATGCTTTTGCCAGTGCTACCTTTAAGGAGTGTGGGAAATTTCAGTATCGTCGCAGAATTATATTTTACACAAGAATTTTTTAAAAGGAAAAAAGAGTGTTTCTCCATTTCTGTTTTTAAGGTCTCCTTAGATTTTACTATACCTGCTGGGTCATCCTCAGAGACGTCCATGAACTACAATAGGTAACACAATGCTGGCAGCCCCACTGAGTGGGAAACAAAGTTCTCTCCTCCCAGGAGTTCAGTTACTGTATGTGCCTGCAGTTAGAGAAAATTGAATCAGTTATTTGTCATTTCCATTCACAGACACACATACAGACAGCTAACCCTTACACACTAGGACTTAACCTTATTCACTTAACCTTATGCCCACACATCCACCCAGACACACTCTTCTGAAAATGATAAATTTTCATTAAGAAACCAACATGACATAAATGGCAGTAAATTACCTGCAGTGCTGCAGCACAGTTTCCAACTTACAGTAACTGGATTAACTTCAGTTAATCCAGCTCAGCACGCACTGGTATTCTGACATTGGTTGCATGTTGAGACAGTGCATCTCTCAGTGGCTCTTGATTTCGCAGAACACACTTGATCATCTCTAGAGTACTATTCCATTTGGCTGATGCGTCCTTTGTGAGACTCTCTTTCTTTTGGAAATGTGCGATTTGCTGCTTTTCCAGCTCCACTGCATTTGGCGGACTGTGCTTCAAATGGCCAATAACCTTTCTGCATTTGTGTTATCGAACGGATTGCTCTGCAGAGAAACAGTGATGGCTCGCTGGAGGCTATGTGCGACACAAGACATATGGTCAAAGAGTAGCTGCCTGGCAGCAGCGATTAAGTTGCAGTGGTCAGTGTGCTCATTTTATGTTCTATGTCTCACTCTGAGCGGTTACTCCGTGGTAACTGTGATTTCTTACGATTATTTAGCATTTGTCCCTCCCAAAGCCTGCTCCACTTTGGCCATCTCCTCTCCATACAAGCTTTTTATCTTGGATAGTGGTGGCTCTTGATGGTAACTCAAACATAGTCTCCGTAATGTTAATCAGCTGCAGGCTGTAACCACCCATTTAGCTATGAATGTTGAAAGTTTATTGCATGTTGTATTATCAAGATGTCTCTTTTGGAAGCTATCCAAATTGGTTTGCCACTGGTAAGGAGGAGGGCTGTCAACATCAACTGTTTGCTTGGCCAGCAAGTGGATTTGGGACTCGACGTACCACAGTGGTAACTCAGTTCACATCGACAGTTTATACAAATGGCTTTGGTCTTGTCAAGAGAACCATCTGGTATAACTTTGTAGCTAAACTTTCTGTTTAAAAGACCCTTTTCTTTATCCATTACTGCTTTGCGAGCACGTTATTTCTGCATCACTTCCTGATAATCGGGGCGGGCTTAACTTTGACAGCCCTCATTTAATGTATTTTGTAAGTTATTCTACTCAGCTGCATATTCCTTTTAATCTAGGTATGCTATTTTTAGTAACTGTACAGTACTATTTTTCTTATGTTGTAAATTTGCCCTTACTGTAAGAAAAGAGGTTCAGTACTCTCTCTTATTCTTACTTTTGTTTTTATATTTTTTACCTTTGTCTGAATCTGCATGCTTCCATTTGTCTGTCACTTGCAGTTGAATTTCTGCACTGAGGGGTAATAAAGGATATTTCTATTCTATTTTCGTTGTCCGATGAGCTAGGGGAGAGCTGGGTTTGCTACTATTTCCAATATTAACTGTCCCCAGGTTGTCAACTCCCAGGGCCCCAACCAGACACTTGGATGTGGGTGCTGGGGGTCGTTGTTATGAGGCTGGTCTGACGTGGGTCCGTCATCGTCTGGACCCTGCTCCCTATAGACTCGGAACACCAGGGGGTATTGAGTGGTACCTACAGGTGGACTGCTGACCTGGCCTGAGGCTAACTGGTACGGCCAGGAACCCTCAACTGTTGCTTTCAGGAAATTTATTGGTCCTCTGTCCCGGCTGCTACTTGGGTTTCCCCAGTCCTCGGTTTCACACAGCCCATCGTAGAGTGGAGGAGCTGATGGGTGAACCGTTAGTTCCGCACTAGGTTGTTCCTGGACGCCTTGGTGATACGGTGCAGGCCTCTCTTCTATAGGCGGTGATTTGAAGGACCTTAGCGGGTTGTAAAATCGCTTCACTTGCCACCCTTCTGACTGGACCACGTACATCAGCCTTCCTGATCTTGTCGATTTTCCACAGGAATCACAATACTTCAAGTAGCAACCGTCCCACATACAGGTACAGTTTTTTACTTCTTCTCCACTTATATCCCACCGGGTCTCAAAAACCACTCTGGGGAGAGTGGTGATTCGGCACCCCCCACAAATGTAGATGTCCGTTACCTTAATGGGCTTGTACAATAGTCTGTCGAACTCCTCGGTACCTGTGTAATGATGTAATGGTTTCTCTCGTCCAGGTCCTTCCCAGCGGACTATGAGCTCAGTCGGGCCCAGACAGATTGCGCAGCAGTACTTGACATCACGCCAGCATAACATCTCATCTTCCGTCGACAGGAATCCTTTTTTAGCAAGTTCCAATTTCTTCAAGGCTCTTCCTGCCCAAAGCCCTGAAGTGGTTCTTTGAATGGCAACCACCCCATGTACATTGGCCAGTCTGATGTAGGGTGGCATGGTGCTTGGTCCGCTGGCCATTCTCCGGTTTCTGGTTATCCTTAGCTAAGAATAGGTTTGAGCTGTTCAACTCCTTGAATCCCTTTCTTCTGTAACAACACTGTGTTATGATCTAAGACTTGTTTTACAATGTCAGTGGTATCATACTTGGGTTTCACTGCTGTTAACACAGGATGATCTCGTGCCTTCACCCACACTCGTTGTCCCTCATGGAATGGTACTTTAGGCGTTGGCTTCACTGTTTTCTCGTTGGAGCTCCGCCCCACTTCTGTTGAAGAGAAAGGCCGTTGGTTAAGTTCTGCTGCAGGGGAGGGCCTACTGACTCGATGTCTGTCATTCAGGGCTTGTCCAATTTCTACAGCTTTTGTGCTCCAGTCTCGAGAATTAGCATTTTTTGCTATCCAGTTTTTCACCAGGCCTATGGTGCATTCCACCACTCCGTTTGCTTGGGGAGTGTATGGTGGAGAGTAAACTCTCATTACTCCATGTCTCTGGCACCAGTGATCAACCTGTGTGTTGCGAAAATGAGTCCCATTGTCCGTTCGTAATTCCTTAGGTACCCCCAGGGAACTACAGACTTGCTCCAGCATGGCAACGACACTGCTGCCGTTGGCTCTCCTTGCTGCTCTTACAGTTACATACCCTGACATTGAATCCACTAGCACCAGGAGGTATTTTTCACCTTTCTTCCCTGTTATCCCCATGGGGCCTGTGACGTCCATACATACTGAGCCCCAGGGGATGGTGCTTTTGATGGTTAAACCTTCCAGCCTCTGTTCTTGGCGTCCTGAGTTGTATTGATCACATACTTCACAGTCCCGTAACACACGGCGGATGTGTTTCATGGGGATCCAGAGGTCCTGCTCTTCCAATTCTTTACGGGTAGGCAGCACGCCTGCATGTCCTAAGGCCTCATGCACGCTCCGTACTACCTCATCCACGTACTCTTCAGGGACCACCCGTCCTTGTGGCGTTCTGTCCCACTTCTCGATCCCGACAAAGACAACTTTTCTTTGTTGAACATAGCGATCCACCTCATTGTTTCCACGCCAGTGAGCTCCTTCTCGAGTGTGAGCCTTCTGCTGTTCTACTTCCAGTTCCAGGCTCATTCTCAACTCGGCAATCTTTTTCCACAGGTCATGATGGGCCACCAGCTTTCCTTTGGCGCTTTCAAATCCATTCTCTTCCCAAATGGGTAAGTCTTCGTTCAAGGCTTGAGCACAGTAGTGGCTATCTGTGATTATCTTGGCTGTTTTAATTATTCTCTTTACCAACTCCAACATTCCTTCCAGCACTGCTGTCACTTCTCCCGTTTGTGCACTACCGGGTGTTTTACCTTTCTGACGGCACCTTTCTTGACCTTGCTGTTTGAGAATAAACCCCCAATAGGCCATCTGATCCAGTCCTTTCTTTGACCCATCGGTGTATAGTATCCATTCTGGCGGCCCGTCTCTCACAGGTGGCTTTAAAGGTGTTTTCTTGTTGGCTGGTTGTGCTGGGCCAATTTCTAGGTCGGGGTCCAGCAGGATGTCTTCCCATCTTCCCCACCTTGTGTTTGTTGCTTTTGTGCTTTCCACCGTCCCTTTCCTGAGATACTTGTGGACTTGACTTTGTGTGTTGACTTTAATCTGCTGGCCTTGTGCTAGGTCTTTCAAGGTACTCCAGTATCTAGCAAGCACTGCTAACTCTTTTTCTTCTTGGGGGAATTTCTTTTCTACAGATGACAATGTGTAACTCCACAACGTTACTAGCCCCCCATTTTCATTGCTTACTTTCAGCATGGAGTCCTCATCTTCACAGCTGATCTCGGCAACTAACTTTTCAGTCAGGCTCCTTGGTTCCAACCTCACAGCTTCTTGGATCGCTTTCTTGAGCTTGTCCAGGTCGTTCTGGTTTGCGGCAGTCCATGTCCAGTTTTTCTTTATCGCTTCAACCTCTCCTTCTCGCTTCTTTAGGCAGGCATATAGTGGCTTAGCATATCTTTGATAGTTAGGAACATGATCTCTCACATAATTACAGAGTCCCAAAATCTTTTGTAGATCATTTTCAGATGCAGGTGGCTGGATTTGTATCAGCTTTTCTCGAAATCTGTTGTTACTTGGAACCCTAGGTAGTTCACTAGAAACTGTCCAAACTGGCATTTCTTGAGGTTCAGCTTCAAACCTGCTGCTGTAATTCTCTCCACCACTGTTTGCAGTCTCTGTAAATGTTCTTCTTCAGTGTCATCTGCAATAAACACATCATCTATGTACACTGTTGCTCCTATGTCACCCAAAACTTCCATCACCGCTGACTGGAACACATTAGGGGAGTTCTTGTACCCTTGGGGTAATCTTTGCCATACATAACTTTTTCCTTTGTGTGTGAATGCCGTCTTGCCTTGTGATTGCTTTGCGAGTCTGAGGGAGAAAAATCCATTTGCTAAGTCAATACAGGATTTATATTTTTTGACTCTTAGCGTCTTCAATGCACCTTGGGGATTGATTAGGCTGGCCCGGTTTGCTATGGTTCTTCGATTGAGGGCTTTGAAGTTGATTACTGGCCTCCAACCTCCTCCTGCTGACTCGGGTTTCTTTACAGCCTGAATGGGACTATTAGTGATCGGATTTAGCTCTTCTCTGATGATCCCTAGAGCACTCAATTCTTTTACTATTTTATCCATTTCTTCAACAGCACCCAGGTTTAGGGGGTACTGCCGAACAGGTGGATGCACTCCCCCTTCTATGAGGTGTACTGGTCCTTCTCAAAATATTAGCATATTGTGATAAAGTTCATTATTTTCCATAATGTCATGATGAAAATTTAACATTCATATATTTTAGATTCATTGCACACTACCTGAAATATTTCAGGTCTTTTATTGCCTTAATACGGATGATTTTGGCACACAGCTCATGAAAACCCAAAATTCCTATCTCACAAAATTAGCATATCATTAAAAGGGTCTCTAAACGAGCTATGAACCTAATCATCTGAATCAACGAGTTAACTCTAAACACCTGCAAAAGATTCCTGAGGCCTTTAAAACTCCCAGCCTGGTTCATCACTCAAAACCCCAATCATGGGTAAGACTGTCGACCTGACTGCTGTCCAGAATGCCACTATTGACACCCTCAAGCAAGAGGGTAAGACACAGAAAGAAATTTCTGAATGAATAGGCTGTTCCCAGAGTGCTGCATCAAGGCACCTCAGTGGGAAGTCTGTGGGAAGGAAAAAGTGTGGCAGAAAACGCTGCACAATGAGAAGAGGTGACCGGACCCTGAGGAAGATTGTGGAGAAGGGCCGATTCCAGACATTGGGGGACCTGCGGAAGCAGTGGACTGGGTCTGGAGTAGAAACATCGAGAGCCACCGTGCACAGGCGTGTGCAAGAAATGGGCTACAGGTGCCGCATTCACACTTTTGAACCAGAAACAGCGGCAGAAGCGCCTGACCTGGGCTACAGAGAAGCAGCACTGGACTGTTGCTCAGTGGTCCAAAGTACTTTTTTCGGATTAAAGCAAATTCTGCATGTCATTCGGAAATCAAGGTGCCAGAGTCTGGAGGAAGACTGGGGAGAAGGAAATGCCAAAATGCCAGAAGTCCAGTGTCAAGTACCCACAGTCAGTGATGGTCTGGGGTGCCATGTCAGCTGCTGGTGTTGGTCCACTGTGTTTTATCAAGGGCAGGGTCAATGCAGCTAGCTATCAGGAGATTTTGGAGCACTTCATGCTTCCATCTGCTGAAAAGCTTTATGGAGATGAAGATTTCATTTTTCAGCACGACCTGGCACCTGCTCACAGTGCCAAAACCACTGGTTAATGGTTTACTGACCATGGTATCACTGTGCTCAATTGGCCTGCCAACTCTCCTGACCTGAACCCCATAGAGAATCTGTGGGATATTGTGAAGAGAACGTTGAGAGACTCAATACCCAACACTCTGGATGAGCTAAAGGCCGCTATCAAAGCATCCTGGGCCTCCATAAGACCTCAGCAGTGCCACAGGCTGATTGCCTCGATGCCACGCCGCATTGAAGCAGTCATTTCTGCCAAAGGATTCCCAACCAAGTATTGAGTGCATAACTGTACATGATTATTTGAACGTTGACGTTTTTTGTATTAAAAACACTTTTCTTTTATTGGTCGGATGAAATATGCTAATTTTGTGAGATAGGAATTTTGGGTTTTCATGAGGTGTATGCCAAAATCATCCGTATTAAGACAATAAAAGACCTGACATATTTCAGTTAGTGTGCAATGAATCTAAAATATATGAATGTTAAATTTTCATCATGACATTATGGAAAATAATGAACTTTATCACAATATGCTAATATTTTGAGAAGGACCTGTACATACTTTGGTCCCAAATCTCCGCAGTCATTCTTGAACCGGGCACCACTAGCTGAGGTGATGATCTTCCGCAACCTCTCTTTCCCAGCCGGGGAGAAGTCACTTTCTTTCAGCTTTTGTTCAGTTACTTCTGGCACATCTACTGCTTTGTACCACTCTGGAGCCTCGGTCCTACTCTGAGTCGGTCCTATCTTTACTAACCTTGACCATAGCTGGCTCAGTCTTTGTGATAGAGAGCAGCGTTCTTTCAGAGGTTTGTTGAGCTCTTTCAGGTCTGTGACGGTGATGAGGTTGTATGGTCCTTTCACCCAAATGATTCCTTGTCAAGTTCCATACGGCATCTCTTCTACGGTCCCGTTAGCGAATTGGACCGTAAGGTATCCTGTCGTTGTTAGGCCTCTGCGAGTCATGGATACCTCAGCCCCTGTGTCCACCAGATAGGGTTCTTTTCCCACTTCTGTGTAGATTTCGTCCCCACTCCAGTAGGCATTTTCCAGGGTGACTCGCGGCCGTGTCATCATTTACTTAGCAGGCCCTCCGGTCCCAGGTCGATGGGACCCGAAGAGGGCCTTCTTTTCCTCTGTGGACATCTTGTCGTATTCCTCTTTAGGGATGTATGTGCTTTCCTTTTGTGGACCCTGGGATGGTGGCGGTCCGTAGAACCTTCTTTGAGGTCCTTCTCTTCTCTGCAGTGGTGGTCGGTTAGGAGGGTTGACTGGAGCTTTCACACTAACCTTAGTCGGTGGTCTGACCCCTTGTCCTGTCTCTTTTTTCCTTCTTTCTTCGTAAAACTGCTGCTCCAGATCATAAGAAACTACTGCTTGATCCATCTGTGGGACTGTTGTCCCCAGCATCGGCATTTTAGCAAAAGCGATTTCTCCTCTTCTGCCTTGGGTTATTTCTCGGAGGGCTTTCACATATCTGGTTGGTGAGATTGTCTGCTTAAGCACATGCCACACTGGTGCAAGGCGCTGACCTCCGTCCATACGCAGTTTGGCCCTCCTGATCTGGGAGTCTTCATCATCCATGTCTTCCAACACTAATCTTCCATAGTGGACTTCAGCGGTTTCTTCTTTATCTATGGGATGTGCTGTTATGTGGCAAAGCCACAGTTTTTTAGCTTCGTCACATTCAGTAGCATTTCTAATCATCGGCCACACACATTACTTTCTTCTGTTCTTTTCTCTCTGACTAAAGTCTTGATCTTTTTGTATTCACGGAAAACATCACCTTCAGGGCTGGATGCCGGGCACTGTACTGATGTTTCCTTCCTAGGCTTGTTGGCGGAGAGGGGTGCTGTAGGCCGTGGGGGTTCTTCCTCTTCTTCAACCGATAGCTCATCCACTTGTCGCTCTGTTTCTTGCGCATACTGATATGCGGCTTTCTTCATTCTTTTTAACATCACATCATGTACAACTCCAACATAAGCAGATCTGATCTTACTAGTTAGGGGTTGACAGGCTGCTAGGGTGTGGTAGGATGGCATCATTAGGATGTTAGCCCATTCCCCGACTGTTGCTTTCACCTTTAGTTCGACTTTATCCTCCAGCCGATCGGCCCACACAGCCGGGGTGTGCTATTCTTTCTGTCCAGCTTCTGGGATGTACGCCCGACGGCCATCATTCGCTTGAACCGGGCCCCATGTCAGGTCTCTGGCCAGTTTTTCTGAAACTCAGTAGATGTCAAACACCTCTACTGCTTTCTTTTCTCCTTTTCTCTGTCCTATCTTGAGTGGCTTGTGTGGGGTCGCAGGTTGCACAGGGATTGAAAGCAGGCTTTCACTGTCATCACTTTCCGCTCCTGAGATGTCATGTTCCGATGGTTCCTCTTCTTCTGAGCCACTGACTTCGCTGTCCTCCCCTGGGTTTAGGGGAGCCATCCTAATTGGACTCAGAAATCCCTCTATGGCTGGACTTTGCTTTATGTTTTTCTTTGTTGTTAAACTTTTAATTGGAACTGGCTCTGTTTCTTCTAGGTCCTCCAGGCTGCAACTGGCGAGGCTACGTTCTACAGTCCGCACGGAAGTTGGAGGAGCAGCTGTGTCCCTTTTTGCTTGTCGTGGCCTTTTCTCCTGACGGGGTTCTTGAGTAATCTCACTCTGGTGTGATTCAACTTCGCTCCCTCTTTTGATTTTTGTCGTGTGCAGCTCCGGAGGATTTTTTGGCCTTTTCTCTTCCATCTTTTCCACTAACGCCAGCTCTCTCTTCCTTCTGCTCTCATGCTGGCTCGGTGAAGTGATGATGACTATCTCATGCAGCGAGGCACTTGACAGCAGATCCTTGACTACATGGTGTGCTGTCGCAACAGTTACCTTTTCTGCTGACTCCCAGGGCAGGTTATGCGATCTCAGTCCATCTAAGCATATCATCACCCGTCTGAAGCCATGGTTGATGGCAGCATTCAGTCCTTCTTCCAGTGCTACCCACATCTTTTCTCTGTAATCTTTCAACTCTTTATCTTTTTTGTAAGAGGCTATGGGAGAGTGAATCACAGCATAATAAGCGAGGTCGGCCCCACTAGTCAGATGCACCTTGGTTGCTTTATTCTGGCTCACTTTCCTCCTCAGCTCTCGGACTTCTTGTTTGTAGCTTTCCCCTGCCTCAGCTCTTAACTTCTTCCTAACTTTGGTGTTGTGGATCTTGAAGTTATCATTGGTGAAAACTAACAGCCCATCTCCTTCCATGCACCAGGGGTCTCCGATAACTTGATAGAGTCCGGTCCCATTTTGCAGGGAAATTCGTTTTGCATCTGACGACAATGGGTCCAGTGTTCTCCTCATCATGACTTCGTCTTTTTTCTGGGTAACCTTTCTTGGTTCTTCAAAATCCATCTTTTGTATTATTCTGGGTTGGTTACTAGCACTGTTCTCTTTAGTTACTTGTTCATTTTGAAAGATAAGGTTACTCACTTTATTTTGTGCAAGGTCTTGCCTCCTGTAGCTTGGGGTGTTCATTATACGTTGGAGGCTCTCACTATGGCGCCTTAAGGAGACTGAGAAGTCAGCTCTCTTCCTGGCAGTCTCTTGCAGTTCCTGTGCGGTCCGGGTCAGCTGCTGAATCAACCTATTTCTGCTTTTTGTGATGTATGGGGTAGTAGTTGTTTCTTGGCTGGGATCTGCATTTCTTCGATCTTGCCTTTGGACTACCTCGATTCCTTCCTCATCTGTTTCTTCGGTTGTGTCAATAGTTGGTATCCCTAAGGGAGCTACGTCTTCTTCTTCCTGTTCCGACTCACTAGAGCCGATCTCCATGTCTAGTAACTTCACGTTGTCGCTGCTTTGAGTTGCTTTGAGTTGCTTTACGTATTGATTCCCCTCCCTTGCCAAACTTGTACTTTGCCTCTCTGTATATGTCTTTGTTCCCACTCCTGAAGGCCTCTTCCTTATCCAGTCTTAACCTTCTGAGTTTAGCTGTGAACCAGGGTTTGTTGTTGTTGTAACTCACCCTGGTGCATGATGGTACACAGCTGTCCTCACAGAAGCTGATGTAGGAAGTCACAGCCTCTGTGTACTCGTCCAGACTGTTGGTAGTAGTCCTGAACACATCCCAGTCTGTACAGCCTAAACACGCCTGGAGATTCTCCACAGCCTCACTGCTCCACTTCCTTGTCGTCCTCACAACAGGTTTGCAGAGCTTTAGTTTCTGCCTGTATGCAGGAATCAGGTGGACCATGATGTGGTCGGATTGGCCCAATGCAGCACGTGGGATGGCGTGATAAGCGTCTCTGATGGTGGTGTAACAGTGATCCAGAATGTTGTCCTCTCTGGTCGGACATTTTATAAACTGTCTATATTTGGGGAGTTCGTGGGTGAGATTACCTTTGTTAAAGTCACCAGCGACGATTACTAAGGAGTCCGGGTTGGTCCGCTCCACACTCAGTATCTGGTCGGCGAGCATGCGCTGTGCGACCTGCACGTTAGCTTGCGGCGGGATGTAAACACCGACCAGGATGAACGAAGCGAACTCACGGGGGGAATAGAAAGGCTTACAGTTTATGATGAAGGATTCCAGGTCTGGAGAACAGTGCTGCTGAATCACTGTCATGTCGTTGCACCAACCACTGTTGAGGTAAAAACAGATTCCTCCACCTTTCGCTTTGCCGGAGAGTTCCGTGTCTCTGTCCGCTCTGTAGAGCTGGAATCCTGCCAGCTGCAGCGCAGAGTCCGGTATTAATCCACACAGCCACGTCTCCGTGAAGCACAAAACTGCCGATGAATAAAAGTCCCTGTTTTTCCCCAACAGCAGTTGTAGTTCCTCAATTTTGTTGGGAAGTGAGCGCACGTAGAGAGAAATATTCCAGGTAACGTTGTTCGTAGTCCACGCTGGCGAAGACGTACCAGAACGCCAGCCCGTTTCCCTCTCTTCCGGCGTTTCACCGCGTGAACAAAGGTGAGCGCACCTTTGACCAGAATGTCCAAAAATTCCAGAGCAGTAGGCAGAAAAGTGGGAAATAACTCCTCTGGAGTAGTAGCCCTGATGTTCATGAGTTCTTCTCTGGTGAGAGAGCTCCGGGTACCATCACAGAAGACCGTTTTAAAGCAAAAAACAAAACAAAACAACACGCACCAACACTCCGAGGCGGCCATCTGCGGCGCCATCTAAAGAAGTCTGGTGATCGATGATCGTATGGCTTTGGATCCAGTTGAATTTATGTCTTTTTGCCAGTAAAAGACATCAGCGCGCTTTCCTCTCCTATCCGGTACCTCTGGAAGGCTGCGTGGAAGAGAAAGACTTGTGGAAAGGTGGGGGCTTTTATTTGGGTAATGGCGCCACAGGAAGTCCGCAGTTACCCCCTTTCCTAGCTGTGCTGGAAGAAGGTTAATGCACTTTATTTTGAAAAGTTCCAGGAAAGTATGTACCGGAGTTTTAGTGTTGAAACCCATGGCTGTGGTCCCAACAGAGGTATGTTTTTATTTAACTAGGAATAGTAAAGAACATTTAAAAAAGCAACAGTCAATATTAATGATAACACACTAAAAATGTAAAGATTAGTTTACCTTTTACAGAAAGTTTGAAGAAGGTCTATCCTTATGTATTTGTGGCCTGCATTGCTGTTCGTTCGTTCGTCGTCTTCCGCTTATCCAGGACCGGGTCGCGGGGGCAGCAGACTCAGCAGAGACGCCCAGACGTCCCTCTCTCCAGACACCTCCTCCAGCTCCTCCAGGGGGAGCCCAAGGCGTTCCCAGGCCAGCCGAGAGACATAGTCCCTCCAGCGTGTCCTGGGCCGTCCCCTGGGCCTCCTCCCGGTGGGACGTGCCTGGAACACCTCCCGAGGAAGGCGTCCAGGAGGCATCCGGTATAGATGCCCGAGCCACCTCAACTACTGGCTCCTCTCAATGTGGAGGAGGAGCGGCTCTACTCCGAGCTCCTCCCGGATGGCCGAGCTCCTCACCCTATCTCTAAGGGAGTGCCCGGCCACCCTACGGAGGAAGCTCATTTCAGCCGCTTGTATCCGTGATCTCGTTCTTTCGGTCATGACCCAAAGTTCATGGCCATAGGTGAGGGTAGGAACGTAGACCGACCAGTAAATTGAGAGCTTTGCTTTTCGGCTCAGCTCTCTCTTCACCACAATGGACCGGCACAGCGCCCCCATTACTGTGGCAGCTGCACCGATCCGTCTGTCGATCTCCCGCTCCATTCTTCCCTCACTCGTGAACAAGACCCCGAGATACTTAAACTCCTCCACTTGAGGCAGGAACTCCCCTCCAACCTGAAGAGGACAAGCCACCATTTTCCGGTCGAGTACCATGGCCTCGGACTTGGAGGAGCTGATCCTCATCCCAGCCGCTTCACACTCGGCTGCGAACCGCCACAGCGCATGCTGTAGGTCTTGGCGAGAGGGGGCCAGCAGGACCACGTCATCCGCAAAAAGAAGAGACGAAATCCACTGGTCCCCAAACCAGACCCCCTCCGGCCCTTGGCTGCGTCTAGAAATCCTGTCCATAAAAGTTATGAACAGGACCGGCGACAAAGGGCAGCCCTGCCGGAGTCCAACATGCACTGGGAACAGATCCGACTTAGTGCCGGCAATGCGGACCAAACTCCTGCTCCGCTCGTACAGGGACCGGATGGCCCCTAATAAAGGTCCCCCGATTCCATACTCCTGGAGCACCCCCCACAGGGCATCACGAGGGACACAGTCGAATGCCTTCTCCAGGTCCACAAAACACATGTGAACCGGTTGGGCAAACTCCCATGAACCCTCGAGCACCCTGTAGAGGGTATAGAGCTGGTCCAGTGTTCCACGGCTGGGACGAAAACCACACTGTTCCTCCTGAAGCCGAGGTTCGACTATCGGTCGGACTCTCCTCTCCAATACCCTGGCGTAGGCCTTACCAGGGAGGCTGAGGAGTGTGATCCCCCTGTAGCTGTGGTCCCCCTTCTTATGAAGGGGGACCACCACCCCAGTCTGCCAGTCCAAAGGCACTGTCCCCGACCGCCACGCAATGTTGAAGAGGCGTGCTGCATTGCTGTATTTTTATTTAACCACAAGATGGCCCCTCAATTGGTAAAGAAAACTCAGGTAACAATACAAGTGATAGCTGACTGATTACTCTATAGAATGAGTTTCTCTCTCTCTCTGTCCCTCTACATGCACACACACACGCATATATATATATATATATATATATATATATATATATATATATATATATATATATATGTTCGTGTGTTCCATGGCCACCCCAGACTAATTTTGTGTCCCATCCTGGCCACCCCAGTAAAAATGTCCTGGATTTGCTACTGTTGTCAAGCAATTGTAAGAAGCATTTTACAGCTCGACTGTCAATATAGGCTTTTATGGTGATACGTGATTTTTGACATGCCAATGTTTGACAGGGTTTTAACAAAAAATCTAACTGAAAGACTCACCTCCACCCCTCGGTCATCCTATGACTCCACCTTGCGCCTCTCCGCCATCCAATCAGCATCAGATCAGCATGTGTCTTCAATCAATAATCCTCCAGGCTTCACTTTTAAGGACCACCAGTCATGGATTCCCCGCTCTTCAGGTCAGCTCTGACCCTCCTCCACCCCACCTCCACCATCTCCCTTCCATACTCCTCCCGGCTCCCTCACCTTCTTAGGCCTTCACTCCATCACCAGTATCAGATCCCAAAGGGGGGGAGACTCATATAATTCTAAGCCTGAGACATTCATTCAAGCTCATGTCATTCTCAGCATTCATGTCTTCCTCCAGGGTCCGAGCACCAAAGATATTAACTTTTATCAATAAACTTCTCTATTTGTCATCTTTGTGTTTCTTATTGTGAGTCTTTTCAGTTTAAATAAAACATTTTATAACAATAAGAAGCTCTCCACTTTATATGTTACATTCTGTCA
Organism: Girardinichthys multiradiatus; assembly: GCF_021462225.1. NCBI lineage: Eukaryota > Metazoa > Chordata > Actinopteri > Cyprinodontiformes > Goodeidae > Girardinichthys > Girardinichthys multiradiatus. The sequence continues at coordinate 43,168,269 of NC_061804.1, read as the reverse complement.
TTTCCCTTACAGAACAGCAAAGATTCAAAATTAGTAAAGGTGCATGCAAATGTTTGCCTTTATTTGCATTACATCACAAACAAAAATGAGCAAAGAACATGTATACATACAATTCCAATGTGGCAATGTTTAAAGGGTTTGATAAACATGTGACAGGTTGTGTTTATTTGAAATGCTGTTATTCTTTCATTATTTTAGCATTCCAATTAGGAGAAGTAAATCTGCCCAACCCCAGGAAACACTTCAAAGTATGTTGTGTGTGTGCGTAAGGCTTGTTGATTTTTTTTTTTGTTTGTTTGTTTGTTATTCAAAACTGGGGATGGTAGTTTTAAGATCTTGTGCAGCTTTTATTAAAGAAACTGGAAGAGTATTGGCATTGTGCTCAAATACTTAAAATGTTATAGCAAAAACTACTTTGCATTCAATCTGTATGTGCATACAAAGCAGGTATTGATGCACATCTTCTCAGAGATATATTTACATAGGTTTTCAAATATTGTGACTGAGAAAGATAAGATGCTTCCCCAAATAAGTAGTTGAGATGCAGGTTCAGAAGCATTGCTGAGAAAATCCTTACTTTAAGTTTGAAACCAATGATCCATTTATATTTTCTCAATAACAATTTTGAATAATACAGCTCAGCCTCAGGAGTCGGATAGATTTGCCGATTTAGTAGACTCACTCACAAGCAAGTAAAATACAACGGAAATTATCTGCCAGCGGTTTGTTTTTGACATTTTACCATGGCCTTGAGATTTCACCAAAAGCCCTTTCTCTTTGAGTGGTGGTGAGGAGTTTGTAACTTACCAGTTATACATAACTCTTAATTTGCATCTTAAATAAAATATTGTTTTAACAGTGCTTTTAGGTTATGGGTTAAAATACAAATCACCTCACAGAACTCTGCTTCATAAAATTCAGAAGTTTTTTTATGCTATTAAGTGTTTGAGTTTATCCTCTTTATATAGGGTATTGTAACTCTATAGCAACACTGATCAATAATGGGGAAATGTTTTGTAAATAGTTTGGTTAAATGTTTAAATTTGAAGCTGTTAAACCAACCTGAGTCCACTTTTCTCGCATGACACCTAAACTCACTGCATTTCAACATTTTAATAGCGTACAAGAAGACTATTGTTGAGGAATGAATAAACCTGGAGCTGCAAATTAAAAAGTAACACCCAGTGACACTATTCCCAAACATCTGAGTCATTGCACCATGTAATTGACCTTGTCTGCTCAATAGAGTTTAGGAAAATCTTCTGCGGGAATATGAGCAGCCTGAAATGCCCGTATGGTGTAGTGCATTTGGCGGAGATCTTTACATAATTGCATATGGCTTTGTATCCAGCACACACCGCCACAAAATCCCAGACTAGTGGTTATTAATTTGGACACACAACAATGGGCAGATGGAGCAGGTAATTGTCAGGATTTGCTGAGCAGACAGCAGTGTTTAATTGAATTAAAATATGGTTTCACTCCACAGGCAATACATCTTATCTGGTTTCCAGAATATTCTCTCTTATACTCCTCAAGTAAAAGTAAAGACACATTGTGTTCATCTGTTGAAAATGTTGTATGTCTCTGTTCATTTTTCATACACTTTATGTAATGGAGCAGCAGCAATTTTGTAATTCCTCTTTCACAAACTGCCAAACTTCTGTCGTTGTCTTCTCATTTTATTTAATAAAATTGACAGTAAATTTAGGAAAATGTTTTTATGTTTTTACAGTTCGCTTATAATAAAATAAGAACCTGAATCATTTATCCTGTCAATGAATTGATGTGGTTTAACCCATCTTTGCTTCTACTGAGTACAGTGGCTTGTAAAAGTATTTATACCCCTTGAACCTTTCCACATAATGTCACATTACAACTACAAACATACATGTATTTTAGTGGAATTTTATGTGAAAGACCAACACAAAGTGGTATACAACTGTGAAGTGGAACGAAAAATTATACATGATTTTTTTTTTTTTTACAAATAAAAAAACTGAAAAAGGGCATTGTGCAAAAGTGTTCAGCCCCCCGAGTCAATACTTTGTGGAACCACCTTTTGTTGCAATTACAGCTGCAAGTGTTTTAGGGTAGGTCTCTACCAGCTTTGCAGATCTAATGACTGACATTTTTGCCCATTCCTCTTTGCAAAACAGCTCACACTCAGTCAGATTAGATGGAATTAGATTTGTCACAGATTCTCTATTGGGTTTAGGTCTGGACTCTGACTGGGCCATTCTAACACATATATATATATATATATATATATATATATATATATATGTATTAAAAATAATAATTCAGAAGATAATTTCTTAACTAAAACTCAGTACTTACATATAGAAATCAGAGATGTCCTCTGGTGTTGTGATTATGGGCTCTTAATAAGCCCTTAATAATTACAATTAATAAATTATCATTAATAATTGATAATTATTAACCAAAAACAACGTCAAATGTAAATGTTTAATCAACCCCTTCACTGAAGGTGGGGGAACTTTGACCTTATTCTGACAGATAAATCACTCTCGCTCAAAATAAACACAAACGCCTTCTCTTTATCTACGTGAATATTTATTAAATCAACAGCCCCGATACACTTTGCTATTCTGATTCAATAATCTTCACCTAGTCAAGCATGCAAAATTCTACACAAATAGGGGTAAAATAACTAACCATACAAAGATAAAACAACATTGAGTGTCTATGAAAGTCAAACCAGCAGTTTATGGGCAAAAATGGTAAAGGAACAAAGCATTTGGAGTGGCCTCCACCAACCTGTAGTCATAAAACCCCCAAAGTGGGAGCTCAGTGAAACACAAAGGGTCGTAAAACTTTTAGGCGGCAACCAGTGGAAAAACACTAATGGTGCGTTCCGAACGCGGTTTCTGCGAAAGGAGCGGCCGATTTACATGTTATCCCTATATAGAGGTGTGTTCAGGAGTGGCGCGGTGCGAAGGAGACAGAGGACGCGGCGAGCGAAGCGGGAGCGGAGCGAGAGCGATGGACGAGTTGAAAAATCTGAACTTTTTCCTAAATTCGCGTTGCCAATCAACCAATCAGGGACTGGATGTGGCTGTGACGTAGGGTGAAAGACCGTAGCGGAGAAGAAGCGGTTGTCAGTGAAGATGGAGGACCAGATCATAGTGGCGGTGTAAGGCAAGCCAGAGTTGTATGACTCAACTAATTACTTTTACCGAGACAAGTAAAAAAGGACCTGGCCTGGTTATGTTTAGGCACAAATATCTTATATTTAGGAGATGTGGACATTAAAAATCGGCAGTTTTTTTACTGAGCTGAGATTTATTTACTCACCAAAGACAGATGGATAGGCGTTCAGCAGCGGGGATATAGTGCCGGTAGTTGGTGCCAACGCGGAGTTCACACAGAATGTCAAGCGGGCAAAAGCACACAAATGAGGCGAAATATTCGCAGAATCCGCGTTTAATGTGAACGCACCATAAGAGTGAAGACAATGGAACCGTAAGTATTCCACCATGAGGTTCTAGCTGCAGCCTTAGGTCTTCTGATAACCTCTAACAGTCCAACTTTAAAGTTCACCTGAGTCTGCGCTCAGGTGTTTAAAACACAGTGAGACACACACAACTTCAAAGCACGGCAGCTTTCAAACACCAGTCAAAGTTTCAATTAGAGATTTCATGTACATACAACTTCAGACACATTGGACTACAATAAGTGGCGATTCTAAATCACCCTAAAATCCTACTCTATCCTGCCCAAGCTATTTCTATTGACTAACAGAAATAAAACCAGAACGGAATTACTTGGTATTCTCTGGAGCAGGGGAGAGGGGGGGAGATTTGTTACGCGTCCATTACAAACTCAAGGACAATTAGCTTCTCCTCCTTTGGCAAAAGGGGAAATATATGACGGACCGTCAACTGTCGACTGGAGCAAAAACAAAAAGGACAATTTGTCTCCTTGGAAAACCTCTGTGGGTTTTTCTTGAGTCGTGTGTGAAGTCCACGCCTTCGATCCGTAAGATAAGAACCTACTGGTCTTCCTATTCCAGTAAGCTTTAGCTCGTTGAGCTTCTCATTAATTTGGCCAGTGAGGAGAATGAATGAAACACACGTGTGAGTTTCTTCTCCAGAATGATGCGCGCCTCCATTGCGTGGTAACCGCGTCTCGGTTTCCAGCAGGAGAAAAAGCAATGGTGCACCATCTCACATGTTCTTATATAGTTCACTGTGACATCAGAGCTGTGACGCCGTCTTTCTGTTAACTGCAATACATGCTGGGTGGTGTAGTAGCAGAATATACTTGGAGGTATAGTAGCAAACAATGGTCCAACACCTGGCTTTATGTTTAGGGTCATTGTCCTGCTTGAAGGTGAACCTCCGCCCCAGTCTCAAGTCTTTTGCAGACTCCAACAGGTTTTCTTCTAAGATTGCCTTGTATTTGGCTCCATCCATCTTCCCATCAACTCTGACCGTCTTCCCTGTCCCTGCTGAAGAGAAGCACCCCCAGAGCATGATGCTGCCATCTCCATTTGTGTTGGTCTTTTACATAAAATTCCAAACAAAATATATTCAAGGGGTTATGAATACTTTTACAAGCCACTGTAGTTTACCATAAAAGTAGTTTTTTTTTTTTTTTTTTTTTTTTTCTGGTCACAGTGTTTAAGGCATACCATATATGGAACAGATGGTTGCCTAGATGTACCAGGGCAGTTTGGCTCTACAAAAAGGATATCTCAGGACAGTATGCTTACTTGCGTAGTTAACTTTATTAATTCCAGATTCAACCCAGCATAAAAGTAGGCAGGTCACATTGATGTTATAGTAACCTGTTTGTATGATCTTCAGCTATTTTGAGCAATTGGTGTGTGTGTGTGTGTGTGTGAGTGTGAGAGAGAGAGAGATGGTGGGCGGCATGTGTGTAGAAATAAGTGGGCTTCTGTTAAGGTGGTGTGTGTGAGTGTGAGTTTGTCACTGCTTGAGCCAGAGGACCATGCCGTGCCCCCCTGAGCACAGCTACCCCTCGGAGGTGTATGTGTTTGTGTCTGAGGTAATGTGAAGTGTTGTGTTGAATGCGGCTGCATGTTCTAACATTGGGGTTGTGGCTGCAGTGTATGAGACCCTATTGCTTGTCCACAGCAGTCTCCCCTATCCCAACGCCAAAGGGTCTCTAGGGTATCATAACTATGGTGGATGATGAGGTTAAAATTTAGCAGAGAGGGGACACTGCGGGGTGCTCCCTCCTTGCCCACAAGGCCGGTCCGGGAAAACCAGGGCCAGCCATGAGATGGGGCAACCCACACCGGTCACACAGGCAGCCACACCACCTGCAGCCACCTCAGGCCCCAAGTTGCCTGAAGACCCAGCTCCGAACCTGCCCACACCAGCCAGGAGCAGAAGCATACCTGACAATAGGGCACAGTGGCCAACGGCCCAGCTCTGCTTCAATGCTGGCAGCCGCAGCATCCCCATCCCACCACTGACATTTCCTTGACAGACCCACCGCCACCCCAGGGCAACAGGGCAACCCAAATGCCAGTCCACCTAGGGGCAGCACTGCCCAGGGACCAGCATACCTATAACCTGGCCTGGTGATGTATTAAATTATTGGATTTTATTACTGCATTTTATTTAAACCCCTTTTACTCTTGAGTAAGCTTATATTTAAACTCATTTTTACCAGTTCTAAAGCACAGTTTTTTTTTTTTTTGCAATGCTTTTTTGCAAGTACAAAAAGGATGTGGCATCTGTTTGTTTCCAAATCTACTTCTGTAATGTTTTTTTGTTACACACGTGGACAAAATTGTTGGTACCCCACGGTTAATGAAAGAAAAACCCACAATGGTCACAGAAATAACTTGAATCTGACAAAGGTAATAATTAATAAAAATTCTATGAAAATGAACAAATGAAAGTCAGACATTGCTTTTCAAACATGCTTCAACAGAATTATTTAAAAAAAATAAACTCATGAAACAGGCCTGGACAAAAATTATATCCTTAACTTAATATTTTGTTGCACAACCTTTTGAGGCAATCACTGCAATCAAACGATTCATATAACTGTCAATGAGACTTATAAATTTGCTAGTTACAATAACTCAACAAAACTGAGTTCTTTGTAGCAAAATTTCTAAACTCAAACCTATTTACTAACCCTATTGCTAACATTACAAAGATCACATTTAGTTTTGCAATCTGTAAAAACAATATACAAGATTAAGATTCTTTTGTAATGCTAAAATGCTTCTATTTAATGCAACCTCAAACCCCACATATATACATAAAAAAATCAAGTAACTGAAGCTGAAAATGCATTGATCACTTTATAAAAGTGATGTTTTAATCCTATTGAATTTGAGGTGATAACATTTTATTTAAAAAACAAACAGAATTTTTTTCTTGCCTTTTCTCTTTCATATATATCTTAAATTGCTACACCAACGCAAAAATTGTTATTCAATTAATTGTCAGAACAATAGATAGAATACTCGATTACTAAAATAATTGTTCACAACAGCCCTAAATTCAACATTTTATTTTTATTTAACTTGATGATTATTGCCCTGTCGCACTCACTCCCATCATGATGAAGTGCTTTGCGAGGCAGGGGAAGAACCACTTCATCTCCAAACTCTGCCCCTTTCACTTGATCCACTCCAGAGTGTTTACCGCTCCATAGAGGATGCTGCTTCCTTCACACCCCACCTGAATGTGGAACATCTGGAGAAGAATAATACCCATATGCAAATGTTTCTGGACTTCAGCTCAGCATTCAACACAATTGTCCCCCAGAACTTGGTGAGCAAACTGCCCCCCCTTGGACTCAATGCCCCTCTGTGCAACTGGCTGCTGGATTTCCTCACAGACAGATCCCAGTCTGTAAGGGTTGGCAAAAACACCTCCAACATCATCTTTCTCAGCACCGGCTCCCCCCAGGGCTGTGTGCTAAGCCCACTGCTCTTCACCCTGATGACCCAGGACTGTGGTGCCACAGAACCAACCATATCATTAAGTATGCAGATGACACAACAGTGGAGGGTCTCATCGGGGACAACAACGAACTGGCCTACAGAGAGGAGGTGAAACACTTGGTGGACTGGTGTGAAACAAACAGTCTAATCCTAAATGTCAACAAAACGAAAGTGATTGTTGTTGATTTCAGGAAAATCAACCAAGTCAAAACCCCACCTCATCAATGACACTGCAGTGGAGTGGGTCAGCAGCATCAAATTACTGTGGGTGCAGATCACGGACACCTTGACCTGGTTCCTCCACACCTCTGCTCTTGTGAAGAGAGCACAGCAGCGTCTACACTTCTTGGGATGGAGGAGAAGAGCAAATCTATCCCCTCCCACCTTCACAGCCTTCTACAGAGGGACAGTAGAGAGCATACTGACCAGCTGCATCTGTCTGGTGTGGAGCCTGCAATGCCTCAGACTGGAAATATGTGCATGATGAATTTAGTTTTACATTGTTTCCTGATCTGAGACTAATTGGGATTTTGAGTTTTTCAGGTTTGGGGAACAGTTGCAAAGAGGTAAACAAGGTCCTGGCCAGCCCATGGACTGCCTGCTTAAAGGGTCAAAACATTTTAAACAGTCTAATGCCCAACAGACTTTACTAACAATAACAATTAGAGACTACAAAAGCAGGTCTGATCCTCAACAGTATCATAATAACATTAAGTCAGATCTTTATGGTAAAACTAAAGGAAATCCAGACAGGGACAATTTTTCCCCTCAAAACAGGATTTTGACAAACACAGGGGTTTATACTTTTCCAGTCAGGTTCAGAATGATCAAATTAGACTAAAATTCAACACAAATGAAACACATGCTTTAACAGAATTACTGGACAGGCTTATTATAGTTAAAATTATATGGTGCTTATAAAACTGACAAAGACAAATTAAGGTTATAAGATATATACCTTTAGTGTTTATCAATTTTATTTAGCCTAACTGATCTGGAAAGGGGAACCAGATTTTGAAAATGGTATCTAGGGTTGAGATTTAATACTTGCATTCACAATTTAATGAATACAATACTCTGACCCTTTTTCAGCCTTGCACCTAAAAAGAGATTAATTGAGAAATGAAAGACATTAAAATAATAACAATTAATAAAACCTAGCTACCCCGCTCTTAAAAATAAGGACTAACTGCATTAGGAAAACGCAGATACAACTAAATAAGGCTTGTTGAATAAAGTTGAATAAAACTAATTATAATCTTGCAGATGGATACAACTCGAATTGTTATGAAACCTGTTGATTAACAGAGAACAGTTTTATCATGACCAGACAGAAATATCTGTGGGGAAGCAAACATCAAGGGCAGCCCCTTGAAGACACACAAAAGTAATAAATATCATGCATTTTAACACACACAAACACACAGGCACACATAAACAACACACTCAGCAAACCACGCATCAACGGCATGGTACTTTAACACACAAAATAAGGCAATACATACTGATAAAGAGAACTATGCATACCCCTGTTATGATTCAGTCCAGAATAAATTAATCTTTGTTCTTATTGAAAGCAAGAACAGTATGTTTTACAATAAGCAACTAAAGACAACTTAGAACTATGAAAAGGGGTACATGAAAGAGAATCAGAATCAGAATCAGCTTTATTGGCAAGTTTGTACATACAAACAAAGAATTTGACTCCGGTACACTTTGCTCTCTGGGTTTTTAAACATATTTTAAATATATTTATGCATATATCTTTATGTCCTTAAATATACACATATACAACGGTGCATTTGCAACTTCAGTATGCAGTTGTTTGGTACTCTATTGAATGTTCAACAGAGAAACAGCCTGGGGGAAGAAACTGTCTCTGTGGCAGCTGGTTTTAGTAAACAGTGCTCTGTAGCGACGGCCTGAAGGTAAAACTCTAAACAGTTTATGTGCAGGGTGTGTGGGGTCTGCAGAGATTTTAGCAGATCTTTTCCTGACCCTAGACCTGTATAAGTCCTGGATGGAGGGAAGGTCAGCCCTGATTATTCTCTCTGCAGACCTGATTATTCATTGCAGTCTGGACCTGTCCTGTTTGGTGGATGAGCCAAACCACACTGAAGACAGGACAGACTGAATGATGGCAGTGTAGAAGATGACCAGCAGCTCCTGTGGAAGGTTGTACTTCTTGAGTTGCCGCAGGAAGTACATTCTCTGCTGGGCCTTCTTCTGAACAGTGTCTATGTGTGAGGACCATCTCAGGTCCTCAGAAATGGTGGTTCCTAGGAACCTGAAGTAGTCCACAGCCGGCACGGTGTTGTTGAGGATGGTGAGGGGGGTGTATGGGGCTGCAAGAGGGAGTAAATTAGTCCAAGCTGATAGAACTAAACTGAAATGCACAAGGTGAAATTTCTTACCTAAATTATTTTAGCAGGAAGCAAAAAGAAAACTGAAGAGTATTTCTCAGGCTATATTCTGAATTAAATGGGATTATTGATTGTTTTTAGTATGGAGAAAAATTAAAATAGATTCACTGAAAAGTAAATAACAACCAATAAAGTTTTCTTCTGATATGGAGAGCTAACCAGGTCAAGGAATCGTACATGAGGCAATGATGAGTCTTTAATAGACACAGAGGCCCTGTCCCAATACTCTCACTTCCACCCTTGTGTCCCTGAATTGCGCATTCCCGTTGATGGGTTCGAGTGCGTAGTGTGTCCCAATTCTCCAGAGTGGCCCCCTTTGTGCCCTCAATCCACACTTCGGCGAAGCCCGCATCGAAGCGGACTTCGCCGAAGTATATTACCCACAATTCACTGCTGCAGGTGATGTTCTGAGCAAAATCCAATCACAACCATCAACGTAATCAACCATCAAATCAGATTAAGAACTGCGTAAACTTTAGACAGCAAGCCGACAAATATATTTTTTTACTGGTTTTCCAGGCTCAACATTGTAAGATACCACTGGGTTCAGAGTGAGTCTGGGCAGTCAGTAGGCCATAACACTGAAGTTACCTTTCAAAGCGGCGAGAGTCTGGTGTATAAGCCTCCTCCGCTTCCTGCACTTTCTTCTCCTCAAAACAATTGCTTGTTGCAGTTTTTAAATAGTTTTTTTAGCAACAAGACTGAAAACAGCGCTGGTTCCCGCCCTTTTTGATGTTGCAGTTACGGTGCAGAGGTGCAAGTCGATGACGTAACCCCTACTGTCCCAATTCTCCAATATTGCACGCTTGTAACCTGCGCACTTCAACCCCTACATGCACTTGTACAAAGTACACACTTCGTAGAGGGGCGTAGGGTGTAGTGTGGGTATTGGGACAGGGCCAAAAAATGAATCTACAGAGACTGTTATATACAGCATTGAGAGGATGAAGTTTAGTCAGTCATTTTCTACTGCTTATTCCATAGTGCATCGCAGGGAAGCTGGTGCCTATCTCCAGCAGTCTACAGGCGAGAGGTGGGGTACACCCTGGACAGGTGGCCAGTCCATCGCAGGACAACACACAAACAACCATGCACACATTCATTCATACACCTAGGGGCAATTTAGGCAATTTAGGCGTTCCCAGGCCAGCCGAGAGACATAGTCCCTCCAGCGTGTCCTGGGCCGTCCCCTGGGCCTCCTCCCGGTGGGACGTGCCTGGAACCCCTCCCGAGGAAGGCGTCCAGGAGGCATCCGGTATAGATGCCCGAGCCACCTCAACTGGCTCCTCTCGATGTGGAGGAGCAGCGGCTCTACTCCGAGCTCCTCCCGGATGGCCGAGCTCCTCACCCTATCTCTAAGGGAGTGCCCGGCCACCCTACGGAGGAAGCTCATTTCAGCCGCTTGTATCCGTGATCTCGTTCTTTCGGTCATGACCCAAAGTTCATGGCCATAGGTGAGGGTAGGAACGTAGACCGACCAGTAAATTGAGAGCTTTGCTTTTCGGCTCAGCTCTCTCTTCACCACAATGGACCGGCACAGTGCCCCCATTACTGTGGCAGCCGCACCGATCCGTCTGTCGATCTCCCGCTCCATTCTTCCCTCACTCGTGAACAAGACCCAGAGATACTTAAACTCCTCCACTTGAGGCAGGAACTCCCCTCCAACCTGAAGAGGACAAGCCACCCTTTTCCGGTCGAGTACCATGGCCTCGGACTTGGAGGAGCTGATCCTCATCCCAGCCGCTTCACACTCGGCTGCGAACCACCACAGCGCATGCTGTAGGTCTTGGCTAGAGGGGGCCAGCAGGACCACGTCATCCGCAAAAAGAAGAGACGAAATCCACTGGTCCCCAAACCAGACCCCCTCCGGCCCTTGGCTGCGTCTAGAAATCCTGTCCATAAAAGTTATGAACAGGACCGGCGACAAAGGGCAGCCCTGCCGGAGTCCAACATGCACTGGGAACAGGTCCGACTTAGTGCCGGCAATGCGGACCAAACTCCTGCTCCGCTCGTACAGGGACCGGATGGCCCCTAATAAAGGGCCCCCGATTCCATACTCCTGGAGCACCCCCACAGGGCATCACGAGGGACACAGTCGAATGCCTTCTCCAGGTCCACAAAACACCCTCCTTGCCCCTCCTTGAACCGTCACCTTAACGTGGTGGAGGGGTTTGAGTGCTCAAATGATCCTAGAGGCTATGTTGTCTGGGGCCTAAATGCCCCTGGTAGGGTCTCCCATGGCAAACAGGCTCTAGGTGATGGGTCAGACAAAGAATGGTTCAAGAACCCCTCATGAAGAACAAAATATCAAGGCACGTGACGTCGCCCGGTACGGCGGAGCTGGGGTCCCACCCTGGAGCCAGGCCTGGGGTCGGGACTCGTCGGAGAGCGCCTGGTGGCCGGGTTGCTCCTCGCGGGACCCGGCCGGGCCAAGCCCGAACGAGAGACGCGAGGCCATCCCCCAGTGGGCCCACCACCTACAGGGGGAACCGTGAGGCACCGGTGCAAAGAGGATTGGGTGGCGAACGAAGGTGGCGAACGAAGGTGGAGACCTCAGCGGCCCAATCCCCGGATGCTTAGGCTGGCTCTAGGGACGTGGAATGTCACCTCGCTGGGGGGGAAGGAGCCTGAGCTTGTGCGGGAGGTCGAGAGATATCGACTAGAAATAGTCGGGCTCGCCTCCATGCACAGCGTGGGCTCTGGAACCCATCTCCTTGAGAGGGGTTGGACTCTCTTCTACTCTGGAGTGGCCCACGGGGAGAGGCGGCGGGCTGGTGTGGGTTTGCTTGTTGCCCCCCAGCTCAGCCGTCTCGTGTTGGGGTTTACCCCAGTGGATGAGAGGGTTGTATCCCTGCGCCTTTGGGTTGGGGAGAGGTCTCTGACTATCATTTCAGCCTACGGGCCGAGTGGTAGTGCAGAGTACCCTGCCTTCTTGGCGTCCCTGTCGGGGGTGCTGGATAGTGCCCCTCCCGGGGACTCCATTATTCTGCTGGGGGACTTCAACGCCCACGTGGGGAACGACAGTGACACCTGGAGAGGCGTGATCGGGAGGAATGGCCTCCCCGATCTGAATCCGAGTGGTGTTTTGTTATTGGACTTCTGTGCTAGTCACGGATTGTCCATAACGAACACCATGTTCAAACATAAGGGTGTCCATCAGTGCACTTGGCACCAGGACACCCTAGGCAGGAGGTCGATGATCAACTTTGTTGTCGTATCATCAGACCTTCGGCCGCATGTTTTGGACACTCGGGTGGAGAGAGGGGCTGAGCTGTCCACTGATCATCACCTGGTGGTGAGTTGGATCCGCTGGAGGAGGAGAAAGCCAGACAGACTTGGCAGGCCCAAGCGCATAGTGAGGGTCTGCTGGGAACGCCTGGCGGAGCCCTCGGCCAGGGCTGTATTTAACTCCCACCTCCGGGAGAGCTTCGACCAGATCCCGGGGGATGTTGGAGACATAGAGTCCGAGTGGACCATGTTCTCTGCATCTATTGTCGATGCTGCTGCCCATAGCTGCGGCCGTAAGGTCTGCGGTGCCTGTCGTGGCGGCAATCCCAGAACCCGGTGTTGGACACCGGCAGTAAGGGATGCTGTTAAGCTGAAGAAGGAGTCCTATCGGCTGTGGTTGGCTTGTGGGACTCCTGAGGCGGCTGACGGGTACCGTGAGGCCAAGCGTGCTGCGGCCCGGGCTGTGGCAGAGGCAAAAACTCGGGCCTGGGAAGAGTTCGGTGAGGCCATGGAGAAGGACTACCGGTTGGCCTCGAAGCGATTCTGGCAAACCGTCCGGCGCCTCAGGAGGGGGAAGCAGTGCTTTGCCAACACTGTTTATAGTGGGGGCAGGAGACTGCTGACCTCGACTGAGGACATTATCGGGCGGTGGAAGGAGTACTTCGAGGATCTCCTCAATCCTGCCATCACGCATTCCGTGGTGGAAACAGAGGCTGGGGACTCGGGGTTGGACTCTTTCATCACCCAGGCTGAAGTCACCGAGGTGGTTAAAAAGCTCCGCGGTGGCAAGGCTTCGGGGGTGGATGAGATCCGCCCTGAGTACCTCAAGTGTCTGGATGTTGTAGGGTTGTCATGGTTGACACGCCTCTTCAACATTGCGTGGCGGTCGGGGACAGTGCCTCTGGACTGGCCGACTGGGGTGGTGGTCCCCCTTTATAAGAAGGGGGACTGGAGGATGTGTTCCAACTACAGGGGGATCACACTCCTCAGCCTCCCTGGTAAGGCCTACGCCAGGGTATTGGAGAGAAGAGTCCGACCGATAGTCGAACCTCGGCTTCAGGAGGAACAGTGTGGTTTTCGTCCCAGCCGTGGAACACTGGACCAGCTCTATACCCTCTACAGGGTGCTCGAGGGTTCATGGGAAAACTTAAATCACTAATGACTTTTCCTGAGGTCAAATTGGATCTAAATTCTCTTTGAGGTGGGAACAAAACCTAATAGAACTTCTCATTCTGCTATAGGTTTCTGATTAAATAAATTGATGGTACAAGATTTGGTCACCCAATCTTCATTAAGAGGGGAGGCTGAAGCTGGCATGTGTTGTGTGTCACAAGTGTTTGTCTCATATTTCTGTCACAATATTTGTCTTAAATGTTTGTTTGACTAACCTTTAAACTTCAGAGAGAAAAACAGTGATAATAATCCTAGGATGGAAACAGGAAAAAATGGAAAATTGGGGTAATGACTGGTTACAGTGATCAGATGTTCAATTGGAATCAATAACTAAATGATGGTATGATTGTGGCTGTCCAGAATATAAAAATGACTTTTATCTAGTATTGAGGGAAGATGTAACGGGGAAAGACCATAAAGGCCTTATTTAGGTGGATGTAATCACATTATTAACGGGCTTAAAAGTTGCTTGTCCAGAAAAATTAGACTCCATGGTCTTCATGAAAAACAATGAGGAGCATGTGCCAGTAAACATGAAATAAGGTCTCTTCTGTAGAACCTGGTGGTACGAAAATCATTGAGGGAAGAAGGATTTCGGAAGTGTGAATAACCAATAAACAAATGTGTATTTCTGTGCGTCAGTAAATACTTGAGGAAAAATTTGCATGAGGGGTTGAACGTATGCTCAACTACAGGTCAATTCGAATAACTTCATGAGGAAAAAATTATGAATCCCTGTGTGCTTCTGAGTTACTTTTTCATAGATACTGTTGTTTGCAACTTAACTGTAAAGTAACTTGAGATAAAGCCTTGAATTTTTACTTGCTGTTGGACCTTTTAAAGTGATCATCCTAGGGAGTGGCTACTTGTTGACTGGAGAGGAAAGATGTGCCCTGGTTACCCTCTCCATCCAGGATGCACTGACACCGATTGACCCACTTTATCAGGGGGACCCTTTCAGAAAATGTGTTTTTGTATTTGTCACATACAGCCCTTAAGCTTAAATTGACATTGTCATTTACTGAGATCTACACTTCCAGATCCAAGAAAAGGAGCACCAATTTGGATCAAAGAATTTCTGACGGCATTTAGTGGATAGGAAATGGAAATTGGTGATGTGAGAACTTGTTTAGCAGCTCACCTAGAGCAGCATGACATACTTAACATAGAGATGGCTGCAAGTTCTAATGACCTGACATCTTCTACTCCTTTAGTTCCCGTGTCACAACAGTTTTGGGCTAGTCTTAGGACAGCTTTTCCTGTTGGAACAAAGAACTCTAACACAAATCAGTTGAACCAAACCAGTTTGGTTGATGATGTGTGTGTTTGGTGGGGACATGCTGTGCACGGACAGCTCTCAGCACCTCCTTAGATGTGTTCATAGAAAAAAGATGGAGGGGCGTGTAGTATTATTGGAGAGGTTTGTTGTTATTTTATTCTGAACCATACAGTACCTGACGAATCCCTCGTGAAGGCCCTTAGAGGATTGCAATCACTATCCACTAAATTAAAATCGCACTCAGGAGACATGATTTGGAAAATGGGGAAACATTGGTGAGTATATTCACTTCAATGATTATTGTGTAGTGATCGCAGTCTGCTGTTGTGCACCATGTATTCGAGCTCTTATCCTTAGACGCATAGATACATCCGGCGGCTCCCTGGATGCAGGAGGATTGGGAGTCCTAACAGCCTATCAAATGACAGTGGTAAAGTATCGACTTCTTTATTGCATGAATATGAGGAGGAGGGAGGAGCTGTGTTCTGGCTTACAGGGGTGGTAGGTGTGATGGAGAATGACCCATGATCGGAGATGAGGACTACATTCTGGGCTAATATCCTTTACAAACGTTTCTGTGCCAGAAGACCTGATTGTATGTATGAATAATTTGTTTAACTTCATTACTGATTAATTATGAGAAATGTGTAAAAATGTCATGAAGGAAAGAATGAATTGAAGCCTCCAGTATAAAGTAATAAATCTGATTTCAACTAGAACTAGGACTTTCTTCGCTTGCTCTCGGTGGAAGACACACACGTTTTCTCTCCCTCCCTCCCTGCCGATCCCTGCTTCTGCTTTTTGTCTGTATTTTTCTCAGTGCCTCGCTTTGCATATCCTCCAAACTTTTAAATTATGGATTTGGTCAGCTGGACTCTCAACGTAATTGATAATTTTTTTTTTTTTTCAACGGGAAGACAGGGTGACGGAGACCCTCTTTTCCAGATGGGACGTTCTTCTCTGGATACACAATGGATTCTTGGCAGCATTGGAAGATTGTGTGCCTGACTACGATGTCGGTCGAGGACATAGAAAATGTGTACATATTTGGACTTTTGATAACAGGATTTCTGCTTTTTTGGAGTTGGTGATTACCTGGCTTATTGAGTGAGTTGCAAAACATGGGCGGCTGTTCAAAGCATTCCAAAGCTGCCTGCGATGTTGGATGGAGTCTGTAAAGCGATCAACACTCAGATTGAAATGTTAAGAGAGCAGAATCGCAAGCTGGACACGATTCTTGAACAGAATCGCAGCCTGGCAGCGGTTGGACTCAGAGGTTAAAGGATATAATCTTGGAGAAGTTGTACGCTCGAGATCTGCGGAAAGTACCAGAAATTTGGCTATTTGGATTCGCAATTGAGACATACGAGTAAAACTCTTAAGGTAGTTGGAAATTCACAATTGCCTGAACCACAACATTTACTGTTTTTCTAAATCTGGCGCCCCAATGTGGTCTTGGCAACTTCTGCTAACTGGCTATCGACAAAATCTCTCCTGGATGTTATATAAACATGGTGCTCTTCCCCAGCACTCCCCTACCAGCTGTGTGCTGATAGGACTATGCGGCCAATTGATAAAACTTCCACCTCTCTTCTCAAGGACAACGGCGGCTCTATTAGTGTTGACAGTCTAATTCTTGCAAACACACTCAGACTTATATATATATTCACACCCTCAAGATTCCACCGTACCCTTGCTAAAATCTTTACTTATGTGTGTGTTGCTTACCCCTGCTGAGGTTTTTTGTACTATTTCAGACTCTATTCTGCTAAGAATAGAGTCTGAAATATGATTTTTTTCCCTCCTATCTTACTTTACCTAAATGTGTGATTTCATAACTTTTCATAGATTTTCAGATTTCTCAGAAGGATTACCAGCAAAAGCCAATTATTATTAGTATTTCCTTACTTTTTCATAAAGTTTTAGTTTTATCAAAAGGATTACCAGCAAAAACTACACATTATTAGTAATTTGGACTTTAGCTGCTCTTACACCAATGACCCAGCTTTCTTAATTAGATTACAATGGACTGTTATTACTTAGTTCAACTTCAGTTCCAGTAAAACAATATGTTATTAGCACCTGAAAATGTGGATTAAAGCTGTTTTGTACCAGTGATTCAGCTTCCCTAGTTAAAATTCAGTGGAATAATGAGACTATCAATATTATCATCTTCTTTTAGCATAAGATGCTTTATTATTAAGAGTGGCTTGGAACCAATTTCTCACAGTAAACCCGGAAGGATTATTAGTTATTATTACTCCCAAGGATTATAAGTGTCATTTGATTTATTTTTCTGTGTCTGTATCGGTGTTTATTTTCTTTTTGATTGTATTGTAATTGTTCTTCCTCATGTACAGCGCTTTGAATGTCTTGTTACTGAAAAGCTGTATATAAATAAACTTACCTTACCTTACCTTACCTAGAATTTGGACATAGATTTTGATCAAACTCTTTAAAAAGGATTGCCAAATCTGCAGTATTGGAGAACACTAAAATACTATGATGATTAAATAAACTGAAGTAACAAATAGAGGATATATGATTAAACTAATGGACTTATTAACTATTACCAGTTAACTTCAAACTTTCTGGGCATAGGAAGGTTTTTCAGGGACGTTTTGGTTGACGAAATTGGCTGCTTTGATTAAATAACGGGAGACGAAGTAAACTAATGGAGTCAGTGGTATTCATAAAAGATCCAGTGTTTAACAAAAACAGGGGTGGTTCAGTATTAAGGCCAAAACTTATGACTGGGGTTATGATGTTTTCAAGCAGGGAGGGGATAGGGCATATGAGTAGCAGTTCAAAAGGGGTTTTTCATGTTTAGAAAATAAGCAAATCTGACCTAAAATCACTATATGTGATGCAGATTAAACTGTGCTGGACAGAACAACAGTAATGAGGATTTGGTTTGATTATGTTAAAATTAATAGATATTAAAAATTCAGAGTCACAAGGAATGGAATGTGTAATGTTATGTGTAATATATAATATAATGGTTATAACTTTGTTTGTGTGTCTGTTTTTCTGTGTATATGGGTAGATGGGATTAAAAAAAAAATGGAAATTATTAAGATTTTAGTAAATTAAAGTAGATTATATATGATTTTGGGGTGGAATTATGAATGGGGCCTTTACCTGGGACCCCCTCAGAGCTGGGAGTGTTTAGACAGACCAAATATGAGGAAATTGTTCAGTATGGTCCGAGGATAACTAGATGCTGCTTTGAAGATGTCACAAATTTATTTTTGTTAAATGGGGCTAGTCTTTTTTAAATAATAATTTACAGGAAGGTTTGCAGTTGTTGTAAGTCCCATATGCAGCTTATAAAGTCCAGTAGTGCTGGCTGGAATTCAGGGTTTGACACCTGCTATTACACACACTATCAGATAGACAGAATGGTGACACATAGTCTACTGATATTCACTGAGGGAGTGTACATCCCTTGCAGGGAGCACCAGACATAAAATCCATGTGAGACCTTCTTTCAGGGCTGTTTTGTCACTTCAATCACCCAGCGGGTTAAGGATGGGAGCCTCAGCTCTGATCTCTGCAACCGTTCCTCTGCCTTATTTAAAATAAAAGTGTTGAGAGTATAGAACAGATTGAGAGTCATTCCTTTTAAGAGAAAGTAATTGTAAGCAGACATGACGCTATTGAGGAAAAGAATTCGGGGGAGATCCGAGGCATCTGACCGCCAACAAGGTGCAGTATTTCGGACAAACAGACAACCACTCTCACTAGCAACTGCGTTAAAAGTACAGAAAATGGGGAAGGCTTGGTGGAGAAAACAGGTTGGGTGTGTTACGGCCTAAGGTCTCTTGCGCTGTCTTACGCATGTTGTACTGTGTCTGACCTGTGCTCCTCCTCTGTGCAGGTTAGGGTGCAGTGGATCTGGAGCACAGTGTTTAAGCTGTCTGTTTTCTCCTTCTGGGAGAGAGAGAAAGGGGTCTCTCTCTCTCTGCTTGTCTTCTTCACGCTCCTTGATGCACATGTGTGGGCTGCCCTGTCCTTATTCTGATCATGCACATTTGAGTTTGTCTTTAAATTTTCATTTTCATTTTTGATGCAGAATTTATATGAAG
This sequence comes from Girardinichthys multiradiatus, assembly GCF_021462225.1. Classification (NCBI taxonomy): domain Eukaryota; kingdom Metazoa; phylum Chordata; class Actinopteri; order Cyprinodontiformes; family Goodeidae; genus Girardinichthys; species Girardinichthys multiradiatus. The sequence continues at coordinate 43,149,120 of NC_061804.1, read as the reverse complement.
ATTTAAAAACAGAAGCAGAATTGTGAAGTATCTTTGTCTTGGGTGATTTTTATTTTTCCCAGGAGGCTTTTCAGACTGAACTCACTGAAACTGTTATTTACTTGGCATAGAAATTAAAATACACGACCACCCTGAAGCCTATCCAACCAGCTTATGAAATTAGAACATCCTTAAGGGTTGCAAATCAGAAAATTAAGAATATAACCTGTGAAGAAGGCATTCTTCAAGAGAGAAACGACAGTGGTGAAAAGATGAATACATTTCACGGAACTATGCATGCAACTAATTTGACAAATAGAAAAAAAAACTGAAAAATAAAATCCACTGAACAGCACGATAATCTGAATGTGCCTAAAATTAAAAGTTATTAAAACCTAGACAAAGTAATGTATCTAGATATCAACAAGCAGATCAGTGTACAGTTTCAAATTTAACACAGCAGAACACTGACAAAACATGCTAATAAGATCTATTTGCTTTGAAAATGGGAACTAATGACCTTCTGACCGATCAGTTGAGTAAAAGCTTACAAATCCAATTAGAGCTGGCTTTTATGATGGATGAAAGGCAGTCACAGTAATGGTTTACTTATAACTGTCCCTTTGCACAACAATGGTATAATTGGAGTTGACTGGTTAGATGTGAGGTATTTGTAAGACATCTGCAGCTCTTCAAACTCAATGTAATTTACTTATGTTTGAAGAGGCTAAAATACATGAAATAATAGCAGGCATCCCTCTGAGCACTGTATACTGAAGTGGTAGCCCTCTAGCCATCAAGGCTTGTCAACACAAGACAAAGAAGGGGCATTTTCACAAAGAGAAAACGGTGATACAATATAGTAGGCCAACACACGTAAGGCCTAACAGGATTGCAGCTTTTAGTCTCATTATCACCTTGTTGTCTGCAATAAAAACATTATTTTCTTAAAGGGATGGGGTTCTGTAGAGAGGTTTTGACGGGTTGGTATATAATCTGCTGTGAATAAAACCTTTAAAACCACTCAGTTTGGATAAAGAGTTCAGAGAGTTTTCGTGAGGTAGTGAAAAAAGGGCCCAGACTAAAGCAGATTTCTTTCAGACAAAAAAGCATGACGTTGTAAAATTGTATGTGTCCTTGTAAACAACTATCATATTTTTATTCCACTCTACAATAATTTATTGGAACATGTTCTCTGATCAAATACGCCTACCATGTTCTAATATGCAGTATTTATTTCACAAGGCAAGGTCAGTGCTGCAGACTGCGCAGCATCACTCAACTATAAAGAACAATTGTCTAATGTTAAAGAAAAAAGACTGATAAAATACTGTACATTGTAGTCAAACAAAACCATCCAGATATTGTGTGTACACTATCAAACCAGAGAGGAGGCAGTCCAAGGTTGTCATAGGGAACAGTTGAGGTTGTGCACTTTTGAGTTGCCAGCAAGGTATCGTAAGGGTTCTCCCCAGTTTCCATTACTGATTGAGTCAGACAGTAATTACTTTTCGCACACAAAGCCCAGGTACAACAAACACTACTACTCTTGTAGGTCAGGGGGTGGGGGTGTAGCGTAATAGGATTATATAGCCGGGGAGTCAGGGTCTGACCTGGAAGGGGAGGTGCAAAACCCTAATGAGTCAGGTCTCAACCTAGTCTTCCAGTCAGGCAGAACAGAGGTAGACTTCCTAAGAGTTATAGGAGTGTTTATGTGATGAGTTAAAATGTTCTGTAAATGTAATGTGTTGCAAACAAATGGTGTAAATGTGCTAACGTACTACCGTATTTTGTTTAGGTGTGTATCATGAAATGTGGTTGTTATTTCAGGGTTAAAGAGGGACAATGTAGGGGGCACAGGTAGTTTGTATGTGACCAATAAGGTGTGGAAATAACTGGGCCCTGAGTAGCCTATCAGACGATTAAGGAGGTGGGCCAAGGAAGAGACTGAGAGAAGATGGCGAGAAGGGCACAAGAAAAGGAGTATGGGTTTGAATTATTATTATTATTATTAACTGTCCAATTTGCTCTCTGCTTTATGCGACTTTTATTGGAGAGAATCAGAGCTTCCACCAGACAACGAGCAGGTGTCCACCAGGTTAACGATAGAATGCTGGGAGTTTTCGAATGGCATCCTTTTTCTGAAGTAAGTAAGAGATGTGGCGGCCTCTCATTTGGGCACGGCCTTTCCTGTTTTTCACTCTCCCCACCTTCATACAGTATGTAACTTGCTGCACCAAAGACAATAAACACCAGACTTATTGTATGCCAACACCAAGGAGTCATACAGGTCATCACCTCTTTTATTTATTTTATTTTATTAACTTATTAATTTTTATTAACATCCCATTGGCCATGGTTTTTTTTTATTTTTATTGATTTGCATCGGAATCACTAAAACAGAATCCTGACCAAAAGATCCATAATACATATAGTATGTTAGGAAAACGTTTCATTTATAGGGTTTTACATATTTTGTACATACATAATTTAGAGTTTTATGGGTGAACTTAGGATACTCAAGATTAGATTTACCTTGAGCCTTATTTCCTGATAAAACATAAAATTTATTAAACCGGTTTTCATTTTCCTGTCAGATGCTGAGCATTTACAGATTACACAAAGGCAACTGGAGTCAGTTACCTTCATATTACATGAATGTCTGCAACCAAATTTCCCTTATCTTGGTTTACTTACTGTGACATCCAACATAGCAAAATATTTGCAATTAAAAAATTATCCCACAGCTGCAATTGTTCAGGAAAAGGGAGGAGGACACCAATTGTCTTGTCTTCTAAATGTTTGAGATTATTGTTGTACCAGAAGCATTTTAAAATCTGACATGAAAAAGAATAGCATTGTAATGAGCAGCTATGTTTCCTTTTCCAAGATTCATATTAGAATTAGATGTGTCTCTGCTGACCTATAGATATTAGCAATAACAAAACTGCATTTGAGTGTATTCAATGTGGGGAGGGTGGGAATCAGGTTTGGGGGGGTTAAATTATATAAGTCGTGCTTATGGACTATTGATTGAGATTAATGACTAGGCCTTAGGGAAGGAGGTCTAAAACAATAACCTATTACACTGGCTAAATGATCATTTGAAATATCAATAGCAGTCCTTTCCTTAGGCTAAAATTAATGTGGCTGTCTGTATAATTCATTAAGTTCGAAAACTAGCAGGCATTTTTCAAGAGCCAAATTAAAATCCAGGAGCAGGAGTGTGTGAAGGGTGATGCACAGTGCTGATTTTCCTCCACATACAGTGTTTTGTATAGTCCAAAACTTTTAATTTTGGCTGAACTTGAGGATACATTCTACCACCTGAATTTTGGGTCCCTGGTGGTCCTCCAAAGTTACCATAGGTCTTTTGGGTACTTTCAATTAAATGCTCTCCTTGCTCGACTTGTCAGTTTAGGTGGACGGCCATGTCTTAGAAGATTTGCAGCCGGTCCATCCTTTTTCCGTGTACAATTGATGGATTGAACAGAGCTCTGTGAAATGTTCCAAGCTTGGGATGTTGTTTTAGAACCCAACCCTGCTTTAAACTTCTCCACAACTTTCTCCCTGACCTGTCTGCTATGTTCCTTGGTCTACGTGATGCTGTTCTCTGATGTTCTCTGAAAAACCTCTAAGGCCTTCACAGAACAGCTGAGTTTATCCTGAGAATAAGTTAAATTATTCACTAACTTGGAAACTTCTGATGGCAGAAAATTTTATTTAGGAGTGACAGTTTTATTTTTCAAAGCGGTGTATAATTTTCCTTTCCCATTTATATGTTACATTATGCTATGTATCACATAAAATACCAATAAAATACTGCACAATTAGTTCATTATTGTACCACGACATAAATGTGAATAAGTTTAATGGGTGTGAATACTTTTTCAGGGCATTGTAATAGCTATCTTGGTGTCATCGGTGCAAAAAGCCCTCACCTTATTCAAAAAGCTATTAACCTTTAGAAAAGGCTGTGAAAAGGGCTTAGAACTCAGATCATGTCATCCAATGATGTCATCTCATTTTGAAATCTATTTCTATTGAGGGTGTGGCTGCTGATGGACAGCACTATTCAGGACATAACCAACCACAAACCTTCTCAGATTTATTTTAGCTAATGCTTCACATACAGTACTAAAAAAGTTAGTACACCCCTTACATTTTTGTAAATATTTTATTATGGAGTTTAAACGAAAATTCAACATGGAAGACTCACCACCCCGCCACGTCCAATCACTCTTCACTGGCTGCTCCAATCAACGGCAGGTCCGCACTCCTCCTCAGCCAATCATCTCCCAGGACATCACGTTTAAAGACCCTCTGCATGGAAAACACCGCTCTTGTGCTGTGCTTCGACCCTCTTCCACCCCTTCTCCACCATGGGCTCCCAACTCCTTCCATACCAAGGCCTACACCACCACCACCAGGATCGGATCTCAGGGGGGGAAGACGTGCCTAATCATAATCCTAAAATGTTTATTCAAACCTACTTCATCCTCAGCGTTTACGTCTCCCTCAGGGGTCCGAGCACCAAAGAAATTCTTTAACCGTCTTCTTGTTGTTTCTCCTTTATGTGAGTCTTTCCAGGTTGAAATATCATTTCATGGGACAACACTGAAGATGTGAAAGTTTGATAATGTAAAGTACTCAGTGTACAGCTTGTAAATTCGCTGTCCTCCCAAAATGACTTACATAGCCATTAATGTCCAAACCCCTGGCAACAGAAGTGAGTACACCCCAATGTGAAAAAAGTTAAACTGACCCTATCAGCCAACTTCCCTTTCTGGTGTCATGTGACTTGTTTGTGTTACAAGGTCTTAGGTGTAAACGGCGAGCGGGTGTGTTACATTTGTTATCACTCTCACACTCTCTCATACAGGTCACTGTTAGTTCAGTATCGCACGTAAAGGTTGTTGGGACTTACTGGACGTTGCTGACGTTTGGTGTGATGCATATATTTAATCTTATTAAAAGTATATCAGCAAAGATTTACTTAGTTTTTGTTGTTGCCAAGATTAGGGAAGCTCTTAATCTTCAAGTGAGCATTTTGATTGATTTACTAATATCTTTTGAAGGAAATAAAAAGAAGATTAAATTATTGCATTGTTTAATGTGACTAATGGAGTACCTGAACCTACAGATACACAGGGGGATATTTTAGCTTGTTTAGTCTTTCTTAGGTTGATGACTAATTTCAATTAAATGGAAATCAACTAAAACAACATCCTCTTTTATAATTTAAAGCTTTACTCTGTCTGGACATCTGCACAGTGGCGCAGTTTTAGCACTGTTGCCTCACAGCAATAAGGTCCTAGGTATTGCATCCAGTCTGGGTTTTTTTCTGCATGGAGATTACATGTTCTCCCTGTGCATTTGTGGGTTCCATTTGTGAGTCCAAAAACGTGCATATTAGGTTAATTGGTCATTCTAAATTGTCCCTAGGATTGAGTGTGTGCATGTATGGCTGTTTATCCTGTCTGGCTCTGTGTGTGTTGGAGATAGGCACCAGCCTACTCCCAATCCAGCCCGTAACCCTGCAAAGATATTCATAAATAGACAATGGATAAATGGACTTAGGTCTTATTGAAGTCTTTGAGGAATGGTGCAGCAGAAACTATCTGAAGCTAAACATCAGTGACACCAAGGAGCTTGTGGTGGACTTTTAGAAGAACAGAAGACTTACTGCTCGCAGTATGAAGGTGGAGGTAGAGGGGGCGGGGGTGCTATAGAGAATATTCTATTTAATGTAGGGATTTCCATGGAAATGCACATTATAAATGACTAATAGTGACCATAATACCTGTTAATATGTGTCAATGTTGGGCTGAAATTATGGAAGTGGTTGACAGCTAGCAGAAAACTCAAAATCATAGCTTCAACAGTGAGCACAAATAACCCAATGTGAAAGCCTACCAGCTTCATCGCCAGTTATTTCCAGCCATTGGAAGGCTTCTTCCCATGCTGGAATGATGCCAGACCTCCATTTATTCTGCATGTTAAGCCCTCCAACAGCAGTAATGACCTCCTTGTCTAGGATGACACAGTGCTAGTACTGGATGCAGGCCCGTCATTTTGCTCCTTGACACCCAATTCCTGCTTAGCAAGTACTGGGAATAACTTCTGCTCCGAAGTATGGACTTTCAAATGAACCAATAGAGCAAGAGACAGGGTACTTGTTTAAACCAAGGCCACTGTAGAAAAAAACATTGATGAATCCACTGCATGAAGATGTGACAAGTCTGAAAGAATCAACAAGCAGCCAAACTGTTTTCATTAATATCTAAGAGAGACAAATAAAAAAACCTAAACCAAGTCAACCTCAATTCCTGACCATGCTTTGCAAGAACAGCTTGCAGCCCTAATTTGGTAGTTCTTAGAGCTTGTTTTTGGGGCATAATCATTTTCTTGTGTCCACTATTGTTCATAAATATTGTATGATTGGTCATAAATTGAAATGGGTGTGGTTCATACATAGACATAAGCTTAATGGGAAGTCCCTAAAAGCAATTTCTTGTGACGTATGAAAAGTCCTCCCCACAACAGACTTCATTTTGCTGACTCAAGTATACCAATAACCTTCTCTTAATAAACACAAAAAGTAGTTTTGGAATGATTGTGTCATTTCTTGAGGGGACAATAGGATGTTCAAGCCTGTATGACCCTGTGTGAAAAAGCAATTGTCCCTCTTGATTAATAAAACATGTACTCTGATTACTCTCACATTTTTTGAGGTTAAATTTCACAAGCCACAGTAATGCCTGATTACTGCCTGGCCTTTAGAATTAAGAAATCTCTTATTCAGAAATTTAAGTAGGTTAAAACATCTCAAAATGCAAGAAATAAAAAAAATAAATAAAAAAAGACATAACACCTATAAGTCGGACAATGTTTACACATATACTGAAGGCTTTGGGGCTCCAGCAAACCACAGTAAGAGGTACAGTATTATCCAAAAACAGAGAAAACATGAACGACTGATCAACTTTTCTAGGAGTGTCTGACATACCAAAATTACTCCTACCGTATCTTTAAAACTTATCCAGAAGGTTACAAAAAAAATAAACAGAGCAACATGTAAAGCTCTGAATGCTTTACTTGTCTTTTACCTGTGTTCATGATTTGCCAGTGGCATGGTTTGCCAGAGATTGGTTCAAAAGTGAAAAATACTGCTGACCAAAAACATTTGCCTGAAAACATATTAACATATTAAGGTTCCCCAATATTTTTGAGAAATTATTCATTGACAAAAGTGGAACTTTTTGGAATGTATGTAAGGCATTTCATCTGGCATTAAACAAACACGGTATTTTAGAAAAAGAACATAACATTTACAATCCAGAAGTTGGTGGTGATGGTACTGCTATTTCAAGATCTGAATGTCTTTCTCGATGGAACTAATGGAACTCTAAATTTAGCTGAAAATTCTAAAGAAGAATGTCTGGCCATCAGTTTGTGAGATTAGGCTCAAGCACACATTGGTTATACAAGAGTACAATGATCCAAAGGAAGAATACCTCTGAATGGCCGAACAAAAATTAAGGTTTGTGTCAGGTTTAAACAACCTACAATACGTATAACATCACAAAAAGAAGAGAAAGACAAAGAATTAGTTATTTCACTCGATGCGAGGAGAACAGACAAAGATGTGTTTCAGTTACAAATCTCTACCGCTCTGAAAAACATCTGTCTGACCCTCTCTTTTTATTATCTTTTCGGGGGTCCCTAATTATCACGTTAAGTGTTTGAATCGGACCAAAGTGCAGAAAAGAGCTTGGCAGCCGCATGATGCGTTAATCTTGAGGTTTTATTCCAAAACCGTCAAAAGCGTCACAAAAATCACTGCAGGTACATAACCGAGTTCAGAGCCAAAAACCTACATGAGTACTCAGTTCTCCAACGTAGCAAAACTGAACATCAACAAGGGTAGTGACGAGGAAGCTGACAAGCTGACAGGGAGGCAGAGGGGACAGGTGGAACTAATAAACAATAAAGGAAAACATAAACCTAAACACAGTTAACACAAAAACACAAACCAAGTCCCAGGATGTCATATCATGACATAACCCCCCCGTTAAGGTCGGATCCCAGACGACCACTAGAAAAACACAAAGTCCAAAACACAAAAGTACTCCAAACAGGGTGGGTGGAGGAGGCCATGGAAGGTGGGCCAGAAACAAAAAACAACCCAACCAGGGTGGGCGAGGGGGGCCTCGGAAGGAGGGCCAGAAACAAAAAAATAGAGTTCAGGCGGGCGACCAGGAGGTCGTCCCTAGCAGGCACAGAGTTCAGGCGGGCGACCAGGAGGTTGTCCCCAGCAGGGCGACCTGACCTGTACCACAGAGTCGGCGGCAAAGCCGTGGAGGTCTGCAGCGATGTAGCCAGCGAAGAGGCCGACAATCCGGAGGTCTGCGGCGATGTAGCCAGCGAAGAGGCCGACGATCCGGAGGTCTGCGGCGATGTAGCCAGCGAAGAGGCCGACGATCTGGAAGTCTGCGGCGACAGAGATGCAGGCGTCTAGGAGGCCTGCGGCGACAGAGATGCAGGCGTCTAGGAGGTCTGCGGCGACAGAAATGCAGGCGTCTAGGAGGCCTGCGGCGACAGAGATGCAGGCGTCTAGGAGGCCTGCGGCGACAGAGATGCAGGCGTCTAGGAGGCCTGCGGCGACAGAGATGCAGGCGTCTAGGAGGCCTGCGGCGACAGAGATGCAGGCTGCCTGGAGGCTGGCAGCGGAGATACCAGGCAAACCCACGAAGCGAGTAGTCAGGCGGTCTGCGACGTGGAAGCAGGTGCCTCGGAGGTCTGCGGCGAAGCCAGAATCGCGGCAAAGACTTGGGCCTAGGCAGGACCCGCAGAGGCCTGGACCAGGTGTCCAGCTTTGGTGTGTCTGGCAACGAGTCAGGCTCTGGTGCGTCAGGCTGTGTGTGTATGTCAGTCTCTGGTGCGTCAGGCTGTGTGTGTATGTCAGGCTCTGGTGCATCAGGCTGTGTGTGTATGTCAGGCTCTGGTGCGTCAGGCTGTGTGTGTATGTCAGGCTCTGGTGCGTCAGGCTGTGTGTGTATGTCAGGCTCTGGTGCGTCAGGCTGTGTGTGTATGTCAGGCTCTGGTGCGTCAGGCTGTGTGTGTATGTCAGGCTGTAAAACCAGGAGCACCCCCCAAAGAAAAAACAAAAGGTGTTCCGGACCCGGTTGTGGAGGTAGCCCGCCCACAGGCTCCTCCCAGATCAGACAACGAGGAAGTAGAGGCAGCCCACTCACGGGCTCCTCCCGGATCAGACGACGAGGAAGTAGAGGCAGCCCACTCACGGGCTCCTCCCGGATCAGACGACGAGGAAGTAGAGGCACTGTAGACCCGGCGGCGGCCGGCTGAGGCTCTGTAGATCCGGCGGCGGCGGGCTGAGGCTCTGTAGATCCGGCGGCAGCCGGCTGAGGCTCTGTAGATCTGGCGGCGGCCGGCTGAGGCTCTGTAGATCCGGCGGCAGCCGGCTGTGAGTCCAGAGGCTTGGCAGCGGACGGCTGTGAGCCCAGAGGCTTGGCAGCGGACGGCTGTGAGCCCAGAGGCTTGGCAGCGGACGGCTGTGAGTCCAGAGGCTTGGCAGCGGACGGCTGTGAGTCCAGAGGCTTGGCAGAGGACGGCTGTGAGTCCAGAGGCTTGGCAGCGGACGGCTGTGAGTCCAGAGGCTTGGCTGCATGCTGTGAGTCCAGAGGCTTGGCAGCGGACGGCTGTGAGTCATAATCCTCGGAGCTCTGTGCTGCTCTAACGGCCACAAGAAGAGGGTCGAAGGGACCTCCAGCGGAGACAGGAGCTGGAGCGTCGAGCCATCCCTCGGCAATGAATTCGGCCTGTAGCACAGAGTGCACTAGATTCAGATCCTCTGGATGATCCATAAGATGACGCACAAAATGACAGCAACGTCTCTCCATGCAATCCTTTTTCATCTTTTTCAGCATGGCTTGAAACCAATTCAGGGCTGGAGGCTGCACCGGCGACTGGTGACCTGCAGAGGGCGCTGGGTGACCACCCACCAACTCCGGGGAAAGCAACTGCGTGGAAGCCATGGCGGATGGACCCTCCGTAGAAGGGTTGAAGGCGCCCATCCGAACCTCCCCAATGGCGACTGTTCCGCGGCGACGACATCGTCCAGGGCGGGAGCCGAAACCAGCGGGGAATTCGGCCGCAGCAGGTGCCACTGCAGACGAGGATGGCTCCGCAGGAGCCGCTGCTGGCGATGATGGCTCCACAGGAGCCACTGCTAGCGATGATGGCTCCACAAGAGCCACTGCTGGCGATGATGGCTCCACAAGAGCCACTGCTGACGTGGATGACTCCGCAGGAACTACTGCTGACGTGGATGGCTCCGGCGAAGCAGCTGTGAGCCGGGTGAGCTCGGCCGGGGCTGCTGCAGCTGGAGTAGAGCGCTTGTGGCGAGGGCGACGGCAGCGTGAAGAGGCGGGGGTGGCTGAGACTGTTGGAGGCAAACTGGAGCGGATCCGACCCGGTATGAAGGCTGGAGATACCGGCGTCGGTTCGCGTCCTCTAGCTTCCTCCATTTCCTGAAGCAGCATGGGTGAAGGTACAATTTCCACCTCTTCTCCATACATCCTCCTCAATTCCTCCTCCTGCTGTGTCGCCCACTTCTTCAGCTCTTCAGACTTATCTGCTTGGTCCTGGTACTGGCTGGATTCTTCTATCACGTTAAGTGTTTGAATCGGACCAAAGTGCAGAAAAGAGCTTGGCAGCCGCATGATGAGTTAATCTTGAGGTTTTATTCCAAAACCGTCAAAAGCGTCACAAAAATCACTGCAGGTACATAACCGAGTTCAGAGCCAAAAACCTACATGAGTACTCAGTTCTCCAACGTAGCAAAACTGAACATCAACAAGGGTAGTGACGAGGAATAGTGACGGAGAAACCAGCGGGGAACAAAGAACACAGACCAACTAATATACAGGGAGAAAACAAAGGCAGGTAATCACAGAAACTAAGAACAGGTGTGACAAGCTGGCAGGGAGGCAGAGGGGACAGGTGGAACTAATAAACAATAAAGGAAAACATAAACCTAAACACAGTTAACACAAAAACACAAACCAAGTCCCAGGATGTCATATCATGACACTAATTACAAAGAACGTTACTCTTTTAGGGTGGGAAAAACAGCTGCATCGTATACAGGTCATAAACACCATTATCTTTTAACAACACACTTCCACAGCCTCCCCAATATTAAGATCAGTGTGTTGTCCGTTCAGCACAATCAACCTTCATCTTTTATGACCTCAACTGCGGACTCACACAAACATCATGAAAGGTTATAAAAATCAAATAGTCAAGTTAAAGAATAGGAGAAAATATTAGATAAATCTATGTTAAATTATTCCAACAGTTTGTACTGACCTAGTTTAATTCCAAACCAACTGAAATGCTTTGGCATGAAATGAAACAGGTCATTAATGCATAAAAACCCTCCAGTGTGGCAGAATAAAAACAATTCTGCAGTGAGATTAAATTTCTCCAAATAGATGTACATGACTGTTAAAAGTCTGTGCCCTGATTTAACACTACATTACCCATGATGCACCTGATTGTTTTATAGATGCACTTGCTCGTATAGATGCACTTGCTCGTAGCTTAGCAAGTCACTTTCAGTTTCTTCAGTGTGGCTCAGAGACAGAGCAGCATCCATAGTGCAGGAATTGCCGTTCCCTGCCAATCAGCACCGGTTCCCCCCAAGGCTGTGTTCTCTCTCCTCTGCTCTTTCTCCCTGTACACCAACAGCTGCACCTCCAGTCACCAGTCTGTCAAGCTTCTGAAGTTTGCGGACGACACCACCCTGATCGGACTCATCTCTGATGGTGACGAGTCCGCGTACAGATGGGAGGTGGACCATCTGTTGGACTGGTGCAGCCAGAACAACCTTGAGCTCAACGCTCTAAAGACAGTGGAGATGGTTGTGGACTTCAGGCAGAACCCAGCCCCACCTGCCCCCATCACCCTCTGTGACTCCACAATTGACACTGTGGAATCTTTCCGCTTCCTGGGAACCATCATCTCCCAGGATCTCAAGTGGGAGCCAAACATCAGCTCCCTCATCAAGAAAGCACAGCAGAGGATGTTCTTCCTGCGGCAGCTGAAGAAATGCAACCTGCCAAAGACTATGATGGTGCACTTCTACACAGCCATCATTGAGTCCATCCTCACCTCCTCCATCACCATCTGGTACGCCGCTGCTACAGCCAAGGATAAGGGCAGGCTGCAGCGTGTCATTCGGTCTGCTGAGAAGGTGATTGGCCGCAGTCTACTGTCGCTCCAGGAACTGTACACCTCCAGGACCCTGAAGCGGGCAGGGAAGATTCTGGCTGATCCCTCCCACCCCGGTCACAGACTCTTTGAGACTCTCCCCTCTGGCAGGAGGCTGCGGTCCATCCGGAACAAAACCTCACGTCACAAGAACAGTTTTTTCCCATCTGCCACCAGCCTGGTTAACAAAGCCCGGAAACCACCCTGACACTCTCCCTTTCCCCCACACCCCCCCCTTTTTTGCTGACAGGACACTTGTAACCTGTAACTCTATGCATTACATTAACGCTCAGCTTGGACTCCTGCTTTACTTGCACAATGATCACCTGCACTGTTGTATTGCTCTTGCATCTTATACTGCTCTACTTTTACTCTCACTCACTTAAAACTGTGCACATATATTTATATTATATTGTAGATATGTTTATACTGTTTAATTTGTACTGTATTGCACCAACTACGCCAAAACAAATTCCTTGTATGTCCAAAAACGTACTTGGCAATAAAGCTTTTCTGATTCTGATTCTGATTCTGATCTTTGCTATTCTTCTGTGTATGAGTCCTTGTGCGTTCTTACGATGTAAGTATAGTTTATTTACCTGAAAGTTATGTTTGGTACAGTCATTGACCCGAGTGGTGTGTTGCCGTCATGTTTATCTGCCACAGCAGAGCCTGAGACAGCTGTCAACATGCGCTCCAAATAGCCATTTAATGTTGAAGTTATGCTTTCAACCAAATATATGTTATGAATGTGAGTGTGATGTAATATTGCTGTTCATTTGACCGTTTCTAGCGTTTATCAAGCACACGTACCTTGCATTTAATTGATAATTAATGTGTGGTGTTAGAGTGCCCCCTATGGGATTTTCAGTGGTACTGTAGACCAGTTTCCATGCTGTATTCATGTGCAGTTGTAGTTCACGTACATGGCTATTGTTTTTCTGTTCTAGATAACCACACACACACACAATACACACATGCCTAGTCACAAGTCGCTGCATCTGTATCGGTATCCTTATCATTGCCCATGTACCTGCTGCTACTTCATCCTGAATAAATCTGTCTAACTGCATCCTTGGAGTTGACCTATTCCTTCTGACCGAGGAAGACTCAGTTGAGGAGTAATCTGCAATCAGTGCCTGCTAGCCGCACAGTCTTTTACAGACTCCGAGCCAGTTTACAAAAATGTTTGATAACTATAGTTTCCAGCAAAGGTGACCCAAAAAATTATTAGGTTTAAAGGCGATTATTTGTCAAACAAGACCAAGCTGGTTTAGATTGCTTTTTTTCCCGTAAATAAAAACTGCATTTTGGATTTACTTGGATTATAAGTAAATCCAAAAATGGAAGAAATCTGTAAGGCGGCAATTATGTTTTCACAGTGCTAACGATGGCTTCTTTTACTCCTCTTTTGAACTAAGGGTGTTACAGGTCCTCCTGATGTGGAATAACCACCAAGTCACACGCTGAGGAGTTGGTGGAATAAAACTGTTGGCTGTAGACCTCACCACTCCACCAATTTGCCTTATGAGGAGTGTATATGTTTAGCTGAAAAAAAAGCAACAAAGTTGGAAGATGTAAGTTAACTGCACTGTCAACTTAGTACAGGAGCAGCAGAAGGTATATCTACAGAAACAGAAGCTGAACTTGATTATGTGCCACAACACAATATCACTTTGGCATTCTTGTACAAAAATTACCTCTGAGTTTGTGTTTGAGTCGCTTGAGAAATTGCTAGATTGACTTGAGTCCAATGCCACGTTATCAGCTGAAGAAAATGTGTTAAGGAACACATGGTAAACGCAAACTGTCTTCACCAACACAAACACATTTTAACCTACTTTAACAAATCTAAGAGCTGCTTTATATGGAAGACAGGCAATGAAGCTCAAGCATACAGCTCAAACGGCAGACAGTTTTCTTGCTGGCAGGAACAGACTGACTCCTGACTCCCTCAGGACTGAGGTAATGTGACAGTATCAGTAAAAGTGGGAGAACAGATGTGCAACCTGGATGTGCTTCACGGGGCACTGAAAGTGCAACACAAAGGCTCAGAAATGCTATTTGCCTTACCATTCACGGTTTATGATTTGACTATGACAAAAAGATTTGACATAAATGTCCAGCTGAAGACAAATAAACTGCCCAGTTCCATACCCTGTTGTTCTTTTTTTGTGCCGATACTAATAAATATAACATAATTCAGTTTGCAGTGGAGAGACATCGGTCAAATGCCATTTTTAAAGGCATCAGTCATGCAAACTGTTTGAGCTTGTGAAAATTGTTGGACCACTTGTTGCTGAATATTGGACTACTTGCACAGACACCAGGCCTCCTGGTGCTTTCGGCCATTTTGTATCCAGGACATGGCGGCTGATATGACACGCCCCAAGTCTGACGTCACAGGGCGCTATATATGGAGGCCTCCATGTTGAAAACCCCACCTTCAGCTGGAAATCTTGACACGGTTACCACGCAACTGAAGCATCCTCTGGAGAAGAAGAGATCCTACGTGGAGCCTTCATTTATTCTCTCTCGTTGGCCAACGAACAATTCATAAGTGAGGTTTCTGGACTAGGAAGGCCAGAAATTTCACTTTGCCGATTGAAGACGTGAGTTTAAAACGTAACTAAAAACACGGAGTTCGAGGAAACGAACCGCCACCGTGTTTTCATCCCAAGTCGACTTTGATGGTCAGATCATATTTTTCCTTTTTGTCAAGAAGGCCAAAGGACGGGACTGACCGCTTTCCTGGAGTTGAGCTGCGGACGCGAACAACGCTTCAACCCCCATCTTTCCCTCCCACTCGCTGACCCAGAAGGAAACTTCACCAAGTAAAACCCATCCTTTATTTTTATTTCTTTATTAGAAGGCCTGGGCAGGGTCAGAGGTTGTAGAAGTGATCAGAATCGCTAGTTAGGATCTCATGTGTTCTGAACGATATGTGCATGTAACCTTGTTATTGAAACTTTGATGTGTTATTTTGATATCTGGAGCCGCCGCGTTCCTAGCTCTGTGCGTGTTTTACCACATGAGAGTCAACGCAGGTGTGTGGTAAGACTGGACTGTTAAAATCACCTCATGGTAAAATTCTCCATTTTCCTTTGTCTTCAACCTCACTGCTTGCTAGCTTGCCGCCAAAAGGTTTATAACTCTTTGTCTGCTCAGGAGTTGGGGGAAGTTTTATGATCAAGACATCACTGAATACAGTTGGAGTTGCGCCCCCGCCCACTCTCCACTCACCCCACACCTCTTCGCCATATTCTCAATTTTGCCATAAATGCTGGTTGATTCAACACCCACTGCTGTGTTCTTTATTTTGATTATTTAGATGTGTTACCCTTGTTATGTAGAATTTTGCATGTTGAGTAGGTGAAGATTAATAAATATTCACATAGATAAAGAGAGAGCTTTTTGTGTTCATTGTGTGCAAAAAGTGATTTGTCAGTCAAGATAAGGTTAAAAGTTCCACACGTTTCGGCAGAAACGGTCGATTAAACACTGACATCTCCGGTAATAGTTATTAATTATTACTGAGTATTTTACGGTTGTAATTGTCAAAGGCGTTGAGTCACAATTACAACACCAGAAACATCTCTGGTCTTGATTCATAAATGAGGATTTTGGTTAAGAAATTGATTTTGTCAAATTATGATTTGTAATTATAATTATTGATCAAGATTAATCAATCAATAATCATAACCCCCAACATATGGCGTCCCTGGATGGGCCTTAAAAAGACAGACATCAAATCACTGTCGCACAGAATGAACAGTTGTGATCTCCGTTAACCAGACGTTTATTGTGAGACTTTTGAGTTTCGCACAGAACGTTTGTGAATTAGGGGATTTTTTGACTAGGTTGTGCTCAGTTCTACTGCAAAGGATAGCATTATCTTTCAGAGGTGTTTGTTGTGGATGCAAGGTTGGTTTAACTTGTGGAAAAGTTAAAGTTAATTTCCAGTCACCAACCTGCTGCTACAGCTGTAAAAACCAGCGCTGATAGGCAGCAGACCTGCCCCAGTGTCCGCTGGGCATAATTACAGTTGTGACAAACATTCTCCCAGTCAGGTAGAGAACAACACCTACATCTGGTGGCCATTTAATAGATTACAGGTTGCAGCTGGATTTCCCAAACCGCAGACCTGCACTCAGTACCATGTGGTGGTCACTAGTGCGAATTGCATTTCCTACTTTGATTTTAATCACTCAATTCATTAACACAGGCAGATAATTCCATCACCTATGATCAAAAGGGCATAACTTAAAGTTGAAAGTTGAAGTTACAGATCATTCATTACCACTTTTGGATAAAATTTAAGCATTTTTGCTGGGTTTTATTGTGTGAAGCATGTTTTGATCTGACTCATAAAACTAACTTAGTTGTCTAACAGGAAGGTAGGTGATTCATATAGAGAACACTAACACTTATTTGAAGCTAAGAACAGCATTGAATGTTTAGTTTCGGTTCCCATTTTTAAAATTTTATTTTGAATTTGGTTTTGGGTTATTTCAAAATTATTTTCCCGTATTCCTTCTTCCCCTTTTTGTGTGTTTGCTTGATTACCCCCATTAAAGCATAGACTTGGGTAAGCCACAGTTTGAATGGTCAAACCTGTGTGTGTGTTTAAGCAAACCCATACACCTGGAAGATACAGGTATGAATCAGACAGTGAGCTGAATAGCTTAGCCTGTTGTGTGCGGCTAATTCATTTTAGCAATCCTTTAACCACTGAACAGCTCAGCCTGTTGTGTGCGGCTAATTAATTTTAGCAATCCTTTAACCACTGAACAGATCAGCCTGTTGTGTGTGGCTAATTAATTTTAGCAATCCTTTAATCACTGAACAGCTAAGCCTGTTGTGTGCGGCTAATTCATTTTAGCAATCCTTTAACCACTGAACAGCTCAGCCTGTTGTGTGCGGCTAATTAATTTTAGCAATCCTTTAATCACTGAACAGCCTAGCCTGTTGCGTTGCTGCTAATTTCTTTTAGTGGTGGTTCATAGATAAACAGTTTGTGTGTTTGCATTGTGCATTTTGGGCCAAAGATGGAGGGAACATCCCACACTGCAGCTGGAGATGTGTGTATGGTGGAGGACCCCATAGGAATGCAGGCACAAGAGGTGATTGGGTCAGCGATTCTGTTATCCCCAGAGGAGCGTAAAGGTCTCAATGAGTATGGCATTGAGCAATGTGAAGCCAGGATTCAGGAGTTGCTCCAAGTCACTAAAAACCCACCGAAGGACAGACGGGTCTCAGATGTTTTAGGACAGCTCCCTCTGTTATATCAGCGAAGGTTAATGTTGGAAGTTGACCAGCGCGTTAAACTGCCGTTCGAGCTGAATGATACTTTGCAGACAGTGGATGTCCTTAGAGGCAAAATAACAGAAGTTGGAAATAGATTGGAAGCAATAGAGGGTAGCCATGCCACCCCTCCCCCCTGGAAGAATGGGGGGAAGAACCAAAACCCACTTCACAGGTTGAAACCTTTGGAGGTGAGCCACACCTGCGAAACCCTGAGAGAACCTGCAGGTCACATCTGGAGGATGTAGAAGCTGCTCTCCAGAGATTACCTTTCCAGGCTCATAGGGTTCCCCATACATCCACCGAGGCAAGAACAGGTGTAAGTAGTCAGAATAGGTTCAGTGGTGCGGTGCCCCACGCCACTGCAATCAGCAGCCATGAACGGTACCTAGCTGGGGAACCAGCAGGTGTAAATAGTTCACGGTTCAGATGCGAGCAGCCGTCAAATGTGACTCGCAGTACTGTCCTCTACGATCCCTCACCTCCACCAAGGCGACAGGAGTGCCGCCCCTGGGATTCAGGGGGTTCCTACCGCTCTCAACCGCTGCCCAGGACCCGAGTCCGGGAAGCACAGGGCCCACCATTATACCGGGAGCAGCCTCCACTGCCTCCTCCGAGGATGAGGCGTGATGCACCGATACCCCCTGAGTGCAGCCGGAGTGAACTATCCGATGACGACTCAGATGGACCGGGACCAATCCCTGAGAGTGGATTGCGCACCCGCCAGCTTGAGTCCCTTGCCAAACATAGAGCGTTTCGACCCTAATAAGGCAGAATCAAACATTGATGATTACCTTAGGGAAGTGGAACGCTGTCTTCTAGATTTGTACTGCCCATCAGCACGGGAGAAACTGAAGCTCATCTGGAAGACAATGTCCAGGAGCGTCCATGTTTTCATGGAGATCCTGACACCCACAGTCCGAGACCGTTATTCAACCCTTTGCGAAGGTTTAAGGGAAGAATATTCTGTGTACACAGACCGGGCCTCCGCCACACTTGGTGCTTTCACAATCCAGCAAAAGAAAAACGAAGCACCCAGGGAGTATTACCGGCGCTTGAGAGCCGTTTACTTCCAAGGACGCAATGCGCCAGGCATTGAGGGGGAACATGCTTTTAAATCCCTGTTCCTCCACAACCTTCATGAAAGTGTGCGATACGATGTTACTATGTATTGCAGAACCAAGACCATGAGCATGCAAGAGATCCGCAAATATGCTCAGATGGCGTGGGAAACACGTGCTCGCCCAACCAAGGGATCGGAGAGCGAGGCTAGGGTTTTACAGGTCCAGACTGACAGAACCAGCCTCGCGTTAGAAGGTCAAGAAATACCTCCAGCTGTAACCCCCGCCAAGAACCGGTTCAGGGAACAACGTAGGTTTAGTCAGCAGGACCGGGGGGTTGGCAATGAACGGCAACCAAAGTCTGGTAAATCTGATAACCCTAGGCCCAACAGGCGTCCTGACTACCAAGCGAGACCGAAAGGTAAGACTGATGGAAAAGGGTGGGACCAACATGCAGAGGGAATTATGGGAAGAGAGATGAAGGAGGCCTTACGCAATGGTAACAGAAGCGGTGCGTCAGGCCACCACACCACCACCACCTTCAAAACGGGAAACCGACCACCTAGATAAACCAAATCCGAAACCCCCGTCAGCGTGACTAGGCATGGATTCCGCCTCCACGGCAACCAGAGTCTATCTGGCCGGGTGGGGAGACAAACCTGGGAAACCTCAAGTACCCCTTGAGACCTCGTCAGGAAAAACACCCCGGACTCCCTTCCTAAAATTCTTAGGTGAACTAACCCACAACACACATGCCGGTCGCCTATACTGTCCGACAATTATAGGCGAACGCACTCCTGGACACCGGATCAGAAATTAGCCTGATGTGCTCAACCCTGTTTGAGGAGGTGAGTAGAGCTATGCTCGCTCTCGGTAAACCATTTCAAATTGAGGGTTGCGATGTAAGCATAACCAGCTACACCCAAGACCGCTCATACATAACCAGTCGGGTGTGGTTGGATGTTTCATTCCAAGACATGACTTTGGTCCACCCCATTTACATTTGCACATTGGACACAGAGCCTCTCCTTGTCGGCCAGGACCTGCTGGGCAGGTTAGCTCCGCTCATTGACTGCCACCAGGGCCAACTCTGGGCCCAGGTGGAGACGCCAAAACCCCTGGGCATGAGCAGTAAACCGCCCTTTTCCACCAACCAAGTTTCCAGTGTGGAGGGTCCCAAAGAACCTCTAGCGAAGCTTATGCCTTCGACAGAACCAGTCTCGGGCACCTGTGGGGCACAAGTGCATGCGGCCACCCAGGGAACTGCCCTTCGCAGTCATGACTCGTTTCTCTGGAAAGCGAAGGGGTGAAACCTTACAACCCCAAAATAGTGGAAGGTGTGCACCTGGAGGACACCTTCACACCGGAAGTGATCTTAGCACTTTGGCTGGAGAAGTCCGCAATCAGCAGGGAGTTATATGACCGTCTGTCCCAGGAAAGCCCATATCTAATTGAGGCGCGACGTAGCCACAGTCTGCTCTCAGAGGCTGGCCACGCCACCTGCTGAAGGCAACCAGAGTCTGCATCCTCAATGTGCAGCTGGGCGTGAGAAAACTCGCCCATACCTTCAGTATTGCTGAACACCTGCACCTGCCGGTTTTCATCGGGGCAGATCTACTGGACATGCCCTTATTTGTGTCCGATAGACAGGACTCTCCAGACGTTGTGTCCACGTTCCCGTCGGACGTGATCACAATTGAGAGACATGAGGTTTTAACAACCAAATCCACCTATGGTGCTACCCTGGGGCCTGAAGGCAACCTGGTAGTGTACGCACTGGCGACACACCCAGAACAACCAGCTCAAGAAGAGCCTGGGACCCAGGACTCCTCTAGCGAGCCCTACCCCGGTTTTGAGACCGAGGTCAGCGAGCAGCTGGAGAAAGCCAATGCGCTAAGCACAGAAGAGGAAAGAACAGCTCTTAAGAAGTTGTTTTATGAATATCAGTCAGTCCTCTCGAAGGACTCCCATGACTGTGGGGTCACCGACCTCCACATGGTTCGTATTCCAACGAACCCAAACGCACCCCCCACGTTCGTGCGTCAATATAAGATACCTCTGGCCGCTTACGAGTCGATTCAAGAGATCCTCGACAAGCTGTTGGAGAAACAGATAATACGTGAATGCAACTCCACGTACAACTCCCCAATCTGGCCGGTGTTGAAACCAACCGAGAAATGGCGTCTGAGAATTGACTACCGTTCACTGAACAAGCAGGTACCCCTCTCACGCTGGCCCATGATTCATCTGGACCAGGAGCTGGCTAAGGTGACAGACACTCGCTTCTTCTCCACAGTGAACGTGGCGAATGGCTTTTGGACAATGAAGGTAGACCCGGCCGACCAGTACAAATTGGCGTTTTCCTTCGGGAACCGCCAGTATACCTGGAACAGGTGCCCTTTTGGGTACTCGAACTCTCCGGCTGAATTTAACATCTTCCTTCACAAGGCCATGTCCGATGCCGCAACCCGGGGAAACCTCATTTACGTCGATGACATCCTTATGAGGAGCAGGACGTTCGAGGAACACCTAGCCGAACTCCGGCACGTCCTGGACCAGCTTGGCGCAGCAGGGGCTAAGCTAGCACTTGCCAAAGGCCAATGGTGCCGGACAAAGGTGGAATACGTCGGTTTAACCGTGGGCCCAAACGGCATTGAGCCCCAAGCCAGCAGGATCCGAGCCATCCAAGACATAAAGGCTCCAACGAACGTGTCTGAACTTCGGAGTTTCTTAGGGGTCTGTAACTACTCCTGCCAGTTTCTTGAGGACTATGCGGAGATGGCCAGATCCCTCACAGAACTCCTGCGCAAAGACACGCCATTTACTTGGGGGGGACCCCAAGAGCATGCCTTCCAACTCCTGAAACAGAAACTTGGTTCTGCTCCTTGCCTGGCCTACCCAGATAAGGACAAGGAGTTCTACCTGGAAGCGGGTTTCTCCTCCAAGTGTCTAAGTGCTGCATTGAAGCAGAAACATGACCAGGACATGCGAGTTGTCGCATACGCAAGCCGACCTTTGAGTGACATAGAGGTTAAGATCTCCGACTGTGAGAGAGCTCTGCTTTCTACAGTTTGGGCAGTTACATTGGGGGGCAAAAAGTCATTATTGAGACGAGCCACCAACCGGTCATTTTCTTGAACAACGAACGTTTGAGAGAAGGAAGAGTGTCCAACAGTCGCATCGCAACATGGATGATGGCACTCCAAGGTTATGACATTGAGGTCAAGTACAGTCAGAATAATAAAATGGTGTTGGGACAAGGGTTAGCAGAATGTCAACACTGTGAATGCGACACCGTAGCGACCGCCATTGAACCGTCCTCAAATCACAGCTATTTCGATGAAAACGTGTGCGAAGGGCTTTCAAGAGCCTACATTGACGGGTGCGCCTTTCTTCATGAAGGCCGACTACAGGCTGGTGTGGGCATCATCTGGGTTGGACACCACGTCACTGAACCAAACCACTACCAACTGGGGCCGAAAACAAGTCAATATGCAGAGATCGCAGCAGTACTCATCACCCTCCAGCAGGCTACAGCCCTGGACATTAAACAAATGGTGATCTGCTCCGACTCCAACTATGCCCGGCACAGTTTTGTCTCCCATCTCCCGGTGTGGAAAGAGAATGGAATGAAAAATGCCAGGAATAAAGAGGTAAAACACTCCAAACTCTTCCTGGCATGTGACCATCTCACCACGGAGCAGGGAATGGTAGTGTATTGAAAAAGGTGAAAGGCCACTCCCGGACGTTGGGCCCAGACAAGGACGGAAATGATAAAGCAGACCGTCTAGCCCGATTGGGAGCTGAAAGTGGAACCCCATGGAGTGTTGTGGAATTTTCTTATCAAAGTGGGTAGAAGTTGACTCATAACAAGAGAAAATCCAGACTTTGTCTTATAAGTTTTATTCAAAGGCATTCAGCGTTTGAAGACCCTGACACTGAGGTTAGTCAGTGAAACAGAGCCCCGATCAACATTTACACACAGTATTTATACCAGAACATGACTGTGTTATCTCAACTTCCAAGAGTCTGTGTTTTATGACCCAAACCCTTCTTGAGTTCAAAGGTGACAAGGTTTTGTTTTATTATACCAGTAGGTGAAGTTGTTAGTATCTCATGTGGACTGACATATACTGTTGCATTTGGAGAGGATCTCAGATTAAATAAACATAGGTAGAGCTTCAATCCAGGTTCATTTTGTGTCTGCAGACTTTAGCCAATTTTTCTTTTTTTTCTTATACATAAAGAGCAAGATTGAAAACATTTTCAAAAGGCAGATTGTGGCAGAATGTAGACAAAACTGCTTATTGATTGACAAAATAACATTCAAGCACACAATCACCATATTAAAAGGCTCTACTTCTAGAGAATCACTAAACTTCTTGGGTCCGGTTTTGGCCCGCGGACCTTGAGTTTGACACATGCAGGGTAGAGTTACAATTTTTTCAGACCTTTCAGCAGAGACAGGCTTCTGCTGTTTGCAGAAGTTTTATCTTTGTTTTCAGGCAGCTGCATCTCTTTGTCAAGGTCGTTTCACAGAGCTGAAATTTAACTTCCCTCAAAGAGGAAAAATCAAGAATGCACACAATCTGAGCCAAATATGGAATTATTTCCCTGTAAAATGAATCTTTTGCATTTTATCATGGTATTGTTGGTAGTATAACACCATAGAATGATTTTTAAAGCACCTGTTTCTCACTAATGCTTGCCTACAAAATCTTTTACTCTCAGATTACTTCTTTAACAACATTCTGTTCTCCCTTATCTAGTCATTGTTCACTGGGTTGTCCAGTTGGACAGTTTCCATGTTGTCCACATTGTCACCTCCTCTTTTAACTTCCTTTACCACGTCCTCTAAAACCACCTCTTAGTCTTTATAATTTGGGGCTACCTTGGTATTCTAAACTGGGATGGGTGGCAGTCCGCCCCACTTTATTTGTTTTCAGTTAAGCTGAAAGTTTTTTTTTTTCTGTGCTTTTCTTAAGGCCTCAGTATTATGGCTATGTCAGCTAAAGGCTGCTCTTGTTGTTTTTTTAATTCATCTTTTTGTTTTAATCTGTTTATCAACTGTGTGCACTCAGGGACTGAAAGGTCCCCTTTGAAATTATAATATGGCAAGGTTTTTTATTGTCTCTTGAATCTTTTGAATGCATAATCTCCAGTTTAAGATCCCCATGTAGTTTTAGGATTTCAGTGATAATTAAATTACCTGAAAATCCGTATTTTTATGCCATCGTGTACATATTTCTGTTAAATCAGAACTTTTTCTCTGTCCCTTCCCCATTGTTCTTTCTTATTTTTCTGTTTTTAGTTTTCATTATTTCTAATTTTAGATCCCCTTGTAATTTTAAGACATCCTTTGTATCTAATTTGCCCAAAAACCCATGTTTTTTTCTTTTTTATTCCATCTATGACAGATCATACCTGCTCCTTTTACATAGTTCTCCATAAACTTTACATCCCCTTCTAAGTCAATTAGTTTACTTTGTTTCTTCCCCATTATGTTTTATGTTAGTTTAATTGTAGTATGAATGTCCCAGATAAAAGGTCACTGGCATGAGACTTTAAGGAGAGGACATTAACACGGCCTTCTACTGCGACTAATTTGCAGCGGTGTTAATTTTCTGGAATGAAATCCGACTGTTATCAGTGATGTCCTGATCATAAAACGTCCCCCCAACTCCTGAGCACAAAGGATTCTAACTTTTGGCGGCAAGCTAGCACAGTGAGGTTGAAGACAAAGGAAAATGGTAAAATTCACCACGAGGTTATTTTACAGTCCAGTCTCGGGTTGCGTTGACTCTCAGATGGTGAAAACACAAGCAGATCTAGGAACGTGGCGGCTCCAGATATCAACATAACACATAAAAGTTTCAGTAAGGTTACATGCACATATCATTCAGAACACATGAGATCCTAACCTTCTAGGTGATGGGTCAGACAAAGAATGGTTCAAGAACCCCTCATGAAGAACACAATATCGAGGCACGTGACGTCGCCCGGTACGGCGGAGCTGGGGTCCCACCCTGGAGCCAGGCCTGGGGTCGGGACTCGTCGGAGAGCGCCTGGTGGCCGGGTTGCTCCTCGCGGGACCCGGCCGGGCCAAGCCCGAACGAGAGACGCAAGGCCATCCCCCAGTGGGCCCACCACCTGCAGGGGGAACCGTGCAAAGAGGATTGGGTGGCGGACGAAGGTGGAGACCTCAACGGCCCGATCCCCGGATGCTTAGGCTGGCTCTAGGGACGTGGAATGTCACCTCGCTGGGGGGGAAGGAGCCTGAGCTGGTGCGGGAGGTCGAGAGATATCAACTAGAAATAGTCGGGCTCGCCTACGGGCCGAGTGGTAGTGCAGAGTACCCTGCCTTCATGGCGTCCCTGTCGGGGGTGCTGGATAGTGCCCCTCCCGGGGACTCCATTATTCTGCTGGGGGACTTCAACGCCCACGTGGGGAACGACAGTGACACCTGGAGAGGCGTGATCGGGAGGAATGGCCTCCCCGATCTGAATCCGAGTGGTGTTTTGTTATTGGACTTCTGTGCTAGTCACGGATTGTCCATAACGAACACCATGTTCAAACATAAGGGTGTCCATCAGTGCACTTGGCACCAGGACACCCTAGGCAGGAGGTCGATGATCGACTTTGTTGTCGTATCATCAGACCTTCGGCTGCATGTTTTGGACACTCGGGTGAAGAGAGGGGCTGAGCTGTCCACTGATCATCACCTGGTGGTGAGTTGGATCCGCTGGAGGAGGAGAAAGCCGGACAGACTCGGCAGGCCCAAGCGCATAGTGAGGGTCTGCTGGGAACACCTGGCGGAGCCCTCGGCCAGGGATGTATTCAACTCCCACCTCCGGGAGAGCTTCGACCAGATCCCGGGGGATGTTGGAGACATAGAGTCCGAGTGGACCATGTTCTCTGCATCTATTGTCGATGCTGCTGCCCATAGCTGCGGCCGTAAGGTCTGCGGTGCCTGTCGTGGCGGCAATCCCAGAACCCGGTGGTGGACACCGGCAGTAAGGGATGCTGTTAAGTTGAAGAAGGAGTCCTATCGGCTGTGGTTGGCTTGTGGGACTCCTGAGGCGGCTGACGGGTACCGTGAGGCCAAGCGTGCTGCGGCCCGGGCTGTGGCAGAGGCAAAAACTCGGGCCTGGGAAGAGTTCGGTGAGGCCATGGAGAAGGACTACCGGTTGGCCTCGAAGCGATTCTGGCAAACCGTCCGGCGCCTCAAGAGGGGGAAGCAGTGCTTTGCCAACACTGTTTATAGTGGGGGCGGGAGACTGCTGACCTCGACTGAGGACATTATCGGGCGGTGGAAGGAGTACTTCGAGGATCTCCTCAATCCTGCCATCACGCATTCCGTGGTGGAAACAGAGGCTGGGGACTCGGGGTTGGATTCTTTCATCACCCAGGCTGAAGTCACCGAGGTGGTTAAAAAGCTCCGCGGTGGCAAGGCTTCGGGGGTGGATGAGATCCGCCCTGAGTACCTCATGTGTCTGGATGTTGTAGGGCTGTCATGGTTGACACGCCTCTTCAACATTGCGTGGCGGTCGGGGACAGTGCCTCTGGTCTGGCAGACTGGGGTGGTGGTCCCCCTTTATAAGAAGGGGGACCGGAGGGTGTGTTCCAACTACAGGGGGATCACACTCCTCAGCCTCCCTGGTAAGGCCTACGCCAGGGTATTGGAGAGGAGAGTCCGACCGATAGTCGAACCTCGGCTTCAGGAGGAACAGTGTGGTTTTCGTCCCAGCCGTGGAACACTGGACCAGCTCTATACCCTCTACAGGGTGCTCGAGGGTTCATGGGAGTTTGCCCAACCGGTTCACATGTGTTTTGTGGACCTGGAGAAGGCATTTGACTGTGTCCCTCGTGATGCCCTGTGGGGGGTGCTCCAGGAGTATGGAATCGGGGGCCCTTTATTAGGGGCCATCCGGTCCCTGTACGAGTGGAGCAGGAGTTTGGTCCGCATTGCCGGCACTAAGTCGGACCTGTTCCCAGTGCATGTTGGACTCCGGCAGGGCTGCCCTTTGTCGCCGGTCCTGTTCATAACTTTTATGGACAGGATTTCTAGACGCAGCCAAGGGCCGGAGGGGGTCTGGTTTGGGGACCAGTGGATTTCGTCTCTTCTTTTTGCGGATGACGTGGTCCTGCTGGCCCCCTCTAGCCAAGACCTACAGCATGCGCTGTGGTGGTTCGCAGCCGAGTGTGAAGCGGCTGGGATGAGGATCGGCTCCTCCAAGTCCGAGGCCATGGTACTCGACCGGAAAAGGGTGGCTTGTCCTCTTCAGGTTGGAGGGGAGTTCCTGCCTCAAGTGGAGGAGTTTAAGTATCTCGGGGTCTTGTTCACGAGTGAGGGAAGAATGGAGCGGGAGATCCACAGAAGGATCGGTGCAGCTGCCCCAGTAATGGGGGCGCTGTGCCGGTCCATTGTGGTGAAGAGAGAGCTGGGCCGAAAAGCAAAGCTCTCAATTTACTGGTCGGTCTACGTTCCTACCCTCACCTATGGCCATGAACTTTGGGTCATGACCGAAAGAACGAGATCACGGATACAAGCGGCTGAAATGAGCTTCCTCCGTAGGGTGGCCGGGCACTCCCTTAGAGATAGGGTGAGGAGCTCGGCCATCCGGGAGGAGCTCGGAGTAGAGCCGCTGCTCCTCCACATTGAGAGGAGCCAGTTGAGGTGGCTCGGGCATCTATACCGGATGCCTCCTGGACGCCTTCCTCGGGAGGTGTTCCAGGCACGTCCCACTGGGAGGAGGCCCAGGGGACGGCCCAGGACACGCTGGAGGGACTATGTCTCTCGGCTGGCCTGGGAACGCCTTGGGCTCCCCCTGGAGGAGCTGGAGGAGGTGTCTGGGGAGAGGGACGTCTGGGCGTCTCTGCTGAGTCTGCTGCCCCCGCGACCCGGTCCTGGATAAGCGGAAGACGACGAACGAACGAACTTGGGACGCCCCGTCATAACAGTCGTGATGCTTGACGGGATATGGAGGAGCGGACTGTCCTGGATACACAATGGCCGCAAGCATCAAGAGGCCTGGTGTCTGTGCAAGTAGTCCAATATTCAGCAACAAGTGGTCCAACATTCCCCCCTAGGTTCAAAGGGTGAGATGAATCGCAGTCTTTGAAGCTACTGGGACCATTCTGTCCTTTGCTGAACAATCAGTGATCCGTGGCGAAGCAGAACAAAACAAACTGTCTCTGTGTTCCTCAAAACCTGTGCCTGGGCAGAGTAGAGGTCAGCGTGGGCAGGACTAAACTCTGACTAAACTCATACCTTTCTACGTTGTTCAATGAGAAAATACAGGACAATACATTCATGTCATCATTACATTCCTTGGTCATCAGCTTTGGTAATCCTGAGACAAAATAAAACAATAAAAGATATCCTATATATATATGTATATAAAAAACAAAAAAAACAAAATCATGGTTCATAGCTTATTCGTCCAACTTCTATTAGGCACTGGACCCTGGCTGTGTCATTGGCAAAGGTGGTGCTATGAACCGTGGGGGAATGAATGTGAGGGAATCAATCCTGACCTGTAAACGCTTAACCTGTCTGTATGCGGTGTGTGCCATTCCTGCCGTCACGACCCACCCGAGGAGAACTACCGTAACGGTCATAGTGTGGGTTTCTGTCCATTCTGTTCGCCGGGGGAACTGAGGGAGAGGTGTGAATCTTAATTCCGCTGGGGTAAGGCTGAACTTAATCTGTTTGGTACCTTCCACTATCAGTTGTTTTTCAATACTAGCGTCAATGCTGAAATTATATCCCTTGAAGGCATCCATAATTTCAATTTCTGTATCATATCGATCGAGATTAAGGTGATGAAGGATTATGTCCCCGAGATGTAGGAGTGCACCTTGGGGTACGGAGACGAACATTGTTTGGTTGGGTAATTTTATTCTGGTAACGGTGTCATGCTGATCGTAGGATAGCAAGGCATCTGTTACTGGTGTGCTTACAAGCCATTGGTTACCCGCACGTTCGACCTTGGTTTCTAACCCTACATCCTTCAGAGTTATCTTTGCCTGACAATTTTGTTCGGGAGCTCCCTCCCTTAAACCACACATGTAATCGGTGACATCTCTGATAAACAGGTTACTCGGGCACACCCAATGGAGGTCCTTGGTTTTGGTGCACAGGTCTAAATTAGCAAATAAAGCTTTGGGTCGGCCTCGTGGTAAGCCACGTGGTAAGCCACGTGGTAAGCCACGAGTGATGGGGTAAGCCACGAGTGATGGGGTTTTTAGTTGTACGTGTGTGTTTTCCTTCCAAAACCCGACATTTAACACTGTTTTAAGCCTGTATATGTTTGCTCTTTCGATGATAGGAAGATTGAGCATAAATCCTATCTCTAGGTTATCCGGATTGACGAAAATTGGGATTGCACTGCCTAAGCTATAAACTAGGGGTGTTTGTGGAGGTTGCAAGGTGTCTGTTGTGGTGGACTTTAGGATTTTCTCTACCAAATCCAGCGGGACTAGGTAAGTGGGTATCCGTCCTTCGGTTAGGCTGTCTACCGATGAATTAACTTCCTTAATCAGGTCCTGCATCAAATCTCTTACAACCTGTGTGTACATCAAATCATTCCTGACCACTTCTGTGAGGCTTTGCAGTGCATGCAGGGTATTGTTAATAAGAGTGGAGTGTACGTTTACAGTAACCACGGTGCCCTGGAGGGTCTTGGTTTGTATGTCTAATAGTCTCTGTTGGAGGAGGAGTCTTTGTTGGATTTCTGGCACTTTGTCATCCAATTCTTGCACGTGTCTCTGAATAGTTTTCAGGCTAACGGAATTTGCTGCTGAAAGGCCAATGGAAAACAGAGATCCCAGCGCCGCAGCTGAGGCTATCAATCCACCTAGGAATCTCTTTGGGCGTTTACTGCCGCTGAGGTCCTCTTCGGTGACCATGAATTTCTGCAGTTGTTTGAGGATATAGATTGTAGTCTGTTTGGCATGGTCTATGGTGTCGGGGGTTTGAGTCCCCTGAGGTCTTCATTCAGTCATCAGTGGCGGAAGACGGATGTGTTTACGGTACTCGTCCTACGGGTCTAGGCGCACAAAGACCCTCTTTGTGTGGAGTCTACAGTGCGTAATAAGGAGCCCCGGGGTGTCTTGCAGGACTGTGCCGGTTGGTGGTCCTATCTGTATTACACCGGTTGGTAGAGCAAGTGTGGAGCCAATAAGAATGCCAATCATCCAGATGACCTCCATCCTGCAACAGAGAAATCCTGATTATAGAAGGGAAGAATTTATGGGTGGAGTTGATAGTGGTTAGTGCATGTTAGTGTGGAGTTTATTTACATGCACCCATCTCACTGACCCTATGCGCTCCCCTCTCCTCCCTCAGTTCCGGAAGGGAGCCCTGTTTCTGTGGAGGAGAGTCTGTGGTAGGGTTTGATCTGGTTCGCGTGAACCCATTTGTACATCGGGGCCTGTTTGGATTTTGAGATTCTTATTCTGTAGGCCACTGGTGAGAGTTTACCCACAATTTCAAAGGGGCCAGCCCATTTTGGGAGAAATTTTCTGGAGCGTCCGGTTGGTAGGGCAAATCTGAAATAGAAGACGTTTTCACCCACTTCGTATTCACAGTGAGCTGCTTTCCGGTCATAATATGCTTTTGCGCCCTCTACGCTGGCTTCCAGGTTTGTTTGCGCCCAAGCGTATGTGGATCTGAGGTGCTCCTTCAAGTCTGCGACATATTGGTGTGCTGTGTAGGCAGTTGTCACACACATCTTCTGTATGGTACAATAGATGGAGTGGGAGAGTCATTTGCCTTCCAGTCATCATCTCAAAGGGTGTCACTCCTGTAGAGCATTGGAGGATGGACCGGATGGCCATCAGGACTAAAGGGAGTTTGATGTCCCAGTCCTTTCCATTGCCGCTAACATACTTCTTTAGCATGGCCACTATGGTACGGTTCATCCGCTCCACCTGACCCGACGATTGAGGGTGGTAGGGAATGTGAAATTTTACTTCCACCCCCAGAATGTCAAACCACGCTGTCATGACGCTGGAGGTGAAATGCGTCCCTCTGTCTGAGTTAATGGACAGGGGAAGGCCCCACTGGCTGAAAACATGGTTCAGCAGAAGAACAGCTGTGGTTACAGCTGTGTCGTTTGGTGCAGGTAACTATTCAACCCACTTGGTGAAATTGCACGTCACTGTTAGGAGGTATTTGTTACCTCTGGCCGATTTGGGGACTGGTCCAACCCAGTCAATTTGCAGGTGGGACCACGGGAATGTGACCCCCCTTCGCTGAAGTGGGGCCCGACCGAGTGGTTATGACAGTTGGAATTCACAGCATGTCAAACATCCTTGGATGTAGATTTGGGTGAGCCATCGAAGGCCAGCATGCCACCTGTTGTAGGGTGTGGAGTGTGGCTTTAAGACCCCTGTGACCCCCTACAGGAGAGTCATGAGCGTAGGCTAACATGACCCCCTTGTGGTCAGTTGGTACCACCCATCGGGGCGTCCCGCACCCGTTGTGGGTGTAGACTAACAAACCTTTCTCCAGCTTCAGGTGGGACAGGTTACGTCGGAGGGTTCTCAGTTCTTTGGTCTCGCCCGTCGCCAATGGCGACGTTTCCGTTGACCGACCGCTGGCCACTAGCTCCCTAATGGTGTGGAGGTTTGGGTTTTGGTCCTGCATGGTTGCCAAGTCTGTGTCACTGGGTTTTCGTCCAAGGTGGACAGTCTCCCCGGAGCTTTGGGGGTTTTCACGCCTCTCCTTCGTCTGTCGCCGAGTAACGGCACAGATGACATGGGTATGAGAGGTAGGAAGCTGTTCTTTTTGGAAACTCCTGTAATGGAAAATTCTTTTTAAAGTGCTCTGATATTCCCTTCACCTCTCTCATTTGATTCTGTGTTTTATCACCCACAGGTGACCTTCCATCTACCTCTCACCTCTGACCTCTGTGTTTTGTTAGTGTTCTGTTTTTTAGAGCAGATGGACTCTAAATTCCAATGCTGGAGAGTTTAATGGTTAAGACCCATCATTTAGGATGATGTCAGGAAGGGCAGTTAGGTCTGTTCCTAGATAACCTTGTCACCTTTGAATGTTGATCGGGGCTCTGTTTCACTGACTAACCTCAGTGTCAGGGTCTTCAAACGCTGAATGCCTTTGAATAAAACTTATAAGACAAAGTCCGGATTTTCTCTTGTTATGAGTCAACTTCTACCCACTTTGATAAGAAAATTCCACAACAATTTTAGCGTCACGAACAGGATCTAACGTGCCAGAGGAGACCGCAGGATGGGACACGGACGCCTGGCCAGCCTGAGAGTTGTTCTCAGTCCACCTCCATATTACGGTAGTGGAGTCCTCATGTCCGCCTGCGGCGTCTGGCTGATTAGATCCGAACAATTTGTCTTCAAATATATCTGGGTGAGAAGTTGCTCTGTATGATATAATGTATATTATTATTTTTATTACACATTAACCATCATCTCCTAACTAATTAATTAGGTTCCAGAGTTGCGAGATGGAGGACATCAGCTGAGGGCCCGGTTACCCTGCAAAAGGAATTGCAGGGAGGTTCTTATTGGTAACAATAAGATAAAGCAAAACACAGGGTTTTGCGGGTGGTTTTTAGCAATTTTCTACACCTCATAAAGGAGAAAAGCCAGTGAGCAGACGTGCCGCTGAACGGGTAAAAAAAAATGGTTCCGGAACCTTGAGGCATCAGGGGTGTCTCCTTCTTCAGACTCTGATTTATAAAATAATGAAAGGAAAAAGTGGGGATGATTGTGTTAAATGTGCTTTAATTTGGAAGATAAGTTTGGTTTTTCACAGCGTGGACGTTTGAGTGTAAATAAGTTAAATAGTTTAAAAAGTTTCAAGTAAAACAGTTGATGGAAAAATGAAAAAAAAACAAGAAAAGATTAAAAAGCACAGAGTGCATCAATTAAGGGGTTAAAGAGTTAAAACTTTCCTGAAGGAAGTTTCGTTTGTCTTAAATATTGCGATCAGTTGGTAAAGAAGGTAAAAGTGAAAAGGGACATTAGAGATGCGAAAATAAAGTTGTTTTAGAAAGGAGTATAGTTCATGTTGTGGAAGGAAGTGACAGGCAGGGGGACAATTGACTGACTGACTGATAATATTTCTTTGTACAAAATTTGAACCTATACTAAACTTTTCTTCTGCCTCTCTCACACACAAATACACACATATATGGGATTTGAGTTCAACATCTGTGTTTTTGAGTCTGGATTTTAGAAACCTGCCCTTCTCCATGGCTACTCCACCAGAGACGCTTCTCCAGCACGGCCTGAAAGAGAGAGATCTGCCTTCCTGCATGTTGAAAATCGCAGTGTGACTTTCTACAAGAAAAAAAAAACGAAACTCAGAAGAAAATCCGGATTCTCTGAGATGGACAACGATCCATGCTGTTTGCAAGAGCCAGAAGAGTGATACACTGGATTTATATTGAAAGCATCTTATGCGGGCAGAAGAGAAACTGGAGCAAAGTTTCTTCTTTCTCCCTCCTGGAGAAGTTAAAGTGGACAAAGAATGAGTGAATGTCTCACCAACAGACCGGGGAAGGGCCTGGTTGTTTTTTGGACTGTTAGAGGACTGTGTGCCATGACAGTCTGACTCTGGAGCGATTTAGAAACTGATGGGGGTAACGTACAAACACACACACATTTGCATAAATCTTTTCCTATTTTCTGCAATGAAGAACGCTTATTAACCGCTGCTCATGTGATGCTTACTTGACGTTGACAGATATAGCGGGTTAAAATATTATTTTAGGGTTAGAAAAGTATCTTTAAAAGGGTGATAACTTAACTCATTTGATACTTTCCAGTTAATTCTTTCAGAGAAACAAGTTCTCTTTCGTCGTGGAATATTCAGGGTCAATTATTCTAGTTATTAAAAGTTATTAAAAGTTATAACATCTCCAAAACTCAGCAGTAACCATGTGTTTCTATGTTATTCTCAGGACAGATCTCATGAAGGAGCATTTTTAAAACCCAGCGCATGCGTAAAACCTGATGGGTTTCTCCTTCAGGCATTTTCTGTTGTCAGAGTTTGTATCCCATAAATCTAATGGGTAGAGACCTCATTAAAACAGTCTTAGTTCTACTGCAGATGGTCTTCATACAGTTTCTGACACAGTACTTACAGTTTGGTGCAGTTTTTGTCCACAAGTGTTAACTGACGCTTATGGAAAGTACAAATTCATTGTTTTTCACAGCAGCTGCTGGGAAGAGGTTATATTAGGTTTTTCTTCCCTCTTCTGATTCATGCAGCATGTTGATTTACACTGTACCTTATATCAGGTCCTGACAAAAACTATGAAAGATTTGGTTCTGCAGGTTCTTTTTTCTCCCTTTGGAGAAGGAAAGGACACCTGATCAGTTCTGTGCTGCACAGAAATATTAAAACACTTGTTGTTTTCTAAGATATCACCAGCTAAAAACTTTTAAAACTTTTGAGAGTAATTGGTTTTGTTAAACACATTTCCCTTGGTAAAACAAACCTTTAAAATGAGTATGAAAAAATTGGGTTATTTAGAAAGAATCTGATTGGACAGTGGTAACACACACAAAATAAACTAATTCCTAAAAGACTGCATGAAAAGGCCTTCAGAACCGTGGAGTTATTTTCCACCACAGTACCAAGTTTTTTAAGCATGCTTTTTCTTTATTTTAAAACAGATCTGGTTTTTGTTTTGTTTTTGGCTTTTTAGCATAATGTTTGTCTGAAGCTTCTTATGAACTGGGTTAGAAGCAAATATGATCTGAGGTAAATTAGGAGCTGTGAACTAATAATTTTAAATCTGATTATTGTCCAAGCAGAAATAACATATTTAGCCAATCCTTCAATCTCTGCAGAAAGTTAACACCATTGTCAATGCAGTAGTACTCAACTTGTGGTTCCTGGACTCCTGAAGCCTGTAAGCCATAGATTTTGGGTCCATGAAATTATAAGACTTAATTAAAGGTAGACCGATTACCTATTAAAATAGATCTAAGTCAATGATGAGTTCCAGTCATTTTGGTGACTTTGAAATGCAATAATACTCAAAATTTCTACTCTGGGGAACACAGATTGGGGTTGAAGAGTTTAGTTTTGGAACCAAGGTTAGGACTTGTATAACGGAATAAAGACAAGTAAAATCCTTTATTTTAGGAAAAGAAAATAAATAAAGGCTCTCTTAACAGTAAGAGGATGGTCGGCTCAAACTCAAGTCTCCTTGTTTGATTTCTTAGGGTTTAAAGATTAAAGGAATACATATGAGTACAAAGGTACACAAGGTGATTTCAGATTACTAAGAGATAAAATATTGGAACATTTATCACCATTTGGATTATTAAAGAGGGGTTCTAGTGATAAGTTCTCCCCGACTCTCAAAATTTAAATAGCCAAATTAAAGAAAATGATGTTTGTTCTTTTTGAAACACTATGTGGAAAAAAGTCCAGTTTGGAGACAAGCTTCTTATCTTAATTTATGATTAAGTCAAACACTGCAGTTTTGTTTAGTTTGGGTATAACATAAAAATGTCAATGCTGACTTTTCTAATTTCCCCTCGGGGATCAATAAAGTATCTTTGAATTTGAATTGAATTAAATTAAAAATACTTCTTTGCATTTAACTTGAAATTCTGCAATGCAGCTGCGATCAAATTGAGCCAAACAAAAAGAGAACTATAACAATAGCTCTCAGGATTGTAGTTATTATTACAGAGTTACAGTACAAAGAATTAGCAAAAGGTTTCAGCATCAGTAAATTTGGATTAATTTAAGAGAAAACTGTTGCTGTGCTTCTAAATACTTTGAGATTTTCTGGACTATGTGCACTGATTTTTAAAAAAACAATCCTGAAGATTGTCATAACAACATTGATCAATTATAGCATTAAAAGATATGGTTGAGAAAACATATTCTGAAAAGAGATTGTTAAAAATTTCTTTGAATTCTTGAAGCTTCAAATTTGGCCATTTGTCTGTCTTTGATGTTTTGTCTTTGTTTTGTTGGTATGAATGTTTGATTATATGTTGCATGAAACAATAATCCATGTTTGGAATAATGTTTCTAAATCTCAGATTGATTAAACTTTGAGTTTTCAGGAGAGTTAAGAAGCAGCTTGTTTCTCAGGTAGGTGCATGTTAATAGCTTTGCAGTTTAAGTTACACTAATGTGGGATGGGATGAAGAAACTGTGGGTCCGCCCATAGGCTGTCAATCAGAGGTTAGTTCTGCCTGACTCCGCCCACCTACTAGATTGGTTCATGCCTTTGCTGTCATGGTAACGCTCAGCACCTCCCTTCCTGAGTTTTAACACTGTTTAAGAGACAATAGAATCAAAATGCTTGTAGTGATTGTTGCCTTAATAACATGTTTTTTTTTGTATAATGATTAAGGATGTAGCATGACTTTTAGATTTATGTGTTTTATTATTAAAAGGTTAATGAAATAGTTTAAACTAGTTTGAAGAATTAGTTTTTCATGCAGAATCATTGGTGATTTATTAGATTGAAAGTTTCCCTGGTGCCATTAAGCTAACTGACAATTCAAGATATGCCAAAAGTAAGGAATATATTTTTGATAAAGAATCAGAGTCATGACTTTATACTTGGTGGGAATTATTTATTAGATTCAATTTGTAGGGTTTATTCATCCAAATTACATTGGATGTCCATTAATCTAATACTCATCTTTGTACAAGACAAATTAGGATGATATGTGACTAATTTCTAAGTGAGACATTGATGAACTGAATAACTAAAGTTTGTGTTTGGTTGTTGATGGAAATGAATTGCAGTTAAAAACATCTGGATTTTCTTTATGTTGCTTTCGTTAAATTCATAGTGACACATAGTTATGTCAGAATTCATTTCTTTGGTTCTATGTAATGTGATCTTGGTTACTAAAACATTTTTGTACAAACTTTTTGCTGGATTGTCGCATGGGTTGGACCCTGCGCCAGAAGAGGGGAATGTCAGAATAAAGCAACATGGGGTTCCAAAAGTTTTAGCACTCATGGAAAAAGGGTAGCTCAGACCTCCAGTGAGGACTTAGTGACAATGCGAGAGAGACGTTGTACTTTGTTATATAAATGGTGCATAGCTCCCTAAGACCACATTATGATAACCTCTCTGAAATTATGGTGTTGATTCTTTTGTGAAATTTTACATCTCCACAGATTAGACCATTTTTGAAATTCTTTTTGGGTATTCTGAAACTATGAAATGTTGACCTGTAATCAGACCTTCCTCAAACATTATGTCACATATTTGATATTCAGAATATTTAGCTGATGGTTACTGCTAGTATATCAGGTGAAGTCAGAAGATCAATTATTTGGATTTTGTTGGATGTTTTGATGAAGTTCATGTAGTTAAGCACTTAGGTTTGAGAATGGGACTGTGAATTGAAAATTAGCCAAGTGTTGTCAAGGCTCTACCTATTGTTCTCACTTATATGAGATTGAGACAAAGGACACAGGCAAATCTCAGTCCTTTTGAAGTGCTGTGTGGCAGGTCTCCTAATTTGGACATGCGGATATTGCCAAGATAATTTTCTTCCACATCTTTGTGTGAAGATAGGATGTTGTTTTACTGTCAAAACCTGTCCACTGTGTTTTCTCAAGTTTCACAGATGGTGAAGGCTGCATTACCAGAAACAGCCACTTCCACCCTCCAGTTCTTTATTCCTGGCGACTGGATTCTGGTCAGAGAATTTAGGAGAAAACACAGGAAGTCCAGGTGCTGGAATGGCCCATATCAGATCCTACTAGACACCCAGGAAAGCTGCAGGAAAGCTCCAGCTCCTCCAGCTTCATCTGGCTTCCAGGACGCAAGTCATCTTCCAACTGGATCATCCACGGCCTGAAAGGTGTGAGGACAGCGGACCACCACAAGATAAAGAACTGTAAGCTGATCACTGGTGAGTGATTGAACAGGTGGTTGAAGAACACTGTTCTTACAAGGGCACAATAATCCCTTGGGCAGTGCAACGTTATTTCAGAATCTACTTAAGGCCATCGCATTGCCTGAAAGTTAGAAGTCATAAGGTCATTTGCCTCACTGCACACACACCACAGTGAGAGACACATAGGAAACATACAGGGAAGACCTCTACACATTTGCACATAACCTTTCTCTGGATGAACTGGTGACGCCTGCAACAGAGAGACAGTCAAATATGCGCCACGATGCTTATTCTCCTTAATTTCTTAAGCAGGTTAGAGTTCCTGTTTCTAAATATATTTCTAGAGGAGCTTCCTACGACTGCCCACCTGTACCAGACTGGTAACAGGGCAGCTTGAAGCCACTCAGGAGAGTCGGCAGGATTTTTTGTTTTTTAAGTTGTGTTTATAATTTGTTTTCTTTAAAAAAAGAAACTGTTTGCTTTCAGTACCAGAAGAAAGGACATTCCACTTCAAGGTCACGATGCAGTTAAATGGAAGATGGTCTGTTCCCGATGCTAATGATTGGTATTTCAAGTATTTTTATAACTCTTGTGTTCATTTGGGAAAAGGTGCAGCAAAGACAATGTAAGGCTAATTTGAGGAATTGTGTTAATAATAGTCATCAGCTGATTCGAAGAGAGATCCATCACTTTTCTGACTACTATGATCATGCTGATAATGTCTGGTGGCAACTGATGCATCAAACTGTGAGGAAGATAAGAAATGATAGTTGCTATGTTTGTTGTTTGATTCCACGTGCTATTAATGATCAACCATTTTTGGTACCAGTTCCTATTGATACTGCTTATACTCTAGCTACTTTCTTTCCAGATAACCGGTTGGTGGAGGTCATTTTTCCTTGGGTGAGGAATTATACTGTACGGAAAAGCAGAAATGTTGGTAAATTTTCTAGTGAGACTAATTTAACGTGTGCGTCTACAGGAACTCTTTATAGATTTCGGGGTAATAGAAATCCGATTAAAGATCCAGATATTTGTATTGCTCAGGAGGAAAGCACACCTTATTTCCTTGGAAAGACGGTGGGTTGTAAAACTATTATACCAGTTTCATGTTAAAGATCTGATTGAATATGTGAAACAAACAATGATGAAAGTTTTTCAACAGGTGATGCTCATCCAGGAGGAAGACTGTGTTCCTAGGAAATGCAGCTCATTCATTAACAATAAATTTTTCTCCTATAGGTGGAAGTTTTGCTGACTAATCATAGGCTGGATCTATGAAACATTATGAGCACAGACCAAATGACCAAGGTTCTGACTGACTTATGAACCTCACTGACCTGACAATGATAACAGACAATACCTTTAAGGTGGACCCCACTAAGACCACCTTATTGATTATTGGTGAATAAAAAAGAATTGAAGCGTTCAAAACAGACCTAGTGGAAACAAAAGCGGTTATGAGAAAAAGATGTGCATTTTAAGAATAATAGAAGTCAAATTATGTTAACATTTTTGTAAATAAAATTACTCTGACAGAAAAATAAGTTAGTAGTGTGTGAATGTGTGTGAATGGGAATGACTGATTTCATTGTAATGCATCTTTGAGGGACCTTAAAAGCACTAATAAAGGTGTGATGTTCTGATGATCATTGCCAAACTTATATCTTCATAGGGTTTCCAGAATCTTTTCCGAAAAATCATATAAAGATGGCAAAGGTTCTACCTGTATTGAAAATACTGATAACCATAAGAAAGTTCATAGACGCGTCTTCAATTTTTCATAATTATTTTACAAACAGGGTATTTAAACTTTCATGTGGCCAAATGTCTGTATTTGACTTTCTGTTTTTGTGAAATAAATGTCTGTTTCATGTTATGTAAAAATTAGAGTCCTCAACATTAACATAATAATATTAGGTCAGTTCTCTATGGTAAAACAAAAAGATTTTAACAGACGTTTAGACTTTTTCCAGTCAGGTTATAATGATCGAATTACACTCGAACTTAACACAAGATTAAATGAACCTTAACAGAATTACTGGACTGGACCAAAATAGAGAAAAAATTAGTTACTTGAACTAAATAAGATAAACTAAGATTATAAGATATAGTATGCCCTTAATTTTTTGTGTTCATCAGTGAGTGAGTTTTTATTTTTTATAAGAACTAAACCAAGCATTATTTAAAATAATAGCAACTACCAAAAATATTGATCTCATTTTTAAATGTAATAAGGACATATAAAATATGATAAAAAAGAATAATAAGAATTTGGAAAAACAGAGGCTTTAAACCTCTGCAGGAACAGCACTGACACTGTCAAAGGTAGATCCTCATACAGAAATCTGGAAGCTCACTCTAGGGTGGAGAATCAAAGTCCATCCAAGGACACATTTAGATGAGGCAGAGGGACAAATGCAGGGCTTAGCTGAGAGAAAAGAGAGCAACATGCATCCTGACCTAGCTGCTGTCCCACCTGAACTGTGGTCCCAATCATTAACTGATGTAGGGCTTATAAAGGGGTTCCCCCATACAAGGTTAAAACTGATATCTGAAAAAAGGCCATTAGTCCGCCAATACCCCTTAAAGCCAGAAGCTGAAGAAGGTATTAAGTCAGTAATACAAGATATGTTGAAGTCAGGAATATTAAGAGAAGCACCTGACGCTATATGCAAGGCATATCACACTGACATCGCTATTATTATCACAGCCAAACATAACTCTAAAAAGATGTGCCCTTTGAATCCAAGTATTCTAATACCTACTGCAGAAGATGGAAAACCACATTCTTATAAAGCAAAAGTTGAAGAAGACACAAAACCCAGACAAGACATTTCTCAAACCCTTATACCAGATTCATGTGTTGTGTTTGTAGATGGCTCAGCATCTAAAGATGAATATGGAAAGAATAGAGTTGGTTATGCAATAACAACCATCGACAGAATAATAGAAGCTAAATCTCTACCCAATACATGCTCAGCCCAAACAGCAGAATTATATGCTGTAGTAAGAGCATGTGAATTATATGAGGGACAAATACCTACTATATACACAGACAGCCAATACGTTTTCGGATCAGTACATCACCATGCTAAGATTTGGCAAAATAGAGGTTTTAAAACATCATCAGGAACAGAATTAACACATTGAAAAGATTATTATCGGCAATACAGCTACCTGGTAAAATAGCATTCTGTAAATGTGAGGCTCACCAAACAGATTCTAGCACGGAAACAAAGGGGAAAACCTTTGCAGACATAACTGCAAAGAAAGCTGCAACAGAACCCCTAAACACTAAAAATGTCAGATCTGCTATTTATAGACACAGACGTGCTGAAAGACGTCCAACAGTCAGCACCCAAGACAGAAATAAAGGCCTGGCTAAAGAGAGGAGCACAGAAAAAAGATGACATCTATCAGATAGAAGATAAACCAATCCTCCCAAAACATTTATACAACACAGCAGCTACAGTGACACATTGGGAAGACCCACGTGTCAAGGGGGGAATATGTCACATCTGGTAAAGCATCAATTTAATTTTTGCAGATCATGCATAATTTGTTGCAAACACGGGGGAAGAAATATTGCCTAGTTGTAATAGATGAACCTAGTGACACATTTCTTCCCCACATTTGGTATCCCACAGATTATAAGGTCAGATAATGGAACTCATTTTGTAAATAAACTAATAGAACTAAGTTCTAAAGCATTAGGGTTTCAGTTAAAGATTAAGGAAAACAATGGAAGAAACAGGGAGGCCATGGCCCGAATGCCTATCCCTGGTTAATTATGGATGAGAATAACTCCAAATCAAACTGGTCTTACTCCATTTGCCACCTACTGTACATCATTGTATAACTCCACCCACTATATTCTGAGTCTGAGATCACGTGACACCAAGTTGCTGATATAAATTTGTATTCTCAAAGAAATAGTACATGGCAGACCGTTTTCTCTGCGCTCTGACATGAATGAAATAGAGAAAGCACAACAGGAAACTTAATTAGCTGAGTGGATGAATAAAATGTTGCAGACAAAAGAAACACAAATGTCCAGTGGTCTGCCGATAATCTCTGCTCCTATCCCACAGAACGACCTGAGGCCTGGAGACCTGGTCCTGATTAAGACACTCCACAGGAAGGATTGGAGCACTCCTCGGTGGAAAGGGCCATTTCAAGTACTCCTGACAACGCCCACAGCTCTGAAAATAGCAGAGAGGCCTTCCTGGATCCATAAAAGCCACTGTAAGCCAGTTTTGCCGTTACAGGAGCCAGATCAACCGACGGGGTAGCAGAAGGAAGTCCGGGTTCAAAGGAGTTGGAGGACCCATAGGGCCCAGCGTCTCAAACCGGTGAAGAAAACAGCTGATCTGCGCCCAATTATAAAATGGCTCTCTGTAACATGTGGACAGGACTGATAAGCCTGAGCTTAATTCTGGTAGCAGGACTCTTTCTCTATCTAAAGCAGGATCCACAGGAGGTGATACCGCACGAGAAGAGATGGACATCTGATGGAATGCATCTCTGACCACTGACGGAAGAACATGACACACATCCATTCCTACAGAATTTCTGGTATCGTTCACGGTGGCATATGCAACACTGAACTAGGTAGAAATGCATGAAAATGAAGGGGATGATTATGATGACATGTTGTAAATAAATCACATCAAAAGCCTGAATGTACTCATACATTGTATTTCATAAAATGACCTTACAGCAGAAAATCGAAAGAAGTTGTTGCTTAAGTGAAATGAGATAAAGAACAATAATGACATAAACAGGGCCGATTTTTTAATTCTTTTATTTTTATGTTTTCAAGTATTATTCTTTTATTTTTATGATTTCAAGTATTAATCAATATTTAACTTTTAATGGTCGCCGAGGGCGGCGGGGCCGTATGAGTATTTCCCACAAAATATAATCTGTTTACCGTCCGTGGGTTTTCGCTCATACAGAGTATTTTTCTTATTCGTTTTTATATTAAATGTTTTTAATTGTGATAAAAGGAGGGACTGTTGGATGGGTGCGAGGACTTGTTATCACTCATGTAAAAACTTTGTGCTGTAATGCACCTGCAGTCTGATCTTTGGTATGCAGCTTGTCTCTGAGTGCAGTCCTCCTTCCTGTGTGTGAAATCACCGTTATCTATTTCCCATGAGAACCAGCCTCCTACCTTCCACACACACACACACACATACACCCTGTCTGAACTGTCTGTTGAACTGTGTATATAAATAAAGAGATAGGGTGTCAAAACTTTGCAGTTGCACTGCAAAGTGTGCTACCCTTGTCACAAGTAAAACTGACTCTGTATCGTTCTTATGTCTGAGTTGACTAAATAATACCTAACAATGAATGAATACCGGATACACAAACAGCAATTCATTCCTAATTAACTTAGTGCATATGATCGTTGATCCGGTGATCGTATGACACTCTTGGATCCAGTTTGAAGAGTTTAGTCTGTTTGCCAGCAAAGAGACATTAACGCGCTGTGTCCCTCCGTCCAGTTCCGCTTGGGACCTGCGTGGAAAAGGTCAGTCTGTCGCAAAAGCGGGGTTTTTATTCGGACAGTGAAGTCCACTGTTAGTCCCTGTTCCTGGCTGTGCT
Organism: Girardinichthys multiradiatus; assembly: GCF_021462225.1. Classification (NCBI taxonomy): domain Eukaryota; kingdom Metazoa; phylum Chordata; class Actinopteri; order Cyprinodontiformes; family Goodeidae; genus Girardinichthys; species Girardinichthys multiradiatus. The sequence goes on along the minus strand of NC_061804.1, from coordinate 43,105,984 downwards.
GGAAGTAGGTTAATGTGATTTATTTTGAAAGTTCCAGAAAAGTTCTTACTGAACTTTCCTGTTGTAACCCATGGCTGGAGTCACAACATAGCATTTACTCCTCCTGAATGAGCATGAAGTGACAGTGGACAGTCGCTTGCATTGACTTTGCTGGAATCCCTCATATTAAGATGAACGAAGACTGTGTGGCTAGAGTATTGCAAACAGAAGGTTGGAAGTTCCAAATGATTCTAGTTTCCTCCTGTCACATATCGATGTTTCCCTGGGGAAGGCACTTAAGTCCAAGTTGTCTACTGATCTGGTAGAGGTTTATGAATGTGTGGAGTGGTGAGTGTGAATAGGTAAATGCAGCTCAAGTGCAGGTGTGTCGAATTCCAGTGTTCAATGGCTGGTGTCCTACAACGTTTTGGGATGTGAAGTTTAACACACCTGAATCAAAAGACTAAATTATGTACTCATGCACTTGTTTTCTAAAGAGTCCTACTAATTACCTTATTATGTGATTCAGGTGTGATGACAGAGAGACACATCTAAAAGTAAGCCTAGTCCTAAAAGTATACAGGGTGTCTGTCACACTGAATAAAATTTGGAGCGGGTTCCAGTTGAGAGGAGCCTGATAACTTAAATATCTGCCTGCCATTCAAATTTTAGAAACTCTGGGATTAGTGACTGAGCTCTTGTCTTGCCCTGGTGGAGGTTCTCCACAAAGAATTTCAAGCTCTGAGGGCATGTCTGGAACAACTAGTTTTGCTCACAAAGGAGAACTAAACACATCAAAAAACATACTGATAGAATGGTTCAGCTGTTTGCAGAAAATAAAAAAATGAAGGAGAACATCCCGAATATATAAGCACGGCACAACCTTGTCTTCTCCAGAATCCCAGAATGCTAAGAAGAGGACATGGTCTGTGAATTTCTCCAATGCCAACTTAAACTTCCAAGTGACAAGGTTAAAAACATCACAAGTTTAGAGAACTGGCAAATGTAAAGCACAGCATAGCTGTCAGCCATCATGCTCTTGTCTCCTTAACTCTAGTAAATAAGAACGAAAACTCACAAAGCAAAAGCTGGAGGTTTAATACACCATTTCTTAAGGAAGAAGATTTTTTTGTTTTTTATATTTTAAAGAAGAGTGGACTTCATATTTGGAGTATAATGACCTGCCTGTGACATATACATTTGCTCACCGGGAGCTAGGAAAAGCAGTGATGAGAGGTAAAATAATCTCTTTCTCATCTCATAAGAAAAAAAAAAAGACAAACGTTTACAGAAATTAGAGGAAACCATGAATAGTTAACAGCTTCCCAGCAAGAGAAAATGCTGGGCAAACAATGTAAAGCAAAACTAGAATTAAATTAAATTATTGACAAAAAACAAACAATTCTTAGAACAAAGACTTCAAATTGAAAACTTTGAACATGGCAATAAATTAGAGAAATGTTTAGCCAATCTGCTAAAATAAAGAAAAAAACACCTATTTCTGCTGTTAAAGACTGGACTAGAAATACAGAATATGATCCTGAAAGAATAAAGTTTTTTACTTACCACAGATAAACTTTTCAATTCAATTTCATTTTAAAGCATCAGTTCATAACAAATGCCATCTCAAGGCAGTTTACAAAGTCAATTAATTCTAATCATACAGATTTCAAGTTGGGTACATACATTCCAATTAATTCTAAACTATCAAACAGTGCAATCAGATGTATGTAGTGACAGTGGAAAGAAAAACTCCCTTTTACAAGGAAGAAACCTCTAGCAGAACCAGGTTCAATGCGAGCAGCCATCTGCCACAACAAACTGGGGTTTTAAAAGAGCTGAGCAGAGACACAGAAAGAACACAGAAGCACTAATCCAGGACTACTTTCTATGGGAAAGAAAAGTAAAACATTAATAGTAGTAGCTCCTTTAGTCGCTTCATCTAGGAGAGAAAGACAGCTAAGCAGATGAACTCTGAGCCAGGTTTTAAGTCTAGAGTATGAAAGGGAGCGCATACAGATCTAATGAATCTAATCATACAGATTTCAAGTTAGGTACATACATTCCAATTAATCCTAAATATGTTCGCTTTGAAATGGATGCAAACCATTACAGCTTGCAACCATGTGGCATTTTAGCTGTTATGCTGACTCCAGCTAGCTGCATTCCACCTGTGAGAGATCCACTGTTTACATGTTTGCATAAGTTCAGCGCCCTTGCCAAGGGTGCTCATGCTAAGGGTGCTCATGTTTTAGATTTATATTGCTGGGTTTACTTGTGAGGAACTTTGAATGCTTTTTGGTTTTATGACTTGATATCTGGTTTATTCGTGTTTATTTAGCAATTTATGACAATGTAAAGCTACGCTCTGAAAGGCAGACTATGATGCGATTTTCGAGCTCGCCACTAGGGGGCCCGGCCGGTTTGTGAGTAGTGTTAAGGACAGATGTAAACAAATGGTGTTTAAGTAAACAGTGAGAATCTTCGGAAGCCATAAGACTGGTGCGTTGTGTAAACTGCTCTATAAGGATAATTTCTTAATCAGTTTTGTTGTTCTGGACACATTTTTGCTAGCTCCTTTTACTCAATAGAAGACATGGCTAACGAAGATATGTTTTTACCTTGAGTTGGTGATATTTTTGGCACATTGCCCACTGAAACTTTTGTGGAACAAATATGCTTCAATTGATAGTCAAGATGTTGACAAATACAACCTGAGGCTTCTCCTAGGTTTTCAAAAATATTTTCATGGTGTTTTGCAATGTTCATTTAGGCCCTGTCCCAATACCTGCACTTCCACCCTTGTGTCCCTGAATTGCGCGTTCCCGTTGAGGGGTTCGAGTGTGTAGTGTGTCCCAATTCTCCAGAGTGGTCATTAGCCCCGCCCCCTTTGTGCCCTCAATCCACACTTCGGCGAAGCCCGCATCGAAGCAGGCTTCGAAGCGGACTATATATATTATATTACCCACAATTCACTGCTGCAGATGACGTTCTGAGCAAAAACCAATCACAACCGTCAACGTAACCAGCCATCAAATCAGAATAATAAGAACTGCGTAAACTTTAGACAGCAAGCCGACAAATATATTTTTTTACTGGTTTTCCAGGCTCAACATTGTAAGATATCACTGGGTTCAGAGTGAGTCTGGGCAGTCAGTAGGCCATAACACTGAAGTTACCTTTCAAACAAACACCGGCGCGGCGAGAGTCTGGTGTATAAGCCTCTGTCGCTTCCTGCACTTTTTTCTCCTCAAAACAATTGCTTTGTTGCAGTTTTAAATAGTTTTTTTTAGCAGCAAGACTGTGAAAACAGTATCCAGGGTAATGTCAGCATACCACCAAGAAGGACGAACCACATCCAACAGGATTAACTGTGGACGCAAGAGGAAGCTGTCTGAAAGGGATGTTCGTGTGCTAACCCAGATTGTATCCAAAAAACATAAAACCACGGCTGCCCAAATCATGGCAGAATTAAATGTGGCATTCCCTTGGCCCAATACTTGTGCTAGATGGGCGCGTCACTGCCAAGGACTACCAAACCATTCTTGAGGACCATGTGCATCCAATGGTTCAAACATTGTATCCTGAAGGCGGTGCCATGTATCAGGATGACAATGCACCAATACACACAGCAAGACTGGTGAAAGATTGGTTTGATGAACATGAAAGTGAAGTTGAACATCTCCCATGGCCTGCACAGTCACCAGATCTAAATATTATTGAGCCACTTTGGTGTGTTTTGGAGGAGCGAGTCAGGAAACGTTTTCCTCCACCAGTATCACGTAGTGACCTGGCCACTATCCTGCAAGAAGAATGGCTTAAAATCCCTCTAACCACTGTGCAGAATTTGTATATGTCCTTCCCAAGACGAATTGACGCTGTATTGGCCGTAAAAGGAGGCCCTACATCATACTAATAACTTATAGTGGTCTAAAACCAGGTGTTTCAGTTTCATTGTCCAAGCCCTGTAATTGTGTGCTGGATGTGGCCTGCAGGCCTAGAGCTTGACATATTTGGCCTTCACCATACTAAGGGTAAACTACAATCACATGCTACACATAGTACTTCTTTGTGTCGTAGCGCTCAGACTGAAACTATAAATTTAACCTGTTCTAAAAATATTTTTGGGCAGGTTTGGCCATATTGTTTAACATCATACGTTCAGCAGCATGCACTTTTTAAACTATTTCTCCAAAGCTCAATATTTCCGAGGCAGATTATGATTGATAACTAAAAAAATCCAGTTAGTATATTTCAAATGTTTCTTCCTGCAAACCCCGAATGTTCACTGTTTATACTCAAGTGGTACAGAAAGTGGCTGCAGGATGTCTAAGAAAAAAGCTGAAATACTATGCTGATGCGGGCATTCTGTAATGTCAGAGCGGAAGACAGATTGGTAATGGCAGTAGGAGAATGACAGGCAACGTGACCCAGCCACAGAGCTGACCGTGAACACACTGTAGGTGTTGGCAAGAGAGGTTACAGGAGAGGTCATAATCAACATGAATGATGGTCAGCTCCAGATAGCTCTGTCAATCCAAGAACGCACAAAACAAAGACGAGGATGAACAGAATTTTAAGTGATAGACTACATCACAGGCACCAAGCTTATTCTGGTACTGGAGTTTAGTTAGGTTAGCATAGTGGGGTTTCATCAGGAAAAACCTTGATCATCATCTCCAGCTGCAGTCTGCTCTCTGACAGCCACAGCTGTAACATTGTGTCAGATTAATATTCTGTGACCTCATGATGGTACTCAAAAGAGCTACTGTAAATAGATGAATATTTGGTGCACTACAAAACAAGGGATAGCTGAGGCCAGTTGGAAGATTAAGCAAACATCTTCTATTAGCACCATAATTTCTCTCAGACAGAAGCAGACTCAGGAGGGTGCTTACAGGGAGCTATCATCTCATATGTGATACAGCAATTACTCATCAATTAGGCATGATCATTATCTTGAAGCCAGGTGAATTTTGTTGAATCCTGGCAGTGCATATCCACCACAAATTGGACGTCAGCTGGATGAGAAAGATGATTTCTTGAGAAGACTAGCTGAGGTGGTTCAAGGTGTCCCAGAAGAAGAGAAAACTTTGCTAGGAGCAGAACTCAATTGACATCTTGGTGAGGAAAATAAAGGTGACCAGGAGGTGCCAGGTAAGTGCTGTGTAAAAGAGAGAAACACAGAATGACAGATGGTAGTGAATTTTGCTAAAATGATTGAAATGTCTGTTATCAACATTAATCTTAAGAAGAAGGAGAAACATAGGGTCACATATAGGAGTGGAGGAAAGTCCACAGAGGTGCATCATATGCTTTACAGGCAATGCCTCCTGAAAGAGGTAAGGGATTATAAAGTAGTAGTATAAAGTTGGGAGTGACCTGGATGTCTGACCAGATCAGAGTAACAGCTAAGGTTGGGGGGCTTTGAAGATGAAGATAGTGTTGTGCCATCAGGGTGCTTAAATTATTTAATATTTAATTAAATAACCATTCAGTCTCACAAGTATTGTCCTGGGATTGCCAGCCCAAGATGGTGGTGGTATTAGGACAATGGATGAAAGAGTGACTCAAGCACTAGCATTATTGAACAGAAAACTCAGCACACATATGGAATACATTCACAAATTCTCCTTAAAATATAAGAATTTATTAATAAAAACAATTAAACTCCAAGTTAAATATATTTCAGTTTACAAAATTTTTACTAGGCTACAACAATTCAACTGAAACTACTAAGCAAGATGAAGGAATAAAGAAAACTAATTAACTATGTACAAATAAAGGAACATGGGAACCAATAGAATTGATGCAATGATATGACAGTTCAATGTGGAATTATGTTTAAGGTTTATCTTAAGGAACTTGGAAATGAGGTCAAATTAGTTTTACAGTTTAGGAACAATAATTGGTATGTCTTCAAACAACCAGTCACAATTCAAATCAGTAGAGTAGATAAAACATTATTTTGATAAAATTATATTTTAAAGAACAGTTTGCTGAATTATAGATCAACCTTTTCAGATCATTGATTCTTAACATTGTTTAATGTGCTGTCCTTATCTTAGTGAAATAATGTTTAAGAAAATATCTACTGGATCAGAAATCAATAATCTTTTGGACAATTGATCTTAACAATGAGTTGAATGTAAACATTTGACCTACCTAGCACTAGCAATAGCATTAGCCATTAGCTGTTTTAGTTGACAAAGGAAAGCGTATAGCTTGTTCACCACTTCTTTCAAGTCAAAGATGTACATTGAACTAGCATTATTATACATATTAATGTGCGTATGAGTGCTGGGGGTGCATTATGACCGATCTGTGTTTAAAACCACCCATTAAACTTTGACGTAACTTTAAAACACAACTTAGAACAAATAACTAGTGTCAAAGCTTAGATGCATTTAGAGGCTTTAGAACCACACACAAAGCAAAGCATCATGAATTGATGAATAGTTAGACTGAGTCATCCTAAACAATTTTTGTTTTTTGCCCAAACACCACTTTTTACATAAACTGCTCTGTAGAAGGAGGACGGGAGGTCCAATGAGTGACAGTGGTTTGGTCTAGCTATGTGGTGGGCCCTGGCGGCTGCTTAGTAGCCACTATGTGGGGTAGCGTATGCTGGATTCTGATGCCTTCTTCTCCAGGCCATGGGGAAAACAACTTCTCTTCTAAGCCTCTCTGACACAGGTTGCTTTTCTGCATAAGCTCAAAAAGAAAGGTTGAAGACAGATTGTCTTAATTACACCTTTTTGCATGAATGCTGGATTATTCTGACAGCAGATCATACTTATTTGTGGTTGTTCTCGATCAACGGATTCGCTAACATCAGATCACAGTCAACTCTGGATCCAAGTTTGAAGAATTAGTCCAGCTTGCCAGCAAGTCCGACATTTACATGCACTTCCTCCCCTGTCCGCCTCTCTGGGTGAGTTGCATGTGAAGAGAAAGAGGTACAGGTCCTTCTCAAAATATTAGCATATTGTGATAAAGTTCATTATTTTCCATAATGTCATGATGAAAATTTAACATTCATATATTTTAGATGCATTGCACACTAACTGAAATATTTCAGGTCTTTTATTGTCTTAATACGGATGATTTTGGCATACAGCTCATGAAAACCCAAAATTCCTATCTCACAAAATTAGCATATCATTAAAAGGGTCTCTAAACGAGCTATGAACCTAATCATCTGAATCAACGAGTTAACTCTAAACACCTGCAAAAGATTCCTGAGGCCTTTAAAACTCCCAGCCTGGTTCATCACTCAAAACCCCAATCATGGGTAAGACTGCTGACCTGACTGCTGTCCAGAAGGCCACTATTGACACCCTCAAGCAAGAGGGTAAGACACAGAAAGAAATTTCTGAACGAATAGGCTGTTCCCAGAGTGCTGTATCAAGGCACCTCAGTGGGAAGTCTGTGGGAAGGAAAAAGTGTGGCAGAAAACGCTGCACAACGAGAAGAGGTAACCGGACCCTGAGGAAGATTGTGGAGAAGGGCCGATTCCAGACCTTGGGGGACCTGCGGAAGCAGTGGACTGAGTCTGGAGTAGAAACATCCAGAGCCACCGTGCACAGGCGTGTGCAGGAAATGGGCTACAGGTGCCGCATTCCCCAGGTCAAGCCACTTTTGAACCAGAAACAGTGGCAGACGCGCCTGACCTGGGCTACAGAGAAGCAGCACTGGACTGTTGCTCAATGGTGCAAAGTACTTTTTTCGGATGAAAGCAAATTCTGCATGTCATTCGGAAATCAAGGTGCCAGAGTCTGGAGGAAGACTGGGGAGAAGGAAATGCCAAAATGCCAGAAGTCCAGTGTCAAGTACCCACAGTCAGTGATGGTCTGGGGTGCCATGTCAGCAGCTGGTGTTGGTCCACTGTGTTTTATCAAGGGCAGGGTCAATGCAGCTAGCTATCAGGAGATTTTGGAGCACTTCATGCTTCCATCTGCTGAAAAGCTTTATGGAGATGAAGATTTCATTTTTCAGCACGACCTGGCACCTGCTCACAGTGCCAAAACCACTGGTAAAGGGTTTACTGACCATGGTATCACTGTGCTCAATTGGCCTGCCAACTCTCCTGACCTGAACCCCATAGAGAATCTGTGGGATATTGTGAAGAGAACGTTGAGAGACTCAAGACCCAATACTCTGGATGAGCTAAGGCCGCTATCGAAGCATCCTGGGCCTCCATAAGACCTCAGCAGTGCCACAGGCTGATTGCCTCCATGCCACGCCACACTGAAGCAGTCATTTCTGCAAAAGGATTCCCGACCAAGTATTGAGTGCATAACTGTACATGATTATTTGAAGGTTGACGTTTTTTGTATTAAAACACTTTTCTTTTATTGGTCGGATGAAATATGCTAATTTTGTGAGATAGGAATTTTGGGTTTTCATGAGCTGTATGCCAAAATCATCCCTATTAAGACAATAAAAGACCTGAAATATTTCAGTTAGTGTGCAATGAATCTAAAATATATGAATGTTAAATTTTCATCATGACATTATGGAAAATAATGAACTTTATCACAATATGCTAATATTTTGAGAAGGACCTGTATAGTGAGGAAAGTTTTTTTGTCAGTGGCCTGGGCTGGACTAAGTGTGTGCTAAAAACTTTAAAGATACAGTTTCTTGCCAGCATCGTTGCTCACATTTCAGAGCCCATGTTTTAACTATGTTTTTATTTTCATGGCTGGGTGCACAACAATAGAGAAGCAGTGTTTAGATGGCTTGGACATGCTCTGAGAAGTAATAGTGGCTAGATTGGAAAGAGGGTTTTGGAAAAGGAGCTGCTAAACAGGAGGAAAAGAGGAAGACCCCAGATAATATTCAGGCATATAGCGAAGGAGGCCATAGGTCTGTGTAACAGTGAAAGATGCAAAGAATTGAGTGAGATGGGCCAGAAGAAGAAGAAATTGCTTTACACCAAAAATCAAAGGTAGTGTAACTATAAATAACATAAGATGTACATAATATTTAAGGCAATATACCAGCCCTGGAGTCCTGAATTCCTGTGCAGAGCAGCTCTGTGGGATTTCGCAGCACAACTTCAACCTTAGACTGGCCCAGAAGAAGGTTCCAGTGTTGTGGAGAACCTCCTGTCTTGTTTTGTTATAAAGAAAACTCAGTCCTAAATGACTACAGACCTGTTGCCCTGACATCCCACATCATGAAGGTCCTAAAGAGATACTCCTGTTGGCCCACCTGAGTAAGCAAACAATAAACTATCATGACCCCCTTCAGTTTGCTTATTGTTGTGGAGTTGGAGTTGAAGATGCCATCATACACCTCCTTCAACAAACCCACTGTCATTTAGACAAATCCAGCAGCACTGTGAGGATCATGTTATTTGATTTCTCCAGTGCATTCAACACAATCCAACCTGATTTACTTTGTCAGAAAATTCAGAAGACTCAGGTGGAGGCCTCAGCAATCTCTTGGATCAAAACCTACTTAAAAAACAGACCACAGTTTGTGAGACTGAAGGGCTGAATGTGTCTAACCCGGTAGTCAGCAGCACAGGATCACCACAAGGGAGTGTACTCTCACCATTCCTTTGTAGAGCAGACTGTACTTCTTGAGGAAGCTTAGGATCTTCTGTGTTTGCTTCAAGATGCTGCATATCTTCTATAGGTCTGTTGTGGAGAGTGTGATCTCTTCTGCCATCATCTGTTCGGGTAGTAGCATCAGAACCAGAGACTTAAAAAAGCTCAACAAGCTGATAAAGAAGGCTGGCTCTGTTCTGGGGACTCATTTGGAACCTTTGGAGATCATTGTGCAAAGATGGACTCTTCATAAAATGAAGAACATTATGGAGAACACTGAGCGTTCTCTTCATGGGACTGTCGTCCAACAATAGTGTCTTCAGTCAGAGGCTTCTTCAGATCTCCAGTAATACAGACCACTAGAGGAGATCCTTCCAAACCACAGACATCAGAATCTACAACGGGTCTTTGATGTTTAAAATGAGCTACAATAACATTTAATTTAAATTAAATTGTGCGCTGCATGGTGGTGCAGTGGTCAGCATTGTTGCCTTGCAGCAAGAAGGTCCTGCATTCAACTCCTGGTCAGGGGTCATCTGCTTGGAGTTGCATGTTCTCAGTGAGGTTAGCCAGAAGGAATCATGCTCACAAAATTAGTTTTTTATGCTAATCGCACCAAAAGCTGTTGTCCTTTGGTGTGTTTACATAACTTCCAGGAGAAGTTGAAGATAGCCAGCCATCAAGGCTGTCCAGGGGAGCCAGATTGAGAAAAACAATAATTATTTGGGTTAGGCTGACTCTTAATTTTCTGTCAGCCTTTATAGTCTCGCTGGTGCTTCTCAATGGCGAATCCAAACAGCCAAATTCCAGGTCCTTTCCGCCAGATCCGAGCAAACAACTTTCTCCAAGATTTATTCCATTTCACCCCTGAGTCAAGGAACCACAACCTGCCTGCGATCCTGTGTAAGGATCACATCCAGTCTACGATTGAGCTCACGTAACGTCTCAGTCTGAGTGTTGATCGCTCTGCAGATCCCAGGCAGCCTTACAATGGCCAGAACAGCTGCCGATGAAAAAGTCCCGTCTGGACAAGAGGGTTCCCCTTCACCCTGTCTTCAGGTCGAGAAAATTTGATCAATTGCATTGAAAGACCAGCTGACCAAATCCATAACTCAGAATTTTGGAAGATGTGCAAAAAGAGGCTCCAAAAAGAAAGACAAGACACAGAGCTGAAGCAGGGCAGATATGGGAGGGTGCGGGAGACAGAGAAAAGCGTCCTCCTCCAATGAGAGCAGAAAGAAAAAGTAAAAAGAAAGAAAGATTGGCTTGGCGTGTGGACAGTGTGACCACTCCTTAAAGTTTTCTGATGACCAAGCCACACAGACATGCAAAGGCCACACATTCTGGATAAAACACCTCTGCTGCAACCAGGCTACACCACAAAAGACACAGGGCCTGGATGTCACCACAGTACCATCACAGACTTTATGTGCAAAACAGTCCGTGAACTTACACTCTCCATCACATGTAATGGGAAAGTGGGTGGGTTGTTGATGGACGCAGATGACCTCTCCAAGACCATCCACATTCTAGATAATTATTTAACCACATAATGACAGAAATGTCATTTTTGATACTTTTATTTTTCATATTTAACAGTGTTGGTGCTTTCCTTTAAAAAGCTACTCCATGAAACCCTGTTCTTGTCTTTGTCTGATCCTCTGGTGAAAAATCTAACTGCTACAGTTGGCAAGTGCCAGTTTTGTTCAAAATCCCAAAATGATTGCACAAACTGTAAAGGAATCAGAGATTTTATGGAGTGGAAAATCCTTTTTTAATTAGTTACAAGAAATAAAATGTACAGAAATTTTTTTTCTTTGTTTTGTTTAACTTTAATGAGTCTTTTATAGTCATACAGCTAAAATTAAACATAAAAGTGGGGTAAAATTACTTTAGGTTGTTACTTCAGTGCGTATGTTTTTTCGTGAAATTCTCAGTTTAATTTGTACATCAAATTCAATGAAAACTACAATGTCAAAATTCCAAAACTTCAATTGTCAGTATATCATTTATTTCTTACATAATTTAACAATATCAATATGTAAATACTTTGTGAAAGCATATTAAACTGCGTAGAAGTATTAAATCCAATGTGAAGCTATAAATGCATTCCAGCTCTGACCTATCTTAAAAGACTACAGTCAGACAACATCCTAAAATATGAAAAATGTTCTAACCAAACCAGGAGATTAAATTGAACCTCTATTTTTGATATCCTATTCTGAGCATGCACTGGGTGGCAGACCACAGTGGAGAGTAATCACTCAGTCTAGAAAGCCAATGATATAAAAACAGTCAATAATGTAATACCCAGCAGTAACAGATATTACATTAATTCACTTAGACCATTTTAGATGTAATAAAGTCAATAACACAAATAAAATAAATACGATATAATACAATAAGTAAGCCAATTTTGTCAATCATAATAAATTATGTTATTTACATTTAAAACCGTTTGAAAATGTAATAACGTTCTATGATATTGTAATAATACATAAATAGCACTGCATTTGTAGGAAAATAAATATAGTTTGGAGTTTTTGTGCACTCTGATAATCGAAAATAGACAATGGATGGCATTCTCTGTCAAGAAGGTCCTGGCTTTTAGAGTGGGACCTAAATGCAGGCAGGCATCCTGGAGCAGAAAGGTGAATAGAAAAAAAAATCTATAAATAAAAGGCAAAAACTTACAGGCAGGTATAAGGTGAGCAAAACATGGAGCAAAGGCAAAAACAGGAGCTGATGTGACATGAAACGAGCAGTCATGGAGAGGCTTGGCGAACAGTTGTGTACAGGCTTGGCATGACTAACAGTAAAACCCAGTGAGGAACAAACCGAACTGAAGAGTATATATAGTGCCACACACAGGTGAGACAGTACGGCTGATTAGCATGGTGTAGGTGGACTGAATAAAACTGATTATAATATGGCAGGGAGGAGTAACTGAAACATGAATGAGCTGATCTCACAGATGTAACAGAACATAAACTTAAATGCACCATGAACAAAATACAAGAAAAAGTAAGAAAGTTAATCTGCCTGGAAAACATAAACAATTGTGATCAGAGAAAAAACCCAAAACAAAACTCAAACTTCTTCAACTCCTGACATATTCACCAAGTTCATTCATTCAAGGATACTCTGCGGCACTCTCATCTTAAATATTGCTGTAAGAGCCAATTTGAAATTGTTGTACTAAATCTTTATTTAGTATGAATATATTCCATATATTCCTAACAGAGCACTTCGTTCAAAGACTGCAGGTCTTTTTTTGGGTGGTTCCTAGAGTCTGTAGTTATTGACTCTCCACTGTAAAACCACTGTTACTGGTGGTTCCTACAGTCTGTAGAAGTAGATCAGGAGGCAGATCCTTTTGTTATCAGGCTCCTCTCCTGTGGAACCAGCTCCAGGTTTTGGTCTGTGAGGCAGACACCCTGTCTACTTTTAAGTCTAGGCTTAAAACTTTCCTTTTTGATAAAGCTTATAGTTAGAGTGGCTTAGGTTATCCTGAGGTATCTCTGTAGTTATGCTGCTATAGGCTTAGGCTAATGGAGGACATAATGACCACTTTCACTCTCTCTGCTACATTCTCATACTGCTCTCCTGTTTTGCGTTATTTGTTGTTATTTTAGTTTTTAAATCTAGGTTCTCTTTTACTTTTTCTAGAAGCTACGTCTGACCTGGCTCTGTATTTAGCTTTGGCACCTTACTGGAGGGGAACATCGGCCAAGCAGCTGCTGCTAACAACTTAATGCTCACCTTCTACAGATGATACAGTTGGCCCTGTCTTTCAGTGTTTAACCCTGTCTCACCTAGACATAGGTACTGGCTGAGCTTTGTTGGACCATGTTTTGCTGAATATTGAACCATTTGCACGTTGCTGGACGCCACTATGCCTTTCCAACGTCATCGGCCATTTTGTACCACAGGATAGTCTGTTCCTACAAATCCCAGCGGCCACCACAGCTGATAGGACGGGGACGTTGCAGCTCTGAGATCCACAGTCAACTATATAACAGAGGATGAGATGGCCCACTATTGCTTTTCACGCTGGAAACCGGACCAGCAACTGAAGCGTATTCCTCTGGAGAGGAAGTCCCACATGGTTTTTATTCATTCTCCTTGGTTGGCCAACGAGAACACTAAGCGAATTAAGCTTACAGGAATAAGAAGGCTTGTAAGTTTTCAACTTTACCAATCGAATACCTGGGTTTAGCACGTAACCAAAAAGGAGACGCAATTTTTCCTCCTTGTTTTTGTACCAGTCGACTAGTGACGGTCCGTCACCATTTTTCTACCTTTCTGCCACGGAGGCCACCAAGGAAGAAAACGGACTGCTTTGCTGAGTATCCCTGGACGCGTGGGACTCTTCACCCCCCCCCCCCCCCCCCCCTCCGCTCTCTCCCTCTGCTCAGAGGAGAAAATGACAAGTAAAATCCACCTTTTATTTTTATTTCTTTATTAGGAATAGCTTGGGCAGGGTAGAGGAGGTTTTAGTGCGATGTATAATCGCCACTTATAGTCTAATGTGTTTTGAATTGTATGTGCATGCAACATCTTATTGAAACTTTGATGTGCTGTGGACATCTGAAAGCCGCTGTGATTTTCAAGCTGTGTGTGTTTCGCTGCGTTGTTGTAACACCTGAGAGCAAGCTCAGGGCACATTTTAAAGTTGGACTGTTATAACCTCATGGTCAAATTCTATCGTTTCCTTTGTTTCCAACTTCATGTTTTACTGGTTTGCCGTCAAAAAAGTTTATGATCCTTTGTGTGCGCTGAGTTTACAACTTTGCTTGGGGGTTTTATGACCGCCCGTGTCCCGCTGAGCTACATTTTCTGGCGGGCCGCTTCCTAAAACTCCGCTCCGCGTCACATTATCATTTGTTTGCCATAACTGCTGGTTTGATTCCATACACACCCACTGCTGTTTTGTTGTATTTGTTTAGTTAAATATTTTACACCTTTTTGTGTAGAACTTTGCATGTTTGATTAGGTGAAGATTATTGAATCGGAGAGCGGATTGTTGATTTAATAAATGTTCACGTAGATAAAGAGAAGTCGTTTGTGTTTATTTTGTGCAAGAGTGATTTGTCAGTGAAAATAAGGTCAAAGTTCCCCACGTTTCAGCAGAAACGGTTGATTAAACAGTGACATCTCTGGTAATAGTTATCAATTATTACTGAGTATTTAACAGTTGTAATTATCAAGGGCTTTAGGCTAAAATTACAACACCAGAGGATATATCTGGCTTTGATTCATAAATAAGAATTTTTGGTTAAGAAATGTATTTTGTCAAATTATGATTTTCAATTATAATTGATAATTGATAAATATTAATTAATCAATAATCATAATCCCAACAGCTTTTACTGTGATTAACTGTATGTGCTCTCTTTGTCAGGCCACAGGTTGGTTGTGTTATGTGAGTGTTGTGTCTTCACTTCTCCACCAGGGTGTGACAGGCAGGTGCAGCTGCACAGCTGCACAGCTATTTCCCATCAGGAGCCATTTTTCGACAGACAGGAAAGAAGGGCAGAGAGAGAGGGGGAGACATTCAGCAAAGGTCGTAAGGTCCTGGACTTGAACCCAGGATGGCCGCATTGAGGACTATAGCCTCTATATATGGTTGAACGCTTAACCCCTCCAACACCAGTGCTGCACCCAAACTTTTAACCAATTTAAATAATAAACTGAATCCGACTGCACTGTTTAATAGTTAAGATTAACTGGAATGCATGTACCTGACTTGAAATCTGTATGATTCAATTGAATTGACTTTGTAAGTGCCTTGAGACGAAATGTGTTGTGTGGCGATAAATAAAACTGAATTGAATTAAATTGAATAGTATATTGCTCAGTTGTTTAGATATGTTAATTCATAATTTCATGTACGAATGAGTATTGTTTAATTAATTATTTTGAAATTCATTGGGAAGAATTCAGGAAAGGAACACCGGTTATCTGACTTACATGTGTACTTACACCGTTACTTTTTTAAATAAATGTTATGCTATCGAATTTAAACTTTATTACATTATTAAAAAGTTATTATGCAATCGGTTTTGTTACTTCTAAAGTTGTGAAACGTATTCCATTATTGACTCTCATTGCATTACTGGTAGATACAAAGCTTTTCAACAAGAAGAATTGAACAGAACCAGGATAAGTACAATCAACATAAGTAGATGGTTAAAGGTTTCAATTGTCCTCTCCTGTCTCTGTCTCACACAGGCTGTAGAACTAGCATGAATTTAGCCACTTGGGCCCATCTTTGCTAACCATGTGAGAACATTACCATCATGTTTGCAAACAGGGAGACATGAAAAGGGAGGTTTTGGATGACTTTAGACCTCATTAAAGTGTGAACATTGTGCCTGCCATTTTGAGCAGTGCAGAGTGAAGACGGAGGGAACTGATAAAGTGAAGATTGCCCATAACTTCTCAGTTCCAAAATGCATTGCTCCATCCAAAGCAAGCCCAGCATCCTCACATATTTTGACTGTATGAATCTGGCTATGGCACAAAGCCTTTAACAAACCCTGGCCACGGAGACAGGACCTGCTGTCCCTGTCTCATTTAAAACAGGGTGACATTCTCCTCAGCTTTGATTACAGGAATTATAAATATCATCAATGAGCTCAGTTGTGAAGCTGCTCTAAATTAATACATTGTTGCTATCCAAACAATGACAGCAGTCTAATTTAGGCATGATTCAATGATGCCCTCAAGTGGCCTGAGCTCAGCAGTGGCATCAGATACAAGCACAGCAGAGAGGAAAGATGTATGTGATTTATTTTGTGTTAAGCTTTGAATCAAGACTGTCCTCAAGTCATAGTAAATGGCTATGAATATTTATTATCATAAGCTGCCTGCCTGTATCTTGCTGTGCCAGATGAAGGGTGGAGAACAGCACGTGGCATGCACTCCTTTTAATAGGAAGTAAAATCAGCAGATAGCCATGCTGTGGTAAAGTTTAACTATTGTTGAAGCCAAGAGACTATTTAGAAGCAAACAAATGCCTCTACTCTACACTGTCTAGCTATAGGTATGCATATTCAACTGATTGTTCACACAAATGGCAAATGACTCATGACTCATGATAGCAACTCAATGCATTCAGGTCTCTAGATGTGGTGAAGACAATTTGCTGACTTTAGGTCCTTTAATACCAAATGAACATTAGTTAAATAGAACTGCACGGTGGTGCAGTTGGTAGCACTGTTGCCTTGCAGCAAGAAGGTCCTGGGTTCAATTCCCAACCTGGGGTCCTTCTGCATGGAGTTTGCATGTTCTCCCTGTGCATGTGTGGGTTCTAACTGGGTACTCCAGCTTCCTCCCACAGTCCAAAGACATGCCTGTTAGGTTAATTGGTCACTCTAAATTGACCTTAGGTGTATGAATGAGTGTGTGCTTGGTTGTTTGTGTGTTGCCCTGCGATGGACTGGCGACCTGTCCAGGGTGTACCCTGCCTCTTGCCCATAGACTGCTGGAGATAGGCACCAGCTCCCCCGTGAACCACTATGGAATAAGCGGTAGAAAATGACTGACTGACATTAGTTAAATGCCACAGCCTACCACTGTATTGTTGCCAGCCATGGTTATTCTTTTATTACCACAGTGAGGGTAATGCATTATAATGTACCTTTAAAAAGCTCAAATCATCTCAAACCGATTTCTTCAACCTGACAATGGGGTTAGTTTACACCAATGGCCTCAGCAACCCAAAATAACACCTTTGGGATATGATTGAATAGGAAATTGTCATCATGGATTAGCAACTGTGTATGGAGGGAGCAGAGTCTCAAAGGAATATTCCTGACACCTTGTTAAGCGATGCCCCATAGAATTAAAGCAGTTCTGAAGTTAAATCTGGATCCAATCCGGTACAAGCAAGGTGGCCTGTGACTTTAACTAACTCCACAGTATGTAACTTCTTGCTGGGGGATACAAACGAAACCTAACACAAAAATGTAGCAGTCTAGTGAAATTCTAAACCACATCTACAAATTCACTTCCTGGTTGTTACAGGTCTCAGTTCTACAGTGTCCCAGATGACAAGGTGCCCTGTTTAATCATCAGGTAGCACGGCTGCTTTTGAGTCTGTGGTATAAAGTAACTGCCTTCTTTACAAAGTAGATTATTCAGTCTCTCTGTACGAAAGTATTTTTCACTTAATGCATAATTAAATTATTTATTTTATTAGATGCAGCTGAAAGGACTGTTCCCTGTGTTCTATCAGAAATAGTTTTCAATTTCTGTGAGACACTGGCAAAGCTAGATGCTGAACGTCGTTTAGCTTAATTGGAGCTTGACTGCATTTACATGGTTTTCTCAATGACCACTGTAAGTGTTTGGGACAAAAAATACACACCCTGACAGCACTTATCAGCCTGTGCAAAATGTTTTCATCTTACACACAATGAATAAAAGGTTGGAGCAGGTGAAACAGGGACTGAATCACTGAACTACCAAATAGAAGTGTCAGGGTCTATGTCTGAGTGTGTGTGTGTGTGTGTGTGTGTACTGTGTACTGTGTACTTGTAATCATTGTCTCGGTGTTTCTCAGTTTGTGCTGGAGGTTCTCAGGTGCTCTGGGTGACAGGTGCGACCTATCTGCTGATTGCATGGAGGAGTACTTAAGTGGGAGGCTGCCAGCACTTCGATGCTAGAGTGTTTGCCTTAGTGGTAACACGCTCAGCCT
The DNA here is from genome assembly GCF_021462225.1 of Girardinichthys multiradiatus. Lineage (NCBI taxonomy): Eukaryota > Metazoa > Chordata > Actinopteri > Cyprinodontiformes > Goodeidae > Girardinichthys > Girardinichthys multiradiatus. The sequence goes on along the minus strand of NC_061804.1, from coordinate 43,087,741 downwards.
CTACTGATTTTTGCTTCGTTTTTGTGCTCCTAGTAACTTTGTATTTGCTCCCTCGCAGGTTTCTAACCTAAGGCTTTGTTTGTCATCTTATACACTTCCATCATTCAATCTGTCCTGTCTTTGTCCATCTCAGTGTGGTTTGGCTCATCCACAAAACAGGACAGGTCCGGACTGCAACGAATAATCAGGACTGCAGAGAGAATAATCAGAGCTGACCTTCCCTCCATCCAGGACTTATACAGGTCTAGGTCAGGAAAAGAGCTGCTAAAATCTCTCCAGACCCCACACACCCTGCACATAAACTGTTCAGAGCTTTACCTTCAGGTGGCGCTACAGAGCACTGTTCACTAAAACCAGCCGCCACAGAGACAGTTTCTTCCACCAGGCTGTTTCTCTGTTGAACATTCAATAGAGTACAAAACAACAGCATACAGATGTTGCAAATGCATATTTTTATTATATATGTGTATATTGTACATTGTAAATTTGTATATTCTGTAATGCAAAAACAAAACCAAAGAGCAAAGTGTACCGGAGTCAAATTCCTTGTTTGTATGTTTGTATGTACAAACTTGGCAATAAAGCTGATTCTGATTCTGACTGTTTACCTTGCTAAGGCTCAGCTACGCTCCAGAAGTTTCTGGGGAATTAAGATTATCATCTACTGGAAATTGGATCTATGTTTTTGTGGACTTCGTTCCCAACCACTTGTACCTTTCGGACACGAACCAGGCTGGGGGCTTCCCGTTTCCTCCTACTTCAGGACCAAGGCATAAGCGTACCCTGTTCCACCCTCCAACACAAGTACCTGCAATTGAACTATCTCTGGTTCTCACCCAGTCCTCTCAGACAGCACCAGAGAGAAAAGCTGAGCAACTTCTACCTCGCAAGCCAAGACCCTGAATCCCTCTACCCCTGGTGGTTCAAGCAGCAACAATTTTAGTAAGCCATTTATCAGATCTCTTTAGTCATTTTCTACTTTATCCTTTGTTCACCAGTCATTTCTCCTCTCTTCCTGTACAGTTGGTGTTTCCCGTGCTCATTCCTGATTACTGTGCTGACAATAAAAACACCTTACATTTTGTTCCTACTTCTGGACGTTTTTCTGTATGTGGGTCAAAGCTGTCTCGAAAATAATGACAATTACATTTTAATGCAGCCTCTGGACATAAAACACCTTTAAAAACCGTCTATTTGAAATTATGTTTTGTGAAAACGTTATCTGTCTGTACCTTATATATGGTGGCAGTCATTTTACAAATATAAACCTAAAGAATTGAGACAGTAAAAGTGAGTGATCAGGACAGCGAAGATGACTTGCCTATTCTGGGTAGATAAGAGGATATCTGTGTGAGGCAGAATATACACAGGAAATTGGTAGATTAGAGAAAAACAACAAAACAGAGCATAGAGAGAAATGGGTGCTGCTTGTGTGTGGAATCTTAAGAGAGAACACCATCAATCTGGTCGTGCAGATGTGATAACTGTATTTCATTGCCATCATATCTTCACTGAGGTTGTTGCCAGGAGTGGAACTTGACAATGACACAACTCCATGATCTATTCAGCAGGGATGTTGGGATGCTTCACTGTCAGTCTGCGTTACAGGGAGAGTCAACTCATAAATTCTGCTGGTTTAATTAACTTTTATGGAATGAGCCAAAACATTTAAAAGTTTTTATCAACCTCTGGAATGTTGTAAAAGGCACATTACTCACATCTAGTCGGATATTTCATTAGAAACAAAAGGCTGTCCTGCAGGCACTCCTGTTGGATATCGGTTGCTGTCAAATGAGAGACTGCAGCTTTCTGAACATCATTGGTAAGTGAGGTAAACAGGACGCATTTTTACTGCATATCAATCTTCTCTAGTATTTAAGAGCATACATGGCATTGATTTGAATGAATTATCAGAGTTGAATATGTGGTTTTAGAAAAGCTTATTGTTAAACTTGAATCAGATCGAGCACAAAAAAATCCTGATAGGGATATTCTTTAATATTGTCATATTATCAAAGACCATAGTATCAGAAGGAAGTGAGACAGGAGGATTTTCTACAATTTCTTCATATAATGTCTTTCTTGCTTTTGCTTGTTACGCATTGTCCAACCCCATGTCCTTTGTTGTTCGTTTCAGTTTAGGTTTTGGAGATATTTAGTTTTAGATTACACAGTTAAATTGTTAGATATTGGGTAGTTTATTTCATATAGGTTTAGGTAGATTATAAAGATTGTGTTAAAATACACTGCTTAGCAACACTAATCTGTCATTACAAAATGACAAAATCACCCAATTTCTTTGTTTATGTTTAATACAAGAACTGATAGTAATGACTTTATTTTATGTGAAGCAGTGAAAAGAAAATCATGGAAAGACAGTAAAAGCAAGCTATCATACAAAAGCAAAGGCATAATGCTATTAACAAGTGTTACTTATTAAAATGTTACAGTGAATGTCAGACGACTACTGAAAAATTTATAAAATCATAAGGCAAAATCATATAGCAGTTGCAGTTTAGCTGCTTTTTGTCTCTTGACATAAAATAAATACTGGCCTGCACTTCTTCACAAATGTTTTTTATCCTTACATTTGATTTTTGGTAACACAATAACCTGAAACACTTTTTTCATAAACTTTCCGTTGGCACTTTTCTTCTTAAAATAATATGTAGACCTATGCTGAAAGGCAGAAAAATGGTCTGTGGCAGCTACACATGCCCAGAGGCTAAAACCTGACAAATCCATATCCATTGACATTTCCAGTCAGAACAATTTGGCCTGTAATTCTAAAAGAGGCTTTTTTTTCTACAGACTGCTGAGCCCTAACTGGTGTCCAACCCCCTCTTCTCCCAAACCTCTGAAATCCCCCACTCCCCATTGCTATCACATTGATTCAGTCCATTGAAGGCTTAGTAATGACTAAATGGTGCAGTCTCCTTCAACTCATGGTACCCCTGGTGGTTTGGCTCTGTGAAGAAACAGAGAGGTCAGTTAGGGCAAAGAAGTACTACAAATCCATCTCCTCTGCATTTGCCAGAAATTTGAAAGACTCTTAGAAATAATACGCCATTGAGCTCCACACAATAAACCATAAATTTTGAATGTATCGCCTAGTTTGAACTATTTCTCAAACTGCTTTCACCTAAATTTAATTTCCTTATACGTCAATATGAAAAGCAGCATGTAAGCAGCAGTACTAGCCTGGAGATTACTTAATGATCCTCTGTACATCCCAGATGATGAAGATGAAAATAGCCACTAAAAGAATGCGTTTGAGTGTATAAATAAGTGTTGTGGTACCCAGACTCATATTTTCTTCCATTAGAGGCTTCTTCTCACTGCAGTTCACCACTCGTCCCTGGGCTGCTCCCAGAATAGTCATGATGTCCACCAAGTTGACCTTCCCTTCCTCCTTGGCCTCTTCTACTTCTTCTGCGAGCCCCATTGCAGCCTCTTCACGTTCCTCTATTTCTTCTTGGGTCAGCATTGCATTCAAGCCCTGCACAGCAGTAGTGTTGCCCACTTGCGGTGGTGCAAGAGAGCACAAAGCTCTTACCTGTCCATAGGACTTCAGGTGAGCTACATTAGCACGCAAAAATAGCAGGAGAACATTGAGGTCATTCAGTGGGCAGCCTAGTCTTCTGCGGTTAATGAGATCCAATGCTGGGAGGACCTCATACACAGAGATGAAGCTAGTGTCCCAAACAAAGAGTCGAATAATGCTAAAAAGGACGATAGGTCCCAACAGAATGTAGATTGCGCCATTGACCACACTTATCACCTGAAAAACCAGCTGCCCAATCATCTTGCACTGAACAAGTTCTGGAATCCAGTTCTGATCCCGCAGCATGCCTGTACGGACAAAGCAGCTAAACTCGTCCTGCAGTAAGGCCGAAAGATGGAAGTAGGCAAGATAGAGGCAGGCAGAGGTCATAAAGGTGAGGAGGAGGAAGCCTCGCAAAAACAGCATGCTGACGAGGAAGTAAGAATTTTGTTTGCACTGCATGTATCTCTCCAGAAGGGGGTACTCAAAGTATCTCTTCCGCTTGGCCCTGGAAACAGACAAGAAGAAGAAAGGACATTGGTCTTCACACAGCAACACATGTTCTCAGCTGAGCAGCCTCAAACACAATCACAGTCCTGAAGAGGCTGCTCGCCACATCTCCAAGAATGGCATTACTGGGGTTGAGATGAGTCAGAAGATCTTATCTACATTATGCATTTTCCTGATTAAATGTCCTTATTTCACCCAGAGATTCCAGTTGATAGAAAGATAAATGACATCTACAACGACTGCAGTATTTTCCATTGGGTCGGTATGTTTTTCTACCACTCCAATAAAAAAACCTCTCTAAAATTATAATGATTGATTGAATGAATACTCATGACGTTGAGTTACTCACTACAAGCGTGACTACAGAGCTATATAATTTGACTGGCCAATATAAAATAACAAATGTTTGTTCCATGAGCAGAGCCATAAAAGTCCTACCTTTGAAGCTCAGCCTGAAATGTGAGCGGGTTTTTAGTATTCTGCCGCATATCCAAAATGCTTTGGGCCAGTCGGACTGATCGGTTGTACGACTTGTCAAGTTCATCAATTATGAACAGCAAGTCTGAGGCCAGTGTAGGTGTGACAAGCTGGCGCCAGATGAGAGCTGGCAGGTACATCAGGATGGCCATGGCCAAAAGAGAGTAAGGAAACATCTGAAACAGTAAGAGAAAAATGACAGAAATGGGACAAAGAAGAAGATAAAGAGGCAGGAACAATTTTAAACAAACTAGAACTTGAATTTTTTTTTTTGCAAATGCGCTCCTCATTAAAAATGCATGTTAACATTTTCAGCTAAAGTTTTGCAAGTTACAAAAACGGAAAAGGTTTCAGCATATGTCTGTATGCAGTCTTATCAGTCAAGCTAAGTGGGTGAAACAAGTCAAGGAAGACCAATAAAAAACTTTACACTCACCTTGTGCACCCAGAGTGAGCGCTCCTCAAAGTTCCCGTCACCATCGAACTCATGATGCATGAGAGAGTCCCAGCAGTATGTATCTACATAGATGGCCTGCTTGGCTGTGAAATTGCTGGGAGTGAAGCAGCTGATTTGAGGCCCTGCAAAATAAACAAATCAGAGCTGTAATTTAAGCTCCAGATGTGAGAAATAGCTGTACACCTTTTATTTGGTCATGTTATATCAGGGTGCCCGTAAGCAGACTCCCTGCACTTGAAATCTCACATAAAAACAGACAGAAAACAGCACTGGAGGTTCATTACCAAATACATATATCTGAGCTTGTGTTTGCCCTTTCCCTTCCAGTGATGCAGATTCTAAATGGCAACCTGACATTTAAAAACCATGGATGACCCTTTTCTAAGTTTGTTTCTTCTGCAGCCTTATTTTTAGTTCACCTTGATATTACCACATGTGGTCCAAGAAGAATCCATTTTAGGCCAATCTGTCATTTACCACGGGTGCTCCACCCTTTAACAATAGGTTGAGATTGGGCACACCCTTGGTGTTTCCCACCAGTTTCAGAGAGATGGGAGTGAGACCTTTATCCGCCTTGCCTTCAGCTGCACAGCTCTAAGTCAAACCATACAGCTACTAATTTACTGTAAGGGTGTGATTCCTGCTACAAGCCAACCTTAATATAGCTCACAGTTACATGCTTCAATTATGTTATTAGTATGTATGTGTGTGTTCTTAAACAGTCACATTCTAAAACTAAAGTTTACATTATTTATAGGAACATCTGTAATATAATTATAGTAGCCGCAGTTATGATAATATAAAAATGTTTTAAACATGAAACAAGCATTATATTTATATAAGAACATTTAAATCTGAAAAGACTCACAAAGAAAGGGATGGCAATTAGAAAAGTTTTAATGATGTGAAATTTTATGGTTATTTCTTTGGTGCTCGGACCTGGGAGGAAGACATGAATGCTGAGAATGAGATGAGCTAAGATGATCATTTGTAAGGCTTAGATTTAGAGATGTCTTCCCCCTGATCCGACACTGGTGGTGGATTGGCGGCCAGGGAGCGGGGAAGCCAGGAGTAGATGTGAAGGAAGATGGTGGAGGTGGGGTGGAGGAGGAATGAGCTCAACTGACAAGCGAGGATGAACACAGCTGAAGGTCCTTTAAAAGCAAGGCGTCTGAAGGTGATTGGATGGAGAATCAGACGGACAGGATGCTGATTGGAAGGCCGGGAGACGTGCAGAAGAGTCATTGGAAGCTGGAGACGGTGAAGGTGAATCTTTCATTCTGAATTTTCGTCTAAACTCCATTTTTCACATACGTGAAATAGACAACAAGCACAAACTTTTTCTGAAACTTTTAAAGAAGGCTATCGCTTGTAAATTTCATGCACAAATGTTTGGAAATTGTTGTGACAGAGGAAAAAAAACTCTTTTGGGGTGGTGCGTGACAAAATGGTGTAGTGAGCAACCCATATACGAAAGCTTTGAGTCCTCAAAGGAGCTGTCTGGGGTTATATTTCAAACCTTAGTACCTTTGCTGTATGTCATCCCTTAAGACAGGGTTTCTCATCCATGTTCCTCAGGGCCCATTATCCTCCATGTTTTAGGTGTTTCTCTTCTGTCACATACCTAACTTAAATGAATAGGGTACTAACAACCTTCTGAAAAATTTGGTAGCATGGTGAGGAGAAAATGCATACTTTTGAATCAGTTGTACTGTAACAGAAACACATCCATGAGTCCTAAGGGCCAGGGTTCAGAAACAATGCCGTTAGGCATGGAATCAGCAGACTGAAGAATGGTGAACCTATCTAGCTGTTTGCAGGGTTTTACCCAGGAGTCTGTATGTGTGGGCAGAGGCGCCACCAGGGATTGTGGGCCCCATGAAAATGAATCTCACTGGGACTATCCATAGCCGATCGCTAGGCTGGCAGAAATGTTGATACCGTTTTACATAAAACTGTGCATTTTAATGATATTTTTGGTTATCATTCTGGACCTGGCTTTGTATTGCAGATGACATATAAAAATTATATAGTATTTCCTATATTGTAATACCATTAGTAATAGCATCATATTCATTATTTCAAGTGCCCTCATCATTTTGTTTAACTTGATGGTGTTTTTGATGATTCTACCAAAAATAACAAAGGGAAATTTGATTTTACTACTAATACTCCACTACTCACTTTCTCCCTCTCGTAGCCACACATGCAGGTCTAATTTATCTCCATAACTGTAGACTCACAGGTGATTGCATTTGATTTGTGGTGTAAAACACATACATGAGGCTATCTGGCTGTTATTATTTCATCTTCTGATTTGCTTGGGGTCTTTTCACAATCTCGTTGGCTGTTGGAGGGTTGGAGGAGCGGTGGCGGGCCTTCTGGTCGGGATCTGGGCTGGGGTTGGGATTCAGGTCTTGGGGGTGTTTAGGCTCTCTCTGGATCGCTTGAATTTCCTTGGATCTCGGTCCCTGGCTTCAGTGCCCTGTCCGTTAGTCGGTGGAGGGGCTGACTGACCGGCCTGCTTGGTGAGAAACGTGCAGGAGTGTGGGCGGCCGGCATGCTGGGGCACCTCCGGGGTGTGTGTGTGGGGTTGGCGGGGTGCCTGTTCGTGCCTCCAATGCTTCCTTCTGTGGCTCTGGTCCTGGCCGGGCGCCGGTTGACGTCTGGGTGGGTGGGGAGGTGGAGCATGTCTTGTGCCTGCACTGGGGCGGCTGGTGGGTCGTGCTTGGCCTGGAGCAGTTGGCCTGCCTGCCTGGCCCAATTACCCGGCTAGTGCATGTTTCCCTCTCATGAACTGACGGGCTGGGGCTCCTGTCGCTGGCCGCATGGTGAGGCTGTCGTGTCTGGGGAGGCATCATGGCAGCAAGCTAGAGGGTGGCGTGGTGGAGCTGCAGCGTGTGGGATGGGGGGGTTGTGTCCTCTTCTTGGATGTGGAGTCACCTGCATTTGGATCAGCTGAACGACGATGGTAGAGCTTAGATGGATAATGTTTCTCCCTGGGCTATTGTTGCAGTGCGGTGATGTGGTGTGTTTGTGTGGTTGCAGGGGGCGTAGTGGGGTGCGCCGGCCCCAGGTGTGAGCCGCTGGCCGGGGACCTCTTGCCAGGTGAGTTTGTCCCATCTTGGTATGGAATTGGGGGGTTCAATGTGGGTGTGGTGCTTGGAGGTGTCTGCCCTGTTGCGCCTGTGGGCGGGGGCTGAGGTAGCGTTGTGCGGGGCCCTTGACTTGCCGTCGCAGCGCACTGTGTGGTGGGGTGGAGGATGCGTCGGGGGTGCCTGGAGCAGGGCTGTGTGTGGAGCTTGCACTATGTGGGTGTGGCTTTGTCGGCTTTTCTGGGATGGAGCTCATCTGCGGGGGTGTGCCCTTGTGCGGTGGGGAGGGGCTATATGGTGTTTGGGTTCGAGGGCATGTGTACAATATCTGTGTCCTGTTAGGGGTGGCCCTGTTGTGAAATTTATGTTGGGGTTCATTGGGGGTGGGGGGCTCATGGGGTTAGGATTGGAATTCATTGGGGGGTTGGGACTGTTTCATCCTGTGGCGGCTCTGGTTGATGGGCTAGTTTGGACCATGTAGACCCCTCTTTTGTGCATGGCCCCCTCTCCGGATGAGGATGGGGGTCATTGGGGCCTGGGGTCGGAGCCATGGGTCGGGGTCCGGGCTGGAGTCACTCAGGATCAGGCACCAGCCCAGGCTAGACCAGCCCAGGTTCAGGTGCTGGGGCGGTCTGCCTGTCTCCACCCTCGCTGGAGTGAGTGTACGACGTCCATTGTCATTTGTCTTTACGTTGGGTGCATGGGTGTGAGTGTTTTTATGTGTACGCATGAGGGTGGGAATGTGTGATTGTGACTGTGTGTGCCTGTTTTTTTGTGTCAGGTTGGGTCTTTGACTGCTCCCTCTCCTGGATCAGTTTAGGCCCCTCTTCAAATGTGGGGCCTATTTCCTTCCCGCCACACTACCCGCCGAAGGTTGGTGTCTCTGCCCGCTCGGTGTCCGGGGCTGGGTGCTTTGGTGTGTGCTGGCTCACTCCCGGTGGCTGGTTGCCGGGACCTGGACCCATGGGCTCTGTTGGGCCTCTGCTTGGGGAGTGATATGTCCCGGGGTCTCGGGTCTCTGGGTCCATGGCTGGATCTGTTCGGGCGTAGATGGCTGCCGGCGGGGCCTGTGGGCTTGTCGCTGCAGCTCCCTGGGGCTTCTGCAATGTAGCTGCTGGGTGGCTCCCCTGGGACTCTCCCCTGCTCTTCTCTGGGGGGGTTGCGTTAGTCCCGGTGATGGTTCTCCTGGGGTTCCTGTGCTCTGGGGGGCCTTTGGATGTCTATGGCTCGGATCTCCTCCGCATCTGTCCCAGGTCCAGGGGGGCAGGTGTGTGGCTCCTCACACTCTCTATTGCATATTTTTATGGTGAAAACTTGTATACACACTCACACTCAGACCCACAGGCGTTTAGATTCAGGTGTTAACAGATAAGCTGTTCTATAAACCGTTCTATTTTGAGCTGCATTTACCACTAAGTATCTTTTAAGGTTCTGATTTTCCCCTTCGATATAGAGCTGCAATGGTTTGGTGACCTGTCTTGGGTGTACCCCGCCTCTTGCCCGTAGACTGCTGGAAATAGGCACCAGCTTCCCCGTAACCCACTATGGAATAAGCGGTATAGAAGATGAATTAATGAATACATTTTGCATTCATAAGTACTGTGCACTTTTTGATAAAAAAGCTGTTAATAGTTCATATGAATGTTTCTGCAGGTGTAGAAGCAAGCAGGGTGTTATCTTGTATTCTCGTCATCCTTCTTTCTCTCCTCCATGCTTTTCTCCTTCTCTCCACTTTTTCTTTTTGCCCCACCTCTCTCTTTCTTGCTTGTTATTTTTTCCTTTTCATTTCTGTCTCTGTGTCTATAACAATTGAAATTATCCCAAAGCAGTTTCTAATAAAGTTTATTTTATAAAAATCAAGGAGAGCTTTAAAGCATTAGCCATAATGCTCCACTTGTGAAAGTAAATCTGTTGGGCTTCTTCTTCAGAATTGTTGTCTGAGTGCTACTCTGCCGGACAGGACACCGTTAAAAAAAACATAAAATAAGAAATGTTCTCTGTTCCTACTGCAAAGCAGGGGGATGAGGGTCCAAAACTACTGACCAAACATCCTATTTCAGTGATACCTGGTGGTTTTTAAACCATTAAAATCATTCTGAAATAAATAGACTATAGGCTTTTTTTTTATTTCAGAACGATGTTTTATTTATTTTTGTTTTTTCTCCATCCTGATCGATTAATTCAACACACAGCTGCTCACCTCCTGCCTCATATGGTACTGTGGCTAGTGCGTGGTGGAGCTGACAAAGGGCTGTTGCTGCTGTTGCTCTTGACGTGTCTGTTCGTAACATGCACCTTTTTTTTTTGCAGAGCAGCTTGCTGAACGTTGCCTGCATTGATTTATTAACTAAAACAACAGTGAAACGTTTAAATCCAAAGTTTTCTTCAGAAATGTGAGCTAATATGGGGAGAAAAGTTAGCTTGTAAATTACAGACAAAGTTAGGTACAGACAACAGATTAATGTTCCAGAACTTTCTATTACATGAACCACTAACAGACCCATTTTGCCCGTAAAAGAATTGGGTGATATACTGTCTACCCTATGCATCTTTCTCTTGTCTGAGCTTTTTCTCTTTTCTTTTTTTGGCTTCCTGCCTCTTGCCGTCTCCACCTCCACTTGCTGTAAGTGAAACGTTGTCTGCAGCTTTCTGATGGAGGTGGTGTATGGAACCATTTTACGTAAATAGAGAGGAGGGTGCAGTGGGCACTGAGAAATGTTTCCAAACCAAATAAACTTAGTGTTACCAATACATAAATATAAAATATATGTGTGATTGTAAGTTTATTACTGAGTGTCATATTATTTTGTCAGTATTATAATTGTATTAGGGGCCTCTTTGGGCCCCTGTCAATCATATATCGTATCATATGTGTGTATATATAATATAATATTTTTCTCTCTCTCTCTGTCTCGTGGGGCTCCTGTTAGTCAGGGGCCCCACAGGTCTGTGGGATCTGACCCTATTCTGGTACAACCTTGTCTTCATAAGTCATTATTCTTTGTGAAAGCTATTCAAAAAACAAATCAAGTAAAAGATTTGTTGTCAGAGTAACTGATATAAAAGTAAAGCAAAACAAAAATATCATAGACATTTAAATGTATGCTGTGTTATTGATTTTCACTACCTCCCCTTTCTTTCAGCTACTCTAACTGTAAACACTTCAAATTTACAATTGCTATGACATTATTTTTTTTAAGGTTTTTGAGTTCTTTAAAGACGGCTAAAGTTGATTTGGTCATGGTCCATAGTGGAGTAGCTTCTAGATTCAGTGCCTGAGTCCCAGTTCAAGGCAGATGATGTACAATTATTGGTGGATTACATTTGTGACAGCAACAAAAGATTAAAGATTTTAATATATAGTTATAGAAATAAAGACATAAAACAGCTTTTAGAATTTACTAAAGTCTAAAACTGAAAGAAATACTGAACAATTGTTTAGTGATAAAGTCTGGAGATTACTTGGCCTAAATGCAAAAGAGAAATTACAATTAGATTATCACTTGTCTACCAACTGCCAGCTGGCTAGTTTATCACTTCTGTTTCTCAGGTGCAAACTGGAGGAAAAACGAATGAATGTATGCCCTCCTTCTGTCGCACAGCCCTCAGAACAGCTTGGTTTAAATATATCTCATATATATCCATGTCTTCTACAGTGACATCCATCAGCTGAACTCTCTGAACATGTGGATTATAGAGTCATAAGAGGAGACATCAGTCATTGGCTCAAATGTCAACCTAACAATCAAGCAGTTACAAACGTCAAGAGAATGCTGAGCAGGTTCTTGCACCAGTCTATAGCTTGCAGTCCCATGTATGACTTTGTATAGCAGACATCCTTTGTCTGCAAAAATGGTTCTTTGCACTTGTAATACATACATGAGCATCTGTTTTCACATGCTTGGCTTTTAGCACTAATTAAATGCCATAATGCTGCCACATGGAAATAAGTGTGCCTTATTTCGCAATTCCTCAATTATTCATGTGCCAAACTCTTAAAAAAACAAAAGGCAGTATTTAATGTTACTAACTCTTTGCAACAAAGTTTTAAAATGTTAAGGAAATAAACCAACAACAAGTAGCAAAAACATATTGTGTATACTTTCACTGTCTTCAGGGGAATCCGTTTTATTGTTTGCTTGTAATTGCATGTGCAGACACATGAGTTGCCAGATCGGTCTTATTGAAAAAACATACAGCACATGCCTTTTAGTGAAAATCTTCAGTCTCCCCCTTCTGTGAGCTATATGGCAATGGAGCAGAGGTTTGTGCCATTGCTCCGGTCTCCAACTTCCAGCCCTCAATTAACGTTGGCAGATCCACGCCACATTTGTGTCTCGTACAAGATTTTTTGGCTGAGAGTGCAGGTGCAAGTAAACCAGAGTTCTTGGCGGCAGAGCAATCAAGCACTGTTGTGAAACTGACAGTCTAGCAAAATAGGCAGCTAGAATCCATGAGATGAGCCACACACTCCACCACCGTTTCATGGCCTTCCCCCCACCTACCCACTGCTGGTTGATCAACATTTCCCCTCATTTGACTCAAATAGAGAGAAGCTGCCACACAAGAACTTTGCCTTGTAATTACAGTTTGCCTGTCTCAGTAAACACGCCTCTCAATCATCCCCTGTGGTAATTAGCATCAGGAGTATCAGGCTGATTGCAGGCCAGCTCTGAAGGGAAGAGATTCTGTTCAAAGTCAAGGGAGTCAGTCTCCTCTCGCTCACCTCCTTTTAGAATCACACTGGTTATAACATTTTCTAATCATTTTTTTTTCTTTCACATTGGCTGTAAACCCTCTAGATGACAAATGAAACAGCAGACATCAATCAACTCCCCAGTGGAGTTTCTTTTTCAGCAACTTGTGTGGCTGCAGCCTTTTTGTTGCCATTTGCAGGGGAAAACTGAGTTTTAACTTACTTCTGAAAGTAAAACACATTCAGGTTAACAGCTGCAATAGAGAGAGTTTCAGTTTGTGAAATATCCCAATAGCAGGAACCTGCTTGGATGCAACGTATTTGGAAAGCTAGTACGAATGAGATGTATTTCTGAATTCAAATTTCTGTGAACAAAGACAGCAGAAGAGAATTAAACAGATTAATAAGCTTTTAAAGACCAGGTTGCATATGCTGTAAAATTGCAATCAGTATGCTAACTGGATTTATTATTCTGGGCAAACTGAATTTAGAACTGGTTCTTGTTAAGGGTTAACTGGCACAACATTGTTCAGGACCAGCACAACATAATTAATATGCAGAAATGTCTAATATTGCTTTAAAAGAGCACAAAAACACAAAAAGCGCAAGCTCTTATTAATACAGAGTATGTTAAAGGGCAAGAGCAAATGGAAAACACAACAAATGTCCTACCAGTGTGTTTAAAAAAACAGCTTAGAGGCAGAGCTGCTCACCCAGGGAGATCTCGCGGGCGAAGGCCATGCAAACCAGCATTAGTGGGAGGCCCACAGACACATACTTGATGACCTTGTCCAAAGGAAGCTCCAGTTCCAGGCGGTTGATCCTGTATATCCCAGAGCTGTCCTGCAGCAGGGCATCAGATAACATGGCCTTGGCCGCTGCCTGTGCAATTGACATTCTGGATACCTACCCAGTGATAACAGAGCAGGTTATTTCTCAGGACAGTAAAGGAGGAGGGGGAGATTATGGATGCTCTCAGCACTGAATTATACAAGTCAGACTTGTGACCTTTCATCTTATCACTCCTACAGTATCGTCATTAACTAAATGTGAAGAAATAAAGCAAAAATGAAACTTTCAACAAATATTGAAACCTTTAAGTTGCTTACTTTTAGTCTCCCAGCTTCTTCTTCCAGATATCCTTTGTTTGCAGAGCCAAAGAGTCCCTCTTAAGGCCTGTGCACAGTTGGAAAGCTCCTTAAGTATTCAGGGAGTGCCTTGGTAAATGAGGGGTTGGATCTGGGCTGGACACCTCATTTAATTACAGAGTGGACATCTGGGAGGGCACATATGCCCAGATGCCACTGACAGAAGCAGACCTCCAGTACTCAACAGCAGGCCTTGAAGCAGCTTGTGTTTATGTGTGTGTGTGTGTGTGTGTGTGTGTGTGTGTGTATGTGTGTGTGTGTGTGTGTGTGTGTGATTCGGCTGTAGCTGGGCTGTGAAGCATGCTGGCTGTGGTCCACTTCAAACAAGTGAGCCCTTGCCAGTGGCTTTTCCAGCCTCTGTCATTCTGATTCTATTTTTTCCCGCTCTTCACCGTCTGAACCACTGCTGAGAAACTGTAGCATACAGCCAGGCATGTTTCTGACTGCATGCATTAAGAGAGAATCAAACATGGATTGAATATTCTGTTTGAGGGAATCTGACATACAGGGAACGCTGGTGACTTGAAGGATACTTTCTGCCTTTGAGTATGCTAACATGTCAGTGCTCCTGAAGGACTGTAACAGTTTCTTTTCAAAAAAAGTGGCTCTAGAAAAACAATTCTTAAGATTATATCTTCATGGTGTGTCTTCTGATCTTTAAAGCAGAAACACATATGTTACATTTCTAAGCAACGGTTTGGAGGAAATGTTTAACTAGAGTCTACAGCTAACTCCAATTATTTGTTTATTTGAATCTGGCTGACATTCATTCTAATTTACATGTGCAGTTACATTTTTGATGGTCTGTAGAAATGAAGTAAACACTAAACAGACCAATAAAATAGTACAAAATGAAAACTTTCCAGTGTAGACAAGCAATAGTTTTTTCACAATGTGTTCATTCAATTAGACAGGTAAACTAGTTCTGTCCTAGTAATACTAACTCTTCACAACAGTAAATCAAACACCATTAGCTTGTAGCAAGAATGTACCGGGTTCAGATCCCAGCCAGAGATGCATGTAGTTTGTATGTTCTCCCCTGATACTCTGATTTCTTCCCATCATCCAACAATGTGCATGTTAGGTTGATTGGTCTCTTTAAATTTATCTTGGGAGTTAATGTGGGCGTGTATGGCTTTGTGTTTCTGTGTTGCCCTGTGACAGACCATTGAGCTATCAAGGGAGCAATTCTTGTCCAATGACAGTTAGAGATAGGCAACCGCCCTCCGCAAATGAAGTTAATATGTTAACTGAGGTTCGGGAGCAGGGCCCGCCTCAACCACCCCTTTAATTACCCAACAGCCTACTTATACCAAGCTCACCCAACCTTCAAGGTCTGTTATGTTCTTTCGACTGTCAGACTACCTCCATGCTTCACAGCTCAAACTACGTTTCCAACTCAACATGGATGCCTATCTCGCTCATCAACTCAATCCATCCGAGTCAGATGATGACATCCTCAACACTCCGTTCATTGCAGAAACTTCTCGCCCTGCAGTCATCAGACAAGTTTGTCGTCGTAGCAGTCTGTGCTCCATGATCATTGATCCTCAGTCTCAGTATCGCTCCACAACTCCTTCACCTCGGCCTCATCCCGAAATTGAATCTTCATCCATCAAGGTCCAGGACCCGCTGCCGCAGCGATCTCAGAAGCGGAAGGAGATCTACGTGCTCACTCAGCCAGCACCGGGCCTCCAGGTGTTCTCCTACAGACACTGCTGTCGCATCCACGAACAAGGTTCGCCAGCCGCCTCAACTTGTCTCAACATTAAAAACTGGACCGTGGCTCACCTTCAGCACACACTCAAAGAAAAAGGAATCTCTTTCAGCCGTTGTGAAAACAATTGTGAACTGTTTCAACTGTTAACAACTCCCTCGTCACAAGCAGCAGTTTAGAAACCTCCCAGGCTTCCGGCTTCCTCCTCAACGTCTGCTTCCTCAATGAATACCTCAGTGATGTCACAGCCCAGCTGGCTTCCAGACCAGAGCCCATATAAACTGCTTCCCCTAGTGGGATTCAGGTTGTATTTCCCCCTGTGCCTGCTCCCTCTCTGTCTGAGCTGTCTCAACTCCTCACTTTTATTTCATCCCTGTCGTCACAGGCTTCACTAAATCCTTGAGTGCATACATCCCTTCATCCCTCCATCCCTTCTTCTACCATTTCTTCTGCAGCACAAGTTTCAGTGCTGGATTCCTTTCAAGCTCCTCAGTTTGTTCAGTCATGCCAGGAGCCTGATTCATCTTCTCTCTTGGCTTCTCCTCATTCATCTCAGCCTACTGCTCTTGGGCTTCATCCTCCATTTCCTACTGTTCTTTATTTTCCCCCCTCCCAACCCAATCCCTCCCCTTTCCCTCCCTCGTTTCCAAATGTGCATTCTCACTATATCCCTGCCACTGCAGTTTCACCCCCACAACAGTCTACATCTACTCATCGCCCTTCCCCCACTTTACCTCAACAAATCCTCCACGGTAATTAGGTAGATTTAGCTCTACTTCTCCAGCCATCTCTTGTTAGTTTCAATCAATCTAGGGAATTGCAGACTAGTTTAGGAGTCATGCAGCTAACCCACCCATTAGGTTTTCGTTCTAAGGATCTTGCTCCCACTGAATTTGCCCTGTTTTTTTCACTATACAAGGACACTATCTGCTTAATCTATCCAGACCGTAGATCGGAACTGGATGACTAGCTTTCCATTATCCTTGACATGGCTCTCTACTTCAGATAAACCAGTTTTCATCAATACCACATCCTCTTTGCTACCCAGTGCTGCTCGTCGCTTACAGGAATTTAATCAGGGCACATACTGGGGTTCTCTTGACTCTGAACTATACTGCCGCATTTTCGCAGCTCATTCCTCCTTATCATGAGGTCTTTGTAGTGCTCCAGTTCACCCAGCCACCACATGTACAGCTATTATCTCTCTTCAGTTTTCCTGTCACTTAGGGTGTGGATAAGCGAGGCCGCTCTATCTTATATCAGGGAGGTAGAATGATTTTCAATAACTTCAATGACCTTGGCTGTTCCATCTCCAACTGCAGAATGTTGCACGCCTGCTCCTTCTGTGGCGGTGCCCATGCCAGGAACTCACGCCCTCACATTCCCACGCTTTCCGGCGGATTGACAAAGCCAGTACGTTTCCACACCCATTAAGGTAAATGCTCTCGCATTTGCTCTAAAACAATCAGCCCCACAGAGAATTTCGGACTTTCTTATCAGTGGATTTGTTCATGGTTTGTTCATGGTTTCCACCCGGGCATAGAGGTCATTCCTCCTATCACTGTCACAACCTCCAATCTGCTCTTTCAGAACCAGACACGGTGGATGCTGTTTTAGCCAAAGAGGTCAAAGAAGGATTTATGATAGGCCCATTCAGTCAGCCACCCTTTCCTATCTTTCGAGTCAGTCCCATTGGCATCACCACATGCAAATACTCCGATAAGAAAAGATTGATCATTGAAATGTCAGCTCCTCGTGGCTCTCACATTTCTGGGATCAACAGCACAATTCCCTTTTCAGATTTTTCCATGAAATATACAAACATTGATTATATCATCACACTCATTCGGTTAGCCGACATCACCATCACCAGCACCTTTAAAGTCCTTCCTATCCACCCTGATTTTTGTCGTTTCTTTGGCATTTTTTGGAAAGGTGCTTACTACTTCGCAGTCCAGCTCACCTTCGACTGTAGAAGTAGCCCAAAAATATTTGACTCTCTGTCAGAAGCGTTATGTTGGATCCTCATTAACAACTACAAACTCCCTTACGTTTTGCACCTTGTCGACGACTTCCTGATTATAACCTCCCCATCCTCTCCTCCAAGCCAGGGTCTTCGTACATTTCATCTTTTTCGATGTCCCTCTCTCTGAAGAGAACTCTTGACTCATCCTCTTTACAAGCATCTTTGCCTCTGGAGAAAATTAATCACATTTCTCTGCTCCTCTCAAACCTCTGGCTCACTGACAGAAGTTTCAAACAACAGCTGTTAACACTTCTCGGCCATTCGTATCACTCCTCAAGGAAAATCCGTAATTTCTAATCTCTTGTCTAAAGCAGCCAGCATTCCTTCTCTTCATGGTTTACTCATCCTCGACGACTCATGCAAAATGGAAATGCTTCTTTGGCATCATTTCCTGTCCTCTTGGGATGGCATTTCTTTATTCTATAATGATTTTATTACTCACCCTGATGACATTCAGCTTTACACAGATGCCGTGCTCTCAGTGGGTTTCAGAGGCTATTGCAATGGCAGGTGTTTCACATCCAAGTGGCCTCCAGAGCTCTTTATGAGCTTTATCCCATTATCATAGTGCCAATCCTTTGGGAGCACAAATGGTCTAAAAAATCATTTCTCATCCATTCAGACAATACCCCAGTGGTAGAAATTATTAATAGAGGTCGTTCTTGGTCTCCAGAAAGAAAGCAGTTTGTTCGTCAGCTTACCCTCACATCCGCCCAACATCAGTTCCTGCTTCGCGCAGCTCATGTTCCAGAAAACAGGAATTGTATTGCAGATGCTCTTTCAGACTCTTGGCACCAGATTTGAACTCCAACCCAGCTCCATTCCCACCGTTTTCTTCGACGATCTTCAACTAACTCGACAATTAGCCATTTTCTTGAAAGCCTTTTCAAGAAGCCATCCTTAACCCTGCTCCCCACATTCTGTCTGCTTACCTTTCAGGATGAAACAGCTTCAAATCCTTTACGCTACCCATCAACTGCTCTTCCCCTCTCTCGATACCATGTCCATCTGTCAGTTCATTACTTACTCTCGTTCATTTCTCAATGTACAAACGTCTACCATCCAAACTTACCTGTCCGGCATCAGTTTTTTCTTTAAAGTGACTACAGGTTACAACTGGCCTTCTATCACTCATTGTCATGTATCTATGCTTCTAAAGGGTTTAAAAAGCAAGAATGCTCAGTCGTTCCTAGTTGTCTACCTCTTACATCAGATCTCCTCAGCACCTGCATCCTTACTTTGCGCTCCGGCCGTTGGTCATCCTCTATAGACCGAACCTTTGAATCAATGTTTCTGCTTGCCATCTCTGGCTTCCTCCGCTGCCATATCGATACCACAGCATCCTGCCACGGCATCTCTGATCATACTATTAAAATTCTTGGTCATTGGTCTTCCCAAGCTTACTGCTCCTATATCCATAACAATCTCTGTGACCTTCACCAACCCCACATTCGCCTACGCTGTAATCATTTCTGAAATGTTTGGGGGTCCTAAGCGGGCCCGGGAAGGCTTTATACAGAAGACTGTACCCCCATGCTGAGTCTCTACCTCCCAAGCCTCCAGACCTGTCTCCCCAGATGACCTCATCCTTACTTCCAGTTCTTCCATCCCTTCAACTCCTTACTTCAATAAACCTTTAAACTCATATCCCTGAGGCGGGGTCCTTGCTTGGTCCATGAAAGGACAAGCAAGGACAGCAGTGGCTAATTTATTTTCTTAAATCAGTTTATGGACAAATACCTGGGCCTGTTTTCACAAAAAATCCTAAGACTAAAAGTAGCTCCAAGTGAGGTCATTCTAAGAAAATTCTTTTCTCAAACTCCAGATATTTCTTAGAATTTTCCCTCAGTAAGATAACAGTAATTCACGAATTACCTTAGGCCTTCAGAGAGCTCCTATAGTGTCATGATGTAGGGTTGTTTGGTGTTTGGTTTCAGATTTCTTCTTATGTTTTTCACAGTTAAGGTTTTGACTCATGCTTTTTGTTTTGTCATCTTGTTCATGTTTTGTCAAGTTTGGTTTTCGGATCTGGTTATGCTTTTGCTTCATGTTTTTCTAGTTTGTGTTCAAGAGTCTGTTTTGCTCCAGTCACGTTTTGTTCTGTTACGTTTATTCAGTTCACCTGCTTCAAGTTAATCTGTCTCCTTGCTCCACCTGGTTTTCACGCCATATATTCACACCTGTTCTGTTTAGTCTTCGCGGAAACATCTTTCACTCTCATGCTCATGTCTAGCTCTCATGCTCAAGTCTTTTTTTTTTTTATCATGCCATGCCTGTCTTGCCTGCCCATTTGTTTTGTTCCTGCCTCCTGTAGTGAGTGAGTTTTCGTTATTAAATCTTTTTTACTTACCATCACGCTGCCTGCTCGTCTGCATTATGGGGTCCAATTCCAAGTAAACCGTGACAGAACCGTGACACTATAGTGAACAAATGTTAAGAGTAGTGAGGACGTTCAGTGAGCCTAAGATTGTATTATCTAGAGAAGACAGTGGAAAGGCAGAGAGAAAGGAGAGATGTTCTCCGTACAATGAATAACAGTGAATTAATAAAATGCTATCAGCTCGGTGCAGGTATCCACCCCCTTAAAAGCTGAGTAAATTCAATTCAGTTTTATTTATACAGGTGTTGGACAATGAAACTGAAACACTTGGTTTTAGACCACAATAATTTATTAGTATGGTGTAGGGCCTCTTTTTGTGGCCAATACAGCATCAATTCGTTTTGGGAATGACATATACAAGTCCTGCACATTTCAGATTTATTCATAAAAAATATTTTAAAAATATTTTTTCTAATATTGCCATAGATATGCACTACTTTGTGTTAATCTGTCGCATAAAATCCAAATAAAATAGATTGGCGTTTGTGGTTACAACAAAGTAAAATATGAAAAAAATATATGCTTCAAATGATGTTGGACCAATCTAGGTCATACATGTTCTAGAGTGAAACTGAAGTGTTGGCCATTTATCTGCCCATTTTCTATTCACAATTTTTCTAATCAAGTGTGGAAGGGCTGGGCCAGTTTTTAACATATAGTCCTAATTGTCTCTTTCAAAACTATAGCTAATTTTTAATCACCACTTAACCAATATGCATATACTATATTTGTGATGTGGACGGAACCTTAAAAACGTAGAGAAATCCTATGTTACATATAAAACTCCAAAAAGACAGGTAACAGAGTTTTGGAGCCAGGCAGCAATTTACCATGTTGCTATATTACACTTGATCTGTCTTACTAATTAACATGTTGTGACTATGAATCTGAAAACATTATTTAACATTTATATTAATATTTATTCAAATAATATTTCGGTTTGTTAAGGGTAGTCCTGTGAATAACAGCCCAGTAAGGCGATGGTATTAGCACAAAATAGAAAGGGTAAGACAAGCTCTGACATTATTGAACAGCAAAAATCTGCACACAAATTCTTGCAATTTCTTAAAATGCAAGAATTTATTAACAAAAATAAGTCAACTCAAAGTCAAACATATTTCAATCAACAAACGCTTTACTATGCTAAAACAATCCAACTAAACTACCAAGCAGAATTAAAGAATAACAAAGACTCATGGGCTATGTACAATATAAACAAGTTGATTAAAGATGATTGAAACCATGACCAAAAGAGTGATGCAACATTACCATGCAATGTTTATGTTTGAGAACCAAGGATTATCTTGAAGAATCTGGAAATGTTGTTAGTCTGGGAGCCAACTTAGGCAATAATCAGCACACCTTTAGACAACCATTCACAATGCAAAATCAGCTAAAATATTATTTTAATAAATTAATGTATTAAAGAATGATCTGCTGAATAAAACCAACCTTCAGGATAACCAATTCTCAACGGTGTCTCATTAGCTGCCTTTACTTATTATAATATTCAAAGAAATATTAAGGAAGTGGTAAAATATTCAAGGAAATATTTTAGAAAAGAGCCAAATCTTTCTGGAGAAATGGGGCTTAATGGTTTTTACTTAGTTATCAAATTTAGTAAAATGATGTTAGGGACACATTATTTACTGGATTGAGAACTAAACCTTTCTGGTGAGCAGATAGCCTGTTAGCACCAAAATAACTGAGTTCAACACAAACAAAACCAAACTTCATAAAATAAAAAACGTTTAGATCATTTCATCCTAAATCTTTCTCTGCCCAAACTCTAACCTCGTATGTGAACCATGCTGAGGAGGAGTTGTCCGGGCGACGACGAAGTTTGAAGAAAGCTCTGTGAACAAAAGGGTTAGCTTCCAGCTAACCTCCGTGGCTGTTTGATGGCGCAGCTCGCTCTGTCCGCTGACCAAACAGCAAGTTACTGGTGACCACGGTGATGAGTCCGTTGTCCTCCTTCGGGAAACTGCTCCACTCTGTCTTTATAACACAGCTTGATTCTGTAGGCCTCAGAGAGCAAAGTCAAGCCAGGCTTGTACCTTAATTATCCGGTTATGAATGAGTCTACCGGATACACGAACAGTGATTCATTTGTACTTAACTCAGAGCATATGATCGATGATCGTATGACACTCTCGGATCCAGTTGAAGAGTTATGTCTGTTTGCCAGCAAAGAGACATTAGTGCGCTGGGTCTCTCTGTCCAGGTCCCTGTGTGACCCGCGTAGAAGAGGCAGGATGTAGCAAGAGTGGTGCTTTTATTTGGACAGTGATGTCACAGGAAGTCCGCAGTTACCCCGTTTCCTGGCTGTGCCGGAAGTAGGTTAATGCAATTTATTTTGAAAGTTCCAGGAAAGTCTGTAGTGGACTTTTACATTGTAACCATGGCTGTGGGTCCCAACAAACAGTTGCTCCAACTTTTTGTGTTCTTGTAGTTGTGGCTTATTTCAGTACTTTTCAGTATATCAGGTACAACACAGCCAACCGTATTTCTAACATGACTGGTACAAGTAAAGGGGAAAATATCAAAAGTGGGTATTAACAAGTACCTCCTCTGACCAACCAATCTCTAATATACCATTTCTGGGCAAAAGTTGATAAACCAATGACTTGTATTAATTTAAAACAGTTAAACTAAATCTAAGTGGTTTTAGATTTAACCATGTGAAATTTGTAAATTAGTTCAAAAACAAGCAGCTTATCATGCAGTCCATCATGCAATTATTTGTAGTTTCAGACAATACTTTGGTTTAAAAGTCACCATCCTGGACTCAGATCTCACTGACTGTTTTAAATTTGAAAATGTTAGGGCTGTTCATGGAGTTCCAAAGGGGTCAATTATTGATCCCCGACTATCCTCCAACCCAGGTCTGTCATCACGCTCCACAATATAATTTATCAGTCCTACAATGACAACAGTTGCTAATCATGTTAACTATGTTCAAAACATCATTCATTGGTTCACTGATGCCAAATGCTGGTTGTCCAGGAATCAAACAAAAGGCCATACGGAGATTCATGTGAGAACTCCTGATATCGAAAACAATCTATGCTTTGTTGACTCTGTTCTTGATAAAATGCTGGGATGTAAAAATTTAAATTATACGTCAAGTTTGGTATCACTTGTTCTTGTTTTCCATCAGAACACACGTAAAATTAGCCATTATATGAAATAAAGTGTCACGGCCCTTTGTGTAACTAATTGGTTTGAGCTGTTGCAACGGATCCATTGGATGGAGTGCAGCAGGCATGCTAAGTGGAAATACCTGAGTTGATCCTTAACCCCTAAATAAAGGCCTGGGTGCTGTACAGCAAGGGGTGGAATGGGCTTATATCTCCCCCTCTTGGCCATGGTTGTCCTCCAGGGTTTGGCTTAGCTTAGCTTAGCTTAAGTTTGGCTTGCTTAATTTAAAACTCAACATTTATATTCAACATTGTCACTCATTCACATTGACATGACTGATTTTACTGACTCCATACACTGAACTGTTGTTAGTTTCTGTTAATTTATTTTAAATAATATTTGTAAATTGTTCTCTGGTCTCCTTTCTCATTTTGTCATAGCCCTTGTGCCAGGTTGTGACCAAATGGAGGCTGCAGTCCAACCAATGGATCCGTTCCTGCAACAGCTCAAACCAATAAGTTACCCACAGGGCCATCACAAAATGGACAGAACATGCTTCCTTCCATAAAAAAAAAACAACTTTTTCAGCAGTTACAGCCTGGCAGTCCTCTGTTGTCCTAGCTTTTCATCTTTTCAAATTAATCTGACTAGATTTCACATAATACCTCCTCTCAAAAGTGGATTGGCTTGATTGAGTCTCCTGTTATACCACATTGTCAAGCTGCCACCACAATAGTTCTATAGGATCCAAAGGCAGAAACTCCAATTGGTCCCCATAAAGTGCTGTTGACAGTGTATGGCATGGCTTTGCAAAATCTTGTGAAAGCCTTGCTTTTCAAGTTCTCTTTGAGTCTGGACAAATTTACCACCTGTAAGTACCCCCAGACCATCACTGTATCCACCATGCTTTACTGATATTATTAAGCACTGTTCTTGCATATTTTATTTGTTTAGCATCTCACAAATTTGATCTAATTATCTGAAGACCTCAAACTTGGACTTGCTTCCAGTCTTCTAATGTCCAATGTCTGTGCATTTCAGTCTTTTCTTTGTATTTGTCAGTTTAAAATAGAACATTTTCTTAAACAAAGCCAGGCATTCTTCGTTCATGCTTTCAAGGGGATTATTATTACAAAAAATCCACCTTCAGTTGGATCAGTTACATAAACACTAACTAAGATGTAACTGATTTTAAAATGGGCTGCACTGTGGAGCAGTTGGTAGCGCCAGGACCTCCTTGCAGCAAAGGTCCGACTCCTGGTCGGGGGTCTTTCTGCATGGAGTTTGCATGTTCTACCCATGCATGCGTGGGTTCTCTCCGGGTATTCCAGCTTCCTCCCACAGTCCAAAGACATGCCTGTTATAATTGGTCTCTCTACATTGCCCTTAGGTGTGAATGAGTGTGTGCATGGTTGTTTGTCCTCTGTGTGTTTGTGCTGCCCTGCAATGGACTGGTGACCTGTCCAGGTTCTACCCTGCCTCCTGCACATAGACCGCTGGAGATAAGCACCAGCTTCCCAGCAACATATTATGGAAGAAGCAGTAGAAAATGACTGACGGACTGATTTTAAAATGATTTTATGGTAAGAACTAAAACTAAAAGGTGTGAACAGATTTCTATCCTCATAGCTCATTATTGGTTTCCATTGGTTTCCATTTAAAATCAACTGATTTTAAACTTCTTATTGATGCCCACTAATTATACTCAAGTTAGAATGTTATGGCTAGTGAAGGAAAGATCTGGCAACACCAAAATACACTCTGGCTTTATATATGCTTGTAGAATGTAGTTATACAGTTAAATATGAACAGAGAATGCAGAAGTTAGATCTCAGAAAGCTGCATTTTAAAGCAGTGCTGCCTCAATAGATGGGTGGGTGCGTTCCAGTGTGTTAGATTACAGGTTTGAGAAATAACCAGTGGGTGGGAAGCTATATAAAGCATGTGACAAAGAGCTGAGGCAAGCTAGCTCAATCTAAAATCTAAAGACGATACAATGTGGAAATACAGACATTGGAAAAAGCAAGCACACCCTTTTTCAATACTAGATGTTAGATCATAGGGCATAATAAAAATGATCGGATATTTTAGGTTTTATATTAACATTAATTGTACAAAAATACACAACAGAAGTCACAACAATTATCTATTAAAGAAAGGTAAAATTTTTCCATCCATTCAGCTGTCAGTGGAAAACCAATTACAGCACTTGGCATTATAAGTTGTAGACCTCCTTCGGCAGCAAGCATTTGAAAGTAGTCTTTTGATGTCTGACTTAAACAGTCTCACGTTGCTGCAGAGGAATTGTGGGACAGAGTCTTTTTTAATCTTAATTCACAGAACTTCGGTTTAGTTGCGCAGTGGTTAGCACTTTTGCTTTGCAGCAAGAAATCCTGCGTTCAAATCCTGGTCTGGGCTCCTTCTGCATGGAGTTTGCTGTTGTTCCCCCTGTGCATATGTGGATTCTATCCAGGTACACCGCCATTCTCCCACAGTCTAAAAACATGACAGTTTGGACAAACAACAATGCATGCACATGTGAGTGTGTGGATTTAGCGTAGTAAATTAACCAATGTGTCTCTGTTGCCCTATAAGGGACTGGAGACGTGTCTAGGTTGTACCCCTCCTTTTGCCCAATAACCGCTGGAGATAGGCACCAGTCCCCTGCAATCCAGCACAGATAAGTGGATTTAGATAATGGATGGATTGATGCTTCAGTTCATGAGGTTCACTGAAGTGTTTGGTGCTCTTTCTTTCCAAGAAAGACCACCACCTAGAGCTTAACCTGTTCAAGACTGTGGAGATGACAGTAGACTTCTGGAGAACACCCCCAATTCCCTCCCCTTACCATCCTCAACAACATCTTGTCTACTATGGATAATTTCTGGTTTCTAGGAACCACAATTTGTGGGACCTATGATGGTCTTCACACTTAGACACTGTTCAGAAGGCCCAACAGAGCCTGTACTTCCTGCAACCACTTATGAAGTACAACTGTCCACGGGAGCTGCTGGTGATCTTCTACATGGCCATGATTCAGCTTGTCATGTTAACATCCATCACTGTGTGGTTTGGCTCAGAAACAAAACAGAATAGGGCCATACTGCAACAAACTGCAGAAAGGTTCATTGAGGCCGAATTTCCCTCCATCCAGGATTTGTACAGGTCTAGAGTATGGAAAAATACATTTTTGCAGACCCCGTACATCCTGGACATAAAATGTTTAGTCTTTAACCTTCTGGTCTGTGCTACTTTTTGCAAAAAACAGCCGCCACAGACAGTTTCCTTCTCCAGGCTGGTTCTTTGTTGAACACAATTAACACCTGACAGCCAGAGTAGGTTGTTGTGAAACAAAATAAGCATTTTTGCCACAACATCCCTTTTTCTTTTTCTTTACATAAAAAATGGCTTTACATACACACTGCTTCCTCTAAGTTTATATATTTATACCTAATGACTGCACTCTGTGAGCGTGTGATATCAAACCCAAATTCCTTGTTTGTACTCACAATCTTGGCCAATGAAGCTAACTCTGAATGTGATGGCTTGGTTTTCTTTTTCAAGTATTTTCTTGTGGGTTTGCTGCTGTGTTTTGGATCATTGACCTATTGTTTGGGTCAACTTTCAGCTGTCAGACAAATGCCCTCACATGTAGCTGTTGAATCTGGTGTGGCAGTTTTATGTTTGCAAACTGGGAGTCCCAACTGCACCGGGTTGCAGTGGTGCAGTGTTGATTTAATTAATCCATATCGACTTTTTTCACTACTTGTATCTGGAAGGAGATACTGCAGTTTCAGTTAGCTTCTTCAACAGCTTCATTGCGAAAGTCCAAAATACTTTTAAATGAAACTTCAAAATGCTGTTTGTTAAATAATTTTTTGTACTTTTAGCTATGTAGTTTTATTGTTTTTTACTTGCTTTAGTTTTGGTATCATCGTTTATGGTATCATCAGATTCATCATGATTTTTTTATTCATATGTATGCTGCTGGCTGCAAATCGACCCAGATCATCAGACCTCTACCACTGTGGCTGACAGTTGACATGAAATGCTATTGTTCATGTGCTTTGTTTGGTTTTCTCTTAACATGTGCATTACAGATTAACATCACCTGACAAATAATCTTTGGTTCATTGAGATGTAACATTAAAAACATAAGTCATGCTGCTAATTTGTTTAGTTTAGTTTTACCCTGCACGGGGCTGCACAGTGGCGGGGCTGCACGGTGGCGCAGTTGGTAGCACTGTTGCCTTGCAGCAAGAAGGTCCTGGGTTTGATTCCCAACCTGGGGTCTTTCTGCATGGAGTTTGCATGTTCTCCCTGTGCATGCGTGGGTTCTCACCAGGTACTCCAGCTTCCTCCCACAGTCCAAAGACATGCCTGTTAGGTTAATTGGTCACTCTAAATTGACCTTAGGTGTATGAATGAGTGTGTGCATGGTTGTTTGTGTGTTGCCCTGCGATGGACTGGCAATCTGTCCAGGGTGTACCCTGCCTCTCGCCCATAGACTGCTGGAGATAGGCACCAGCTCCCCCGTGACCCACTATGGAATAAGTGGTAGAAAATGACTGACTAGTTTTACCCTATCATAAACTTTTACATTTAACATGCTAACTGAGACTTTCAGAGTGTGAAATCAAGGGTTGTTTGCAATTTCCTTTAGCATTGCACAGTCCAATCACAAGAAGATTGGCAGTGTCTGAATGCTATTTACTTGTTCAATAATCTGTCTCACTGTCAAATAACAGACTTGAAATGGATTTTAAACAGCCTCATAGCCCTTCGCAGAATGACATGTAGCAACAATTACTTCTCTAAGGTCAATTCCAATGTCTTGCCCTCCATAACGTCATTGTGGAATCTATGTTTTTGTTGACATGAGGTCAGGTTTTAGAACTTTAGAACCTGGTAAAAACCAAATTATTTTATTGCTGATATGTAATCCCCAGAACAGAAAGTGAGTATACTTTCTTTTACCCATGACTGTAGATCAGAGCCTTGACTGTGAATCTTCAGCCTAACAAATAAGTACATCAGAATTACATGTTTAATTATTAAAACTGATCTATTGAAACACAATAGATTTTGACAACAAAGTGTACAAATAAAATAGAAATATTACCCTAGTTGCTCTGGAAGATCCATTAAAAAAAGCAATCAAGAAAAGAATATCAATGAGCAAAGCACTTCACAATAAACTATCAGAACATTGAATATGACATGTTTTTTTGATTTTTTTTTTCAAGACATTTTCACATTAGAAATGACTGATTCCATTTGTATTCTGAAAAAAAAAAAATATCCGCAAACCGTTTTATCTGATTCACAGTTTACTTAAAACTCCTCTGTTTTGCTTGTTTTGTAATAAATGTCTCTTAACTCTGAAGGTGCCTGCTGTCACTGTGAGATTTCTGCTGTTACAATAAGTCTGTAGCGACACAATGAATCCAGCAAGGTCAGAAAAATACACAGGATATTATTTTAAGAGTCCACGGCTGGATTCAAGTACATATGTACATGGGTGCCACTTATTTTTAATCAGAAACTGTCACCTTGCTCAAGCTACTGTCTGAGGGCACACACACAGGCAGACACACAAATAGAACTGAATAAATATGCAAACCTTAGCATCAGGATGCAAACAGAGGAAAAATCCAATTTACATACAGTATGTGCAGTCGATATACACTGGTGTACAACAGCTGTTTTTTCCGTGGGTTTTTTTTTTTTGGCCCATAGAAGAAGAAACTATAAACTGAAAGAGTTTCAAAACGTCATGCTCAAAATGCTGATTTGCTGCAGTGTTGAATCAGGGGTTAAGCCTGTGAGGAAGAGACACTGTTCAACCTGAGAACCTCTGAGTCATTTGAAATGTGTGAGCCGTGTCCCGTCAGTAGAAGCTCTTCTCAACATCAGTTCTGCAGATATTTGGATCGCATTACACAAAATCTCTCTCCCTTCTGCCAGCCCCCCTGCCCCACAAACCCTATTTTAGAAAGTAAAATGGCAAATTTGCTGCTAAATTAAACAATGACTTCGTGTCAATAAAAACAAAATAAAAACAAAATCTGCAGCCCTTTTTATTAGGAACTTCAGGTGCCAAAATATGACATTCAGCTGTTTCTACATATCATCAAAAGTTCTTCCTGTGATTTTAAGATTTTCAATGCATATGAACCACTCCTGAATGAATGAAATTAAACAGGGATTGTTCTAAATGTTCCTAATTTCAAATTGACGGTTATCTTTTCAACCCTGGAGGTTCTGTGCTTTATCTTTTCCATAACTAACCCAAGTTTTGAGGTCCAAAAGTATGCTACCTTCCAAATTTTCTAGCAGTTCATTGCCAGAAGACATACAATGATAAAAATGCAACACAAATTTGTCAGTGAGCTAAATTTTGTTGTCTACAATCGGGATCTTCATCTGTGGTAAAAATATAGAGTGCCCCTAAAGAAGCATAAGTCGTTCAGCATTAACGCCAGGCTAGCCAAGTGTGAAAGAGGCTCGCATTAAGCTGACAGCTCAGGTCCAAGTTCACACAGCCCATTCCCTCTTCCTTTCCAGCTACTCCAGCTCGTCTCCTGCTTCCATGCTGAGCTCTCTTCTTCCCACTCCCCTGCCAGACAGTTGTCTTCCTCTCTCATGTTCCTCCTCGCCTTCTTCCACCTCCTCTTCTTCTTCATCCATCCCTTCCTCTTCTTCATCGTCCTCCTCCTCATCCTCGTCATCCTCTGTGCCATCCATGGAGTCATCAGCTCCAAGCATGGCCTGCTGCATGGCCAGGGTGGCAGAGTCTGAGGACAGCGACTGGAGGCCGTCCATGCTCAGTGGGTCTGTGACACAGGACAGTGGAGTTAGTCTGAGCATTAGTGCAGTTTTCGCAAGGCATAAGGCAGCTACCCACCCCAAGGTTTTAAACAGTTACAATTTAAAAACTGCTTTATCATACTGTTCCTGCAGTTTCATGCAATTTAGTTTAATGAGATGTCTGAGAACATGCCAGGGTGAAAAAGGATTTCTTGGGCTGTAGGAGCACAGTGTAATGCACCAATAAAAACAATAAAGATTTTTTTTTAATAATGATGATAATACATTTTTGATTGTGTTTTTTGTTGATCTCACAATGGTTTAGTTTAAATTTGTATTATTATTGTTTTCTTATTGTACAGGTCCTTCTCAAAATATTAGCATTTTGTGATAAAGTTCATTATTTTCCATATTGTCATGATGAAAATTTAACATTCATATATTTTAGATTCATTGCACACTAACTGAAATATTTCAGGTCTTTTATTGTCTTAATACGGATGATTTTGGCATACAGCTCATGAAAACCCAAAATTCCTATCTCACAAAATTAGCATATCATTAAAAGGGTCTCTAAACGAGCTATGAACCTAATCATCTGAATCAACGAGTTAACTCTAAACACCTGCAAAAGATTCCTGAGGCCTTTAAAACTCCCAGC
The DNA here is from genome assembly GCF_021462225.1 of Girardinichthys multiradiatus. Taxonomy (NCBI): domain Eukaryota; kingdom Metazoa; phylum Chordata; class Actinopteri; order Cyprinodontiformes; family Goodeidae; genus Girardinichthys; species Girardinichthys multiradiatus. The sequence goes on along the minus strand of NC_061804.1, from coordinate 43,057,079 downwards.
CTGGTTCATCACTCAAAACCCCAATCATGGGTAAGACTGCCGACCTGACTGCTGTCCAGAAGGCCACTATTGACACCCTCAAGCAAGAGGGTAAGACACAGAAAGACATTTCTGAACGAATAGGCTGTTCCCAGAGTGCTGTATCAAGGCACCTCAGTGGGAAGTCTGTGGGAAGGAAAAAGTGTGGCAGAAAACGCTGCACAACGAGAAGAGGTGACCGGACCCTGAGGAAGATTGTGGAGAAGGGCCGATTCCAGACCTTGGGGGACCTGCGGAAGCAGTGGACTGAGTCTGGAGTAGAAACATCCAGAGCCACCGTGCACAGGCGTGTGCAGGAAATGGGCTACAGGTGCCGCATTCACCAGGTCAAGCCACTTTTGAACCAGAAACAGCAGCAGAAGCGCCTGACCTGGGCTACAGAGAAGCAGCACTGGACTGTTGCTCAGTGGTCCAAAGTACTTTTTTCCGATGAAAGCAAATTCTGCATGTCATTCGGAAATCAAGGTGCCAGAGTCTGGAGGAAGACTGGGGAGAAGGAAATGACAAAATGCCAGAAGTCCAGTGTCAAGTACCCACAGTCAGTGATGGTCTGGGGTGCCGTGTCAGCTGCTGGTGTTGGTCCACTGTGTTTTATCAAGGGCAGGGTCAATGCAACTAGCTATCAGGAGATTTTGGAGCACTTCATGCTTCCATCTGCTGAAAATCTTTATGGAGATGAAGATTTCATTTCTCAGCACGACCTGGCACCTGCTCACAGTGCCAAAACCACTGGTAAATGGTTTACTGACCATGGTATCACTGTGCTCAATTGGCCTGCCAACTCTCCTGACCTGAACCCCATAGAGAATCTGTGGGATATTGTGAAGAGAACGTTGAGAGACTCAAGACCCAACACTCTGGATGAGCTAAAGGCCGCTATCGAAGCATCCTGGGCCTCCATAAGACCTCAGCAGTGCCACAGGCTGATTGCCTCCATGCCACGCCGCATTGAAGCAGTCATTTCTGCAAAAGGATTCCCGACCAAGTATTGAGTGCATAACTGTACATGATTATTTGAAGGTTGACGTTTTTTGTATTAAAAACACTTTTCTTTTATTGGTCGGATGAAATATGCTAATTTTGTGAGATAGGAATTTTGGGTTTTCATGAGCTGTATGCCAAAATCATCTGTATTAAGACAATAAAAGACCTGAAATATTTCAGTTAGTGTGCAATGAATCTAAAATATATGAATGTTCAATTTTCATCATGACAATATGGAAAATAATGAACTTTATCACAATATGCAAATTCTTTGAGAAGGACCTGTAGGTATCCTGTGTTTTATTGTACCTATAACTTTGCTCCTGATATCATGGATTTTTGCCACTTGGGGACAATAAGGGATTATTATATTACACTATACTGTATTCTATTTGTTTCTATTATATTGTAGAGAAGATTTTTTATAACACAGGTAATCAGTATGTTAAATTATTTCTATAACAGTAGGAATATTTTTACACATAAAAAATTAGCTTTTTTTCATTTTTTTGTACAAACCATGAAACTGTTGTATTTCTAATTAAGGTTGTCATACTATGAGGATCCTAAACCAGCCTATGTCAAATATATCTAAACATGTGAATCACAGGCTGAAGACATTCTAATGAGCTGCAAACAGGATAGGTCAGGAGTGGTACTAATGGGGAGATGATTTGCTTCATGCGTCACCTCAGGTGCTGAGGTAAAAGAGAATAAATTACAGGCAGCTTAAATCCATAATGCACTCTGGGGATGCTTCCTTTGTCTTTATCGAGTTGCTCTCAGGAGACTTCCAACAAGTTTTAAAAACACTCTCAGCTAATTCCTGGGGTGAACTTCTCTTTTTTTAAAGTAGATAATCTTTGCCCTTGAAATATACTCTTACTCAGCTCACAAAAATATGGTCAATATCGCCATCTAGGGGTTAGAATCTTAACATACACAATTTAAGTCCACATCTCGTCATTGGAAAAAGATGTAGTAGTGACACCCAATGTGGTGTTTTGCACACTTTCATATTGCAGTTAGATTATTGTACAGAGTCATCAGATGCAGACTACTTTGTCACAAAGAGATTTATTAGCTTGAAAAGGCTTTTTAATCATAAAACTAGTCTGTGGTTAAAATATTTTTGCTCTGGCACTAAATGATTAGCACAGATGAAACTGTAAATGAGTCCTGCTGAAATCACTCTACTAATATAATCAGCAGACCGACTGCTATAACAGAGATGTGTTAGAAAATATTTTCATCTTGCAATTGTCACGTTCATAGAAGAGCTTTCAGCTATGATCCCCTGGTGTCAAATGGTCTCACATGTAAGGAGACTGCAGCTAAAAGGGTTGCAGCTGAAAGAAAATGTTTCTGGATCAGCATGAACTTTAAGGTGAGAAATTCAGCAACTGTGAAGAAGGCTTCAGGATATCTAACACTGTCCAGTAACCGCTAGGATTATCTCTTTTTGGGGAGTGCACAACGGAATTGTGAAGCCACCAGCGCAGAGCTTTGTCAACATTAGCAACAGGTTGGTGTGAGGAAATCGCCACACCCAATGAGGAGAAAACTTTGGACAATTGGTTTGTGAAATAAGGGCAGAAAAATGCAACTTCCGTCAAAGAACTCTGCCGTTGTCCAAAATCACGCAGAGAAACACAATCTAACAAACTATGATCAACTCCAGGCACTAAGAAGACAAGAATGAGTCACCATCAGTCAGAATTTGGTATATAAGATAATTTTCATTTTATCACTGGAACATGTAAAAAAAAGTTTAAGCCATAAAACACAGAATCTGTCTCTGCAAAAATATGTGGCCCAAGACTGTACATGTTTTCATGTTTCATGTTTTCTGTACATGACTGTACACATTTTCAGTGTGTTTGTGTGTTTTGATAAATGTGGCTGTCGGCCTACTTTCTAAATTGTTCACTGTCTGAGATCTGTGCGTCTGTAGTACTCCAGCCACGATAGAGTCCGGCCAGAATCGCTGTGTGGGGCGGTGCTGGGACTTCATTTTCTTTGCTTTAGGAGCTGGGTCTGGATTACTGGCATCCAACATGGGCTGAAGAATACGGCGACGGGCATTGATGAACCTTTAAGAACAAGGCATGGAAAAGGGATGAAGGAAAACCTACAACAATATTGATTGCAATGAACTTCAAAACAAATTACTGAGAAAACATTAAATACTGTTTTCAGAGAATACCGTAAGTTTCAAGTTTTTAAATATCCATGAAGAAAATGATAGAAAAATGTATGTCCACTTTTTTTTATTTTAAGGTTTTATTTATCAAAACATTATAAATAAAATGTGCTCTCTACTACAATTTAAAATGAGTCACATAGAGCCTTGAGTAATTATTTCAAGTTATTGACTGTTATCAGACTCTGAAATCTTGGTTTACACAATTGGGTTCAGTCTTCCTAATCCAAATTTTTGAGTTTGTTGAGGTTTACAAGACTGGTCTCTGCACAGCTATTGTAAGGTCTCACCACAACATTTGTATGAGGTTGAAATCTGGACTTTGACTGGGCCATTAAAGCACTTTTAGACCTTTTCAGACATTCAGCTGTAGATTTGGTACTTTTGTTTTTTTTAAGATATTTCTTCGGCACTAGAGGCCTTTATTGTTCATTTAAGTTTTCGACAGTTGGCTGACAGGAAAGAGGGGCAGGCAAATGTCACTGGGTCTGGGAGTTACCTTAACTTTGGTTTAAATAGATGTGAAAGAGTTACTCTGAAGTTGAACTCAAGACTGCATTGGTGAACTCAGTGAATGTAATATTGGTCCTGTGACTGATCAACAACAAGCACCAGTTATTAACCTTGCAACACCATGCATGACCATTGGGTTGGGGTATTTCTGTGGAGATGCTGTTGAGTTTTCTATAAATGGGCCACTGTGTTTTATTGCCAAACATCTCTACTGGTTTTGTCGTTGCAAAACACAAAGATGTCAAAAGGACAGAATTAAAAAATATGTTCTTTGGCTATTCTGGTAAACGTGTGAAAAGCCTTGAAATACATTCATAATTTCAGGCATACCATATAGAAAAGCTGGCTGCCTCAGTGTGCCTGGGCAGTTGCTCTACACAAAGGATATCTCAAGAGGGTATTCTAAATGACACCATACCAACGGGGGCAGAAAAGCCTCATGTTTCTCTAATGTATTAAAATTGTGGTGCAGGATGGGGGCAGGCCATGAAGGGAGGGATACTGTAAGTTTACTCCCTCAGCGGCCGCAAGGTCAATCATCCCACACCCCAAGACCTTACTGTTACCTATGGAGACATGCAACAACCCCACCCTCCCCAAGGCGGGATTGACACAACCCAAACTAAGCAGACCCGAAATAGGCTCCGACAGATCCCTGGAAAAACATCGGAGATCTGACTCCAGAGTGCAGTCCTAGGAATAGCAAAGACACTGACGAAAGATCCTCAAGCTCCCAGGCTTCGGGTGGAGGACCCAAGCTTCAGATGAACAGACACCCACTCCACCCAAGGGAAGGGGACACTGGGTCTATTAAAACATGAAATATGAAATAGTTTCCATCCAAAATGTTCACTAAATGATTGAACTATTAAATATACTATGTTAAAAAGTAAAATGCCCTTTTATTTAACAGGACGTCAGGGTTGTTCCAGATCGGTGTAACGCTGCTTGGGAGAATTGAGGACATATTCATTTTGAGATATTCCCACCAGGCTGTCAGATGTACTGATAATGATCCTTTTAAAGCAGCTATGTGATTTAAAGAAAGGGAAAATGAATAGAGTATCTAAAGATAAAGATTTCACAACATACTTTTTGTTCAATGTCTTTCTGTAGTTTGTGTGACGGGTTTTTCCAAATCCCTTATGTTGTATATCTCTGTGGCAGGTAAGATTTATAACATTTTTGGATGTTCAACCCTACTAGATTTTTTTGCCTTTTGAGACGTTTTATTGTTATGTGTGGAGGTTTGGATGTTCATGAAAATTTTCATATGCAAGTCTAAGGTGGTTTAAAGGGCTAATAGAGAAAATATTTTAGGAAGGATCCCCATTTCGATAGCAGACACTTATCTTTTTATCTCATATTGTAACGGCATACTCTTATGCTGAATAAATAATTATATGTCAGGAAATAATTGTTTCTTACATATTTGTTGCCACAGCTTTTGACACCCCTAATAATACCTATAAAATAAATGTTACTAAAGAGCCTTTTTACTTTACTCTTTACTTTTGAAGTTCAGGGTATTTAGAAACTTTTGTTTAATTATCCATAACTCCCTCTTCCCCTGGGGAATAAATATGATGTGACACAGATGCCTGTTTATGCAACAAAGCTTGAAGGAAAGTAAAAAAAAAAAAAAAACACAAACCTTCTCTATAAAGAACTGCAGCAAATAGAGGCATCTTGAGGCCAACAAGTCCCAATAGGAAGACTGTACAGGTCAGCTGTTTTTTGAAGGGCGGCAAGACAAAAAAAGTATTTTCTGTCTAGCACCAAATGTGTACACGTTTGCTAAATGCAACTGGGACTTTAACTGGACATTTTTACTTTTTTAGATGAGCCAAAGACAAGAGTTTTTAAGCAAAATATAATCCATGTGGGTCTGGTGTGAATCAGAAAGTAAAAATACTGAATAGAATTTCATGCCCACCGTTAAGGATGGTGGGGGACCTGTGATGCTAACTGCTGTCTATCCATCAAAGACCAATGGGAACTTTATAAGAGCGCATCTCTAGAGTTTGTGCAATGATGAATGGTCACAGATCCATCTCTCTGTATGGTCTAACCTTGTCAAATGTTATAGGAGATGACTAAGTGTTGTCCTCTTGAAAAAGGGAGTTGAAAAAAGTATTCACAGCAAGGCAACAGCAATAAATGTGGCACCGCTACTGTTGGGAAAAACAATCATATCTTAATTTGTGATTTGCTTCACCATGCTGAATAATTGTACTCTAATTATACGTAAAAAACATTATATTGCTGGAATAAAGGGTGAATCTTTTTAAAGGCATTTTTACGCATCTCTACCAGGGGTATGAATAAGTGTGAGAGCATTGCATATTTAGGTTTGTTGAGATACAACTTTGCAAACCTAAGCATTAGTTACTCATTCTTTTTATTCTCTTGTCAACCTATCCAAACTTTCCAAACTTATTCAGTCTTTTTGTTCTGAGTTGCTTATACTGATATGATTGGTTTTTAACAAAACATGGAGAGGAAATTGTTTCAGACCTTCTGTAGTTCATTCATATGCAGCTCCTGGGTTTCTTGGAGTTTCTCTAACTGTCACACAATCTGGCCTTAGAGATTGTTAGGGCATCCACTTTAGGAAGATTTTCTTAAATGCATCCCACTTATAAATAACCTGTTTGAGTGCATGGAGAGAAACTCCTAAAATGGCCCAGAAAGTACATAGGCAGCACAAATTGCATCTCTAAGGTTTTTGCTGATGTCTCACCCCCTGGTATTGTGTCAACACTCACCTGGATGCTCCAGAGCAGTAAACCTTATAAACTCCAGTTGTTACAGTGGTCTTCATAGTTCCTGCTGTTAATTAGCATCTAAATGAAACCACCTGGCTGCTTATTTCCCTTATTAATTCCTAAAGAAGCCAAAAAGGACTGGGTTTTTCACAAATCATTTCTGAATACTGGCTTTATCATTTTTAACCTGTAATATATAGTTGTCCATTTACCTTACATGAGGACCAGTTGATTTTGGATTACGTTCTGAAACTGTAGAACAAGTAGGATCTACTTTTTGTTCTCACAATTGTTCTTATATAAAACCTTTTTGAAATATGCATGTTACAAAATCTTCTTATTCTTATTATACAGGATGTCAGTGTATCCTGTGACCAACACAACTATTTTAAAAAAGTATCTTATTTTGCTCCTTACTTACTTATGTTTCATTTTTGTTCATGTTTTGGAATAATACTTTCAGATTTAAAATGTAACTAAATTATTTCATATTTGGTAAAACAACCAATAATGAATATCTAGGAGGTCTTCTGCGGAGGGGTAAAACAATTTACCTTCATACCACTTTGGAAGTGTTTAATTTCTGGTGCACATGACATATATAACCAGCAGATGACAGCATAGCACCAAAACAATTTGAAGCTCAAGAGGGTCTTGAGTTCAGTTTAAGCAAAACAATGTATCCAGTACAGTATGATGAGCGGATGTATTGCCTCTTTGTATTAGACATTCAGCCTTCATTGACATTTGAGTAGTGCCTGTTCGGGTTACAGCAGCTTACCAGTTGTTTACTTGCAAAAGGGTGAGACTTGTTTGGGCAGCAATCTGTCTTTTCTCATCTTCTGTTGGGTATGGATGCTGGAAAAAGAAAGATACACCATCTCAGTTTTCTCCAGGTTCATGTTAGTGTTTTACTTGTTAATGAAAGTTGACTTTTCCTGTTAAAACACAAACACTTCTACTTCCTTCTCCCCTGTTTCATGCCTGTTCTCTGTCTGTCACACACCACCCTCTCTTTATCTTTTCTGATTCTACGGCAGCTACAAGACAGTTGCTATTGTTAAACCTCACCATGAGATGCTGGAAAAGCCAGGAGCGCATGATGTTGGTGGCATGTTTGGGCAGGACCCCTCTCTTGTTCTTTGACTTCTTGTCTTCACTGTCCAAAAGAGATGACAAGTCCACATTTACCTTTACAAAAGGCAAAAAGGGAGGAGGGAGCATGAGGGGAAAAGGCAAAAAATGGTTAGACTTAGTTATTGTTGCCACGGAAACTAAGGGAGACAACCAATTACCTTTCCTTTTTTCAGTAGCAAGGGCAGAAACACCTTCTAAAGTATCACCATGGTAACTGAATTTGAGTAATGATACTTAAAATATAAAAATGCAGAGGAGCCAACTAGTCGGTGCTCTGCTCGGTTTCTTACATTAGGAGTTAAAAGAGCCCAGGGTCAGGCCCCAAGTTTGAATTTCACAGTATGGTGCTGAATTATTTTAGAACTAGTAGAGAAGCAGAACTATGTTTGACTTGTTTTACTCAGTTGTGTTGACCAAAGCCTGCTGGAGAGAAATGAATATTCAGATGGTTTATTCAGATGGCCTCTAAACTGTATGGGCCAGGTCAAACATTTTGTGTATCTTTCTACTGCCTTCTCACAATAGCTTGCTAGAATTTTGTCCTCCTAACAGAACTGGTATAACTGAGTCAGGTTTGTAGGTCGCCTTGCTCACACACACCTTTTCAGCTGCATGCACAAACCTTCTACAGGACTGAGGTCAGGGCTTTGCAGTGGTCACTTCAAAACATTGACTTTGTTGTCCTTAATGTGGGGGTCTGCTTAGGGTCACTGTTTATTGTTTATGTCTTGAGATGTTGCTTGAACATTTCCACATGATGTTTTTTCTACATGGTGCTGTCAATGTCAGTTCCTATTGCAGCAAAACACCCACACTTGATGATGCTGCTATCCGAGTACTTCAGAGTTGGCATTGTGTTCACAGGCTTGCGACCTTTCCCCTTTTTCCTACCAATAAAGCAATGGCCATTGCGGCCAAAATCTTCAATTTTAGTGTCATAAGATCACAGAAGATGTCTCTAAATAGTGACAATATTGTCCCTGAGTGCATTTAAAAAATGTAATTTAGGATTTTTATGTTTCTTTTGCAGTAATAACGTCTTCCTCTCTGAGTAGCCTTTCAGCCAACCTTGATGCAGGACTCATTTGACCATAGAAAATGACACAGCTTCAGCCAGAGTTTTCTTATTGGTCTATAAAAGCAGAAATGGAGTTTGATCTTTTAGTTATCAGGCCCCTTACCACTTCCTCACTTCCTCACTCACTTTCTGCATTCTTTGCAATTTGTGTTGCCATTAACTTGCCAAATGTTCTTTATTGTTTTATTGTTTAATCTCCACAGAAAGTACATCCGGTCCTGTGATAACGGGTCCAAATGCTCTCCTCATGCTATCCCTATGGGTTTAAAAGCTGTTGGAGCTATGCTGCCATAAACTACTGAACTGAATTTGGACCAAACTAGATTTTGAATAACTGCATATGAATTGAACCTGTTAATAAAGCCATGGGATGTTCTGAAGGAATTTTATGACATTAAACTAAACTAAATTGAACTGAAATGAATTAGTGATAAAACACACTATGCTTCCCACATAACTCTGAAAAATTAAGCATTATGAATACAATGCATGGTAAATAAAAGTTTGATTGGGCTAAAATGCACCTTAGCAGGTGACTGAAGTCTAAACAAAGACAATCATATTTGTGCTCAGGCAGTACAGTACATTATATAGAACTACCCTTAGTGCTAATGACTACATCTTCATATTGCATTTATAGTCATGTCTTAAAACAAGACTCATTACAGTTGCGAATGGGCTTCAGTTGGATACCCCACCCCCAGCCCCCAGCCCAGGGTATGTATAGGTTCCAGGGCAAAGGGAGGCTGAGTTAATTGGCGGCACTGAGCTTGAGAGTGTGACTACCCTGGGCTTGTCTGCAAAGCAGCTATGGGGCGGTGTTTAATTCCCAGCACAAATGTAACACGCTGCTTTGGCAGGGTTGATGTCACCCAGTGGGCTCTTCTATAACTGTCAAGCACAGAATTACCTGTGTGAAACTCTTTAAGGCAGATAGAACACAACTGCTTCAGGTTTTTTATTCCATAGTCAAGGTAATTCTGTACAGTTATGCATTTATTAATTCTATCAACAGAATTCTCTCATTCTTAGTATAAAAGATTAAATTAAACTTGCTTACTTCGAAATACTTGAATGGATTTTATTTGGACTTTAGGTGACAGACCAACATAAAGTAGTGCATATTTCCAAATCTAATTTATATACAAAAAATAATCAGGAAACTGTTGCATGTCTATATTTAGCCTCCCTAACCAGCTCTAACCAGCCTCCCGGTCCCTGTTGAGAAAAGCATCACCATGGCATGACGCTGCCATCCACATGTTTATTAGGGGGATGATGCTTGGTGATGTACTATTAGTTTTTCTCAACATGTAGCAGTTTAAATATTGGTCAAAAAGTTCTGTTTGGGGCTAATCTGACCAAAGCACCATCTTCCTGACATGATTGTGGCAAACTGAAAACAGGACTTCTTAGAGCTGACTTTCAACAATAGCTTTCTTTTTGCCACCTTCCATAAGGCCAGATTTGTGGAGGGCACAACTAATGACGTTGTCCTGTAAACAGATTTTACCACCCTGAGCTGTCACTCCTCCAGAGTTACTGTGGTTATTTTGGCTGCATCTCTGATTAATTTTGCTGTCAGTTTTAAGTGGATGCCCACGTCTTGGTAGATTTGCAGTTGTTCCATAGTCTTTCATTTTGATGACTGAAAAAGCAGTGCTATAACCCAGCTTATTTTTGCCACAGCTTTCTCCCTGACCTTCGTGGTTTCCTTTGGTCTTCATGAGGCTATTTGTTCATCAATGTTCTCTAACAAACCTATGAGACCTTTACAGAACAGCTGCATTTATACTGAGAATAAATTACATCCAGGTGGACACTCTTTACTAATTATGTGACATCTGAGGCAATTGGTTGCACTGGATTGTATCTAGTAAAATAAATATTTCAAAGTTCTACCACATGAACCCATAAAAAACATTGAAAGCATGTTGTTTCAAGATGGCACCATGTGAAAACGTTTAAAGAGTTTGAATATTTGCTCTTTGTCCTCCTGTTTAACATGCTTCTCAGCAGTCTTTGCACACTTTAACCACTAATAATTAGGGTCCCCACTGTTGATTGAAAACCATTGCTTCTGAAAGCACCCAGGAAAGATCCACTCAATATCCCAGTTACGGTGTCGAAACTACAGTTTTTGAAAACTGATTATGTTAAAACAGAATTATTCGCAAAAAAAAAACCAATTACAAATGTCAGTCAGTCATTTTCTACAACTTATTCTATAGTGGGTCGTGGGGAAGCTGGTGTCTATCTCCAGCAGTCTATGGGCGGGAGGCGGGGTACACCCTGGACAGGTCGCCAGTCCATTGCAGGGCTTATTACAAATGTGTTATTGTATAATTTAAAAAATCCAATCACAGGTCTTAGTCTATGTTATGGTAAAGATTTTATCTGTAATGTTAGTTTTACATCTCCTATAATAAATCTCCTATACTTCTACTGTAGCTACTGCACTGCAATAAGGTGTTATATAGCATCTATATTGTCCACACCTGAATTTATCTGCCATGAGTCCTGACAGGATCATTATGTCTTTTATGATCCTACCCGATAAACAATCCAGAGAATAAACAATTTCCATTTGTTTGCCAGTGGGGGGCACATTCAGGTAGAGACAATGAAAACGAACAACGGGTGAGGGTAAGTGGAAGGGGGTTGGGTTCAGTGAAATATAGAGAGACAGGTTTAAAAGTAAAACTGTAAAACAGTGGGTGGTTTGATAAAGCATCACCGTGTACATGGCATTACCTGTGAGTTCTGAATCTGGATGGTTCCTGGAGGTAGTGCTTGTGCTAACACTTGCCCTTGTGATGTCACCATGGCAACCGGCTGGTACAAGGTCCCACCTGAGGGGATAATTTGCCACCATGAGTATCAAGTGGCCTCAACAGCTACTGGAAGCCCCATCCCACACCACCACCCGAGGCTTATTAACTGCTTGTCAGCCTCACAATCAAAAACACAGCAAATAAGAAAGCAAGTGATTAAATCCAAGGTGGTATAATGTCCTTTAACCCTGACAAAACAAGAAGAAGGAGGTGGAGTGCCTTTTTGCTCCTGGCTTAATTAGCCTTGATCAAGAGACTCTTATCACAGTCTGTTTGAGCTCTACAGTGTGCAGTGATCAAAGGCGAACATATTGATTTATTTTAGGTTAAAAAGGATTTCCAGAGGGCAAGATTAACATTTCACTGTACAAGCCTGACATTATAAGAACCAAGAAGCAAGCCAAGCTCTCACTCAAGCATACATAGACATAAAAGTTATGGGTGCAATAAATGGCAAGCCAGTTTCACTGATTGCTTCTCATTAGAAGCCGGTATGTACTTGATCGTATCGATTTGTATGCATAGTTACAGCAGTCATGTGTGCGTCAAACTTAATTTATTCCAAACAAGTCATCAGCACAACATTCCACAGAGCTTTGTGCATATTTGGTAACGAAGCATTACTTTAGATACATTTTACTCTTCTGACTAAAAAAAATCAATAATACTCGTTTCTCTGCTCGCAAAAAGACGAAAGAACATATGAAATACTTTTTAAAAAATCCGTTAAGAGTCCATAGTGCTCAGGTCAAAACGTACCACCTCTTAACAGGATTTTCTTATGTTTTAAAAAAAAAAAGATAGCATTGTGATATCACCCAAAAGGACAGAAAGAATGGAGCCAAGTAAACAATTTTTGTTATAATATAATTACAAATAATTTTTTCTTTGACAGTCATGTTGAGATTTCAGGCACATTTTCAAATCAACCTGTTGTGAAAAATAATTGCCTTCTAATCCTAAACACTGGTTGTTCTAGTCTCGACTGCATGTGCTGAATTTTCACCCACGCTCTTTGCGGAGTTATTTTAAATCACCCACACTGGAGAGGTTTTAACCATGACCAACCTGTTTAAGATCATCACTCAGCATCTCAGTTGGATTTAAATCTTAAAGTGTGCTTGCCCTTAAGATCCCAAACAGATGTCCAAACATTATCTTTCTGAACTTCCAAGTAGAGAGCAGAACTCATAGTATGTATCTCATCTGTTTTTGAATTTGTGCATGATATATTGCTTTTGGGGATCTTTTGCTCTTACTTCATGCTTTCACTCAGGTTCTATTTAAGCGATTTCCTAATTCTACAGCTCTGGCAGTGGACCGGCTTGGGTGTGGCTATTAAAAACACAATCATCATTTTAAAACTGTCATTTGTAATAATTACTTGGGTTATTTATTATTTAAATATTTCCAAACAGCTGAATCAGTTCATTAGTTGGCATGAGAATAGTGTAGGAGCTATCATTCAGCCAGCTGGGGGAGGGACACACAATGCTAATCTAGTCTCCATAGTCAGAGAAAGCATCGCTCATCTGCATTCCTGCACTTTCTCATTAACTGTGGCTATACCAGTAAAATGGTATGGCAAAAATTTTTTGTAGTTAAAACTGTTTCAAACCTTGGTATGACTTAAAACTGGCCTGTGCTTTTTTAATTGCAGTTCAACTACTTACGGTTTTTCATTTAAATTTGACTTTGTCCTGTACAGGTTTGTGCCAAAGGTGTGCAGTCACATGCTAACCTGAGACCACTTGAGAGTTGATGGTGGTCATGGCGACATTGCTTTGCGGCAGACCTCCAGCTGGCACCACAATCCCTGAAGAATTAACAGAGCTGGAGACAGAGGTCATGGATGGAGAGGAGGTCTGAATTAGTTCCTGGGGGATCGCAGAAGGAGATACTGGTGAGCAATTGTGGTGTGGGGAAGCACAGAGTAAAACATACCTGGTGGTATATGACAAGGAATGTATCAGATGAAGCTACACAAAGGAAACAGTTCTACTCACAGGTTTGGCTAATACTAACCTGCTGCATGCTGAGACTGGTGTGGGACGGAGAATAGGGCCCTCCGAGGTCATTGCGTAAAAGGTTGTCGCTGTGCATCTTTGTCTTGAGACAAGTGATGTAACGATTGCAGAAGTCCTTACAGAGCTCATTGACCTTCTCTAACTCGAGTAAGTGGATTCGTAATACCTGAATGGCCTTCACCATCTGAGAGTACACACAGGCAAATAACACAAGTCCCATTTATGTAGTTAAAACACTAGAGTTCAAGTGTTGAGATATCAAGGTTACGCTATTGCTGCTATTAACTTCAGCCCTCACAGATTATATATTAAATCTGCAATCTATAAGAGTTCTTTATACTTTACAATCCACTGTGAGGTATCGACATAAAATGGATGATTGATGTCGACCACCCGTCATGTCTGTGATCAGCCTTGTACAGCTGTTGTGACCACGACATTCAAGGGTAAAACTGGATGACAGAATGAGTATATGATACAAAGCAAAAACAGAAGGACTACAGTTTGGAGTGCCATGCCCATCTAATCTGAGAAAATCATTGCTCAGCAGAATCTGATGACATTATCACATGTTGCGGATGGCGCTCAGCAACATTGCTACTCCTTTGTGAAGCACTGAATCCATTTGGACAACCAGCCTGAGGAGTAGTCATGCTGGCTCAACCTGGTGTTACTGGCTATAGGGAAAATGCCAGGCACACACTTTATGCCTCTGCTCAGGTGAATACTGTCGAGTGTCTTTTATGTTCTCTCAACCTTCAGCCGGCTGACACAGATGGCTGAGGCTCTGGTGAAGGTTTCTTCCTGTTGGTGGGAACTTCTCCAACTTCACCATTGCCTCGTGCTTGCTCAGGATGATGGAGAGCATTAAAGTGCATGCAACACAATGACAAAGTCACCATTCACATACAGTATACATACAGACAAAGTTTGGAGTCCACATTAAATATCGACTTCTGTCCAAAGATAATGTTCACATATTAATGTATGATCGTTTTGTTGTTTTTTGAATGAAAACAACAAACAAAAGATCAGAAAATGAGTATTCTAACTTTGGAAAATATTAGGACCCCTAACACTACCCAATAATAACTAGTGTTACCCACATGGGTTAGAAAAACCTTAGTGAAATGCTTCTTGTAACCATCTACCAGTCTCTGACATCAAATGAAAGATGGTTTGTCTCACTCCTCACTTTCAGCTGTAAAAGTTTCTTGGATTTACAGCCTGTTTCAAGCCACCCCACAGCATCTTATTGAGATCAAGATCTAGGCTTTGACCCGACCCGGGACTTTTCATTTCTTAATTCTCAGTCTGTCCTTTGTGGACTTACTGGTATCCTTTGGGTCATTGTTATACTTCAGTTTAAATCTTTTTACAGATTGTCTCACATTTTTAAGTGTCCTTTGATGCTGGATGGAATTCTTTGTGAATTCTATGATGGTGAGCTGGCTAGATCCTGCGGCAGCAAAGCATACTCAAAAATACACAGTACAGCTCTATACTTCATAGGTGGTATAAGATTATTTTCCTGGAATGCTGTGTTTGGCATCGTCATTGTCACTGCTGCCATCGTCATCATCGTCTTTGTCATCTTCCACTTATCCGGGATGGGGTCATGGGGGCAGCAGTCTCAGCAGAGATGCCCAGACGTCCCTCTCCCCAGACACCTCCTAAAGCTCCTCTGGGGAAGGCCCGAGGCGTTCCAAGGCCAGCTGAGAGACATAATTTCTCCAGTGTGTCCTGGCCATCACCTGTGCCCCCTCCTGGTGGGATGTGCCTGGAACACCTTCCGAGGGAGGAATCAAGAGGGCATCTGTTCCAGATCCTGTTGGCCAACCTCCACACCCTATCTCTAAGGGAGTGCCTGGCCACCCTGCAGAGGAAGCTAATTTCAGCCGCTGGTAGAAGCCTTCAGGACAAGTAAATTGAGGCACGTAACATCATTCCCGGTATGGCGGAGTCGGGGCACCACCTTGGATCCAGGCCTGGGGTCGAGACTTGTCAGCTAGTGTCTGTTGCCCGGGTTGTCCTCGCAGGACACAAACGAGAGTAACAAGGCAACCCCCTCCCCGTAAGCCCACCACCAGCAGGGGAACCATGAAGAACCAGTCCAAAAAGGATCAAACGGCAGTCGAAGGTGGAGGCCTCGATAACCGAATTGCCGCACACTTAAACTACTGTATTTGGTTTATGCCAAATATGTCTTCTGTTGTTGCACCCAAATAAATTGGTTTTAGACTCACAAGTCTAATGAACATTGTTCATTGTCTTTGTTTACATTCTCTCTATGAAACTTTTGTCTGGTCTTCATAATTTTTTGAGATCTCAGAGAGATTTCTTTTTACATTTTTCTTAACTGTAAGTTGTCCAATGGTTGGGAGACAGGATAAAAACTGAACATAGATGAGATTGTTTTTAGGTTATATACTGATCCCCTGTTAATTGGCTATATGTTGGTTTAAAGCAGGACAGCTCTGGGTAGAAGGTGGGATCAATTTGGGTCTTAAATGTGTTGTCATTTTAAACTAATTAACTTATTACCCATTTGAGACCCAGGTAAGACCTATATACTCTGCCCAAACAGGTTTGGCCAAATGAGTCTAAGCCTACCTAACTGGGTGCTGCACAAAATGTCTGCTTGGAGACCAGGCAAATTTAACACCCATCCAGCCTGAGCAAAACCCACATATGGGTTGGTCCTAACCCTTTCCTGACAAAGATGACTTTTAATACGTAGGCCTTTTTGACATAATTTTAGGCTTTTAAATTTTAAATGGATTGTTTCTGAATGTATTACATTGAGGAAAATCATTGGGGATGAGTTGAGTGCATAAGACTGGACATAAATCTGACTTTTTCAGTTTCAGATATAGGAACTTTTTAATCCCATGTAGAAAATTATTTTGTCACAGTTATACTAGTACTTCTAGTAGTGCTAGTTGTGCTTTAGAGAATGATAGCCACAAGGACGAGTGACCATCAGAAATGTGGGGCTCAGTGGTGCACTATACTCTTTTCATCTATACACTCATTAGACTGTATTAAAAGGGAGGGGTACATAATGCCAATATGTCTGCACTCTGGTGTCCATGACTGTGTGTGACACACTAAAACTCTGCTCTAAAGTCACTATTGAAGGTCAACAGAATGGTCAGAAAAGTGCTTTGCCAAGGAGAAGATAAATCAGCTAATTAAACTGCCCTCCCTTAATCAAGGGAAAGGTAACTCCTGTACCCATCGCAGCCAGCAAGGTGCAGGGTAACATCACTGCCACGTGGAAGAATTAGTGCCCTCTGGGAAGGGTGCTAACACCCAGAGGCTCATAAAACACACAGATGCAGGGTTAATTGATTGTTCAGCACTTGTCACATGCCCTCCTGTCCTGTGATGACAAGGCATCACATTTAAAATCGAATTTGTCTTCTCATGATCAGCGGGCTTTTTTATTTGTAATTTTTGTTGTCTATTGCAATCTGAGGGGCAGCCGCAGGCAATTTACTGACAACTGCCTTTAAGCTGGGAAAGGCTTTTGTCAGCTGGTCAAAAGATTTAAAGCACAGCCTTTAAAAGCCAAAATCTGTGCAAAATATTAGACTCCATGTCATTTTATGTTAAGTATTCACACGTTCAGGATCTCCTGATGGCAAAGACAAAAAGCTCACTGTCTTTGAATGTGGTAGGGTTGTTCAGCTGCATAAGAAAGGCCTCTCACAACTTGCCATCGCTGCTGCTGGGATTGGATGCAGTAAGATAATCATGTTGAATACGTTACAAGATCTTGGGGGCTATGGAACAAAAAAGTCTAGTAGTAGACCCAAAAAATGTCACCCCTACGAAGCCGCAAGATTCAATTGGCTGTCCGTCAAGACATGGGCCAATCCTCAACCCAAATTAAGGCTATTACTGGTGCTGACTGCAGCTCAATAACCATCAGTTGGCATCTGCGAGGGAAGAGCTTCAACTATGCCCCAAAATTAGGAAGGGGAGGGGGGTCATTTTATTTTGGGTGTTCTTTAATGGAACAATGTTTGGTTGTGCACTCTCTGTGAGGCTCTGTGTTTTCACTTAATGTTATTTATTTTGCAACAGACCAGATGCACACATCCAAATCAACAACAGAATGACTTCACCAACAGATCATTAAAGTTTTGAAATGACCATGGTAGAGTCCAGATCTAAACCTGACAGAAAATCTGTGAGGTCATCTGATGAAGGCTGTGGACAAGAGCTGTTCTGAAAATCTACTGATTTGCAAGGGAGGGTGGGTAAATATTGCTGGAGATGTGTTTGTTTTTCAGTTGAATTGTACAGGAAAACGTTTGGGGAAAATGTATCATGGTCTCATTGTTTAACGTCACAAAACCCTGAAATTTCAACAAGGATTGTGTACACTTTTTATGTGCTCAGTATATTTTTTTAAGTCATTGGCCTACCAAGTTGTCAAGCTCTGGATCCTCGCTGAAGAAGGGCTTGTGTTCTCGCTCTTGCTGGTGAACAAAGTTTTCAATGTCGACATCAAAGCTGGCTGATGTGATGCATTCAGATCCCTGAGTGGCCTGTTCACATTTCTCAAACAGCAGTGCCAGCAGGGGAAACAATGGATGTCTAAAGGAGACAAACAGGTAAAAAATAGCTTAATAAAAATAATTTTTAAAATAGTCTCTGAAGTCTAATTTCTGCAATTTTTGAATTTCTCTCAAATTTCTAAACCAAATAAAACAAATAAATTATTTAGTGATTTATTAGTTAATTTATTAATAAACTGAACAACTAAAACAACTTTTAATGTATGTAAAATCCAATAGTCATTGTGATTCATCTGACAAAGATTTTCTAATTTTTAATGACCTTCTTCAGAGTAACACAAAAAAAAGAGAAAAATCTAAATGTGTAAGGTTTGGGTGAAAAACTATTTACAGAAGGTAAACTCTTAGGAAGGTATAATTTTTTTGGATACTCAACTATGATAGCAGTGGTTTTCTGCTAAAACACTTTTTTATTTATTTTGTGTATATTACATATTACCAAGCAATATGGACCATTGCAGAGAGCATCTGAGAGATCTTATGTGAGTAACTTTCCTGTAAAAAGCCAAGATCTTTTTCTACTCTCCAGCAGAGCCTTGAATAAACACATTCAACATGTTCTTGAGGGTATATCATGCTGCTAAAATATTAAAAAGTACCTGTACATGTTGAAACAATAGAAGCAGAATCACAATGTAAAATGTTTCATCCAATAACCCTAATGTGTCTGCCTTGTGTTTCCATGGCGTCGGAACATGCACTACCATAGGTAAATACTAATTCAGCCAGAGTTGGGGAATAGCTAGCTCCATGTATATAATTATATGAAGCGCAAAGAGCAATCATATATATATATATATATATATATATATATATATATATATGGCCGTGCATATGTAATTAGAAATAAAAGTGACTGTAACTTGTTACAGTTACGAGGGAATAAATATATAAATAAATGATATATATATATATATATATATATATATATATATATATATATATATATGATTGCTCTTTGCGCTTCATTAATTATTCTCTTTTTTCTTTTTTACTTTTATTTACAGATTTTGCCATCTTAAAAGGGTGCTTATAGGGGCAAGTATCAGATATCCAAGTTAGAATACGGCTTTGAAGCTGGCTTCTTAAACATTAAGAAATATAGAAGTGCCCCAGGCTTTTCAATGGATCTTAAAGAAACAAATTCACAAGATCCAGATATCTTCAAAGAGCTTTGAATTACATCTTTACTCATCATGGAGCAACTTCAATTTACAGCACCGCGCAACAATGGCAGACCCAAGGACACTGAAAAGTAATGTAACTAAATGTTATTAGTTTCATTACTTTGGTAAAGAAATTGAAATAATTACAGTACTATTTTAAATTGATTGACTTGTAATTGTAGCCAGCAAAATGTTCTCATATATAAGAAATATATATAAAAATAAATAAAAGGAGATGGCAACGGGACAGAAACAATCAACACCATTCTGAACACTGTAAATATCACACCTTCATCCCAATATATACTGTACATATAATAACACATGTGGGTATATCATAAATGACATACCCACTTCATATACTTTAAATGACTTAATGCTTCACAAAGCAGGCTTTATTTTTCATATTTAGATCAAGTTAAAAATGTTGGCTTTACATACACCAACATCTGTGGAAAGATAAGATATAGTACATAACAGTAGTTAACAGCAGTTTTGTGTTCTTCTGCAGGTTTGCTGCAATGACCCATCAGAATCCTCACCTCCTACCTTCTTGGTAGAACCCGTTTTGTTTGTCAAAACCAAGTAAACATGGACAAGGCAGCAAGATGCATAACAAGTCATTTCAGAGCAATAATGTATCATTTCTATCATAAATATATACCTTCCAGACTGAACCAAACCACTGAAGGAGCTATTGATGCCAATACCTATGCTAAGCTCTTTGTTCTCCATCCCATAGAGAGGTCCTACTAGCTCAGTACGTTTATGTTAACTGGGTTTCTTTCCTAATGTCACCTTGAAACATTTTTAACAATTAGCATTAAATAATCAACTGACTTTGCTTGTACTGTATTTTAATTAAGATCAAACTCCACCGTCTGTCATTCGATCTGATTGTGATTGTATTGTATTTGGAATAAATAGACTTTATCTGAATAGATAATGGAATAAATTAGAGTCTATAAAACTGCATATGGATTGGGCCTGTTTATAAGTTGTTTCAAGATAGCCTCTATTGTAATTTGCCCCTATAACTTAGTGACAGCTGCTTTTTTAATGATCATATACCGAGCATCATGTATATATTTTATTTTACATTGTGCCATTTTTATAAAGATGTGTGTAAGTACTAATTGCACAGCTTAGCATATGGCTAGGCAAGACCACTACTCAGGCTCTAACCCATGGCTCCCATTTGCAGCCTTTAATAGTCGTCTATATTATACTCTAATCTGCCTGATCCCAATTTAATGCTGCTCCCCCAACCAGACATGGCAGGAATACTAAGCAGGAGGACCACGTGCTGAAAGCAAGGCCCCTACCTTGTGTGCTAGGATGTGTGCTTGTGGTGCAGCAGAAAGGTATTTAGATGGGAGTGAAGTTAAAAGGAGGCCAAAACTGGTAGCAAACATGAAGATGTGCAACATGTTGATGGTTTTCTATAACATTGTTTTACTGCAACATTCAGTCTAGATGACATTATTTGTTGAAATATGTTAAATCCTTCTTTCATTGTTAACAAGCTTTGCATCATGCAGCCAAAAAGATTTCTGGATAGATTAAAATGTTAGGAAGACCTACTTCACAGTAGGAAGTAGGATGCTTAACATCTGCCAGAAAACAGGTCAGACTGGAAATATGATCCTGCCAGCCTATATTCTAATAAACCTCCTACTGGTATTTCATCTGCTAACAGGTGAAGTTAATAATAAAAAAAAAAACAGTTACATGAAACAAAGAATGAAAAATGCTAATTTCTTTTTTATCCCACTACCAGAACTGTTATGTTTTGGTGAGGGAAGCCATTATGGTAATATACAGGTCTGTGGGGAAAAAAGCTCACTTACTGAATTCTTCTGATTTTGCTTTTTTCTCACACTCAAATGTTTCAGATAATCTAGATTTGTTTTAATTAGAATAAGATACAAAGATACAAACTAATCAGGAAAACATAACGTACAGAACATGAACTAGAACACGAGAAACTGGAGCACAGGCAGGAAAATTATAAACAGAAACAAGATCCAAAACATAAACTGAAAACAAGAATAACTAGAACCCAAACAAAAGCCCAAACACCCTCAAATCATGACAGATGTGTGATTGTCATGTGTAGATGCAATGTTTAAGATTAGGCCAAAACAAAGGTACCATTTTCATAGCAAAGCATTAGAAATTTACAGAAATGAGCAAGTTAGTCTGTAAGCTGTTTTTAAAGTAAAAACAAATGTAGCCATTTTGGTAGATTCCTTAAATTCATAGATTTTAACCAAACCTTCAACATTTCTTCATATTTTCACGGCTGTTTCTTTGGACAATGTTGAAAAAAAAAAAACATGGTTTAAAACATGTTCTCTTCTACAAGTTATTGTGCCATCCTTTTACTGAGTGAAAGTGTGCTACTCGATGTTAATGTTTTGATGGCAAGAACTAGATGTGCAGCCTGAAAAGCTTGACAAATCCAATTAGCCAACATTAACATAAGGCAGCCTGTTAGGCATCTCAGAAGGCTTCAGGCTCCATTTATCAGAGATAAAAAGAAATGTGATACACTTGCTGTAGATCGGATGTGTAATGTATGTGCTGGTCTTCAGAAATATTTACCACTAAAATCTATTTAAGAAAAGGGTGACATAAAGACTGAACAAAACATGTAGACCAGCTAAAACTATGAACAAGCTAGGCTGTAGCCCTTTTCAGGACATAGTTCTGCCTTCAAAGCACAAGCATTAATAAACCCCTATCATCGAGTTAAATCCAAAATTATTTATACTCCTGTTGGATTTATATTTCTTTTCATTCAACCAAGAAGTTTGTTTCTAATAGGAAATGAGACAAGAATCTCTCAAAAGATACTAAAACAATGTACAAGGAGTGTCAGCTTTGAAATATTTGTTTGTTCGTATTTACATTTAAATAACAAAATGCAAGTCAAAAATTATTTATACACTTCATAATTATCAAATTAAAACCATTTTATAACCGCTAACCAGGTTTTAGCATGTCTACAATTTTTTTTTTTTTTGTGGTGATGGGATCTGAGTCTTTGTGGTTAGAAGGTCTCCTTCCCATCATCTGAATCTTTAGCATCCTGCGCAGATTCTTTATTAGATTCAAGCTGGGACTCTGGCTGGGCTATTCCAAAACATTTATTATTTCCAATTGGAAAAAAACATGTTGGTAAAATTAAAAGATTACTTTAAACCTCAATCAGTCAGGGGTATGAAAAGGTTCTGGAATAACAAGCCCTCTCACAACTGGTTTCAAACTGAACACATAAGTGAGTTTAGTAAAGCCCACTGGACTCTATTTACCACCTGAGATCTGATTCCAGAAGAACATCTTTGGGGCAGAAGTAGCAGAAGACATTCATGGCATTATAAAAATGCCAAGTACATTTTGTGTAACTACTTACCAATGTTCAGGTCTCATTCCAGCTAAAGGTTTAGAGTGAAAAATAAAAACCATGGTTCATTATGGTCTTCCTCTTAAAAGTTGATCAGCTGATCTATCAGCTGATAGGACAAGAACATGCGAGATTGAGAATTCGGTACATGATTCAAAATATTAAAGCTGTCAGAGAACAGAACCTGCAACCAACAACTAATTGGGGATTTTGTGTCATACACCTGCTTCAACAAACCCACTGTCATCTGGACAAAGCCAGCAGCACTGTGAGGATCATGTTCTTTGAGTTCTCCAGTGCATTTAATACAATCCAACTTGATTTGCTTTGTCAGAAACTCCAGAAGACTCAGGTGGAGGCCTCAACAATCTCCTGGATCAAAGACAGACCACAATTTGTGAGACTGAAGGGTTATGAGTCTAACCAGGTAGTCAGCACAGCACAGGAACACCACAGGGGACCGTACTCTCACCATTCCTCTTCACTCTGTACACCTCAGACTTCCAGTACAAGACAGACTCCTGTCATCTGCAGAAATACTCGGATGATTCTGGAGTCGTGGGGTGGATCAGAGATGGACAAGAAGATGAGAACAGGGAGCAGGTGGACCACTTTGTGGCATGGTGTGGAAACAATCATCTCATTTTGAACATGAATAAAACAAAGGAGATGATTGTAGATCTTAAGAGAAACAGGAATAGGTCAAACACCATTTCCATCATGGGAGAAGAAGTGGAGGTGGTGGAGGAGTATAAATACCTCGGTGTTCACCTGGACAACAGACTGGAGTGGAGATGCAACTGTGAAGCCATCTACAAGAAGGGACAGAGCAGACTGTACTTGTTGAGGAAGCTTAGGTCCTTTGGTGTTTGCAGAAAGATGCTGCATATCTTCTATAGGTCTGTTGTGGAGAGTGTGATCTCTTCTGCCATCCTCTGCTGGGGAAGCAGCATCAGAACCAGGGACTTAAAAAAGATCAACAAGCTGATAAAGCTTTGGCTCTGTTCTGGGGACTCCTCTGGAACCTCTTGAGATTAGTCATCTTCTATAACACTTCTTCCATAGTGGATTTCAAGGAAGCTGGTGCCTTTCTCGAACAGTCTACGGGCGGGAGGCAGGGTACACCCTGTACAGGTCGCCAGTCTATCCTTGCTGCAAGGCATCAGTGCTACCAACTGTGCCAACTTGCTGCCCACCCAGCTGGAGATCATTGTACTAAATAAAGATTCTTCATAAAATGAAGAACATTATGGAGAACCCTGAGCATCCTCTTCATGAGACTGTCCTACAACAACAGAGTGTCTTCAGTCAGAGGCTTCTTCAGATCTGCTGTAAGACGGACCACTACAGGAGATCCTTCCTGCCCACAGCCATCAGCATCTGCAACGGCTCTTTGAAGAAACCTGCAGAATATGAGCTACAACAACATTTAATTTCCCTTTGGGATGAATAAAGTATTTTTGAATTTGAATTTACATTTCAAATATGTTAAAATAAAACAATTGCAGAGGCGTCTGGGTTAGAATGAAATAACATCGCACAGATTTTCACCAACCCAGAGTAGGGTAAAACTCCACTGTTCTGTGCTTTCTTGTGACCTTTACACATTCAGGATTAGGACAGATGGGTGTAAAAATGCAGGTCTTTTATGTACCTGGGCCTCCATGTGTGCGTGACTGTGTGGTCACATAATGTGTGCTTTTATTCTCTCTCTTACACTTCTTCTAAACCCCTCCGAGCACCCCCGTGTTCACAACCAAGCACGGCATGTCCTATCTGCAGTGCGACGGTGGGGATATTGCTGGCTGGGGGATCATTACAAGGGCCATAAAAGAGCAATTTACAGATCGGCCAGTGAGTGGAGTCAGCACACCAGGTCCTCCCACCCTGCAGCACTGCTCTGTGCTGGGTCACTAAAAAAAAGTGGAGAATTAGAGGCCAGCACGGAATGTGATGGCTTATAGATGAAGGTGAGAACTATGGTAGTGTTTGCAGCATTTAGTTTATGGTCAGGTGATGTTTCCTATAAATTAAATACTTCGCAAGTATATTCAACTGCACAAATATCAATGTGTTTTGTTTTTATTTTAAAGTGAAAGACCAACGCAAAGTGCCGAACTCTGAAGTGAAAATAAAAAAATGTGTAGTTTTCAAAATGTTTTACAAATAAAAATCTAAAGAGTGCTGTGCATTTGTATTCATCACTGTCAGTGAATGGTTTGTTGCTCCACAACACACCACTGGTTGGAAAGCTTCTGGTAACATATATATTTAGATTTTTAAATCTTGCCACAGATTCTCAAATGGATTTAGGTCTGAGCTTTGACTGGACCATTCAACGAACATGCCCACATGCTTTGAAATAAACCATTTTGTTGTACCTCTAGCTGTATGTTTAGGGTTGCAGTTCTACTGGAAAGTGAACATCTGCATCATTCTCAAGTCTTTTTCAGGCTCTAACTTCTCCACCTTCCCTTCAACTCTAAATAATGTCCATGTCCCTGCTAGAGAAAAGCATCATAACACATGTTTCCTTATTGGGATGGTTTGGGTTGATGTGCACAGTGAAGACAAAACCTTTTTCCACTTGTTCTTACCACTCTTCCATAAAGGTATTATTTGCAGAGAGCACATCTGATAGTTGCCATATCAACATATTGTTTTTTGAGCTGTGGACCTCTGCAGCTCCTCCAGAGTTACCATTGAGCTCTTGGCTGTTTCTTTGAAAGATGCTCTCCTTACTTGGCCTGTTTAGGTGGATGGTCAGGCATACGCTGGTTACCAGGCTGGATACTGGTTTCTAACCTAACACTGCTTTAAACTTCTCCAAAACGTTCTCTTTGACCTGTCTGTTCCTTGGTCTTCATGATGCTGTCGTTCCTCTTTGTTCTCTAACAAACATCTAAGTCCTTCACAGACCAGATACATTTAAACTGAGATTAAATTGCACAGAGGCTGACTCTTTCACACTCCACCCACCAAATGTGCAACATTTCACTCACTTATAGGTGCAATATTAAGGACTACCTCATGCTTTACTTGTGTACTTAGTACTTTGCAAAGTTAATTTCAGCTTCATTATTTAAGTGTGTATATTTCTTTTTCTTTTTTTTTTTGCTTGCTACGGTGCACATATTTTTAATGATTGCTATATTTTGTCTTTTTATTGTTAGATTTTGCTTTGTATGCTATACCTGAAGTATATTTTATACTTGGAGGAAGTGAATCCCAAATATTATATGGATTCATTACACATAGAGTGAAATATTTCATGCCTTTATTTCTTGTATTCATTTTGATAACGATGGCATACAGATATTGAACGCATAAGAGTCAGTGTCTCAGAAAATTGAATAAATATTACATAATCATCAATAAAAACAGATATTTTAAACTGAAATGTCAGGCACTTGAAAAGTGTGTTAATTTCTCTGCTCTCAATGCTTGGTTTGGCCTCCTCTAGCATGAATAACTGCATCAATGCAGCATGACATGGAAGCAATCAGCCTGTGGTTTTGCTGAGTTTTAATGGAAGCCCAGGTCATTTTTTGAATTGTACTTGTATGGTCATGTGAAAAAAGATAGGATATTTATTTGTTTTCTAACTTCTAAAAAGTTAGGACGGCCTGCTCCATAACAGTTAGTGTTACCCTCTTAAGTTGAAATAACAGTACGACTTGAAGTAGCCATCTACCAGTCTGAAGAAGGTTTCCCCCACTTTCAGCTAAAAGATGTTGGAGGGTTTTTTTTGCATGTTCAGTATGTTTCATGTCACTTCACAACATGTCATTGGCTTTGATTCATTCCATTACTTTACATTTCTCAATAATCATGCAGTCCTTGGTGGATTCACTCTTATCTTTTCAGTCACTGTCATGCTGCAGCATGCAGAACTACCTCATCTTATTGTTTTAGACATTGTCTCCTTCGATGTTGGTGGAATTCGATGAGGGTGGAATTCTTGAGTGTTCTTCAGTGTTTCTATAATGAGCTATCCCGAGCTCGCAAGGTTCTGGGTTTGTTGTTTTGCTGTCCCAATAATTAAAATTTAGATTGTTCTGCCAAGGGAACCTTATCCCAGAAGTCTTTGTCTATATTCTTTCTGGCAAACTTTAGTGTGTCCTTTATGTTTTTTTAGAGGGCCCGTAAGGGGGATTATTTATTTTCTAGAAAATGCACTTGTCTTTTTACATTTACAGAGAATGTGAAAATAAACACATAGGCTTTCACAAGGTGTCCTAATTGTTTTATACAACTGCGTGCATGTACTGTATACATACATTCAGAGAAGTGGAATATAGTACTAAACCTTCTGCATTCTGAGAAACAAAGGACTAGATTCTCCTTTAAAGTAGGTCTTATTTAAGGGTTTTTCTAAACACAGTGAAGTTACTAAACCCATTCATTCAAGGCACTGCTAAAAACAAGCTTGAATTAAAATCACTGTAGTCCTCTTCAGAACAAATTACATTTACCAGTGTTTATAAAACTCAAGCAAACCACCAAGAGGGCACAGATGGAGGGCAGGGCTTTACAAATATGTGTTTGTTTGAATTTGTGCGAGTTGGAGGTCTCTGCGTCTGTGCTCCCCACCGTGTAGCAGTCTAATCAGGCCTGCTGCATCGCTGTATGTTAGAAACCAGATTTGGTGGAGTCAAGCTGTGTTTGCTCCCAACGAGGCCCCTGTTTCCCGAGGCTACATTTGAAACACACCCTGTGTTCGAAGAAAGGTGTGGGGTTAGAGTGCACAGAGGAACACACACACACACACGCAAAATTTAAATAACCACAAGCACTGCCTCAACTCCTATTTCTGTTTGACTGCTTGTTTGTTTTAGACTTTGTATTGTAATGCACTAATCTAATTTTATTAAAAACCAGATTCCCCCCCAAACCTGTCTGTCAGCTAAAGGTTAAAAGAAAGGCACATATTTATAAATATGGCAGCAGTTAAAAAAAAAAAAAAAGAAAGTATTTTTCAGTCTAATAAAAAAATAAATGAGTACAAAATGAAACAATTTTTAATTGTCCAAGTAGAAAAAATTAACAACAGTTCAAAGAAAATATATATCTTAGAGTTTGTTCTCATCTAAAGTCAACTAGAAAAGATACTCGTAAAAATAAGTATCCAACAGAAACGGGCAGTAAAACCACTTGAGCTCTGACACAGTTTCCTGCATTCAGGAGCCACCGAGCACCAACACATGCTGACCTGTGAAATGGAAAGAGTCAAGGGTTTTTTAAGCCCATCACACAGCCAGAGCAGTTCACTGGAGGAGGATGCATTTATGCATTTTGGCAATGAGGATAAACTGACTTAATGGTGCATTACAGAGACCCATGAGCACACAGGCAAGCACAAAATCTACTGGACGGAAGCCTTGGATATGTGAAATTAAACATGTTTACTTATGTTCAGATTCAGATTTTTGTTTATTTTTGCCTTTTGTAGGACAAGGCAAAAATGTACAACAACTATGAATAGACACAAATAAACTCTTAAATCCAGCCTGAATACAAAACAGCTCAACTGACTGTTGTGAGATTGGTTTTTAGGACAGACCCGCAAGTGAGGATAATATGCACCAAGCAGAGCTCTGCAACCCTTGTATCTTTGTAAAAGGATTCCACTGCTCCAAAAGCGCTGAATAAATCAGTTTTTTGCTGATGTGTTTTTCCACATGCTAGTACAACATGTTACGCTTCTGCAAGGCAGAGTTCTTACAAGACGTCATGTTTGTTTTATTCAGTGCTAGTTCTCTCCTCAAAGCCTGTTTAGAGCAGTAAACAGGGCTCAGTACATGCGGGAGATATGATACTGACTTCTAAAAAGCACTCTTACATAGTTGTTTATTATTGATCTTCATGTGAAGGAGCCAAACAGTTGTCCTGTTTAAACAGTTCTCTCTGGTGAAGAAAGTTCTTAAAAGTCAAGTCTGTGAAAATAACAAGGACATTTCTATTTGAAACTGAAAGGACGCTTACGTCTCTTTCAATTAAGTGCATATTTCCATCTCAGAGCTGCAGAGCGTTGCATCAGCAACATGCAAAAACAAGAGCCTCTCCACCTTTTTAATAAGATGCAGAGAATCCAGAAGGATCTTTACAGTAAATGCCACAACTCATTAGGCTAATCACCCTATCACACAAATACTCAACTGCTAATAACAAAGCAGTCAGAGAGAGAGAAAAAAACTACACATCTCATCATAAAGTTTGCATTCCAGCAATTAGTGAAAAGAAACATTAAAGCCTACAAAGACCTCCTGAGTAAAACGATTTTAGAAAAATGGGATGAGATGTTTTTTTTTTTTTATATGAAAAGCTTACAGCCCCCATGTAGGCACAGACTGGAAGGGTGACCGATCAGAGCTTCTATATAAAAAACGCAGCTATTTGTGACTCTTTACATCTTCCTACCTACTGTGGGAGTGGGAAATGAAGTCCAATTTAAATGTGTTTATAACAGCACGACAAGGTGCATTTAGTTATTAGCTCCTTCTATAGGCAGCTTTTATTCCAAACTCTTTATTTTCATGCAAGCCCTCCTAGAAAACTGAACAGCAAGAACACAAGAACTACAGAAGATGAAATTGTAACACGTCTGGATATTTCACATAAAACCACCTACAAATCAACACAGATATTGCTATATTCTGCCAAAAAGTAATAATTAAAACTAGAAAACAAATGTAACCCACATGGTTACTAAACCAATTTATTTGATTTAAATGTAGTACTTAGCCCCACCACAAGGTGGTGCACCAGCACGTGTTTAGTGCCATTACCATTGAACGTGATCCCAGACAGAGCTGAGCTGCTGACAAGAGCACCTGCACGTGTAAACGAGCTGAAGAACCTGAGGAAAGTCATATGAGTGCACATGAGAGAAAGAGGAGCCGGTTACTCCACCGTACACCACCGTATTACTTGCTGTATCATTGTGAACCTTGAAAACCAACTGTAAAAAGATCGTGAAGCTAATGCTAACCGCAGCTAGCGCCGCTGAGCTATTACCTGTAATGGAAATCCTGCATATTTGTGTTGATATGATATTTGTGAAAGAAAAAAAATATTTTTATTAATATAAGGTGCATAATGTGTTTTACTGCACTGAAGTTGTTTAAATGTGCATGTTGGTTCAAAAGAATAATTTAACACTGCTAATTTACAGTTAAAGTTAAAGTGTTAAAAAATGGATATAATCTATGGTTAAAAAGATAAACGTTGATTAATAGAGCTGTTCAATAAAGCAAAGAAGTTCATTTGGGTTAAAATATAAGTTTATGATAAGAATTTGTCATGAAAAAAAATATAAAATACCTAAACTGTACTGTAACAAATATACAGACTCATTTAATTCTTCAATGATAAATATCCTGCATCTGAGTATATATACAGAAGACAGAGTGAAAAGTGAAATTAGAAGATGTCATGATTTAAATAGAGAGTAATGAGTATTTGTTCTGTACTCTATGTGTAGACTGGTTTTTATGCTTGCCGAATTACTTGATTCAGATTCCGAACTGAGGCAGTTCGGTGACGAGTGACTCAGACAGAATGGTGCATGGTCTGGCCAACTGCGGGATCCACTTCGAGGAACTTAAGACATCATCCCATTTCACTTGTGATACAGATAAGAACAAAACACTAGAATCTACCCAGATGGTAACCATATGAACACAGCATTACACACATGAAACATGGAATCGAAACTGAACTGTTATCTTCTACAAAAAAGGAAGGACACTTTCTTTTGAACTTTTTTTAATTTATAAAATCTTTTTTCCAACTTATTTTGAAAGAGCTCCATTTCTATAATTTTTTTGTATTTTTTATTTCATGCACTGCAAAATATTGCTTACCTGTGACAATAAACTCAACTGTTAACTTCATGGTATCGTGGTTGAATACTACTGCCATTTCTTCGAACATGGAAAGATTGTAGTTGACATAGTGTGTTCTTCCGATCAGGCTAAACGCGCTACACAAAACACTAAAAAACATTCATCCAGTGATAAATGAGCCTTCACTCAGTATCACGATTGTACATGTTGGGACCCACAGCCATGGTTACAACAGGAAATGCGGTACGGACTTTTCTGGAACTTTCACAACAAATTTCAATAACCAACTTCCAGCAACTTAAGAAGGGGGGTAACAGCAGACTTCCCATGATGCCACTGTCCCTATAAAACCCCACCTTCCCATGGTGAACGGTTCACACATGAGGTTAGGGTTTGGGCAGAGTGATAGAAGTGATTTAGAATGAAATAATAACGTTTTTCATTTTCTGAAGTTTGGTTTTGTTTGTATTGAACTCAGCTATCTTGGTGCTAGCAGGCTCCAGTGCCTTGCGAAAGTACTCGGCCCCCTTGAACTGGTCAACCTCTTGCCACATTTCAGGCTTCAAACATAAAGATATAAAATTCAAATTTTTTGTGAAGAATCAACAACAAGTGGGACACAATCGTGAAGTGTAATGAAATTTATTGGGTGTGTCAAACTTTTTAAACAAATAAAAAACTGAAATGTGGGGGGTGCAATATTATTCGGCCCCCATGCGTTAATACTTTGTAGCCCCACCCTTTACTGCAATTACAGCTGCAAGTCACTTGGGGTATGTCTCTATCAGTTTTGCACATCGAGAGACTGAAATTCTTGCCCATTCTTCCTTGCAAAACAGCTGGAGCTCAGTGAGGTTGGATGGATAGCGTTCGTGAACAGTCTTCAGCTCTTTCAACAGATTCTCGATTGGATTCACGTCTGGACTTTGACTTGGCCATTCCAACACCTGGATACGTTTATTTGTGAACCATTCTATTGTAGATTTGGCTTTATGTTTTGGATCATTGTCTTGTTGGAAGATAAATCTCCGTCCCAGTCTCAGGTCTCTTGCAGACTCCAACATGTTTTCTTCCAGAATGGTCCTGAATTTGGCCCCATCCATCTTCACATCAATTTTGACCATCTTCCCTGTCCCTGCTGACGAAAAGCAGGCCCAAACCATGATGCTGCCACCACCATGTTTGACAGTGGGGGTGGTGTGTTCAGGGTGATGAGCTGTGTTGCTTTTACGCCAAACATATCATTTTGCATTGTGGCCGAACAGTTTGATTTTGGTTTCATCTGACCAGAGCACCTTCTTCCACATATTTGGTGTGTCTCCCAGGTGGCTTGTGGCAAACTTCAAACGAGATTTTTTATGGATATCTTTGAGAAATGGCTTTCTTCTTGCCACTCTTCCATAAAGGCCAGATTTGTGCAGTGTACGACTGATTGTTGTCCTATGGACAGACTCTCCCACCTCAGCTGTACATCTCTGCAGTTCATCCAGAGTGATCATGGGCCTCTTGGCTGCATCTCTGATCAGTCTTCTCCTTGTTCGAGATGAAAGTTTTGAGAGACGGCCAGGTCTTGGGAGATTTGCAGTAGTCTGATACTCCTTCTATTTCAATATGATTGCTTGCACAGTGCTCCTTTGGATGTTTAAAGCTTGGGAAATCTTTTTGTATCCAAATCCGGCTTTAAACTTCTCCACAACAGTATCTCAGACCTGCCTGGTGTGTTCCTTGGTCTTCATGATGCTCTCTGCGCTTTGAACAGAACCCTAAGACTATCACAGAGCAGGTGCATTTATTCGGAGACTTGATTACACACAGGTGGATTCTATTTATCATCATCAGTCATTTGGGACAACATTGGATCATTCAGAGATCCTCACTGAACTTCTGGAGTGAGTTTGCTGCACTGAAAGTAAAGGGGCCGAATAATATTGCACGCCCCACTTTTCAGTGCGTGCCTGCTGTTGGTGGTCAGAGGGGTTGGTGGCACCGATTGTAGGTCAGTCTCACTTCTGTTAGCCTGCCCCAGGGCAACTGTGGCTACAATGAAGCCTACCACTGTCAGTGTTTGAATGGGTTGATGACTGATTGTAGTGTAAAGCTGTTTGAAGTTCCCTGACTTGATAAATGCTATACAAGCCCAGGCCATTTACCATCCACTCCCTGGCTAACACAATGGACAAAATGCTGCTTCTCATTTCTTTAAACTTTGAACACTAATCTGTCATGCTCTGTTTCACTGAAACCTGGCTCGATGAGTACACCCTGGAAGGCGCAACAGTGCAGAGCTCTCAGGGGGGGGAAAAGAGACGAGGTGGTCTGCTTTTGCATAGATGTAGGTTGGTGTATTGATATCACTGTATTACAGAAGACATGTTACCCCTTACTTGGAGTCATTTTTTTAAAAATGTAACCGTTTTATTCACTGAGGTAGTTCTCCTGGTTTGTTCAGTGCGGTGTTGACATCCCAACACAAGCCTGCATATTAGTTAAATTAAAAAACACTCAGACTCTCTCATCATTGTTCTTGGGGTTTTAACAGTGCAAACCTCTCCAATGTACTTCCAAAATACAAACAACATATGAAATGTCCCACCAGGGTCAAAAACACATTGGACCACTGCTACACAGCTTTGAAAGATTAATATCGCACTGTCGCCAGGGTCGCTTGAAAATTCTCATTCAAAGAATACGTGCCTCAAAAGCTAATCAGCCGACAGGATTCAGTCTCGTGACTCACAGCAACCAAAAGAAAACAATCTGCTCACATGGAGGAAATATGCAGCGATATTCTGTCTCAGCGGATGATTTAATAGCAAGACGTGGGTCCTCATCCCTGGTCTGGAAATGGTTCGGTTTTGACAAGACTGACATCGGTCACAATAGCGTTATATGCAAGATATGCCGAAAAGCGGTCACCGTGAAGAGCAGTTCAACAACAAATCTGTTCCACCACTTGCAAACGAACCATAGAGTATGAGGACTACGTAAAATGTCGCGACTCTACGAGCACTACTACAACAAGTAATTCAGTACAACACACTCAGCAAATATAAATACGGCCATTGTTGGGCAATGTTTTGCAGAAGATGTATGAAGCACTTGAAAAATAAACAAGAGCTATTGCTCTGAAACACCGTGTTTATCCACAGATGTCCTGGTAGGCAAGTAGGGTTTGACAGCAACTTTCGTAAAAAAAAAAGAAAGAAAAAGGATATTGTCAGACTATCATCAGAAAAAAAAAAAAATTATCGAGATATTTTCTTTGTCCATATCGCCCACCCTTACTATCAACCCAGACATCTTCCACCAGAAGCTCACCCAGCTCATAGTCCCGACCTCCACCTGTCAGTGGATCACCAGCTTCCTGAAGGACTGGCAGCAGCAGGTGAGGCTGGGGAGCATCTTCTCCCACCCAAGGACCATCAGCACCGGCGCCCCCCAGGGGTATGTTCTCTCCTCGCTCCTCTTTTCCCTCTCTAGAAATGACTGCACCTCAGCGGACCCGTATGTGAAACTCTGGATGTGTGCAGATGACACCACTATAAGTGGACTGATCCAGGACAGTGATCAGTCTGCATACAGACAAGAGGTGGATCAGCTGGTACACTGGTGTGGTCAGAACCACCTGGAATTTAACCCACTCAAGACTGTGCAGATGATGGTGGACTTTCTGAGAACACCACCTTCACATACCCCTTCACCATCCTCAACAACACTGTGTCTGCTGTGAACCACTTCAGGTTCCTAGGAACCACCATTTCTCAAAAACTGGAATGGTAATGATACATAGACAATGGACCAGCAGAGACTGTACTTCCTGATTCACTTCAAGAGGTACAACCTCCCACAGGAGGTGCTGGTCCTCATCTACACTGCCATAATTCAGTCTGTTCTGTCTTCGTCCAACTCAGTGTGGTTTGGCTCCTCCACAAAACAGGACAGGTCCAAACTGCAATGACCAATAAGGGCTGCGGACAGAATCATCATGGCTGACCGTCCCTCTATCCAGGACCTATACAGGTCTAGGGTCAGGAAAACGGCAGCTACAATATATGCAGACCCCACACATCCTGCACACAAAATGTTTAGGCTTTTACCTTCAGGTCGGTGCTACAGAATGCTGTCTCCTAAAACCAGATTGGAACAGCCTGGTAGCCAGTCTTCATTGATTGCACATTGCATCAGTAAGAGCAGAGTGTGAAGGTTCAATTAGCAGGGTAAGAGCACAGTTTTGCTCAAAATATTGAAAACACACAACATTATGGGTGACATACCAGAGTTCAAAAGAGGACAAATTGTTGGTGCATGTCTTGCTGGCACATCTGTGACCAAGACAGCAAGTCTTTGTGATGTATCAAGAGCCACGGTATCCAGGGTAATGTCAGCATACCACCAAGAAGGATGAACCACATCCAACAGGATTATCTGTGGATGCAAGAGGAAGCTGTCTGAAGGGGATGTTCGGGTGCTAACCCGGATTGCATCCAAAAAACATAAAACCACGGCTGCCCAAATCACGGCAGAATTAAATGTGCACCTCAACTCTCCTGTTTCCACCAGAACTGTCCGTCGGGAGCTCCACAGGGTCAATATACACGGCCGGGCTGCTATAGCCAAACCTTTGGTCACTCATTGGCATGAGTGACCAAAGGTTGATTTCAATGGTGCAAGGAGCGCAAATCTTGGGCTGTGGACAATGTGATCACGTAGTGACCTAGCCACTATCCTGCAAGAAGAATGGCTTAAAATCCCTCTGACCACTGTGCAGGACTTGTATATGTCATTCCCAAGACGAATTGACGCTGTATTGGCCGCAAAAGGAGGCTTTCAGTCAATAATTATGATCCTTAAGACTGAACAGAAAACTACACATGGACAAAGAGAAAAACTAATTTAAAATCAAAAGGAAGAAAACGGGGATTAGAGTAAGAAATGGTATAATAAATAAATGTCAATTTCAATATTTTCATAGGTGTAAACATATTAAAATAATATGGAAAATTAATCATATTTTAAATTACTTTTTCTTGGCCATTAGACTTTTTTATTATTAATCTGCTTGTTTATCACACCCTTCTGTTGATTTACTTATTCCTCTGGCGCCAGCAAAATAATAAATAACTCAGACAAGTAAAAGAAAACACAATTACAATGTCATTGCTTTAAACTTTCAGGTTGGTCTTGTTGCTATTATACTGTTTCATTTTGATGTGGTTTACTGAGAAGGTGAAGGAGAACAGCAGTAATCTAAAATGTGTACATGGAAGAGGAAGAGAAGCTAACTCCACTGGCACCACCAGGAGCTGCTTTAAACATGGCTGCTCACATCAAAGCGAGCCTCATCTCTCGGGGGAGCAGCTTAGGACTTTGCGGTGGCACGCCTCAGGTTGAAGCGTGGAAGCTCACACCTCCTCAGAAGGCGGTGGCGGATACCTGCAGGCTGTACCAGAGGAGCTGAGACAGATGGCAAACTGCTGGCTGTAAGTTACAGGATGGCAGAGAGCGTGTCGGGTGCATTCAGTTTATATAGCCCAATAGATCCAGTTGGTTGGTGGTTTTCTGACTCCACTGGGGCACCATTCTGGGCTTCTAGAAATGTCTGGGTATTTGAATATTTTACTTCATGAATAGGTAATGCAATCTCATTATGAAGGTACATCAATATTGTGGTTATAAGCTGAAATGTGAAGGAGAGGGTTAGGTTTTGAGATTTGCCTGGCAGCCACTTTTTGTTTTCGTTTTTCCACCAAACAAAAGTGGGATCTTTGTGGTTTTATGAAGTAAATGTAAAATAAATTTAACCAGACATTTCTTTCTTTCTTGGATGTGGCAGGTAATATTTGTATTAAGTTCTTCGTTCTCTAGGACTGCAGCATTTTTACAAGCATAACCTGCACAATACTTAGTTTTTGTTGTCTGAACACATGCTACCAAACGGTTGTTAAAAACAGCTGAAACGCTGACCTGCGTTTACATATGAATAACATTCGGTGCTTGTAGTGTTGTATGTAGGTGTGGGGAATCGGATAACATCAATAAGCGTAATAAGAAATTGGCAAACTTTATATGATTTTATTTACAGGATTTAAGGAAGCTCTAAACTGTTTATTTGGCTTCTTAATTGCCCTAAGGATTGCCAAGTATTCTGTGTTTTTCCATGTCTTTGGCACCATCTCTCAAGACAGAGACACAGAAGTAAGCCAACCATGTGAAAACAGTCATTCCTTAGGGCAATTTAGAGGCCACATATCCTAACATACAGAGCTTTACCCAATAATTACACCCCTTGAACCTTTTTATGTGTTACATTACAGATACAAACTTTTTTTTTTTTTTTTTTAACCGTATCCTGTCCGGCAGAGTAGCGCTTAGAATTGTTGTCTGAGTGCCAAGCAAAAGTCCAAAAGATTTACTTTCACAAGTGGAGCATTACAGCTAACGCTTTAAAGCTCTGCTTGATATTTATAAAGAAACTTTATTAGAAACTACTTTGGGATTATTTCAATTGTTACAGACACGGAGACAGAAATGAAAAGGAAAAAAATGAGAAGCACAACAGAGAGATGGGGCAAAAAGGAAAAAACGGAGAGAAGTAAAAAAGAATGGAGGATGAAGAGAATACAAGATAACACCCTAGAAAATTGCTTCTACACCTACAGAAACATATACAGTATAATAACAACATTGTTACCAAAAAGTGCACGGTACTTATGAATGCAAGATGTATTTAGTAGTAAATGCAGCTCAATATAGAACATTTGTGTATTTGTTAACACCTGAATCTAAACACCTGTGGATCTGAGTGTGAGCGTGGTTGTGTATATAAGGTTTCTCCATAAAAATATGCAATAGCAAGTGTGAGGAGCCACAGACCTGCCACCCTGGATCTGGGACAAATACAGAGGAGATCCAAGCCACAGGCATCCAAAGGATCCCCAGAGCACAGGAACCCCAAGAGAACCATCACCGGGACTACCACAACCCCCAGAGAAGAGCAGGGGAGAGTCCGAGGGGAACCACCGAGCAGCCACAGTGCAGAATCCCCAAGGAGCTGGAGCGATGAGCCCACAGGCCCCGCCGGCAGCCGTCTACGCCCGAGCAGATCCAGCCATGGACCCAGTGGCCCCGGGACATATCACTCCCCATGCAGAGGCCCTTTATTGTTTTATTGGGGGTTTATGGGATACCCCAACACAGAGCAGTGCATAGTTGTAAAGTGCAAGAACAGTGATGCATGATTTTGTATTTGTTTCACAAATACAAACAAAGTTTGTTTCACAAATACAAAGATGAAAAATATGGTGTGCGTTTGTATGAAGCCCAATCAGTCAGTCAGTCAACAGTCTTCACAAATCACCAATAATTACAGTCCACCTGTGTGTGATGTAATCTTAGGATAAATCCAACTTTTCTAGAAGACCAGGGAACACAGCAGACAGGTCAGGACGTCTATATATATTCCAAGCTGTAAACGTCTCATAGAGCTCCTTTTAATCCATCATTTGAACAAGGGGAGAGTATGTCAGAACTAACCTGCCAAGACATGGCTGTTTACCTAAATTTGGAGGCCAAGCAAGGAGTGCATTAATCAGAGAAGAATCCAAGAGGCCATAGTAATTCTGGAGGAGTTAGAAGAATCCACAGCTCAGGTGAAATACTCTATGGAGACAACTATCAACAATGCACTCCACTAAGTCTGGCCTTTATTATACAGAGACAAGAAGAAATCCGTCATTAAAGGAAAGCAATAAAAAGTCACGTTAGCAGTTTGCCACGAGTCATGTAGGAGCCTCAGCAAACATGAAGAAAATGTGCTTTTGTTAGATGAGACAAAATGTCACTTGTTAAATGCTGTATGTGGTGGAAAACTGATGGGAGGTAGCAACATGGTGTGAGGGAAATTACATTCAAGTAGAAACAGGGAAGCTAGTCAGAGCTGTAAGGAAGATGAATGTGGCTAAATACAGGACAACCCTAAAGAAAAGGTGTTACAGGCTGCAAAATACTGAGGTGGAGGTTCACCTTCTAGCAGAACAATGATCCAAAACTGACAGCCATACAGCATGTTAGAATGATGCAGTCAAAATTCAATCCTTAATCTGCTTGATAATCTGTGGCAAGATTTGAAAACGGAGGTTGACAGATTATTTATGTTAGTTCTGAATACACGGTACTGTACATGTCTTTGAACTGTTGGAAGAAACTAGAGTACTTGGAAAGAAACCCACACATGAATGAGACCACGAGAAAATTAAAGAAAGCACACCTTTGTGTACAGCTTTAAAAGCTTTAATCTCATAGCCTGCTTGTACCAGCAGAACATAAGAAAAATAAACATGTTCTGTGGCATTAAACAATAAGATCCTCAAGCAGTTTAATGTCACAGTTTTATCAAGCTTACAGAACACTAGACAGATATTTCATAGTTAATACTTGGATAATATTGAAAAGAAATTCAAATAGATGTTCAAGTGCTATGATCAGCCTTCCAATAAAATATTTTTTTTTGTTTTTATTGACTGAACCAACCTGTAAACAGCTCTCTTGTCAGACTCAAGTTGTGCCTGTGGGTCAAGGGTCACACTGACAGAATTATTTCCTGCTGCAGAGGCTGCTGGAATATGGACCTGTGGGGTCTTGGAGTTCTGCTGAGTTGTGCCCGTCATCTAGCAAAAGAAAAAAAACACAGAACAATTAGTAAAGATCTTAACATTCTCAAAAAGGTTTTGAGCATTAATCACTCATTTGCAAGGCGACAAAATTATATATATAATATATCCTTCTCACTGAAGAACTTCAGGCATAACATTATGATCACCGGCCTAATAATGGTTGGTCTGTTTCACTAAAACAGGCTTGACCTGCTGAGGCGTGGACTCTACTACACTTTAGGTGTGCTTTGGTATGTGGCACCAAGAGAGTAGAATACACCCGCAATGCCCTGCGATGGACTGGCGACCTGTCCAGGGTGTACCCCGCCTCCTGCCCATAGACTGCTGGAGATATGCACCAGCTTCCCTGTGACCCACTTTGAAAGAAATGACTGACTGACATTTACCATTTATCCACACCCCCGTTAGCTGTTTGCCATCTGCGGTTGGAGTTCGGAAGGAGGAGCGGGCCTTCTGGTCAGTGTCTGGGCTGGAGTTGGGTCTCAGGGGTTGATTGGTGCCAGGGCTGGCGTTTTTCTTCTCTCCAGATCGTTCTGATTTTTTGGATTTCAGTTACTGGTGCCCAGTCTGCCAGCTGGGGTTGTGTGGGAGGCCTGTGGCGAGGGGTTGATGGTGTGCCCAGTCTTCGGCACGCTGTGGTGGCATTCCACCATTGCTTCCTCCTGTGGTACTGGCCCCTGGCTTGTACCCGGGCTGTCGTAACAGTCGGGTGTGTGGGGCAGTGGAGTTTGTCTTGTTCCTGCGCTGGGGTCCCTACCGGGTTGTGCTTGGCCTGGGGCGGTTGGCTGGCCTGGGCGCATGTTTACTTTTATTTATTTATTTGTTGTTTCTCTCGAATGGACAGGCTGTCTGGGGCTCCTGGCATAGGGTTGGTGGTTGGGTGGGCTTGGTGGTGTGCTGCTCCCCTCGCTGTCTTGTCTGTGGGAGGGGGGTGCCAACAATAGTGGTGTGGTTCTCCCAGGGCTGACATTACAGTTTATGTGGTTTATGTGGTTATGGGGGAACACTGAGGGCCATTGCCCCTGGGTGCGCACTGCTGGCCGGGGACTGCTTGGCAGGTGACTTGATCCAGTCGGGAGGTCCTGTGGGGGTATGGGGCTCGGTTGTGTCTGCTCTTTTGCACTTGCGGGCAGTGACTGGGGTGGGTTTCTGCCAGGCCCTCGCCTTGCCATCGCAGCACGCTGTGTTGGGGGGCTGACGCTGTATCGATATGTCTTCATCGGCTTTTCAGGGGTGGAGCTCTCTTGTGGGGGTATGACCCTGTGGGGAGGGGATTCATGGGATTTGTGTTCGGTTGCATGTGTTTGATCTGTGTCCTTGTTGAGGGTGGCCCTCTAGGGAAATTCATGTTGGGGTTTATGGGGTTATAATTGAAATTCATTGTTTGTGGCCTCCTCTCTGGATGGGGACGGGGGTAGTTGGGTACTGGGGATCGGTGGCGTGGGGTTGGGTTTTGAGCCGGGGTTGTCCGGGCGGTGCCGGTCCAAGTCTGAACTGGTGTCTTGGGCCGCCTGCCTGTCTCCCCCCAGAATGAAGGGAACTACCATGTGTGCCAGCTAATGTTCGGTGACTGCTTGGCGGGCCAGGGCCCCCTGGCTCTTTCAGGCCTCAGCTGGGGGGGCTGTGGGCTTGTCGCTGCTCCCTGGGGCTTCTGCAGTGTGGCTATTGGGTCGTTCCCTTGAGGCTCTGAGGGGGATGTGGTATTGTAGTCCTGCCAGTGGTCCTCCCGGGGTACCCGTCGTCTGGGGAGCCTTTGGATGTTTGTGACTCTAATCTCTTTCATATCTGTCTTGGATTCAGGTGTTTACAGATATACAAACATACTCTATATTGAGCTGTGGTTGCCACTAAATACATTTTGCATTCATTTGTACCATGTACTTTTCAGTAACGTTGTTGTTATATATGTTATGATTAGGATTTGTTTGTCTGCACCGCCCCTTGCTGCCTGTGATTCTCTGTGCGCAGAAGGAATCTTGAAAATTGTTTTCACCCGCTTCTCTCCTGCTAGCACCCTAATCATGCCTCACTCACTCCACCTGTTGTCCTGGCTTTATATGCTGTGCGCTGGGTGACAAACAGCAACAGATTATCAAAAGCCTTGGGTGAGTAAATGTCCAGCGTACCTCCCCTACCTACCTGATCTCGATCTCGTTTCTGCCTCCTGGATGTCCCTGTTCTGCTCTGCCATCATTGGATATCTCCCTGGCTTCTGATCTCTGGACATCAACCTTGTTTCTGCCTCCTGACTGCCGCTTCCTGCCAAACCCCTGGATCTGTCTGCCTGTATCTGCCTCTCCACGTCTGACCACGTTTCTGTGCCTCATTTACTGATTTAAGCCAAGTCCCCTCATCCTGTCAACTGTTTCCACTTACCCGGCTTTGACCCTGCTTTTTGTCCTGTTTACGTTAAACCAAGGAGTCTCATTCACAGTCTCTCAGATCCTCTGTGATGTCATCCCGCTGACACCAGCCTACAGCCCCGAGGAGCCGAAAATCAGCATCCTTACTCTCTAACGGATTCTGAAAAAGGTTAGTAGCTTTTTCTTTGAGCTTCACCTTACCCAGAGTTCTCTGCACAGCCACTAATTCAATTCAATTCAGTTTTATTTATATAGCGCAAATTCACAACACATGCTCAAGATAAACATATGCACCCCTCACACCACCTTCACCGGCATGATGTTTTGTCAACTTGTTGCTTCTTTGTGCTGAGGTTTTTTACAATCTCAAACTGTATCCTGCTAAGGATAAAGTGTAAAATATGATTTTTTTCCCTCTACTTACCTAATGTGGCCTCTTTTCTCATCTAGCAAGGGCAGCGCCTGTGAGTGGGTAGCAAAGCCTCGGTGACCCGTCCCCCCCTTGTCTTGTGTCATGATGTATGTTTGGATGAGTTGTACTGGAATTCTAATTTCCCCTCGGGGATCAATAAAGTATCTTTGAATTGAATTGAATGTTGTCTCAAGGCACTTCACAACAGTCAGGTACATACATACAGGGTCTAACATACAAGTTGAAGGTTTAGATGAAGCTAATATTTCTGATAACTCAGGAAGCTTCACAGGATCAAAACAGTCCAAACACAAATCAGGTTCAGCAGTTATTTCCAATGTTGTCTCACTTGCTGAGGATGAAGTAATCATCTTCGGGAATATGTCAAAGATTTTCTTTTTAATAGAATCAATTTTATTTAAGAAGAATCCCATAAAGTCATGACTGCTAAGGGAATGGATGGCTCAACAGAGCTATGACTCTGTGTAAGTTTAGCAACTGTACTAAAGAGAAACCTAGGATTATTCTTGTTCTCTTTTATTAATGATGAGAAATAAGCTGTTCTGGCTTGGCGAAGTGTCTTTATACAACAGTAGGCTATTTTTCCAGATTAAGTAGGAATCCTCTAGGTGTGTAGAGCGCCATTTTCTCTCCAATTTTCTCCAAAGTATGCAGCTCTGAATTAAACCAAGTAGCCTGCCTCTTATGAATGATTACCTTCTTTTTCAAGGGGGCTGCATTGTCTAATGCATCACACAATGATGAAGAAACACTATAAACAAAAGAATCAATTTGTGAAGGGGCAGAAACCGAATTATTGCCCTCCACTGTGCTTTTCAGTGATAATGAGGAAATTAAAAGTGGAACAGATTCTTTAAAAGTTAAAGACACATTTTTTATATACTGCCTGGCCAAAAAAAAGTCTCCACCAAAAAAAAGAGGTCACACACTCAAATATTTCATTGGACCGCCTTTAGCTTTGATTACGGCATGCATTCGCTTTGGCATTGTTTCGATAAGCTTCTGCAATGTCACTGGATTTATTTCCAGCCAGTGTTGCATTAATTTTTCACCAAGATCTTGCATTGATGATTGTAGAGTCTGACCGCTGTGCAAAGCCTTCTCCAGCACATCCAAAGATTCTCAATGGGGTTACGGTCTGGACTCTGGTGGCCAGTTCATGTGTGAGAATGATGTCTCATGCTCCCTAAACCACTCTTTCACAGTTTGAGCCCAATGAATCCTGGCATTGCCATCTTGGAATATGCCCATGCCATCAGAGAGGAACAAATCCATTGATGGAATAACCTGGTCCTTCAGTATATTCAGGTAGTCAGCAGACCTCATTCTTTGAACACATACTGTTGCTGAACCCAGACCTGACCAACTGCAGCAACCCCAGATCATAGCACTGTCGCCACAGGCTTATCTAGTAGGCACTAGGCATGATGGGTGCATCACTTCACCTGCCTCTCTTCTTACCCTTATGCGCCCATCACTCTGGGATAGGGTAAATCTGGACTCATCAGACCATATGACCTTCTTCCATTGCTCCAGAGTCCAATCTTTATGCTCCCTAGCGAATTGAATGCTTTTTTCCCCGGTTAGCCTTACTGATTAGTGGTTTTCTTAAGGCTACGCAGCTGTTCAGTCCCAATCCCTTGAGTTCCCTTTGGATTGTGCGTGTGGAAATGCTCTTGTTTTCACTATTAAACATAGCCCAGAGTTCTACTGTTGTTAAAATGATTGCCGATCACGATCATTCAGGATTTTTTTCTGGCAACATTTCTTCCTCGAAGGCGATGGGTCCCACTATCTTTCCAGTTTTATATAATGCGTTGGACAGTTCTTAACCCAATTTTGGTAGTTTCTGCAATCTCCTTAGATGTTTTCTCTGCTTGATGCATGCCAATGATTTGACCCTTCTGAAACAGACTGACATCTTTTCCATGACCACGCGATGCGTCTTTCGGCATGGTTGTTTAAGAAATGACAAGCAACTCATTGCACCAGTTGGGGTTAAATAACTT
The DNA here is from genome assembly GCF_021462225.1 of Girardinichthys multiradiatus. Taxonomy (NCBI): domain Eukaryota; kingdom Metazoa; phylum Chordata; class Actinopteri; order Cyprinodontiformes; family Goodeidae; genus Girardinichthys; species Girardinichthys multiradiatus. The sequence goes on along the minus strand of NC_061804.1, from coordinate 43,013,008 downwards.
GTTGCCAGCTGAAACATAATCGCCCATGCAGTAATTATCCAATTGGTGGCTTGTACCTACTTGCTTAGTTAAATCCGGGCGGTGACTTTTTTTTTGGCCAGGCAGTGTATATAGGTTGGTGAATGGCTTGGTGTGGAGAGGGGGCCAGGCTGGACAAATTGGCTGAATAAAAACAGAAATATTGCAATTTGCTTGGAGACCGAGGCTGGGCAGGAGAGCCAGGCACAGCTTACAGCTGAAGGAAACCACGACACCACTGATTTCTTCTACTTATGTTCATCCCTTTGATAGCAGGATGGATTATTTGCAGCTGCGAGTAACACACACAGGGCCTGATCTTAAGATCCCAAATAGCGGGTGCTAATTTGCATGTACTATAAATAAATTACGCATGCAATATAGTGGCCGTGTTGCGTGCAAAACAGGTGCAGACCGCCCTATATAAATGAGGAAATTGCATGTGCTACTGGCTGAGAGAGGAAACAAGAGGAAAAGTAAACAGATCCTCTGCTGTGTTGCTAGGAATAAGCAGGGATTGTTACACTGCATCATTATAACTGATCCAACTGCTTATTTTTTTACTTCTGTTCCGTTCGGCCCTTGCTTTTCTCAGCTGTTACAGTAACTTTTGTTGTCCTACTCACAGCAGGTTTGTCATCTGCCCTGATGAGATTATTTCTCTTATCTTGCTCGACGTAATTTGTAACAAATTGGTGTTGAACCATTTGTTCGCTACTATACCTCCCAGTATCGTCTGCTACCACAACTCCCAGCAGGTATTGAAGCTAATAGGAAGGGTTGTTGCAGCTCTGATGTCACAGTGGGCTATATAAGGACACGGGAGACGCCCCGCCATTGTTTTTTGTCCCTCTGGAAAACGAGACGCGGTTACCACGCAAAGGAGGCGCACATCATTCTGGAGAAGGAACTCACACGTGGGTTTTCATTAATTCTCCTCACTGGCCAAACTTGTGAAAAGCTCAACGAGCCAACGGCTTGCAGGGATAGGAAGACCAGCAAGTCTTACTTTACCAATTGAAGGCGTGGATTTAACACGCAACCCAAGAAAAGCCCAGGGAGGTTTTCCAAGGAGACGGAATTTTCCTCTTTGTTTTTGTTCCAGTCGACTGCTGACGGTCCGTCATATTTTCCCCTTTTCCAAAGGAGGAAGGCCAGAGAAGATGACAACAAGTAATCCCGTTTTGTTTTATTTCTATTAGAAATAGCTTGGGCAGGATAGAGTAGGATTTTAGGGCGATTTAGAATCGCCACTTATAGTCCAATGTGTTCTAATATCTGTGCATGCAATGCCTTTTTGAAACTTTGATTGCTGTTGGACTCTGAAAGCCGCCGCGCTTTGAAGCTGTGCATGTCTCACTGTGTTTGAACACCTGAACGCAGACTCAGGTGAACTTAAAGTTGGACTGGTAGAACCTCATGGTGGAATACTCACTGTTCCATTGTCTTCACTCTTAGTATTTTTCCACTGGTTGCCGCCTAAAGGTTTTATGACCCTTTAACTGAGCTCAACTTTGGGGGTTTTATGACTGCAGCCAGGAGGCCGCTCCCAAAGCTGCGCCCAGTACCATATTTTCTCTTGTTTTTGCCACAACTTTTGGTTTGAATTTCATACACACTCAATGTTGTTTTATCTTGTTTAGTTATTTATTCTAGCCCTTTTTTGTATAATTTTTGCATGCTTGATTAGGTTAAGATTATTGAATCAGAATAGTGAGGTGTATCAGCGCTGTTGATTTAATAAATATTCACGTAGATAAAGAGAAAGCGTTTGTGTTTATTTTGAGCAAGAGTCATCTGTCTTGTCAAAATAAGGTCAAAGTTCCCCACCTTCGGTGAAGTGGTTGATTGAGCAGTGACATCTAGTAATAGTTATCAATTGTTACTGAGAATTTAATAATTTTAATTATCAAAGGCCTTGAGCCATAATCACAACACCAGAGGACATGATTAAGAAATAAAAAAATTTAAATTAGGATTTTAAATTACAATTCTTGATAAATATTAATTAATCAATAATCATAATTCTTACATTGGCTATTCAATATTAACAATTTAAAAGGCAAATATGTCTGTTATTTAATATGTCTCCATTGATCTTTTAATCCTTTTCAGAGACTTACCGGGTTCTGTTGTTTTTTTGAGAATATATGTTCGAAGAGTTCGGATTTTATCATAAACAGCCACAATATTTAAGCCTGAACATAATATTAGCAACATAAAAATAGATTGTTGTAGGAGTTGGCAATTTGTATAGCTTTGCAAATTTTTAAACATAGCGTCACATAACTGTCCTTCTAAAAAGTTAAATCGAACATTTATGTACGTAAAAATAAATTTTTTTCCAATGATTTTACTAAATTATTTTTGTTTGTTTTGCCAATATTTCATCGATATACAACGTGTTTGATTGTTTAAATAATTTTTTGATGACGCAAAATCATTTTTAACTGCATAAATGAAACCCTCCTCTGGCATATGCTCACATTTAAACAACGTAATCAAACTGATCCAGCTCCGAATGGCCTGCAGTGACATAAAGTTACTGTCAATAAAGCAATGTGTTTTGTTAAGTGACAAGGTTAAAGCATACATTGTCTTTTTCACCACATGGAAATGTTGCCGTTAAATTATGATTTTTCACCTGCTAAGTGATTTTAGCATCCAGTTTGCAAATGAAGGATTTAATCTGCCTTATAATGTCTTTTGTTCTTTCCTATTAATTATATTATCATCAAAGCACAGTGGGTCTTTTGCATGATGTGTGATTGCAGGCCGTTCGCGCTTGATCAGTTATGTGCACATTTTGCCATGATCAGGTTTGTGTGCGTTCAGCAGATGATGACTGACAGCGATGTTATGCTGGAATGATGTTGAATGAAGTGTTGCAAGACGTTGGCCACAGGTGAAATATCATGGCTTTTGTTTTTGACAACCCAAATCTGTTGGCCCATGTACCGAAGATTCTTTCTCCCTGTCAGCTGTCATTCTATCTATGCCTCATTCTGACAGACATTTTTGCGTCCCAGTTAGCACCTGCATTTCAAACGTGCTAAATGCACGTGCAAAAATTGCGTCCACAAACCGTTTCAGGTTTTGAAAATCGCATTGCGGGTGGTAAGGGATGACCTTTGCATATCCTTCTCCCATACATTTGCGCGTTTGGGTCATTATCATATGTTTTGCATATTCATGAAGGAAGACACGCTAAAACGTTTGCACCCGCAGTTCCGCTAATTTGGCACACGCAATCCGATTACCACCTTGTTTGTAGATCAGCTTTGCTGATGCAAAGAGGTTGGTGTGCAGTTCTGTACACGCAAGCCTTTTGAAGATCAGGCCTACACCCCAAAATAAGAAACTGTTGTGTTTTCATATCTGAATCCAGCTAGGCATACTAGAATGCTGGCAGATATTTTCCCTCCATCTACAAAACAAGCAATGGTTCTGCTGTGAAAGGTATAGTGGTGAATGTCTTATTAAAACCCAATTCAGTAATGATGTAGTGGAGACTGCCACCAGCCATCGGCAAGTACAACACCTGGACATTTACTAATTGATGACATTACTGCTAACTTAGGGACTGCTTCTTTAACAAGTGTTTTTTTTTTTTTTTTTGCTCTGTTTCACAAGAAGGAAGACAAGATATCCTCCAGGCATGAGAAGTGCTAAATCTTTGTTTATTTTTTTTTATATACATGAAATAAATTCCCTGGTTTTGTTGTAGTGTCTCTGCTTTATTGGGCTGTTCCATTATTGTTTAAATGGTTCTCTTCAGTTTGCTGTTCATGTTGATTCTACAATTTGTGAGTTTTGCCTAAGACTGCTTTTCATTGTCAACTGATAATTGTTTCAGTGACATTTATTTATATTCTAGGTTTTATCGTGGGATTTGACCCCATTTTGTCTAAAGAGAAACCCCTGTTAATGTCACTTTTGCTGAGGACTCGGTAAGTCAGTTACATGATTTACAAACTCACTCCATGGTCTTACTTATTGTATACCCCACATTTCTCTAACTCATTCAATCACTCCATGGAAATAAGTCTAACATCTTCCACCCCCCTTTTTGAGTCAGGGTGAGGTAGAAGGAAGCTTCAAGTCTTAATCCCAACAACAAATGGGAAATAAATTAGCTACTTCACACTTAACTAGTTCTCATTTGCATTTGTAGAGTGCCTACACTGCTGCTTTGGACCTCACCCTAGCACTAATCCTCAGGGTGACAGCAGAATGCAAACGAGAAGGAAGGATAGGTGATCGAAAAAAGATGCTCTGCTGTGCAGCCGATGGACAATTTGCACAGTTGTTGATGTCTGTTTTATGGCGGTAATTTGTTCTTATATTTGGCTTTTCCACAGTATCTCCATACTTTTAATAGGTTATTTGAGTGTTTTACATTTCTGGTCAGACGTTTCCATCCTCTCATAGGCGAGTCAATTTGGAGGCCTGTAATGGTGCGTTATTTTCCTAAATGGTAATGTTCATACAATATACAATTATACATTTGGTGCAAAGGTTTGAATTTAGCCAAATAATTCTCAGATCACAGCATCAGAACTGTGTAAACATGCACAAACATATAGATTCACCCCACAAACAATTGGTTAAATATTCCTTAGCAACTTGCAGAGAAACCACATGCTTATTTTAGTCATCAAGAAGTTTCTGTCATAATTCTGGCCAGATATTTGACTCTTTATTTTTAAATAGTAGAACTCACCTAAAAGGAGTAGGAATCCTATGAACCCTGTCTTGTAAGCATAGTCAATACATTTTCAATAATTAAAGTATGGTTAAAGTCAAGACCATTCCAGAACCTTAAGGTTATCTTCCTTTGTCCATTTCAAAACAAGTTTTAACGAGTTAGAGATAACTTTAAAGGTTTAAAACCCAACTCTAACGAAGTTTTAATCCATCTGTAGGTAGTTCTGGTTTTATTATTCCATTCACTTTGTAGCATGTGCCAGTAACAATAGCCCTGAAACAGACCCTCAGGGGCAAAACATAGTGGCTCGTACTTGACTCCGGACATGAATGTGGTGCCACACATACTGCTCCACATCGAACTGTTTTATATGTGACACACTGCTCTGAGCAGCCAGTTGCGAGTACACGCAGCATCACGGCCATTCTGCCTTGCAATGACAGGTGTATTCCTCTTCTTCATCCCTAGTGTGGTTTAATGGCCTTTAACACCACCTTCTTTTCTTTTTGTTTTTCGAGAGCTACATGGCAAATTAGTTCTGCCTCCCAATCCTATGACGCCATGGCAGAAAGTGTGGGAAATGTATGAATATGTCTTCAGAAATATAGGAATTTGGTATGCTCGACTACGAAGCCACAGACAGTGTTGCTCACAGTACGTCCATATCGATGTTAACAGTTGCTACACTCATCTTAGATCTAAAAGCTTCACCATGGGGGCATAGCGCTGGTGGTGTAGGGGGTTAAGTGCGCCACTTAAATATGGAGGCATTAGTCCTAGATCGCGGCTGTCCCAAGTTCGAGTTCCTTGCCCGCCGACATATCTTCCCCTCTCTCTCCACCCCCATTTCCTGTCTAACTGCTGTCAAGAAATACTGGAAAATAAAGGCCACAACTGCTGCAAAAATGTTTTTTAATAAAACAAACAAAAAAAGCTTCACTATGACTCCTCCAAGCTTTATTTTTGTCATTGTGGTCAAACAGCAGAAGTGGGACCAAGGAATTGTATTGCAAGTCACAAGTAAGTTTCAAGTCTTTCCACCCAAGCCTTGAGTCAAGACAAATCTGTGCTGATGATGCATTTTACAGTAAATATTAACTGAAACAAACAAAATATCCTTAATGTTGTTAAGCTAACATTAAGTGGGCATTAGTTCCTTTATTATCTTTGATTATTCATTCTTTGTATAAGTTTAAACGTCAAAAGGAAGTTAAGGAACTTTCTCGGATGTGTGACACAAAAAAAAATGAATTTTGAAATTGAATTATAAAATTGAATATGAAAGTAGTCAAACTGAATTTTCAATACAACAAAATACATTTTCAAATTAATTCAGTTTCAAACCATTAAATTCAGTTTCCATTAAGTGAACCTCATTTTCAAACCAAAGCATTTACTTTCAAATTATGCAAATACAGATTTAGTTCAATTCAAATTCAGTTGTTGATGGCACAATATTCTGCTCATAGTACATCACTATCAAGTCCAGCACAAATTATGTGTCCAACCAAAACAAATTTGGACAAGTGTCTGATTTGATAAAAAAATAAATAAACTCATCCCTTTTGTCAGGTGTTTTCCTCAAGGCCTTGAAAACAGTTGCTATTGCAAAATTAGATGCAATCTCAAATCTCAAATTTATCAGTAAAGTGATTGAAAAAGCTGTGTTTTAACAGTTAAATACTTTCTTAACAATAAACAGCCACTTTGACGCCTTCCAGTCAGGTTTCCGTGGTCACCAAAGAACCGAGACTGCCCTTGTAAAGGTGTTCAGTGACATCAGCATAAATGCAGACTGTGGAAGAACCAGAGTCCTGTTTTATTGGACCTCATCGCAGTATTTGACACTGTTGAGCACGGTATTTTACTGGAGCGACTCAAGAACTGGTTCTGTTTTGAAACTTATTTGAAGGACAGGGACATTTGTGTGTCAATAGATAACTTTACATTAGAGTTGACAAAAATCACATGCGGGATTCCCCAAGGGTCTATCCTTGGACCCATCCTATTCAATATCTACATGCTAATATCTACATCCTCCTAGCTGAGATTATAACAAACAAGATAAGTTACCATCACTATGCAGATGACACACAACTCTACATTACGATGTCACCAGGTGACTATGGGCCTGTTTAAATGTTAGGTAGATGTATAGAAGAAATAAATTTGTGGATGTACCATAATTTTTTTTCTGTTGAATGACAACAAAACTGCAGTAATTAGCAAAGGAAAGGAGTAAAGGAGGAGCAATCAAGAGATCAAGCTTCAGTTACTACAACTAGAAACAACAGATCAGGCCCAACATCTGGGTGTAGTTATGCACTCAGACCTGAACCTTCAGAGGCACATTAAGACAATCACTAAGTCAGCCTTCTATCACCTGACAAATATTTCCTTCACAGGTCTGCCTAAAAAGTCTGACAACTGCATCTGATCCAGAATCCTGCTACCCGCGTCCTCACTAGAACTAAGAAAGTAGAGCCCAACACCCCAGTTTTAAAGTCCGTACACTGGCTCCCTGTATCTAAGAGAATAGACTTTAAAATACTTCTGTTAGTTTATAAATCCCTGAATGGCTTAGCACCTACATTAATACATTAAAGACTTGCTGTTATACCAACCTTCCAGACCAGTCATGTTTTCTGTTTCAAGTCTACTCTGTATCCCCAGAATAAAAACAAACATGGAAAAGCAGCATTCAGTTCATATGCTCTACTAATCTGGAAAAAACTTTCAGAAAACTGCAAAAATGCTGAATGCCTGAGTTCGTTTAAGTCAAGGTTAAAACCCATTTGTTTAGAACTTCTTTTGATTGTTCTAAACTATTAACTGAAACATCATTAATTTCAACCTGTAGACCAACTTTTCTTTAGGTGTCTTTGCTTTCCCTGCAATGTACTTTTTTTTTTTTTTACTTTTTTTTTTTATCACTGCAATCTTTTTGCTTTAATGTACTATACAAATTGCCTTGCCTTGCCTTGCCTGTGGTCTGATCATTGGTCAGCGGGATTTTTATTTGTGTATTTTTAAGTTTAAGTTGCAACGTTTTTGTCACTGACTTTTACCATATATGTCCAAAATATGTCCAAAACCCTGAAGTTGTTGGAAATCAAACAGTGAATGCTACAGTTTCAGTGTAGAAAGGTGATGTTGGAACATTAGTTACACCACATAAAACTGTGCACTATTGAAACACAAAGCACATTTGCAATAGTGGGATGGGAGTAATTCTATTTTCTACAAAGTGCTGCTGTAGAAGATTCACTCTTTAAGCTCTGCTGCATACTGGTAGTACCAGCACTGATACACTGTGTAGATCTGAAACAGAATGTTTCCATATGCAAATGTAGTAGCTGGACAACACCTCTCAGGTTACAAAAGTAATGTATTCACTGAAAAAAGCTGAGATTATTAAAACTTTAGAGAATCCATCTGTTCTCATTAGCATTCAGTTGAAGTAGAACTTGACTCTGCTTTCACTTGCTGATAAATTCCCCAATTATGTTTTAATTATTTGGTCTGTTTTATTTATTTTAATTATTTTAAAACCTATTCTGCTTGTATTTGCAGGGACTTATATTCATTTTATCTCAGCATTTCTGTTCAACTCACATTGAAATTAACGTTTTGTGTCTGTATTGTTGTACAAGAACTAGAGAATCAAACATAACCTGATCTGACCTAAGCTGACCTAAACAACTGTCATATTGAAGCGAGGGGATCATGCATAAGAGGAAAAGCTTTTGAAGTGTTAAAGGTCACACAAGTTATGTGATGTATGCACCACTTGAATAAAGTTAATCCTCAGCTACCTGTTTGTGTTCAAATAAATTCAAAAATACTTTATTAATCCCAAAGGGAAATTAAATGTTGTTGTAGCTCATTATGTAGAAGAGCTGTTGTAGATGCTGATGGCTGTGGGCAGGAAGGATCTCTTGTAGCGGTCTGTCTTACAGCACATCTGAAGAAGCCTCTGACTGAAGACACTCTGTTGTTGTACAACAGTCTCATGAAGAGGATGCTCAGGGTTCTCCATAATGTTCTTCATTTTATGAAGAATCCGTCTTTCCACAATGATCTCCAGAGGTTCCAGAGGAGTCCTCAGAACAGAACCGGCCTTCTTTATCAGCTTGTTGAGCTTTTTCGAGTCCCTGGCTCTGATGATGCTTCCCCAGCAGATGATGGTAGAAGAGATCACACTTTCCACAACAGACTTATAGAAGATATGCAGCATCTTGCTCCAAACACCAAAGGACCTAAGCTTCCTCAAGAAGTACAGTCTGCTCTGTCCCTTCTTGTAGATGGCTTCACAGTTGCATCTCCACTCTAGTCTGTTGTCCTGGTGAACACCAACGTATTTATACTCCTCCACCACCTCCACCTCTTCTCCCATGATGGAAATAGTTTTTGACCTATTCCTGTTTCTCCTAAAATCTACAATCATCTCCTTTGTTTTATTCACGTTCAATATTAGATGATTGTTTCTAGACCATGCAACAAAGCGGTCCACCCACTTCCTGTACTCATCTTCTTGTCCATCTCTGATCCACCCCACGACTCCAGAATCATCAGAATATTTCTGCAGATGACAGGAGTCTGTCTTGTACTGGAAGTTTGAGGTGTACAGAGCGAAGAGGAATGGTGAGAGTACAGTCCCCTATGGTGCTCCTGTGCTGCTGACTACCTGGTTAGACTTACAACCCTTCTGTCTCACAAACTGTGGTCTGTTTGTCAGGTAGTCTTTGATCCAGGAGATTGTTGAGGCCTCCACCTGAGTCTTCTGGAGTTTCTGACAAAGCAAATTAGGTTGAATTGTGTTAAATGCACTGGAGAAATCAAAGAACATGATCCTCACAGTGCTGCTGGCTATGTCCAGATGACAGTGGGTTTGTTGAAGCAGGTGTATGATGGCATCTTTAACTCCAACTCCACAGTGATGAGCAAACTAAAGGGGGTCCTGATAGTTTATTGTTTGCTTACTCAGGTGGGCCAACAGGAGTCTGTCTAGAACCTTCATGATGTGAGATGTCAGGGCAACAGGTCTATAGTCATTGAGGACTGATGGGTGAGTTTTATTTGATACCGGAACAAGACAGGAAGTCTTCCACAACACTGGAACCTTCTTCTGGGCCAGGCTGAGGTTGAAGAGGTGCTGCAGAATCCCACAGAGCTGCTCTGCACAGGCCTTCAGGACTCTAGGGCTGACATGATCTGGACCTGCAGCCTTATTCTGATTCAGTCTTTCCAGTTGCATCTTCACCTGACCTCTTGAGACACACAGGTGGAAGGGGGAAGCAAAGGAAGCATCAGCATCTTCTGATTTGGTTGAAGACAAACATGTAGAAGCAGAAGGGTCCATGGCTGAGGTGGAAGATAAAACATTTGAGGTGTGACAGGAAAGCTGAGGGTGGGAAGTCTGTTTGGCTGAGCAGGAGAGGAGGATGCTGAGCTTATTTCTGAACTGAACCTATTGAAGAATGTGTTCGGTTCATTGTCTCTGTCCAGACCTCCATCGGTCTGATCATCCTTCTGCTTGAAGCCTGTGATCTTCTTCATCCCTGACCACACATCTCTGATATTGTTTTGCTGGAGCTTGCTCTCCAGCTTCTTCTTGTACAACTCCTTGCTGTCTCTTATCTTGACTTTAAGTTGTTTCTGTAAACTCCTCAATAATTATCTCTCTCCCTCTCTAAAGGCTCTTTTTTTCTTGTTAAGCAGGTCCTTCAGGTCACTGGTGATCCAGGGTTTGTTATTGGGGAAGCATCTCACGGTTCTAGTGGGGATGGTATTATCCACACAGAAAGTTATATAGTCGGTTACACACTCAGTCATGGGATTGATGTCCTCTCCGTGTGGCTGGAACAGCGTGTCCCAGTCTGTAGCCTCAAAGCAACCTTGCAGAGCTTCTTCAGCTTCCTGTGACCGCCATCTCAGAGTCCTCTTTATTACAGGTTGTCTCTGAACAAGAGGCTTATATTTCGAGCAGAGAAAAACAAGATTGTGATCTGATTTGTCTAGAGGAGGTCTTGCTGTAGAGATGTATGAGTCCTTGACATTTGCTTAAAACAAATCCAACATTTAGTTTTCTCTGGTAGAGCAGCTGACAAATTGTTGAAACGTTGGAAGTGTAGCAGAGAGTGAAGCATGGTTAAAATCACCAGAAATTGCCACAAATGCATTGGGGTTTTGTGTCTGTAGCTTGACAACAACTTACCTGATGACATAATATGCAGTGTCAGCAACAGCGGAAGGTGGAACGTATTCTAGTTGAAATATTACTTGAGCTTTTGAGATATTAATCAGCTGCTCCCGGTTGTAAGAAACAACCCCGTTGCCATGGCAATGCATCATAACAAATGTCCAAAAGTAGAAAAGTATTAGGAAAAATCCTCCCAGCCGCACAGCATCTGACACCGGAGAGGACAGTCATCCATAAAAAAATCAACTGTATCCACCACAGTGAGGAATTTGAGTTCCCGAAAAGAATCAATCAGAATGAAAAGTAACAGAGCTACTCCAACCTGCTGCCACCTTGAGCGGTGGAATTCTACAAACCTAATAAGTCATTATTATTATTACCCGTAATAAGTCATGTATGCATTAGATGGTACTGCACCTAGACGTTACAGAAGACTGTGGAAGTCAGCAGTCTGTAATGACATGTCAAAAACATAGTGTAGAATGTAACATGTTTTGTATACGGAAGTAAACGGCATGAACGGGAAAACCTTACACTGATTACAGATAATTTAATCAGTTTGTAATATATGAAGTCTAATTGTAAAAAGAAAAAATGGGAAATCTTAGTTTTCCCAAAGAAATTGCTAAAATCACATGGAATGGCTTTATGGGATGATGTTTTATTGTATTGTCTTTTGATCTGACCGTATTGTTAAATCCTTATTAACGTCTCTCCTCAAAGTCAAAACTATCTTTAATTTGAATGTTTCTTGATCTCAGAGTAGTTGAACCACCCTTTTTAATAAAATGTCAGACTTTTTTACATGCATTTAAAATTAAGTATAAAATGAACTATAATCCAACATTTCAATCTTTCTTTCTAGATAGGTTGCTGATAAAGATGCTACTCTCACCTGTTGACTTTCCTGGTATGTTGGAGGAGGAACACTCTGTGTGGCCATTATTGTCACTGCAGGTGCTGGGGAATCATGTTGCATCATGGGACAGCTTCACATCAAGACTACGAAATACACAGAAGGAGAAAAGGACATCAAACTTGGATCCAGTTTGAAAAGTGGTTCTAAATTCTATTGCACTATCAGCCACCAGATGCTGCTGTGACAAAATAATCAATAAAACACACAAGCAGACACACACAGCACACTCTCGGTCTTCTTCTCCAATTTCGACAGACCAATTCATTTCTTTTCCTATTCTCCTCTTGGTCTGCCTCTGCATGGTCTTACATATAGCTATCAGACAAGTCAGGATGTTGTATTAATACAGAGTGATCAAATCAAGCATAGAAAACAAAGTAGAACATCTTCAGTCACGAAGCCCTTTCCACAAACATTCAGCAGACGCTGAGCTGGAGCAGCAGGTTTCTAATGACACCACAAACAAAGCACTATTTGTTTCCCAATTATAGACAGCCAGGCCTGTTTACTAATTGGAGATTGCTTAAATGCTACACTCTATGATGGAGCCACAGTATATGATAGTGAGTATCTATCAATTGGTTGCTGGTGTTGTTGCACTTTAACCAAGTCAGTCATGAAGGCTAATTAGGGGCTTTTGGGGACCCCACAGGGTCGAGGACAGTACCCTGTGGAACTCTGCTGTAACTAGTGGCCCAACCCCCACTGATTGAGCTAATTGGTTTGGGGTAACATTACAAACACAGTCACACCAACAGACCCCCTACCCCACCCCTCCAACGGCAGGCGCAGCAGGTCATCCACCCTGAAGCTCCATATAGCCTTTGTGTTAACACTGCTTGAAAATGCACCTGAATATGTAACCATTTATAATGCCAAATTTTTCTCAATCAATATCAGGAATAATTTTAGGTCTAAATCTATACAGACTGATACAGACCACACAACAGATTGTTTTCTATCTACAGGAGCTGTTAAAATGATATATGTGTTTATTAAAGGCAGTCAGCAATTACAGTGCACTGGTACACTCAGGTTACCTGGAGGAAACGCTTCATTATATCTTAGTCAAATGGAGCCATAGCACATAAATAAAAGTGTATTGCAAAACTATTCCATCTTAGGATAAATATTTCCTCTATATGTAACGAAAAACATTTTTTTAAAGAGACCCTAAAACAGGAAACCTCTGTGACTTAATATTTTTTAACTAAATGTTAAAGGATTTAGTCGACTAAAACTAGACTAAGATTAAAATGTGTAATTATACATTATAATAAAATCACATTTTGTCAAGAGAATATAAATGAAATAAAATTCAAATGTGCTGACAAAATTAACTTTGCTCATAATAAATATATTTACCAAGAAAAACAGATTTTTTATCGATGTACTAAAGGATGAACACTGCAAAAATAAAGACCATGAGAAACAGAAAGATGCACTCAGCTGAAATCGTAAAAGACAGTGATTCCAGATGTGTTTAATCTCTGTGTTATGCCTAGAGGACATCAAGACATATATATGTTTTGAGCCCTTTTTGCATTTCTTCTATGCTAAAATCTCTTCTTTACCCTCTGAATCTGCACAATAACAGACAAAAGGTCAGCATGACTAAGAGAGTCAGATCCTGGCAATGTCTCTGCATGGAGAACAATAGAACTGAGTTGTTTCTTTGTTTAATTGGCATCCAAACCACGTGTTCCTGCCAACATCCTGATAATAAATGGTGGTTTGGTTTCTAATTTGAGGTTTTAGCTGAAAATCTGCATTTTTAACATGTCTTGCTGTTTTTGTGTATCATGTGTATGGATGTGTGTGGACTGAGCTCAGTATCTGATGAGGATCAATGTTTGCGTTGTGTGTCTTCACACTTGTTTGTGTGCCACGCGCATGCCTCTGCGAGTCATTTCGTGTACTGATTGCGTCTTCTGGTTTCTGTTCTCTTTCCAGCTGGTATCAGCTGAAAGACATCTTCTCTGTTATCAGCCCTCATTTTAATTGCAAATGCAGTGAGCGTGTTAGTGATTAAATGGAAAATTGCACATTAATTGATGAGACTGAAGATAAAGCTAGTACAATTACCACATGGTATTTTGGGCCTCTCAAGTTTTGCTGTTCCTCGAAGGAACAAGCCACCAAATGCCAAGTTTGAGCAGGCAATTGGGCATCCATAAATATGCACAAAGAGACACAAAATGTGTGCACAAACACATGCCATGCTGTGGCTGCCTAGGCGTGAAAGTACATACAAGAAGGACAAAAAGAAAAAAAAAAATGTATTTTAGCACACTGTCCTCTTCGGTGTGAAAGTACAAACCTCCCTTTGAACTCATCAAATGTGTACAGTTACACAATAGGTTGTCAAATTCATTTTGAGGACAAATGACATGTTTGTTCCTCAACAATGGCCTTGGAATTATGACACCGTTCATAATGCATATCAAGTGGAGAGCGCCCGTAGCCACAATCAAAATTCCAAAGCAAACATAAAGTGGAAAATGAGAGAGAAGTAGGCATAAAATTATTCCAGCCAACATCAAAGGGTTTTCTGAGTTTGGATTAAAGGCAATTTCTCTTTCAGTGGATTCTGTGCAGAATGAAACTTCTGTTCAGAATAAAATTTTCTAACAATCTCAGACATACAATGTGTATCAATACAAGGTTAGGTAACTTCCCTTTTATCCCCCATTACCAGGAGCATTTAAGTGAAAAATCATATCAGTTCATATGAAATCTGATTACTGACTGTTGCCACTAAAGCCTAAATACAGTATTTCAGAAAAGTGAGTACACACCTTACATTTTTGTAAACATTTTATCTTTTCATGGGACAACACTGACGGTATGACACTGTGATGAAATGTAAAGTAGTCAGTGTACAGTAGTCAACTTGTATAACCGTGTAAATTTGCTTTCCCTTCAAAATAACTCAACACACAGCCATTAATATCTGAACCGCTGGCAACAAAAGTGATTACACCCCTAAGTGAAAATGTCCAAATTGTTTCCAAAGCGTGAATAATTTGTGTGACTACCATTATTTCCCAGCACTGCCTTAACTCTCTTGGGCATGGAGTTCACTAGAGCTTCACAGGTTGCCACAAGAATCCTCTTTCTCTCCTCCTTGATGACATGATGAAGCTGGCGGATGTTAGAGACATTGCGATTCTCCACCTTCAGTTTGAGGATGCTCTACAGATTTTCAATAAAGTTTTTGGTCTGGAGACATGGTTGGCCAGTCTAGCACCTTAACTCGGTTCTTTTAGCAAGGCACTGGTCATCTTGGAGGTATGTTTGGGCTTTTTATCATGCTGGATATGATTCTGAGGACATGCACTCAGGTGGTTTTCTCGACCACGGCGAGGCCTGTCCGAACATGAACCTGCTGTATGGTACTGGACACTCAGTTTCAGGGTGTTGATGATCTTCTCACAGACTAGACCATCTTTATGTAGAGCCACAATTCTCTTTTTCAGATCCTCAGTTCTTTGCCATGAACTTCCAGTGACCAGTATGAGAGGGTGTGAGAACAATAACACCAAATTTAACACGCCTGCTCCTCTTTCATACCTGAGACCTTGTAACACTAATGGGTCACAAAATAGTTAATTGGGTACAATTTGGAGATTTACACTTAGGGGTGTACTGACTTTTGTTGCCAGCAGTTTAGACATTAAAGGCTGTGTATTTTGAAGGAAAAGCAATTTGCGCTGTTATACAAGCTGTACACTGACTACTTTATACTGTATCAAAGTGGTATATCTTCAGTCTTGTCCCATCAAAAAAATACAATAGTTACAAAAATGTGAGGGATGTACTCACCTTTGCAAGATACTGTATGTCTGAAGCTTTTGTCTTATCAGCTGGAAGGTAATTAGTCACACAAGGTTGAAAACCTAATAAATGTGGATTGGGAATATTTCCTGCTATAGACAAATGAACCAAACTCCAGTGGGTATTTTCTTTGCTGTAGATACAACAAAACAGTGTCTAAATGCTTTGTAGACATTACGCTAAATCTGGACATTAGGTTTAAAAATACGAGTTTTCCCAACACCCATGTATGGTTTTATGTGTTCATTAGAAGCGTCAGCGTAGACCTTTTTAGCTAAGATTGACTAGCACCAAAAACAGCAGTATTAACCAGTTTTGAACCTAAAACCTCAAGAATACTAACCGGTTGTCCAGGTTTCTAAATGCGAACAGTATATGCCATAGCATTCAGAAATGTATTATTTATGTTGTGAAAGCATTATTATTTTGAATACCAATTAAACTTCACATCTGCCTTCAGATCATTCTGCCAGGGCTGCTTACTCTTGAGTTCTGAACAACTCTGCTGGAGCAGTGCTCTGTAGTTCTGGTTGGAAATAACAATTATTGAGCACATTTTACATTTTTGCAACAAATTTGAAGTTGGTCTTTGATGATATGGAGGAAGCATATTGCTGCCTGTGCATATCCTGTGCAGCCGATTGTTTTAATGGCCTTAAAATGTATATTTCCATCAATCTGTACAGTGTAACTATGGCATTGTATGTGCCATTATTCTTTCAATTTTGTACCCAAAAATAAAATATATTTCCTGCACAATGATACTATTACAGTAATATCACAACTGAAAAATGGATGAAAGCAGTTTATGAAGCTGTCACTAGGTTGTGGTTTATGTTTTCTGGCATTGAAATGATGTCGCCAGTGTATATGGTGGGCAGCCTCTCTTAGTCTCTTCGCATTCTGCTTGTTGTTAGTTTTATTTTATTCATTTTTCATTGTTCTTATAGTCCTAGTCAGCATGTTTATGATAGCCCGATGCTGTTGTGTTTTCAGATTGTCAGATTTTTAATCCAAGCAAGCTAAATGGAACATTTCTTTGCTGCTTGCGGGTATACCTGGTTCGAGGCCACCGGTGCAATATCCACCTGTTTGGCACCTGCTGCGGTCTTCTGGAGGAGGTGTGAATCCAGGAAACCTTCGCCTTCTGAAGCTCCTGCTTCTCCTGTGATGACCACCCTCCAGATGGCTCTACTAAATACCAGATCACTGGCCAATAAGACATTCTTTTAAACACCCACACAGTGCAAGCTCCATACACAGCCCTGCTCCAAGAACCCCTGCCAAATCCTGTCCCCCACCACAAAGCGCGCCGTGGCAAGGGCCCCACGCAATGCCACCCCAGCCTCTGCCCACAGGCGCGACAGAACAGACACCACCAAGCACCGTGCTCAAAACGGAACCCCCGACCCCACACCAAGACGGGACAAACTCACCCGGCAAGAGGTCCCTGGCCACCGGCACAAAACCGGGGCCAGCGGCACCCCCATGCAACCCCCCCACCATGCAACAACAAAAACACCACATCACCACTGCAACGACAGCCCAGGGAGAAACATTAACCAGCTCAGCTCAGTTCCACCATCATTGGAAATCCTTATCTTTCCTATTTTTATTACTTTTATATTATTCTTGATTTCATGGTACTTTGCTGTTTTTAATTTTTTAATTTTTCATTGTCTTATCATTGTTGTATTATGTGTATTTGTCTGTCTTTAGCCCATTGAGTCTGAGTGTCATATGAAATGGGCTTTATAAATAAATTTGACTTGACTTGACGTCTTGGAATGTTGATGTTTTGGCAATAAACCATAGCTTGTACATTTGTTAACCTCCAGCTCTACAACTGGAACAGTTCCCTTTGTTTGCAAACATTCAAAAACCTTAGTTTCAACTTGCATTTGTCACAGAGGGGACCGGATCCAACTATAGTTTGAATTATAAAGTGACATTTTACAGCAATGAAATGCTACCCTTTTATTCTTTCACCGCCGTTTCTCTTAAGTACATCAATACAATTTTTATTTTGAAGATAAATTGGATATGACCAGATCCCATTTGGTATGATCGGCCAATACACATACACAGATCAGTGATTATAATCAAAGGAGAAAATAACATGAAATAAGAACAACAAACTTAACTTGTACTTGCACTTTGTCACCCTTGATGAAATCGGCCCCATAATGTTGTCAGGACAAACCTGCAACTGTATTAAGTTGATTTGGTGTTTTAGCTTGTTTTATTACAGTCTCAAATAAGAATACATAAACATACCACAATGGGTACAAGTTCAGAGCCCTGAGAAACACCTTAATATTTTCTAGTAAAAAATGGGGAATTATTAGTGACATTAATGTTTGAATCCATCAGAAACAAAATCAAAATGTATCTAAAGGTGCACCCTTCATCCAGATTTTTTTGGCAGCACTGAGATCAAACGGGACCAACACAACACTGCTGTCCCAGACTGTCAAGTAGTGGTAGACTACTTTGTGGTACAAGGAAATCTAAGGAATGACTATAGATCAAATGAGATAAGGGCTGTCTAAAAAAAACAAACCAAAAAAAAAAAACATTTCTGAGAACTGCAAACAAAAAATGAAAATATTTTGATTGTCAGTCAGTCAGTCATTTTCTACCGCTTATTCCATAGTGGGTCACGGGGGAGCTGGTGCCTATCTCCAGCAGTCTATGGGCGAAAGGCAGAGTACACCCTGGACAGGTCGCCAGTCCATCACAGGGCAACAATATATATTATGTATATTAACAATATTTTGATTGTAACTGTTGAAAATATTATGATCAACAGTGGATTTTTAAGCAGTAGATTATTCACTGTAAGCTTTAATGCCTGGAAATGGTTAAATGGTTAAAGGGCAAATTAGTGTCGTTCAGAAAAAAAGTGCTAATAAACGTTCAGTTTGTATGGGATCCAGCAGACATGCTCATGGATTGCGGGCCAGGACTGTTGACATTCACTCACATTTTCATTTGAGGGAAGTTAAAGAACATAACAAGTAACATATTTGGTTCAAAGACACAAGAGAAAATGAGTTTTGACTTGGTTTGACAAATGATCAATGAGTCAAGAATATTTTAATGATCTAGTCTTTATGTATGGATGCAGTGTATCAAGTTTAATTTGATTTGATTTAAGTATACTCTGCAAATATTCCACTTGGTGACTTTTCTGATAGCCCATCTAAACTCACGCCTATACATGTGAGAACAGTCTCCAATCAAAATCTCATTTTATCTATTACAATTGAATTTCTTTGTTAGGGGGATGACTTCCAAATGCAATGAATACATTTGGAAGCAGGTATGTCACCTTGGCCAGACATTATGCATCTTGAGGGCCTGCAAAAGAGACTGGTGAATAAAAACAACTGGTGTTTTTGAATTTGAGTAGGATTTAATCATGGCCTTATTGTAAGGCCTGATGTCGAATGCAAACACCAAGAGGCAAAGCCTTGATGGTGGTGAGTAAAGCCATGGAGGGAAGGAAAAAATGGTAATGGGATTTAGACCTGTGAAGGTGGAGACTCGATACATAATTGTGCCTGGATTCAACAGAACAAGGCAGGCAGCCTCCACATGCAAGAATGATCATACATGCAAACACAGACATATATAATGATGCACACATTGCATAAGGAGATCTTATAGCTTCAAAAAGTGTCATCCTTGGGGCAACCTCACGGCCTTAAGTACAAGAACAGATGTCCACACACATTAAAGTGGAAGCACACACATAGCCAGAGGCAAGGAGAGTCTAACTTGTGGTTTTAGGGCTACAAATATCCCCCCGGCAAAAGTAAGCTGCATGTATGCTGCAGTCAGAAACCAGTCCACACTCCCAGGCCACCTCATTAACCTCATCCACCCGTCCTCCGTCCATCCATTCAATCTTGGAACAGTTTGCTCCATGTCGGCCAATACTTCCAATTCACACAAATATAATTTATTCATCATCCACTCATTAGTTGGTCTCAGTCTTGTCCACATTATAGATAAGGTATGAAACTGAAGCGGAGTATCAGCATTGTTGCAGACAACGTTAGTTCTGATCAAAATGAGTGTGGTCAGGCACGGTGGGCTGGTCTGGACCACAGTTTGAAAGCTTCGGTCTCATGGGTCAAAAAAATATACACTTGACTTTACCTTTGCATACTGTATATTACTTAGTCTTGCCTCACCCCAAACATACTGGTGAAGGATACAGTTGAGAAGCTCTGTTGTAAATGAAATGTTCAAAGGAGACATTTCTACGCCCCGTTTTCAGTCATAAACAGGAAAAGCTCACATATAGGCAGCCATTACTGATGTTTACCATGGACAATGAAACTACAACTATAAATTTGTTACAGTTTGATGAGATTACATCCCCAGATAGCTGTTTCAGTTTAGAAAATGATAGTGTATATATATAACAAAACCTTAAAGTTTAATTTCACAGAAACTTTCAACACTTTCTTCAAGGATAACGCTGAGCTTTCAGACGTTCTTCTCATTTACTCCCCTTCAAGGAATCCTTTTACTCGTCCTTATGAATTCAGAATGAATTTTATCCTTGAATATCTATAATATTTCAAGTTTATTGTTCCATCTTGAACTTCTTAATGAGCACCCTTCAAGTATTCAAATAGGCCCCACTGCCTTAATGAAGACACAAGGATTTCCCTCGGGTGCGACAGTTTGAGGCTCGCCTCCCGACTGCTGACAAAGGCAGCAGCATTCCAATCTGACTGCAATTCTTGTTTTCTTTGTATTTATGCAAATGAATGTTTGGATGTTACACATTCCAAGTTTGATTGTGTTGCCTATGCTTTTTAAAAGAGAACATTAAACAATATGGATAGTGAAAAAACAACTCTACAGTGAAAACGATTTGGATATACCTGCGGGAGAAGTGGTTTGTCCGCAAACAACACAGCTGAAATTACTTATAATCTCAAGCAGTTTTCTGAAAAGTTAAATTTTAAAGGAATTTCAGCCTACAGGTCATTTTTAATCAATCACCTATTTTAGGAGTTACTTACATTCCCACCCTTTTTTGATGTTTAAAATAATCACATAAGAAGCAAACATATATTTTAATAATTGTATATCTTTTCTTGACTATTCGGCACAAAATGTTTAATTTCTATGTTTTCATGTCTATACAGTGAACTTTCCAGAACATGTCATATACAGTAGACCTCAGTGAAAGCTTACACACCCTTAGTAAAATGTATTTTGTGAAGCAAAAAATGAGACCTTCACTTTTTACACTTTTAATGTGACATAAATTTAAGTGATAAACAAACAAATCTATCTGTCCAAATATAACAATATAAAAGGTGCAATAATCTGGTTGTATAGGTGTGCACAACCTTAAACTAATACTTTTTTTGAATTACCTTTTGACATGGTTTTAGCATTCAGTCTTCTTTGAAAAAGGTTTATCACCACCCCACATCTTGGCTCAGTAATCTTTGATCAGACTGTGAGGACAGCTCTTGTCCACAGCCCTGTTCAGGTGAGCTCACACATTTTCTGTCAGATTTAGTTCTGGACCCTGTCTTGGCCATTTCAAGATGTTACCTTAGTTATTTTGTCCATTTTCATTTTTACAAGAAAATCACCAGTATGACTTCAGCTGATCCCCTTTTGCAACAGCACAAGTTCCTCTTGGGACAACCTCTGCAGATGGTCCAGGATCCTCCCTGATGTTAATTTTGCTTGAGCCCGACCCACAGGTTTTGTATTGGATTTCTGTGTAATGTTTTGGGTCACCATGCTACAGAATAACATAATGATAACTCATTTTCAGGCCAGCATATTTTTATTTCAATTCCCCTGGTATTTAAGAGTTCATGATGCCATCAAGTTCAGCAAGGTTTCAAGCATCTTTGGAAGAGGAACACACTAACAGCAAATATTTATGATTCAGTTACTCGCTTACACTTGAGATATTTTTTGGTTGTAAACATATAAACACCAATATAGGAAAAACAGAAAATGATGGGTGACAATAGAATAGCACCATAAATTGAACTGCAATCGTCAATGCAATATCAATTTATAGATTATTGAAAATGTAAGGGACTGTTTGGATACAATATCTTGTGGGCTATTCTACTTGAAGTGCCATGCGTTCGAACTTTGCACACATAATATTTTTGGCCAGTTTGATGAACCCTGACAGCGCTTGATGCTAACACCTAATACAAATTATAGTGATCAAGATTGTAAAGCTCATGGACAGTGTGGGAACATCATAATAATTGAAACAAAAAAACAAGAAGGAGGAAAATATGGATTATGCAGAACAAGTATCATCATCTCAGTCTTCAAACATATCAAGTTAAATTCTTTCCTATCATTGTGCAGCCCTGAAAGAAAATAATCAAATGTGTTCATCCCAAATTCAGTAATGAATTTGAAGGCGTCTTTATGCGTTCTCTGCTGCTTGTGATCCTTACTGTGAAATCCAGGAATAGCAACTTAAGCATTTTGATGCTAAAATGTGGCATGGGGGCATGAATTCTGTGGTTGACATGCAAACACAGGCGGGAGAAGCATTTCTCCTTCTAAGCAGATATCCATCAGAACATCTAAGGCAGAAAAAAAATCCCATCCAAATGGGAATGAAATGAGAAGCTTCAGGAGGGAAATATAATTCACACGAGTACCCCTGCTGAATCCTTTCCAGTACCTCTGCTCTGCTTCCCTTTCGATCTCTGCTCCCACCACCACTGCCTCTTCACTCCACGCATTCTCTGCTGCAGTGTCTGCTGGCACACACGTTGTGCCACTTATCTGGAGCTTCATCAGCAAAGTTCCTCGTTTTTTGTAAATAAACACCTTCTTATCACAAAAAGAGAGTGTCAACCATGTCACTCTGCAACCACTTTAGCTATTGCTGGGATGACGTGACGTGATGAAGTAAATGAAACTGAATTTTTTGCAGAATAATTTGCAGAAAGGCTTGCTAGCTTCATTCTTCAAGTATTAAATAACAGAGACTATTGGTAACCCTTGATATGAGCTCATATTAAAAGCTGACAACTGATAGTGGAAAACATTTATTGTAGCAATAAGATGTGATGGGTTTCCATTTTTTCCTTTTGACATGTTCAAAGGCCAGTGTGAGTAAGCTTACTGAACGGATGTGGGTGGTTTGGCCATGAGTTGAACAACAGGAATGGAAGATTTAGTGCATTATAGTTCTGCTCTTGCATGTTCTTCTAATGCCAATTTGTATACCATTTTATGTATCCTACAAAGAAAGTCTACGTCACAAAAGTGTGAGTAATAGCTTTGATGAATATTGAAATTCCCATTATGTCTCGTTATATGATAACAATGATGCTCAATAAAATCTCAATAAACAACATCTTACTTAAGTTTCGGTATACTTAATATATTAATTAGTGCAAGAGATAAACAGTAGGACACAGTCTACAAAGTTGTCCTACTATCCTAGTGACTATAAGACAAATCTTAGATGTGGAGTTATCACTTGGATTCTTATACATTATACAGTCATATTCAATAAATTAGAATATGCATTCCAATGTGACTCATTTGTCACATTTAAAGTACCTTTTCAAAATAATAACCTTTAAGCATGTACTAAACATACTTTTCAATAAACCCACATTTCTTTATTAAAATGTGTTTTCTTTCTGATCTAATATTTTAAGTGTTGTATTTCAATTAGCTGTAAGTGAAAAATCATCATAATCAACAAAAAGAAAGGCTTATTTATCTGTTAATAAACAATTCTGTGTGTAATAAATTTAGATAATGTGTTTCACTAAGTGATTTGTGTTACAGAAATAAATGAACTTTTTAATAATATTCTAATTTATTGAATATGATTGTACCTGTCATGAACTCGACCCATCCATGTGTCATGATCATGGATGATCAATACAAATGCACAGGGACAGAAATACAGTCCCTTGCGAAAATATTCGGCCCCCTTGAACTTTTCAACCTCTTGCCACATTTCAGGCTTCAAACATAAAGATATAAAATTCAAATTTTTTGTGAAGAATCAACAAGTGGGACACAATCGTGAAGTGGAATGAAATTCATTGGATGTGTCAAAAAAACTGAAAAGTGGGGCGTGCAATATTATTCGGCCCCCTTGCGTTAATACATTGTAGCGCCACCCTTTGCTGCAATTAAAGCTGCAAGTCACTTGGGGTATGTCTCTGTCAGTTTTGCATATTGAGAGACTGAAATTCTTGCCCATTCTTCCTTGCAAACAGCTGGAGCTCAGTGAGGTTGGATGGAGAGCGTTCGTGAACAGCAGTCTTCAGCTCTTTCCACAGATTCTCGATTGGATTCAGGTCTGGACTTTGACTTGGCCATTCCAACACCTGGATATGTTTATTTGTGAACCATTCCATTGTAGATTTGGCTTTATGTTTTGGATCATTGTCTTGTTGGAAGATAAATCTCCGTCCCAGTCTCAGGTCTCTTGCAGACTCCAACAGGTTTTCTTCCAGAATGGTCCTGTATTTGGCCCCATCCATCTTTCCATCAATTTTGACCATCTTCCCTGTCCCTGCTGACAAAAAGCAGGCCCAAACCATGATGCGGCCACCACCATGTTTGACAGTGGGGATGGTGTATTCAGGGTGATGAGCTGTGTTGCGTTTACGCCAAACATATCGTTTTGCATTGTGGCCAAACAGTTTGATTTTGGTTTCATCTGACCAGAGCACCTTCTTCCACGTGTTTGGTGTGTCTCCCAGGTGGCTTGTGGCAAACTTTAAACGAGACTTTTTATAGATATCTTTGAGAAATGGCTTTCTTCTTGCCACTCTTCCATAAAGGCCAGATTTGTGCAGTGTACGACTGATTGTTGTCCTATGGACAGACTCTCCCACCTCAGCTGTAGATCTCTGCAGTTCATCCAGAGTGATCATGGGCCTCTTGGCTGCATCTCTGATCAGTCTTCTCCTTGTTCGAGATGAGAGTTTAGAGGGACGGCCGGGTCTTGGTAGATTTGCAGTGGTCTGATACTCCTTCCATTTCAATATGATTGCTTGCACAGTGCTCCTTGGGATGTTTAAAGCTTGGGAAATCTTTTTGTATCCAAATCCGGCTTTAAACATCTCCACAACAGTATCTCGGACCTGGCTGGTGTGTGCCTTGGTCTTCATGATGCTCTCTGCGCTTTGAACAGAACCCTGAGACTATCACAGAGCAGGTGCATTTATACGGAGACTTGATTACACACAGGTGGATTCTATTTATCATCATCGGTCATTTGGGACAACATTGGATCATTCAGAGATCCTCACTGAACCTCTGGAGTGAGTTTGCTGCACTGAAAGTAAAGGGGCCGAATAATATTGCACGCCCCACTTTTCAGTTTTTTATTTGTTAAAAAAGTTTCACACATCCAATAAATTTCATTCCACTTCACGATTGTGTCCCACTTGTTGTTGATTCTTCAGAAAACATTTTTATTTTATATCTTTATGTTTGAAGCCTGAAATGTGGCAAGAGGTTGAAAAGTTCAAGGGGGCCGAGTACTTTCGCAAGGCACTGTACCTGTTTCTGATTTTCAACAGTTCAGCTGTATGGATATGTTAGTTCATGTGTGATGGTTGGACATTTTATGGCTATTCCAAAGTTCCCAAAAAAAAAGCAAAGTGACCATTGCAGATGTTAAACTACAATTCTTATACTATTTACTATATATATTAGTGAATTTCCTGAAGTTTGTCCATCTCATGTTAACGGTCAAATGCATGCAGATTACACAGCCAAAGCAAGCAGCAGGCAGTAGACAAGGTTTCAGCAGTAATACCTAAGTTCTCTAACTTATGTAACTCATGCTTGTACCTTAGTCTTGGTAAAACTGTGTGTAAGTTTTTTTAAGGTCCATACATACAGATCCAGATCCTGATGTTTCAAGGAAAAATAAATATATGTCGTTAGGTGTGGTTATGGATTCCTAACCTATTTTAGTAACATGTTGTTAAAAAGTTACAAAGATTATTAAATATAATTTGCAAAATTTTATATATATATAAGGAACAATTTAACCACTCAGTGTTTGCAAATGTACAACAACTCTATGATATTTTCACATAAGATTTAGGGGCTCATCTTCAAAGATTTCAAATAAGGAGCACTAAATTGCTTATGCAAAAAAAAAAAAAAATGCACCTGCAAAAAGTGGCCGTGTTGCACAAGATCTACTGAGGTGCTCCTGACTTTATACAGGCTAACCATTTAAAATTCAAACATTTAATCTCTTACCAGTTGATCTCAAACAGGAAGAATAATATTGAAATGAATAGAAAGGTCATATAAACAAATCGTAAGTACTTGATAAGAAGTAATATTCATACTATCACTGTAGAATTTTAGAAAACATAATTTTTTATCTTATCGAGATATATATGGCTTTCAGATATTTTACTGGTTAATAACCTTTTGCAAGGTTGAGCATCTCCTCCACCATATAAATTTATTAAACAAAATTAAAACTTTCACATGAGAGCTGTGAGCTCTAATGGGACTGCAGAAAAAGTGCCTTTCTTTTACAGGGCAGTTAACACTTGAAACACCTTACTAACAGAACTACCAGTTTCCATACAATCCATAGCTGGTACCTAATGTTGTCTAGTGACTATTATATTGACTATGCTTTTTAATTTTCTATAACTTGTACTCATCATCTTGTTATGATAAATAAGGTAATTTAATTGTAATACTTTGTTTCATACCATGAACCCTCCAGAGCCTGCAGATGATAATTAGACCTATGGACTAATGTGATAGACTTTGTTGATATAATGTTATTTGTCCCTTTATAAACAAATTAATACATGTTAAAGAGCAAATATCATTTTAGAGCCAGAAAACTTTAAATATTGGAAAAGTGAAAAATTAATGAAAGTCAGCTTTTCATTGTTTTTAAAAACAGATAAGCCATTTTAAAATATACTTCACCAAAGCACAATTTTGCATTACTGCTGTTTAAGCTTTCCACATTGTTCTTGTTCTGTTTTTCTCTTAATATAAGGTACATCTGGTTCAAAATTTCTGTTTAGCTGTGACACCTTCCTGGAGGGCGGCATAGGGTGAGTTACTGTTGCCGAATACTTAAAGTTCTCCTTCTATAGATGATACACTTAGCCCAGTCCCACAGTGTTCAACTGTCTTGCTACTAACTAAAAAGTGGAAACTGTAAAATGGAGACTTTATTGCAACATGTTGAGCTGATTCTTAAATATGGAAATTAAAGAACAAATTAATGAGTTAAATGGGACAATGGCATCACAGCAAAAATAGTGATAGCTGCAATGAGGCAGTTCAACAGAAATTCCACACCATTGTTAACGATAAACTAGGAGCATATCACTAGTAACACATATTTTAAAGAGATGACAGGATTTGATGTTTCATAAAGCCTTTTTCATTTCATCACATGTAACACGTTTCTTAATACATAAGCACACATAGCAAGGTAGGAAGGAGTCACAGTAGCTTTAGGGCTAGTCATTTAATAAACATTTTTGTTGGCCACAGGTTTTTACCCTACTTCACTTTAAATGACCTTTCTATTATCCAGTTTTATTGTTTGAGAAGGATTTGCTACTGAACAAATGATTTTATAGGAAAGGCTAAGAAAATGAAAAATAGATTTAAACAGTGAGGACCCATCTTCATGGCTTACGATAGCTTATGAATTGGCTTCCAAGAAAGATTATTTCCTTATATTTTAAGAAAATCTGAACAGAGAAAATTTACCATCACAAGTACTACTCAGGTTTCAGTATATTCTGCCACCAATAGGCCCAATTTTATAAAGAATTGGCATATATTAAAATATGATCCTAAAATCTGATCCCTTCTTTATTTCTAAATAAAAGAGTAAAAAACATTAAAGACAATCTTGTTTGAGCACATTTTCAGTGTAACAAGAAATCTGGTTAAGAAATGCAAACTTGTTTCTATTTTTTATTTGGCAATAACTGTTTTAGTAATTGTGCACAGTGCAACAATACTATTGAAACAGAATATTTATTCCATCCTCATACAGGTAAATAATTTGCAGTTAATAGTGTTATTACTTGTGCATCTACAGATGTGAAATATGTGATTTGTTGCCCTTGTGGGCTTGCATATATTGGGGAAACTACAAGAAAACTTAAACAGGATCAGTAAGCATAAAAGCACAATACGCAGAAATGATCTGAATTATCCTGTTGCAGTACACTTTAATGATGCTCATTATGATATTTCTTAATGCGATTTTGTGCCATTGGTAACACTGGTTGAGGCGGAAGTGTGCACACATTTCAAGACATTACAAAGTAAGAGCATATATACAAATAAAGTGGAATATGCAAAAATATTTATGTAAAAAGTTATTTTGACAATTACCTTTTTTGTGATTGTTTGGAAGCAAAATCAAAAGTGAATAAATTAGATTAATTGTACTCCCCTATTCTGTACATGTTATAAGTTTAAGTCACAAATATCTAAATTTTTAACATGATGAATTTCCAGAGCAACACAGTAAACTGCCTGAACTATACATGGAGCCCAGCAGAACTGTCATTTAAATGTATAATCGTGGTCTCACAATGGATGCAACAGGATCTCATGCCACAAGATCTTCTGTTATTAAAATGTCACAATTAGTCTCAACAAAGATAGGTCTGTCTTGCAAAGTTCTATCCAGGTGCCCAGCGTAACCTTGTGTGATGAAGAAAGTGTTATCTATAATTATTCAACCTGGGTATGAAGGTAAGTACTTTAAGCTTGACACCCTGCAGTTTGACATTCTTATTCTGAAGTAACAGAGAAAGTAGTAGTTGAATTGTTGCAACTCTTTGTTGAAAGAGTAAACAATAAAGATGCTGAACTGCCAGGAAAGAGTTACAAAAGCCTTGAAGAAGTCTCATCCACTTTCCAACAATTTGTGCAGCAGCGATTTTGGTACCCAGTAGAAAACAAGAACACCAACAGACAACATCTCAACAATTTGTAAGTTGGCACCTGCTTTGACCTTCTATCAGCACCAAACTAAAGGGTTTTGTCACATTTTTTTTAAAAGTCTGTATTGAATTTGATAATGTATTATTTTAACTCTACAGACTGTTCAAACCTCAACTGGATCATTCCACATTAAACAAAGGTTCTTCAAAACTATTCTATTTAGAAAAGCACACGATGGAAAAATTATCTGTGCATTTTTAACATTGGGCCGACTTTAAGGTATAAAACATTATATAGCAGTATATAGAATTATCCTGCAGTGCAGGATGATTCTGTACTGAATCCAGATTATCTGAAGAGTATGTGATTTGTAAAACATTTATTCTGTTTGTAAAAGCAAAAGAAATGGAAATTATTTGTTTATATAAATATTGGGTTATGATAAAGAGTGTGCACAACAGCTGCCTGGGTTCGCACGCACATATACTGGCAAGTCATCGCCAGCTTTCGCCTTGACGAAGAATGGAAAAACGTAGCATACAATTTTCATTCACCATTGAATATAGCCCATATTAATGATGTCAGTAGAGTTGGATGGATACACTTTAATGGAACCTGCTTCTCAGTGTGCTTTTTTGTATCTTAACAATAAGCTCAAAAAAGAATTCTAAGACCTGGCTTTTTCTTTTGTCCTTAAATTTTACACTAAACTTGTGTTTTTGCCTCCTAAATAATTTTCTTTGTAAAGGGATCCTGTTGCGGGATTGAGACATACCATATGGAGCAGATGACTGCCTACATGTGCCAAGACAGTTTTGCTCTACAAAAAGGATATCTTAAGACAGAATCCTAATTGCGTAATTAACTTTCAGAATTCTGGATTCAATTCTGCATCAAAGTAGGCAGGCCACATTGATGTTATAGCCCCAAGGTCAAAGAGGCACAGAGAAAGACGCAGCTCATTGAGACCCCTCTGACCCAACCACACCACCACCCTCAGCCATGCAGACCAAGCCCAGGAACCGGTCCCCACACGCCTTCCCTAAAGCCCCCAAGGCCCATCATCCCACACCTCAAGACCCTACTGCTGTGTCGTGTTACATATTCAATTCAATTCAATTAGAAAATGCTTTATTAATCCCAAAGGAAAATTAAATGTTATAGCTCGTTATGTAGGTTTCATCAAAGGGCCATTGTACTCCTACTCGTCGTCTTCCACTTATCCGGGACCGGGTCACGGGGCAGCAGACTCAGCAGGGACACCCAAACGTCCCTCTCCCCAGACACCTCCTGCAGCTCCTCCAGGGGGAGCCCAAGACGTTCCCAGGCCAGCCGAGAGACATAGTCTCTCCAGGGGGTCCTGGGCCGTCCCCTAGGCCTCCTCCCAGTGGGACGTGCCTGGAACACCTCCTGAGGAAGGCGTCCAGGAGGCATCCGGTATAGATGCCCGAGCCACCTCAACTGGCTCCTCTCGATGTGGAGGAGCAATGGCTCTACTCTGAGCCTCTCCCGGATGGCCAAGCTCCTCACCCTATCTCTAAAGGAGTGCCCGGCCATCCTACGGAGGAAGCTCATTTCAGCCGCTTGTATCCGGGATCTCGTTCTTTCGGTCATGACCCAAAGTTCATGGCCATAGGTGAGGGAAAGAACATAGACTGACCGGTAAATCGAGAGCTTCGCTTTTCAGTTCAGCTGTCTCTTCACCACAACGGACCGGCACAGTGCCCCCATTATTGCGGCAGCCGCACCGATCCGTCTCTTGATCTCCCGCTCCATTCTTCCCTCACTTGTGAACAAGACTCAGAGATACTTAAACTCCTCCACTTGAGGCAGGTGTACCATGAACTCTGACTTGGAGGAGCTGATCCTCATCCCAGCCGCTTCACACTCGGCAGCGAACCGCCTCAGCGCATGCTGTAGGTCTTGGATGGGGGCCAGCAGGACCACATCATCTGCAAAAAGAAGAGACAAAATCCACTGTTCCCCAAACCAGACCCCCTCCGGCCCTTGGCTGAGTCTAGAAATCCTGTCCATAAAAGTTATGAACAGGACCGGTGACAAAGGCAGCCCTGCCGGAGTCTAACAGCACCAGGAACAGGTCCGACTTAGTGCCGGCAATCCGGACCAAACTCCTGCTTCGCTTGTACAGAGACCGGATGGCCCCTAATAAAGGGCCCTGATTCCATACTCCTGGAGCACCCCACATAGGTCATCACGAGGGACACAGTCGAATGCTTTCTCCAGGTCCACAAAACACATGTGGACCGGTTGGGAAAACTCTCATGAACCCTCGAGAACCCTGTAGAGGTTATAGAGCTGGCCCATTGTTCCACGGCCGGGACGAAAACCACACTGCTCCTCCTTAAAACCGAGGTTCAACTATGCTCCTCTCCAATACCCTGGCATAGGCCTTACCAGGGAGGCTGAGGAGTGTGATCCCCCTGTAGTTGGAACACACCCTTCAGTCACCCTTCTCATGAAGGGGGACCACCATCCCAGTCTGCCAGTCCAGAGGCACTGTCCCCGACCGCTACACAACGTTGATGAGGCGTGTCAACCATGACAGCCCCACAACATCCAGAGATTTGAAGTACTCAGGGCGGATCTCATCTACCCTGAATCCCTGCCACCGCGGAACCTTTTAACCACCTCGGTGACTTCAGCCTGGGTGATGAAAGAGTCCAACCCTAAGTCCCCAGCCTCTGTTTCCACCAGGGAATGCGTAATGGCAGGATTGAGGAGATCCTCGAAGTACTCCTTCCACTGCCCGATAATGTCCTCAGTTGAGGTCAGCAGCCTCCCACCCCCACTATAAACAGTGTTGGCAAAGCACTGCTTCCCCCTCATGAGGCGCCGGACGGTTTGCCAGAATCACTTCGAGGCCAAAAGGTAGTCCTTCTCCATGGCCTCACCGAACTCCTCCCAGGCATGAGTTTTTGCCTCGGCCACAGCCCGGTTGGCCTCACGGTACCCGTCAACCACCTCAGGAGTCCCACAAGGCAGCCACAGCTGATAGGACTCCTTCTTCAGCTTGACAGCATCCCTTACTGCCGATGTCCACCACTGGGTTCTGGGATTGCCGCCGCGACAGGCACCGCAGACCTTACGACCACAGCTACGGGCAGCAGCATTGACAATGGATGCGGAGAACAAGGTCCACTCTGACTCTATGTCGCCAACATCCCCTGGAATCTGGTCAAAGCTCTCCCGGAGGTGGGAGTTGAAAACATCCCTGGCCGAGGGCTCTGCCAGACATTCCCAGCAGACCCTCACCATGCGCTTGGGCCTGCCAAGTCTGTCCAGCTTTCTCCTCCTCCAGCGGATCCAACTCACCACCAGGAGGTGATCAGTGGAATCCTCAAGAATCCTTCATGAGGACTAATACATCGAGGCACATGACGTCACCCGGTACGGCGGAGCCGGGGTCCCACCCTGGAGCCAGGCCTGGGGTCGGGACTCACCGGAGAGTGCCTGGTGGCCGGGTTGCTCCTTGCGGGACCCGGCCGGGCCAAGCCCGGACGAGAGACGCGCGGCCATCCCCCAATGGGCCCACCACCTGCAGGGGGAACCGTGAGGGACCGGTGCAAAGAGGATTGGGTGGCAGACAAAGGTGGAGACCTCAGCGTCCCGATCCCCAGATCCTTAGGCTGGCTCTAGGGACGTGGAATGTCACCGCACGGGGGGGGGGGGGAGGAGGAGCCTGAGCTTGTGCGGGAGGTGGAGAGATATCGACTAGAAATAGTCGGGCTCACCTCCACGCACAGCGTGGGCTCTGGAACCCATCTCCTCGAGAGGGGCTGGACTCTCTTCTACTCTGGAGTGGCCCATGGGGACAGGCAGCGGGCTGGGGTGGGTTTGCTTGTTGCCTCCCAACTCAGCCGTCTCGTGTTGGGGTTTACCCCAGTGGATGAGAGGGACATCCCTGTGCCTTCGGGTTAGGGACAGGTCTCTGACTGTTGTTTCGGCCTACGGGCCGAACTGTAGTGCGGAGTACCAGGCCTTCTTGGTGTCCCTGTTGGGGCTGCTGGATAGTGCCCCTCCCGGGGACTCCATATTTCTTCTGGGGGACTTCAATGCCCACGTGGGAAATGACAGTGACACCTGGAGAGGACACCTCCTCAATAATTCCCCGTGTCCCTCTCTGAAGGCTCTTATCCACACAGAAGTTTATGTAGTCGGTTACACACTGTCATGGCATTGATGTCCTCTCCATGTGGCTGGCACAGTGCGTCCCAGTCTGTAGCCTCAAAGCAACATTGCAGGGCTTCTACAGGTTGTATCTGAACAAGGGACTTATATTTCAAGCAGAGAAAAACAAGATTGTGATCTGATTTGCCTAGAGGAGGTCTTGCTGTAGAAATGTATGAGTCTTTGACATTTGCATAAAACAAATCCAACGTTTAGTTTTCTCTGGTAGAGCAGCTGACAAACTGTTGAAACGTTGGAAGTGTAGCAGAGAGTAAATGGTAAATGGACTGAACTTATATAGCACCTTTCCAGTCTTACAGACCACTCAAAGCGCTTTACGCTAGAGCCACATTCACCCAATCGCACCCACTAACGCTCACACATTCATACACCGATACACAGATAGGCATCTTGAGGTTAAGCGCCTTGCCCAGGGGCACATCAGCAGGAGGAAGCTGGAATCTAACTCACAACCTTCTGATTGCAAGACGACTACTCCTACTGAACCACTGTCGCCTCCATGGAAGCATGGTTAAAATCACCAGATATTGCCACAAACACATTAGGGTGTTGTGTCTGTAGCTTAGCAACAACTGCAGCATCACACGCAGTGTCGGCAACAGCGGAAGGAGGAACATATACTGTTGCCAAAATAACACTGGTGAACTCTCTGGATAAATAATATGGACAAAAACTTACTGCTAACAGTTCAATATCTGTACTGCAGAGATGACACTTCACAGTAACATGTCCTGGATGACACCATATGTTGTTCGCAAGTACTGCTAGTCCACCTCCTTTATATTTGCCGCTGCTCCTTAAATCTCTGTCTGCTCGTATGGTTAAAAAGCCCAGCAGAGAGACGCTGGAGTCGAGGATATGATCCTGCAGCCATGTCTAAGTAAAACACATAATACTGCATTCCCGGTACTCTGGCTGGGTCCTTTGTAGGGCTTGGAGTTCATCCAACTTGTTTCCCAACGATCTCACATTGCCCATCATAATCGATGGAAGAGATGGTTTGAACTTCCTCCTTTTCTCTCTGCTCTTTGCTCCTGCTCTACATCCACGGCGTCTCCTTTTCAACTCATCAGGGATTTGGGGTTGTAGATGAAGTATTATTTGAGCTTTTGAGATATTAATCAGCTGCTCCCGGTTGTAAGAAACAACCCAGTTGCCATGGCAATGCATCATAACAAATGTCCAATAGTAGAAAAGTATTAGGAAAAATCCTCCAAGCTGCACAGCATCCGACACCGGAGAGGACAGTCGTCCAAAAAAAATCAACTGTATCCACCACAAGAGGAAGAATTCCCAAAAAAGAATCAATCAGAATCAAAAGTAGCAGAGCTACTCCAACCTGCTGCCACCTTGAGCAGCACAATTCTAGATATGTGAGGAGAGGAAGCTTAGGTCCTTTGGTGTTTGCAGCAAGATGCTGCATATCTTCTATAAGTCTGTTGTGGAGAGTGTGATCTCTTCTGCCATCATCTGCTGGGAAAGCAGCATCAGAGTCAGGGACTTGAAAAAGCTCAACAAGCTAATAAAGAAGGCTGGCTCTGTTCTGAGGACTCCTCTGGAACCTCTGGAGATCATTGTGCAAAGAAGGATTCTTCATACAATGAAGAACATTATGGAGAACCCTGAGCATCCTCTTCATGAGACTGTCCTATAACAACAGTGTCTTCAGTCAGAGGCTTCTTCATATGTTCTGTAAGACGGAGCGCTACAGGAGGGCAGGATCCTTCCTGGCCACAGCCATCAGCATTTACAACGGCTCTTTGAAGAAACCTTCATAATGAGCTACAACACCATTTAATTTCCCTTTGGGATTATTAAAGTATTTTTTAATTGAATTGAACTGAATTTAATTTAATTTAATTGAGACAGGGGTGGGCACCAAGGCACCAGCATGAATCTTTCCTTGAGGGGCCACAGTACCCCCACCCCACCACCAACATCTCCATGCCAGACCCACAGCCACCCCAGGGCAACACCCAAATGCCCAGTCTGCCTAGAGACACAGCACCGTCCCATCACCAGCATCCCCATACCTCCCGGCCCCTGATGCCAAGATGGCATTGCACATAACCCATACGCCACTAGGTGATGTATTTAATTATTGGAGATCCAACCAATTCAGAGTTATTCTGTTGGTTTTTCTTACAAGCAGAAATTCCATACAAACGTATTATAGAAAGCATAATTTTCAAATGTATTATATTTATATTCCTTATATTCTTCTAGTTCTTAAGAACTGCTTTTTTTGCAATGCTTAAAACTGCAAGAAGGCAAAATAAGGGGCAGGCATTTAGATAGTCGTTAGGTACATCTCCCATGCAGTATGGACACGTGTTGGTAAGAGAGAAACCCATTTGAAATATCCTTTTTCCTTTATGCAAATCTTACTCCAATAGTTAATAGTTGTAATAGTAAATAAATCCGCATCCCATTTACTGATAGGTAGTGAGATTGTTAAATCTACTTCTAAAAGTTTTCAGTAGGTTTTGGAAAGTAACTTCGGGGGTTTAAGTTTAAAGAAGCTAGTTATTTTTGTTTTTTTCATCTTCAGTTTGGACTGGGTAATAGATTTTAGTTTGTCATATTCAAAGAATTTATTTTTATCAAAGCCATAGGTTTCTTCTAAAATATTTAACGGTATGAAATCTTTTATATCAAATATGTCCACTAAATCACTTATTATTTTATTGTTCCATGTTGAAAAGTTAAGAGCCCTTTTATTTTGCAGGGTGTCTGGGTTGTTCCAAATGGGTGTTTGTCTGCATAGGAGCATTTGTTTAATTACTATCAATAGACTATCAGATAGATTTTTCCAAATCCATTTTAAGACGTATTATAACATATGTGCAAGATAATATTTATAAAGATTTGGGAGTTCCAATATTCCTAAACGTTTTGCCTTTTGTAAAGATTTTAAACTCATACGTGGGGGTTTAGAAGCCCATGAAAAATTTCATAATTAGAATCTAAGTTTTCTATCCAAGTCTGGGGTGGTTTAACTGGGGCCACAGAGAATATATATAGTTTATTTTAGGGAGGATCATCATTTTAATCGCAGAGACTCTTCTGATGAGTGACAAAAGGAGAGTTCTCCACTGTGTGAGGTCGTCTTCTATTATTTTGAATAATGGACTATAATTTATTTGTGTTACCTTAGTCAGCCTGTTAGAAATACTGAAGCACAGATACCTGATGTTTTCTATCTGTGAAGGAATGATTGGAGATAGATGAGTATCAGAGGAGGTAGGAAGGGCCTTTGATTTGTTCTGATAATAGAGTGATCTGAAACTAAGAGCTTAATTTTTAAAGTTATTGTCTCTCTTAGAGAGAGGCTTGCATTGTCCAGAAAGTGCAACACATCATCAGCATATAAACAAATTTTGTGGATTCCATTACCATAACGTTTTGTTAATTTTGCTTTGACGCCAGTGGTTCAAAGCATACAGCGAACAGTGAGGGGGAGTGTGGACAGCTCTGTGGAGTATCTCTCAACACTAAAGCTCTGAGAAATTCAGTCAATTGTTTTTTACACAAGCATTGGGTGAACTATCTAGTAGTTTGACAAAATAGTCCAAATCCAAGTTTCTGTAAAGTAGCAAATGGAAGTTTCCAATTAACTTTGCCAAAAGACTTCTCTGCATCTAATGAAACAATTAAACCGCTTTTATTTTGGATATTACAATAGTTTTTTTAGATTTATGAGTCTTCTTGTATTATTTCTAGAATACTGATTTTTGATAAACACAGCCTGGTCAGGATGTATAATTTGAGGTTATCTTTTAAAGCTGTGTGGCCAACGTCTTGCAGATGATTTTAACATTGTATTTATAAGTGATATTGGACGGTAGCTAGATGGAAACGTTGGACCTTAATCCAGTTTATGGATAAGATTTACCTTAGCACAAGTTATGTTTGGAGAGAGTAGCGAAGTTTCATAAAATTCCATTACCACTCGTTGGAAGGTAGGGTCCAGCGGTGGCCAGACCTCTTTGTAGAATTCTGTAGGGAGCCATCAGGTCCTGGAGCTTTGCCATAAGGCATACTTTTAACCACTTCAAGTAGTTTACTTGCTGCTAAAGGCAACTCCAGAATTTTTTTTCTGTTCCTTTTTTAATTTAGGAAGATTGATTTATCTGTGTCAGAATTGGAGGGACCTGTATTATTTGAGTATAGATTTTTGTAAAAAATTCAAAAAAAATTTTTAATTTATTTAGGGTCCTTAGTTGGTATACTCTGTCAGTTTTAGTTGAAATTACTTTTATTACTTTTTAGTTACGATTATTTAGTATTTTGTAACTGACTTGCAAGACATTTGCTAGATTTATTACTGTGATCAAAGTTCTCCAACCGCAGTCTCTGTATTTGGAATTGTTTTCTTGCCTCTATTATTTTATTAAGTTCAAATCTTAGGTTACTTATTTCATTTAACAGATTTACTTCTCGGGATGTAGCATAAATCATTTCATAAATCAAGTCTTGTATTTTCTTTTCTACTTACATTTCAGCTGCTTTAGAGGCTTTTTCGCCTCATATTTATTATCTGTTTAGTCTAACATGTGCATAGATTAATTAATTTAATTAATTAAATCATCTTTATTGGTCATTACACATGTACATTACAACGAAATTTGTCCTCTGCATTTAACCCATCCCTTATAGGGAGCAGTGGGCTGCCATTCAACAGACTAATATGTTGGTTAGCATGTTTTTCATTGATGTTTCTGTGAAAATAATGAATTAAATATTTGATTATGTTAAGATCCTGTACAACATGAAACATATTTAAAATATTTACTATTTCCCACCTTCACAGGTAAGAAAATAGTTCTTATTTTTTAGTCACACAAAGAAAGGAGTCACCCATCAGAACCAACTACTGTACACTGTATTTAAACATTATTGCCAAAATAGAAAAAGTGAAGACAAACCTCCCGATACAACTGTAACTCAGGTTTATATAAGTTATTTTTTAAGGATTATCTTTAAATGCATTTTAAAACTATGCACTACATCAACAGAAGTCTTCAGAAATCTTTTCCAATAGATCCATAACTGGTTTTCCATTTAAGACAGGAAGAAAAAGAGAATGAAGTTAGGCTGGAGTGACCTGAAATCTGAGGAGCAAATAATGAGGCCAACAGCAGCGTGTGTTTGCTGCTCTTGGCTGGATGGACTTTTGTTTGTCTTAGTGTCGGGGGGCATAGAGAGCCAGCAGCTGAGTGGAAACACCAAACAAACCCATATTAAATTTCTTCTGAAATGCCATGGGGGTGAGATGTGGAGTATGTCTGGTGGGGGAGAACAGACAGAGACGTGGATGGTGGAGGTATACACACTGCAGAGGTTGAGAGGAAAGAAAGCATTCTGTGATAAAGGCTGTGTGAACAGCCTCAAATAAAAGTGACATTAAGGTAATAGAGATTTTGCAGCCTAGAAAAGGAAGACATGGGAAAAGTCTGGTGGGAGGAGGAGAAGGGAAGGTCATGGTGGATAAAGAAAGAGAAGCTTGAAGACAGGAAAATAAACAAAAGGGCAGAGAAAAAAAAGGATATGCAGAACAAGAGTGAGGTCCACACAATGAACAAAAATATATCCCTATAGTAAGTAGTAAGGATCTGTATGGAAGGAGAAATACACTGTTCTAGTACTGAACATATAGTATAGTTCCAGTTCTACTGTTTTATATATCTGAATAACAAACAAGGCTAAATATAGACCAAATACATTTGCCTGGGAGTAGGTTTCACTGCTACATAAAAAAATATAGCCCATATATCACGTATTATCATGTACTACATATTACTGTACTGTGATAAAATATTTACCCTAATACATATTTCTTCTGTTTTTCCTGACAACTGTCAGACCTGTGGTATAAATAAATTGATGACATAGAACCTGTTGACAACATAAAGTAGGCTAAAAGATCTCAAAAGCAACATTTTATTAGCCATATCTTAAAAAAGAAATATTTCTGTCTGTCAGTCTACAAAATGTAAAGAAAGCCTAAGAATCATACTATGAGACTTTATTTACAGATGGAGAAAACATGAAACAGTGATGGGCTTTCTCA
Organism: Girardinichthys multiradiatus; assembly: GCF_021462225.1. Classification (NCBI taxonomy): domain Eukaryota; kingdom Metazoa; phylum Chordata; class Actinopteri; order Cyprinodontiformes; family Goodeidae; genus Girardinichthys; species Girardinichthys multiradiatus. Next base: position 42,974,076 of record NC_061804.1, on the reverse strand, counting down.
TGTGAGGCTGACTAACCAAAATGACTTTTACCCTGGATTTACACTGGATTCCACTGCGCCCCACCGCACCACTCACTTCATCGCCATTTACTCCTGTCCTGATTTAAATTGGAACCGCTCTAATCCGCTCCGTCCCGCTGCAAAGTCCAGAGGTGCATAACCATAAATGATTCATTTAGACAGCATAGATATATAAGTATACACATGTATTTAATAATATGATGAGGCCTTCAAAAAAATCTGGATTGTCTTTCATGATTTAGTTTTGAAATATGGTTCTTGTGCTCGTTTAGTTGCCTTGGTGCATTGTGATCTGTGTAGACTGACTTCAAACTTGCACCGGTGTCCGACAAAAATATTCTGGCAGATGGCAGTGCAGTGCCCTAAACTGCTCTGCGGAGGCAGTGTAAATGCTTTCATTGACTATAAAGGGTTTAAGTACTGCAGAGTTTGTTCCGTAGCGTAGTGGAGCAGACACGAACACTGTATAAACTGGGCATTATAGCACATCAACAACTGAACCAGGGGGTTCCTATACCAGCCTGGCACTATGGGGAAAAAGTAATTCTCTCCTCATCCTAATGACTGGTTGTGCCACCTTCAGCTACAAAAACTTTTAGTAAGCATTTGAAATAATGAATATTATAATAGCAGTGGGGGGGATTTTGGCTCATTCTTATGTCCCAAATTGTTTTAATTCCATTGCAGTAGAGGGTTTCAAGCAGGATCGGCCTGTTTAAGGTCGTACCACAGTATCTTAATTGGATTTAGGTACAGACTTTGACTAGGCCACACCAAAACGTTAATTTGTTTGGAGTCATTACACCATGTCCAGAAAGAAGCAAAGGAGTCCAAGACCATCACAACACCACCACCATGTTTGACTGTTGTCAATTGAAAAGACAATACATAATAGAAAGTACTGTATAGGTCTCAGTGAGTCATTTACTATTACATTTTTAAAGACTTGACCTTCAAGCACTTTTGAACTGCTGTTTCTATGATCAAACATCTTAAATGTTTCTGCTTACTTGTCTTTGGACAAAACATTCCAACAAAAAACTTGAATGATCCTGAGAAGAACTCGATCTTTTGATTTTCCAAAACTCAAACACATTGCAAGTTGGTTTATTATCTTTTGGGAGATGCCTGTGTCCTTTAGGAAACAAGCTTTTTGTTAAAATAAAATAACTTTAAATCTAAATCTGTCAGGGGTGTGAAATAATTTTACGCTTAAATGTATCATTTTTTCTCCCCTTTACCCTTATGTCCTACTTTATTTATATTTATCTAATAAAATCCTAAATAAAATGCATTTAATTTTCTTCCTGTAATCTGACAAAATGATGAAGTGTTCAAGAGGTTTTATTACTACTGTAAGGCCCTACACAGACTTGGTGCTAATAAATTGTGCATTATTTTATATAGAGCGCTGTGAAATACTCTCATGTTATATAGGCTATCCATCGAGATACTTCCACAATTAGACAAAGTCAGCATAAAGAAATATATTTTAGAATATATAGAATAGCTCTTTTAACTCACTGCATGACATTTACATGAACTAAAGCCTAGTTAATATCTACCTAATTGGCAACCATGACATGTCCCATTTATATCAAGGGGTCTTACAAGACAATTAAAGGATGGGACTCTCACAAATATTTTTGGCCAATAATTAATCTGAACTTACCTTTTGGTGTCAAAGCTATGACCTGTGTTCTCTTAAATAACAGTCAATAAAAGTAGTGTATTATCTGTTTGAATGCCTTCTATAAGGAATACATTTTACCAGAGTCCCAAGTCAAACTGTGTCCTGAATCAATTTAAGTGATGGTTGCTGTAAGTTTGTGTATAGATCACTAAGTCTTTAAAGTAGATCTTTGATAAATATGATGCTTAATGTCACCTAATTGATTGCACATGTAATACTTTGCCCTGATATGTATCTGTAATAAAACACACAAATGCAATGACATAATTAGAGTTGTTGAAAGAAACATCAAATCCTTGTTGAAGATTTGGCCAGAACACAGCCTGGTCTTCAACAGCTTGTGTCTTTTTCAGATGACATGAGAGGGAGACAAATCTCCATCAAGTTATACAGAATACACAAAGTAAACATGTTACAAAAAGACACCAAGAGAAGTACTGTTTGCCTTTGTGTAAATGGCAGTACAACACTCTTTAGCTTTTTCCTAGTGCACAAACTGCAGGTGCACCAACAACAATACCTCTGAGGAGAATGTTTGACAAGCCACAGCTAGAGTCTGTGAGTGAAATCGAGGTCTGCTTTGAGATATGAAAGCCTCCATTTATCCCTCCCTGCTCCCCTCTTGCCTCTCTTTCTTTCCTTCTTGGCTGAAAGGACATCTGGAGCACATTAAAGCAGTAAAGACATTGGATCTCCCCAGAGCGCTTGACTGGATGGGTGGCCCACTGTAGCCCCCTTTCAGCAGCAGGACCCGACCCTTCCTGATTGATAGAGGGACTGCTTCCCCCCCATCCCCACACACACTTAAATATCACGCGCACACACACACACTGATAAATTCTATACAGCTGACATAAAGCACCAACCGTTGAAATAATGATGCTGCTGCTCACACAGACCAGGATTACTATGTACGTTTGCTGTATATTCTTGTTTCACTATACACTTGCAGTGACACTCTGCACTGAATATTACTGTGAATAAGATTTAGCATGTTAACAGCAAACAGAAACTGGCTTCACTTAGATTAGAGCTGAACCAAGAAATCAGCTGGTAACTGAAATTAGATGATTTTTAGCTGACACGTGTCCACCTGCTCAGATATTCTAAACCAGAATATTTTCTAAACAGCTAACACACCATAAAAAGTACTACCACAACTCAGTAACAATAACACTCTTTTGCATTTATGCTAGTTAACAAGAAAGAAAAAATGTTGTTGCCATTGCCTGTCCAGCAATTTGACAGATCCACTTTACATAACAATGCATGTTGTCTCAGACAAGAATGTAAATATATTGTCATGTTTACCTCTGTTGACTCAATTTTTGCTCTCAAATAAAACAGAAATATCAAGTCACACATTTATATTATCAACATATCCAAATAGAAAAAAAAGATTAAACAAATCCATGCTAAATCAACCTGTTATTTTTCATTCAAAGTCATGCTGCACAACTGTGGGAGAAAGTGAAGCTTTCAGCAAGTTGTCCATTTCTATCATTTAGAGCTTCCTACCTTCTTTTTTGATAGAACATGCTGGATATGAAAATGTTTGCGGCCTTTTGGAAATCTCACATTTGAGATACAAATCTATATTCTCAAAGAAATACACGGGGAAGACTGATGTTTTAGTAATGCAAGCAACACAGATTTTTATCCCTGCTCTCAGCAACTGCACCCTTACACAGGGGCACGGGTGTGCACCGGCTCCTAATATAAAAAAAACAATAGACCGTTCACAGCAGAAAGCAGGCATGGGCCAGTTACCAATTTTACGGTATACCAAGATTGTAGAAAGTTAACGTTTTGAAACCCCATTAAATGCACACTACAACAACATGCATCAACACCACATTTTAGCGGGCGGAGATAGGCTTGGGGTGTTTTCACACCCATGTTCGCTGTTTGCCATCTGGGGTCTGAGGCCAGGAGAGGGAGCAGCCCTTCTGGTCAGGATCTGGGCTGGGGTTGGGGTCTTGGGGATTGTCTGGTACTGCGGCTGGCAGTACCAGACAACCAGTACCAGTATTTCGGCTCTCTCGGCATTGCGTGGATTTCCTTGGATCTCGGTCCCTGGCTTTGGTGGCCGGTCCGTCGGTTGGGGGGCGCAGGGCTCCGATGAGGGGGTCTTGGCCGGGCAGTGTGCTGTGTTGACTGGGATGTGGCTATGCTTTGGTGGAGGAGCTGGCTTGCCGGCTGCTTGGTGCGGCGGGGTATACCGTGCAAGAGTGTGGGGTTTGGGTGTGGGGTTGGCGGGGTGCCCAGTACTTGGTGTGCTGTGGTGGCCTTCCTCCAATGCTTCCTTCTGTGGCTCTGGCCCAAGGCCAGGCGCTGGGCTGCGGTTGGGGGTCGGGTGGGTGGGGCAGTGAAGCATGTCTTATGCCTGCACTGGGGCACCTGGCGGGTTGTGCTTGGCATGTATTCAATATCTGTGTCCTGGTTGGGGGTGGCCCTGTTAGGAAATTCATGTTGGGGTTCATTGGGGGTGGGGGGGTCATGGGGTTAGGATCAGAATTCATTGGGGCATTGAGACAGTTTCATCCTGTGGCGGCTCTGGCTGGCAGGCTAGTTTGGACCATGTAGACCCCTCTTTTGTACATGGGGGTCGTTGGGGACTGGGGTCGGGGTGGGGGGTCAGGGTCCAGGCAGGGGTCGCTCAGGTTCAGGCAGCAGCCCAGGTTAGCCCAGCCCAGGTTCAGGTGCTGGGGCGGTCTGACTGTCTCCACCCCCGGAGGGAAGGAGACCACCTCCTGGGTCTGGGGGCTGGAAGCCCCTATGGGCTATTGGCACCTGGACCCGGGAGTATAGAGTTTGTATGGGGAGTGTGACTGTACGACTACCATTGTTGTTTGTCTTTGCGCTGGGTGCATGGGTGTGTGTTTTTATGTGTATGCATGAGGGTGGGACTGTGTGCGCCTGTTTCTTTGTGTCAGGTTGGGTCTTGGACTGCTCCCTCTCCTGGATCAGTTAAGGCCCCCCATCAAATGCACCTATTTCCTCCTTGCCACACTACCTGCTGGTGGTTCGTGTCTTTGCCCACTGGTGTACCTATGGTTCTCGATGTCCGGGACTGGGTGCTTTGGTGTATGCCGGCTCACTCCTGGTGGCTGCTTGCTGGGGCCTGGACCTCTGGGCTCTGTCGGGCTGACTTGGGGAGTGATATGTCCCGGGGTCTCGGGTCTCTGGGTCCATGGCTGGATCTGCTCGGGCATCGATGGCTGCCGGCGGGGCCTGTGGAGTTGTTACTATAGTCCAACATCTCTGTGTACATTATCCGTTAAACATCTGTTAAATAAATCTTTTAAAATGACCTCCTGTGTTTAGCTGCAATGGCTTTCCATCCATCCATTTTTCATACCCGCGTCTTCCATACAGGGTCGTAGTGGAGCCAGTGCCCATACTGTGATTCGGTGGTGTTTTTGCCGAAGGTTATCATACCATGAAAATCTCATACCAAGTCTGGCAGGTAGCCTGGAAAATAATCTTGTTCTCAGTTTATAACTCTGAGAGAGAAATCAGAATTTACTAAAATGAGGATCAGCAGATCATAGGATTTACACAAATTAGATGTCAGAAACTTGCTGCACAATTTTTATCAGTGCACCTCTAGTTTAAATGAAAGTAACAACTGGAAATTTGGATGAATTATGAAATCGGGAACAGATTGCCAACGTTAATGAGCTTTCTTTCCTACATATCACAGAAAAATATTATGCAAATATTACCACCTTAACATTGTATGCTGTAGTGACAGATATATTCTCTCTCATCTAAGAAACTAAACTCAATATCCCTCTTAGGGTGCCTTCACACTGGACGAAGACCCTGTATCACACATCTTAAACATTATAGCAGGGGAATAACTCTGTCAGAAAATATCACACACCCCTACTCTTCCACCATGACAATAAACCAGCATGACCGTATTATAGATGTTCTAATGTTTTGACACACAGCAGGGAGTCGATCTATTTTCTTTATATCACCCACCAAACATCACCAAGAACCTGCAAAAGACCATTTATGTTCCGGCTGATTTTTTTTACATTATGGAGTCTTCATCTAGTGTGAAGGCACCCTAAGAGCCATGCTCCATTATATCTAAGTAATTCCACTGCGCAAAATATTTCTAAATTTTTGGCTGCTTTAACACCTACTCCCTTATCCTGGGGACACACTACACGACTTTCACAGTCTTCACAGATTTTGAAAAGAGTTAGGTTTCACTCTAGCAGCCTGGTTTCAGTAGACTGTGGATCACACACTTAACAATTGGACCGGAGGAGGGGTTTTACAGACTACAGAGTTTTTCAAACCAACTAAAAACAAAAACAAAGAAAAGCATCAAACTTACAAGAGTGATTGTTTAAAGGGTAGACAAACGGAGTGTTTTTGTGTAATACTCAATTTGAGTTTACAGCTTTTTTATTAAGGCTGTTTGTGTGTTTTGTAACAAGTTTGAATGTCTTCTAAAAATGTTATGTATGCTATGTTAAAAATACAGCAATATAATGTTCGTACTGGATTGCATGAATAAAAATGCAGTATTTATGATAAATGCCTTGATCCTAATTGGAATGTATTTGAATCAGAAATCTAACATCTTTAAATTGACCCTCTTTATTTTATACATTCATTCGTGAGCAATTTATAAAGGGTTTATTTTATTAAGGTCCAACTCTATGCTATTGTAATTGTTTAGTTTTTATTATGGCCACTGCTTTTTGTGTTTATGTTTATGATTATAATTTATTTTCTCCTTTTTTCTTGAAAACTTTATTTACAACTACAGTGCCTTGTGAAAGTACTAGGTGCCCTTGAACTTTTCAACCTCTTGCCTCATTTCAGGCTTCAAACATAAAGATGTAAAATTCAAATTTTTTGTGAAGAATCAACAAGTGGGACACAATCATGAAGTGGAATGAAATTTATTGGATGTGTGAAACTTTTTTAACAAATACAAAACTGAAACATGGGGCATGCAATATTATTCGGCCCCTTTACTTTCAGTGCAGCAAACTCACTCCAGAAGTTCAGTGAGGATCTCTGAATGATCCAATGTTGTCCCAAATGACCGATGATGATAAATAGAATCCACCTGTGTGTAATCAAGTCTGCGTATAAATGCACCTGCTCTGTGATAGTCTCAGGGTTCTGTTCAAAGCACAGAGAGCATCATGAAGACCAAGGAACACACCAGGCAGGTCCGAGATACTGTTGTGGAGAAGTTTAAAGCCGGATTTGGAAACAAAAAGATTTCCCAAGCTTTAAACATCAAAAGGAGCACTGTGCAAGCAATCATATTGAAATGGAAGGAGTATCAGACCACTGCAAATCTACCAAGACCCGGCCGTCTCTCTAAACTTTCATCTTGAACAAGGAGAAGACTGATCAGAGATGCAGCCAAGGATGAACTGCAGAGATCTACAGCTGAGGTGGGAGAGTCTGTCCATAGGACAACAATCAGTCGTACACTGCACAAATCTGGCCTTTATGGAAGAGTGGCAAGAAGAAACCAATTTCTCAAAGATATCCATAAAAAGTCTTGTTTAAAGTTTGCCACATGCCACCTGGGAGACACACCAAATATGTGGAAGAAGGTGCTCTGGTCAGATGAAACCAAAATCAAACTGTTTGGCCACAATGCAAAACGATATGTTTGGCGTAATTGCAACACAGCTCATCACCCTGAACACACCATCCCCACTGTCAAACATGGTGGTGGCAGCATCATGGTTTGTGCCTGCTTTTCGGTCAAAATTGATGGGAAGATGGATGGGGCCAAATACAGGACCATTCTGTAAGAAAACCTGTTGGAGTCTGCAAGAGACCTGAGACTGGGACGGAGATTTATCTTCCAACAAAACAATGATCCAAAACATAGAGCCAAATCTACAATGGAATGGTTCACAAATAAACATATCCAGGCGTCGGAATGGTCAAGTCAAAGTCCAGACCTGAATCCAATCGAGAATCTGTGGAAAGAGCTGAAGACTGCTGTTCACAAACGCTCTCCATCTTTCGCAAGGCACTGTAGTTGTAAATAATGTTTTCAAGAAAAAAGGAGAAAAAAAATTGTATATAAAGTAACCCAGCCTCTGTGCTTCATTGACTGTTATTGATCAGTACAGACTACCCAACTGCCTCCACCTTCAGCTAATGCAAACTTCCCTGATCTTGGAATGAGGGCTAAAATCAGGCAAAATCTCATGTATTTGTCTACAGCTTTAGCTGACCATGAACTGACAACTTACCACTAACCGAAGAGCCGTTCTTCCTCATTCATCCACAGCTGTTCCTTTGGTAACTACTACATTTTTTGATAAGAGAATTATCTAAACAAATTGGGACAAACTGTGTCGTTGCAGCAGACTACATCTAGCAAAGTGTTTAAAATGTACCTGTCCAGTTTAGGAGATTTTCCATGACTTAATGTGTCTATGACTATGTGTCTATTCTATGACTAATGTCAGAAAATCTGTGATCTTGCTCTATATTAATCAAGACCACTTTCAAAGAGTACAACATAGTCTGGCTGCTATGATAAAGTATATGATGACTCAAACCTATGTACTATGCCATTATTGCTAAAGTTTTTGCAGATGTCATATTTTTCTTATCTAGGGCATTTATTTGTTTGCGTGGTTTCTTCTTTGGTGCTTGTCATTTGACTCTTTGACCAATCATCTTTCTTAATCCATACGTTCATTTCATGCTGGAAATTTTTGGGAACAAATAGCAGCCGCCTCCCTTTTTATACGGACAAGTCATCACCCGGCAGGCAGATACAGCAAAAGCAGAAGAAGATAAAATCACCAAGGCTCAAACTTGAAGTCTCCAACTCACAATAAGGATTTCTTAGATCTCTACACCAACATTCCCATACTTCCTATTGTTTTCCAGAGGTCACATATTGGTTTATCCCATCAACATTGCTGGATGGCCAACAACATGGCGGCTGGCGGAAGTGACAGGTGGGTGGTGACGCGCTGCATTTTTCCAAATTTGATCTCCCATCTGACAACATCAGCAATCATGTCCACAAGCAGGACGAGCAAGACCAGCACACTCAGTTATTTTTATTTTTTTAACAGGGGTTCCAATTAATCTGAAAATAGGGTACAATACTAACAAAAATAAAACAATAGAATTAAGGCTGTTCACATTAACAGATGTTTTAAAAACCAAGTATTTTTTGCACCTATCATCATGTTGTTTATGAATATGAATATATTATTTAATATTTAAACTTACTCGTACTCTTACTTGTCATACTTGTACTCGTTGTCTTCTGCTTCATCAGGGACCGGGCTGCCGGGGCAGCAGACTCAGTAGAGACACCCAGACGTCCTTCTCCCCAGACACCTCCTCCAGCTCGTCCGGAGGAATCCCATAGCGTTCCCGGGCCAGCCGAGAGACATAGTCCCTCCAGCATGTCCGGGGCCATCCCCTGCGCCTCCTCCAGGTGGGGCATGCCTGGAACACCTACCGAGGAAGGCGTCCAGGAGGCATCCGGTATAGACGTCCAAGCCACCCCAACTGGCCACTCTCGATGTGGAGGAGCAGCGGCTCTACTCCGAGCTCCTCCCGGATGGCCGGGCTCCTCACCCTATCTCTAAGGGAGTGCCCGGCCACCCTATGTAGGAAGTTAATTTCAACGGCTTGTATCTGGGATCTCGTTCTTTTGGTCATGATCCAAAGTTCATGGCCACAGGTGAGGGTAGGAAAGTAGACCGACCGGTAAATCAAGAGCTTCGCTTTTCGGCTCAGCTCTCTCTTCACCACAATGGACCAGCACAGCTTCCCCATGACTGGGGCAACTGCACTGATCCATCTGTCGATCTCCCGCTCCATTCTCCCCTCACTCATGAACAAGACCCCAAGATACTTGAACTCCCCCACTTGAGGCAGGAACCCCCCTCCAACCTGAACCGGTGCAAAGAGGACTGGGCAGTGGACAAAGGTGGAGACCTCGGCGGCCCGATCTCCAGATGCTTAGGCTATTTAATATTAATACTTCAATATTTTATTAAATAATATTCCAGTCTGTTAAGGGTTGTTCTGTGAACACCAGCCCAATAAGGCAGTGGTATTAGGGAAAAATTTAATGGGATGAGCCAAGCTCTGACATTATGGAACAGCAAAACTCTGTACACACACAGAATGAATTCACACAATTTCTTAAAATACAAGAATTTATGAACAAAAATAAGTCAACTCAAAGTCAAACATATTTCAATCAGCCAAACTTTACTCAACCAAACTCTTTACTATGCTAAAACAACCCAACTAAACTACCAAGCAAAATGAAAAAATAAGGAAGACCAATGAGCTATGTACAGTGAATTAAAGATGGTTGAAAACCATGACTGAAAGAGTGATGCAACATTACCATGCAATGTTTATCTTTGAGAACCAAGGATTACCCTGAGGAGTTTGGAAATTAGGTTAAGTTAGTCTTGGAACTGACTGAGGTAATAATTGGTACCTTCAAGTGACCAATTACACTGCAACATCAGACAAAATATTATTTTAATAAAATAATATTTTAAAGAATGATCTGGATGACTAACTCTCAATGGTGTTTAGTTAGCTGGCTTTGTCTAGTCCACTAATATTTGAGGAAATATTATCAAGGAAATGTCAAAATAATATTTAGGGAAATATTATTTTGAATGAGGACCAACAATCTTTCTGGGTAAATGATCTTTAGTGGTGTTTAATCAGTTATCATGTTTAGTAAAATAATATTTAGGGAAATATTACTTCCTAGACTGGAAACTAACAACCTTTCTGGGTAAATGATCTTCAGCTGACTCATAAAGTGGGTGAGCACGTGTTCTTAGCCATTAGCGGCTGGAGCTAACAAAAGAAACTTATTGTTGTTACCAGAATCAAACATATCTTTAAAATACCACTAATAAAAGGATTGAAATGTATAAGCGTAGACAGCACATTATGGCTGATCTGTGTTTAAAACCACCCTTTAAATAAAGTTTGTCTTAACATTGAAAACACGACACAAACAGAAACCAAACGTCCTGAAAGGAACATTGTTTCAATTATTTCATTACAAACTAATCTTCTCTGCCCAAACACCACTTCTTACGTGAACCATGCTGAGGAGAAGTTGTCCTGGGTGTTGATGAAAGCATCTACAGTGAACAAAGGGTTAACTTGCAGCTAACCTCTGTAGCTGTGGGGTGGGGCGGCTCGTTTAGCCGGGCCGGCTGAACTGCACGTTACTGCCGTGACCACGGTGCTGTGGTTGTTCTTCCTTCAGGCCGGGAAAACCACTCCACTCTGCGTTGTAGAGACAAGGTCTCTGCTGGGAATTTTCTGGAACACAGTTTGCTTCCATAGACCTCAGAAAGAAAAGTCAAGCCTCGCTTGTACCTTAGTTACCCCTGTTTGTGAATGAATACCAGATACACACACAGCAATTCATTCCTACTTTACTTATTTTTGTGCATACGATCGCGTGATCGTATGACACTCTTGGATCCAGTTAGAAGAGTTTGCCAGCAAAGAGACCTTAGCGTGCTGCCTCCACATGGAAAGAGGTCCGTTTGTTCCCGTCAGGGGAAGTCCGCTGTGACTCCTCCTGTTCCAGGCTGAGCTGGAAATACGTTAATGTGATTTATTTTGAAAGTTCCAGAAAAGTTCTTACTGGCCTTTAATGTTGAAACCCATGGCTGGGACCCAACAATCCAAACATAAACTGGGGATTTTGGTGAGTACAACTGATACTTTGAGATGGTTTCAGAAGAGGAGCTTTTTAAAAACTGTTAAAGATTATTCAAAATAATAACATAGAGGTCCACTTTGTGCATGTCTATTATGACTATTTGTGTTGCAAATAAAGCAGTAATAAAGCAGGTTTATTTTTTTTTCTCATCTGTCTCACTTTTCCCGACTCCGTTTTAAACAACAAATGTGAGCTGAAGAAGTCAATGATGGCAGGGAAGGGCTAAACAGTGTCAGAAAAAATATCAATTTCCATTGTTTTGGTAGAAACGCTTGTATGCTTTAGTCATACTCAGGATCTTCTTTTGAACTTTGATTAAATTAATACTGAGGTTGTCGCCACCTGCTGGCATGGCATATTTATTATATTGTTGTTGACTGGAATCCTAGTGGATGCAAATTTTTCAAAAACAGAGGAAGAATATCAATGTCAAAATATTGTGATGCGGCTAGGGCCTAAATTAACACGAGATTTGAGAATTTTAATGAGAATTTATCACAATAACCAATTAAAATACTTTGTGAAAAATATACCAATACATATTGGTTGGTTTACATAGGTATCAAGTGGAAGTAGGAACAGGTAAAATAGCTAATGGGTATAAAATGGAGGTAAAAATGGGTAAATGGGTGGTTTGGACCCTTTCCTTTCCTGTCCTTTCCATGATGAGATTTGTTTTACTTTTGACCTATATAAATAAAACAAAAAATCTAAATAAATAAGATTATTTAGATTTTTAAATACTATTTTTTTAAGTCACCTTTTGTTTGGTATCCCTAGCTCCACAAGCTTGATTTCTATCACAGAAAGCTGGTCTGTCTCAAAAAACTAAGTGAATAATCATGAACAATGAGCATAGTTAAACATATTAAAAGCCTGTGATTCTTCCAGGAAATCTAGTGTTAAAAGTCTGTGTTCTCATTTCTTTCTATATGATCAACTCGAGATTAAAAAGAGATAGGCATTCACTCACAAAAATAAAGAGCAAATCAAAGCCCATCTTGTTTTTTAGAATTGTTTTTCATTAAAAGCACAGAGGGAATAGTTCTATAGGATTTCTTTTGCTCTTCATGCAATGAAAATTCACAAACTTTTTCAAAGGGGGAGAGTTCAAAGAAGCTCCTCATTTCCAGTAAATTGCTTTGCCTGATTTGCCATTTCAAATAAATTGCAATGTTGGCCAAAATTTGCAATTCACAGGAAGATGTCCCCTGAGCCACACAGAAGAGGTTAATCCATATTTCACATTTGAATATATGATAGAAGAAGAGGAAAAAGAGAGGGAAGAGGAAGATAGGTAACTCTTTGCCAGGAGACGAGAAGCGGCAGGGAGGGGGAGGTGGGAGAAGCTGTGGGAGTGGAGAAAAACTGAGAGAATGGGAAGAAACAGGCGTCATTTAGAGTAAATGGCATCCAAAAACCCTCTCCAATTATCTTTGCCTTCCATGCCAGTGAGACTGACTTAATTAAAATGACTTGAGAGGGAGGGGAAAGAGGAAGGAGCTGCCAATGATTGAGGGGGCAGGCAGGCAACATATCTACACCGAAACACAAAGCTCAAGCATTGCACAGGCTGTCCACCATTCTCTCTTTTCAATTCCTGACTTCAAAAGAGAATAAAGAAATAATAATAATATAGAGAAGGGGCTCTCACCATTTTCAGCGATGTAATTGCACTATTTAAATCCTGCATATTTTATCAATGTGAAAATCTTGGTCCCATTGGTGGTGTGTGTGACTTTGCTGGTGTGTGAATGGAGAGCAGGCAATAATAATGCTTTTTGTTGTTTTTGTGCCCCTATAATAATTATTTTTATTTCTGAAGAAAATCCTCTAACACTGATGTTATTAGGATTAGGTTATTAGGAATTTTTATGGAAACACAACACTATTCCTGTCCTGTCCATTGAACAATTACTTTTATTTTGCATTATTAACAATGCCGGTAATTGTCCTAAAAATAAACACTAAAATGCTGATGCAATAAAAACTGTACCTTCCTTCTTCCATGTCATCCCCATAAACAAACCTTTTTTATGCCTAGATACTTAATCGAGTATCTGTTAAGATTTCTGTATTTAAATATTTTCATGAATTACTGAGATAAGCCTTTATGCTGCTGTGTGGACAGCAGAGCTCTATTCCTTACTTTAACCTGTTCCTTAAAGGTTTTAACCTATTCATGTTTCCATGTCATATATTGCTTACTCTTAATTTGTCCTCATAACAAGTGCAGATCTCCTTACGTTGAATTTAGATTTATTCAAGATTCATTGTTGATCTTTGTCTTCAGCTAGTGAAGTGACTCTCAGTTTTCTGTCTGTTCTGTGTCTGACACGATTTGTTTTTATTAAGGGTTTTAAAATTACTGTTGCAGCACGCAATCCTTACAGTTATAGAAATCTGGGCTATACGAGGTCCTTCACACAGGGTCTTGGGTGACCCTGGTGGGCAGATACACATAATGAAATTTACACCACAGAAGCTTTAAGGTCAAGACAACGCAGACTGCAATGTATGAATCACACTTAATTTTGTATGTAAAACATGTAATGCAATATGGAATAGGATGAGAGCAACATTTCCATCTATCTGTAGAAAAGGTTGCATTTTAGAGCAGTTAAAGAAGACTTGTACAAAGAAATGGTCTCTGAGAATCAGACGAATCTCAGCTTGATTGGCGTTGACTGGTGACTGGATCATTGGAAAGTCTAAAAAAATCTAATATTTTCACAGTTATAGAAACTGCATAGTAAACAAAACCAGGTTGGGTATAACAACATTCTGTGGTATGGCCTTAGTTAATAAGTGATGAAAACTCAAAGCTGGCCATTTTAAGTAGTGGTGTTGCCACTACTTCCATTATAAATAATTCATCACTGATCACAGCAGAAAAGTTAGGGAAAATTATTTGAATGTTGTCCTTATGTCTTCCTATTTCGTGGTTCTTAAAGAGAAATCCGTATTAGGTACTATCAATTTCAGAAGGTCAAAGTTTTCCAAAACTTCACGTCAGATAATGCTAACTCTCGGATGAGGTCACCAAGCGTCATCATGGCCAAAGTCTTCAACAGCTATACCTGTTGTCCACATCCTTTATTATTCCACTTACCTGATTTGTCTGCCTTGCCCTCGCCTATGAATTGTTCAGTTAAAAATACATAGTAAGTGATAAAAAACTGTGAGTTAATATGAATTAGATGACTTTTTTAGTAAAAAATCTAACTTTGGAGCAGATAAAATGTTTTTCCTTTACAGGAAGAATCAATATAAGAGAGTAACAACAATCCCAAAGCTCTGTGGAACTTACAAAACAATATGCAACATGAACAGAGATGTGCTTATTGCCAACCACCCCATTTGTGGCTGATGTCAATAGAAAAAGCTTCATACACGCCTTTCACACCTTGATCATTCAAAGCACACTCACTCCTCAAGTGTCACAGCTAACACCTGTTACTGTCCCTTTGTTTTCCAGGCCCATTGTGATGGCCTTCACAGTGTTTCCCACTAAACAAAAAGTAATTTCATTAAATGTGTTTGCACAGAGGGTTAGTGGGCAATACTAACTCAAATGTGAGAATTCACAGAAGGGGTTCATTATATGACCAAGTAGTCCCAGTATCACAGATATGGTACAGTATGCATGTAACTATATCTGGTTAAAAATAAACAAATAGCTGTGATAACATGTTTGTCCTTCGTAAAGCTAAAAATTAACCAAAATTTATAGTTAAAAAGTAATAGTTAAAATAAGCAATTTTATAGACTAGTCAATGTCAACTAAAATCATTACATAATATCACATTTAGTAGTAGTAGGCAATGTGAAAGAGACTGGAAGGACGGTTGAGTAAAGATGGCAGCTGGGTTTTCTTCGGTCCAAAGCCAAATATCATTCCATATCCATTCTCTCCCCACATTCATCTCCCTGTTCTCCCTGCTTTGCCACAGTTCACAGTCACGTTCTCCTCATCATACAAACCCTCTCACTTCCCCTCACCGTCTTCATCTCAGGGTGCCTCACATTCTCTCATGTTGAGCTCAGGGAGTTGTTTGAGAAAAACGGATAGAGAGACAGGGCACCAAACACCTCAGTGTGATTTGGATTGAGGTTGTTTGCTAGTTTGGGGGGAGGGGGGTGGTCGCAGTTTGGGAAGATTTGGTCTAGCTCCAGGTTATCTCAAGGAAACATTCAATGGGAAACAGATAAAGTGGGGCTGGGTTCTGCAACCTTAACCTTCAGTTTTTCTTCTCACTGACTAAACTCTACTCCCTGCTAGCACATACAGTAAACACACACACACACACACACACACACACACACACACACAGACACATCAGCACAGTCTCAGCTCCAGTTGCCAGGGAGACCGCCATACTAGGGCTCTGACCCAGGAGGTTTGGGACTGTTTTTCAACCCCAGATCCCACTCCCCCTCCCTTTCTGAAGCTGGAGAGATAGCAGCTGTGGGACAGCTGTTTCTGCCATGGCCGAGCTTTAAACCACAAGCATCGTCCCACCATCGCTGCAGCCCAGACAGACGGCAAATTAGGGGACAAAAACACCCTGCATCTCTGATGACTACACACATGTGCCTCACACTTCTTCAGAAAGAGTCTGCTGAAAATAAGTGACTTGTGTGAGTCTCAGGAAAAGTGTTTTGCCATTTCAAATGTAGTTCTATGTATTTTACTCACAGTCAGGTTTAAATCTCAACAAATGTTCATCAGAGTCCAACTCAAATTCTGTCCCAGACAATTTGGGTAAAAAAAGGCTTTAGGAAGCCATCAACTTGTATCTCATCTCACCTTGGACACCATTCTTAATTCTAAGCAAACATGAAATAACGCAGAAAGGAAAACTCACCTTTAAAGGAAGAAACCTCTGACAGAACCAGACTATAACCTCAAGCCTCCAATAGAATTTCATTTCAAACCTTCCCCCTCTTTTTTTACTGGCCATTTCTCCGTTTTGCACATGTGCAGTTTTGGTTGTGTCTTACCAAAGATGATCGATTTGTAGCCAATCTAACGTCCGATTAGTTAAACAAATGTTCTATGATGTACTTATTATCTACTGTTGGAAAATGTAGTTCTATTACCCCAAAATATATTTTTAACAATGAATGATTATCTTTTTTTAGGGGTTAACTGGCCCAAATAAGGATAAGAACCATAATAAATGGAAAGAGTGTGAAAGGTTTTCAGAAAATAATTTTCATTGAATCGTATGTGAAATGTTAGCATTTTTATAACTAATTATCTCAATAATTCATTAAAGCACTGAACTATGAAAAGATAAAATAACTAAAATGTCTATGAGACAAAAAGGAGGCAGAGACTGTTTAAGGCAAATTCATTAACTGAGTTTTTACAATTTTGTAGATGAAGGGTGAAGTAGAGGTTCTAGTTGGCTCCATAAATTTATTTTTTTTAAAGTGTACAACAAATGAAGGATTAAAAGTTGCATTGGCACAAAAATAGAAACCAGTTTAAATAATATTTTATTGTCACAACAATCATGGCTAGGTAATTTAGGCCAACAGATTGCTTTGGCATCACTTTTTACCTAAAAGCATGAAAAATGTTTTCTAATATTTGTTTGTAGAGTTACAAAAACACTAAACAATACTGAATTCCTGCAATGTTTCTCATCAAACTCTGTTTAATGAAGCCCTTGCTTGCTTTCAGACTGCTGCAGCCTTCGGGAGCTGGGATTACCTGCCCTGTGCTGCTCATAGTTGCTGTGGATTGCAGGCCCTTCACCATTCTCGCCACGCTTACAAACATACACTTCCAGGTAACAAACTCTCTCTCACACACACCCACTCAACACAAACACTTACTTCTACATATGTGCCCATCCACCATCACACCCAAACATACACACACCGATGCACAGTGGTAACGTTACTTTACAAAAGTAACTCGTTATAGTTACTAGTTAGTTCTCCCAAAAAGTACTCGGTTACTGCACTATCAAAATAACTAGTCACCAGGCAAAGTAACTATTCAGTTACTTTTTAGAATCTAAAATGATGTTACAAGTTGCTGCCCAGAAAAATCAAGCCTTTTCTGTTTGCACTGTGTAGGACAGTCAGAGCTCACAGACATGGATCATTTCTCTGTTCCCGGACATAACTTGCAAATCACGTGCACATTTTTGCATTTAACTTCAGCAAATGTTAAATATCGCCTATACTTCCAAACTTTTGAACGCTGTCTTTGAATTTACAAGACTCCCCTCCAGCAGCATGTTTCTCTCTTGCTGTTGGTTTACTCAGTCTATGTGGTGAAAACCTGCCTACCTGATGCCTTCTTAGCCAATTGGTGTCATGTATGCCGTCATTTGTCCATGCCCCCTTCCCCACCTCCTGCTTTTTCCTTAAGGAGCTTTAAAAAAACACTCACTGCAGCTGCGGGAGAAAAGCAGATCTCTCCGCAGACAAAAACACATAGCTAAGAAATACTCCACGGTACAAAAGTGTCATATCTGCGGTAAAAACAATGTATTTTCTTTGGAGTTACCCCCTACAAACCGCTAATCATATATAGCATACAGCTTTAAGACGTTCAAGAAAACGACCCTGGTACAGAATAGTATGCACAACAATGAATCTGACAACAACTTTGTTACACTGTTTTAAAGTCATAAAGTCAATATTAAATCAATATGCTGTTTTAATATATACCGTTTCTGCATGCTTAAAACCACTATAAGGAATATCAGATTCATACATACTGTATGATCCATAGACGTGTCCTATGTATGATGTTACTCTAACATTTGAATACTTTTAAAGCATGCCCATCACTATGTCACTATGGCAAATACTAGAATTCAGCTCAAGATCGAGATCCCAGTCAGTAAAAAAAAATAATGCAGGGAAGAAAGAGATGCACAGCACTATTCAAAGGGTTGGACTATTCTACCTATCCCTTTCAACGAGTAAATATTTAAAACTTGGGAAGCAAAACTTTACTTTCACTCACTCTCCACCATGCAGCCTGTGGATAATTAGTACATATTTCTTTGTGTGTCCATTCAGTACAACGCTTCAGACCTGAAGCACCATATTTCCCTTGGAGCCAACTATATTTGTATGTTGTCCCTGAAGTAGATAATTACCTTCCATTCCTGACTAACACTGAAGAGGTAATCACAAAAAAGCATTTTTTGACCAGGGGATGTTTAGATAAATTAGATTTACCTTTCTATTCACTTGAGTGTGTAATTTTTTAATAATCTTATATGATCACAAAAGTCAGTACACCCCTCATATTTCTGTAAATATTTTTTTTACATCTTTTCATGGGATAACACTAAAGATAAGACACTTTGATACAATGTAAAGTAGTCAGTATACAGTTTCTATAACAGTGTATGTATTTTCATCGTTTTGACTTTACTTTGATTTTTTTACTTTATTCTCGAGTGGAAGAGTGAAAGCAAAAAAACCTTTCTTCAACTGACACCAACACTCCATTGTATAAAAGATTCTGCTCAGTTTGTTCAGTTCTTAATGATTTACATGCTGTGACAGAATCCTGTTTTAAAAGTGTTCTAACTTTGTGTCATTCTCTACACAACTATGCATATTTCATCGTAATACAGATTTTAGTGATGTGTTTATAGCGGTCAGCTAATAAAAAAGGTCTTAGCTGCTTTGTTACACATGACCTGAGTGGTTTCTGCTCATACTTGTTGTTTAGCATGCACAGATTTATAGTTTGGATCATTGCCTTGATTTTAGAACAAGCTGTTGTGTAAAAGAATCTGCATTCACATCTATTTGTGTGCTGCTTAGGTCTGTCTCTATCTAAATAATGTGTGAATAATGTGGGAGTAGTTGGCCTGGACTGTCCACTCTGCAGAAAAACATTGCAGCTCTTCTATCAGTTGCTGTTACTTTGCTGGAAAGGAGTTGCTGCCCATAGACAGCTTCCTTCTCCGTAAGGCAAATTATATTAGTTTGTTTAAGTTCAGTCCAGATCTGTTAAGCATTATGTCAATTTCTCCACTTTAAGCCACAGTGGAGGTTTTAAGTGGCTTTGTGTTTACAGTTATGTAGCATTTTTTAATAGAGGAATAAGACTTTCTTTTTGCATGAGTGACAGCAAGAGAAGCAGGCTAAGTTACTATGGTTGTGATTTGGCTCTCCCCCTCCATCTGTTTTGTTTTCCCTCCATCTTGCTGTTTTTGATGAGCTGGGTCTTCAGCCCCCTTTATAAAATCCCATTAGCTCTTAATGAAGTCAGGCTCCTAGCCTCTCGGCCTCACCTCATTTAGCACGATTGTCTGGCGGCCATTAGCATGGAGGCAATTACAGCCGCACGACAAGAGTAATTGGAAATGCCGACAGGGAAGCTGAGAAATGGGAATAAATAAAAAAATATATATATTCCAACTAATAAGCTCCCATTCAGATAGCATGGGGGGAGCTGCATGTGTTTAAGTTAAATCAACATAATTACAATTAGAGTTGGTGCAGTAGATGCCGACTGAGGCAGAAATTGATATGACTGGACCAGAAGAAAACAGTTAAGCACAGAGGTAGTGAGGGTGATGAAAAGATCACACACTGAGGCTGATAATGAACAACATTTAAGTGTTCAAGGGAAGCCATGTCACAAAAATGTCAAGGAACGTTTTTTAGAGTATGTCACCTAGAAGGTAAATCACATAGTTTGTTCCCAAAACAGAACTGGAAATCATTTCATGAGTTCAAAATACTCAATAACTTCCAAACCTCTTAAAACAGCTAAACTTAAATTTGCCAACACCATTTAAAGAAAGGTTCAGGAATGTAACCAGCAAATCCACCTCTGAATGGCTAAGAGAAAAAGGTTTTAAAAAAGCTTTTGAAATGGCCTAGTAAAAGCTCAGACTTAAACCTGATTCAGATGCTGTGGCATGATCCTAAACAGGCAGTTCTTATTCAGAAACCTTAAAATTCTACTGAATTAGAACAATTCTACAAAGAAGAATGGGGCAAAATTCTTCAACAGCAATGTAAAAGACTAATTGCCAGTTATGACAAACTCTTAAGAGACATTTGTTGGTGCCAAGGGTGGAACAAGCAGCAATTAGCTTTAGGGGACCATAACTTTTTCATATAGCACCAGGTTGGTTTGGATAGCGAATTTCACTTAAAAAATTAAATAATAAAAATCAATTTAATCAGATTATCTTCGTCTGATATTAACATTTGCTTGATGGTCTGAAACAGTGTTACAGAAAAAAAAAACAAAAAAAAACTGAAGAAATCTGTAAGATGAGGAATACCTTTTTAATGCACTGTATATATTTCACTATATAGTGCCACTTTTTAAAACTAGGAAACTAAAATATGGATTCCAGTAGTGCGTAGAAACTTTTAAAAAAAAAAACAATTTGATGTGTAATAATTGATGGGGAACCTTTCAACCACATGACCTTAGGAATCAAAAAAGAAATAAGTTTGTCTTCTTCCCACTCCTTTTCTAGCTAATTTGACTTCCTGATTATGTATAAATACAGAATGTAATATTTACAGTATTTACAGTATGTATATTTACTGTATAGCTTTTGGGCAAACATACAGAATATAAATATGCTGTATGTATGGGTAAAAAGAAACTAACAGAAATCTGTTAGTTTCCTTTTACCCAGTATGGGGTAAAATGTGTATAGCATATGTTTATTTTTTGTTCTTATATAGCTCGACATAAACTGTTCAAATCCAAATCATTGCACAACCTTAGATGCTCTGAGTATGCTGAAACAACAGGCAGGGTGCTGGCACAGTGCCATATTACCATGGCACCCCAACCCTTCCCTCCTACTGCCCACAACCCCTTTCCTGCGTACTAAGCTGAATGACAGGTGGCAGAAACCTGATCAGCATGAGCCTTCAAGAAGAAAGATGTCCCATCTAAAACGGGCACACTGCCTGCTCACCCAAGCAAGAGGGCCACAGCATAGATGATTCTTATGCTGAACAGTGCATATGAGTGTGCACATAAATAAAAGCACAAGAGCGTTTGTGAGGAGGTGCATAATAGACATTTTGGCCAAAGTGCTGAGCTCTGGCACTGGATCTCTAGGGTTGAAAGGGGGAAACAGCTCCAACAATAGTCAGTGTGAGTGTCCCACGGGGGTGTCCACAATAGCAGAGCAAGCGGCTGTTGTCAGCAGCGACCTCCAAGACCTTACTGCTTGAACTGATTTGATCCCAGCCTTCAGCACTTCCCTTTTAGCACTGCCCAGCGGCTACTACAGGGATTTTTATAAGAGACATGGATCTAGAACATTATACTTTATAACATCTGACCTGTTATTACAGCATGGCCGGCTGAAGTTAAAGCACATTTATTGCCCATACACTGAATAACACTATAACAAACACAGACCTGATCTGTATTGTGTTTCAACATGCTTTGTTACAGTGGCCATAATGTTTTCTGTTCTATTCTCTACAAACCAAATCAGGTCTGAAAAGAGCATCAGAGCATCTCCGCACAAAATTGAGAATCCCACTAAAGCACTGGCCTTTCCTTTTACAACTCACTGTCGCTGGTATTCATTAAACGAAAATAAGAATGTTTAGTTGTGTAAAATAGCTTCCCGAGTAATCTCTCCAGGACTGGAATGATTTTTATTGGGGGGCTATGTAAGGAAAAAAGGTAGTGGGGGTTTTCAACCAGAAGGAGATTTAATTAGTAAAATCTCATTAAGTCTAACAAAATTAAGCGTAAAACAATCCTTGGCGGGGAATCATGGTAGACATTCTGAGAGAAGAGAAGCATAGGAAGAGTGGGGAACACTTGGGGGCTGAGAGGACAAGGAGACAAGCTGTGTGATTATTTGGGAATGTGTGTAGGAAACAAATTACTTCGTTCACAAGGCCTACTCTGACTATCAACAAAAGACAGCCACAGTCTTCTAAATCTGAGCATATTAACAATTGCAATTTAAAGGGTCATTAGCATTTAAGACTGAACAACATCTGAGTTGAAAGAGTAGATGGGACAAGTTGAGAAGCTTGATGGAGACAGTCTGACTTTTACAAAGCCATGTCAAATAGAGTAGGAGGCTCTTTCCAGTAAAGAGACTAAAGGAGTCATTCTGCAAATGCTTCTGTAACACTCTGCAATTGGCCATGAAACAAACTAGCGAGACAAAGACAAAAATCAATCAAACTTACATAGCACATAGTCCACGCTGTAGAAAACAAAATGTCAAAGTCTGTTTTTCAATTTGTTTTGCTATTTCATTATAACTTGCGATTTAATTAGTTAAAATGTACACATTAACAAACCAACTTTGGCATTCCGAACGCATGATTTGAATATGTCCTAATATGTGTTAGTTTACAAAATGGAGTATAGGGTTTACTTGTTCTAGGAAGTTTTTCTTGTATTGTGGGCTGCAGAGGAACCCAAGAGCCATATGTTGAGAACATCTGAGTTTCCAGATAATTTAGCAACAAAAAACACATGCAAGTGGTTCATGAAGATGACCAGGGTGGAGAGGGATGGCCAGATTTTACTTTCCAGTACCAACTATAAGTCGCGGCAGTCCTTGCAAAATATACGCATCATCCACCAACACTGCCACAAATGTTCAGGCAAGCAGACAGACTGACAATGGGTCTGATCAAACCAATCGGTCAGCCCCACCATGAAACATGATACAATATAAGTTTTTAATTACACCATAAAGAGTGAGAGGTATTGAAGCGAGTGAATGATTTAGTCATGCCCAAGTTCCAAATTTAAATCCTTCACTTTGCAAAGTGGCTCAATTCGGGGCTCCACGAAGGGCTTGACCTGAGAAACGTGAAACGTGGGGCGAATCCTCATGGAGTTGGGTAATCTCAGTCGTACAACGACAGGGTTGATGATCTCGGAGATTGGGAAAGGTCCAACAAATCGGGGTGCCAATTTCCGGGATTCTACCCTTAATGGGAGGTCCTTGGCGGAGAGCCAAACTTTTTGCCCCACCTGGTACTTAGGGGCAGAGATCCGTCTCCGATTGGCCATTCTTGACAAACCAGTGGCACTTGATTGCATAGAGTTCATGGCGTATTCAACCCAGGGCAAATTTTGCGACCACTTGGTTGGGTCAAACTCACATAAGATACGAAGTTTGGTTTCCGCTTCTTGGTTGGCTCAGACTGAGGATGAAACCCTGAGGAAAGACTAACAGAAATTCCCAACGACGAACAAAACTCCTTCCAGAAACGTGACACAAATTGGGGTCCTCTATCGGAAACAATGTCATTTGGAATTCCATGGAACCTAAAAACTTCTCGGGTCAATATCTCACCCATCTCCTTAGCAGATGGAAGCTTCTCCAAGAGGACCAGATGAACCATTTTTGAAAATCTGTCAATTATGGTTAGTATTACAGAGTGACCATTAGAAACCGGTAGACCTGTCACAAAATCCATCGCAATATGTGACCATGGGCGAGGGGGAATTGGCAAAGGGTGCAACAACCCCACAGGGGGGGCGACGAAAAGGCTTGGCTCGACAACATTGAGTGCATTCAGCAACAAAGTCTTTGACATCGCTGACCAGCGATGGCCGCCAAAACTGAGTTTGAACTGTCTGAATGGTTCTGCTGATTCCTGGATGACAAGCTAAACGAGAGCAATGACAAGACTCCAGTACCTTAGGCACAAGGAGTTCAGGGACAAAACAGCGATCACGTGGACATGATGGTGGGATAGGCAGATCTCTAATGGCTTCCTGGACCTCCCTTTCCACCTCCACTCGGGACACAGACAACCTGACGGTTTCAGGAAGGATAAACTCCTCTTCACCCGCAGACTGAGATTCTTCAGGCTCTTGAATCCGGGATAGGGCGTCAGGTTTGCCATTTTTACTCCCTGGCCTGTAAGATAGGGAGAAATTAAAACAACCAAAAAACAAAGCCCACCTAGCCTGTCTGGGGTTTAGCCGTTTTGCTGATTTCAGGTACTCCAAGTTCTTATGGTCAGTCCACACCATAAATGGCTCCTTAGTCCCCTCCAGCCAATGTCTCCACTCTGACAACGCCAACTTGACAGCCAATAACTCTCTGTCTCCCACGTCGTAATTCCGCTCAGCCTGTGACAGAGTCCTTGAAAAGAAGGCACATGGGTGAACACGATCATCCTCACCTCTTTGGCTTAATACAGCTCCGACCCCAGTGCTTGAGGCATCCACCTCCACGATAAACTGTCTCTCTGGGTCAGGAGACCGTAACACTGGAGCTGACATGAAGAGTTCCTTTAACCTATTGAAGGCCTTCTCTGCATCCTTATTCCACACAAAGTTCACCTTGGAAGAGGTAAGAGCGTTTAGGGGAGTAGCAACCAGGCTGTAATTTCTAATAAACCTCCTATAGAAGTTTGCGAAGCCCAGAAATCTTTGAAGCTGCTTGCGATGAGTTGGAACAGGCCATTCCAATACGGCCATAACCTTGGAGGGGTCGACAAGCACTTGATCTGGGGAAAGGATGAAGCCCAAAAAGGAAGTGGTAGTTATGTGGAACTCACATTTCTCTGCCTTGACGAACAACTGGTTTTGGAGAAGACGCAGGAGAACAGCTCTGACATGTTTTCTGTGGGTCTCCAGATCTTGAGAATAAATCAGTATGTCATCAAGATAAACAAATACGAATTGACCCACCATGTCTCTCAGAACGTCATTGACCAATGACTGAAAAACTGCAGGAGCGTTAGTAAGTCCAAATGGCATGACCTTGTATTCATAATGGCCCGTAGGCGTGTTGAAAGCCGTTTTCCACTCATCTCCTTCTCTGATTCGGACCAGATGAGATGCATTCCTTAGATCCAGCTTAGAAAATATCTTGGCTCCCTGGATCTGATCAAAAGCTGTGTTCATGAGTGGTAAAGGGTATCTATTTTTAACTGTTATCTCATTAAGGCCTCTATAATCAATGCATGGTCTCAATGAACCATCCTTCTTCCCAACAAAAAAGAAACCAGCACCTGCAGGAGAGGAAGAGGGTTGAATGTGCCCTGCCTTTAATGCCTCATCAACATAACTCTTCATGGCCCTGTGCTCTGGACCGGACAATGAATAGGTTCTGCCTTTAGGGTGTGATGTGCCAGGAAGCAAATCAATAGCACAATCATAAGGTCTATAGGGTGGCAGAGCTGTGGCCTTGATTTTATTAAAAACCTCCTTTAAATCATGGTATTCTTGCGGTACCTTGGATAAATCTGGATAGGTCTCCTCAACCTCATTCTCCACACTGACATCCGTAGCAGCAGACAAAAGACAGTCAGCGGAACATGACTCAGACCAACCCAAAACTTATTTTTTCTTCCAGTCGATGTGAGGGTTGTATTTCTGCAACCAGGAGGCCCCTAGGACTACAGGATGTTCAGGTGAATTAATGATCATGAAAGTTACTTTTTCTTGATGATTACCTCCAACTGTAAGGTAATCTCCTCCGTCCTGAGATGTGAATTGTTCATGATGTGACCATCCAAAGCTAGCACATTTCTTGTGTCAGTTGACGGAATAAGTTTTATGCCGTTCTTATTTGCAAATGTTTCGTCTCTGCTCCTGAATCAATAAACACGGCCCCCTGGAGAGACAAAGAAGAGGTTTGAAAATGGGAAGGAAACAAGAAGGAGAAGGCAGATAGTTGACTTCGGCTCACTAGAGACCTCCCTTCCTCTGCTGAGCATGTCCATTTAGTGGACACCTGAGTGCTAAATGTCCCTTCTCTCCACAATAAAAACAGAGCTTGAATCTTCTCCGACGATCTTTCTCCTCGGGGT
Organism: Girardinichthys multiradiatus; assembly: GCF_021462225.1. Lineage (NCBI taxonomy): Eukaryota > Metazoa > Chordata > Actinopteri > Cyprinodontiformes > Goodeidae > Girardinichthys > Girardinichthys multiradiatus. The sequence continues at coordinate 42,947,827 of NC_061804.1, read as the reverse complement.
TAATCTTGGTTCTGCCCAATTGCATGGGCTCACAATTATCATTTTCCTCAGTGAGAGGTGACTGACTCCTTCTTTCATACCGGTGTGCAGAAACCTGAGTTAATGATGAGCGACCCTTCTCATGGCGCTTCTCCTTCCTTCTCTTTGCCAGCCAAATATCAATGCGAGCAGTCAAATCCTCGAGTTGTTTCAGGGAAGAAGGATAATCACGGGTCGCTAGCTCATCCTTGATGTCTTCGTTTAATCCTTTCATGAATGCATCCATTTGTGCTGCCTCATTCCAACGGCTCTCTGCAGCCAACAAATGAAAGTCAATTATATAGGTCGAGACAGGTTGATCACCCTGTTTGAGGGACAATAATCCTCTTGCGGCCTCACAACGTGGAATGACGGGGTCAAAAACTCAAATGAGTTCCTTGGAAAAAGTTTCATAAAGATCACAAGATGCAGACCTGTTATGCCATTCAGCAGTTCCCCACTGTTTTGCCTTTCCTGCCAGCAGAGATATAACAAACGCCACCTTGGAACGTTCAGTGGGAAAGGATGACGGCTGAAGCTCAAAATTAATTTCACACTGAGTTAGGAAAGCTCGACATTGGTCTGAGTCTCCCCTGAACATCTCAGGCGGAGAGAGGCGTGGCTCCCTTACCTCTGCTGTTGTCCGTGTCACTTGGGCGTGGTTTCTTTGTGACGGTGGCGTCTCGGAGACAAGATTGCCAGAACGTAATGTGGAAATTATTTCCTCCATGCCGGAACCCAACCAGCAAAGGGTCTCATCAACGTGGGAACGCCACTGTTGTGCTGGCGATGGGTCCATTTTTTGGCCAGATTTTTCTGCTATGGATCAGAAAAAGGCAGACCCAAGATTCAGCCAGACACAATACTGAAAGTTTAAAAGGTTTATTCAGCCACAGGAAAACGTCACACAGGTAACACTCCTCACAGCTTCCAGGAATCACTGAGGCAGAAAGAGGGATTAGTGACTTGTAGTCTCTCCAGATTTTGCAGGGATCACAAAAGCCACTAACCTGCTTTTGTCTTGAGTGGAACTTGAAACCCAGAGGGGAAACCTCAGTGGGCGGCAGGCGGTGATCTCCACAGCACAGGTAAGAAGTGACTCCAGGCTGAATAATCCGAGGGCTAGGCTGGCTCAATAATCCAAGGACAGAAACAGGGTCAACGATCGGAACAAGAGGCGTCAGGCAAGGGGCAGGCAGAGGCATAAACCAGATGCAGGAAACAAGGTCGACAACCAAAATCCAAATAGTCCGACAGGGAGCAGGCAGAGGCATAAATCCAAAAGGCAAGGCAAGGTCAAGAACAATGATCAGACAGGAAGGAATGCTGGATATCTACTCACACGATGGCTTTCAAAAATCTGGCACTGTCTGCTTGTCAGAGTCAGTATATATCAGGGAAGACACAGGTGTATGGCATGCCACAAATTGCACTGCACTGCAGCAGCCACCAGGTGCATCTCATACGCTGATTGGAGCCAGGGAGACAGGGTAGAGCAGACGTGCCAGAATCATAACAGTAAATTAAATAACAATGAATTTATATGTCTTCTAACATGAAACAGGAGCATAAATAGGTGTATACCACTTTAAGTTCCGATGACAATACTCCAGGTAACCAGTGTTTCAGTTTCTGCCTCCACATTAGCATGCATTATGGCTTGTAAGTGGTCAGAGTCATATTCAGTCTCTCAAAGCCTGAATGGTATGCAGCTGGAACACTTACACTTTCTGAGCATCTTTGAGGAACAAAATAATAAATTATCATTGATCATTGGAAGCAAATAGTAATAGTGAGATGAGATCCTGCAACCAGTGACAATTCCATGTCAGTACTCTGTCCTGCAAAATGCCAATGTTCCATCCCACAGAGCAGAGTTTATCAGAGAATACATCAAGATACAATGCCCCTCTGAAGTCCTATTAAACAATTGTAGGATCTGCCTGTGGAGTGCATGAGTCACCAATTCAACTACATTCTCGTTGAAGAATGGTACGGTATTCCACAGCCATGTGTGACCAAGCTGGTGACCAGCATGAAAAAGAGGTGCCATGTTTTTTTATTTTTATTATTATATATATTATATTTTATTATATTTTATTATTAAATTTTTGAATTGCCAGCAAGTTTTGTTTCTTCTAACCTAAAACCCAAATAACAACACAAAACAAAAAATCAACAGGAAAATGAGCTGGTTGGCACAAGCAGAAAGGATTGGGCAGGTTTTTCTTGGGCATGACCCACATATTTAATTCTACTGCTCTACTCACAATGACTTTTGTTTACAAATGTGACCTCATTTATAAGGGAAGCCAAAAGGCTTTTAAATACGTATAAGGTTGATTGTCATAACCACAGGTGGTAGCTGGAACATACACTCACCGGCCATTTAATTAGGTACACCTGTCAAACTGCTCGTTAACGCAAATTTTTAATCAGCCAATCACATGGCAGCAACTCAATGCATTTAGGCATGTAGACATGGTTAAAACGATATGCTGCAGTTCAAACCGAGCATCAGAATGGGGAAGATAGGTGATTTAAGTGACTATAAACGTGTCATGGTTGTTGGTGCCAGACATGCTGGTCTGAGTATTTCAGAAACTCTTGATCTACTGGGATTTTCACACACTACCATCTCTAGGGTTTACAGAGAATGGTCAGAAAAAGAGAAAATATCCAGTGAGCAGCAGTTCTGTGGGCGCAAATGCCTTGTTGATGTCAGAGGAAAATGGCCAGACTGGTTCGAGCTGATAGAAAGGCAACAGTACCTCAAATAACCACTCATTACAACCAAGGCATGCAGAAGAGCATCTCTGAATGCACAACATGTCGAGCATTGAGGCGGATGGGCTACAGCAGCAGAAGACCACAACGGGTGCCACTCCTGTCAGCTAAGAACAGGAAACTGAGGCTACAATTCACACAGGCTCACCAAAATTGGACAATAGAAGATTGGAAAAACGTTGTCTGGTCTGATGAGTCTCGATTTCTGCTGCGACATTCGGAAGATAGGGTCAGAATTTGGCATCAACAACATGAAAGCATGGATCCATTCTGCCTTGTATCAACGGTTCAGGCTGGTGGTGGTGGTGTAATGGTGTGGGGGATATTTTCTTGGCACACTTTGGGCCCCTTAGTACCAATTGAGCATCGTGTCAACGCCACAGCCTACCTGAGTATTTTTGATAACCATGTCCATCCCCTTATGACCACAGTGTACCCATCTTCTGATGGTTACTTCCAGCAGGATATTGCACCATGTCATAAAGCCCAAATCATCTCAGACTGGTTTCTTGAACATGACAATGAGTTCACTGGACTCAAATGGCCTCCACAGTCACCAAATCTCAATCCAATAGAGAACCTTTGGGATGTGGTGGAACGGGAGATTCGCATCATGGATGTGCAGCCGACAAATCTGCAGCATCTGTGTGGTGCTATCATGTCAATATGGACCAAACTCTCTGAGGAATGTTTCCAGTACCTTGTCGAATCTATGCCATGAAGGATTAAGGCAGCTCTGAAGGCAAAAGAGGGTCCGACCCGGTACTAGCAAGCTGTACCTAATAAAGTGGCCGGTGAGTGTAATCTGGCCTTTTAGCTTTATTCCTTCTTCACCAAAACATACTGGAGCAGCACCCACTTTACTGCAGAACAAGCCCCAATCCATCCATTCATCCCCTGCTTCATTCTAGCATTACTTCTAAACCTCATTCTACTAAAACTCCTAAACCTGTGGGAACCCTTCCACCTGAGAAGGGTTGAGAACCAAGTTCTGAGACTTAGAGGAGCTGCCACAGAAATTTTGAGCGAGATAAACAGCATACAAAATGCTGTAAATCTGAGAATCATCAAGAAAACTACTTAATATGATCTACTCACGTAAAGGAATATAAAATAAAAAGGGCATTTGATATGAGACTAACGGGTTCATGACAAGATGTAACTCCATCAAAACAATCTTTTTTCACCTCACTGTATAAAGTGGACAATTATAGTTTTCTTTCGTGGTGCAGCATAATCCCATTTCTGTGTCCATTGGGAACTCAAAGTTGCTAGTGTTTCTTCTTTTTGCAACCAATACTTAAAGATTTTTTACCATTCATTCATTCATTCATTTTCTTTATTTAATCTAATTTAATTAATAAGGTACACAATTTAAAAACAAATTACTGAATTCTGATTTCATTTTTGCTAACATGGTTGTAGAATCTGAACCAGCCCATCCCTGATTTTCTTCAGAGATTATTTCTCATTTAGCCAAGGTTTAAATTGTGTGCTTTCAGTCCTTCAATTTGCAATTAGTTGCTAACACGAGGGACCAGAAGACATTTAAATTTGAAGGCTTAATTCAGACTGAACCACAGGGACGGGCATTAATATTCAAATCCTCTAAGAAAACAATTTAGCACTTTTTCAACTTTCTACCTAATAGAGCATAGGTGAAAAACAGCTAACAACAAAATAATACTGAAGGACACATTCGCTTGAAGGATGTAAGATTTTGTGTTCCGATTAAAGTGACTCTATTATGTACAAATATTTTAGAAAACTACACGACAATACAGCCTTAGAAGGAAATAGGAATAACTGTCTGAGAAATAAAGTGAAAGCTGTGTTTGTACAACAGCTATTTGTTTAGGTTGAAAATACAGATTCAATTTTAAAGGCATTGGCATATTGATACGCTGCAATTAAAGAAATAATAATCCAATCCATATTCATGAAGGACTGATTTCTCTCTAAATCTAAAAGGTAATATTGTTTATTTATTTATTTATTTGAATGATGGAACAGGAAAATAAGAAAAATAGTTGTAATTTCTTTGACATAAATGTATTGTGTGACACTAGATATTTTTCTAAATTATGTAGCAAAGGCGTTCCCTCATCGTCCTCTTTGTCTCTGCAGCATCAGAATCACCAGTTATTTATAATACCCCTCACAATGGGGTATGAAGACATGATGGATAAGAAAAATAACTCTCCAGCATTGCCTTTGCATTTGAAATGGTAGCATACATAATCTGATCACCAGATAAGCCAGGGATGCTAGAGATGTTTGAGAATGTTGAAACATTTTGCAGAGAACAGAGATGTCATTGCCATGTATACCATACATTGCAGGGCAATCATTAACTGCCTGCTTATGCTAGCCACTGTGCTTTTCAAGAAAGAATAAATATTTAGCAAAGATTTCAGTGCAAGGTCAGTTTGTTGGTCATCTAACATACAGTGCTTCATAAAAGTAATCATAACCCTTGAACTTTTCCACATATTGTCACATTACAAACACAAACATGAATATATTTTATTAGAATTTTATTTGAAAGACCAACACAAATTGTGAAGTGGAACAAAATTATACATGATACATGAAGCACCTTCCACATGTTTGCTGTGTCCCCAACATGGCTTATGGCAAACTGCAAACGGGACTTCTTATGGTTTTCTGGTCTGTTCTGGTGTGTTCCTTGGATTTCATGATGCTGTTTGATCCCCAATATTCTCTTAACCAACCTCTGAGGCTGTAACAGAGCAGCTGTATTTGTACTGAGATTAGATTATACACAGGTGGATTCTATTTAGCCATTAGCAATCATCAGGCAACTTCTGAAGGCAATTGTTATACAGGGGGCTGAATATTTTTGCACACTGTACTGTTCAGTTTTTTATGTGTAAGGAAAAAGGAAATCATGTACAATTGTCATTCCACTTCACAATTGTATAACACCTTGTGTTGGTCTTTCACATAAAATTCCAACAAAACATATTTATGTTTGTGGTTGTGATTTGACAATATGTGGAAAGGTTCAACGGGTATGAATACTTTTACAAGCCACTTTACGTGCGCACCGTTTTGTCACTAAAGTGTAGAATCAGATTGCACGAGAAAAAGGCAAAAGATAACTTACATTTAGCTGGCCCACACCAAGCATCCAAATCTCCAGTCAGAGCCTGGGAAAAAATAAACGGGTTCATCTGTTTATTAAATCATGATTATAAGTTCAGTAAATGAAAGTGTAACTCTGCTGTCACACCATTTTTTATCTCGTCTCATATGATGATAAATATAAACATATGTTTTATGTGAAACTGAAGTTGTAAAACAATGAATCCTGCCACATCTTTAAGGTATGTATGCTTTTTATGATGCACTCCTGTTTTATATAATGCAAGTGTATTTGGATATAGGGTGGAAAGTGCACAGTCAGCTACAGCATCAGGATATACAAGTTACATTTGCTGATGTCATCATCTTGTTTTTCTTTTTTCTTTTTTCCATGCTTTATGATTTCCCAACCGTCAGGAATTAAAAGTTCAATGCTCCATACACAGTTTATTAGTGGCCTATAAGATAAAAAACAAAGCCCTTCTTTTCTTTTGTTTACCTTTATTCAGCAACAACCTGGTAACATGAACAAGACCTAAAGGTAAATTCAGGAAACAGTGAATATCAGTGAAAACACAGGATGTATTTACTGTATTATCAGACTAGGATCCATAGAACTCAGACTGTTCTGTACGAAAGGTATTGTAATGGATTTCAAATATTTCGTCTGTATAGACCTTCCTTCCAAACGTTTAAGCTGTTGTGTATTTGTGTCTTAGCAGTTTATCATAATCCCTCTTCATTAAGGAGATTTCTCAGTTTTCATTGTAGAGTTACAGTTTCATCATAAAGACCTGTCATTTAACTTTAATGGTCCAGTGAAATCTAACAAACACTTTGCAAAGTTTATTGTTGAAGTGTTGTGTACAACCATGTTAATGTGCAGTGGGCTAAAGGAAAATATGGAGACTATTTTGTCTCCATTGCCTGCATCTATGTTTATGAGTAACAAACATTGGATACTCCACTCTGAGGTGCACAGAGACAGAACAGATCATTGGACTTTAGCTGTGGGTAGCTTTATTTTCAGAATCGATGATGCTCAGAAAAAAAAAATAGAGGACCACCAAGTCATGGAGTAGTGATCTGTACCCTAGAGACCTCCACTATAGGCTTTTATAAATCATATGAGTTGCATTTTTGAGCGGCTGCGCTGTGATGAAGCTGATAGCATTCTTGCCTTGCAGCAAGAAGGGTTCGAATCCCAGCCTGGGGTCTTTCTGCATGGAGTTTGTATGTTCTCCCTGTGCAGGTGTGGGTTCTCTCAAGGTACCACAGCTTTTCCCACAGTTTAAAAACATGCGTGTTAGGTTAATTGGTCTCTCTAAATTTAGGATGAGTGTTTGTGTGCATGGCTGTTTGTCCTGTGTGTCTCTATGTTTCCATTTGATGGACTGGTGATCTGTCCAGGGTGTACCCTGCCCCCAATGATTACTGTAGATAGGCTCCAACTCTAAAGTGGCCACCCGATTCAGTGAGTAAAGGGTAATTTCACAGATTATAATGACTTTGGACTAATTTATATGGTTTTCGCACAAAATCTAATGTACCAAGACGGGTCAAACCTATACTGAACAATTCTACACTAAACCGATTTATGTTTGTGATTTCTATTTAGATGTCATTTGTGAAACATCTTTTTTCTTTTTGTGTAAACATTAGTGTAAGTCCAGTGTATTATTGTCTACCTTAGATGGCACCGCATTAGAAACAGTGCATCTAGAGACCCTTCCTCTTCATTTCATCTCCTCAGGCAACCATCACGAGATTTCCTTTTTTGTGTTTCTAATAAAAGGGTACAACGTAGTTCTAGGACATCCCTGGTTAAAACTCCATAACCCCCATTTAAACTGGGCTGAGTCTCTTATTGAGACGTAAAGTGAACATTGTCATTCGTCCTGTCTTCGCTCAGCTGTTGTCTCCAGTCCTGCTTTCTCTGATAATCCTGAACCTCAACCCGATCTTTGCCATGTTCCACCTCATCACCATGACCTAAAGATAGTTTTTAGCAAAGATCAGGCCCTGTCCCTGCCACCACATCGCCCCTACGATTGTGGTGTATACCTGCTTCCAGGCGTTCCATTACCACCAGGACGACTCTACAATCTGTCTGGAGCAGAACAGGAAACCATGGAGAGTTACATTAATGACTCCTTGAAAGCAGGCATCATTAGGCAATCTTCCTCTCATTTCAGAGCTGGTTTCTTTTTTTGTAAAAAAAAAAAAAAAAAGATAAGACCTTGAGACCATGATTTTGATTACACTGATTGTTGATTACAGAGGATTAAATTAGAAAAAGGTCAAGAACAAGTACCCACTTCCTCTCTTGGCTTCCGCTCTAGAGACTGTTCGAGATGCCAGCATATTTACAAAGCTTGACCTCCGGAACGCTTATCACCTGGTCCAAATCAAAGAAGGAGATAATAGGAGACAACATTTAAGACCCCCCTGGGACATTTTGAGTATTTGGTCATGCCATTCAGTCTGACCAACATGCCTGCAGTTTTTCAAACCCTGGTAAACGACATACTCAGAGATTTCATGAACATCTTTGTGTTCGTCTACCTTGACAATATTCTAATTTTTTCGAAAGACCTCAAGTCACATACAACCCATGTCAGAAAGATCCTTCAGAGCTTACTGGAGAATCGCCTTTTCGTAAAGGCCGAAAAGTGTGAGTTTCATGTACCCACAGTAACCTTTCTGGGATTCATCCTAGAGGGTGGAGAGGTGAAAGCAGACCCCAGCAAGATCCAGGCCGTAGTGGAATGGCCAATACCCAACACAAGGAAAGAACTTCACAGGTTCTTGGGGTTTGCCAACTTCTGCATGCGGTTTATTCGAAACTTCCGTCTCCTATCTTCACTATTAATGGCACTAATGTCCACCAAAATACCTTTTCATTGGCCCCTGATGCAGAAAGAGCATTCCAGACTCTCAAAGAGAGGTTTTCCTCAACCCCCATTCTGGTTCATCCAGATCCCAAGTTCCAATTTGTGCCGGAGCCTCCAATACCGGGTCGGAGCCGTCCTCTCCCAAAGGTCCGCCCACAACGACAAGCCTTATCATTGTGCATTCTTCTCTAGGCGCTTTACGCCCCCCGAGAGGAATTACGACATTGGAGACCGTGAACTGTTGGCCATCAAACTGGCCTTAGAGGAGTGGTGTCACTGGCTAGAGGGTACATCTCTTCCCATTATATTCTGGACTTACCATAAAAACCTGACATATCTTCAATAAGCTAACGCCCATCAACTCCCATCAAGCTCGTTGGTCGTTATTCTTCTCCAGGTTCAACTTTACAATAACCTACAGACCAGGCTCAAAAAACACAAAACCTAACTCTCTCTCCCGACAGTTCCCCTCCGATGGGAGGATCCTGAACCTAAGACCATGGTTCCCCAGTTCTGTGTCATCGGTTCCCTCACTTGGGACATAGAAGGGCGCGTGCAAAGAGCCCAGGCAGACAAACCAGGTCCTGGAAGAGGGCCACCAGGTCGTCTCTACGTACCATCTGCAATCCGGTCCCTGGACATTCATTGGGCCCACATGTCCCTTCTCTCTGGTCATCCTGGTTCCAGTCAAACGACCGCCTTTATTAGAAGGTACTTCTGGTAGCCTACTCTCAACCAAGACATGGTTGAGTACGTCAGTGCTTGTTCCATCTGCGCCCGCAGTAAGAACAGTCATCAAGCCCCAGCCGGTCTCCTCCAACCACTATCCATTCCCAGCCGGCCTTGGTCCAACATCGCCCTGGACTTCATTAAAGGTTTGCCACCTTCACTTCACAAGACTCTCATTCTCTTTGTCATAGACATGCCATCTCATTGCAAGTTGCCATCTGCCGCTATTATTGCCAAGATTCTCCTGAACTATGTCTTCAGAATCCACGGAAAACCTAAAGAAATCATTTCTGACCGAGGCCCACAATTCATATCTCAGGTATGGAAAGATTTTTGCCCTATCCTTGGAGCTTCATCAAAACTTTCCTCTGGTTTCCATTCACAGACCAATGGTCAGTGTGAGCGGTTGAACCAGGAGATGTAGAAAAACACACTGAGATGCCTCTGCACTAATAACCCACAGAACCTGGAGTGACAATGTCATTTGGGCCGAAAATGCCCATAATTCTCACATCTCTGCCGCCACTGGCCTGTCACCCTTCAAGGTATTCCCTGGGTTACCAACAGTCACCCCTACGGTCTTCCTGCCCAGAATCTGTTCTTCCTTCCGTCAGAACTCACTTCAACTGTTGCAAGAGATCCTGGAACATCACTAAAGTGGCACTCCAGCAATCATGAATCACCAATAAAAGACACGTGGATCAGAGGAGGAGACCAGCTCCTACTTACATGCTAGGAACATCCCCCTGAAGGCTTTCTCCGGTAAGCTTGCCCCAAGATTTCTTGATCCATTCGAAATTTAACACATCAGTCCATTATTTGTACGTCTCACCTCCATGTTCATTCCACGTCTCACAAATCAAACTTGTCCTGCCCAGTCCTCTGTGCCTCCTCCCCCTCCACCCACCCAGGAAATCGACGGTCATCCGGCCTACGATGTCCGCTAAATTGTGGCTTCTCAACGCCGAGGGAGAGGGATGCAGTACTTGGTGGACAAGAGCAATTACTGAGGAGCGTCTTAAGCAGCTGAGACCTTGGAGGAGGCGTCGGATTGTTTAGTGGTAAGATCAACGAACCTTGCTCTGTGTTTGCCTTTGTACTAACCTGCCTTTGCTAACCCCAGCTCTGTTCCTCCTTGAAGGTTGCTGTCAGCGAAACCCTGCTCTGGATAAATCCTCCGTGGTTCTGGTTCTTACCCTGTTCGCTGTCAGCAAACCCCCTTTCTGGAAAACCCGCTGTGGTTCAGCCTCCTGCCCAATGGTAAATACTTCAATCAATTTACCTTAGTCCAAGGACCACTTAGGATCCACAGGGATCAGTTTGCAAGATCGCTCCTCACTTCACCTGCCCTGCCTGTCCACCCTCCAACACTATTCACCATCTGGAGGAACCTGCTCATACCGCATGCACGCCTGTCAGCCTCAGTCTCCGTGGCTTGTTCACTTCTCCTCAGAACCAACACACTCATCTACAAGTAAGCCTGGAACTCTTTAACATAGACTATCTGCCTGATAGTAACCGCTCTCTCTTTCCTAGTGAGACGATCCCTGAAGCCCACTGGCTACGGAATCCTGGCACTGCCCAGAAACACGATTTCAATAAACTTGTTTAAATCTTTCCTGTCTCTCCATTGCGCTGCTCTAGAATCTCATGGTTCAGAACCCATCATGACAATTATACAGAATTTTTCAAGCTTTCATGCAAAGACTCTCTATAAGTTCAGTCCATTTACCATTTAAAGAAATAAAACAATTTTTATATTCCTGCTCCAACAATAATTAATACGAAAATGTTAAGGCCTGCAGATCTGGGCCAGCTTGAAACAGTGCAATTAGACACGTACTGCTACTGTAAGCAAAAAGTAGAGAGGGACTAATTGTGAAAAATATTGATAAATTTAAGAAATCTATCACTTTGTATTTCTGTAAGGTGACCTTGTGTGCACTGAAAGAACCTTTTTAATAAAATGTATTATTATTAATATAACATAAAGGAGTTTCTCAGTTTTGCTACTTCAAATTTGTGATTGTTCCACCTATAAAACAATGAGTAAAATCCTGGTCTTCGTCTAGGTTTTCTGAAAATTTTAGGTCGGTCTCGGATTTTTTAGAAGATAAAGGTTTCCATCTTGCACATCAATCAGAATCAGAAATCAGAATCAGAAAAGCTTTATTGCCAAGTACGTTTTTGGACATACAAGGAATTTGTTTTGGCGTAGTCAGTGCAATATAATACAAATTAAACACTATAAACATATCTACAATATAATATAAATATATGTGCACAGTTTTAAGTGAGTGAGAGTAAATGTAGAGCAGTCTAGGATGCCAGAGCGGTACAACAGTGCAGATGATCAGTGTGCAAGTATGGCAGTGCAAGTAAAGCAGGAGTCCAAGCTGAGCGTTAATGTAACGCATAGAGATGTGAGTTACAAGTGTCCTGTCAGCAAAAAAAGGGGGGGTCTGGAGGAAAGGGAGAGTGTCAGTGTGGTTTCCGGGCTTTGTTAACAAGGCTGGTGGCAGATGGGAAAAAACTGTTCTTGTGGCGTGAGGTTTTGGTCCGGAAGGACCGCAGCCTCCTGCCAGAGGGGAGAGTCTCAAAGAGTCTGTGACCGCGGTGGGAGGGATCAGCCAGAATCTTCCCTGCCCGCTTCAGGGTCCTGGAGGTGTACAGTTCCTGGAGCGACAGTAGACTGCAGCCAATCACCTTCTCAGCAGACCGAATGACACGCTGCAGCCTGCCCTTATCCTTGGATGTAGTAGCGGCGTACCAGATGGTGATGGAGGAGGTGAGGATGGACTCAATGATGGCTGTGTAGAAGTGCACCATCATAGTTTTTGGCAGGTTGAATTTCTTCAGCTGCCGCAGGAAGAACATCCTCTGCTGGGCTTTCTTGATGAGGGAGCTGATGTTTGGCTCCCACTTGAGATCCTGGGAGATGATGTTTCCCAGGAAGCGGAAAGATTCCAGAGTGTCAATTGTGGAGTCACAGAGGGTGATTGGGGCAGGTGGGGCTGGGTTCTGCCTGAAGTCCACAACCATCTCCACTGTCTTTAGAGCATTGAGCTCAAGGTTGTTCTGGCTGCACCAGTCCAACAGATGGTCCACCTCCCATCTGTACGCGGACTCGTCACCATCAGAGATGAGTCCGATCAGAGTGGTGTCGTCCGCAAACTTCAGAAGCTTGACAGACTGGTGACTGGAGGTGCAGCTGTTGGTGTACAGGGAGAAGAGCAAGAGGAGAGAGAACACAGCCTTGGGGGGAACCGGTGCTGATGGTCAGGGAGTCAGAGACGTGCTTCCCCAGCCTCACGTGCTGCTTCCTGTCAGACAGGAAGTCAGTGATCCACCTGCAGGTGGAGTTGGGCACACTCAGCTGGGAGAGCTTCTCCTGGAGCAGAGCTGGGATGATGGTGTTGAAGGCAGAGCTGAAATCCACAAACAGGATCCTGGCGTAGGTTCCTGTGGAGTCCAGGTGCCAGAGGATGAAGTGAAGGGCTAAGTTGACTGCATCATCTACAGACCTGTTGGCTCTGTAGGCAAACTGCAGGGGGTCCAGGAGGGGGTCGGTGATGTCTTTTAGGTGTGAGAGCACAAGGCGCTCAAAGGACTTCATCACCACAGAGGTCAGGGCGATGGGTGTGAAGTCATTAAGCCCTGTGGTCCTTGGCTTCTTGGGAACAGGGATGATGGTGGAGGACTTGAAGCAGGCTGGCACATGACATGTCTCCAGTGAGGTGTTAAAAATGTCTGTGAAGACTGGAGACAGCTGATCAGTGCAGTGCTTCAGGCTGGCTGGTGAGACAGAATCCGGTCCAGCAGCTTTCCGGGGGTTCTGTCTCCTGAAGAGTTTGTTGACGTCCCTCTCCTGGATGGAAAGAGCCGTCCCCGGCGTGGGTAGGGGGCTGGTGGGGGTGAACTTCAGGGTGGGGGTTGGAGGTGCCAAGGCCCCTCTTGAGGTTGGGGAGGTGGGGGTGGTGGATTGTGGCTGCAGGTGTTGGGGGGTGTCGTGGGGGATGGTTGCAGGACTGTCCCTTTGTCTTTCAAAGCGGCAGTAGAACTCGTTCAGGTCGTTGGCGAGGCGTCGGTCGTTGATGGAGTGGGGGCTTCCAGCTTGTTGTTGGTGAGCGCACCTTTGACCAGAATGTCCAAAAATTCCAGAGCAGTAGGCAGAAAAGTGGGAAATAACTCCTCTAATGTAGTAGCCCTGATGTTCATGAGTTCTTCTCTTGTGAGAGAGCTCTGGGTACCATCACAGAAGGTGAAAGTAAAGTTTGTGCAGTTTCATTTGGATTGTACAAGCTTGCACTTTATGTTAGAGAGCCAACTGTAGGTCCAGTCATCACACTTTAAAATTTTTGCAGACATCTTTTAGTATCTTGCAGTCTGCTTTCATGGTTGAACCTATTTGAACAGCCAGCACCATCTGCTTGTCAGAGTCAGTATATATCAGGGCAGACACAGGTGTTTGGCATTCCACAGATTGCACTACACCGCAGCAGCCACCAGGTGCATCTAATCTGCTGATTGTAGCCAGGGAGACAGGGTAGAGCAGACGTGCCAGAATCATAACACTCTGGTTGTATTCATCATCATATTGACTATAACTGCAGCAGATTTGGACTGAATCAGTTGAAGCATATTTGTTCCACAAAGGTTTTGGTGGGCAATTGTGGCATTTTGGCACAATTTAGTCAAATAAAAGTGCTGATTTCCATTGTAGGACTTCTTCTGCATATGACATAGCCTTTGGTCATGACATTTACCCTGTGTATCATCAGAATGTGCCATCGTGGCAGCATAAAATCAATATAATAAAAGGAAATTGAACTAAATTCGACCCTGTTTTACTGCAACTGATGGAATCTTATTGAAAAAAAGAATAATTCATGACAATCTATATAAACCAATGAAGAATGTTCTATGAAAACTATGCAGAGTCAGCCATGTCTGAAGAACCTTTAAATGTCATTGCTGTAAAAATTGCTGTGAAACTAAAGGTAATTGTGCAAAACTCATTTGGGGAATTGTTTTACATTAAAGCCTCCCCTTGCGAAGGATTTAACAAAAAAAAAAAAACTGGCAGTGTTTGATCTAGTTATATAGACGCCGAAAAGTAGGCGTTGCTCTGCTCAAACTGGGACCAGAATGCTCGGCTAACAAATTTCTTTCTGAAGGGCAGCTCCTTCAACCCTGAATGGTGTTCACTTTAACAGTCAGAAGCATACCAAATGACATATCTGAGGTTTAAACAACACAAACATCCTTAGTGCTGAGTTATTAAGATCTAATCATGTGTACCTGGTGTGATATCCCTATGTTTAATTTTTAAGTGTGGGTAAATGTTAATTTATTCTTCATCAGAAACAGCTTTTTTCTTACATGTTTAGGGAAAAAAATGTAAAAAGTGTTTTTTTTTCTCCAGTTTTGATTGTTTATATCACTTTAAATTTTCAGTACTTTAAAGATGTAAATACATATTTATATCTCCAAATATCTTAAAAACATACAGGCCGAACCTTCTTTTTAATAAGGCTTTCCTGGCCCATTTATGAAAAACAACGAGATTTCACTTGTAATCTAAACAACATATACACACACATTAAGCAGCTACCCACACTTATAACAATGTCTTTAATCCCCTCTTTACTCAGACAGTACCAATAAATATAGATCAGAACAGCACAACAGCAGTCTCCAACTTTAAATCTGTGACCATTTACAAAAACAGAAAAAATGGATGGTCAGTCAGAATTAAATTCCACTGAGCACTTGACTGGCTGGCTACATTTGAGCCACATGTGCGAGTTGTGGCACACATGTAAAAGATTTAAGTTCAATCATGCATTCAAGGCCGGACACCTGATCTTTCGCTTAAAGCTCCACTTGAACAGTGGGAGTGTGGTGGGGCCTCACAGCAGGCTTCCACCTCCAGCAATCTGCTAGGAAGGAGCCTCTGAAGGGATGGTATTTGACTAATTCCTGCACATCTCAGTGGGGACTACTGTCTGTGGTAGCTAGGTATGACCAGAGGCTCACATTAGTAAGGAGGGGGTACTAAAATAGAGGCTGTGAAAATAATAAGAAAAGAACATTTCTGCGTTAGGGTTATTAATCTATTTCCATGTGTTTTATTATATTCAATTTTTAAAAGGAGTTTTAGAAAAATTGGGAGATTATTTTTTACTTCTTACTATATGTAAGAAAGTCAGCAGAGCTGCACTCAGTATTATTCAAATCTGTTAAAAACTGGATGTGCTTTTGTTCATTGATGTATGGCAAATTACCTCAGTAAGTTTAATAGTAAATATCAAGGAGAATTGTGGATAACAACGAAGAAATACAATAATCAAATCTATCATTATATGTTAACAGAGAGCAAGAGGAACCCCCAACTATAATACCGGGAACATGTGATTCCCGCATGTGTCATTCCTAATTGTTCAGGAATTAAGATTCAAAACAGTTAAAGTTATCAGTTAAAGAAAATTGTTCATGACAGTGACAGTTACTAAATATTTAAAGTGTAGATAATATAAAAGAGTCCCTGATGGTAACTTTGGAAAACTGACAACTCAAGCCTGAGCAAAGCTGCGCAAAATAAATTCTACGGTTTCTGTCAGCCACAAAGAAAACGTTTTAGTCTCTCCGTAATCCTTTCCGAAGTTCTCCCTAAGCTCCAAAAATCCGTACTCCCTTGGTCGTCCCTCCGACTCCTGCCTGTGATTCTACTGAAGTGTCTCCATCTACTGAATACTGCCACACACACACACACACACACACATACACACAAAATGGTCCTCACTCAGCTGCAAAAACTTGCGCACACACACAGACCCATAATCTTTAACTGTTCACTATATTTACTGTCTCCATAATCCTTTAGGGACACATCTGACCTTCCTGTCCAAGTCAAAGTAAATCAAACCAGGACCCAGGGCACAGAGGGGCTCCACCCAGGGGACTGGAGGTCTAATCACTGTGTTCCTTACAAAAGGCACAGAGGAAACATTAGTATTTCTGAATCTGCCTCTCATTGCTCACACTGCCTCTGCACACGTGGACATGGGTACACACATTGCTTGACAGAAGTTTACATCCTTTTATTGGGTATTTATCTGATACAACAAATGCCTTAAATGAATGTTGAAAACCAGAAGCAAAAGTTTGAGTTTACGATGGATTTTCTGTAATCCACACCGTTTCAGAATAGAGTTCTGATAATAAAAAATAATAGAAAGAATGTTTGAAAGATTCAATGTGAGGCTTTCAAAATGAAGTAGATGTAAAATGAAGAGGGGCTACATCCAACCTTTTTAAATTCCTCTCACAAACTTGGATGAAACTATATGTTTAAAAAAATGAATGATCCCACACCAAAATCCAGGACAGTTCAAAGGTATAATTTAAGGTCCAAATGAATATAACATGCATGCTAATAATGAGGTTATGTACTCTTTCACTGTAACTGTAGAGTCAGTCCCATTTATACTAAACAAATAGATAAAAAGGTCAAATATAGCAAGATTTACAAATAATATATAATTTATTTTTTTATTTCAGTGATGATTTCATTTTTGTGTGTCTTGTCAAACTCCCAGTCGATGGCGGCAGATCGCTGTTCACACCGAGCCAGGTTCTACAGGAGGTCTCCTCTAGTAAAAAAGGGAGTCTGTCCTTTCTATCGTTCCTCAATTCTTCCTCAGCAGTGGGGTTTTGAGGCTGACCTTCCTAAGGTAGAAAACATTTTACCAACTAGCATTAGAAATTGTATTTGGCTGCAATAAATTATAACTAAGAGCAAACTGGAATTAACTAAATTGAATGTGGAACTGTCTCTATGACTGGACTGTTTATATACTGCTATGAATAAATTGGATTGATTTGTGTTATAAAGTGCCTTATTATTTGTTGTTAACTGGCACTAGATAAATAAACTGAAATGAAAGTTGAGAAAACTTAAATCAAAACAAGAAACTTATTTTTGCAGTATGGGGACGCACCAGTTATTGAAATTTGGACCAATACAAATCATATAATAACGGACTGGCCAGGAGTCCATTCCAGCTGTCTGTCAGCTGCTTTCCTTTTTTCTTTTCAATTCACCAATTCCCAACCTAAAAAGTAACTGAACACTTTTCAAACTTTCATTTAATTAACAAAATTCATTTTTACTAATAAAAAAAATCAATCAAACATGAATCTTTCTTACACCCTTAACCTAAACTAATTCAACACATTTTCAGTATTTAGGTTGCAGAATAGTATTTTTTTAAAACATATATTAACAAAAATACATCTTGTAGAAAAGAAAAACTTGGATACACCAGGTAAATATCCACCATCATCGTTGCCTAATATTTTATTTACCAATGAGTTGGCAGCTGTCAGCCAACAAACTGCTGATGGAAGACTATGGGGTAAGAATGCTGTCAAAAACAATGTGTATGTAAAGATTAAATGTGTGCATATAAGTCAATAGTTGTGCATAAGTAAAATCCAAAAGAGGTATTGTATATTTTCTCTATAAGAATACACAATAAAATGTTACAGCTTCAAGAAATTGCAAACAAAAGTTCAAGTTTACAGTTGTGGTTTATTCTTTATGAATACAATATGCTATAACAGTTTGTGAATACGATTTCTTTTCTTTGAGAATACGAATTTACATCAGCGACTTGGCGTCACGTGATCTCAGGCTGGTTAGTGGAGCACAGAGTTAGTCGATTCTCGTTGCACATGCGCTGTCACACTCCTCACTGCCAGTAAACGTAGTTTTTAAGCACACATTTCTGTCTTTACATACACGTTTTTGACAACGTTCTTACCCCATAGAAGACCTTATTAAGAAACAATTACATTGGGGTATTTTATGATAAAGTAGTATGCATTAAACATTATTTTGATTATTTTTTGTTTATTTATGGGTGGCATAGTGCGGAAGTGTAAACAACATAAAGCTCAGCTGCTAGGCTGGGGTGTATGTTCTCCCTCAGCCTCATGAGGTCTTCAGCTTCATCTTACTAACACTTAAATCTGATAATCAGTGAAACTTAAAAGTTAAGTTAAAGTCTTTTGGGCAAAGCAAAATAATTTTATTTGTATAGCACATTTTAGCAACAATTTAAAGTGCTTTACATGATGATAAAAGTACATTGTAATGATAAAAAACATTAAACAAGTAAATAGCAGTGGCATGATAAAGGAAAGGAAAGAAAAGTTGGACTACAGACTGGATTTAATGAATGCACTCTTATTTCTAAACATAAAATCAGACGTTTCTCCCTGGGGAGGAGGCAGCTCCTTAGAACTGTTCTGACCTATTATGTGTGTCAGTAATTTGGGAATATTCCTTTTACAAGTAGTCCACATCTGGACCAAGAGTCAGAGACTTCCTGGTGCTCTGTACCTTCCTCCTAACTTCTTCCAGGAGAGCCCAGCTCAGCCACGGTCTGTCCGGGAGGGTTCTGTTACAATAAACTGCTTCTCACTGTGGACAGCGAGGTCCTTTACGCTGTCTGTTCCAAGGTGGAAAATCCTTATTAACCTTTATGCCCAGTAGAAACTTTTACCAATATGTTTCAGTTAATAGTTTAAATTGAGCATTTAAAATCATTTTTAAACAAATGGGTTTTTAATCTTAAAAGAACCCGGGGTTTCAGTATTTTTGCAGTTTTCTGGAAGTTTATTCCAGATTAGTAGAGCATGAGAACTGAAAGCTGCTTCTTAGTGTTTGGTTCTGATTCTGAGGATGTGGAGTAGAACACCTGAGTGATCTGGACGGTTGTTATTATCTGAGCTAGGGGGGGCATGTAAATATTAAATAGCAGGGGTCCCAGGAAGGAACTTTGGCGAATCCCACATATGATCTTTCTCAACTCTGATGTAAATTTACTTATTGACACAAAATGTTGCTTTAAATAAGAGTCACACCAGTCAAGTGCTGTACCAGAAAGACCGACCCAGTTCTCCAGTCATTCCAGTAATATTTTGTGATCAACTGTGATGAATGTTGCGCTGAGTTCCGATAATACCAGCACTCTGGTTCTTCCACAGTTTGTATTTATACAGATGTTATAAAACATCTTGACAAGGGCGGTCTTGGTTCTGTGGTGAGCATGAAACCTGACTGGATAACATCAGTGCGGTAGGTCATTGTTAAGAATTCAATAACCTTACTGATAAATGGGAGATTTCTAAAGGCCTGAGGGAAAACAAACCTGACAATATGGATGGGTTTATTATTTGAATCAAATCAGTCGCTATGACAGGCAAAACTTTCTTAAGGAAATATTCAGAGAGCAGGAAGAACTTAGTTGATGTACAAATCCTTCTACATTTCTAGATGAGTTGGTACAATTGTGTCAATTTGTTAAAAATAGTTTTGACTGGATACAGCATTGGTGCTGGACTTGATATTGATGCACAGACTATCCTTCTAATCTTCTGCATTTTCGGAGTAAAGAAGTTAGAAAATTTATTGCAGGCGTTGTTAGAGTGTGTTGGCTGTTTAACATGTTGAGGCAAACATACATTTTTAAGTGTGTCACATAGCTCTTTTTCCCCTTTGCCTTGATGGTTGTCAACATTGATGTTAAAGACTCCCGTAATAATTAAACAGTCATAATCAACACACATCAAAGATAGAAGTTCATTGAAATCATTGAAAACATTTGCTTTGGATTTCAGAGGCCTGTAAACATTTATAAACATAGCTCGAGCAGGGCCCTTTACCTGGACAGCCTGATATTCAAAATCAAATTTGCCCAGGAACACCTTTTTACACTTTAATAAAATGAAACAAGGTGGCCACCCCTCCCCCTTCTATATGCTCACTGCTGTTACTTAGAACATTTTAATTCAGAGGCATTGACTCTGTCAGTATAGGTGTCTCACTATTTTCATGTAACCATGTTTCTGCTAAAAACATAACATTAAGATTGTGCTCAGTAATGAAGTCATTGATTAAAAAAAAAATTTCTGACAAAGATATACAGGTCCTTCTCAAAATATTAGCATATTGTGATAAAGTTCATTATTTTCCATAATGTCATGATGAAAATTTAACATTCATATATTTTAGATTCATTGCACACTAACTGAAATATTTCAGGCCTTTTATTGTCTTAATACAGATGATTTTGGCATACAGCTCATGAAAACCCAAAATTCCTATCTCACAAATTTAGCATATTTCATCTGGCCAGTAAAAGAAACGTGTTTTTAATACAAAAAACGTCAACCTTCAAATAATCATGTAAAGTTATGCACTCAATACTTGGTCGGGAATCCTTTGCCAGAAATGACTGCTTCAATGCGGCGTGGCATGGAGGCAATCAGCCTATGGCACTGCTGAGGTCTTATGGAGGCCCAGGATGCTTCGATAGTGGCCTTTAGCTCATCCAGAGTGTTGGGTCTTGAGTCTCTCAACATTCTCTTCACAATATCCCACAGATTCTCTATGGGGTTCAGGTCAGGAGAGTTGGCAGGCCAATTGAGCACAGTGATACCATGGTCAGTAAACCATGTACCAGTGGTTTTGGCACTGTGAGCAGGTGCCAGGTCGTGCTGAGAAATGAAATCTTCATCTCCATAAAGCTTTTCAGCAGATGGAAGCATGAAGTGCTCCAAAATCTCCTGATAGCTAGCTGCATTGACCCTGCCCTTGATAAAACACAGTGGACCAACACCAGCAGCTGACACGGCAGCCCAGACCATCACTGACTGTGGGTACTTGACACTGGACTTCTGGCATTTTGGCATTTCCTTCTCCCCAGTCTTCCTCCAGACTCTGGCACCTTGATTTCCGAATGACATGCAGAATTTGCTTTCATCCGAAAAAAGTACTTTGGACCACTGAGTAACAGTCCAGTGCTGCTTCTCTGTAGCCCAGGTCAGGCGCTTCTGCCGCGGTTTCTGGTTCAAAAGTGGCTTGACCTGGGGAATGCGGCACCTGTAGCCCATTTCCTGCACACGCCTGTGCACGGTGGCTCTGGATGTTTCTACTCCAGACTCAGTCCACTACTTCCGCAGGTCCCCCAAGGTCTGGAATCGGCCCTTCTCCACAATCTTCCTCAGGGTCCGGTCACCTCTTCTCGTTGTGCAGCGTTTTCTGCCACACTTTTTCCTTCCCACAGACTTCCCACTGAGGTGCCTTGATACAGCACTCTGGGAACAGCCTATTCGTTCAGAAATGTCTTTCTATGTCTTACCCTCCTACTTGAGGGTGTCAATAGTGGCCTTCTGGACAGCAGTCAGGTCGGCAGTCTTACCCATGATTGGGGTTTTGAGTGATGAACCAGGCTGGGAGTTTTAAAGGCCTCAGGAATCTTTTGCAGGTGTTTAGAGTTAACTCGTTGATTCAGATGATTAGGTTCATAGCTCGTTTAGAGTCCCTTTTAATGATATGCTAATTTTGTGAGATAGGAATTTTGGGTTTTCATGAGCTGTATGCCAAAATCATCCGTATTAAGACAATAAAAGACCTGAAATATTTCAGTTAGTGTGCAATGAATCTAAAATATATGAATGTTAAATTTTCATCATGACATTATGGAAAATAATGAACTTTACCACAATATGCTAATATTTTGAGAAGGACCTTAATGTTTAATAGAGCCAGTTTAAGTTGACTCAGTGGCTGGTAATATTTCTGTGGCAAGAAATAGATTTTAAGTTTCACTTCTGTCTATTTTGTTATATTGGTACAGTGATATTACAGCATTTTCCCGTAGCGGTCCAAGGTTTTTCTGGATATAATCACTGCTGGTAGTCTTATCTCGTGGGCCCTGTACATATCAGTAACATGTTTCTGGAACATCGTGAACACAAACAGGCTCGTCATAAGCTGGACGATGATGCGGGTTTTGTGGAGAAAATGTGAGATTTGGGTATGGGGTAAGTTGTATTCCGATCTTGACATCTTTTTCATATTGTCAGTAAAATCTAGGAGAGGGGAGTCTGGGCTTAATGGAGATAAGAAAGAGGTGGGTGGGGTCTGGGGTCCTTTGTTGGGGCTAGGGGGGTCCACTTGTCCTGTTGGAGTCTGGGGAGATTCCATGTATTGAAGTGTTGAGAATGTCTCTTTCTGTGTCATTTTTTCTCCATGGCTCATCCTTAGGGGGTAGCCTAACACTAACACTTTGGTGTTTTTCCTACTGCAAATGTGTTTAATCATTTTCACGGCTCCATCGCTCACTTTTAGGGTTTGTGACCTGGTGGCTTGCTCTTTCTGATGCCGTTCAGGAGAAAAACAATTTGTTCATTCTTCTTTGCTAAGTAGTGTAAGCTCTGCTAGATTGGATGGAGAGTGTCAATTAACTCCAATTTTTAATTGTTACCACAGATAGTCAATTAGATTTAGTTTTGGACTTAAACTAGACCATTCTAACACATGAAGATGCTCTGCTCTAAACTGTTCATTGTAGCTGTGGCTGTATTTTTAGGGTTGCTGTCTCGCTGGAAGATTAAATATTTCTCTAGTCTTTTGCAGCTTCCAAGAGGTTTTCTTCCAGGATTGCCCTGTATTAACCTCACACATTTTTTCATTTTCATTTTTATGATCATGCTTTCTGTTCCTGTTGAGAAGAAGCATCCCCACAGCATGATGGTGCCAGCACCACATTTCATGGTGACGATGATGAGTTCAGTGTGATGAACAGTTTACCTTTCTGCCACACCAGATTTTTGGATGTGGGCCTAAAAGTTCAGTATTGGTTCTTATCTCAGAAGAGCACCTACTTCCACATCTTTGCTCTGCCCCGTTCTGCTTCAAAGAAACCTGCAAATAATACTTCTCATGGCTTTCCTCTAACAATGGCTTTCTTCTTAACACCCCTCAAGCCAAATATGGAGTTCATACCTATTAGGTGACTCATATTTGTCCTATAATTCACCCATCTGAGCTGTAGTTACGGCTGTTTCTTTAAATAATGTTACCTGCCAATTCAAACTTAGACTAAACTAAACACATTTTGTACTACATCTTACTTATTAGGTTAAAGCGGACTGAAACATGTGCACACAACATTTTTCAGAATTGAATTAGTAACATAATGAGGAAAGCCGTCTACAATTACGATTCACTTTGTCTTGGTCGGTCACATAAACTCCCTATGAAATACATTGAGGTTTGTGGCTTTAATAAGACGAAATGTGAAAAAGTTCAAGAGGGATAAATACTTTTGTAAGGCATTGTAATAAGATTATTTGACATGAAAATTAAGTTATAATTGCAAAACTTTAGGTTAGGTTAAATAAGGTTAATGAACCGTAAGCACGGTGCTGCTTTTTAGGTAAAATGTGCATCTTCTCAAATGATTATTTTACTGTTGCAGTTTGTAAAACATTTCCTTATATCACTGGTGTAATAAGCTCAGAAGCATAAGGCAAACTCATTTGATTAGTTCAGTTTCACTGCACACTTAAAAATCACAGGAATAATTGAATATTCCCAACTTTCTGCCAAATCTTTCTTTTTGATTATATGCACATTTGATAAGTGAAAAAGTAACCTCCAGATGGACACCTTGAATCAGTCTTGGTTCAGTTGTAGGAGTTTTGGGGTCAAGGTGTAAAGGGGGGGGGACCAAAAGACCTGTTTCCCACAATTCCTCCGCTTTAATAGCCCCCCAGCTGTTTAAGGGCTTCCATAACAACAGCTGCGCAGAGGTTTAGTGGTTCATGTTGCTATGACAACTGCAGGAACAATTGGTATGCACAGACTCTTTGTGTTATTAGGAAAAGTGATATTATGCCACAATTTCTTTCCAGTAAAACAATGGAAACTAGTACTAGATCTAAGATTTAAAGAGACATATACAAAGTTAAATAATAAAGGTAAATAATAAAAACAAAATATGAAAATTTGAGGTTGTTTTATAATGTGCAAAAATCTTGCACTCATAGATAATCAATAGTGCCACCAAACAACTACAAAAACAGTTTTTGCATTAAAAATGTGTCATAGGAATTCTTTGTCTATTCAAACAATAAAGCTAAATAGGTCTTAATGCCTGGCAGCTGTATGTGCCACAGATCACTGACCGACATACAGGATGTACAACAATCAGAAATATTTCTGTTTGCCTCACAAACAGGATATCGGGTCACTTGGCCAATGTTACAGCTCTAGAGCAACTTCAAGGGAGGGACAAAAGACCAAACTAAAGTCTGCTTGAGATGTCCATATTAGGAGCCATGCATATTTCTCAAATGAATAATGTCAAAATCATTAAGTTGATGCTGTTTTTTTTAATTTGATGACCATATTCAGCTAATTCCTGGGAATTATTTGGGGCTCAGGATGGGAATAAAGGTACTCCCACAGGAGTAACTTGAGCAGCCACAGTATCAATGTGGGTGCAAGCTCAACATTTAATGATCACATAGTTGATCCAGGCAGCTGTGGCAGACAAAACACCATGAAAACATCCAGAACCAAAGGAAGTATCCTGCCCAGCTGCCACACACAGTGTTCAGCAGGACAGGAGGTTCCCGAACTTTATGTCTCTGATCCTTGTCTGATATTTCATATTGATTATTTCTCCCATTCTCATAGAACATGATATTTTCTAATGAACAATGAAGGAGGCTGTCTGGGGTGTGGGGGGCAGACAGGAATCTAGAGCTAAAAATACCCCCACTGTGAAGACTCAGTACATACTGAACAAACACAAAGAGACCTGTTAATTTTCTCCACTCTAGGCTTTGGGTGAAGGCCTCAGAAAGAAGCTTGCAGTCTTCAGTAGCACAGATGGATTCCTTAATGAATGGAAGTGCATTAAATAAAGGAAGAAAAATAATCTACAGGGTACTGAGTTCCAAAATAGATCACCAAAACAGAGGGTAATGGTGTGAAAAAGATTTATAGTTTAGATGAGATATAAGGTGTTTTGTAAGGATGCGTTAGGTAGTGGCTGGTAAGGTTTGGATATATTAACACAATCATCTGAAAGTACACACAGGTTTCAAAAAGCTAGGGGTTTAAAACCGACTTCAGTTTTCTGTTTTTCCGCCTTATTCCTGGCAGTGTTGCTGTAAGTCTGATTATGTTTGCAACTTTTGGTAAGACTGAACATTACAGTAAAACAGTTTGAGTTTGCAGCTGAGCAAATGTAAGGAGCTGTATTTTTTAAGCAACTGATTTGCTGTTTTGATAATCACACACTTACTGACTTGTTCCTATGAAACACGTCCTTGTTGCCCTGTTTCCTGCTTCACCTCTAATCAGACAAAGCTTAACTTGCACGTTCAGTTAGTGTCAAACGTGCATCCAGAGTGAAATGGGATTGTTGTTGTTATCTGTAGATCAATTTGCTCATTTCAACTTGTCAACAAAAAGGCCACAGAGGAAAATTTCTACTATAGTTTGTGGTTCAGCTGCGAACGACACAGAGAAAAACATGTGCTTCTGAAAGGATTAATAGCACTAATGAGAGCAGATCAGGTAGGATGTATGGTTGAAGAAGGAGCAAAAAATAACCTACAGAGTTCTGAGTTAAAAAAAAACAAAAAGATTACCCAAACGGAGACTAATTCACTTACATACTTATTATGATCAGTAATAATCTATCTGTGCATGGCATCCTGATCTTTCCATCCCTGACAGCATTCTACAATAGAAAACTGGCACTTAAATATAGTCAGATACACAATTAAGCTCTCAGAGATTTAAAATCATAGGCAAAGCCAGAACGTCAAATTAAATTATACTTATACATTCATTCTTTATCCATAACATTGGAGTTCACAAAGCAGTTAAATTTGCGTGTATACTCAGAGGTTGACAATAAAAACACACTTCTGTATTTGTTCTATATTGGTTATTCTGTCCCGAGTATTGTTTATTAGTTTATTTAGTTAGTTTGAACTGAAAGGTTGTCTAAAAACACAGGCTTCCTTACATGGCAGATATTAAGGACAGTGAAATCCTTTTTGCTCATCCCAACATCAATTTCTTTTAACAGTGCAAAACCTCAGCAGGGATTTTCTGAATTACACATTTATCAATGTCTGCCAGTGTTATTGGATTTCAACCCAACTTCCCAAATGTAATAAAAGAAATGTAAGTTATACGATTTTATGTGATGAAATAATTATGTGAACACACATCTCTACACTATTGCTTTGTCACAAATACAGTATTTTGCTCACCTAAATTGCTGACAGATTTAGGCAGGAGGTCTTCATCTGACTTTCAGTGAGATCCACTTAAAGGCTAGTTAAATTATTTCCCGTTCATTCCATTTTCTTTACATGAAAATAATCTCAACTAATATAAAGTCAGTGCAGTCAGGTGCTCTTTAACACTGCCAGTTACCAAGGATCCTTATGAATAACTTGCAATGCTGCTAGGCAGTAAGTGGGCAGTATGGTATTGCTGTGGTGGACATGTTTACCTAGGTTCTTACTGTATGTTCTTTCAGCTCAGATTTAGGTTGGTGGAATTCTTCAAAAATGTGTTTAAGCTTAAACAACGCTTTCAATTGCTAAGATAAATACTTGCATGTGCCTCTAAACATGAGATAAGAAAGGACATGAAGAAGTTCAGCCACTCTGAATAATTATCTTATTAACAAATACAAATTCAGTGGCAAGTCATGGTGTTTTGGTTTTTCGAAGACATTTTTTTTCTCTTAAAGAATATTTTAACCACCTAACCCTAACCAGTACACAGTGGGAGAGGAAAGGATAACACTTCATTTGAGGAGTGTCCCAACAATAAATGCCGAATTTAAGGGGAATATAAGGGCAAAATTTCTCAGTTTTAGTTTCTCTATGCTCATAAACATGCTCACGTTCATAAACATTTCCTCTGCAACTATGATCCACAGTGCAAAACACTTGAGTGAGAGTACATTAAAGACTAAAAACTGTGGAATTTTATTGACCAATTGCTGTATTGAAGCAGCTGTTGTGTACCTATGATTAAAATAACTCTATGAAAATATTGAGACCTGAATGGTGTTTATTGGGCCAAAAAACACTAGAAGATTAGAAGAAATTAAAATATAAAATATTACTGGTTTTAAACCTGCTGAGGTGGTTTTCAACAATTCTTTGACTTTTCAACTTTACTCTCATTCTAAAATAGTTTCAGTTGAAACTCACTACAAGTCAAACTAAATCTACTGTTGAGTACATTATAAAAAAAGCAGGAAGAAAAGTCTTCTTTTACACATGATTTCCAAATGGTTAGGAGGTTAACAATGCAAATTATTATGATCAGGGTTTCTGTATTAAAATATCACAGTTTACAGATACAACCTTAGATTGAAAAAAGCGTCTCGAGCATAGTCAAGTAAAACTGGATTTTAAGACCCGTTTAGCCAAACTCAAAAACAGGACTTTAATTTGAAAGGAAACAGCAGCACTTAGGTAAGGTATTTTCCATTATTTTTTTTTTGTTTGGTACCATGTTTCACAAAGTGATCACTATAGGGTAAGATGGCTTTAAACAAAAACAACATATGTGTAGGTGTCTAAACTTGAAAACAGAAGTAAATAAACATGAATAAATAAAAAATTTGTATTTCTGCCTTGTTCTCAACTTACACAAACATGTGACATCAGATGGTTCATCTGTGAGAATACAAGTTTAGAAGTTGTTGCAATGTTATAACTTTGTAACAACACAAATACAAATCACAAATTTACAGTACAAAATTTTTTTTTTTTTAAACCGTGTCCTTTCCGGCAGCGTAGCGCTCAGAATTGTTGTCTGAGTGCCAAGAAAAAGCCCAACAGATTTACTTGCACAAGTGGAGCATTACAGCTAACGCTTTAAAGCTCTGCTTGATATTTACAAAAGAAACTTTAATACAAACTGCGTTGGGATTATTTCAAACGTTACAGACACGGGTACTTTTTACAAGTACAAATTTAAAACCCCAGATGAAGCTGTTACACTCTTTACCAGTTGGTGGCGGTAATGCGCCTGAAAGTTTGCCCACCCACATTAAACAAGAAGAAGAAGAGGAAGCGCGTCTTGTGCTTTTTTGACAATTATCTTATCTGATAGAAAACATACTGTCACCTAATTAATTCAATAATTTAACATTTTTGTAAAGTTTCTAAATGTCTGTTGGTAGTATATACATAAAAAAGTTGTGCTTATTTTATATGCGAGGAGGGAAGCAGCCTGTTTTGCAAAACAAAGCTTGACAGATATGAACCATTTGGTTTAATGTCACTAGAAAAATGTATATTTTATTATTTATTTCTGAAGAAACATCTCACTACCTGCAGCCTGAAAGTCTTCAGTTAACACTCATCTTGCTTCTATAGAAGATCTTTGTCTAGGAAAGCTACCATTAACTTCTTTCCTCTCTGCTTTGAGATGACGCTGATAATTTGGCTCACAACTGATTTTTTTTTCCTCGCACTTGTACTCGTCGTCTTCCACTTCATCCGGAACCAGGTCACGGGGACAGCAGGCTAAGTAGAGACACCCAGACAATGCTCTCCCCATACACCCTCCTCCAGCTCCTCCGGGGGGAGCCCAAGGCGTTCCCAGGCCAGCCGAGAGACATAGTCCCTCCAGCGTGTCCTGGGCCGTCCCCTGGGCCTCCTCCTGGTGGGACGCACCTGGAACACCTCCCGGGGGATTTTTCTTGTGGTTGCAGTTAAAGGGGACATATCATGCAAAATCCACTTTTTTAGCTGTATTGTACATTTTTTGTGTATTGGGAGTCTCAGAAAGTTTGAATTTTGTCACTCCAGATCCTGCGATGATATATTAAGATGCTTTTTGGGTCATATTTGGTCAGTCTGTTCAGATTTTTCCATTTTGTCACAGTATTTTCTGTGGAACTTCTAAAGATAGTTATGAACTTCTGGCTAACCAATCCAGTGAATCCGCCATTATTTTTCTCGCAGTATTCGTGTAGTTCAAGTTGAAGGATGCCGAAACAGCAAGCGGAAAAATCTAAATGTTCTGTTGTCAGGTATATTAACCCACACCAGTCATTACACTGTCCCCCAGGATCAGAACCTTTTTGGAGTGCCTGGTAAATTTAATTTTTCATGAAAACGTGCTAACATCAGTGGGGAAAGTCCTCTTCATTTGCACGAACAACTTCAGGAAGGAGTATTTCAGCAACCTCAGCCAGTATGAAGGAGGATTAGCCGAAAGTCTCCGTCTGTCTGAGGGGTCAGTTTCTGTCTATGGAAGCGACGGACAGAGCAAAGAGCTAAGCTGCAGATAACGGTAAAATGACAGCAAGCTTGATTGTTGAGGTGTTGATATAACTTACTGGCTGTTGTTCTGATAGTCAACCATAGCTGTTGTTAGTTGGATTTGATGGGGTATAGCTGCAATATTAGTTTTAGTGCTGTTGTTCTCATGCATTAGTAGGCGTAGCACATTGTTGGTGCATTGATTTTGTATATACTTCTTCTTTTTTAAGACATTTGTTGATTTTTGTTGAGGGCAAGTAAAGTAATGGAATCCTGTATGGCCTCTATGGCCTGTATGGCTACGGAGGGGGGCGGGGTGTGAAGTGCTTCATTTGCATTTAAAGAGATCACAGCAAAATGAGACGGTCAAAAAGAAGCTTAAAAAATGAGTAAAATGAATGCCTGAGGAGCTAAAATAACGACAAATTCAAACCAAAGCATTGCGGTTCCACTTTTTACGGACCACATCTGAATGATTTAAATAGGAAAAGGAAGGATTTAAAAGCATATGTCCCCTTTAAACCTTTGTGAACAAAACCTACAAAAACAATGGTTGTCCTGATTCATAAACTAAGAGCTGGGCTTTGAATATCATACAACCCCAATTTCAGTGAAGTTGGGATGTTGTATAAAATGTAAATAAGAAAAAAAATACCCAACAAAGACAAGATATTTAATGTTCAAACTGCTAAACTTTACTGTTTTATTGCAAATCTTAACTCCTTTTGAATTAACGCTTGTAACAAAGCTGGAACAGGGGCATGTGTACCACTGTGTTAGATCAACTTTCATCTTAACACTCGATAAGCGTTTGGGAACTGAGCACTAATTGTTGAAGCTTTGTAGGTGAAATTCTTTCCCATTCTTGCTTGATGTACAACTTCAGTTGCTCATTAGTCCTGGGACTCCATTGCTATATTTTGTGCTTCATAATGCACTCCACATTTTCAATTTGAGACAGGTCTGGACTGCAGGCAGGCCAGTCTAGTATCCACACTCTTTTACTATGAAGCCACACTGTTGTAACAAGTGCCGAATGTGGTTTGGCATTGTCTTGCTGAAATAAGCTGGGAAGGTCCTGAAAAAGACATTGATTGGATGGCAGCATGTGCTCCAAAGCCTTTCTGTACCTTTCATCATTAATGGTGCCTTCACAGATGTGAAAGCTACCCATGCCATGGCCACATGGCATACCCTCATACCATCACAGATGCTGGATTTTGAATTTTGTGCCGATAACAGTCCGGATAGTCGTTTTGCACTTTGGCTCGGTGTCATAATCTGCCGGTGTTTGGGGTTTTGATTTTGTGTACTGTTTACTTTCTCTTCACTCCCATATTCATCATTTGCTTTATTTCAGTTTATTCATGTTTATTAGGTTAATTCTGGTGTTTAGGTGTTTGTTTCTTCCTGGATTCCTATGTTAGATATTTTAGTTTGTATTTTCTTATAGATCTGTTTTCCCCTTGTTTGTTATTTAAGTAGACTCACTTTTACTCACGCTTACTTGTTTCTGTTCACTTAGATTTTTTCTGTAACCTACCTTCACTCCCTGGTCATTTGTGTTAATTAGTCACTCTCCCTCAATTGCCCTCAATCTTCCTTCCACCAGCTGCTTCTCATTCTCTTCTGATTAGCTCTCTTGGTTCATCAGTCAATACTCCACTCTTCCTCTCAGAAGAGTGTCTCTCAGATTGTCATTGATCCCACACTGGTTCCTCTTGTTCACTACCCTGATATCTACCTGCTCTGTGCTTTTGTTCCAAGCCTGCTTACTGCAAGTTTGTCATATTTAATTAAAAGGAAGATTCTACTCACCATGTCCCAGCAACACTCTAGTCTGCACATTTGTCTAGTAAAAACCTCTCTCAGTATGACACAACGTTCTTGATTTCCAAAAACAATTAAAATGTTGACCTGTTGCACTTTTCAACTTTGTGTCAGAACATCTCAGATGGACTCGGGCCCTGAGAAGCTGTCGGTGTTTCTGAGTGTTGTTTCATTGTAGAGTTTTTACTCGCACTAGTAGATGTAGCGACAAACTGTATTAACTGTCAGTGGTTTTTTTAAGGAGTTTCCTGAACCCACATGGTGACATTACAGAATGATGTTGGTTTTTAATGCAGTGACTGCTGATGGATCAAAGGTCTAGGGCATTCAATGTTGGTTTTCAGCCTTGCAGAGATTTCTGCAGACTTAGGGAATCTTTTGATGATATTATGAACTGTAGAAGATGAAATCCCTAAATTCCTTGCATTTGTACATTGAGAAAGTTGTTCACAAAGTGATGATCCTCGCCCCATCCTTGCTTGTGAACAGGATGTTTCTCATGAGACTCAGCAGTTTTCAATTACCTGTTCCAAACAGGTGTAACTTTCCAAACTTTCACAGTTTTTGTTGCCTCTTTCCCAGCTTTTTTGGAAAATGTTGCCATTATTAAATTCAAAATGAGTGAATATTTGCAAAAACAACAATAAAGTCTATCAGTTTGAACATTAAATATCTTGACTTTGTAGTCTATTCAAGTGCATATAGGTTGAACAGGACTTGCAAATCATTGTATTGTATTCTGTTTTTATTTATATTTTAACACAACATCCGAACTTCAATGGAATTAGGGTTGTGATTCTTAACAGTGTTTTGCACTGGTCTCAAGGACAGATGCAAAAACACTTAGAACCCAAATTCTACAGGTCACATATTTAAAAAAAAAATCAGGATTTTAATTGGATTTCATTTTATTTTTTGAATGTTGCCACTCTCTGTTTTAATCAATGAAAAATAATGGAGCCTCACTTAGACAATTTTCTATTGTCATGTTACCAAAATCTTACTTCTAACTATGCTTTATAACACTGTATTTTGGAGATAAAAGCAAACATAGATAGGCCTCCTTAAACATATGGCTCGACATGTAGAAACCAAACATACATACACTATGTGAGTGTGAACATACACATATTAAAAAGAAAAAGGGGTCTGGTATTAACTGTCTAGACTCTTGACTCAATACTTTAAAGAAACTGTCTCAAAATCCCAAGAGTCATCTTGTTCTGATTCTCCAAAACATTCTAAGTCTAAATGAGGTCTGTTAAAAGAAAATATCTAAGCTCGTATTATCCACTCTCCTCTGTTATTTACATAGAATGTCCACTGGGCATTAATTATCCTGTCAGTGAAGAGAATCCTCACCACAAGAACCTTGAATTTTGCTAAACTTCTATTTGATGTTCTGTGAAAAAGAGAAAAACTAATCAGCTCTTTTAGCTTTGTTCTTCACCATGACAGAATAGGAATAGATGGAACAGTAATGCTTAGTGTCTTTCTGCTTTTATGACAATTTTTTCAGTTAGGGCTGACTTGTTCCAGTAAAATGAATAAATTCATTTTGAGAAAAGAATAAAATATGATAAATAAAACTAGCTTTGCATTGATATAACCAGAACCATTCCAAGGACAATAGCCAGAAACCACAGGATATTATCTGAGTTCTTACAGATTTTTGTTTTCAACAGAGTTGTTTTGTAGCACAGTAAAAACTACAGTAATATTGTCCTAATACTGTGCCTAAATGCATAACATTTAGTTTCATGTGTAAAAAATTATTTACATTCTATGAGTTTCAGACTGCATTACATTTTATAGAGATGGGAAAAACAAGTGTAACATGAAATATGTATCTTGGGTTTTGCCATTAAACAGTTAAATGATTCCAAACGAATCTTGCTGTTGTTTCGTGGTGTAACAGAGCACCAATAAGCTTAGACACAATATCCTTTTCAGGAAGCATAAAGACAATTCTGTTTGAAACAATATGTCTCTCTTACCGACAGACCCCATTATTCTTATAAAGTTAATGCTTTCTAAAGTGGACTTGGGGGATTCGGCTAAGGCAGAAAACACAGCAAGGAATTCCCCGAAAGCGTCAGAAGTAAACTAACCTTGTTATTTTTTTTTTTCCTTTCTGACTCTTCCCTTCTGGTCAGAGTCCAAGAAAAGAAAGGGAACTCTTTCATGATTGTGCTAAATGCTATTTTTGTCATGGTGTGCAGCAGCTTCTAAAAAAGGATCACGTCCAACTGGTTCCGAGCCTGCAGAATTCAGGTATTCTTTGAGGTCACACATTCGAGATGCTCCACTTATTTCACAATCCCCCCCAGCTCAATGTCCAGGTACTTACATGCAAAGCAGCTTCTGTCCATTTCCCGAGACAGAGAATAGTGTATATAAACTTTAGATGCTTCACCATCTGTAATAAATTCATCTAGCAGCAAACAAAGGCTACTGACTGTGGGGGTTTAAAGGAGGACTGTGCTAGTTACCCAATGTTTTTCTTCTTTACAGACAGAAACAAGTACATTCTCACCCAGTTTGTCCCTGCTCACTCACATTCGTACTGTACTGGAGCTGTTTTTATGTTGTTATTCCTCCAAGCCAGTCGGAGGTGCAGGTTCTCATAGTTTGCCAAGTGAGGGAATTAGTGAATAGAGGAAATGTAGCAGGAAGTTTTATTTTCTCAGTTTGTATGATTGTTAGACATTATCTGTGTGATTATTGAAGTTAGTTAGACAACTTTGATACGCAGTATGTGTCAGTATGGTTAAGTCCAGTCTGAGTTCTTTTGGTGAGATTGCTAGGTTTGAACTGACCATTTGGTGTACATTGTACAAACTGGGAAATGTGTATTTAATTTAAGTGGATTTTTTGCAATAAATCCTGCTCAAATACAACACGTGCCTGTTCCTTGGAAAAAGTGATGCAAGAGAGAGTTTAGCTGGCTGTGAATCTCAATATAAGACACAGGGTCACATTGAGTGCAGCAGTATGCCTTCAAGAACACACTTTACAATATAGAGTTAAGGTTCAAAAAAGGCTTGCTCTATGTTATGTTACTTTTCTACTTCACAATATGACTGATAGAACACCCAAACTCACAACTGTCCAAGACATTTCAACCTGCGTCACTATTAAGTCACATTACCCCATCGTCTTAACCACGCTGAAGCAGAGAGAAACAAGATTTCAATCCTAACTTGTAGAAAGCCACATGGGAACCACTGCTTAGTTAAAGGTGGGGTACATCCAGGACACCTACTTTGTTTGTGTCAGATCATATGAGAGGCTTATGTAAGATGTGTACATGATATAAGGTCTGGGAAATATGGCATATAATTTTATCATAATATTTTGGGGTATTCAGTGTGATCGAAATAAAAATTATGACAAAAAGGTGTTTAAAAATGTGTTAATCTTTTTGTACATTTAGCCACCCATGCATAAAGTAAGTACAGTCAAACCCAAATATTGCTTGAAAAAAAATGTACTTATCAGATCCCTACACTACATCAGTTTAATCAAGTAGTGCAATTGTGCCTCTTTTTTTTTTGTTACACATCGTTTCTTTGCATTTCAGGCATACCATATAATGAAGCTAGTTGCCTACATGTGCCAGGGCAGTTTTTCTCTACAAAATTAATATTTCAAGACAGAATCCTAATTGTGCAATTGCCTTTATTAAAACAAGACTGGATCCAGCATTAAAGTAGACGGGTGACATTGATGTAATAGTAACCTGTGTTTGTGTGACCTTCAACCACATGGATATGGATTATTTGTTTGTGTGTTTGTGTGTGTGTGTGTGTGTGTGTGTGTGTGTGTGTGTGTGTGTGTGTGTGTGTGTGTGTGTGTGTGTATGTAAGCGAGTTTGTCACTTGGAAGTGTACAGTTGTTAGAGTGATGAGAACGGTTAAAGGCCTGCAACACACAGCACCCAAGAGCAGCAAAGGACAGGTGAAATCACACCTTTGATAGTTGCTATGCAGGGTAAGGGCCAGCCCAACATAGCAGCCAGAACTCAGAAGGACCATGATAGGGAGGGGACATTACTATTCCACCGGGTGAGCTAGCCCCTGAAAGGTCAAGAGGGCAGGATGCCAACCAGAACCGAATGTATCTCCTAGGCCCACGTCCGGCTTGGCCACCAGACCGGGGCTCACTTTCCAGGATGTGGCTTGAGCACCTACACAACAGCACACCAAGGGTGGCACCGCCGACCTGATGCAAAGGTATACAACCCACTGGGAGCCAAGGCAGGCACCAAGCCACCCAGGGACCCAGCCCCAAACTTGCCTAAATTGTACCTCTGAACAGCAAAAATAATTGCATCAAATTATGATTCAATATATATATGTATATTGATCAGGGCTGGCAGTTTACTGCATCAGTTTTGCTTAATTAATTACAGAAAAAATAACTAGTAAAAGATAACTAAAAAAATGTATGCATTTAATTGCACTGTGGAATGTTAAACCACTATGCCATCTGTATAGAGGCATTAAAAAAAACATTTCCAATAAAATGCAGTGACTGTAATGAGTCACACAGAGAGAGATTGAACACTTGAATGTAGAAATGATAGAAACCGTGATCTGTAAAATATTGAACTATTTAATTTCTTTCCCAAAATAGTTGCAGGAATATAAGATTATAAAGTGTAAGGATGCAAATTTTGTGTCTATTTATTGATAAATAAATATTGCTGCTTGAAAGAAATGTGATCAATCAGGATTAATTAGGGCTGTAATTAATTACATAAAATATTATAATTGCATCCTACCACTACTACTGATATTTATTGATGCTCTAATGTGACCAGCAGATTAAAAAACAAAAGGTTCAATTGACCAAACCATACTGTTGTTGTTTTGGGATTTTCATCATGGATTCAAATAAACACAAATATTTTCATGACATGTTTTTGATAAACCAGAAACGATATAATGGCCAATCCATAGTTTGATCCCAGTGTTGTTTTAACCTGATCATAACAATAAGATAATTTATTTCCCAAACTATTTTAATATGAAGCGACATAATATCAATGTAGCATAAAATAGTGAAGAGTCTCAGCAGAAGCTAATAAATATATAGACTAAATACAGGCTATGAGTCATCAAGTGAGGCGAATGACTCGATTTCAAAAAGATCATGAAGGCTAATGTTTGACTTGATTCTTTTTTCATTTCATAAAAATTGCATACTGCCATGTATTTGTAGTCATGTGTTTCATTGGAACCGGTATTGTGGTCGCAGTGCACTACTTATCTAAAATTAGGTGTGATGAAGACAGACAATAGATAATTTGATGAGTCAGAGAAAACATAACACCCAAAGCAGTTCTCCATCACACCTAATGTACTCTACAGTAAACTCAGTTAGTTTACCACAATAGCAAGGTAACTGTTTTGAAATCAACGTGTTGACCGAACAACATTGTTGCAGAAGTCCAGGAAAGTACCGTGGCGGGTTTTCAGCCTCCAAAGATGCCAAAAAGTCTCCATCATGTATTACATGAAACAGCTGCATCATCTGTGAAACCATCAGCCAGTTGCTATATCACTGCTAAAGCAAAACAAATTAACTTTAAGCTTGACTCAAATGGTCTCTTTAATCCGGTACTTTGTGTCAGGGCCAGCTTGTCAAATGTGTTTGATTTTTGGCATCATGTCCCAAGGTTATGAGTTCACTTCCTCAGAAGGTAAGCTGAAATAACTGCAAAATATTGCATCTTAATTTTCTATAAAAAAGAGGAAATGAGACTTAGCCTCCATCAAAGCCCTTCACAATAAGAGACAAAAACTCAAACACCACAACTTCTGATTTTCATAACAGTCAAAGCTTTAATGAGCTGAGAGGCTAACTGTCTGAGAGGACCATCTCTGTTCATTTTCAAACTTAACCAAGGCTGCAACATGTGTTGGTAATACATACTGTAACTAGGCTGGAACATATTTGCTCATCTTTCTATTCATTTTTTTATTTATTTACAAACAAATGGTTTGTTTTTTCATCAAATGGATATCCGAGCTATTTGGTCCTGAACTGGAATATGAAAATGTATTGATTCCTATTTATACAAATAAAAGTCTTAAATGAATCTATGAAACAACTGAATAGTTATTTTACTGAAGCCCATTCAAGTTATACGTAGGGATGTTCAATGGTTACAAAAAAATATAACCTAATTTTTTCCCCATTGTAATGATAACAATACTTTATTAATATTTTGTTGTGACCCCAAACCAACAAACAAAGGGATTTTCTGGAATTTTGTTTTAGATTCTGTCAGTCACAGTTGAATAAAAACACTTTTAACCTTCACGTAAAACAAATACGGTTTTGGCAGACCAACACTTCAAAAATAAACCTCAGCTATGCTACTAACAGGAATGAAAAAAAGAATAAATTAGTTTGTACATAAGAGTTTGTTATCATCAAGAATCATTGAAACTTCACAAAAAAAGTGTTTTTGATGGGCCAGTAGGATAAACTCTAGAGATTGGAGCACAAACGGCCCCTGCAAACTGTCTAATGGTAACATAGCTATGAACAGATGTTAATCTGAAGTAAACTGACATTACGTTGCTGTCTGTTGTAGAAAACAAGTTGTGTTCTCCTAGTGACCAACATTTCAACGCTTTTTTAAGGGTAATGCAAAAATCCTACATGAATACTTGTTTGAAAAGTAGGATTTCTACGAACAGTAATAATGTGGCTGGTTATTTTAGAAAAACTAAAACAGCTTGATTGAGGGTTCTCCGTGTAGTTGGTAGATTAGACTGGCTTGTCCGGCATCCTCCCTTCAAGCCAAACCAGCAAACAAGCATTCCTGCAAAACGTTTAGCTTGGTAGCAAGCTTATTTGACTGTCTTTCCTTGGACATAGCTCAGCAACAGCTTAGTAACTACTGACTAAATAACACGCCATAGTTCACAGTATGCATGTGCACTACTACTCATTCTGCTTTTTTTTACTCCTTTTGAAAAGTGAGAAAAATACTTAAAATGCAAGCTCCCTCATTGTTAATATAAGAATTTCGATATTATTGAAACATACATATAATACACCCTTAGATGCACTCTTTCTAAAACAGAAACAAAACAAATCCAGTTATTAACAAATCTCCAAGGCTATCTTTACAAGCCTGGACTT
The DNA here is from genome assembly GCF_021462225.1 of Girardinichthys multiradiatus. Classification (NCBI taxonomy): domain Eukaryota; kingdom Metazoa; phylum Chordata; class Actinopteri; order Cyprinodontiformes; family Goodeidae; genus Girardinichthys; species Girardinichthys multiradiatus. The sequence goes on along the minus strand of NC_061804.1, from coordinate 42,909,122 downwards.
CTTGTGTTGAAATTTTAGCAAGAAAATAATTGTTTTAATTAAAAATAGAGGACAAAGAAACAAGGACTGAGCTTAACTGGTTTAAAAACCTCTTAAATACAAATGATCTGAACTTGTATAACACTTTATCAAGTCCACAGAGACCCCAATGCACTTTACATTACAATCAGTCATGAAACACAGCATTGCATCATCAGTATTATTAAGCTGACAGAAGTGAGGATGCCATACACAAGCACCCTCTGACCAACATCAGCAGTCAGGTGAAGTGTCTTGCCCAAGGACACAACAACAGAGATGGACAGAGCAGAGGTTTGAACTGGCAACCCACTGCTTACAGAACGAACTCCTACCACCTGAGCCACAGCCGCCTCAAGTGGTAGGAGTGGTGCTGCGTTTACAAGTATCAGTAAATGCAACAGGAGTGAAACACAGCATTGCATCATCAGTATTACTAAACTGACCTCAGTCTGAGTCACTGAAGTTTTGGGAACCACAGAGCCTTCCTGGTACAGACCACTGAGCGGAAGGGGTGAGAGGTCACATCTGGGGATCTAATCACATATAGGAAGCTGATGATTTTACATCAAGTTTGGGGAACTTACTACCCCCCCACCCACATACACAAAAACACACTTCCCCCGCAGACACACACACAAACGTCTTTTTCTTTTAAGCAAAACAAACAAATCTGATCCACGATCAGCACTATCACATTTCCAACTCCAATTTACACCATGCTGACACCGAAGCAATGCTGAAGCAGCGCCAGCAGGGAGACGGGCACAAATATACCACGGGGGTTATTAGGACCTTGACTGACGGAAACGGGGTGGGAGCAGCTGTACCGCCATGCCACCTCTGCTCTGTAAGGACCTCCTCGCATAGCACCAAAGATGAGCCTGCATCACTGGCCGGCTGCTGTATTTGCTTTACCGCCAACTCAACAGCTGTGTAGAACACACACACACACGAACACACACACACAAACAACAAAGCTTCACTGAAAAATTCTGCCCAATCTTGTATCACTTATATAGAATTGTTATCAAAGGTGTGATTTTACAGTAACAGCAGGAATCACATTTAATTGTACACGCTTTGACATTCCTCATTTTCTTTTGTTTAAGCTGTTATTTGGGCCTGAAAATAGTTCAGTGATGAATTAGTTCATTATGTTTGTGTTTTGCAGACGTTTTCACACAGGTTAGTGAAAGGTGTGACTTGCCAAAGCTGTTACATGGCCAAATAAGAAATAAGAAAGTGAAACATTTGGTGTGAAAGACTTCTTGTTGTGTAGAACTTGTGGCTTCGAACTCTCCAAATCTAGTAGACAATTCTCCCAAATGAGCGAAACTGTATTTTTCACAGATTTTTCCTATTTGTGCTTCTAAAGTGTGATGTGTTGAACAGGCTAATGGCAGCCAGTTTGGTGAAATTAAACACTGCTTTCTCTGAGCAGGCTGAGAACTGTAAATCATTTTTTAGGCCCCCTCTGTTTATCTACATGCTGTTTAACCTCATTAGAATTGGAAGAGCTAGTTCTACCAGTATAAGCTGTACTTCAAACCAACCTTCGAACTAAAGTTCATACTATCTGTTGTTAGTTTTCATTACAAATGACATTTCATTTAGTTTACTTTTAAGGACAAACTCTAAATATTAAAAGTATAAAACACAGAATTAAAGAAAACAAGAAAAAAATCTTTACTGGGTATGGCTTTGGCACAGTGGTAGTGGATGCGTTCCATGGCTTTGGCCCATGAGGCAGCTAGCCCCTGGTTCGAGTCCCGGCCACAGTGACCTGTGCTTCCCCCTCTCTTCACATTATTTCATGTCTGCCAGCCTTTAAGAAATTATATTATAAACCCCACTAAAAAAAACAAAAAAATAAATTTACAGTTTCATCTGCAAACTAAGTAGACCACGAAGCCAATCCCTAGCAAGAAATATGGAATTACTGCTCCTCAAGGATTCTGTATGTTGTTTTACTTTGTTGGAAAAAAATATATGACAAACTTTTTATTTTATAGTTAAGCTTTCTGGCTTTATAAAAATGAATTTTATGACATTGCTGTAATTTGTCTTACATGTCTGTGTGCAACAATTAGGGGAAACATTTCTGAAATCCCTCTATGTTGAGGGGTAAAAATTAAATCAGCCAACAATTTTAAAATAAAACAAATATTTGCACACAATTTTACCTAGCCGATTGACAGGAAACATAAGCCCAAGAAGAGAGCCATCAGATGAAACAATGAAAATGACCATAAAACTGGTTTGAGGAAGTAAATAAATACATAAATAGAGTCTGGTGGAGATTGGTCCCAGTCAGCTGTGAATAAAATCTGGAGCAAGTCCAAACAAAATGGTACGTTTGTAAAAGAGAAACATCAAGCTCAACCGAGGGAGACTTCAAAGCATCAGGATGGAATAGAAATGCCTTAAAAATACATAAAAAATACATAATACTGTGTGTGTGTGTGTGTGTGTGTGTGTGTGTGTGTGTGTAATGTTACATCCTGTGCTTGTACATTCACTGCTGTCTGATCTTGGCCATGAATCCAACTCAAACACTTCCAAGGAGATCCATGATCCATGAAAGGTACAAAATGAAAGAGGAGGATTTTCCAATGCAGTGACTCTAATGGATCCTAGTCGTATATTTTAGATCCATTTCCTTTTTTAAGGAAAGTCTTCAGCACAAAAATCTCTTGGAGACTTCTTATCGGGGCTCCTATCCGAACATGCTAATTACCTCACACACAGCTTGAGTTCATTTATTATGCATGAAATAATATAATATGATGACTGTGATAATTATGCGCACTTAGATAAGATAAAAGAGTGGTAACTAATTATAGTGAGGGAGTTGGGAAAAGTAATTATTCTTGTAGTGCAGGGAAGTTGGGGTTCAGGAAGAAGGGGGTTTCAGTCTGTTTTTCTCCTTTTCCTTCCAGTTCAGTGTTGCATTTAGCATTAGGCCTCGCGTCTGCACTTCCTGATAATATTTTAGCAATATTTTCTTGATTGAGCACACTCAGATTGTTGTTTTCAGCATATAGAGAAGAGGAAAGTCAGTAAGCAACCTCTTTTTGCACAGGCTGGTTTACAGCCATGCGTCTGTTATGATAATTGAAGCGCTCTCGCTCTCCGAGTCTCTTCACACGCTCCAGAAATCTGACATGTTTACATTACAGCTTGAAAGGCAACACGACTCGGAGGCTCGGATCTCAACGGCAGCAGCAAATCAGAAAGGACACGGAGAGGAAGGAGTGGTGCTCAAAGTCGAGTTGTTAAATATTACCACTTCTAAACATCCAAGCTGGCATGCGGTTAGCCTGCACCGCTGTACAAACTGATTTAATACAGAGCAGATTTCTTTGACAAATTATGAGTCTGCTGCCACAAATCACAGAAAACAGAGCAGTAACAGAGTTTCTCTGTCACTGCTTGGGCTGGGATTTTCTTTTTAAAATAAACACTTTCCCGATGGAGTACGGCATCCTGGAAACAGAGATTTACAAGGTTTAATATGCTGGCAAACAATGTGCTCATGGCTCAGGGAAGAAATGTTTTAGAGTAATTCTGGATATTATAAGTAGAGCCCAAACTGGACTGAGTTTCCTGCTGCAGAAAGACAAAGAAAAAATTAATACAGAGAGAAGATGGAGGTTAAATATTCACATTTAAAAATAAATATTTTTTTTTACAAACAAATATTTGTAATTTGTGTTACATAAATATGCACCAAGAAATTGGTCGATTTCATAGTTGGGAGGTTAAAATCCAATCTTTATTCTGTTTACTGAATATCCCGTACATAAAGTGTAACAAGTCGTGATAACAAAAACTCTCTCAGGTGTGGAAATTGTTAGCTATTTTCAGTATCAATGAAATGTTTAAAATGTGGTCGGAGGAAACACCAAAGCTGCTAGAAACTTCCAGAGAGGAAGCTGTATTTTCTACTGGGATGTGTCAGCTAGTGGCTCAGGCTGCCATTAAACTTTAACAGAGATGAAGACTTCAGCAGATAACTGAAAGGAAGATTAATGCAATAATATTCCTTTAATTGATGCAAAGTTGTTTAGTTTTATGCCATGGAAGTCCAAATTTATCAATCACTGAACCTTCTGCATTTGAAAATGTCAGTGTTCTTGTGAAAGTATCAGATTTCTGGTAAAGTTCTAGTTGAATGTAGGTAGATAAACATAGAGACCACTTTAGAAATACTAACCATGCTGTGTTAACTGTGCTCACATCTGGTGGGGCAATTGTGGCTGAATGGGATCAATGTTTTGGGTTTGAGTCCAGCTTCCAGTCACATGACAATGTGCCCCTAGGCAAGGCATTTAACCCCACGTTGCCTACCAATTTGTATCAGTGTATAAATGTGTGCACATATGTGAGTGTGGCTCTAGTGCAAAGCACTTCTAATCAGTATGGTTTTGGTCAGCATGACTAGAAAAGCACTATATGGCTATGTCTACACATCAGGCAAATGCGACACAAATCTGATGTTTTGCCCATATGTGACCTATATCTTTTTAATGGCAGTCATAACAGCCTGATTCTGATTTTTTTCACCTCCAAAAAAATTGGAATTGGCCACTTTCATATGTGGTACTAAATATTGATGTTTTTCAAAACGTCTGCTGTCTGAACAGTTATTTCGCATTTTGTCTGACTTTTACGTCATTATCCTGGCTCTGAATAGACATCCACAAAGACTTTTCTACTGCAGTAGCAGTGACTGCACCACTAAAGGCCATTGTTCAGCTTTCTTTTTTCTCACCTTTATTTGACTTGTTATGATGTGGTCATAATATTAACTGCTCCAATTGCTCTCCAACGTAAAACATGATAAACGGACACTGACATCCATTTTTACTTCTGTAAACAGTGTTCTGATGTGTGATGTCAATATTCTCCTTCTGTGCTTTCAGGTCATTTTGGGTTCGACCGCCATCATTGCAGATAAATAGCGTGAACCACCATGCCAAAAATATATATATATATATATTTATATATATACACCGGATTTAAGCAAAAAATCTAAACAGAGCTTCAAGACCTGCTTTGTGAACGTATCTTATTACGGTTGAGTCCATTTACCAATAAAAATAAATTAAAAGTCTCTGTTTTCAAATAGTAGTGGAATGTAGTTTAACTGTAGAGCTATGTTACACCAACTGCCCTCTATTACACAAGGTGGCTCTGGTCTAATGAACAAATTAATGATCAAAAACATAAAGGATTTTTGTCACCCCTGTACATACAGTAGTTGCAATAAAGTGTTGGATGATTAAATCATTCTTTTGAATTGATCTTGTAGGAAACAAATAATATAAAATGTTCTGTAATTGTTTTTTGTGGAGTTTTTAGGTACAGATGCCTCTGTCCCATCACTTATAACTAGAGGATTTTACTTGTTTTGTAGATTTCTGACGACACAGAGAGAAACGTCTCAGTAACATGTGCCTGCCTTTATTAAGACCATACATTTTCATTTTTTACACAGAGTAAAAAAAATATTTGCCTTTGTATAAATGTTTTCAATTTAGAGGACTTGAAGAAAAATTTGAAATAGCCAAAGTTGTTATTTGCATGTCAGAGCTTTCTGAAATAAGCAAATAAATATCAGGTCTCGGCATTACTGTACATAACCAGACATTGTCTGAATGAGTCTTCTCTCTCTCAACTTAAACTGAGACCACATTACATTGGCTTATGAGGACATGCATCACAATCACACTCATCCTGGAATATCTTTTACTGATTTTCATCCCAAGTCTCCCTTGTGCAGCTATTGTTAGCTCTACTATTTGCTCAGTCCAAGCCTCAGGGCAAATCTTATACTACAGCATGACAGCAGTTAACCAAGCCCAGAAGAGTTCAGAAAATACGTCACCAAAAAAAAAGCCACACAAATCTTAACAGATTAATTGTCTGCTTCTCAGATTCACACGGAAGTGAAAATAACATTTCCAGAAGACATGTTTTTATGCGTGTGTTGATCTGCTCTCACTGGTGAAGATGAAATAAAAGACAAGAGGACGCAGGAGCTAACAAAGGGACTGGCAATCAGCTCTTTCTGTTCTCTGCAGGTTAACGTCAGCGCGGCTCATGTTTCCTGACACTCCCAGCAAAGGCAATATGTTGTAAATCTAATGAAGTGAGGAGAGGAGAAAGCAAGGGCGACGGATACAGCCGAGGCAGCAGTGATAGCATACCATGCGTTTCATATGGACAGTTGATGTTGGGAATAATTGAGGTACTGCAGAATTCCACAAAAAAGACTTATACACACACACACACACACACACACAGGGAGGCCTCTTTGGACATTAAACTCTGTCAGGACCAGGTTTTTCAGTTTTTTTTGGGACATCTTTGACTGAACATGACACGATTTCTAAGTTTTGCTAACCTGACTTAAAACAATTAAAAGCTACGATCATCCACAATTCTCAGAAAAAGTATTAGCAATAAATTATAGATGTCCAACCCCGAAAATTTAATTAAATACTATATAAACACATCCGTACATTTACTCCTGTCCTTTTCTATAAAACTGGTCTAGAACCAGATCTATATTAAAAGGTCAGCTGAAGATCATCCACAAAGCGAGTGCCCACTCTGTGCCTCATTCAGATTAAGGCAAAAATACAAATAAGGAAAAAAAATCGAAAACATCCAAAGCTCCACACACTTTTATGGCTTACAATGCACCATCAAATGCAGGTGAAAACCATTTGCGTTAAATAACAATACTGTAGCCCATCAATCAGATCATATTACATTGTGTAGCTCTTTTTAAAGCAGTTATATCAAAATCCTATTGTACACTGTATTAACAGATATTCATCAAAATATCAAATATGGAACAGATAAACACCCTCGGATGGCTTCCCGTAATAGAGTTTCTCGTTGTTTTCAAATCCACTGACATTTTATATCACAGTGTGTGATTCCATCTAATACTGTAAATCTAATGGGTCAAGAGGACCAGCATGAATGGGTTTTCTCCAGTCATGTGTCCCCCTCCCCTCCCCCACCATTTGCAAAGATACAGTGCCTTGCAAAAATATTCGGCCCCCTTGAACTTTTCAACCTCTTGCCACATTTCAGGCTTCAAACATAAAGATATAAAATTCACATTTTTTCTGAAGAATCAACAACAAGTGGGACACAATAGTGAAGTGGAATGAAATTTATTGGATGTGTCAAACTTTTTTAACAAATAAAAAACTGAAAAGTGGGGCGTGCAATATTATTCGGCCCCTTTACTTTCAGTGCAGCAAACTCACTCCAGAAGTTCAGTGAGGATCTCTGAATGATCCAATGTTGTCCCAAATGACCGATGATGATAAATAGAATCCACCTGTGTGTAATCAAGTCTCCGTATAAATGCACCTGCTCTGTGATAGTCTCAGGGTTCTGTTCAAAGCGCAGAGAGCATCATGAAGACCAAGGCACACACCAGCCAGGTCCGAGATACTGTTGTGGAGAAGTTTAAAGCCGGATTTGGATACAAAAAGATTTCCTAAGCTTTAAACATCCCAAGGAGCACTGTGCAAGCAATCATATTGAAATGGAAGGAGTATCAGACCACTGCAAATCTACCAAGACCCGGCCGTCCCTCTAAACTCTCATCTCGAACAAGGAGAAGACTGATCAGAGATGCAGCCAAGAGGCCCATGATCACTCTGGATGAACTGCAGAGATCTACAGCTGAGGTGTGAGAGTCTGTCCATAGGACAACAATCAGTCATACACTGCACAAATCTGGCCTTTATGGAAGAGTGGCAAGAAGAAAGCCATTTCTCAAAGATATCCATGAAAAGTATCGTTTAAAGTTTGCCACAAGCCACCTGGGAGACACACCGAACATGTGGAAGAAGGTGCTCTGGTCAGATGAAACCAAAATCAAACTGTTTGGCCACAATGCAAAACAATATGTTTGGCGTAAAAGCAACACAGCTCATCACCCTGAACACACCATCCCCACTGTCAAACATGGTGGTGGCAGCATCACGGTTTGGGCCTGCTTTTTGTCAGCAGGACAGGGAAGATGGTCAAAATTGATGGAAAGATGGATGGGTCCAAATACAGGACCATTCTGGAAGAAAACATGTTGGAGTCTGCAAGAGACCTGAGACTGGGACGGAGATTTATCTTCCAACAAGACAATGATCCAAAACATAAAGCCAAATCTACAATGGAATGGTTCACAAATAAACGTATCCAGGTGTTGGAATGGCCAAGTCAAAGTCCAGACCTGAATCCAATCGAGAATCTGTGGAAAGAGCTGAAGACTGCTGTTCACGAACGCTCTCCATCCAACCTCACTGAGCTCGAGTTGTTTTGCAAGGAAGAATGGGCAAGAATTTCAGTCTCTCGATGTGCAAAACTGATAGAGACATACCCCAAGTGACTTGCAGCTGTAATTGCAGCAAAGGGTGGCACTACAAAGTATTAACGCAAGGGGGCTGAATAATATTGCACCCCCCACATTTCAGTTTTTTATTTGTTAAAAAGGTTTGACACATCCAATAAATTTAATTCCACTTCACGATTGTGTCCCACTTGTTGTTGATTCTTCACAAAAAATTTGAATTTTATATCTTTATGTTTGTAGCCTGAAATGTGGCAAGAGGTTGAAAGGTTCAAGGGGGCCGAATACTTTCGCAAGGCACTGTACTCTCAGTCAGCTGGAGGAAGGGAACTCTCCAAAACATTTCCCTTACTTTAAAGAAAGCAGTGAGTGAGTGGGATATAGGAAACTCTCCACAACCTTACCCTTCCTTAAATGAAAAGAAAAGCTAAGCAGTATAGGACTATTTCTGATCACAAAAACCACAGTCATGGCTTGTTGGTAGTAAACTACAAGCGTTACCGTGTCTGCTGCAGGTTCACTACTGGAGCAAAAAACGTAACTAATTACCTAGCTAACATCAGCGTCTCAGACACCTACAGTTACAGACAGAAGAAAAAGGCTTGTCTACTTTACAATTATAACTCTTTGCAGTTTTTGGTCCTCCACCCTCATCTGTACCTCTCTGGTGATTAAACTGACATTGATTTTAGATTTACTAAAACAACACATAAGACTACAGGGGTTGGACAATGAAACTGAAACACCTGTCATTTTAGTGTGGGAAGTTTCATGGCTAAATTGGACCAGCCTGGCCAGTCTTCATTGATTGCACATTGCACCAATATACACAGCTGGGCTGCTATAGCCAAACCTTTGATCACTCATGCCAATGCCAAACGTCGGTTTCAATGGTGCAAGGAGCGCAAATCTTGGGCTGTGGACAATGTGAAACATGTATTGTTCTCTGATGAGTCCACCTTTACTGTTTTCCCCACATCCGGGAGAGTTACGGTGTGGAGAAGCCCCAAAGAAGCGTACCACCCAGACTGTTGCATGCCCAGAGTGAAGCATGGGGGTGGATCAGTAATGATTTGGGCTGCCATATCATGGCATTCCATTGGCCCAATACTTGTGCTAGATGGGCGCGTCACTGCCAAGGACTACCGAACCATTCTTGAGGACCATGTGCATCCAATGGTTCAAACATTGTATCCTGAAGGTGGTGCCATGTATCAGGATGACAATGCACCAATACACACAGCAAGACTGGTGAAAGATTGGTTTGATGAACATGAAAGTGAAGTTGAACATCTCCCATGGCCTGCACAGTCACCAGATCTAAATATTATTGAGCCACTTTGGGGTGTTTTGGAGGAGCGAGTCAGGAAACGTTTTCCTCCACCAGTATCACGTAGTGACCTGGCCACTATCCTGCAAGAAGAATGGCTTAAAATCCCTCTGACCACTGTGCAGGACTTGTATATGTTATTCCCAAGACGAATTGACGCTGTATTGGCCGCAAAAGGAGGCCCTACACCATACTAATAAATTATTGTGGTTGAAAACCAGGTGTTTCAGTTTCATTGTCCAACCCCTTTAGATGAGACACTGCTCCACAAAAATATCAGAAAATTATTCAATAATCAGTCATGTACATGACGTAGGCAGTTCTTATATTTAATCTGACAGTTTCACCCTCTATACATCAAAATAACTAGAAATGTACAAAATATCTTAATTCAATTTAGTTTTATTTATATAGCGCCAATTCACAACACATGTTGTCTCAAGGCACTTCACAAAAGTCAGGTACATACATTCCAATTAATCCTAATCATTGAACAGTGCCGTCAGATTCAATTATTTATTCAAATTGGATAAAAAGTTTTTCTGTCTAAGGAAACCCAGCAGATTGCATCCAGTCAGTGACTTGCAGCATTCACTCCTCCCAGATGAGCATGTAGAGACAGTGGACAGTCACTGGCGTTGACTTTGCAGCAATCCCTCATACTGAGCATGCATGTAGTGACAGTGGAGAGGAAAAACTCCCTTTTAACAGGAAGAAACCTCCAGCAGAACCAGGCTCAGTGTGAGCGGCCATCTGCCACGACCGACTGGGGGTTTGAGAGAACAGAGCAGAGACACAAAGAGAACAAAGAAGCACTGATCCAGGAGTACTTTCAATGGGAAGGAAAAGTAAATGTTAATGGATGTAGCTCCTTTAGTCGTTTCACCTAGAGAGAAAGAACAGATCAACTTTGAGCCAGTTTTCAATGTTAGAGTCTGGAAGAGAGCACATAGAGTTAGTCACAGTAAAAGCTCAGTCAATTGCCATGTCTAGGAGAAAGAAAGGGTTAAACACTGAAAGACAGGGCTATGTGGATCATCTGTAAAAGGTGAGCATTAAGTTGTTGCCAGCAGAAGCTTGGACAATGCCCCTCTCCAGAAAGGTGTCACAAGTAGACACAGACTCATGCCAGGGTAGCTTCTAGGAAGAGAAAAGAGAGAGAACATAAAGTTAAAAAACTGAAATAACAGCAAATAATGCAAAATTGGAGAGTAGTGTGAGAATGTAGCGAAGAGGGTGAAAGTGGTCATTATGTCCTCCAGCAGCCTAAGCCTATAGCAGCATAACTACAGAGATAGTTTCAGTTTCAGTTTATTTATTTATATAGCGCTTATTTACAACAATGTCGTCTCAAGGCACCCCACAAAGGGTCCGGAATGGAGCGGGGCCGCCGGGGAGGCCAGACCAAACCACCGAGTGCCAGAGCCCGGCCACCCCAGAACGGGCCACGTGTAGGTGCACTAAGTAAAATAATAAACTGATAAAGTTTGTCCATCTAGAGCCCACTGATGGCCATTGTTATACTAAAAACCACAAGGATCAGGATACCTCTCTCTGTCAGACTGATTATATCCATTGGAAAAGAGAAGGGGTCATACAGGTAGCAGAAATGGAGTGTGTGTTTGCACCTCAACCATAACAATTCACAACACATGTCATCTCAAGGCACTTTACAAAGTCAATTTAATCGAATCATACAGCCGGGTAGAGCTATAATAATAATTTTAGAGCTATAACACTAATGAATATTAAAATAAAATGTGATACTATCTGAGATGCAGCAGTAATAGTTGCAGTTTTGGTTTAAAATTAAAGCGATATAATCATGTTGTACGTTTTGTTTCAGATTTGTGTTTTACCATTGGAGCGCTATATTATGATAACTTTGCTCAGGTTTATTATACTGTCAGGATCTTTTAACAACTCGTCCCTCATTGTGGAATAAATTTTTTTACACAAGACGGTGTTAGTAAGTGGTTGGGGATAGTTTTCTGTAAGTTCAAGGCTACACAGTAAAGAGCCACATTAACTGCAAGATGAACCTTCTATAACAATTTCAGATCCTTCACAGTCAGTGATAGAAAACCTGAGGCACTGAGGCATCAAGGACATGAGACAATGAGATTCAGGGATAGAACAGTATTCCTCTATGAATATTTTAAGACTGACAAGACATAGGAAACAGTGATGGTTTTAACCTTACCAAGGAAGAAGAAACACTTCGACTGAGGCCTCTGCTCTCATAAAATTACTCCACATTTATAGGAGGTTGAAGGTGAGATAAAGCAAGACATTTGCTGTTATTATGAGTGATTCTAAAAAAACATCACAGTTAATGGTTCTGTCCTTGCCCGGGTCCTGCACGATGCTTGGACATAAACTGCTGTTTCACCAGCAAGCAAGTGTTTTAGGTGTCCTCAAAGACCACTTGAAGATCAACAGTATGGCACACAAATGGAGGGAAATGCAGAGTCAGAAAGAAGCAGCGGTTGCTACTTCTTAGATATAGTTAGAATACCATCTTTTAGATAAATGTCTTAGTGCAATCAGCTTTCAATTTTAAACAGGATGAAAGTGGCAGAAAGAACAACATAAAGGACTTTAGGAAGAGAATTTCTCAAAAGAACATTTTAGAGGTCAGAACATTTGTGCTGCTGATTTTTCTATTTAAAATGCAAAAGGTAACTTCCTTCACAGGAGACCGTTTTTGTACCAAAGTGTCTGAAAATTCACTTTTAGGAAGAAGTTGCTGGAGTAATGACAGCACTTCAAAACATTGACATAAGTCCAGTTACAAATAGGGATGACGTTATAACAGGTTTTATAACAGGTGACCATGGTACAATTTCTGACAGGATTACTGTTTTAAAAATCCCTTAGCATACTTAAATTAATTCAGTTGTAGTAATAAATGTGAGGTTGTCCAACAGACACAGCATCCAATATATAGTAAAAGTAGCAGGGATTGGTTTTAGTCAATCAGAGCTCACCAGAGTAGTTGTGTTCTGGGCATTCGCAGCAAATATAAAGAATGGACGCTTTGGTCCTTAAAATACTCAGGGTTGTCAGTTTAACTGGTTCAACTGAATTCAAAAATACTTTATTAATCCTAAAGGGAATTAAATGTTGTAGATCATATTCCGCAGGTTTCTTCAAAGAGCGGTTCTAGATGCTGATGGCTGTGGGCAGGAAGGATCTCCTGTAGCGGTCTGTCTCACAGCAGATCTGGTTATGTTTAGTTAGGTTGTTCTTTCCAACAGCAAAAGGGTCACCTTGGGCACATTGTGATGGTTCTATTTTGCTGTGAAAATACTGCCATTGCCTTAAAAAATGCTAACTTTACAAATCTATAAGTTATTTATGTTTCTTCTTTGTTCTTCTTTTATTTTTTTTTTATTTACTTGTAATATTACAGGTAATATCAGCGAGACACGAGGTCTCCTTATCAGAACATAGCTAAGAACATATAATATAATACAGAATACATTCTGTAATAATCTGGTCTATAGTCTAATAATAATAGACACTAATGAAATAATGTTGATAATAATACACCTACAAAATAATCATGTTTTCTGACAGATAAAAAAAAAAAGCCCTTCTTGCTTAAAAGAGTTATAAAGTTGTACCTGCACCCTGAAAGTCTGAAGTGGTCGTAGATCAAAAACAAAACAGCGTTTTACAAGGAAGGGCCCCAGTCAGAGTTCTTAGAACATTTTACCATGTGGTGTAAAGTTGGAGCTATCAGTGAAAAAAGCACCATGATGATGGTTTTTCTGAGTATAACTCTGTGGGAAGTTTTCAACAGCAGCAACAACACTTGGCCTGTGCATTTATTCATTTTGAATGAAAAGTAAAAACATAGAGCAACACAGGTGCTTGGTGGTGTTTTTTTCTTCCATTATCTGCTGTTGGATTCAAATTAAATATCTTGAGCCTTGCTCAGCTAAGCTGTTACCACGACTCCCATATATAATAAATTCAGGATTTAGTGGCAGGCTTCATATTTCTTTGTGTGATGCTCTGCTCATTTATCAGGATTATCCACATTCCACCACAGATCAGAACCATGTCTACTTCAAGGGTTTCACATGCAGAATGTTTGAGAAGATCTTTGATTGTGCGGTTTGAATAAAGATCAACGATATCTAACAATAATGTTTTTCTTTGTGTTCACCGTAAAGAATATGACTAAATCTATTCAGAGGCAGAATAAATAAAATTTAAAGATGGGAGCACAATAGATCTGTGTGTGCTCCCTTTAGCTTTATAACAAAACCTATAACTGCCTTTTTCCTCTCTACTGCATCACTTTTTCTCAGTTTAGGGAATGTGTCCTGCTGGGTTTTTATTTCCTCTGTCTGAAAAGACGAGTACAATTAGAGTACTGATCCTGAAATCATTACCTAATGACTCCAGGCTTTGTATGACTCCTTTCATGCTGTGGCATTCACTGTTCAAGCACACACTTGGAATTACTGTGTTGATGACAGCATCTCTGAAACTTTGCTTGAAGCCTGTCTGCAGAGCAGTTGATTCAAATGTTCTAAGAGCTTTCAGTCAATATTGGGTTCTTCTGACTCATGGACGTCAATGTGAAGCAGTCTTGTCAAAAGCTTATAAAAGTGATCTAGCTATACTTAATAATAATCATTTATATTTGTCATTTCATTTTTTTATTACATCAAAGAATGTTCAAAGTAGAGTATGTCACAACTTGGCATGGGCTGGTTACCAGTACCAAGGTATATCAAGGCCTGTGCCATTAATTATTTAGTTAATGTAAGTAATGTAATGCTAATAGTAGAGAATATTGTAGTAATTTTGTTTTGTTGTTTTTTTTTGCAAACTGCAGTTTGTGTCTTTTTTAAAATAGTCGTGCACATGATATATTTATGAATAGGGATGTGTCAGTTAGTCAGGATTTTAATCCCGATAACATTTTTGATCATATTATGGTTTAATGTTCTCTTAAAGAGATGCCAGAAAAAGTCCCAGGATGACTGGGACATAACTGCTCCTTCCTCACCTGTTGCTGCACACCACCAGTCAGCTGACTGAAAGTAGGCTGCTACATTTTTCATTTGCTTATAACAAGATTAAATTGAGCTGTTTGGAAAGGTTTCCAAATGCAAAAACATTGAGAATAATGCTAAGGAAACTAAAAGAACGCCAGCCATCACTCTTTTTTAGGATGTAATGTTTTGAAACTACGGTTGCTTCAAGCAGCATGTTTGTTGTGCTAATATCAGCTTGTTGTTGTTGTGTAGCCCCATAAAGACCAGAGTAGCAACAAGCTGTAATATTCTGCACAATAAGCACTTGAAAACAGCTACTAAATTGAACAATAATTAAAAAATAATAATTATGTTATTATAGATGTAATAATCAATTTGGTATTATTAGCACTGTTGAAAGAGCACCTTAATTTTGTTAAATGTTTCTGATATTGGGATATGTGGTATATTTTACTGAGGTTATTGTGAGATTCTCATAGGAGCCCATGCGCTGTCACAGCATGTGGGTTCTTCTCTATGGACTACATCTAAGATCTGGAGCGGTCAGGAGAATATTGTGAAAGGAACAGAATTAGACCACAGAATTTAAAAGCACATTAGGATAGAAAACTGAACTTTATAGGCCTTAAAAATAGAAAATGAACAACAAAAGAAATGAAAAATTAAATGAGGCTTTAATCCGTATGTAAATCATTAGTAAGATCTAAACAAGAAAACAAGGTTGCAGTTGGCTAACTGGATGAATTATTCTACATTTGACTGATGGCGGGATTTCAGTTTAACTGTGGTTCAATGAAACATGAAAATTTGAAAAAAAACAAGCACATCTTTCACAGTCTTCAATACTTCAAGGTAGGCCACTACATCAGCCGGCTGAATGATGAGGTCAGTACATTCCCTTTTTCTACATATCGAACACCAGCCCTGATGAAGCATACCTAACTGAGCAGAGACGTCCATAAGCAGCACAGTATTGCTCTGACTACATTACGTATATAAGTACGAAACATCTCTGTAAGTCTAACAGTTGTATGAGCTGCTGTGGTAAAAAGAAAGCTTCAATAAGTTATGGGCAATAAATTGTGGCCAGCAAAATGTCTCTCAGCAGATCCATATACCAGAAAAACAAGGCCAAGAACACCAACAGATAGAAAACAACAGATCAGTCAAATAAAATACACATAATTAGCATGCAAAATCATCCACTAGCAGTCCTGATTCTTTCCCTGCATCAGAAGAAAATAGATTTTTGGAGAGTTCCATTAGTTTTCAGGATAGTAATGGATGCAACAGCGCAGCAAAACCTTTTGAAATTTGACCAACACACTGTCTAGATCTGTGTCATCCTGAAAAGTGATGGTCAAACCAAACAATAAAAGAAATTACTGAATGGCAAATCCTCATCCATTAAATCTGATCTGCCACAAAGCATGAGTTAGAACTGATGAAAAAAATGTGTATTTTTATTATTAAAATGCCCCAGAGAATTGTCTAAAAACCTGGAAAAGGAGTTTTTTTAAGAAAGAAAGAAGGAAATTGTTGCAGTGGCTGCAGCTTCCAGGTGACAGTCACAATGTGCAGAATAAAGGAGCACCACCCATCAATTCATTCAGTTCATGCCGTTTTACGGTCTTACGGTTGGCATGTTAACATATCTTTTACACAGGCAGGCGGGACACCTCAGCAGATAGCAGCGTTTCTCTCTAGCGAGCAGATCATAGTTTAGGCAATAAGTGCTTGAAAATGACTACTAAATTCATTCTAGATTTATTCAATGTTTTTGGTTGATGTATTCAAATCAACAAAGAATTAATAACTGTAGCAATTAACAATATCATTACTGTAATCAAAATGTATTATTTTAGCAACTGCAGGAGTCATTGTTTTCAGTTTTAATAAAATCAGTTAATCAGTTAATTTTGATATAAATTAAGTAACACTGAAAAACTGTAAAATTGTGGCATTTTTCCCCAAGGTTGTTTTACTGTGTTTAAATATGCTGTTTTTGTCTAATGTATTTTTTATGTTTTTAATTTTTGCTTTATCAGAATTAAGATCTTTCAAATGTAGTTTTTTTTTTAATCTTCTTAATTTTTCTTAAAAGTTGTTTTGCAAAGCCAGTGGCTCGTATACATGTCCTAAAAAGGACGATGTAAAAACCGTTCTTTTTGCTGATGATAACGTTCTAAAATTAAATAAAAGCCAACACCACTGATAAAATATTTTGCTGTGCAAGTTATTTACAACAAAACAGGCTTTAGCAATAAATTGATTCTGTATAACAACGACATGAGAGTCTGGTTGGGGTTTTTAAATGTAACCGCAGCATGATGTGACATGTATTTTGTGTATCTGTGTTTCCATCTCATGTCCTTTCAGAAACGGAGCTGATGTAGATGTGTATTGAAAATCATTGAATATCCCTGCTGTTGCTCTTGAAGCATAACTCAAGCCAATCCATCTCTCTCCAACCCGCGCTCCCCAGTGGTTCAGTTAGAGCTCTGCCAACGCAGCAGCGGCTGCAGAATGAGCAGGGCCAAGCAGACACGCTGTCCTTAAGCTGTGCTGCCTGACGACTGAAACAGGCCTGCGCCTCCTCTTGAGAGCAATGGGGATCAAGCAGGCTTAGCAGGCATGACCTGTGAGGCCCAGGCGGCGTGGAAAACATGCAATGCTACACAACTGTCTTAAAGGTTGCTGCACTATTGAACAAGGAAAAACAAGCAAGCATCACACTGCAGACGGGCCAGAGCAGGACCTGGATGTAGTCTGCTGAGGATACCCAGCACACTAAATCCTTATGAATAATTCCAAACGGGCTCTTTGCTTTTTCAGCTATATTCGGATTAGTGAGGTTTGAACAAAAACATGATCTGATCACCAGAAAAAGAAAGGTGACAACGCCTAAGTTTTAGAGGATCCCTCTATGACACCATAAAGACAAAAACATATTTTATCCATAGGTTACTGTTGGATTAACCATTGCGCATTTATTAGTATGTAAAGCTGCGCAGTATTGGGAAAACATGTAATTGTGATGAAATTGATAAATATTAATATGACCATTTTGATTACAACTAACCAAAATTTTTCAGATTTTTTTTTTGTTCTTTTGAATCAATAAAATGCCCCTGCTGTTTTCTGTGAGCTTTAGCATTCAGAGACTAGAAATATACATTCCAGTATAGTGTGCATCAAGAGGACACTAGAGACTGTCCAAATATATTATTGGCACGTACAGCATGAATGCATGACACTTGAAATATGGATTCCAATCCTTTGTGATTGCTATCTTCCAAACACATCAATCATAATGACGATGTCAATATATTGCGCAGCTCTACCGGTATTACAAGGTTAGTTGAGATGCAAAAATGTTCCAACTTATAGTTCTGTTAATGAGGAGGAAGAGAAAGTGCCTGAGTGACCAGAGTTTTCTTAGATGCCCTTCCTTCATGTGTTGCTGGGTACTGCTGGTCAGCTGGCTGAAAGCAGGCAACAAACAAGACGATTTGTCTGTTCAGAAACAATGTGAGCGGTATGTCTGGCTGAAGTCTGGCTACCCGAGCAGACAGCCTGACCAAATAACCAGCCAGTAACAATTTGTCTAACTTGTGTTACAAATAGCCGAATGATTAAAATTTATAAAATTCTGAGCAATACGCAAAA
This sequence comes from Girardinichthys multiradiatus, assembly GCF_021462225.1. Lineage (NCBI taxonomy): Eukaryota > Metazoa > Chordata > Actinopteri > Cyprinodontiformes > Goodeidae > Girardinichthys > Girardinichthys multiradiatus. The sequence goes on along the minus strand of NC_061804.1, from coordinate 42,890,707 downwards.
TAACAATGAATAAAACTTATAGATAGTATTATTCTAAATGTAATGATTAGGAAACCATATTATTTTTGATTGATATTTTTGGGTAAATATTGTTGTATTATGGTATATTTACTTATGGCTGTGAGAACATGTCTCTGTTGCATCATTATAGGAGGATTCAGTAAAAAAAAAAAAAAAAAGGTGAAGAAAAATGTTTTCTGTTCATAGTTTAATTTCCTCAACCGTTTGTCCGTACAGAATTTCCTAAATGGGTTTGGGACATTTGCTCTCCTTACACTGTTCACTTCTTCATTTGGTATGACTGAATCACTTTATTAGTGATTACCCCCCTCCCGAAAGAAGCTGCAGTAATGCACAGCATCCCCACCTCATCATGTCATTTATCCCATCTAGCAGAAATAGGAATATGCAAATGGTGATGGAGCTTTCTGCGGCACCCCTAAACGTGGCCCCGGGCTGCTTGTCCAATGATCAATTAAGATCTCAGCAGGGTTTGGTAGATCTACTAAATTGACATGAACTCTCTTCTGAAGATACCTGCAGTTGTGTGGGGTACATGACAAAGAAGAACAAACGCCTCTGAGGGCAACCATGTGTATGCCTGCGTGCGACTGCAACGACAAGTCTTTCAAAGCTTTTGTTTAAACTGGGGAGTTAGTTTCTACACTCTGCACCTGCTCAAGCTGTGTCTGTGTCTCAGGCAAGTAGGGGCTTGGATAACAAATGCTTCATCTGTATTTAACTAAGTGGATATACTCCTTTATACTCAGATATGCTCTTAACTGTAAACAGTTATGTTATTTTTCTACTGCCAACACCAAAGGCAACGTTAAATCTGCTGTGCATTCCGCAACCTCCAATAAATGTCCAAATAAATGCTGAACCAGTAGGTGATGCTGAACTGGAGGGGCACAGATCAAAGCTGAGTCAACTCACAGAAACCCTGAGGTACTTCAAAACGGAGTTCTGCTTTTTCCTTCAAATCAAAAAGAGGCCTATTCACTGGTGTCCAATGGCTTTCGCTGCGTTCTCTGTTCAAAACATTAGAAACAGCCAACCCAAGGAGTTTAGGAATCACTGTATGTAAGGGAAAGCAAAGCTGCTGCTGGATGACACACAAAGAAGCTCAGTGTTCAGTTTGGAGGATTTTTTTCTGCTCTCAGGCCTGAGTGCAAACATGAGAGCTCATCAAGAATTCAGAAACAACATTAGACAGAATTCTATTCCCCGCTAATGTTTAATATAGAGAAAAAAGAACTTTTCAGCACTAATACAACACTTTACAGTTTCTACTTTAAAAAGAGAAAAGTTTGTTTCAGGTTAGGTATATAATTACAGGGGGGAAACGATCAGTTATTAGAAAGTAGATAGGAATATTTAGCTCATGTTGACTATTTTTCATTAACGAATTCAGGCAAAAGTAATTTTAGAAGAAGACAAAGCAGTTAAGCACCTAAACAATCTGCTCTATTTAGTCACAAACGGCGGATCTAAATCACGGGCATTCTGTGGCCAAACTGAAACATTAAAACCGTCCCAGTAAGACTAGAAACATCCGCACAGATAGAGAAGAGGCGCTGCAGCACCAAACCGTCCTTCTTTTCCCAATGTTTATGGAGGAGAAGCTGAAGAAAAGGGCCACCTCCTGCAGAAAGGCGCTCATTTTACTCGGATTTCTCTCTGAGCTGTTAATGCTGAAGCTTCCGGACGCATCCTTCACATCTGCCACACAAACATCAACCCCGATCAAATTAATCTTTATAATAATAATAATAATAAATGATCCGGGCGAAGATGCGCAGGAAAAAAAGAGCAAAAACAGCTCATTCAGTCCCGCACAGAACGCATCTCCTCCTCTCCTTCCTTCCCTCTCTCTGTCTCTCCCCCTCCTTCACTCCCCCCTCCCTCTCTCTCCCTCTCTCACTTTTTGTTTCTCTCCCCTCCTACCCCCCATCCGCCTCCCCCCGCCTCACTCTGGCCTGGCTGTCTGACTGGGTGAATAATGTCCTGGCTCCCGTGATGGAGTGGGGTGGGGTGGGTGGGGTGGCGGGTTGGAGGGGAGGGGGGAGAAAAGGGGGAAAAGAAGGACGCTGAAGTGCTGCCGCTCTGCTCCTATACACTGACACTGAAAATGAATGACAGCTTACCTGCATGCCAATCTTCATCAGACTGACACTGGGCTGACAGCACAGCCTATACTCCTCCACACAGTCGCTGACGTCAGCCGCACCACGCCCCTCCCACCTCCCCCCCGTCTGAATCAGCGTCCCCCTCTACTGCTGCCTTCCAGGGTCCGTGGGAAAAAAGGCAATCACGGCAAAAGGTTCCTGGTAAAAACACGTAAAAGGCTGCGTCTGCGTCGCTGCTTATAGGACAGAGCCATTCAAAACAAAGTGATTCATCTGTTTCTGAATTCTGACCTTTCATATTTCTATCTACACAGCAGAGTATGTCTCTGCTGTTTCACCAACATCAGTACTCCCTGGAAATGAGGTTCTGAACTAAAATCAAGGGGTTGTCAAATGAAAAAGATAAACTGGACCACAAAGTAGGAGACACAAATACAGTATTTCAGTATTGTTAAAAGACAAATAAAAGAAATAAAATGGAAGCGTGCAAACAATTTCAATGGTTGTATATTTTTAAAGTAGGTTCACTATTATGTTTCAGTTGTGTTGAATTCTTATATTGTTTTTAACTTACCTCAGAATTCGGGTGCTGAATCTAGAATGACGTCACACTTCAATAAACCGCAAATAAAAAAAAACACTGGGATCTGCTAACTGTGAGATCAGAGTTGCTGTTAGCAATACATGGAATTAATGATGTAATTTCCTACATTTCCTGTATTGAAACAGTCATAGAGCTTGTTCACAAAAGAATACATGTACAAGTGTGGCTGACTGTTTGTAAAACAAAAAATCTAATAGTGTGGTCCATTTGTGCTCAAAAGATAAAACCTCTGAATACAAAGCCAGGAAAGGAAACTCCGTCTTTCTTTGTCCAAACCCTAGCTTGGAAGGATAGAAGTTCTTCATAGAACCCAACTTTAAATCTAATATGGCTGCTACATATATAAAGCAAAGGCATAATAGCAGCAATGTAGTGTTGAATTACTGCAGATCCCATGGATCACATTAAATTAGTGGGACAGTGCACTGACTTCATCCGCCTGTAAAGACACTCCTTCAGTGCTGAAGTGCACTGAACGTGAACTTCATGGATACTGGCTTGAATTTCTAGTTGTAGTTAACCTGGTCACTGAACATCACAGTCAGAAAATCCCGCTGGTTTCCCCACTTGTGACTGGAACAAAATTCAGTTTGCTGTGATGCCATTCCTGTATCTGAGTCCCAACAACTCGGCAAAACTGATTGTGCTGTTTTCAAAGGCAAACGAAACACAGAATTGAATAAAATTAAAACTTGTCTGTAGATTCAAAATTACAAGATTCTCAACGGATTTTAAAGAAAAATATAATCTGCTCTGCAAAACAAAAATACAATGTTTCACTTGGCTTGTTTATTATTAATACACACAAAGATAAATCCCATGATGACTCAAGGATAAACTTCCATCGAAAAGGGCCCTGTAGCGCCTCCCAGAGGACAACAACTGAAATAGGTGAATAATCTGCGAGGGAGAGATCTACCAGGACGCCATGAGACCTCCCAAGCCAGGAAAAGCTGTGCACTTCCCCCATACACTTTAGATGGCAACCGATGGGTTGTGTGTGTGTCTCTTTTATTTATTTTTTTCTGCTTTCATAAGAGTGTTAATGGTGGTACATACTTAAAGTTAGAGCGCGTTGTAAACCAGGCTTTACTAAAACTATAATAAGGGACAGAGCAAAACAGTGTGCTGCAGATCTGCTGCAACAGAAGGGCTGGATGTGTGAATGCAAACACAAAGCTAGTGGGGCTATTAGTGGGAAGATAAGGGTTGGATTCATGTAGTCTCCAAAATCATTAGAAAATTAACTGAAATAAAGGCTTGTGTGGAATTCTTCTATACAATGGGTAAATTAAGTTAATGAAATAATTCAACTTTTCAATAATATTTTAATTGTATACATGTGCACTTTCTATTCTGTAGAAAGGGCGCATTTGTATTGGAAAGGTTATATTAGTGAGTGAATGAGAAACATATTAGAAAGTGCTCTTGAGAGTTTAGATGGGGTTAAAAGTTGTTAGGTTTGAAACTTTTACCTTTAAATAAAGTTTTAATATTTTGATTATGTTTTACTCCTGCATATTTGAAGACCTTTGCATGCAAAGCAGGTTATTAACAAGAAGGCTCTCCACTGAAGTAAGCTTGTTCTTTTTACTTCATTTTTTTCCCCCAAGGGAAACCTTTAATAATGGCCAGTTTGGTTGAGTATAGTGACAGTTTATGTTAGTAGATAAAAACAAGCAAGTACAAGGCCTTGCAAACGTTTTCACACCCTTGAAAATGTTTTCACACTTTGCCCGATTACCACCACAACCTTCAGTGCATTTTATTGGGATTTAATGGGACTGACCAACACAAAGAAGTGCATAGTTATAAAGTGGAAGGAAAATGATACATGGTTTCCAATTTTTGTTTTCCAAATATAAATCTGAAAGGTGTTGCATGCATTTGTATTCAGCACCCTGGTCCAATACTTTGTAGAAACACATTTTGCTGCAGTTACAATTATTTCGGGTATGTATCTACCAGGTTTGCACATTAAGATACTCAAACTTTATGTTCTCTCTCTATTCTCTTCCTAGAAGCTACACCTGGCCTGACTCTGTGTCTGCCTGTGACACCTTTCTGCTGAGGGGCATCGTCCGAGCTTCTGCTGGCAACAATTTAATGCTCACCTTTTACAGATGATCCACATGGCCCTGTCTTTCGGTGTTTAACCCTTTCTCTCTACTAGATATAGCTACTGACTGAGCTTTTACTGTAACTAACTCTATGTGCTCTCTTTCAGACTCTAACCTTGAAAACTGGCTCAGAGTTGATCTGTTCTTTCTTTCTAGATGAAACGACTAAAGGAGCTACATCCATTAACATTTACTTTTCCTTCCCATAGAAAGGACTCCTGGATCAGTGCTTCTTTGTTCTCTTTGTCGTGGCAGATGGCCGCTCACACTGAGCCTGGTTCTGCTGGAGGTTTCTTTCTGTTAAAAGGGAGTTTTTCCTCTCCACTGTCGCTACATGCATGCTCAGTATGAGGGATTGCTGCAAAGTCAACGCCAGTGACTGTCCACTGTCTCTACATGCTCATCCAGGAGGAGTGAATGCTGCAAGTCACTGACTGGATGCAATCTGCTGGGTTTCCTTAGATAGAAAAACTTTTTATCCAATTTGAATAAATAACTAATTCTGACTGCACTGTTCAATGGTTAGGATTAATTGGAATGTATGTACCTGACTTTTGTGAAGAGCCTTGAGACAACATGTGTTATGAATTGGCGCTTTATAAATAAACTGAATTGAATTGAAACTTTTATTCATTCTTCTTTGCGAAATAGTACACAGTCAGTTTATCAACTGGACATATATCTGGACTTTGACTAGGCCATTCTAACACATGGATATGCTTTGATCTTAACCATTCCATTGTAGCTCTGACTGTATGTTTAGAGTTGTCCCAGTGGAAGGTGAACCTCTACCCCAGTCTCAAGTCTTATGGACCCCTAACAGGTTTTTTTTCCAGGATTGTCCTGCATTAAGCTTGATCCATCTTCCATGAACCAGCTTTCCTGACTTCTAAAGAAAAACATCCCCACATCATGTGGGGACATTTGACATCAAATCCATGTATCATTGTGGAGAGTATGTTTTTGGGGTGATCTAATATATCAGGAAGATGAGACTTTTTACTCAGTGGAAGGCTTTTCTTATTTTTTTAACAGCAACCAACATAACTCTATAGAAGGCAGACCTGACCCAGCGCTTTCGTGACTCTCTTTGGTCCATTTCTTTCCTCTCAGCCTCCAGCCTGTCACGGAAGCAGACTTCTCATCCTGAGTTTGGTTCTGTCTGTGGTTTATTTTGGGGTATTTTCCGCTGTCACCCTGTTCTTGATCTGGATGAAGAAGGGCATCTAAGTGAATATTTAATACAAAGTTGCAATGCAATGTTGTTCTTTTCATATTTACTTATTAGCCTTTTATGATCAACTTAATCTGATTGCGCTTTAATTGGACTGAATTGTATTGTATTTTGATGCATTTTATTCTAAATATTGTATACGTGTATGAAACGGAGCTGAATTTGGATTGTATAGGAAAGAACACGATAAACTTTTAAGGGAATACATTTGGATTTCATTTTATTGTTTTTATTTAGAAATGAATTTAGATCATTTTGTAACTTGAAACAGTGCTGTCTTAGAATAAAAGTGTCTTAATTTTCCTGTTGCAACTTTTCTATTTACTGAGACAGACAACTTAACTTTCATTTATAGTACTAAAAAAAACAAAAATCATACCATTTAATCAAGATACTGTACCAATAATGCCCTTTCTCCATTTTATTCTTGGAGATTATTTATCTTCTTTCAGCATTAATTCACCACCAGGGCTCTCCCCAACCTGTGTGATAAATAAACATGGGTTCATGGATGTTACGAGTGTTACCTAAAGGCATCACGACGTCTTCCAGGAAGCGCCGTTTATTGGTAAGTGTGTATGGGGTAAGAACTATGGAGTTTTATTTTGTATTCTTAAAGAGAAAATATACAATGCCTCTTTTGGATTTTACTTATGCACAACTATTGACTAATATGCACACATTTCCGTTTTTACATACATATTGTTTTTGACAGCGTCTTACCCCATACGTGTGCGTCAACGCACGCGGGAACACGCATTGCTGACCTGTGTGTGTGGCCAGCTGCCTGTAGGTCCAGAACAGCTGGAGCCAGTTTGGTGGGGCCCCGCGCTGTTAGATATAGGCTGCGCAGACCAAACAGCCATGGTTAACAACTAGTGAATACTTAATATAATTCTATTCAATTCAGTTTTATTTATATAGCGCCAGTTCACAACACATGTCTCAGGGAACTTAACAAAGGGTTTGGTGTGGTGTGGGGTTGTTGGGGAGTGTTAGAGTTTGGCCATTTTAGAATATGCTATTTGTAGGGGTACTAAGTAAAATAATAAACTGATAAAGTTTGTCCATCTAGAGCCCACTGGTGGCCATTGTTATACTAAAAACCACAAGGGTTGAGGGTACCTCTCTCTCTCAGACTGATTATAACCATTGGAAAAGAGAAGGGGTCATACACGTAGCAGAAATGGAGGGTGTGTTTCCACCTCAACTATAACTGAGCCGGTTTAGGCTAAACCTGACTCCACCTTACTCCATCCAACAGGGAGGGAGGAAGGCAGAGGTAAAAATAATTGGCGAGTGTTGTTTCTTATTGCATTGTGTGAAAGGTGCGTAACTTTAAAATGGGCTAAGTCAATTTAATCGAATCATGTAGATTTCAAGTCAGGTACATACATTTTAATTAATCCTAACTATCGAACAGTGCAGTCAGATTCAGTTATTTATTCAAATTGGATAAAAAGGTTTTCTATCTAAGGAAACCCAGCAGATTACATCCAGTCAGTGACTTGTAGCATTCACTCCTCCTGGATGAGCATGTAGAGACAGTGGAGAGGAAAAACTCTCTTTAACAGGAAGAAACCTCCAGCAGAACCAGGCTCAGTGTGAGCAGCCATCTGCCACGACCGACTGTGGGTTTGAGAGAACAGAGCAGAGACACAAAAAGAACACAAAAGCACTGATCCAGGAGTACTTTCTATGGGAAGAAAAAGTAAATGTTAGTGGATGTAGCTCCTTTAGTCATTTCATCTAGAAACAAAGAACAGATAAACTCTGAGCCAGTTTTCAAGGTTAGAGTCTGAAAGAGAGCACATAGAGTTAGTCGAGCTCAGCCAGTAGCCATGTCTAGGAGAAAAATAGAGTTAAACACTGAAAGACAGGGCCAAGTGTATCATTGGTAGAAGGTGAGTATTAAGTTGTTAGAAGCAGAAGCTTGGGCGATGCCCCCCTCCAGGAAGGTGCCACAGGTAGGTACAGAGTCAGGCCAGGTGTAGCTTCTAGGAAGAGAAAAGAGAGAACATAAAGTTAAAAGCTGGAATAACAGCAAATAAAGCAAAATTGGAGAGTAGTATGAGAATGTAGTAGAGAGAGTGAAAGTGATCATTATGTCCTCCAGCAGTCTAAGCCTATAGCAGCATAACTACAAAGATAGCTCAGGATAACCTAAGCCACTCTAACTATAAGCTTTATTAAAAGGAAAGTTTTAAGCCTAGACTTAAAAGTAGACAGGGTGTCTGCCTCACAGACTAAAACTGGGAGCTGGTTCCACAGGAGAGGACCCTGATAACTAAAGCATCTGCCTCCCATTCTACTTCTAGAGACTCTAGGAACCACCAGTAAACCTGCAGTCTTAGAACAAAGTGCTCTGTTAGGAACATATGGAACAATCAGATCTCTGATGTATGATGGAGCTAGATCATTAAGGGTTTATATGTGAGGAGGAGAATTTTAAATTCTATTCTGGATTTAACAGGGAGCCAATGAAGGGAAGCTAAAATAGGAGAAATATGATCTCCCTTTTTAATTTTCATCAGAACTCTTGCTGCAGCATTTTGAATCAGCTGAAGGCTTTTAACTGCATTTTGTGGACATCCTGATAGTAAAGAATTACAATAGTCCAGCCTTGAAGTAACAAATGCATGGACTAGTTTTTCAGCGTCACTCCTGGATAGGATATTTCTAATTTTGGCAATGTTCCGGAGCTGAAAGAAGGAAATCCTAGAAACCTGTTTAATATGGGATTTAAATGACATGTCCTGATCAAAAATTAACACCAAGGTTTTTTACTTTATTACTGGAGGTCAATTTAATGCCATCCAGGTTAAGTGATTGACTAAGCAGTTTCTTTTTTAAAGACTCCGGTCCAAAGACGACAACTTCTGTCAAATCTGAATTTAGAAGCAGAAAATGTAAAGTCATCCAAGTTTTTATGTCTTCAAGACATGCTTGTAGTCTATCTAACTGGTTGGACTTCACGATTTATGGGTACAGTTGAGTATCATAACAGTGAAAATTTATCCTATGCTGTCTAATAATGTTACCTATTGGAAGCATATATATAGTGAAGAGAACTGGCCCAAGCACTGAACCCTGTGATACTCCATAATTAACCCTGAGGTTTGAAGATCATCTACATGAAAAAACGGGAAACTGTCAGACAAATAAGATTTAAAGTAAAATAATTAAATAAAACTTTGGATGTTGTTGTTAGTTGTTTTTTTGTCACAAAGAAGTTTTTTTCTCTTCTCAATTTGTACCCAATGGACTACATGTTTTCTCTTTTGCTACTTTCCATATTGGTTCAGTTGTGTATTTGTAACGTTTTTATTACTTATTTACTGCAAAAAAATTATCCACGTTGAAATCCATATACGTGCTAAGTCCCAAAACTATTTGCTCTTTTCAACGTTTGATTCCATATGGTCCAGAAACAACCTTTCAGGGTGGTCTGAGTTTCTTCTGTGATTAGAAAACTAGATGTGAAATAATTGAATAAAAGCAGCAAGAGATCACCTGCTGCATATTCTGCTTATTCGTCGACGTTATCAATAACTTATTTTGATCTAAAAACGCAACAGACCTTTTTTTATTGAAGTTAAATGGTCGAAACGGTTGTCCGCCGGTCTCCGAGGTGTGCTCCGATTGAGGCCCCGTTTGAATGGTGTGCATGCCACGCCTAGCCGGAGAACCGGTTGCCTCGCCGGGTGACAAATGGTGCGTACCCACTGTTTCCACCTTCGTCGTGGTTGAGAAACGACGTATTTAATTGGGCATCTCTCAAATACGACTACCCAATTACACCCAAGCTTATGGTTACCAGGAAGCTCCAGATACGACAGAGAGAGAGCCTTATCCACTCTTTCTAACCTTAAATTGCATTTTTTCTATCGTAACTTTTACAGAAGCAGAACTCTGTTGTTACAGTTAGACATGCCGCTGCCTCCGTCAGCGTAGCGGCGCTCTCAGTACAGACAATAACTTACATGTTTAAATATAACGGCATGGTTTGTCTAGCTAGCTTTTGTTGCTAACGCAAGCTAATAACAAGAAGACCGATGGTTAACAGACAGTCTGCCTACAACAGTTACCGACTGTTCGGCCTGCGAAGTGAACGACGTTAAACAGATGACCGAAATGACTAACACTGTGTCGCAAGTCGGTACCGGTGTTTTTGTCATTGTGCTCGTTTGGATCGCAGCTCTTGTGCTGGCGATCATTCTGCTGAGAGCTGCTGGGTCTGCAAAGTGAGTCTGCAAAGAAGCAGCTCCACACACTCCACAGTATGAACATTTGTGATGAAGGGAAAGATATGTCGGAAATGGATTTATACCGTTTTTGCAAAATATAATATAATAAATATTAGTACTTTCAATTCTAATAATTTAATCTGGCGCGTTGACAGGTTAAATATTCCTGCATTAAAGTCAAAAAAACACATGTTATAGTTTATGGTTGTAGGTCGAAGGAGGTGGAGCAAACACATTATGTAAAAGAAGTACAAAGGAAGCCGACGTCCTTTTAAATTGCAGAATTTTAGATCCATTAAATACATGGAAAGTAGAACGCCGAGTCCAAAAGGAATGACCTCACTGGGATGTTACTCGGTCACCATGTAAACCAGCGATGGGGATGTAATCTCCAGTTTGCAGTGAAGGTGGCATCTTGAGTTTAGTGATGTATTACAAACAGTTGATTGAACATCTGACGGTTAAAGCAGTGAGTGAAGTAAGTCCTGGAGTCTTCTCTGGCTGGCTGGACCATAAAGCAACACAGCACCACCTCTCGCTGACCTTTTACTGAACACGGTCGGTCAGCTGGCTGAAAGAAGGCTTTCCATAATGCGCAGCAAAGATAGCTGTATAGAAATATTTCCTGTTGTAAAAAAAACTAACAGTTAATAACATCAAATGCATCTATAATAATCAATAGAGTGTATTATTTTGACTGTGTTCTGTTTTAAATAAAACAGGTCAGCAATAATATATTGTTTTACATTTTCATATAAATAGGCTAATATGTTAAAATCACATTTTTGTTCATGATAATCTTATGTTTTTTATCTAGTGTTTTAAAAATTGGTCCGATTTACACCCTGTTCTCGTACATGTTCATATTCATCAGTGGTTTGCATGTGGACCAGAAATGTGTCAGAATATGATGATTTCTTCTGGATTCTTAAGTGTCCTTGCCAGTGGAGATACAAACTGGTTGATTATAGAAAGATCTATGACAACAGAAATGGCTTCTATAATGACTGTGCAACAATAGGGTTGGTTTGGCTATGACTAACTAAGGCAATTACTAATCAAGTTGGTTATCCTAGTAAAAAATTACCAAAGTTGGATCACCACCTGATTATCATGAATTAATGGCCAAACAGCTCAGTCTCAGTTATTGTTTTATGAATACCTGTCTGGTGAGGTGTGGTATTATAGAACAATAGATGAAGGAGTGAATTCCCATGCTGGTGTTCCCAAGCAGCAAGCCCTGCACACCGATACAGAATGAACACAACATCTCTCCAAAATACTAGAATTTATTCATTTAATTTAACTTCCAGTTAAAATACTTCAGTCAATAAACTCTTTAAACAAAAAACTACAGGAAAAATCATGTTGATTGGAGCAAATAAGAATAAACCAATAAAACCATGCTGTGATATCACAGTTCAGTGGGAATATGTATGTTTAAGAACCAAGGGTTGTTATCCTGGGAGCTGTTATGAACATGGGTTAATATTGTTCATTCTGGGATTCAGAGTTTTTACCAGCCTCTTGTTCTGTGTGTGATTCAGTCGTTGTTTCATCCAATGTCTGGGCCTAACACTGTATATACTGTGAATTAGGATCTCAAACCAACAGCAAGAAATGACAGATTATACTAAATTCCTATTTATTTATCTGAAAAAGCCAAATTCAAGCAGGTACATAGCACACAGGTGGTGCTAGTCAAATGAGTGAAATACATAAATGTCATCACTGTGAGAACCTGAATAAAGGCAGAGGTTCTGGTTGTTTGTAGTCGAACCCGGGAACATCTAAACCCGTATAACCTTATTTAGTGTCTGTGATTCACTACAGAACACTTAAAAACTGACCACAGCTGACCTGATTGGAAGGGTTACGAAGGAATGACCCTATTTCAAGTAAATAAGAAACAGCACAGATAAAGTTATATTTTAACATACCATAATACTTTTAAACAATGCTTTTTAGATGTGCTTTTATATAGTGCACGGTTCAAAGTCCAGACTTCATCCTGATTGGTATGTCGTGTTGGAACCAGTTCAGAAATGAATTCCCACAGACCTCAACAGACAGCTGTGGCTTCAGTGGAATAAGGGTGTTGTTCATCTGCCGTATTTATGGAATACCAAGACTTCCTGAGGAATGTTCATTTTGATTTAAAGAAACATCCAAATGCAGAGAGGTTAGACTTTTCAACTTTAACAGAAAGTATTTTCCTTCAATCTTAAATTGTTCCTCAGCTATTTATGTCCCAGAGGGTTCTCTTGATAATCATCACACTGCAATCCAACATAGGACTGTTTGTCTGGCAGTGTCCTACCACTGTCTTTGAGGAATAGTTTATTATGACACAATGCTCAGAAGGCTTGCATTTACAGTTCATAAGAAACATGGAGTGTTTTTTTCATGCATGTGTGCAGGTTAGGAGTCATCCCCATTGTCCTCCTGGCACTCACCATCACTTTGGTGCTGGTGTTCTTCCCTCGGAGCCCCGAGAACCGTCCTCCTTTCACAGAGATAGAGGTAAACCACCATCTGATCAAACACACTGGTAGAAATACTCACAAATACTACTTGTTTAGTTTCTCTATTAATAAAGGTCTCCACGGTCATCACAGAGAAATAACCCAAATCATCACAACTGTTGTTTTAAGAGGGAGTTTATACTACAGTTTGTGACAAGAAGCAGTTCTAAACCAGATAATCTGACGCTTTTCTAGTTTTTGGAGTGGTGTAGTTCTATATGTGCAATTAAGACCAGAAGAGAGCTAAATCAGCTGTATCCAATATCCAGTTTTCAAGGTTAGAGTCTGAAAGAGAGCACATATAATTAGTTACAGTAAAAGCTCAATCAATTACTATGTCTAGGAGAGAGAAAGGGTTAAACATGTGGATCATCGGTAGAGGGTGAGCATTAAGTTGTTGCCAGCAGAAGCTTGGACAATTCCCCCCTCCAGAAAGGTGTCACAGGCAGACACAGAGTCAGGCCAGGTGTAGCTTCTAGGTAGGGAAAAGAGGCAGAATATTAAGTTAAAAGCTGAAATAACAGCAAATAATGCAAAATTGGAGAGTAGTGTGAGAATGTAGCGAAGAGGGTGAAAGTGGTCATTATGTCCTCCAGCAGTCTAAGCCTATAGCAGCATAACTACAGAGATAGCTCAGGATAACCTAAGCCCTTTAAACCAGGGAGCCAGCCTCCTATGAATGATTACCTTCTTTTTCAAGGGGGCTGCATTGTCTAATGCATCACGCAATGATGAAGTAACACTATGAACAAGAGAATCAATTTGTGAAGGGGAAAAAACAGAATTATTGCCCTGCACTGTGATTTTCTGTGATAATGAGGAAATTAAAAGTGGAACAGGCTCTTACAGATGTACTGTCTTGTCCATGATGTCTTTAGACAGCTCTTTGGTCATGTCGGTGGTGGTGAAGAGGTTGAATTAGAAGAAAATGATTTATAATAAAGGCGTGCTTTATAGACATAGCAAGCTGAGATCAGGAGTATTTGTGACTGATGGACTGAGGTCTGCTGTTTTCCTTTATTTCCACTGACTAAGGGTAAGAGCTCTGGTTAGGAGTAAGGCCGTTCAATATAAACACCTACTTTAACAGAAACCTTAATCCTGCTCTTCTGTTTCCACAGAACTGTAGGCCCGTAAATAGAGCCAACATGTGCGCCTCTGTGCATGTGCTTGTTGTAAAGGTCTGTTCTGCTTTATCTGAATCCAACAGCAACACAGAACAAACACTCCCCATGTTGCTTCGGGTCGTGCCAGTAAGCCGTCCGGATTTGCCAAGCAAGCTGCCACCCCATCAAAATAGCAAAGCAGAGTCCTGTCCTGGCCAGCTCATGCTTTGTAGTCTCTGTGCAGTGCAGATACGACAACAGCAATGTAGGGAGAAAAACAGCAAAATTAGGAATTTCTGCTGAATATTCCAAGTAAATTAAGACCAAACTCACTTTAGGATCTGATAGGAATGGAGCTCCCAGGATTCTTCAGCATATATGTTATTTCTAATAGAAAAATGAATAATAAAGTGGCATGAGTCCAGATGTTTTGGCTTATCCTGTACCTAATTAAAACCTCCCCTTTGTCAGCAAGGGTAACTAAAGGTTTGATTTTCTGTTGGTGCCATGTTTCAGGGTGGATTAATATTCAACAACGATAGGCTGAACAGGACCTGCAAGCAGAGAGAGACATGGTTAACCTCTTGCTGTTAAACAACAGTGAAATATCACAGTACCAATTAGGCCAGTGTTAGACTGGAGGTGAGGGTGGCTCATACAACACCCCACCCCCCACCTGCTTCTACCCAGTGGCACATTAATAAAACATGGCCCACAAACTTTGGAATCCTGCTTGCTGTGTAATTGGCAAATTAAAAAGTGAGATGTGTTAAATGCATTCATAAGAGATGGAATACATCATCAGCACCTCTCCCAGACATACACAAACACACACTCATAGACATTCACACACACCACTCCCATTCCACAGCAGTCCTTATGAAATTTCTCTTTGGCCATCAGTGGGGCTGCTGCACTTCTTCAATCATACTGGCTTAAGGGGGTTTTCTCAGTTTTCATTCTCATCATCATGGGTGGCTCATGACTGAAATATTAACACAGAGCCAGAGTTGTCAGTGAAGCATAAAACAAGTCATTCCATGGCAACCGAAAAACGCTCACCACCTCCAGCCTAGGAAACTACAACTTTAGCGCTGATGATTGTTAGCCTTTATGGAGTTCCGCTCATTAATTTCATTTAGGAGCTGTGTGACAAACAGCAGGATATCAGCAGACAGAGGTGCACTCTTACACACTGCTTCCTGTGTAGTTGCAGCCTAGTGTATATATTCAGTATTTTAACTATTTTACCTATCGCCTAACATTTCCCAATCTGCTATTGATCCAGGACGTTTTCCTAAACATCCAAAATAGGAAGATAAGACAAATTCAATTTAATTTTGTTGATTTGTACAACAAAGTACAACATATGTAAACTCACAGCACTTTAAAAACAGGTCCAATTCATACGCTGTTGTATAGAATGTAGTTCAGATCAGGTTAGGTCATAACAGTACAGTACAATCATGTAGTCACATCCACTTACATGATAATATATTATCAGAATCAGTTGGTCATATAATCCCAACTGGTAAAAAGTTATCTTTCTAAAGAATCCTAGCTGATTGCAGTGATTGATTAATTTTGCAGCAATCCCTCATCCTGAGGATGCATGTGTCAACAGTGGAAAGGAACGACTCCATTTTAACACGAATAACCTCTAGCTGAGCCCGAAATGAGCAGTGTGAGAAAACAGTGGAAGAACATATAAATGAATGCAGCTCTCATGCTTGTCCTATTTGAATGTAATTTGGTTCCCATGGCAGCCAGAGATTGATAAGTAAATGATCCAATTGCAAGGAGGTGGCACATTTAGAATAGGATCTAGGGGGAAGAAATGATGTCCTGTGGTCAGTCAAGACATTTAATGAACATGACCAGACACAGAAGGTATTTGATGCACAGAGTAGACAGCATTATTGGCACATGACATGGTTTGACAGGGGGTGCATTGCTGGTTTGCATGAAGTATGCCGGTTGTCTTCTGAATTGCCTGCTATTTGGAGGCTGCCCATGGATGTTGTGAAGGTTCTGGTCACCCAAGACTGACCACACAGGAAAACAGGAGGACTGTCATAGTGTGTGCCAAGCATTACTGAACCTCATGACATCTGTGTACGGGACAAGTATCATTAGGACTTGTTGTGTTATCCTCCACTGTGTCTCAAGGATGAGGATTACCATTCCATGTGCATGTTTCCAATAACACTAAAGACGGCATAGCTGTGGTTTGAGTGGCGCCAGAACCAAAACGCATGACATCATAATATGCTCATCAAGGAATGTTGCTTCTGCATTACAGCTGACCATCTATAGTAAGGCTCGTGTTTACTGGCACTGAGGGAAGAGGAACAACTTCATCAATGTTGTAGAGAGGTTCACTGGCATCGTGGGATGGACCATAATGCAAGATGTCTGGTTACCTCTGGTAGTGGTACAGGGGAAACTGACAGCATAGCACTATTTGGACCGCCTGCATCATGTTGGGGTCCTCCTGTGGCCAGGAGGGTCTCATAATCAAACGCGTGTAATCAATTCGGACATCAGCTCTGACTCAATATGGACCTGCTGGAGCTCAAGGGCCAGTTAATTATTATATTGGAACAGTGCTTTCACACCAGACCTTTGGAACACGTTTTAATGTGCCAGACTGTGGATTCTGGAGCGGATCACACCGGTGTTAACCCATCATGGACCCGGAAACCAACCAGAACTTGTACCTTCTCACGGTTACAACTGCCAGTCTCAGCACGGTTTATCCAGACCCTGGTGTGGTTCCCTTGCAGTATGAATGCGTGCCGTTCCCAGTAAAGTAAGAGCAGGAATCTGAAGATGAAAGAGCTTGACGATGTCTCGTGAGGCTGTGTGGAGGAGTGAGGAGGTGCACAACTACGTTTAAACAACAAAGTAGCAACAGAAACCCAGATGGGACGAATTTTCTTCTCCGTGTTTTTTTTCTTTTCGATCAGCGCAATACTGGAACAATAATGCCTCCGAAACAATCCATTCCGAGTGCATGACGTTGTTTGGTCCAGTCTAGTGTGTGAAAGGAAACTGCGCCACCTGAAGGTGTGAATTTTCTCACTTTTACCCAGGACCAGACCAGCAGTGTGAATTTGCCCTAAGTGTTACTGTCATTTTTACGCTTTGGGTTCATAGCAAATATAGACCTTAGATAATAAGTTATCTATCCCAACAACTGTAAAAATAAAAAATAAAATTCATTATTTGCATCTCAACAACAAGGTTCTATTCATAATGTTCCATCTGACTACATCTGCTGCTCTGGCGTTAAAACAACTTACTTGTAGTTTGTAAATGAGTTGACCACCTTACCACCTCTTTAACCTGCTAAAACCTGTTTTTGCTCAATTAAATCAACCAGTCTTATTAGATATACTAGAGGCATAGACCGCCTGAATGAATGGTACTGCATGATAATTAATTAACATTTATTGCAGTTCCTGCAGTTCTTAATGATATGCATACTGCATAAAATGTTACTGCGATAAAAATACATTTGCAATATATTATGCAGTCCTTCTGTGGTGTGTCTCATAAAGTCCCCACAAAATACAATGTTGTTTGTGTTTTAACTTGAACAAAGGTCAAAAGTTTTAAAGCAATCTACAGAACAAGATGCTGGTTAGAAATCCAGCTATTAATTAGCTAAAACCTATTTGAATAGGAGCCACACATGATTATCAAAGCTGCTGTACAGAAATAACATTCACTCTGTTCCTATGTTTGATAGTTCATTTACGATTTTAGGAGTTCCTCAGGGAAAAATGTGCTAGTATTCCAACATAGTTGAAGCAACATACACAGACTCCATGCTTGTGTATTGTCCCTGAAGACTGCCACATACTGCTAACCTTCTGTCATTGTAATACAGTAAGGTGACATTACAACATGTGCTGTTTCATTCATTTCCCATTCCTAAACCTCGATCTGCATGCAAATGTTGTTGTTTTGTCTTTATTAGTGAGTGTGTTAGAGGTTTTATGTATACAGGCAGGGCCTACTATTTGCAGCCATAGTAACCTACCTCTGAGTCACGGCTGCTCCAGGATGTTAAAAAGCAATAAAATCTATAGTCAGAAGTTAACTTATAGCAGTTAGGAATAAACTGTGAAACAGCAAATATACTGAGTCCTCAGGTATAGTATTTTCTGAAGACATTATATGTATTTATTATAGTTTAACTAAATGATCCAAACCTGCAACAATTAACATTTCTTCAGCCTGTTTTGATGATCTCATTTTCCAGGTATATTGTCTTTCTTTCTGTTTACCAGTATGTTCTAATATTCACTGTGTGTATTAATTGGGTTTAAGGTCTTTGAAAAAGGTAGTTCATTAAATAGTTTAACAGCAGAGCTCTAACTTTCTGATTTATGAAGTAAGGTGTTTCTTTTTATTTGCTGAAAGAACAAAACCAACACCAATGCTGCAAGCATGTGTTGAAATCCATGACCTATGTGTTGCAAATTTCATGAAACTGGACACATACCAGCCAGCCTGGTTGGTCTGGTTAATGTAAAGCAGTTTGACTTTTCAGGCTGCAGGCTAATCTCAAATTCATACATTGTTTTTTGCTGCCACACTTGATGTCTTCTATCACCCTTCAGTATGTATGTCACATATAGCATAGTTGCTGCATAAAGCCTTTGGTTAAGAGGCTTGGTCACCATTTGCTTTGGGTAATCTATAAAAAATAAATTAGAAAGTCAAACTTTCATTGCTGCTTTTTATGCATACAACACATTGCATGAGAAAATAGGAAAAGTAGCATACTGTCCTGATCTGGAATGATGCCATTGCCTCCCACCACACTTTAAAGACACATTTAGGATATCAAACACTAGATGGTTTCTTGTGATGTTTTGTCTCGTTCTTCCTGCACACACATGACTTATTGATTCAGTATTCTCAGCACAGTCTCGGTTGAGAACAGATCCGTGGTGCAAGCATGTCAGTGCCAGTATATTTCCCCTGTTCTTCCTTTGCAGTAGGTGCAGAATGGAGTTATGCACCGACCATGGATACAAACCCATGCCATCATCGAATTTTCCTGCACATAAACTTGATGATAACAGTGTGGATTTCTTACCTTACATATTTTGTTCGGGGGACAGAGTGCTTAACTTCAAGAAAGCATCTGGATTACTGACTGGTCTGGCATTCCTCATATTCCCCCAGATATGTCAGAGCTGAGTGTTGGGGTCATCCATTTTGGTCGCACATTTTGACACAGGCAGCTCAACAGACGTTGCAGCTCTGACGTCACTGGGAGCATAAACCGGCTGAGATGCAGAGTTTGGTTGCCATTTCCTGCCTGTCTCACAGGACAGCGCAACGGAGGCGCATATCTGGAGACAAAAGCTCGCAGGTGAACTTTTGCTCCACAAGGCCATTCCCGGAAGAGCTTGAAAGCTGGAAATCTGTCTGATACGAGAAGATCAGGAGATTTATTTACAGATCGAAGACCACGCCGACACCCGGCGCAGGTGAAAACCCACAGAGGTTCTATGTCCAAGGAGATGAGTTTTCCTCCTTGTGTAATGCAGTCGACTAACGGTTCATCTTTTCCCCTCCTGGACAGATGAGAAATGACAATTTTTTTCTTTAATTTGATCATGGACGCGTGATCCCCCTCCCCTCCTTTTTCTTCGGACCTGATCCCTCCTTGACCGGCAGAGAGCAGAAATCAACCTCCAAGTATTTTCGTTCTTTTTATATTAAACCGGATAGGTCCATATAGAGGTCTGGGCAGGATGAGCCATAATGAAAGTGATTTAGAATCACCAGTAGTTAATCTAAGGTTTTAACTTGTTGCATGCAATACCGATTGAATTATGTTATGCTGAGCTGTGTTTTGATTTGATTTGGTGCGCAAGCGCTGCTGAATTGTGCGTGGTTAATGTTTTGTCCGGCTGATCTCTAATCAGCCAGGAGTTAGAAGTTGAACTTTTAAAAGTTTTTCATTCAAAGCAACTGCAGTCAGGGCCTCGCCCGACCACTCTTTGTTCCAGTTTTATTGCTGGAGATTTTCCAGAGTTCCTGCCTCAGAGTTTATGACTCTTTGTTAAGATTTGGAGCGATCAGCTGGTTGTGACTAAAGGGGCGTGGCCCCACCGTTTTATCAACTGATCGCTGCGATCGAGACATCAGCAAGACCGGAGAGCTTCTTTCCATTTAACCCAAATTACACATTTTGTCCATAAAACTACTAGTTTGATCTTCATAGACACTAAATGCGCATATATATATTTTTCTTTTATTATCATTTTTAGGTAGTCATTTTTATTCCCTTTGTGTAGAACGGTGCTTGTTAGTTAGGTGAAGGTTTTTGGACCAGAATAATGGTATGTTGGACCACTTGTTTGCTGAATATTGAACCATTTGCACGTTGCTGGACGCCACTATGTCTTTCCAACGTCATCGGCCATTTTGTACCACAGGATAGTCTGTTCCTACAAATCCCAGCGGCCACCACAGCTGATAGGACGGGGGCGTCGCAGCTCTGAGGCCACAGTCAACTATATAACAGAGTATGAGACGGCCCACCATTGCTTTCAGCTTGGGACCTAGACGCGGTCACTACGCAACTGAAGCAGCATTCTGGAGAAGAGGTCCCAACGTGGATTTCATTCATTCTCCCCATTTGCCAACGAGAAAACTAAGCGAATTAAGCTTACAGGAATAAGAAGGCTTGTAAGTTTTCAACTTTACCAATTGAAGACGTGGGTTTAACACGTAACCAAAAAGGAGACGCAATTTTTCCTCCTTGTTTTGTACCAGTCGACTAGTGACGGTCCGTCATCATTTTTCTACCTTTCTGCCACGGAGGCCACCAAGGAAGAAAACGGACTGCTTTGCTGAGTATCCCTGGACGCGTGGGACTCTTCACCCCACCCCCACCCCCCCGCTCTCTCCCTCTGCTCAGAGGAGACAACGACAAGTAAAATCCACCTTTTATTTTTATTTCTTTATTAGGAACAGCTTGAGCAGGGTAGAGGAGGTTTTAGTGCGATGTAGAATCGCCACTTATAGTCTAATGTGTTCTGAATTGTATGTGCATGCAACCTTTTTTTTGAAACTTGACTGCTGTTGAATTTCGGAGGCCGCAGAGTTTTGCAAGTTGTATTTTTACTGTCTGGACACCTGAGCGCAGGTGCGCTGTGAAACTGGACTGCTATAATAACCTTAATGGTGAAAATCAACCATTTTCTTTGTCTTCAACTTCATGTTTTACTGGTTTGCCGCCGAAAAGGTTTATGATCCTTTGTGTGCGCTGAGTTTACAACTTTGCTTGGGGGTTTTATGACCGCCCGTGTCCCGCTGAGCTACATTTTCTGGCGGGCCGCTTCCTAAAACTCCGCTCCGCGTCACATTATCATTTGTTTGCCATAACTGCTGGTTTGATTCCATACACACCCACTGCTGTTTTGTTTTATTTGTTTAGTTAGATATTTTTTCACCCTTCTGTGTAGAACTTTGCATGTTTGATTAGGTGAAGATTATTGAATCGGAAGAGCGGATTGTATCCGAACTGTTGATTTAATAAATGTTCACGTAGATAAAGAGAAGTCGTTTGTGTTTATTTTGTGCAAGAGTGATTTGTCAGTGAAAATAAGGTCAAAGTTCCCCACGTTTCGGCAGAAACGGTTGATTAAACAGTGACATCTCTGGTAATAGTTATCAATTATTACTGAGTATTTAACGGTTGTAATTATCAAAGGCTTTAGGCTACAATTACAACACCAGAAGACATCTCTGGTTTCGATTCATAAATGAGGATTTTTGGTTAAGAAATTGATTTTCTCTAATTAGGATTTTTAATTATAATTCTTGATGAATATTAATGAATCAATAATCATAATCCCAACAGGTATGTCAGGATTATTCAGCTTCAATAAATCTTCATATACTGGTCCTTCTCAAAATATTAGCATATTGTGATAAAGTTCATTATTTTCCATAATGTCATGATGAAAATTTAACATTCATATATTTTAGATTCATTGCACACTAACTGAAATATTTCAGGTCTTTTATTGTCTTAATACGGATGATTTTGGCATACAACTCATGAAAACCCAAAATTCCTATCTCACAAAATTAGCATATTTCATCCGACCAATAAAAGAAAAGTGTTTTTAATACAAAAAACGTCAACCTTCAAATAATCATGTACAGTTATGCACTCAATACTTGGTCGGGAATCCTTTTGCAGAAATGACTGCTTCAATGCGGCGTGGCATGGAGGCAATCAGCCTGTGGCACTGCTGAGGTCTTATGGAGGCCCAGGATGCTTCGATAGCGGCCTTTAGCTCATCCAGAGTGTTGGGTCTTGAGTCTCTCAACGTTCTCTTCACAATATCCCACAGATTCTCTATGGGGTTCAGGTCAGGAGAGTTGGCAGGCCAATTGAGCACAGTGATACCATGGTCAGTAAACCATTTACCAGTGGTTTTGGCACTGTGAGCAGGTGCCAGGTCGTGCTGAAAAATGAAATCTTCATCTCCATAAAGCTTTTCAGCAGATGGAAGCATGAAGTGCTCCAAAATCTCCTGATAGCTAGCTGCATTGACCCTGCCCTTGATAAAACACAGTGGACCAACACCAGCAGCTGACACGGCACCCCAGACCATCACTGACTGTGGGTACTTGACACTGGACTTCTGGCATTTTGGCATTTCCTTCTCCCCAGTCTTCCTCCAGACTCTGGCACCTTGATTTCCGAATGACATGCAGAATTTGCTTTCATCCGAAAAAAGTACTTTGGACCACTGAGCAACAGTCCAGTGCTGCTTCTCTGTAGCCCAGGTCAGGCGCTTCTGCCGCTGTTTCTGGTTCAAAAGTGGCTTGACCTGGGGAATGCGGCACCTGTAGCCCATTTCCTGCACACGCCTGTGCACGGTGGCTCTGGATGTTTCTACTCCAGACTCAGTCCACTGCTTCCGCAGAATCGGCCCTTCTCCACAATCTTCCTCAGGGTCCGGTCACCTCTTCTCGTTGTGCAGCGTTTTCTGCCACACATTTTCCTTCACACAGACTTCCCACTGAGGTGCCTTGATACAGCATTCAGGGAACAGCCTATTTGTTCAGAAATGTCTTTCTGTGTCTTACCCTCTTGCTTGAGGGTGTCAATAGTGGCCTTCTGGACAGCAGTCAGGTCAGCAGTCTTACCCATGATTGGAGTTTTGAGTGATGAACCAGGCTGGGAGTTTTAAAGGCCTCAGGAATCTTTTGCAGGTGTTTAGAGTTAACTCGTTGATTCAGATGATTAGGTTCATAGCTCGTTTAGAGACCCTTTTAATGATATGCTAATTTTGTGAGATAGGAATTTTGGGTTTTCATGAGCTGTATGCCAAAATCATCCGAATTAAGACAATAAAAGACCTGAAATATTTCAGTTAGTGTGCAATGAATCTAAAATATATGAATGTGAAATTTTCATCATGACATTATGGAAAATAATGAACTTTATCACAATATGCTAATATTTTGAGAAGGACCTGTTAATTAAGAGAAGCGTTTGTGTTTATTTCGTGCAAGAATGATTTATCTGTCAAAACAACGTTGAAGATCTTCCACCTTTTGGTGAAGCAGTTGAATAAACAGTGACACTTGGTGGTTTTGGTTAATAATTTGTAATTATTAAAGAGCTTTGAGCCCATAATCACAACACCAGAGGACATCTCTGATTTCTATTTGTAAGTAATGATTTTTGGTTAAGAAATTAATTTTTTTCAAATTATAATTCTTGATGAACATTAATTAATCAATAATCATAATCCTTACACCGAGATTGTGGCACCGCTTCTGGACGTGGTTAAAATGAGACGTGAAGTTCCATGTGGTACTTGTGAATGTAATTCTATATTGAAATGACTGATAATGATTTTCCAAGAATAATCCCTTGTCCATAACATTCCATAAAGTACTGATGAATGCCCAGTTTTCAAGTAGTTCCATTTGAGGCTTCAGAAATCAAATGAGCTTTTATGGTTTACTTTACACACTGAAAATCCACCAGCGTCTTTGGATGTATAGAATTTGTTGCACTCTACAATAGAATAGAATTGAAAGGACTTCTCCTTTATTGCCCCTCCGTGGGGAAATTGTATGTCAGCAACAAAATATAGACATAAAAATCAGCAGTAATAATGAAAATTAGATAGACTGTACAATGGGGTCAAACTCTAGAGGGAGAAACATGCAAATCTCTTCCCATCTTTTTCCTACCAAGTTGTTAATTTAATTATCTGTTCAGTTCATGTTTAAAACAAACCATGTTTACCTCTTCACCAGCATTAAAATGAAGAATTTCATATGTATTTCATTTTTTTACTGTGGGGTTGTCAGGCCGTGTAACAAATATATTAAAGTACATGACTTCCATTGAATATAATGTTAGTCAGTCTGGGATAAATTACTACTTTAGCCAAGATGTGTCTTTCATTTCACATGTGACTAAATATGTAAAGCATTCATACTGTATCCTTCAGGGCAGCAAACCTCACCACAGTACTCTACGGTTCAGCTGGAAGTAGCCACACAGGAATCTCCCTCCTACAGCAGTAAACAGTATAGATCACTGCTGGTCCACCACAACAAAGGGTCAACAAGGAAAACATTCAGACGCAAAGCCTCAGCATCCATCTGTTGAAAGTCCTTTAATGACATCTAGTGGCTAATTGAGGAAATACTGAAAAAAGGAGTTGCCATGTCGTTTCCATCAGGGTTTCTAGGCAGTCTAGGGAAAGTATAGAAAATTCTTTAGTAACACTTTAGTATTTCCCATATCTGGATCAGTATAGGAAAAATAAGTCTAAAAAAATATTTGTGTTTTCAAACTTCATTCTCTGACATATTTAAGTTCTATCCATCCATCTATCTATTTGTCCATCCATCATCTTTCTGTTTGCCATCTATTTATCCAAATTTCCATCGTTCCTTCTTTCCTGCCTTCCTTAGATTTTTGCAGGAACAATATTACAACCCTGATATCTGTAGAAACATCTTTCATCAATTTATAGAAAACCTTTTTATTTTTACTTTCAAAATTGGCTAAAGAAGGACTGGAAAGTCTGAAAAATTATGTAGGAACCTTCTATGACTCCTAATCAATTCATTCTTTCTTTGCCTTTCAGATAGTGGACACTTTGTTCATTGGCCGCTATGTGCTTTTGGCTGTGACGAGTGCAGTTTTTCTGGTGGCGTTCTTCATGCTGCTGCCCTTTCATTTCCTGGAGCCAGTGCACGCTAAGGCTTTGAGAACACACTAGGAATCCAGCATCAGTGGTGGCACCAGGATCAAATGCCCCAATATACAGAAACTGGGAAAACAGGGCTGATGGGTGGAAAAAGAAGCTCCCTGTTGTGAAGAACCGGACTAGAGACTGCGCTGAAAAAGAATGAGGAGGAGAGCCAGCAGTTTCTTAACGAAGTACTGTCTCTGGGATGTTGACTGTCTGTGAACAAACAAAACTGCTTGGATGTTTAGTTTATTATCATATGAAACAAGCAGTACTTACAAACTATAGGTAGTTATGTCTTTTTAGTGGAATGCAGTTTTTGGTTATCCTACTTTAAAATGCTACTTTTTGAATACATCATTTTTTTTAAATCTCTTTCTTAATTTTTGGTTTGTTACTGCTGATGTTTGACACAAATGTAACTTTTGAGTGGGCTTTTCTATTCTGAAATGGACTTTGATGTTCAGTTTTATCCAATGTTTTAGTGACTATCTGGGAAAGAAAACTTCAGTGCTGTATGCCTCCATGTGGTCAGTAAATCGGAAACTAGGTTGGGCTGCTGTCAGCTGGAGCCACTTTAAGGGTTTAACATGCCAAGTTGAGTGAACCTTGATCACCGCAGACAGATTGTCTGCATAGCTCAGAACGAGATTATGTAATGAAGCAACACCTGCAAGCTGGTTGAAAGAGTCAGCTCAAGCTGTGTTGCTACATTACATGTGACGTTTAACACTCTGTAGGATATATCAAGCACACCCTACCCTTTTGGACTGTCTGTTTAAGCTACAAAGCATCTTGTTTCACTTTGCATATATTTATTTGCATAATGCATTTAAAAATGTGCATTATTTTAATGTGAACTCAGACATTCCCATTAAAGGAACCCTGTGGGTAGAACCTGGTGATTACTGGGATACCTTTGTGTTCTTCATAAGAGAGGTCAGCAATAGAACCACCCCCCGGGTGGTGATTGTGTGCTAAGTGGTAAGAGAGAAACCTAAACCTGAGAAACTACTGATGATGGACTGGTCAAAACAATGAGACGTGCAAAGCGTGAAGCCCCATGGAGCCAAAGATGGTGAGAGAAAAAGTAAAGAGCTAAAACATCAGGATAGAGGAAATTAGTTGATGACATGATATGGTGACCATGGTTACCTTGCAGCTTATTTCTATAGCAGCACAACAGAATGATGTTTCACAGTCACTTGAGCCAGCCCAATCTCTGAGATTATTCAAAGAAGTAAAGATTTTAAAAAATCAGCTCGTTTTCTAAATTCTGCTCAAGCAAATGAAACATTTAGTCATAGTGAAAAGAAAGTTCGCCCCTTTAAATCATTGGTTTTATGTATATTGTGTAAGGTTTAGGGATGTCCTTGTTTGTAGCAAATATTTCCATTCTGACCTAATCTTTGATAAGAAATGATAACATTCAATTCAGTTTATTTATATAGCGCCAATTCACAACACATGTTGTCTCAAGGTACTTCACAAAGTCAGGTACATACATTCCAATTAATCCTAACAACTGAACAGTTCAGTCAGATTCAGTTATTTATTCAAATTAGATAAAAAGTTTTTCTATCAAAGGAAACCCAGCAGATTGCATCCAGTCAGAGATTTGTAGCAGTGGTGGAATATGTGATGTGCGCCTTTGTACACTTGAGGTTAGATGTTAAAATGTAACCTGATAATAAAAAGGTCATTTATATTCTTAGACCTTAGAACTGACAGATGGCGTACCTTTTTCTGACTACAACTGGCTCATAGCATCTCTATGCTTATTATATTGTGTTTGAACCCAAACAGGGGTTTTAAATAAGGGAAGGAATGGGTTTTTTTTTTTTTTTTTTGCATTTACTTGTGCATCCTGAGCTAGTTGAGATTTCTAGAAGTGGGATTTGGTTAAGTGGGTAGTAGCCAACAATACTATGGCCTAAATGCTGAGCTTCTGTGCTTTCATGAAACATGAGTTTTTCAACTAACAACTAGTCATTGCAGGGTCAGTCTAACATTTTTTTGCCATGTTAAAATAATCCAATCTCCAAAATGTCATATCAGGTGGTTGGAAAGATATTTATTGAGCCTTTGCATTGGACACATTGAAATAGATGATTATTTACATTTTAGAGTGTGGTATGACATGCTCCATAACAATGATCAAAAATCTGAGACACATGTTGTAAAATAGAATAGAAAGGTCTGCCGTACAACCCCAAACATCGCAATACTGTGTTGATTTCCTATATATGTAAGTGATGGTAAAATGAATACATTTTACACCAGATATACATGTTTTTTTATTAAAAGGTGAAGAGCCAACATTATGTAAAACATATTTTACGTTCCTGTTCAGCTTTGCCTGGCACAAAGTAATATTGTATTGTGAAGTTAGTCTGGAAAACGTTTCTAGTAAGGTACCCTGAAATTTATATAAAAATGTATTATTTATAAATAAAGTTTATTTGAATAGTTATTTCTCCAATTTAATCAAAATATTTAAAATGTTCCATTTCGTTTTTAATATACATTGTTAACAAGATATGGCAGTTGTTTCTTAAAACCTAAATTACTACCACTGTAAAAGTAAGTAGAAAAGACTGCCTATCAACTCCAGGGAAGATATTTACTGGTAAACAAAACACAAAATACACCAACTGTCACTTTCATCTAGATTTTCTAAACTATTTAAATCTTTTTAGCACAAAATCTTAAATCAAGCATGTCAAGCTTAGTGTTTTAGTACCTGGAGTGCCTTGAAGACATTTTCAACGCTGTCTTATCACTGAACCCTAGATGAGCATTAAAGTTAACCAACTTGCTGCCAATAGTACAGACATTTAGTTTAGTAAATTCCTGTTTTTTGTTGGTTAAACTGCAGTTTCAGAGCTTTTTACCAAGCTGCTGCATGTCTTTGTTAACAGTAGATATGTCAATGAACATACACTACTGGTCAAAAGTTTTAGAACCACTTTCTCATTCAGTGGTTTAGCTTTATGTTTATGATTATTTACACTGTACATAGATTCTCAGTGAAGGCATCAAAACTTTAAATAAACACATGGAATTATGTAGCAAACAAAAAGTTGTAAAAAAACTTTAAATATGTTTTATATTTTAGAATCCTTAAAGTAGCTGCCCTTTGCTGTGATGACTGAAATATTAACCTCTGACCATCTCTCAAAGAACCTCTGGGAAGTTTTTTCAAGACTCTTTGGAAAACCATTTCAGGTGACCACCTCATGAAGCTCATGGAGAGAATGCCAATAGAGCAAAGCGAAGGGTGGCAATTTGGAAGAATCTGATATATACAAATGTTTAGTTATTTCACACTTTTTGTTTACTATATAATTACAGATCAGGTAGAGGAACAGGCCTGCTATTCCCTCCTGTGGACTCAATTCCAGATAGACTGAGATAGTAAATTCACTTGAATCCATGTACAGGTCCTTCTCAAAATATTAGCAAATTGTAATAAAGTTCATTATTTTCCATAATGTCATGATGAAAATTTAACATTCATATATTTTAGATTCATTGCACACTAACTGAAATATTTCAGGTCTTTTATTGTCTTAATACAGATGATTTTGGCATACAGCTCATGAAAACCCAAAATTCCTATCTCACAAAATTAGCATATTTCATCCGACCAATAAAAGAAAAGTGTTTTTAATACAAAAAACGTCAACCTTCAAATAATCATGTACAGTTATGCACTCAATACTTGGTCGGGAATCCTTTGGCAGAAATGACTGCTTCAATGCGGCGTGACATGGAGGCAATCAGCCTGTGGCACTGCTGAGGTCTTATGGAGGCCCAGGATGCTTCGATAGCGGCCTTTAGCTCATCCAGAGTGTTGGGTCTTGAGTCTCTCAACGTTCTCTTCACAATATCCCACAGATTCTCTATGGGGTTCAGGTCAGGAGAGTTGGCAGGCCAATTGAGCACAGTGATACCATGGTCAGTAAACCATTTACCAGTGGTTTTGGCACTGTGAGCAGGTGCCAGGTCGTGCTGAAAAATGAAATCTTCATCTCCATAAAGCTTTTCAGCAGATGGAAGCATGAAGTGCTCCAAAATCTCCTGATAGCTAGCTGCATTGACCCTGCCCTTGATAAAACACAGTGGACCAACACCAGCAGCTGACACGGCACCCCAGACCATCACTGACTGTGGGTACTTGACACTGGACTTCTGGCATTTTGGCATTTCCTTCTCCCCAGTCTTCCTCCAGACTCTGGCACCTTGATTTCCGAATGACATGCAGAATTTGCTTTCATCCGAAAAAAGTACTTTGGACCACTGAGCAACAGTCCAGTGCTGCTTCTCTGTAGCCCAGGTCAGGCGCTTCTGCCGCTGTTTCTGGTTCAAAAGTGGCTTGACCTGGGGAATGCGGCACCTGTAGCCCATTTCCTGCACACGCCTGTGCACGGTGGCTCTGGATGTTTCTACTCCAGACTCAGTCCACTGCTTCCGCAGGTTCCCCAAGGTCTGGAATCGGCCCTTCTCCACAATCTTCCTCAGGGTCCGGTCACCTCTTCTCGTTGTGCAGCGTTTTCTGCCACACTTTTTCCTTCCCACAGACTTCCCACTGAGGTGCCTTGATACAGCACTCTGGGAACAGCCTATTTGTTCAGAAATGTCTTTCTGTGTCTTACCCTCTTGCTTGAGGGTGTCAATAGTGGCCTTCTGGACAGCAGTCAGGTCGGCAGTCTTACCCATGATTGGGGTTTTGAGTGATGAACCAGGCTGGGAGTTTTAAAGGCCTCAGGAATCTTTTGCAGGTGTTTAGAGTTAACTCGTTGATTCAGATGATTAGGTTCATAGCTCGTTTAGAGACCCTTTTAATGATATGCTAATTTTGTGAGACAGGAATTTTGGGTTTTCATGAGCTGTATGCCAAAATCATCCGTATTAAGACAATAAAAGACCTGAAATATTTCAGTTAGTGTGCAATGAATCTAAAATATATGAATGTTAAATTTTCATCATGACATTATGGAAAATAATGAACTTTATCACAATATGCTAATATTTTGAGAAGGACCTGTATATGCATCATTTCATACATCCGAATGTGTTTGTGCATATGCAGTTGTCCTGGTTTTAGAGTATGCCGTGTTTCAGCAGGAAACTACGGTGGCCGGGGGGTGCAAAACACTTTTACAAGTACCGAAACAAATTTACATTTCAGAAAACAATTTAACAAGATGGAAAACAAATTTACATTTCAGAAAACACTTTTACATTTCAGAAAACAAATTTACATTTCAGAAAACAAATTTACATTTCAGACAATCAACCGGAAAGGGAATGTACCAACGCCGAGGCTGACCCGGAAGTCAGCCTCAGGGCTGCATCCTTCGAAGGCCGTATTTGTAGGCCGATTACGTTACAGCGTTACCGGCGGTGAGGTGAGCTAGCCCGGTAGAGATCTGACCGGACTATCGGCACTAAGCTCCCGCTGGCAGTCATCACAGTGAACGTTAAACACAAGTGATTTCTAACAGTTTATGTTATTATTTTAATTGTTACTGAAAATCGATTTAACATTTCAGGTGATATTAAGGTTAACCAGAATAAATGGACAGTTTTATGTAATCCAACTGTATCGCTGGAGAGAGTGATTGAGAATAAATAAGCTTTTCAATATTAATTTTTAATGAAGAAATGTGCTATATGTTTTAAAGGTTTATTTATAATTCAGTTAGCATTATAATTTCTGATTCCAGATAAACTCGACGAGGAATAAACCTCCAAATGTAAGTGAATCTCAGTAAAGAAGTGAAAAGTTTGAAAGAGCTTGTTTTAGTCATTTGCATAGAGATATTTTCTTCAAATTAAGACAAATGTGAAATTAAAAAAGGCTTTATTTTTGCTCTGATATTAAGCAAGATGTTTTTTTTTTGGTATTTTCATATTTATTTTTTTTAGGTACAAAGCAGCAGACGGTCCAGTTTATGAAGCTCAGGAGTGAGAACCACCACCTTTTTACTGGAGCTAAAAACTCAGCCACGTGGCTTGGAGGTACAATAACAACATTCTTTGCAGTCGGTTTCTGTCCAGTTTCAATAACTCCTATCTTTCTAACTTTCATAAATATCCATCCAGTGATTAACATACTTCTTTCGGTTTAGGACAATTCTGGAGAAGATGGACCAACAGGGGAAGGTCACCCTCTTTGCAGGTCAAAACAATGTGGGACAATTTGAAAAAAAAAAAAAAAGAATTTAGATTATGTTCAGAACTTCTCATGTCACACACAAATAAAAAATATATGTCTAAATGTCTTATTGGTTTATCTGTTTAGTCAACTCTTTTTTTTTCTTCCATCTAACTTTAGGATTGTAAGTATCCAGGATCAGGAGAGGGAGTCAGTGAAAAGCCCACTGCTGCTACTTGGCCCTGGTTTGTCCTTATGGATGAGGTGTTGGGACAGAGGTCTTCCACAACACCTCCTGTCCTAATTGCCTCCATCCCTGAGGACACTCCAGGGCCAAGCGGAGTGGTGGGCAACCAGATGGAGAAGGAAGACAGTGAGCCAGCAGGAAGGTGTCAGAAAAGAAAGAGGGACAGATATGAGGAGATGATGGAGTTGATCAGGGAGGACATGAGGACACAGAGAGAAGCAGAGGACATGAGGACACAGAGAATAGACAGACTGTTTTCCAAAGAATGGCACCAAAATAAGGTGCTATAAAAGAAATAAATAAATGTGTTTTGTTCAGATTGTTTCTTAAAGTTTTAAGGTGTTCTAATAAATTTCAAAATTGTTTTTGTCACTAGTTATTTCCATTTGATCTAACAATACATCAACTTCATTTAAAGTTATAAACAGAATTTATTATGAAAAATACAAAGAGCACTTTAAACAGAATGGGGGAAGAAAACATTCAAACAGATCAAGATTACAAGACAAAAGGCATAAAATAAAACTATGTACAAGTATTTACAATGGCGACAGCAGGATCAACCTGAGTGACCGGTTCCTGGAAAAACCTCTTCAACAGAACAAAGAGGCAGATGTCTTTCTGAACAGAAAGTCTCTGGCGGTGTGGCTAAATCTCTCACAAGGTCAGAGACATGGATGGGATGCTGCAACTGAGAACTTTGGTTAGTCTTTCTGGATGGTGAGCGAAGCATCACACAGGTGGTCTTCAGATGTTTGTGATGCCTCTCTCCGCTGTCCACGGTATTGTCCATCAAGTAGGGCTGGCTGAATTGACGGCTGCCACATCACTAAGATGTAATCAGAAAAATGCAGAATTAGAAGATGGTGCTCACAAAATATTACAATTAGTTATACACCTCAAAAATTAATCACATCTATAATATTATACTTGGCTGACACAGTAGTCATGTTCTGGTGGTACCTCCTCCAGGGCGGACACCTCAGCTGAAAGCTGGTCCCGCCAGAGCAATACTGCCTCAGTCCAAACCTCACCCTCATCCTCTTCTACAACCTCCTCTGGGTCATCCTCTGGGGCCATGACATCCCCAGCACCAAGGCAGATGTTGTGGAGGATGGCGCATGCTGTTATGACCTGAAAACAATCTAAAATATATGTGTATATATTATGTATAATGTATATATAAGATGGATCTAGGTCAAAACCTACGTGAGGTACAAAGGTGTCATGCACCTCCAGCGCTTGCAGGAAGATGGCCCTGAATCTGGTTTTCATCATTCCAAAAACACGCTCTATTATAGAGCTGTTTTTGGAATGATGGCTGTTAAAGCGCTGGGCTCCCACACCTTGTCTTGTCCTCTTCTAGGGAGTGATGAGGGGGAGTGAATATTGGAGGCATGGGTACCCTCCATCAGCAAGGATAAAATGCCCTGGAGGAGGATAAACTGTACAGTGGGCTGTGGCGGAGCACCGTAGAGTCATGCACTGACCCAGGCCAGCCCACATACGTGTCAATAAAATGGCTCTCAGAAACTGCTTGCAGGATTATGGAAGGGAAGGGAAGAGTTTCCTGTTCCTGTAGCACTGATCATCAGGGCTGCTTGGACACCTGAAGTGGATATGGCAGCCGTCAATTGCACCCACAGCTTAAAGAAAAGCTCTGTGGCGTGCCAGCCCTGCAAACCCACGGGACACTGCCTTAAGTCCTCAGGGGTCTTTAGAAGGTAGATGACCTGGTGACGAATAGCCACGATCTCCTCTGTAACTCTGTGGACGATGCGATGGACAGTAGAGCGAGGCATCCCAAACACCCTGCAGACCACTCTGTAGGATGTGCCACTTGCCACGAAGAAAAGAAAAACCAAGGTCTCAATAGTAGCACCCAAACATGTTGCCTATCCTGGTGCAAAAGATTAAGCCAGAGACTCCCTGCTCAGCCAAAAATCAGGCCTGGTGTCCTCCTGGTTGAAGAAGCGTTTCAGGACTGGGACACTCAGGTTGATCCTGCAGTAAAGGGGTCTGGTCTAGAGAAGGGAAGAATGGAGATGGAAAAACACATTATTTTTAAGGCATGCTTCTGGATATTTTAAGAGATCAAAGCAAGTAGATACTAATACACCAAAAACACTGCATTATTATATAATTATCTAAGAACAGCCAGAGGGGATCAAATACTTTATAATTCCCATCTATCTTAAAATTTAAAGTTGTTTATATATATATATATATATATATATATATATAAATAAAATATGTCAACATAGATTAGCCATAAAGTTGCTATCTCTTTGTTTATTGGCTAGTTAAATCAAACATCTTTTTTACCTGAACATGATTGTCTCTGGATTGTACCTGGAATCAGAAATTATAATGCTAACTGAATTATAAATAAACCTTTAAAACATATAGCACATTTCTTCATTAAAAATTCATATTGAAAAGCTTATTTATTCTCAATCACACTCTCCAGCGATACAGTTGGATTACATAAAACTGACCATTTATTCTGGTTAACCTTAATATCACCTGAAATATTAAATCGATTTTCAGTAACAATTAAAATAATAACATAAACTGTTAGAAATCACTTGTGTTTAACGTTCACTGTGATGACTGCCAGCGGGAGCTTAGTGCCGATAGTCCGGTCAGATCTCTACCGGGCTAGCTCACCTCACCGCCGGTAGGTCTGGCGAGGCGAGCCGGTTACTACGCCGGGAACGGAAAACTCCGAACACGTCGGAGCACATTTGAAATTAAGTGATATCTTGATAAATCAAGCAGATATTTCACGTCTACATAGTTATATTCCCGCACTAAAAATATTGTAGAAGTTAATTTGTGTCACAGAAAGTGTAATTTCCCACACTTTACTCACAGCTTTTGTTGCTATGGTCCGCCATGGCTTCCCCTGCTTGACCAATCCGCTTCGACCCGCAATGAATGATGGGAAATGATGGGCCGCGAAGGATACTCACAACCCATCCTTCAAATCGGGCAAAATAAGGACACATTTGTCGGCAGCATTTGCTCGGAATGATTCATGAATTGGGACAGCCTTCGTCGCCGCGCTGTAACGTAATCGGCCAACGAATACGGCCTTCGAAGGATGCAGCCCTGAGGCTGACAGCCTCGGCGTTGGTACATTCCCTTTCCGGTTGATTTTCTGAAATGTAAAAGTGTTTTCTGAAATGTAAATTTGTTTACTGAAATGTAAATTTGTTTTCTGAAATGTAAATTTGTTTCGGTACTTGTAAAAGTGTTTTGCACCCCCCGGCCACCGTAGGAAACCTACAAAAGTATTTGAATAAATAAATCAAGCATTAAATCAGACTTCTTTGACACAGTGTTGGTTAGTTGCATTTGTGCATCATAATAATATTTTGTATATTGAATACAAACACTTCCTGTTACAAACTAATTCATGTGATGATGTTTTTGCAGTTGTGTGTGATCAGTTAAAAACTTTAATTCCATTAGAAAATCTGCAAATTTCACATTGATGATGGTTTTACAAACTGCATTGCTTAAAACATTTTTACCTGACTAAACATGGTCAGCTGACACCGTTCTAAAAGGTCTGTCAGCTTCCTCGTTAATATATCAGTTGCTTGGAACCCTTTAGTAATCAGCAGGCGTATGGGTATGGGCCAAGACTTGCCACTGCTCCACACTCAGTTCCAAAAGGATTTCCTTTAAAAAGTCAGTATTAAGTCAGTCATCATATTGGGACAAAAAAATCCACTCCACTCTTAAAAACATGCTCGCCATTTCTTTTATATTTAAATAAGACTAAAGCCATTTGTTTTTAATTGTATTTTCTACATTGTTTTGTGCGTTAATATCCACTGGTAATTGTATACACTTGTTATTTTAATTATTTAATATGAGTGTATAATTATTAGCTTCAGATCAACAGTTTGATGTTGCTAACAGGCCAATAACTGTAGAACTGTGCATATGGCAGCCAGGGGCGGCACACATTTCCTTGGTCAGTTTATCATTGATACATCTGAACCTTGGCAGGGAAAATAGCATATGCCATGTTTTTTACATAGGGAGCCTATTTACATCAGATTGTAGATCATTTTCAACATGTCCCAATTGGAAAAATCCTGGGTTTGATGTGAGGATTAGGTAGGTTTGCATATAAAAAGCTATTTTTTTCATTAATCAAATTAACACCTTCTGCACAAAATGAAGCATTCAACCAAAAATGTATTTAGGAACCTGCAGGCATTATTGTGTTCTACTGATTCGAACAGCTGTTCTAAATGTCATATTTTACCTGCTAATGAATTTTCGACCGTTTTTTGAGTTCCGGTATTGAAGTTTCAATAAACAGGTGATTCCAGGGAGTAATGCTTTTGCAGTTAACAGTCTCAAATTATATGTACACCCCCCACACACACACAAACACACACACACCCCACCCCAACCCTATTTCACTTTATAGTGTGAATTAGGAAGAGACGTGGAGCAGAATTCCAACCAAGATGATGAAAGAGAATCTAATGAATCAAAACCAATCCTATTAGTTCTGGCCCACATCTCCATACTGTGTTCCTCTTCTTTTTTTTTTTGTTTAACAATCCACTGACTGATTTCACACAGGCTTGGGAACTGGGGGGTGGGGAGGACTTTACCAGGGTGGGATAGTGGATCTGAAACTATTCATCCTGAAGGGATTTGTTACCTCTAATTGACCAAATGAGGACAAAACATGATCTAAGCTGCAGCAGAAGAGACAGTGGAAGAAGCTCCACATGGAGAACCAATCCGCTTTGTTTAACTTTAAAGGAAGTGGATTGGCTTTTGACTTAACCTGTTGCTACCTTTTTGCTTTGTTATTTTTGAACAAAAACATCCCATCAGAAAACAGTGACTTCTACCAATATTTTCTGCTGTTGATTTTGTCATGACAGCTGAGTGCCAAATACATACAGTATAAATTAGAGCTAAAACAATGCTCCCTCGCTCTTAACATAAAAGCTCATTACATGCATCTACTCATTGAAAGCTATCATATAGCATTTGTAGCTTTTTCTGTCTGTAGAGAGTCCAAACTCTAAGTCATGATGTTTCCACTTCCTCCCGTCGTCTCCAACACCCTCTCATGCATCTTTCTCTCTCCCCCTTTATCTTTGCCTTATTTTAATCTTAGCAAGTATTATTGTCTCCCAGGAGTGGGAAAATGAGCAGAACAAAGCATGTGGGGGTTCGACAATCATTTGGAACTGGAAGATGCAGTCTTTGTGGCACAGCCAGCTGGACATATAAAAAGACGGGGGTGGGGGTGATGGTGAAAGAAAAAGCAATGCAAGGCCAAAGAGGTGTGAGCAACAAGCTCAGGGTGCTTAATGTTGGGACCACAGAGGGGATGGGTTGCATTCCCACTGGGCTAGATCCAGCATTCAGATGCATTGAAGCAGAACTTTTGGCTTGCAGTTCACATCTTCAGGCCTCTCACACACTGTTTGGAACATGGTTACTGTCACCGCCCCACGAAATAGCAAAACCCAGAAGATCTATTTGTGATTTTTGGCAAAATGTGCTCTCTTATCCCTGAAGAATGCAATTCCTGTAGTGTTAAATGAAGCAAATGGCAATGTTTGAAATCCTTTCACAGAGTTTGGTAAATAAATTCTTATTGGTGCTCCATGTGGTAACAGTAAAAATAGCAAGGTAATTTAAAATTGTTTCTGGTAAGACTTTATTTGGGTTATGGATGGATTAGCTACCTTAGTACTTCAACATGCAATTGTAAAGTAAGAAAGAGAAAAAACATGATGGACTAAACCATAATGCCTCAACAACTGTTTTTTTTTTTTTTGTTTTCTCTTTTGAGTGTTTGCCCTGGCCTTGCACCTTTCTCCCAGGAAAAATATAACCCTAACGTATCTCTATGGGGCATGTGATGAAGGTCCAGACAGGGGGGGTGTTGCCCTCTAATGGCTCCTCTGGTGCTCAGAGACGATCTCACAGGGGAACCACCCAGCAGCCACAGTGCAGAAGCCCCAGGGAGCTGCAGCGAGGAGCCCACTAGAGCAGATCCAGCCATGTGCCCAGAGACCCTAGACCCTGGGACATATCACTCCCCAAACAGAGAGGCAACAGAGTCCAGGGTCCAGGCCCGGGCAAGCAGCCACCGGGAGTGAGCCGGCACATACCAAAGCTCCCAGCCCTGGACACCGAGAACCACAAGTACACCAGCGGGCAGAGACACCAACCAGGGGCAGGTAGTGTGTGTGTGTGGAGGGGGGGGGGGACAGGCCCCACATTTGATGGGGGGCCTACACCAATCCAGGAGAGGGAGCAGCCCAAAACCCAACCTGACACAAAAACAGGCACACACAGTCACAATCGCACATTCGCACCCTCATACGTAAACAAAAACGCTCACACCCACGCACGCAACGTGACGACAAACAACAATGGACGTCCTATCTGAAACTTTTGACCTGTAGTGTATGTTATTCAAAACTCGTATTATTGGAGTCCCAGTGTTTTGGTGTAGTTGAAAACATGGTCCGAATGCTTTAAAGATGTGTTATAATCAAAATGGAATAAATGTGTCAATAAACTTTTAAATAATCTTTC
This sequence comes from Girardinichthys multiradiatus, assembly GCF_021462225.1. NCBI lineage: Eukaryota > Metazoa > Chordata > Actinopteri > Cyprinodontiformes > Goodeidae > Girardinichthys > Girardinichthys multiradiatus. The sequence continues at coordinate 42,852,468 of NC_061804.1, read as the reverse complement.
AATAATCTTTGCTTAACATTTTAGGTTATAGGGCCTGTATTTATAATTGAGGAAAATTGGGCTTCTTTAAAAGTGGTTTGATTTATGCAGTTTTCAGGGCCTTTAACACAGCTAAGGGCATTTTCTGTAAAGACTTGTGGAAACCATAGCAAGGCAACAGGTTGTGAATTTCAGGTCATTCACAGATTCTGTCAAAGATCAATATTTTAATGGGCGTGGCGCTGATGGTGTAGGGGTTAAGCGCGCAACCATGTACAGAGGCTACAGTCCTTGAAGCAGCCGTCCCGGGTTCCAGTCCCCGACCCGGTGACATTTGCAGAATGTCTCTACCACTCTTTCCTGTCTGCCTATTCCTGTCAAAAAAATAAAGGCCACTAGTGCCAAATATTTTAATAACATAAAATAATCTAAGCCTACTGATACAGCCCTGCGATGGACTGGCGACTTGTCCAGGGTGTACCTCGCCTCTCGCCCACAGACTGCTGGAGATAGGCATCAGCTCCCCCGTGACCCACTATAGAGAAAGTGGTAGAAAATGACTGACTGACTACTGATACAGTCCCATACCACCCTCAGATGGATGTTAGAGGATTAGGGCTCACAGTGGCCCAGGCCTATAGGCTTCCACTCTTCTCCTTTATGCACTGATATTCCTTTAGGTACAGTTGTAGTCTGTAATTATTTCTCAGCATGTCATTAATTGTTCTTACAGTTCAACCTTAATTCTCTATAGACATTTTTTAAGTTTAAGGATTCATTACATCAATTCATCAAGAGAATGCTGCAAATTAGGTGCAGAGCAGCATTCTTCAATCTACAATCTGAGGGCAGAGATATTTGTGAATTAAACACGTCTAGAAAAAATTCTTGACAACTACATCTTCTCTACGCAGCCTTCATTTAACAACATCCGATGTTGTTTACAGGGGGATATGAAGTACAACCAATCAGAAGTTGAATCTGCTTCCTCCCTGGGAGGCCACTCAAACTACACAAACTGATTGCATTTCAATTGAGAATATCCAGACATGGCTGGCTTGGTACTTTTGTTTGATTCTAGAAGGCGAGCCAAGATGATGTATGAGACTCATACTGTGCAGACAGGCAGCTACAAATTTGCCTGGCTTGTTGAATGGTGGGAGGCTGGGTAGGGAGAGAAGGTGGAGGGTGTTGGTGAGGGGGCTTGTTGTTAAAAGAAAGCCAGGAAACTTTTGTTCCCATTTTGTTTTCTTTGATGCTGTTGTTGTCAAAACATTCATTTCTCTAAGATAATTTAATAAAAAATATGCCCCTGCTTTGACCTTTGGTAAAATTAAATGTTCTGGACTAGAATTACTTTAAATCTGCCACTCTGCATTTTAAACACATGGTCATTATTTTGTCTTTAATATAATTTAATCAGATTTTATTTAACTAATCCAATGATCAATGTAACTGCAAAACATTTCTCCTGCTGATCTGAGATGTATCCTTCTCTCTCTTTCCCTTAAATCAGTCGGATTTTTTAATCAAATAAATGATGCAGATGCCGGGCCCCATTGCCTCTATCTCAGCATGAGGTCTGAAACTTGTATTTGATCACTATTTAGCCCTCCTCCCTTTAACTTTGTTCTTCCCTGGAGAAAAAAAGGAACCCATAAAGGAGGGAGACATGAGGGGGAGAGGAGCTAAGGAATATGCAGAAAGCAGGGCTCCAGTGTCCCATAATTTAGTTCGTAGGACAGGTTGCGGGTTAAATGATCAGTGTCAGTTTGTGGACGGTACAGGGTGCCTGCATTTAAGAGCTGAAGTTTCCATCCAGTAAGAGTTGACTTGCATGGTGAAGATGCATGTCCATGGGTGGCTTCTTTGCATATTCAGCTTTCACACCTGGGTTAGGTACTCACAGCAGTGCAGGTTCCACATGTGTCTCATGGAAACAGGACTGCTGGGTGGAAGCTCAAAGAGCCGGGTCAAAGAGCTTATTCGTCACAGTGTGGGACACCAGGACACACCTCACAGAACCAGGCCACATCGGAAAAAAGGTAGGGCTCTAACTCACACAGGTCCAGAAGAACTTAGTTTTACACATATTACACATATTAATTAGTAACTAGAATAACGTTGTTTTAACTTTGGTAAAAACTGGCATCAGAAACATAATAACTGTCATAATATTTGAAATGTTTCTCTTTATCAAGAAGTAAAGGGATCAAAACAATATATTTTAGAACAAACCTAACAAACTAGATAAAACTGGCAGAAGTTATTAGGAAATGTTCCTGATTAAAATAATTATTTTTAGAGCATTTTTTTGTTTATCAGTATAGTTTGACTCTTTCTGAAATCTAAATATTTCTTAAAGGTCCTTTAGAAATTGTAACACTAACAGTCCTGTCCTTAACATATTTATTTATTTATTTATTTTTACTTTTTTCACATTTAAATGTTTCAAATCATGAAACTAATTTTCATTTCAGACCATGATAACCTGGGAAAATACATAATGCATTTTTCAAATAATGGTTTCATTTATTAAAGGAACATGTCTAAACCAACCTGACCTTATATGAAAAGTAATGCTCCCTAAACCTGATAACTGATAGTGTCATCCTGTTCCAGCAACATCTGGATTATCACAAACTCTGGATGCTCTAGAGTTTGTGATAATTGGCAATGAGACTCTGGAAATGAATCATTTTATCACTTTAGAGAAATTTTGGCTCATCCTTCATTGCATAAATGTTTTAGCCACAGTAGAGATTTTTTCGACCATGAATGGCCTGTTTAAGGTCATGCAGCAGCATCTTAATTAGACTTAAATCCAGACTTTGCCTAGGCCACTCCAAATCCCCATTCATTTTTTTTTTATCTGAGCCATTCAGTGGTGAATAGGTTGGTGTGCTTTGGATCATTTTCCTGCTTCATAACCAAAATGTGCTTTGACTTAAGGTCACAAACTGATGGTTACACATTCTCCTTCAGGATTTTGGTAGGGAGGAGAATGTATGGTTCCATCAATTCTGCCATCCAGATCCTAAAGAAGCAAAGCAGCCCAAGACTGAGTCATGTGAGGGCAGCAATACTTTAGATGTTGTCTTTGGATCGTTTGTGACCTCCTGGATGAAGTGTGAATGCTGTCTTGGAATATTCTGGGCCAGCCACAATGAGAAAGATTACCCATATTCGATGATTTCAACATTTGTGGATAATGGCTGTCACTCTGGTTTACTGGAATCCCAAAAAATGGCTTTGTCACTCTTCCCGGACTGATAAATTTCAATTACTTTTTATCTCATGTGTTCTTACATTTCTTTATGTTGGAGCATGACGTATTTTGTTTTCATCCTCAGCTTTACCTAATTCAGTTCACAGCACATGTTTATATTAACTTGCTTTATACAGCCCAAGTTTTAATTGATGGTGATTGATGAATTCTTTACAAATCTCAATAAACTTACATTAAGAATTCACTGTGAAGTCACTGTTTATCACATTCTTCACTACAACTGACACATTCTTTCTTTTTCCCCGTCTTTTGCCTGTTTCCTATACTTCCCCTGACCTCTCGGTCAACAGCTTAGAAAAGAGTCCTTCCTTCAGCAAATCTCAGCCTCACAACATTCCCATGGGTTGTGTTTTAGCAGGCGGGATTCATCCCTTATCCTTTCTAAAGCTTTTGTTGTTGACTGAAAGCTGGCTGATGCCGAGGCCATCAAGCTTACGTTGTTGGATCAATATAAACATCCATCACTTAGCCCTGGTCCTTTCTAAGCCTCACAATGAACAGTTCACTGCACAATGCTTTGTTTGTGTGAGCCATTCGAGGGAATGAACTTGTGGTAGTTCACTTATTTCTGGGTCGTCCTTGCTATGGAAACCTAGAAGATTTTATTAATCAAGAGAAGTGTTGCATTTGTACAACATGCACAGTGCATTGTAATTGTATTCATACAAATTATTTTGCATTTTTATTATTATTTTATATATGTGTAATTTTAGTTTTATTAGAATTTATCTGAAAGAGAGAAATGGAAGAGAAATGATACATAGTTACAAGTTTTACTTGTAAAAATCCAAAAACTGTTGCATGTGCTACTGCTACATGTATATGTATTAATTATTATACCACGAAATAAAATAGATTGCAAACAACCAGCTTCAGAATTCATCAAATTAAAATTTGTACGTAACCTTATCTTAGTATAAATCCAGTCATTCCATGAAGGCCTCAGTGATTTGTTAGACATTAGAGAACAAACAGCATCATGAAGACCAAGGAACAGAAAGATAAGAGAAAACGATGTGGAGAAGTTTAAATTAGGGTTAAGTTAGAAAACAAAATCCAAAGCCTTAAACATCTCGTAGAGCTCTGCTCAGTCCATCATCTGAACATGGAAAGAGTATGACAGAACCACAAACGTACCAAGACATGGATGTCCATCAAAATTGATTAAGTATTAATATAGAGTATAGTATTAATTGTAGAAGCAGCAAGAAGTAACTCTGAAGGAGTTGCAGAGATCCACAGCTGAGGTAGGAAGATCTGTTGACAATGATTTGTCTTGCACTCCACAAATGTGGCCTTCATTGAAGAGTACCATGAAGAAAGCCAATGTTGGTAGAAAGCAACGTGGAGTTCCATTTGTAGAGTTATTCAAAAACAAGACACTTTGTGTGGATGACAACTTACACTGCATATCACTCTGAACACTATCCCCACTGTGAAACATGGTGGTGGCAGCATCATGCTGTGAGGATGATTTTCATCAGCCAGAACTGGGAAGGTTGTAAGAGGTGATAAGAGGACAAATGGAGCTAAATATGGGGAAACTTGGAAAAAAAAACCTGTTGAAGGCTTCAGTGTGGAAGTAGGGTGGTGTTTACCTTCAAGCAGGACAACAACCTTATACATACACCCAGAGCTACAACGGAGTGGTTTAGATTAAAGCATATTTAGGTGATAGAATGGCCTAGTCAAAGTCCAGACCTAAATTTAATGAAGAATCGGTGGCTGCCAAACGGTCTAAGCAATTGAGAATGTGAAGAATGGGAAAAAAAATGATCCTTTCTTTGTACATGTGCAAAGCTGATGGAGACATGTCCCAAAATACCTACAGCTTCAGCAAACGGTGGTTTAACAAAATACTAACGCCGAGGGCTCAAAAAATAATAATGTACACACATATTTCAAGTTTTTGTAAGTTAAGAATTCTGAAAACATGTATCCTTTTCCTTCTAATCCAGAGCTAGACAGTACTTGAAATCCAAAAAATACACCTAAATTTGTATTGTGATGTAGTAACATGTGAAAATGTCATAGTTTTGCAGAGCACTTTTCATTGTTTCTATTATTATTTCCTTTAGGGTGCTTGTTTTATTTGTCATCTCCTCTTCTAATTCAAATATATTTGAATTCAAAAGGCACATAAGATCATTAAAACATGTGCATCATTGTATTGTTATTGTGGATAATAATATCAGAAGAGCTGATTTATTACAAAAAAGACCCAAAAATATACTGTGGTTTGTGGCTGTGAAGTAACAGACTGTGAATATTTTGCAGGGATAGGAAAATAGTAAATGGACCTGTAAATGTACACAAATCAGATAACATTCTGGAACTAGATTTTCCAGTTCAGGTGAAACATTCTGGAAAACCGAGGTTTGACTCCAAGACAAAATACCCCTCAACCACTGAGATATTTGTGGACATAATGCCGAGTGAGAGAAGCACAATTTCCTTCTATTGTTATAAAACAAACACACTGAGAACTTCCTGCCTTATACAGATGGTGACAGAGCTGCTGCTAACAACAACAAAAAACTTGACAACAGCAGAGAGATTCACTGCAACTTACATTAGAGGGCAGAATCTAGACATCTGCTCCACAGGTTTTTATTATACTGACTATAATAAAACAATATGTTAAAGTAATAGTGAGACTGCATCTCTTGTGCTATATTACTGTTAGAAGTAAGCCTAATCAGACCAAAGACAAAAAAAAAAAACCTTTGTGGATTTTAATTAGTTTATTATTGCATCTTATTTATGAACAGGACTGATGAGGAGGAGCTTAGAGGATGAGGATGCAGAGCATATCAGACTGAAAAGACAGAAAGCTACTGTTATTGTTAAAGAGCAACCGTTGCTTAACAAAAAGGGGTTTAAACTCAGCAACATGAATTAAACAAATACATGTTAGCAGACAGTTTATGATAAACTGTTGTTTGTATAAAAATCAAGCCACACTCTTACATCATATGTGGTTGGAGTTAATGAAATCTCTGCAGAATGATTTCTGTAAAATGTAAATGATTTTACACTTTGTTTAAAGTTCAACTTAAGTTTGGGATCCAGCGAACAACCACTGCAACATGCACGACGTAGGCAGAATAACAGATGCGCTTATTTAAACTAAAGCACCGTAAAGTCTACATTCATATTACTAGAACTTCTTTATGCTGATATTTTCAAAATAAATGTTGGAGTCGAAGCAAACAGGAAGTTAACTGCGTTTTGTCGAACAGGCTGCTCAGAATGACGCGTAGTTCTCTCAAGGAGCGGCAGGTTAGAGTTAGTCCGAACTTTTCACAGAAGAAGACAATCAACGTACCAACGACTTTAATTTCATTTAGACCTCAGCGTTTAGCTAAGAAACCTTAGATTATTTTTCTGTTAACTCCCCATAATGACCAGCCAGTGTGTTAGAACAGGTCTATTAGTAGCGCTGTTTGGGCTCCTGCTCTGCGGTAAGTTCACAACTGTAACTGATTAATTAAGAACCTTCAATGTTCTGTGAAGTCATTTTTTATAAGTGGCAGGTCTTTATTTAGCTTCGTCTGTTTGTGTGAAGGCTCATTTAAATGAGCTCTTCTTCTGTCTAAAGTAATCAGATAATTAATGGGATGTATTATAAGGAAATGATAATCTTTTAGAATCATAAACATGTTGCTAACACTAACTACAACGTCGTGCTGCACTGCCTGAAACCTTTAAAAGAGCCTAAATCTGCTGTCTGTGAAATCTCTCAGGACACTGGAAAGACGATGCTTAAAGTGACGTGATACAAGATTTAAATTGTTGATATTTGTTTGTTGATATACAGTAGTTCCTTCCTGTTTAAGGACTACTTGTATTTAGGGTAGATTGGGACTATCTCCATACTCCTTCTTCAGAACTCTATTTATCAAATATGATTAATACAATCTAGATCTTTTGGAATTTACAAGTATTGCTTGTTCATATTGTAAATCAGAAAGGAAGTGGTCTCTTTGATGGAAATACTTCCACTGTATCAGATGCAATAAGAGGAAAAAATTGACGAGGAAAAGGATCCAAAATATTCTTTATATTCTGTTGTGTTCTGCTGGGGTTTTGTTTGACTTGATGTTCCTGAGACCTGCAAGTTCCGAGTTTCCTCTCATGTCAGGAAACTGATCACAGTCTTCCCGTTTCCTCCAATCATCCGACTTCATGGGAAGTTCGAACAATGGCATTCCTCTGGAGCTGGCCACAAATAGACATAATCTGGGAGTAGCAGGGTTTGAATATGTTAGCTGTAGGTGTTTTCTTGTTATGAACCCAGAGATGTGTAGTCCTGGTGACTGTTTGGCTGTGGCTTTACAATAACTATGGGTAAAAACAGTGCTGTCACAATGTAGAATGTATGAAAAACAAGAAGAGCATTGGCTTTTTTGTGGTTTCTTAATGCAACATTTCCAGATGTTTCTTTCCTAGTATGTCTGACAGCCTAACAGAAAGAGTGTTCATCATCAGAAACAATCTATTTCCAATGATTACTAACTATTTACAGCCAAGATACAGCATCCTCTGTCTGACCTCATATTTAGAGTTTATTTCAATTGTTATTTTCCCAAACTGGGATGGTTTTACAGCACACAACTTTAATATAGTTTTAAAAACAAGAACTGGGTGCACACATTTGAATGTACAGTCAATTACTGGCTTAAAAGTCCTTTAGCAAGTTACACCTGGACCACATCAAAAAGCTTCTAGCACCAATTTGGCTGGATCTTTGAGCAATCTTCTTCTTCACAGATTTTTAGAGTTCATTTAAACTAGTGGGTTTCTTGGGATGGCCTCAGCTTTTGGACATAGTACTCTTATTTTAACAGGGTAATGTTGGGGCATGTTGGGCCTAATGTAACCTGTTTTATCGTACTCGTCGTCTTCCGCTTCATCCGGGACCGGGTCGCGGGGGCAGCAGACTCAGCAGAGACACCCAAACGTCCCTCTCCCCAGACACCTCCTCCAACTCGTCCGGGGGAATCCCAAGGCGTTCCCAGGCCAGCCGAGAGACATTGTCCCTCCAGCGTGTCCTTGGCCGTCCCCTGGGCCTCCTCCAGAGGAAAGGGTCCAGGATGCATCCGGTATAGATGCCCAAGCCACCCCAACTGGCTACCCTCGAGGTGGAGGAGCTGCGGCTCTACTCCGAGCTCCTCCCGGATGGCTGAGCTCCTCACCTTATCTCTAAGGGAGTGCCCGGCCACCCTACGGAGGAAGCTCATTTCAGCTACTTGTATCTGGGATCTCGTTCTTTCGGTCATGACCCAAAGTTCATGGCCATAGGTGAGGGTAGGAACTTAGACTGACCGGTAAATTGAGAGCTTCGATTTTCGGCTCAGCTCTCTCTTCACCACAACGGACCGGCACAGCGTCCCCATTACTGTGGCAGCCGCACTGATCCGTCTGTCAATCTCCCGCTCCATTCTCACCTCACTCGTGAACAAGACCCCGAGATACTGGAACTCCTCCACTAGAGGGAAGAACTCCCCTCCAACCTGAAGAGGACAAGCCACCCTTTTCTGGTCGAGAACCATGGCCTCGGACTCGGAGGAGCTGATCTTCATCCCAGCCGCTTCACACTCGGCTGTGAACTACCCCAGCGCGAACTGTAGTTCTTGGCTAGAGGGGGGCAGCAGGACCACGTCATCTACAAAAAGAAGAGACAAAATACATTGGTCCCCAAACCAGACCCCTTTCGGCCCTTGGCTGCCAATAGAAATCCTGTCCATAAAAGTTATGAACAGGACCGGTGACAAAAGTCCAACATGCACCGGGAACAGGTCCTACTTAGTGCCGGCAATTCCCCACAAAACTCTTGGACCACCACCCAGTCTGCCAGTCCAGAGGCACTGCCCCCAACCGCCACGCAATGTTGAAGAGGCGTGTCAACCATGACAGCCCCACAACACCACAGACTTTACAGTACTCATCCACCCCCAAAGCCCTGCCACCGTGGAGCTTTTTAACCACCTCGGTGACTTCCACCATGCTTGTACATGGTGTTCTTTATGGACAATCCGTGACTGTGCACATATATTTATATTATATTGTAGATATGTTTATACTGTTTAATTTGTACTGTATTGCACCGACTACGCCAAAACAAATTCCTTGTATGTCCAAAAACGTACTTGGCAATAAAGCTTTTCTGATTCTGATTCTGATTCTGATTCGGACTAGCACAGAAGCCCAATAACGAAACACCACTCGGATTCAGATCGGGGAGGCCATTCCTCTCGATCATGCCTCTCCAGGTGTCACTGTCGTTTCCGACGTGAGCATTGAAGTCCCCCAGCAGAATAATGGAGTCCCCGGGAGGGGCACTATCCAGCAGCCACGACAGGAACGTCAAGAAGGCCGGGTACTCCGCACTACTGCTCGGCCTGTAGACCGAAACGACAGTCAGAGAATTGTCCCAACCCGAAGGCGCAGGGATGCGACCCTCTCATCCACTGGTGTAAACCGCAACACGAGACGGCTAAGCTGGGGGGCAACAAGCAAACCCACCCTAGCCCGGCACCTCTCCCTGTGGGCCACTCCAGAATAGAAGAGGGTCCAGCCCCTCTTGAGGAGATGGGTTCCAGAGCACACGCTGTGCGTGGAGACGAGCCCAACTATTTCTAGTCGATATCTCTCGACCTCCCACACAAGCTCAGGCTCCTTCCTGCCCAGCGAGGTGGCATTCCACGTCCCTAGAGCCAGCCTAAGCATCTGGAGATCGGGCCGCCGAGGTCTCCACCTTCGTCTGCTGCCCAATCCTCTTTGCAGCGGTCCCTCACGGTTCACCCTGCAGGTGGTGGCCCCACTGGGTGATGGCCTCGCATCTCTTGTTCAAGCTTGGCCCGGGCGGGTCCCGCCAGGAGCAACCCAACCACCAGACGCTCTCCAACAAGTACCGACCCCAGGCCTGGCTCCAGAATGGGACCCCGGCTCCGCCGTACCTGGCGACGTCACGTGCCTCGATTTTGTGGTCCTCATGAAGGTGTCATGAACCTTCATGAGGACCAGTTTTATCCCTTCCAAAATTAATTTTAATGTGTTTAGGATAATGTTTCTCTGGGAACACTCAGTTGTAGCCACGTTTCAGCCAACTGTTGAGTTTGGTAAATTATAGAATCTGGAGACAGTCCTTCCTTAATCCATCCCCTTTGTGAGATGTATTTTTTTAATTTAAATTATTTGTAGCTGAAGTGGCTCCAATATACAGGTGTTGGACAATGAAACTGAAACACCTGTCATTTTAGTGTGGGAAGTTTCATGGCTAAATTGGACCAGCCTGGTAGCCAGTCTTCATTGATTGCACATTGCACCAGTAAGAGTAGAGTGTGAAGGTTCAATTAGCAGGGTAAGAGCACAGTTTTTCTCAAAATATTGAAATGCACACAACATTATGGGTGACATACCAGAGTTCAAAAGAGGACAAATTGTTGGTGCACGTCTTGCTGGCGCATCTGTGACCAAGACAGCAAGTCTTTGTGATGTATCAAGAGCCACGGTATCCAGGGTAATGTCAGCATACCACCAAGAAGGACGAACCACATCCAACAGGATTAACTGTGGACGCAAGAGGAAGCTGTCTGAAAGGGATGTTTGGGTGCTAACCCAGATTGTATCCAAAAAACAAAACCACGGCTGCCCAAATCACGGCAGAATTAAATGTACCCCTCAACTCTCCTGTTTCCACCAGAACTGTCCGTCGGGAGCTCCACAGGGTCAATATACACGGCTGGGCTGCTATAGCCAAACCTTTGGTCACTCATGCCAATGCCAAACGTCGGTTTCAATGGTGCAAGGAGCGCAGATCTTGGGCTGTGGACAATGTGAAACATGTATTGTTCTCTGATGAGTCCACCTTTACTGTTTTCCCCACATCCGGGAGAGTTACGGTGTGGAGAAGCCCCAAAGAAGCGTACCACCCAGACTGTTGCATGCCCAGAGTGAAGCATGGGGGTGGATCAGTGATGGTATGGGCTGCCATATCATGGCATTCCCTTGGCCCAATACTTGTGCTAGATGGGCGCGTCACTGCCAAGGACTACCGAACCATTCTTGAGGACCATGTGCATCCAATGGTTCAAACATTGTATCCTGAAGGCGGTGCCGTGTATCAGGATGACAATGCACCAATACACACAGCAAGACTGGTGAAAGATTGGTTTGATGAACATGAAAGTGAAGTTGAACATCTCCCATGGCCTGCACAGTCACCAGATCTAAATATTATTGAGCCACTTTGGGGTGTTTGGGAGGAGCGAGTCAGGAAACGTTTTCCTCCACCAGTATCACGTAGTGACCTGGCCACTATCCTGCAAGAAGAATGGCTTAAAATCCCTCTGACCACTGTGCAGGACTTGTATATGTCATTCCCAAGACGAATTGACGCTGTATTGGCCGCAAAAGGAGGCCCTACACCATACTAATAAATTATTGTGGTCTAAAACCAGGTGTTTCAGTTTCATTGTCCAACCCCTGTAGGTTTCACATATAAATAAATAAGCAGATCTTCCTTCTAACCCTTAGTGACTGAACCCCGAACACCACATGAAAAGGTTGGGAATGTATTCATAGAGTATAATTATAAGAGTACAAAATGAATGTGATTTTCTATAAACATCTTATCCCACCTGTAGTTGGAAACTGTAGAATCATCACTGTGTCCTCCTCAGGTACCAGAGTTCTGACAGAGGAGATAGAACCACGTATTGTCCACCACCCTTCTGATGTGGTGGTGAAATTGGGCAACCCTGCCGCTCTCTCCTGCCGGGTGGATGGCACCCCGAAGCCGACCATCGAGTGGCTGCGGAATGGTCAGCCCCTGGAGACGGAGAAGGGAGACGGCCAAGTCCAACCCATGGTTCTGTCAGAGGGGAGCCTCTTCTTTCTAAACGTAGGAGGGGGCAGGCTTGGCCAGTCCCATGAGGGCGTCTATGCCTGCATTGCCAGAAACAGTGCCGGCAAGGCCATCAGCCGCAACGCTTCACTGTATATTGCAGGTAAGAAGGTGGGGTGGATATACACATGGATCTTAGCTGTACCGTCAATAATCTGCCCAATAAATAATCATTTAAAACAACTACTTTTACATCACATAAAGACATCACTGAAATTATATTCTGATTTTATTTTTCTGATTTGATCTGATTTTTCTTAGAAAATAAAAATGATCAAACATCACAATATAAACTCAAAGTCTTATTTTCTCAAGACAATAGAATTACTAACCGTCTTAATAGGAAAACAAGCAAGATGTTGTTTTTCTCGTTATCATGAGATAATAAAACCTATGGCAACATAAAGAGTTTCAGATCTTATTAATTAACGTAATGAGATAATAAAACTGTTATTACAACAAAACAAGCTGGACATTTTACCTTAAGATAAAAAAAGGAAAGGATCAAAAGATGATTGAGGTTCTGAGTTCAAGATTTTTATTTTCTTTATTATCTTAAGATAGCTTAAAATCTTATATCTAAATAATTTCATAAACATAATGTAAAAAATCAACCCAAATTACATTAAATACAGAATAGAATAGAAATATCCACAGTGAGAAAATGTTGGTGCATCAGCAGCAAAGTTGAAGGCAAATGGAAGCATGCAGGTACTCACAAAGGTAAAAACACTTGAAATCAAAAAGTAAGGTAGACTGTACAGTTAAAGAAAAATGTACAACATAAAAAAAGGAAATACTGTATTTTTGTACTTACATGTCAAAATTGGACCTAAAAGTCTGGAATGTTAGAAGGTGTTTAGGAACCCTGATAATTATTAAATGTATCAGGTAAGGATGTTGATTGCAATGTTGTTTCTAGAGACAGCAGTTTCCGCATCAAGAAAATGCTGAATGCTTAAAGCTTCTTTTTTAGACCAGGTTGGTTTAATGAATGTATTCTCAGACAGACTCACAGAGAGACCAGATAAAGATGATGTTACTCTGGATCCAGTTCGTTGATTTCTGTCATACTGTCTCTTTAAGAGCGACGCAAGACATGATGGGAATTAGAGGTGATGACATGTGATTGTAAATGAGCATGGCAGAAAAACTTGATATGCTGTGTAGTTGAGCTGTGGGTTTTTTGAAATACAGATGCACAAAGCAAAACTTTGTTTGGTGTTAACAGTTCTGTTCGTGGGTGCAACATAATTTTATTTTAACAAATGTTAGTCCTGCCATGATTTTCTTGATAAAAAGCATCCTATCTTGAAGTGCATTTCCGGCAGTGGCGGATGCTGGTCTTTCAAGGAGGGGAAGCTCAATTTCAAGATAGCTGATTCGCTCATTTCGCTGTCAATCAAAAAGGGATTCAGCCTCAGACAGATCATCCAATCATCATGCAGAAGCTGAGCGTCTGGGCCAGCCAAGGCCAGCCCACTGCCCCATAGACCCCCAGAGACGCTGAGCGTCCGATGGGCGGGACAAAGCCCAGCATTTTTGCTTCGCTATTGAACTCACTGTTTAAAGCACTGTGAAGCTGCGGGAATGAGTGAGAGGAAAGCCGCGTCGTTACCAGTGATAAGAAGCTGATTCTGAACAAAACTTGAGCGTGTTGTAGGGCATATTTAGTCAAGGACATGTACACACAACAGTATATATTTGATTACTTATTTTTTGACATTTTAGGGGAAGCTGAGATTCCCTTGCAGGCGTAGAGCAATCACCACTGATTTCTGGGCACAACAGAAACTGTATGTTTTTGTATTGTATTTTTTCTTGTTGGATTTTTTTGTTGTTGTACCTATATTATGTTTTTTCATCTTGTGACACATACAGGGGTTGGACAATGAATCTGAAACACCTGTCATTTTAGTGTGGGAGGTTTCATGGCTAAATTGGACCAGCCTGGTAGCCAGTCTTCATTGATTGCACATTGCACCAGTAAGAGCAGAGTGTGAAGGTTCAATTAGCAGGGTAAGAGCACAGTTTTTCTCAAAATATTGAAATGCACACAACATTATGGGTGACATACCAGAGTTCAAAAGAGGACAAATTGTTGGTGCACATCTTGCTGGCGCATCTGTGACCAAGACAGCAAGTCTTTGTGATGTATCAAGAGCCACGGTATCCAGGGTAATGTCAGCATACCACCAAGAAGGACGAACCACATCCAACAGGATTAACTGTGGACGCAAGAGGAAGCTTGTCTGAAAGGGATGTTCGGGTGCTAACCCGGATTGTATCCAAAAAACATAAAACCACAGCTGCCCAAATCACGGCAGAATTAAATGTGCACCTCATCTCTCCTGTTTCCACCAGAACTGTCCATCAGGAGCTCCACAGGGTCGATATACACGGCCGGGCTGCTATAGCCAAACCTTTGGTCACTCATGCCAATGCCAAACGTCGGTTTCAATGGTGCAAGGAGTGCAAATCTTGGGCTGTGGACAATATGAAACATGTATTGTTCTCTGATGAGTCCACCTTTACTGATTTCCCCACATCCGGGAGAGTTACGGTGTGGAGAAGCCCCAAAGAAGCGTACCACCCAGACTGTTGCATGCCCAGAGTGAAGCATGGGGGTGGATCAGTGATGGTTTGGGCTGCCATATCATGGCATTCCCTTGGCCCAATACTTGCGCTAGATGGGCGCGTCACTGCCAAGGACTACCGAACCATTCTTGAGGACCATGTGCATCCAATGGTTCAAACATTGTATCCTGAAGGCGGTGCCGTGTATCAGGATGACAATGCACCAATACACACAGCAAGACTGGTGAAAGATTGGTTTGATGAACATGAAAGTGAAGTTGAACATCTCCCATGGCCTGCACAGTCACCAGATCTAAATATTATTGAGGCACTTTGGGGTGTTTTGGAGGAGCGAGTCAGGAAACGTTTTCCTCCACCAGTAACATGTAGTGACCTGGCCACTATCCTGTAAGAAGAATGGCTTAAAATCCCTCTGACCACTGTGCAGGACTTGTATATGTCATTCCCAAGACGAATTGATGCTGTATTGGCCGCAAAAGGAGGCCCTACACCATACTAATAAATTATTGTGGTCTAAAACCAGGTGTTTCAGTTTCATTGTCCAACCCCTGTAAGTACAGTTTAATGACAAAAAGAGTATATTGTTCAGAAGAACTCTGATAATAAACAACACTTAACACAGCCACGATGTGCTCCCATTGGATGACAACAACCATGTGTCAGTGGTGCTAAACCATAACTATGGAGAGAAGTAATTATAGTTCATACTCTGGATTATGATGTTTATATATTTAAAATCAAAACAGTCTTAAGCTACTTTAAATAATAAAAATTCTGATCAGTCTTGAATTACTTACCCGGTGGGCACTAATTGCATTACAAAAAGAATTGCAATGAACCAGACTGTGGACCTGGAATTTCAGTCAGGCAAAGAGAGTGATTTAAAAGAGGACGCTGGCTTTATTGGCTGCAGCGGTCTGGCAGATTGTCAGAGAATAGTAAAGAATCCAAAAAATAAGCAGGGGTCATACACAACATGCCAGAGACAGGCTTGCAAATCCATACATTAAGCAGTACTGAAAGGTTGTGGCGAAAATGCAAGGTTGTTGTCGATAAATCAGAGACTCAGCAGAAGTCAGACAAAGACAAGGCAACAAAGGAGAATCCAGGACACTAAAACAAGGTCACAACGTGGAGATTAGACATTGAAGGAAGGCTAGACATCTACTGACAGGAGGTTTTGATAATCTGACGAAGAGCCGTGGACAGGAGAGCGTCTATGCAGAGCCGCTCACAGGTGAGAGGCCTGAGACTGATTGCAGTCTAATTATATTAGGCTCAAATGGAATCAATTGTTATTTTACTAGTGTTCATACAAATATATATTTAATGGAGGGAAAGTAATTAAGTAAAGAAGCATAAATACAACATAAACAAACATGAAATCTCAGTAAAGGAAAATTCTGAATGGAACTGAGAAAGAATGTTCAGAGTATCGTTAGATGGCTAAAGATGTTAAATGCCCCTCTGTCTCTTTAAAGGCAAACTCAAACAGTTTGTGCAGAACCTGGGGTTCTAACCACATATCGTACGGCTGTGGAAGGTTTGGAGAGGAAAGGCAGAATGAATTCAATCAGATGATGGCCATCATACCTCAGATGCAATAGAAAAAAAAGACAAGAGTACCTAGAGTGAGATAGATGTTTACATTTCCAAAACCAACTTGGGTTTTTGACCCGGGTTCTGCCAACTCCTAGCTCTATGATTCATAACCAAATCAGGTTTGTGCAAAGAAGTTATGTTGCTAGCTAAGCTGGTGAACAGTTTCTACCAGAGGTGCACAAGAGAGCAAAGCTTGCTGGAACATTAGACTGAACAAAAACAAAAAGTTATGATGAAGAAAAACTAAACAAGTACATTTTAAAACAATTGGATCTGGTCAGTTATTCATTGATTTTTCCACTCTATGTCAAACTATCTGATGTCCATAAAACTGTTAATTCCCTGAGATATTTTCAGGTTCCATGTGGACCCCATTGTTCTAGTCCTGCTCAGATTAAATGTTACTCTGTTCTGGCAGATCTGAAAGAAGAGTTCAACGCACAACCCAGTGATGTGGAGGTGGCAGAAGGAGAGGTTGCTGTGATAAACTGTGATCCACCACTGGGACACCCAGAACCTAATGTCATCTGGAAGAAGGATGGTGTGCCCATCAACAACACTGACCACCACTACACTGTAAGAACCTTGACTGATTGTCTTCTACTGCTAGATATGTTGCTTTCATTATAGTAAACACTTAGAACAGTTTAATCTAATCCAATGTACTGTAGCTGAAAAAAACAAATGTCTTCAAGGTAAGGTGTCTTCTTCCTGTGGTTAATGATCCAGGGGCAAAATTATAATAGTTAACTTGACTGAAACCTAAACTGAAAATATAAAATTATAATCTTACAAAAAAGCAGTAGCTGCACAGTGGCACAGTTGGTAGCACTGTTGCCTTGCAGCAAGAAGGTCCTGGGTTAGATTCCCAGCCAGGGGCCTGTCCAGGGTGTACCCTGCCTCTCGCCCATAGACTGCTGGAGATAGGCACCAGCTCCCCTGTGACCCACTATGGAATAAGTGGTAGAAAATGACTGACTGACATAAAGGCTGTGACTATCTCAATGTACTTAGGGCTTGGGAAAAAATCTCTGCTGTTTGCATTGTGCCTATTCTGCAGAAGCTGACTGGGAAGCTGATCATTGAGCCTGCGGAGAAGAGCCATTCTGGGTCTTATGTCTGCGTGGCCAGGAACATTATGGGAGAGAGACATAGCCGGGCGGCTCGGCTCTCCGTCCTGGGTCAGACCAGATTAGAAAAAAGACTTTCTGTTTAACCATTTTGTTTTACTATATTTACATTTGTTTTAATCCCACCAGTGGAAAAAGCATTTCTCTCTCCAAACAACCCCCTGACTTATATCCTGTGTCAATCCACTGAGTTTCCTCTTTCATCTACCGCAGCTAAGCCTGTATTAGTGCTTAAGCCAGAAAATGTTTCTGTGAGGACGGGAGAGTCTGCCCACTTCTACTGCCAAGCTAAAGGTGACCCTACTCCTACTTTGGTGTGGAGCAGAGAGCGAGGGCCACTTCCTAATGGCAGGTAGACTGAATTATTTTCCTGATCAACCTTCATTACCTCCACTAACGAGGTTATGTCTTAGACAGCGTTGGTTTGTGTCTCTGTCCATCTGTCTGTCTGTTTGCAAAATAGCTCAAAACGTTATGAACGGATTTTGATGAAAATTTCAAACAAAAGAATTCTTTATCAATGGCAGACCATGATGCAACAACTTGGAGCTCCCACATGGGTCGTCATGCTGTCAGCAGCTGACATGCAGTGGCCAGAAGTCATCCAGAGTACAGCTCATCAAAATGGAAGAACCTGACATGCATCAATGACTCTATTGCTTTGGCAGAGTTCTGTGCTCTATGAGTGCTTTTCTAGTTCATCGGTGACACAGAATACTGTAGCTGAAGAAACTATAGTCACTATTATATGTACTGTAAGAAAACCAGAGTATATGATGGTCATGTGTCTGCCTCTCTCACCTGTTGACTGCTGGGATACACCCCAGTCCCCAACATCTGTAACCTTCAACTATAGTAGAAATAGTAGAAAATGAATGAATCAATGAACAGAGAGACAATATATGTTTCATGTTCTTGAGGTAAAATTAATTTTGCTTTTCTTGTAAGTTATCTAAATTAGAAATAGGACTTTGACTAATAAGACGTGGATTTAAAGTGCGATTTTGTGAATTGTTATGTTAGCAGTTGAAATTGTGCAAGTCATTACATCTTTATGCAGTATCAATTACATGAGATTTCTATTTTTTCCAAACTGTTTTATTTTGGAGCAGCGGTTCCTAAAGTCAGGATCAGGACCTCACTTTGGGTTTCATCAGTTAGTTTCAAATCCTTTTAAGAAATCAAATTACATACCAAAAAAAATCATATTAACATATTTTATGATATAAATCAAAGGAGGGATAGAAATACAAAAAATATATTTGCAGTTTATGTTGTCTTTATAATCCTGTTTAATTGACTTGTATACTTGTATTCTTAACTGGTAGTTGGGTCCACAAGTCTCCCCAGACAATATTTAGGTGGTCTGAAGCTGAAAGGTATGAGGAACAACTGGTTTAGAGCACTTGAATAACAAAAACTAACAGTTAAGGCTTTTTATATCAGAAATACAGACATCATCAAATAGATGAACAGTGAATTGTTCCTGAGAAACATTTACCTTACTTGTCAACTTGATGCACCTGTTTAGGTGCTAACAGACCTTGACAAGTAATATGGGATGGTTGATTGTTTTCTGTGGTACGGTATGTTTCCAGGTATCTCATAAACCCAGACCAGACACTGCAGCTCCATTATGTGACGGAGCAGGATGCTGGGAGGTACACCTGCACTGCTGCTAATCATGTTGGTGTTGTCACTGCCACTGCACAACTTCTAGTGGAAGGTGAGCTTTTATTCTGTTTTCTAAATTTATTCGGTACCTGCTCCATGTTGCCATTTGGATTGAAAACTGCCATAACGTTCTGTCACTGAGAAAGCAGATTTCTTAGAACCGGTTGTTATTACTTTATAATAACAAATTGAAGGCAGACATGTTGAATGCAAACAGAGAACTGGAGCTTTTAAAGCTAAATTGCTTTCTGCAGTATAGAAAAACAAGGATATTTACTCTCATACTATTAGTTTGCCAGCAACTCATTTGTACATTAAAGTAGAAGCTAAGGAATCATTTTTTCAGTCATATTTTTTTGAGTCTTCAGCTTTCTGACCTACCTCATTCTAACTAAGTTACACCACAGAAAGGGAGATATTTGTGTTTATATAGATTAAAGAGTTTGAAAGCAAGAATACATTTGAACAAAAAGATCACAGTTTCATTGCAACAAAACTTTGCAACTGTCAGGATGTGACATTTTGGACTTTGTTTTGTGGCTTTGTGTTTTAACTTTTGCTTAGATGTTTCCATTTTGGTTTTTGTATCGTGTTTATTAGTTCTTTTCCTCCCTCTACCGCCTCCTAGTGTTTGTTGTTTTCTTTCTCTCGCTCTTAGTTCCTTTCGTGGTTGCTTTCTTATTACTTTGTGTGGTATTATTATTATTATTATTATTATAGTTCTTTGTCTTCCTTGGATTCTCATTTAGTATCTCTGTGTTTATTTATGGTTAGGTATTTGTTCTCTTTCCAGGTCTTCCTCAGCTGTAGTTATTGTTAATGTTTGGGTTGTTTACTTTTGTAAATCAGGTTCTCCTTATGGGTTCTTTGTTTGTTCTTAGGTTGTTGTTGTTAGTGTTCCTATGTTTCCCTCTAGTTTCTCTGTTTACTGTAGTTCATGATTATTGTAGTTTCCTTATACTTCACTTGATTAATTATCTTGCTTATAGTTTTGCTTGGTCTGTGTTTTCTGTTTATTGTTTATTATTCTTTTCACCCATGCTCAGTCTTTGTATTTGTTTCACCTGTTCCTTGTTCCTCCTTCTCACACCTGTTCCCTGTTTCTTTGATTACCTGCCCTTTGTTATCCCTCAGTATATTAGTTGGTTTTGTGTCATTCTGTGTTGCTGATTCCTCTTCATCACAACCCCGTTCCCTACCATGACCATGCTTTGTTTATGCTACGTTTTGGAAAACCATGCTACGTTTTTGCCATGAGAACCTGCCGTCCTTATGTAAGTTTTTGATCTCTTCTCTGGTTTGTTCCTGCAGTGATTTTGTTACGTTTTTTTGAAAATAAGCTAAAGAATTACTAAGCTGCTGCTGCCAAGCTCTTGTCTGCACTTCGGTCTGACCCCAAACCCCATCGTGACAGCAACAAAATAAACTTGATCATTATATAAAAAGTGACTTATCAGCATACAGTAAGTGGGTTGGGGTATTTTTGTCTGACTTTAACAACAGCGTAGCATATATGATGTGATAATGGTTGTTTGTTTTTTACTTTTCCACTGAAGCTGTGACTCTTGGAGTTGTCAGTATCAATGTATTCATCCATCCATCCATTGTCTATCCCTGGATGTCCCTGCAGGGTCATGGGACATGCTGGTGTGTATCTCCAGTGATCATTGGGCAAGAGGCGGGTTGCCCCCTGGGCAGCTGCTTAATTATGCAGCAATACATTTTCCATTTCTGTTTTTGTGCCAGTATTTTTAATTAGTTAACTATTTCCATCTTAATGAAGAGAAGTTTCATTGGAACAGACGTTTCAGTTGGCATGGTAGAAACTGCTTTTTACAGCCCCAACAATTGGCTAAATGTGTTGCTTCATCCTTAAAAGATAACTATAGACCACTTGATGCTTTTCAAATAAATTTAAATAAATATGTGAAACATTTACTATTTCAGAAGCTCCCAGCACTGAACAGAAAGACTTACACAGAGAGCTGTCAGCCTTACGAGTGCTTCTGGAAAATGTCACCATCATTGCCTCTGGGTCCAACATATCCCTGGTACAATGGAAGGTATGAGAACACTCTTTCAGAGCTTTGTAGGCAGAGTACAAACAGGTGAAGTGATTTATCTGTGTTTGGTGTTTTCTGTGATCAGCTTCAGTCCTACCCAGCTCAGCCCCATTACCTTGATGGCTTTGAGGTTCTCTATCGCTCCCTGGTGCCTGCCAACTCAGACTGGGCAGCAAAAAAGGTTTCACTGCCAAGCTTCCAGGCTCAGGTCGGTCCCCTGAAGAGGGGCTACAAGTATGAGTTCAAGGTTCGCCCTTATGGCAGCAACTTGTATGGAAGGGAGAGCAACACACGGCATCTCAGAGTCCCAGAGAGAGGTGAGGAAAGGTTGGGTTAACAAACACTGCTAAAATGCATTTTTTTTTCGCTTTAATTCACAAATCAAACATACTCAGGACAAAAATGTTGTCCCTTTTCATACAGTGCCAGGTGCCCCCCCACAGGCTGTGTTCATAATGGTGAACCACGAGCAGAATAACAGCATCCATTTGAGTTGGGAACCTCCTCCTCATGACAGCCACAATGGTGTCATACAGGGCTACCAGGTAATCGGAGTGAGGCAGCACTGCAGAGATTCATCCATAAACATCATTAACCAAGTTGTAATCCGAAGCTTTAACCTTGCATCCACATAATTGTTAAAATTATCCTCATTCTTTTTTCTTCCACGTCATTTCTTTCTCCCTCATATACTACCTTATCTCCTTTTCCCTTCCATATGTCCTTTTCTTTTTAGGATTCTTTCTTTCGTGCTTTCTCGTGTTGCATGCTGGGAATGGGTTGGTGGCACTGCTGCTGTGTGTGGAGAGTTTGATTGAAAGTTTGAATCTCTTTTGAAGTCCTATATTTTCCTACTCTCTTTATGGGAGTTTATTTGCTTACATTTCCTGACTGGTTGGTGCTAGAGTAAACAAACTCCTTGTATGTCCAAAAATGTACTTGGCAATAAAGCTTTTCTGAGTATGGTTTAATATTTTAATTGTACCACTCTGCGTGAAGCCTGTTTGCAGGGATGGTGTCAGCTGAGATGCCATCCCTGTCACAACAACATGGAGTTTGGCTGAAGCCTGACTCAATAATCCCAGTTGAGACTGTTCTCCTGGCTGTGGAAGATCTTCTGGGTCATGACAATCTGAATATGCGTTTAGGATGAATGGGTTGTTTTTCTTAAAAATTAGCATTTTGTGGCTGATTTCATTATGAGCTGTGTTTCTTTAGAGGGTGACTACTTGCAATAGTGGCTGTGTCTTCCACACAGATGACATTCTCAGGTGTCTACTCATTTATCCTCAATGAATCATAGAAGCAAGAACTCAAAAATTTGCAAGATTGTGAGTGGTTTTTGATTAACTGGTCTGGGATGCTAGAGTGACAAACCGAAAATTCAGAAGGCAAGTGTTTGTTTTTAAATTCACCATCACAGGCACTTTAAGTTTCTTTCAGAGTAATACATGAAGAGGGCCATTATATGGTTTGTGTGTACAGGTCTCAGGCAATGTTGACAATGACAATATAAACTTCAGAAGACAGAAAAGAAGCTTCTCATGCACAATTGGATGTATCTCCTAGTACAGTGGTTTCTGTTACTGAGCCTCCTGCTGCAGCAGAGGATATGAAATATAACAAGGTTTAGGATTGCACTTCTATTGCAGATTCAGTCATATACAGGAGATCTCTACAATCTGGAAGAAATGTGTATTTTTCTTGATAAAACCTTTGGAAAATCTGTGAAAGGTAATTTTTTTTTTTTTTTCCCCAATGTAGTCAAATTTATCTAAAGTGTAGTGACTACAAAGGATAATCAGTGTTGACCTATTAGATGAAAAGAAATATTTTCACTGAAAAAATATATTCATGAATGTAGTTCACTGGGTGTTCCTCTTTTTACTGTTTGCTCTTTGTCTTTTTCCTTCACCACCTTTTCATGCTGAGGCTGGGACTGCCAAGCATGAGGCCTAGAGAAACACCAAAGAGGAGATTTGCAGATGGAGTCAAAGAGGACATAAAAGTAGTGGGTGTGAGAGAAGAAGATGCTGAAGTTAGGGTTAGATGAAGACAGATGACTCGCTGCGGTGACCCCTGAAAGGGAAAAGCTGAAAGAAAAAAGGAGATGACCAGCAACCCCTGTGGTAGTTTGTACTTTTCTTAAGTTGCCACAGGAAAAATACAGACTCTGCTGCTCCTTCTTCTGAACAATGTTGATGTGTCTGAACCATCTCAGCAAGAAAATACCACCAGAAGAGAGGGGAGGGTTGTTGTTAGGGGATGCAAGTGGCCCTGTTTTGTGGGAGTGAATGGCTGGTATTCAAATGTACAGAAGAAGCTGTTGAAGTCATCAGCCGGTTGAGGGGCTCATCACAGCTTGGGAATATGGGCTCCTGTAGCTGGTAATGGTATTCAAGTTCCTCCAAAACTGCCACTGGGCTATTAGCTAAGAAGCTGCATTTTAGCTTTTCATTGTAGCTTCTCTTAGCTGCCCTGAAATCCTTGGTCATTTTGTTTCTTGTGTGCTTATACAGGGCCTGCTCAACTTTGGTCCAATGCAGCTTTCTAAGATGCAAGGTAAACTAAGGTTTATTTTTGTTTTTTTGAAAAGTGTTGGTCTTCACACACTTCTTCACAAAAACTGATGTATGATGGCAGTGTCGGTGAATTTGTTTAGATCAGAGGCTGAAGCTTCAAAAACACTCCAATCTATGTAGTCAAAGCAGGCCTGTAACATCTGCTTTGAGTGCTCCGTCCACTTAACAGTCCTAACCACAGGTTTAGAAGTTTTTAATTTCTGCCTCTAGGTTGAAATAAGATAAAGCCGATGGTAATCGGAAAGTCCTGAAGCGGCCCTGGTAAAAGCCCGATATGCATCTTTTAAAGCTGTGTAGCAGTGGTCCGGACTGTTTGTCTCTGGTTGGACACTTTACAAGCTGTTTGTATTTTGGTAGTGAATTTGAGAGGTTTGCACTGTTAAAATCCCAAAGAACAATGATGAGAGTCTGGTTGTTTTTCTCCACATCTGTTATCTGCCACTGACTGGATGCAATCTACTGGGTTTCCTTGAATAGAAAAACTTTTTATCCAATTTGAATAAAAAGCTAACTCTGACTGCACTGTTCAATGGTTAGGATTAATTGGAATGTATGTACCTGACTGTTGTGAAGTGCCTTGAGACAACATGTGTTGTGAATTGGCGCTATACAAATAAACTGAATTGAAATTATCAGGTCAGCAAGCTGTTTTTCAGCCTCTGATGTCCAGGCTTCTGGTGGGATGTAAACACCAATCAAAAGAAATGTGGAGAACTCCTTAAGTAAATACAAAGGTTTATAGTTTATTAAAAATGACTCCAGCTAAGCACTACGTATCTTCTGTAACACTGTGACATCAGTACACCAACCTTCATTTTATTACACTCCCTGACTTACCGATTGAAGACGTGAATTTAACACGTGACCAAAAACCCACGGAGGTTTCAAGGATACAAACAAAAACATCCATGTTTTGTTCCAGTCGACTGCTGACGTTCCGTCATATTTTTCCCCTTTGCCAAAGGAGACCAAACAACGAAGACCGACCGTTTTCCTTTTGAGTTTGTTACGGACGTGTAACTACTCTCTCCCCTGCTCCAAAGAAGACAACAAGTAATCCTGTTTTATTTCTATTAGAAATAGCTTGGGCAGGATAGAGTAGGATTTTTGGGCGATTTAGAATCGCATGTATGTGCATGCAACGTCTTATTGAAACTTTGATTGCTGTTGGACTCTGAAGCCGCTTCGCTTTGAAGCTGTCTGTGTCTGAACACCTGAAAAATATTAATTAATCAGTAATCATAATTCTTACATCTTATTACTTCATCACCTTACGCCACTCCAAAGGCATTGCCCTGAACAGCGGGGACGTTGAGGCATGCCACCCGCTACCCAGGAGAAATACCCGTAACAAGGCCGATATCATCCTGAGGTTTGTTAATAGACAGCATAAGACTGCATTACTCAAACAGTGACTAAAGCTGAAAGGATCAGGACAGGTTTTACAGAAACAGGTTGTTAGCCTTATATATTTGTCCTGTAGGTTTTACTGATCACCACCTAATTACTCTGGAATTTTATATTGCGCATCTTATTGACACTTTAATACAAAACTACTCTAAGACAGGGATTTTTGTCAAAAATTTTAGACCTTCTGGGAAAAATCTGAGAAAATAAGATTAATTTTAAATCCCTGAGTGAGTGGTGAGAAGGCAATGCTCAAGTTTGTGATTTTCCAGCAATGTACTAGCCATTCCATAGTTAGTTTAATGGGTTATCCATAACCTGGAAAAATAAATGTGTAACTCAACTCATAATGGCAGGAGTGATCATATACTCAAAGAACAGCAGTTAAGTTCTTTCTTACATGAAAGAGCTTAAGGGGTTTTAGTTAGGTCAAGGTTTTCTAATATAAGGGATATGGATGCAGCCACTTATTTTTTTCCTGAAATCTAGAATGATCCCGTTTCTCAGACAAAGCATGTCTTAGATTACCGGACAACACTGTGACAACTAACCCTACTATCATGAAACAACATGCGGTAGACTTTTAAAGTGCCCTGTCCTAGAACGAAAACTGCAATGCTGCCTGTGTTTAAAAAAAAAAAACTGTTGGAGGAACTTTGTCAGCTGCTGACAGAGCGGTTCTGGATGCAAAATTGTTTCTGTAGCAGTAACCACTGTTGTGAGCAATGGTGCAGCTTTGGGTCTACCACTGGGGGGGTTAAGCTCTCTGCCTATTTATTTTTTTTGATTGAATCTTTTATTTTTGTATGAAGGAGTCTAAAACCAAATATTTGACATTTTTAGAGCACCTTCATATTTATGATTGCTGCAATGTGGTGTTTTGGGGGTGTTTGGACCTCCATCATGGAACAAATTAATTCTATAGTGGAGGTATGACGGGTGTTTTTAGGGTCTTGAAACCTTGGGGACTTTAGCCCAGGCTCTAAATAGTTTAATTTTCATAAGACAGCAGCCCAGTTTGTTAGTAATTTAGAATTATACTAATATAGGACATGTACCAGTTCTCTGCATTGGCTGGGTTTTCAGTGAATGCAAATTAATGTAAAGCAAGCAAGTGAAGTTAATAATTTTATTTTGTTTTAATTTGTTTTGCTAGTAATTTCTGCTCATTCCGTCTGACAAAAGTTCTTAAACTCAGAGAAACTGTTTACTGTGGGTCAAAAACGTGCTTCTTTACTCATTTGCTAAATTACAATTTTAAATGTGTAAATGTTTAAAGAAAATTTCTTACATTTCAAAAAAGGAAACTAGTATTAAGTTGATTTTCCCCAATCTTGGTCAAATAGTAAGAGTCTAAAAACACAATAAGCAAAATAAATAAATGTGTTTATTTATTATTTAGCTTATTTGTTATGATGAGAGCTTCCCAAAAGTTTGATTAAAACTGATTCTCTAAATATGTTCCTTATTTAATGAGTCTGTTCTGTTTTACGGACATCTTTCCAGCCCTTCATTCCACTTATGACAAAACTATTTTAACTTGGCCTGCCAGAAATAATACATAAAACAATTTACAACACAGTAAGTTGTTTTCCACAGAGCTTGTGAGTCTGGTTCAGTTATTACTATTTAACACTTTATTTCAAATATAAAATAGAGCTTTCTTGGACTCTCACCTTATGTCCAGAACCAGCACAGAAAATATGAGAAGAGAAAAGGGAGGCTTACTTTCTCACTGGCACCAGGAGATATTTTCCTGATTTAATGACCAACTGTTTTTCTCTGTCTACTTGTAGAACTGGACTTTAGGACTGGTTGCAGCAATGAGATGCAATGTGTTGATCTGAAGGACCTTTTAATGTGTTTAACTTCGTTTGGATTAAATGCTTTGATTTTGCTTGAACTAAAGGACCAGGTATGTCATTTATAAATGTGGCGTACACACAAAATGGGGCCTGAAACTGCCGTACATCACTTTTCACGCAAAGGTTGTGATCTTTAAAAACCAAGTTGGCAGGAGAATGTGGGGTCCCTCACACAAACTTTGACCCATGCGTACGCTCGTTGTGGAGACAGGGGAAACTGGCGACACAGATGGTTAGGTGAGGAATTGAAGCAACACAGCATCAATCATAGATCAACTTCATCATATGCATTAAAAACTGCAGTGTTATTTATGGTTGCACCGGTGAGCCATAACTATACATACAGACCTTTGAAATAAAAAAAGACCTATAAACCAACTTAAATCAAAGTCAGCACAACATTTCATCAAAGTTTTCTCACCATCACATTCCTCTCCCCGATGATCACCAGGGTAATGTGTACCACAGATTAACACATAAATTGTGACAAGGTGTGAGGCAATAACACTGATTGCTGTAAACATTTAAATACCATAGAGACACTCATGTGTACTGCTGCTTTTCTTTGCTCTTTTCTCCTTGGTTGCTATTGTTAACCATGAAATAACATTGATCATCTAGCTCATTAAAATACACATTGACATTCATAAGCTGTTTTGCATTGGAGAAATTGCTCACTGGTGTGCGTGCGCATGGTTTTATAGGTCTGGATTTTGTGTTTTGGCAGACACCATTTTTTGCTTTTGGCCATATTTACACTACTACTATAAATCCTATGCAATGTTTTATGAAGGAGACCCCAGATATTTTCACATCATGCTGTAAATCCAGCTAGAAGCTCACAGAGGGTTCCAACTGTTTTCTATCATAGCCAGGCTATAACTGTAGCTCAGGTAACAGTCCCTCTGCTCTCCCTTTATCATCATAACTTTGACGTTGCTCATTAGTGAACCTCCACCTTATGTCTTGTTGGGTGAATAAGTGACTAGCCACAGCTTACAATTAGTCCATTAAAGTCGGAAAAGGTTTAGACAGTCCAGTGAAAATTCAGGGAGGCATGAGACAAGGGTATACTATTTCTGGACAGCTTTTTTCAATTGCTATTGAACCACTTGTAAACAGACTCCATTTAAACTTTCAGGTGTTGTCCCCCCAGGTCTCTCCCATCTCCCTTCATTGGTTTTGTCTGCCTATGCTGATGATATATACAGGGGTTGGACAATGAAACTGAAAAACCTGTCATTTTAGTGTGGGAGGTTTCAAGGCTAAATTGGACCAGCCTGGTAGCCAGTCTTCATTGATTGCACATTGCACCAATAAGAGCAGAGTGTGAAGGTTCAATTAGCAGGGTAAGAGCACAGTTTTGCTGAAAATATTGAAATGCACACAACATTATGGGTGACATACCAGAGTTCAAAAGAGGACAAATTGTTGGTGCACGTCTTGCTGGCGCATCTGTGACCAAGACAGCAAGTCTTTGTGATGTATCAAGAGCCACGGTATCCAGGGTAATGTCAGCATACCACCAAGAAGGACGAACCACATCCAACAGGATTAACTGTGGACGCAAGAGGAAGCTGTCTGAAAGGGATGTTTGGGTGCTAACCCAGATTGTATCCAAAAAACATAAAACCACGGCTGCCCAAATCACGGCAGAATTAAATGTGCACCTCAACTCTCCTGTTTCCACCAGAACTGTCCGTCGGGAGCTCCACAGGGTCAATATACACGGCCGGGCTGCTATAGCCAAACCTTTGGTCACTCATGCCAATGCCAAACGTCAGTTTCAATGGTGCAAGGAGCGCAAATCTTGGGCTGTGGACAATGTGAAACATGTATTGTTCTCTGATGAGTCCACCATTACTGTTTTCCCCACATCCGGGAGAGTTACAGTGTGGAGAAGCCCCAAAGAAGCGTACCACCCAGACTGTTGCATGCCCAGAGTGAAGCATGGGGATGGATCAGTGATGGTTTGGGCTGCCATATCATGGCATTCCCTTGGCCCAATACTTGTGCTAGATGGGCACGTCACTGCCAAGGACTACCGAACCATTCTTGAGGACCATGTGCATCCAATGGTTCAAACATTGAATCCTGAAGGCGGTGCCGTGTATCAGGATGACAATGCACCAATACACACAGCAAGACTGGTGAAAGATTGGTTTGATGAACATGAAAGTGAAGTTGAACATCTCCCATGGCCTGCACAGTCACCAGATCTAAATATTATTGAGCCACTTTGGGGTGTTTTGGAGGAGCGAGTCAGGAAACGTTTTCCTGAGACTTCAATGGGATGCAGGTACTCTAGGGGATATTTTGAAAATTCATAAGGATGCTTCAGCAGCTATAGTAATTGGGGGAAACAGTACAGCTTTACTTTTTGGACAGCGGCTAAATACTGTTGAACCAAAACTACCAGGTAATCCAGGGTATGAAAGGCTCAAAGACTGTTACAGTTTCAGTCTGCCATGGTTGGACACTCCAAGTTGTTTGCAACAATATTTTGGTTTGGCTTTAAATAACTATTAAAGGTGCCAAATATAAATATTATTATTAATTGAGATTAAAATTAACAAGTGGGGGTACAACCTGAACAGGAATTTATAGCCAAGCAGCTCTCAGTATGTCAGTTATTGTTTCAAGAATACCTGTCTGGTGAGGTGTGGTATTATAGAACATTCAATTCGAATTTGCACACTGGCATTTTCAAACAATAAGAACCAAGGTTTTATTTGAGGAATTGGGAATGAGGCCAGATTAGCTCCGAAATGTAACAACGGACACAGATTCTCAAACAACCAGTCCACAACACATGGCTGAAGGCTAAATTAAACCATATTTTAAAAGGATGAAGTTTCAAAAGTAATTTGGCGAATTAGTAATCAATAATCTTTTGGTCAAATGATTTAATGTTGTGTGAACTAGCTATCACAGTGGCTGATTGAATGGAGTGATGGACTACCAAAATGCCAGCTTAAAAACATTTATGGACTCACAAAATGGCGAATGAATGGACAGATCGAGTGGCGATGTCACGTCCAGGATTAGCTGTTCTGTTAATAAGCAGCTGTGGTGACATTTAGCACCCCCTCTTAGGCCCCACACGTACCTCTACATCTATTACAAATCGTGTGTATAAGGGCAGATGGCGTTCTACAGTCACTCGACCCTCATACAGAATGAGCTGTGTAGTAAACACAGCCAAACTGATGGTGGCTCCATCTTAACATTAGCAGAACTTTAGCTTTAGCATTAGGGATAACAGAAACACAATTTAGCATTTTTTTAAGAACTATGTAGACATGTTTTATGCAGGTTAGTGAGAGAGGATGGGAAAACACAGATAAAACAGAGCAGGTTCATGTTACTGGACAGTCAGTGTTAAAACCACTCATTGAAATAAAGTTTGTCGCAACCTAACACAACCCAAAACAAAACACATTATGTAGCATTAAGGCTCAGTGCCCTGTTAGCACACATGCAGTTAAGCAGCACAAACAAAGCAAAACACAATGAAATAAACATTATTTAAATTGCTTTATCCTAAGCCAGTTTTCTCTCCCCAGACATAACCTATTGCTTGAACCGTGATAAACAGGAAGACATCCTTTAAGGCCAGTGAGTCCGGGATGTCCAATGACCAGAAAAGACCTGGCACCTGCTTTCAGTCTAGCAGCTGGGGCAAGCGTCAGCTTGGACTGGCATTGACGGGCATACACGTGTGTTGTTGGGATTTCAGTGCCGTCTTCTTCAGGAAGAGGGGGAAAACCACTTTGTTGACGTAATTAGACACCATCTCTTCTTGGGGAATCTATGCTTCTTTCAGATTCTTTTTTGGTTTCTTCAAAGATGCAGTGTTTTACTCACCAGCGAGATCAAGATATTTATGTGTGTGTCTCCCCCAATGCAACCTGTGGAGACTGCAGATAAAAAGAATGTGCTGCGGCTGTACATAGCGTTTTATACCTTTATGACATAACTGGGATTCCGGCTGTGAAACTCCTGCTTTTTGGTAGCTGTGCAAGAGAATGGGTTAAAATTGCATTCTGGGATTTAGAGTTTTTGTCAGTTTCTGTTCTGCAGTTCAGTTCAGTCCTTTTTGTTCCTCCCATAGCTGGGCCTAACAATGTATGCTTCTGAGGTAGGCTGGTTGCCTTGGCTATGATAAACACCTCCTGTTTTACCTACAACACTTGGATCTGACTATAATAATAACACCTCTTACCAATCTGTTTTCACTTTTAAAAGAAAGATGAACTCTACACCTGGAATGTGGCTTTTTGAGGAGCCTATGACTGGAAGTAGTTTGTCATCTCAACTCCTTTCTTCTGTCAGCATGTGATCCAGGCTGAGAGAGCCTGGCTGCTTAAACCTAGCGCCCCTGATGAAGACCTCTGTCTCCAGGCTCAATGAACTGTTGAATATATGGTCTCATGGATTGTTGCTCAGTTTGATCAAGATTTGTGCTTCTCTGCCAGGATCCCTTACAGTGTTTGCTGAGAACTATACTCTATTTCACCAGTGGGATTATTAGCATGAGTATTTGTTTCCTTTCCTGATTGTTCCTTCAACTGTTGAGTTGGGGCAGGATAAAAGAGATATGTCAGTGTGAAGGTTTTGAATTTACGCTATCTGGTAGATGTTAAGGTTTCAACGTGGACAGAAATTTTTGACCCCAGTTCTACCCAAAGAGGCTGTTGGTGGTCCCTGTACAAGACCCCTGTTGAGACACAGGATGACCTCCGGTGGAAAATTACAGGTCCTTCTCAAAATATTAGCATATTGTGATAAAGTTCATTATTTTCTATAATGTAATGATGAAAATTTAACATTCATATATTTTAGATTCATTGCACACTAACTGAAATATTTCAGGTCTTTTATTGTCTTAATATGGATGATTTTGGCATACAGCTCATGAAAACCCAAAATTCCTATCTCACAAAATTAGCATATTTCATCCGATCAATAAAAGAAAAGTGTTTTTAATAC
Organism: Girardinichthys multiradiatus; assembly: GCF_021462225.1. Taxonomy (NCBI): domain Eukaryota; kingdom Metazoa; phylum Chordata; class Actinopteri; order Cyprinodontiformes; family Goodeidae; genus Girardinichthys; species Girardinichthys multiradiatus. The sequence continues at coordinate 42,820,376 of NC_061804.1, read as the reverse complement.
AAAAAACGTCAACCTTCAAATAATCATGTACAGTTATGCACTCAATACTTGGTCGGGAATCCTTTTGCAGAAATGACTGCTTCAATGCGGCGTGGCATGGAGGCAATCAGCCTGTGGCACTGCTGAGGTCTTATGGAGGCCCAGGATGCTTCGATAGCGGCCTTTAGCTCATCCAGAGTGTTGGGTCTTGAGTCTCTCAACGTTCTCTTCACAATATCCCACAGATTCTCTATGGGGTTCAGGTCAGGAGAGTTGGCAGTCCAATTGAGCACAGTGATACCATGGTCAGTAAACCATTTACCAGTGGTTTTGGCACTGTGAGCAGGTGCCAGGTCGTGCTGAAAAATGAAATCTTCATCTCCATAAAGCTTTTCAGCAGATGGAAGCTTGAAGTGCTCCAAAATCTCCTGATAGCTAGCTGCATTGACCCTGCCCTTGATAAAACACAGTGGACCAACACCAGCAGCTGACACGGCACCCCAGACCATCACTGACTGTGGGTACTTGACACTGGACTTCTGGCATTTTGGCATTTCCTTCTCCCCAGTCTTCCTCCAGACTCTGGCACCTTGATTTCCGAATGACATGCAGAATTTGCTTTCATCCGAAAAAAGTACTTTGGACCACTGAGCAACAGTCCAGTGCTGCTTCTCTGTAGCCCAGGACTGGGGAATGCGGCACCTGTAGCCCATTTCCTGCACACGCCTGTGCACAGTGGCTCTGGATGTTTCTACTCCAGACTCAGTCCACTGCTTCCGCAGGTCCCCCAAGGTCTGGAATCGGCCCTTCTCCACAATCTTCCTCAGGGTCCGGTCACCTCTTCTCGTTGTGCAGCGTTTTCTGCCACACTTTTTCCTTCCCACAGACTTCCCACTGAGGTGCCTTGATACAGCACTCTGGGAACAGCCTATTCGTTCAGAAATTTCTTTCTGTGTCTTACCCTCTTGCTTGAGGGTGTCAATAGTGGCCTTCTGGACAGCAGTCAGGTCGGCAGTCTTACCCATGATTGGGGTTTTGAGTGATGAACCAGGCTGGGAGTTTTAAAGGCCTCAGGAATCTTTTGCAGGTGTTTAGAGTTAACTCGTTGATTCAGATGATTAGGTTCATAGCTCGTTTAGAGACCCTTTTAATGATATGCTAATTTTGTGAGATAGGAATTTTGGGTTTTCATGAGCTGTATGCCAAAATCATCCGTATTAAGACCATAAAAGACCTGAAATATTTCAGTTAGTGTGCAATGAATCTAAAATATATGATGGTTACATTTTCATCATGACATTATGGAAAATAATGAACTTTATCACAATATGCAAATTTTTTGAGAAGGACCTGTATACATGAGCCTTTTTTCTATTGCCTGCAGAAAGCCCCAGGCTTTTGCAAAGCCCCAGGGAGAAAGTAGACCTCACAACTTTATCTGTGCAGGCAGTTCATCCAGAACGTGCCTACATTTAAATGTTTTTTGAGTTTTCAGAGCAGGGGATCAGGGGAGCAGCTAACTGGGCAGCTGGACTGGGACTTCCCTACTAACCCCTGCCTGGTCTCAGCCAGGCACACTGGGATTTACCACTACCTGTTATCTGTTTGTTGCGGCTGAAAGTCAATATAGTGTTTAGTGGGTGGGTGGTGAATAACCGCAAGTACCAGAAATTTGTGACATTTTAAGTTATTGTTGGCATTTTTTACCACTTCTTCCATTGTGGGTCGTGTGGAAGCTGGTGCCTATCTCAAGCAGTCTATGGGCGGAAGGGAGGAACACCCTAGACAGGTCGCCATTCCATCACAGGGCAACACAGACACATATAGGACAAATAACCATGCACACACTGATTCACACCTAAGGTCAATGTAGAGAGACCATTTAACTTAACAGTCATGTTTTGGACTGTCAAACCCAGGATCTTCTTGCTGCAAGGGAACGGTGCTACCAACTGCGCCACCGTGCAGCCCATTGTTAACTTTTTCGCCAGAACTCTGGAAGACAAATGTTTTAATGCAGTGCTGATGATCCGAGAACACATTTTCCATGTACATAAAAAATACATATTTCCCTAAGACTGTATTTATATATAAACTCAACTTAGTGGAGTATGAGCAGGAGTATATTTTTATTTTTCCATAGTTTTATGCAGACGGCTCTGCAGGCGGAGAGACAACAGTTCCAGGTTTGGATGCAGAGGCTCTGTGATCCCACCAGTCTGCTCTGCTCTATGCATCTTGTACTTTATATAAATATTTGCTTATGATTAGACAGTCGATGTATCAGTTGCCTGTAATTCTGGACTGATTATCAGTTTTTTTATTCTAATAAGTACATTTTTTCTCAAAACTTGTTCTGTAGTTATCTGATATGAGTTTAACTGGTGATAGTAAAAAATGAGTGTGTTAATCAGTGTTTAGTAGTTATTGTGAATGAATCATGCAGTTGTAAACCAACAACTCTGGCCAGATGCAGGTTGGTAACATTTTTTTTATGTAAAATGGTGATTTAAACTCTTCCTGCTTATGAATCCAGTCCAACTTAAGGAATAATGGAAGGAATTAATCAACTGTGTAACTCTAAAGCTGCTCATCTTTTATTATTTATCAGTTGACAGAAATAAATTATTTATTAGCTTTAAAATGAAGTAAAGAGGAATGTCATCTGCTGACATGAAGATGTATTGCAGTTTTTTCACAACTTCCCCATACGTCATTTGGCTGATTTAAATAAATGGAATAAACGGAAAAAGAATGTACGAGGTTCCCTGGGATTCCTATTAGCTGGGTAGAACAAATCCTGGGGCTTTAAATCATGGGGCTTTCTATTCCCAATTCAACATCTGCTTATCAAATGTTTTTGCTAAATAGCTCTTTTCAAATTTTTTAATACCCTTTTTCAAGGGTTTGGAAAATAGTTTTACTCTTGTCTTTTTATTTACAGTCCATGCTATTCTGCAAAAGCTGCATTTTTGTTTCATCTTAGGTATGGCAAAATTAGCCATTTGGAAAATTAGAAAACTTAAGTTACTGGGAGAGGGTTTGCTTTATTAATGCCACACAGACAGCTAGCAGCATGGCTTTAGGTGGAGTTTGAGTTTCATAAGCTAACAACAAAAATTTATTTTTTTGTTAATTTGTGGGCTGTGAAAGATGTAATTTGTACCATTGATGAAGTCTTTGGTTGTTCAGTTTTGAGTTTATATTTCATGTAAGAGTGAAATGCCAGAATAAATTTGATTTTAAAAATCCAAATCTTTTTTCTTTTTGTAAGTTATTCCTTGTTTCCTTTCTTTCATTCCTTCTTTCCTTGTGTGCCCTGTCCTTCCTTCCTTCCTCGGGCCTGTTCTTCCCTCATTTCTGTCCTTCCTTCCTACTTTTGAGCTTCCTTCTGGCCTTTCTTTTCTTCTTCTCTTTTTGCAAAAATGTGGATGCTTCTTTAGTAAATGGCTGGTTTTTAGACGATGAAGAGGTAAGAATCATTAGTACCTTTCAGATTATACTTTCAATTCACAGTCTATATGTGTCCTTTATGCATTGGGATCAACTGAAAGGAGGACCCACCTCTGTTATGTATTTGAGGTAAACACAAAGATCTACATAATAATGATGAGATGTAAGGGTAAGCCAGGATTGCAGGATTAGCGTGATTTAGTAATAACAGAAATCAAAGACAGCAGGAGCACAACTTTGTTTAATCTGAGGAATACATTAATTATCAGAATTAGATGCAGATAATAACAGGCCGCTTTGACTCGACATGTAAGATGTGAATGACATAGGGTTTTTTGTGGTTTTGTGTTTACCTTGGGACTACAATCTGACAAGGGCTTTAGTTATCCACATATTTCATGTTGATCCAGGAAGATCTCAGGGCTGTAGGTGCCTTCATTACTCTGTGGATCACAAGATTTTAATATCACGTTTGAATTCCTTAGTGGGCATTCAGTACACAGCACAAAGCAGAAGGACAGATTTTCAATGAAAGCTTTGTTTTATTGCTTGGAGGAAGTTAAAACTTGGCTGGCCCTAAACTTCTAAAGTTTTTGTGAAAAAAAAACAAAACAGAGGTAAGTGTTTGGACCAGGCAGCCCCTGTGAGTCCGCCAATGTTGTTGGACTCCTGACAGCATATTTTAAACCAACTGTCACCGATTTAGGTTTTAAAATGGACATTGATTTTAAATTGGACAGTTAAATTAGAGCAGCTGTAGGGCCCTGCTCCTGTCACTGAAGATGGCTTGCAAAAGTGAAATCTTTCCTGTCAAGGAAGACCTTTTTAACAGTAATCCATGCTTTTATTTCATCACGCTTAGATTATTGTAATGAACTTTATGTTGGAGTGAGTCAGTCCTTGCTCTCTCATCTGCAGATGGTTGAAAACGCTGCTGGTACTCCAAAAACAGAACATATCACCCCTGTTCTGGTCTCACTCCACTGGCTGCCTGTTCATTTTATTTTTCATTTTAAAATTCTTCTTTTCATTTTTAAATGTTTGAATGACCTTGCCCGGAGCTTTTTCATCCCTACTTACCTTCTCGGCCGAACAGCAGCTCCTGTAGTTACCAAGATGTAGGAGGAAGCTCAGAGGGGGCATGGCCTTCGCTGTTGCTGCTCCTGCATTGAGGAAAGGCCTACCCCTGCACATTAGAGACGCTCCTTCACTGTCCACTTTTAAAACTGGTCATAAAACCAATTTTTATTCTTTGGCTTTCAACATTAGTTTGACCTTGTTTGTTTTAATTGGCTTTATTGTGTTTAACCTATGTACTTCTTATGCCAAATTTATATATGTATTTTAATATATGTTTATAGTTTGCAGTTATGTGCAGCACTTTGTTTCAGCTGTGGTTGTTTTAAAGTGCTTTGGCATGGCATGGTATGGTATGGTATGGTATGGTATGGTATGGCATGGCATGGCATGGTATGGTATGGTATGGTATGGTATGGCATGGTATGGTATGGCATGGTATGGTATGGCATGGCATGGCATGGTATGGTATGGCATGGCATGGTATGGCATGGTATGGTATGGCATGGCATGGCATGGTATGGCATGGCATGGTAAACTCTTGTACGTAATCTGGGTTGGTTAACCTCAACCCTGTACTCTTTGTCAGTGTCTATTAGATGATTTGGAGTTGTGAAGAACAGGCGTAGATTAACATTATGATCTGAAAAGGTTACTGAGTCATGAAGTAAGTGTTTCAAAATAAGGTAAATAGTAAAGCAACAGTTCATATTGATGTACTCTTGTTTTCTTACATATAAAGTGATAAGAGTTGCAAAACTTCCTGCAATGATTATTTTAAACAACAACCATCATAGGTCACTCATATTATTCCTAAAATTCATTGCAGAGCTCTTTGCTAATCCTAATCCAAAATACGGGTTTGTTAGAATATATTCCTCTCATTATAAATCATTTTATTAGTTGTTCGTCAGCATTGCTTTTTCTAAATAAGATGTGAACTGTTCCTTTAGGTGTGGTGTGTGGAGTCTAATGAGCAGCAGTATCAGAACTGGACGGTGGACAGTGGCAAACACAGCCTGGATATTTCCCAACTGAAACCAGAAAAACAGTACTGGATCACCATGGCAGCAGTGAACGGTGCCGGAGTGGGCACGCTCAGTGACCCTCATGGATTTGTCATCAGTGAGATTAACAGCTATCAGCCTCTTCATCACATTTTTCTATCAGGACATTGCAGAGATAAAATTATCTTCAGTCCTGTATTTGAACAACCAGAACTGTCTGTTTTTACTCAGACCCACAGTTAGGAGGCCCATCAAAGTCAGAAAGCAACAAACAGGATGTGTCCCCTGTGCTGGCCCTGCTCCAGGACCCAGTGTTGATTGGCAGCATTGGTGCCCTCTTGTGGTGTATTCTGATGATTGCAGCTGTTTTCCTGTTTAGACGCCACAGCAGCGCAGGTCACCTCTTACCTCACCATGGCAAGGCTAAAGGTGTGTATTAGAAACTGCATATGAACTGTGTAACGTGCAGGTGTGATGTGTGAATCTGAAATTTGTCTTCAGAACAGGAAATTGAATATTTATTTAGTTTTGATTGTTCTTTTCCTCAGGTCTGCGCAGATTGGCCAGTGAAGATCTCATCATCAAACACAGGTAAAAATGAAACAATATCATGTACATTTGACATGTTTACATGAAAATTCTGATGCAGTCTACCTAAAATAAAACTGAATATTGTATAAATTCAGCAGAACCTTAAAACCACTGTTTGCCTTACAGATGGATGATTTTTTATTAATCTTGTTGCAGCAGCACCAATGATCAGCAGAAATAGCTCCTGCAGCAGACTCCCAGCACTACACCAATACTTTGCACTGTTCTCAAGTCCCAACATTTCCAGATCTCTTCCATTTTACACATGTACAAAAGAAAAACAAAAGGTTCTGAATGTCGTTTGTGTTAATGGTGAAGATTATTATACTTACACTAAATGGTGCTTGTAACTGGATGATTCTCATAAAAACAGTGACAACATTAACAATCTTACAAATTAAATGCTTATGAATAAATTAGATGCAGTGGGGGTTATTTTTATCAGATATCAAAAGCGGCTTCCTGTTAATAAAAGTTGTAATTTGTGAACTCTTCAGCAAGTGTTTTTAAGCTGTTGATTTAGTTACAGGGTCAATAATAAACATCATTCAACACATTCAGAACAAAAAGGTTTATCTACTTCTGTATAATTCACTTCAGTTTTATTTATGTAACGCCAATTCACAACATACGTCATCTCAAGGTACTTTACAAAGTCAGTTCAATCGAATCATACAGATTTCAAGTTAGGTACATACATTCTAATCAATCCTAACTATCGAACAGTGCAGTCACATTCAGTTATTTATTCAAATTGGTTAAAAAGAATATAGTAGTGCTTGATGAGTGTCCCAAAGTAACCCCCTGCCTATTATGTCTAACTATTAATTACTGACAACCTCTGATCCATGGCGATCGCAGTGATCAGAGATGAGAAATTAGGTTTGTGTTTTGTTTTTTATGCATTCATTTTCTTGCAGTCCTTACTTCTTCTGAAGTTGGGTTGTATTAAACAACCAGAAAATACTTGCTTCTCATTATTATAACTGTATATAGAAACAAAATTGAAAACTCTTTTGAATCTCTAACAGTGTATTTTCTCTTGATTTGTCTTCAACTGAAATGACCTTTCTGTTCTACAGGATGGCCACACCAGATTCCCCATGGACCTCTGGAAGCTGGAGACCTCCCTTTAACCAGAAATATCAGGACTTATGGGCCCAGGGTCACTCACATCCTGGAATCAGGAGCACCAGTAAGCTAAATGACACAGATGTAAAGCAGTTAATTAAAAAAATGATCAAACCAACATTTAGCCCTGATCAGATTAGTCTAGCCAATTTATTAAAGAGGTAGTAAGCATGACTGTGAATTAATCAGCACCGTTGCATTTGGATCAATTACATTAAAGTTCAAATTTGTATCCTCTTTAACACTAATACATTATACGTACTGACTTCATGAATACGTTTTACTGTAGGAATCTTCTTACTGGGTGTGCAGGCTCTCTACATCCTGGGTTTTGACTTTCTTAATCATGAAATCTTGGTCATTATGAAATTGTGCACCTAAAAACAGACACTCATGTTCGAACACCTGCACATCTCTTTTAGAGTCTTTGTTTCATACTAGTCTTTTTTAAACCCACTAACTGAGGTTGGCATAAACTAATCAAACATAACTAGTAGAATTTTCAGATTTGTCTTAAAATCATACCAGCATTTAAAAAAACCAAAAACATAAAAGAAATGTCACTGCTCATGACCAACATATAACTGGAAAGCTCTGATGTTATTTGAAGTATTTGAAGCGCTAGCACAAATGATAGGACCAGGGTTTAAACTGACTGAGATTAACACTTTCATCATTGGTTCGTTTTGACTGTGTTGCTCATATTTAGAAGTGCACAATATTTCAAATGGAAATCGTCATTGTAATATCAAAGTGTATAACATTGCATTCAGATAACACTGATAGGACATAAAAAAAAATAAGAGTGAGGAAAATGTTATTTAATCATAACTAATGTTGTCTTGACAATATTTATCCTTAATATTGCAATTTTCTTTTACTAATATTGCTACTAATGTTTGAATATCATATATTAAACAGCAGTTTGATTTCTGTGTTGTATAACATTTTGGTTTACTTAATGCATAACGTTTCTCATCAGTCCAAGTGGATAGTTTTTACTCACCAAACTAGTATTTCCCATATATGTCATGACCTACAGACAACAAGCCAAAAATACCAAATACCCATTATTTATTTGGAAGATTTTTGCAATGTGTTTCTGTGTAACTGAATCTGTCCTTGACTTATTTGGATGAGATGAGATGAGATGACGTGACCTGCACACATCTTACTGTGTCGTCCACAGTCACTCATCTTCGTCATGTTGTAAAAGTTCGTAGATGTTCGTAGCTTCTCTTCTGTTGTAGTTCAAATAACAGCAGAAAATAAACCTGAAGAAGAAAAGGGAGACAAGTCATTTGTTAAAGCAGCCACTAGGGGATGCTATAGTGCTTGCTTTCAAAGAGAACGTCGCAGGAAGCTTCGTGTGTAGGAGACAGAACCCCATGGCTGTGTTACGAGGACAACAGAACAGATGGAATTTTTCCTGTTTATAAAGTCATAAAAAATACTTCAATTCTCAAACATAGACACTTAGATTTTTGGTGCTTCCTCTTGCTGTGTCTTCATATATATGCTCTAATTTAAAAAAGGATGATGTTGATGTTGGTTACGGCTGAACTTTAGTGTTTCAAACAGCCACGGTTCATTTGTTCAGCTGATTGCGAAGAGCACAAGCCCTCCTCAGCTTTAACTGCTGTAAAAATATTCTCACTATCTACCACAGCAGCGCTTTATCCAGACCCAAGTTGCTTTGGGTTTTCAGAATCTATTTTGCTATTGCATTCTGATTTATGTCAATGGTGATTTAACAATGTCCTGGCTGTCTCTAAGACCGAAACTAAGAGATAAATCCGAGCTTTTTATCCATGCCAGACAGACTCCTCTAGTTTACCCTTCATATAGAGAGGTAAAACATGTTTGTCTCTTAATTTTGACAGATAGGACTAAAGCGAGTCATTAGGGGTGTAATGGTACACTCATTTGTACTGAAAGTATCCGTTACAGCCCTGTTGGTTAGGAGCGCACGTGCATCGAACGAATACAGCACTGTTGTATACATAAACACATGCAGAATGTTCATGAGTGGAACTAGAGAAATGCAACGTTCTGTAGGGCAACTTTAAAAAGTGACACCAAATCATTACAGAGATAACTACCAGCTTTCACCGAACATTTAGGTTTGTCGAACAACAACAGTGGAGAAAGAAAGGTGGACTGAACCAGAACTTTATGTCAGTGTTTTTCAGCAGTGATAAGGTAGTATGAACACTAGCTTGCTCTACACTGAGTCTAATTACTCAACGGAAACAACTTCAAGCTGAATGTAAGCATCACATATTGTGGGGAAACTTTTCTGAAATGCAAGTCAGAGGAATCTCTGTTGATGGAAAATATTAAAATAACTCCAAACATGTTCTATTCCCAAGCACAGTGTCCTTTCAAAATTGTATAATCTATCAATTAAGGCATTGGCTATGCCTGTTTATACTACTTTATTCATAAAAAGAATCCAACCAAATCTCCAGTTAATTCTATACTTTTGACTTTTTATGTTTTAGAACATAATGGAATTAAATGAATTTCAGAAATTGCTAAAGATTCTTTGTTTACTGCTGACCAAAGTATAAATCATACATTTTAACTTATATTTCTTGATTAAAGTGTACCAAAATGTACCGAACTGTGGCTTTAAAACCAGGTTATGTATAGAGCCATGATTTTTGCACTGTTACAACTCTACTGGTCATATGAAACTAAACACAAATCATTTTAGCAGTGATTTTCTTCAAAATGAACTGATAACACAGAAAAGAAATGATTTAAGATTCCAGTTTAACAGTCATTAACCTTTCAGCAACACGCATGAATTTAAATTTTATTTATTTATTGAGTTTATTTGACTGGGACAGATACACAATAACAGACAAACTGAGAAAGCAGGAGCCACATGCATGCATCATGGTGCTTGTAGCTAATTTGCAGCACTTGTCCTTAAATGGGCTTTTACGAACAATATCTAAAATACTACAGGGAATAGAATAATGGCAAATGAGTTGACAGTGATACCAACAACATATTCAGACACAGACAGGTACAAGGACTAAAACATGGCAGTAAAACATATTAAGCATGATTACAATGCTGTTTTTGAAACAGACAGGGTTTTTTCTTTGTTTTTTTTTAACATTGCTGAATCTGGTCACAGACTTTACATTGACATGAAGTGTGTTCCTAAGTCCAATACCTCTCAAAGAGAGAGCAAAATAGGTTTTATATGAAAAGGAACTTTACAGCCATCTGAGGCTGCTCTGGCAGATCTGCTATAGTCCTGCAGTTAGTTTATATAGTTACTTACTTAGAGGTGTGGGCACAAGTCCATCAGAACCATTGAAAATCAGTTTCAGCAAGTTAAAATTAATAAAATTAGCTAAATCTGAAATACTGAACTTGTCTACAATTCTATAGCGATGAAATCTGATTGGCTTTTAGTGTAAAATTGTCCAGTGGTTTAAAAGTAGTTTGGTGAGTCTGTAATTAGAGAGTAGCTCCATTAGACAGGTGTGACAGAATCATTAAGTTAAAGAACATCTCTGAACAATCAAAAGTCAAGCATTTTCTTATTTTAAAGCAGTTAATGTTGGACCTAACAGTTTTGTAATTTTTTAACATGGCCTTTAAAATTTGACTGGGAGTCAAAAAGTATTCCTGAATATTTTTCTTCTTAAAATGTTTTCAACAGATTCCCCGCTAATCTGAATTTACAAGACCTCTGATGACGTTTTCCTAACTGAAAAGCAAACACACTTTGTTTTCAGACTTAATCAGGAGTCATTAAGACAAGCCGATATTTTCTGGAAGCTGCTGTTCAGTTTTCTCTGACTGCAGCACAGTTTTTACCAGACATGTGAACGACGGTGTCATCAGCGTACATTTGCAAGTTGACTTTGGGACAGATTTCAGGGGGGCTAGTAATATGCAAGCCGAAGCCAAATTGGAGAGGATGTAAAAGGCTTTTAGTTTTTAGATATTTTTGCAGTTGTTCTGAAACAATCTTCTCCAACACCTGACATGACATGACAGAAAGGAGACTTATTGGCCTGTAGTTGCCAACTTCTTGAGATTCTCCTGATTTAAAAATAAGCCTTACAAGGCCTTTTTCCTTGCATCAGGAAATGTTCCTGTTCTGATGGAAATGTTTTTCTCAAGGTCTCCCAGTCTCATCCAAGCAGGACAGCAGAATCCTGGATTCAGCTGTACCTGTTGTGTCAGACAGCTATGGAGTCTATGGAACATTTTATGTGGACCTCACGGGCAGTGGCCTGAAGACCTTCAACAGTCCTGGACGCTGCACTAAAATGCCTCATGGTTTGCCTCATCAGCAAGCAGCTGAGACGATCCAGATCTTCTCTCAGCCTAACTCCAAATCCTCCTCCCTGAGCAGCCAGGAAGCTCTGCCTTGGAAACAGGCCATACGTCCTCAGCCCAAGATGGGCGTGCTGAGGGAATCATGGGAAAAGAGAAACAATGGAAAACAAGGTGATGGAGAGTTGGGAATGTAATGCTAACATTGTTTTTGGGGGTAATTATCTGTTTGATTTCAGGGCTCCTTCTGGTCAGTTAATGCTGAGCCATGTCTTTACAGAGCTGCATGCAGTGAACAGCGTACCTGTACTTTCATCCAGAAACCAGGCCTGTCCCTCCAGATTCTACAAACAGAGACTGAGTCATGTACCATCAGGACAGCATGGTACACAAATGTGTTTTTGTTTCTGTCCACACCCTATCTGTTTTACTAAAACGGATAGAAGAGAAGGAGTCCCATCATTGCCGTCTCTTTCTATGACTTATCCAGGTGGAGCTCCAGAGTGTGGTGAAGGTGCTGCCAGATCTCACTTGCTGCATTACTCTGCCTCTCTGCACTTAGTGGACCTGCTGCCCCCTCCACCACTGATGGACACAGATGACCCCACCGATAGAAACACCCTGTCCTCAGACGATGGGTAAAACACAGGAGCACAGTGCAGCTTAGGCTGCTACTGAAATAATCTAGCCAATTTGTAGGAGCAGCCCTATTCTGTTTTATGGCTGACAAATCATTCAATTTCTCCAAACTACAATTTGCTTTGCTGATTTTTCAAAGTCAAATTTCATTTGCATGGCTTGCAAAACCCAAGCATAGGGAACATGCTAACATTAGCCTAGCTGCACAGTATTGTCAGCAGGAGTAACAGTCTGTGTAGAATCTAATATATATTTACAGCTAGATAGCTGTCCTCCAAAACCTTTTAGGACTAAATGTCTTTCGCTGTCATGAAACACAGCAGAAGATACATTAATGTCCTTTGAAAATGTCCACATTTTATCAAGGTAACAACCACAGTTTTTAATGTATTGTATGGGATTTCTTGAGGCAAATCAACACAAATTTGGACATAAATGTTTAGTGGAACGAAAATGATTAGTGGTTTTCATGGAAACTGTGAAATTTGTATGTTTTTTACCCCTCTCGCTCTTTTATACCTAAATACGTAAGGTAGAACTCATTGCCTTTTAAAGATACCTAAATATATTGTATTTTAATGCCAGTATAAATCAGAGATGGTGACTCAGGTTTGTGCCTCCGGTTCAAGTCGCAGTTAAGTTGCAAACTAGACTTCAGATTTGTGCCCTAAAGATGAGACTAGACTTGGACACCATGTCTGAGGCTCAAGTCTTAGTAACAGTTTTTATCTTATGTAATATACAAGCTGGTATATGAGCTATAGAGCATATAAAAGGAAAAGAGAAAAAGACAAGAAAATTAGACGATTATGGCACAACTGCAAACCTACCAAGACCTGGCCGTCTACTGACTGCCTGGGCAAGGAGAGCATTGATCAGAGAAACAGCAAAATGCTTTAAATATTGGGGTTTTCTAGTAATGATTGTTGGTAGATTCTCCTGAAAGGACAACTATCATACTGTCATGCGCTTCACTAATCTGGCCTCTGTTCTGTTCTAGTTTTAGTGACTGAGAAGAGTTGGCTGAATACATACAACATTATGTCCAAAGCTCTCCTACTGATTTCTTTCATATTTTTGAGATTTGAGTTTGTCTTTTTCATTTTGCTTAGTTCCAGTCACTCCACAAAGCTTACTGAGGACTTGGACTCCATTCCATCAATAAGTCCTCCATCAGGCAACCCTGGAATCCACTGCGACCCCTACAGCCACCTTTCCACTGCATCATATTCAACTTTAACGGATAATGATCAGAGTCCTTCTCTGACAGCACAAGAAGCCACTGAGTACCTGGAGATCAGTCCTAAACCTGAGAGATACTGGTACAGATGTTTTTTCAGTTCCTTCTCTCCAGATGTTCGGTCTTTCCCTGACATTTTGTCTCCCTGTGTCAGCAGCATCCTCCCAGAGCAACGTCCCTCCCTGCCCCACAGCTTCATCTCCACCCTGGGCAGTATCTGTGGGCCCGTTTGCTCCACTGAGCTGGAGGATGACACTGCTGCTGCAGAACCTCAGCCTTTACCAACCACGCTGCACCATTCCCACCTTCAGAGCTCACCATCCTCCTGCTACAGTGACTGGGACAGCTCCCTGTGGAACACCTGGAGTTCGGCCATGGACAGCAACTTGGACAGTAACCGCACCAGTCTCATCAGCTCAGTGGACAGCTGCTACACCAATGACAGCGCTACGTTTGCTCACCTGCTAGCTGTGGCTGCAGAGACTATGAGTGGAGCCTCTTTGACAGGTAGGAAGGGGAGGGGCTTACAGAGAAGCAATTGGTGCATTTTGATACATACACACACACACACACACACACAGATTTTATGATCATTAGTACTTGACTGTTAGAAGTAAAAAAAAATTAAAACCTTAAGGATCATCTAACTGAAAAATCTCGATGTCTGTGTGGAATTAATTAGCATAGCTCATCAGCAGGACAAAACCAAAAACTGTAAAGGTTGAACAGATCTTCTGTGTTTTATTGTTGAAGACATGTGATATGCTTTATTGAATCTTTGTAACAACACTCATGTTTAAATATGAACTTTATAACATATACTATCATTTGATATCCAGTCATAAAAAGGACAAAGTTTGGCATCAGCTGACTCAGCATTGCTTTCAAACCTGTGATCAGCCTGCATTTGCAAACCTCTGCTGTTAGATAAGTTGTTTGAGCACTTTCCAGCACATCCTCTACTCCTTCAAACTAAGGCTGACGTTTTTTTTACTAAAGTGGTTCCAGTTAGCACTTAAATGAATTAGGTTCTTCCTGTGTCCATGCAATAAATTTCACCCTGGCAGGAGCTCTGTGCTTCCAAAAACAATTAGTTTTCATCTCAGTGAAGGATGTAAAACCAAAGGTCTCAGTTCACAGACCAAGATGTGACTAATATGTTTGTCCTGTAGATGGTGCCATTCAGCTGTGATCCGGTTTGGAAAAGAAATCCGCACTTTAGTCCACCTGCCTGAAGAGACAGTTGCTTAGTCCAGCTCTCCATGATTTTCATACCTTCCTCTCTAAAAATAATGTAAGGAAGAACAATAGGTCATGTAAACTTGTGGACATGCAGAATAATAAACATATGCATGTAATGCATAATGTAATGAATATTTTATGGATACATGCCTGCTGCTGAAGAGAGATGAATTCAGTCTGCTACCTTCTCTCACTTACTTGGGATCTTTCAATAAAGTGAAGTTCCAGATGGAACTTTTGTCACCTCATCCATCACTCTGCCCGCTCCCCACAGACTTTATTCCATCTGTCAGACTCTCACTCTTGGCTCTTTTCTGCCTTAAATGTTTTTCACACAAACAAAAGTTGAAACCACCTGAACCACTTCAACTTCTTCAACTTCTTCAGATCAATGTTCTCAGTTTCAGGGTTCAGGATTTCTATAGCTCAGAAATAGTTCTTCAGCTTTTCAGAAATAGTTCTCCAGCACAGAAGGTCTGAGCCATTACCTAGGCTGGGTTAGTGTTGTTTTTATGATCCTGAAAAGCTCATGAAGTTTTGTCTTGTTCTGTGTTTAGACTTCTCTCCACCGGCCTCCCCGCTCAGCGCCTTGTACCCATCGTACCGTTCAGACCGCGATGGCTTCAGAGAGCTGGAGCCCATGTCTGCGTGGGACTGGAGGATGGCCTGGATGGAGGATATGGACGCCCAGTACAGAGCCCACTATCTCAACAGAAGTACAAAAGCCTTGAATACTTAGAGTGAATACTTAGAGGCTCTGCAGTGACGGTGACAGTAACAACACAGGGAAACTCTACACCACAACTGGCTTCTTCCTTCAAAAGAACGCAGAGCAGACTGACCTGACACTGCAATTTTGAGCATTTTTCCAACCTGGTTTTGAAGCTTAATTAAAGGCATTCAATGATCTCTCCATGGGAGATGTACATTTCACGCTGTTTGTAATAGTTTCCCTCTTTACCTCAGGGCACTTCAGCGACTACTTTGAATTTTTGAAATGACTTTTATAGAGCTGTCAAAGTTTTTTTATTTGACTCATTTCCTTGAAAAACAGCATAATGAGATGTTTCCCTCGGGATGTTCTCTCCCCGTTTGTTTGGAAAAGTCCAGAAAGATGTGATGAAAACAGGGTGAGAGACAGGGAGACAGGAGTCTTTAAAAAACATTTTTTTGTCTTCTTGTATTTGTTACAGGTTTTTATTACAACTGAGGTTCGAACCAATTATAGCATTTTGGTTTTGTTGTGAATTAATGTTATATATGCAGCTTATTCAGCCAACGTTTTAATGACTTTTAAACATGATCCAAATCATTCCTGTTTTCTTCAGCACTTCTCTGTATGCTGGTAACTAGGAATGTCCTGATTTTTGCCAGTAAGACCAATCCAAGTCATTTAAAAATAGGTTTCTGCAGATTTCGAATAACATTGCAGTACTTCATTAAGGTTATTGAAATAAATTATCTGTATATGTTGCAGTGCGTTAAGAACATCCTACATGTTATCAGGATTACTCTTATTCACCCACCAATGACGTTCTGGATGCTGTCACTGCTCTTTTCTCCACAATCATCTACTATCTCTTTTATTCCAGCAGGAGGTTCAGTAGGTCAGCTGTAATATTCTGCTCCAACATGATGGAATTCTCCATGTTTTAGGTCACACATTGTCTGAATAAAATAGTTACATTATTACCTAAAACATGCAGAGTTTCAGTTTGTTTCTGAAGATGTGCTTGACTCGGCACATCCAGCCAGTGCAGCTCCTGCAGACAGTTTTTACACCGGGAGCCATTTGCTGCTGTGCTAGGCTAATGTTAGCATGTTTACTCCTTGTTTTTTATGTGACTCATTGATAACTGGGCTTGTAACATATTTCAGTGCTGTTCCAGTTAATCTTGTGTGGACGAGTGGAAAGGGCTTAGATTCTAAATAGAACATCCTCATTTATTCAATTAAATGTGTAAAAACTATTTTCCGTGAAAGAAAACAAGCTATAACTGTAAAAATTGGATGCACAAACTGCCATGCAGTCTCACTGGAGTTGCGGATGACATCTTTACAGACAGTAGGCCAATATCAGGTCTCAGAACCTGAGGTTTGTCTGGCAGTTCTGATACTGATCACTACAAAATGCTGTGGTGTGAGTTTATCGGGACATCACTACTGGTAAATACATTTTTTAAGCTTATATAAAGTTTATGTTATTCTAAAGTTCTTATTTGCCTTACTAGAGATATACATATTTAAATCGTGATGAAGATTTTAACTTTAAATAACTGCAATTTGATGTATTTCATGTATTTAGAATTAGAGCTTTGGTGAGCTTAGTTTTTATACCTATACAAATATTTTACTAATTTTAGCAGACTTTAGCGTTTAAAAAAATCTGCTTTGTATTCTATCCTTTTTGCAATAAAATGTGGTTTTATAATATGAAATAAAATTTGAAAAATACATTTGATTTTGAACTGAAGTTTGTTCATTAAATGAATCACATTTAAATGGGGGTGCCTATTAATTCCCAAAGTGGAATTATATCGTAGCAAAAATAAGGACTGAAAGAAAATGTGTTAACCTGGATGTTGGTCATTTTGCTGCTTCATTGTTTCATGCTTAGGCAGTTTTGGTCTCTAGATCTTATGCTAACTGGCTTTTGCCAACAGACTATATGTCTGTCTGAACCTGCCTTGGACTTTTGTACAGGTTTTTAGTTTTTCCAGTGTCTACTGTATGGAAATGTGGTCTATGACCAATAAATATAATCTAGCAGTAGAAGGTCACTCATAACCATTTTGGTTTATTCTCATATTTTATAAATCGGCTGTTACAAACAGGCATCAGAACCACAATCAATGGTAAAAGGTGAAATATAAATATTCCAGATGTACATATGTGAAATTTCTCCATTTGTACGATTTTGGAATTCTTGAAAAAAAAAAAACTATCTTCAACAGAGACCTTCCATGGAAATCTGCAAAGAGGAACATAGCACATCCAACTGGAGTGACTACAGTGCATCCGGAAAGTATTCACAGTGCTTCACATTTTCCACATTTTGTTCCAATCATCTACTGTCTTGTTCACATCCAACGTGAGAGAGAATTCCAAACTGTTCCTGCAAAGACCTCCACATGTTCCCTGTGCTGTTTTCTCCTGTTGACCAGTGACACATGCTACAGGAGCAGATGAAACAGTGTCCAGTTTTTCCCGCCAGCATGCTAGGCCAGCTAGGCTGACAGATGTAAACTATCTCATCAATCCAGATGATCCTGGTGAGGCCTGATTTCATTGACTCCAGCAGCTCTTCATGGCTGCTGAGCAGGAAGGTGATGTTTAGAACTCATCTGTCTGACTTGATTAACCGAGGCAAACAAGTCTGCTACACCTAATAAAGGCTGAGGGGAATAATTACACGTTCATCTCTTTGCAGTTGGAGCTAAACAGGAAGAGCTTGATTTGTGACTTTCTCACGCTCTTACCTGATGTTTCCTGTTCCAAGCAGATTGTGTGCTGATGAATCAGAGAAAGCTCCGCAGAGTTGCCTGGATGTTGTTCTAGAGCCGTGAGGTCAGCCATGACTCCTTCACTAAGTCTGATAAATCATTTCCTCGACAGCAGCTTGTCGTGCCCCAGCAAAGCATAACACACTTCTTTTTCTCTAATCTGTGTGCATTTGGCTTGCTTAAGTCCAAGACCAAGAACGTGGAGAGGAGGGCGAGCTTTGCCATCTGTTTCATTTAGGACCTGTAGAGCAGTGCCTGCTCAGGGCTCCCAATTTATGTGTAAACTAAAACTACTGTGTAAATACCAGGGCTGAGAAATACATTTTTTATGTCTTAACTGGCTGCTGCTGTAGTCAGAGTAAGTCAAGCAGACCTGCTGGTCAAAACATTCTGAAAACATGAGAACGGACAACACACAACTCTGCGCTGGATTGTTTGTTCGTGTTTTTAATTGTGTAGCATACTGCCACAGGGATTAGCCTTCATCTGTCTCCTTTTAGTGAAAACCATATGTTTGTGTTTGAAGCCCCAAGCTCTTGTGCACAGCACACACATGCACACAACCCTGCAGTGAAAAACCGAAGCCCCACTGAGTGTCTGTCTGCTTGTCTTATTAGTGCTCACACACACCGCACACATGAACAAGGAACATTGCCGTTGGGATTTTTGCATCACAGATTTTATTCTATGCCAGTACCAGCTTTATATATAGCATGTCTTCAAACCAGTGAGGCATGTCAGACGCAGCTTGAAACCATCTGCACACTTTACACACACTGATGTGTACAGATGCAGCATTACAGTGTGTCTTTCCTGTAGTCAGCTTGTCTTAGCAAATGAAGGATTCCAGGCTGAGAGTCACTTGATACTGACAATGCTTTCTAAAACTATTCAGACAACTTGAACTTCTTCACATTTTTTTCGCATTATAACCTCAAGCTTTACTAGGATTTTTTAAAAATGTTTTACAAAAACAGACTGAAGTTTTTGTCCATTCTTCTTTGCAAAAAAGATCAAACTCAGTCAGATTCGATGGAGAGCATCTGTTAACATCAAGTCTTTATATTCTTGTCACAGATTCTCAGTCTGATTGATTTCTGCACTTTGACTGGATCATTCCAATACATGAAGACGCTTTGATTGAAGCCATTACACTGTAGCTCTGGCTGTAGGTTTAGGGTGGTCGTCCTGCTGGAAGGTGAACCTCCGTCTGGTCAAGTTATTTGCTGCTTCTAAGAACTTTTCTTCCTGGATTGTCCTGTACTTAGTTTCATCTACTGTGTCATTCACTCTGATCACTGTCCCTGTTCAACAATAGCATCCCCACAGCATGATGCTACCACAGACATGTTTCACAGTGGTGATGGTGTGTTTTAGTTTTCAGCCCACATACAGCATTTCACAAATAGGCTACAAGTTTAATTTTGGTCTTCTCTGACCAGAGAACCTTCTTCGAGATGTGTTTTTTTTTGTATCCTACATGACTTGTGGCAAAATTTAAAAGAGACCTTTTATGATATTTTTTTCAGCAATGGTTTTCCTCCCAGCCTTTCTCCATAAAGGTTCGATTTATGAAGTATGCAACTAATATTTGTCCAGCCAGTAGCGCTCATATGGGCGTCTTGGCTGCTTCCTGAATAATACTTTAATTGTCTGACCTTTCAGTTTTAGTGGAAAGCCATGTCTTGGTAGTTCTGGTCATTTTTCTTTCTTTTTTCAGATGATTGACTGAGGTGAGCTCTATAAGATGAGATGTAGACAGCCGCCCACCAAACCTTACAGACCGGGAAAGAAGGGTATTAATCAGAGAGGCAGCGCAGAGACCAAAGGTAACCCTGAAGGAGTTGCAGAGTTCCACAGCAGAGGCTGGAGTATCTGTCCATGGGACCACAATAAGCTGTACACTGCATGGGCTTTATGGAACAGTGGCCAGAAAAAATCCATCACTTAGTGTTGAAAACAAGAAAGCATGTTTTGAGTTTGCAAAAAGCATGTGGGTGACTCCCCATGAGGAAGATGCTCTGGTCAGATGAGACAAGAATGGAACTTTTCAGCCATCAAGAAAATGATTCAAATTCCAGACATCAAGGCAATTGATAATCTGTGATGAGGCTTGAAGATCAATGCTCACAAGTGAAAACCATTCAACATGAAGGAGTTGGCGCAGTTTAGCCTTGAGGAATGGGCAAAAATCCCAGTGGCAAGATGTGGCGAGCTCATAGAGACTTATCCAGAGAGACTTGCAGCTGTAATTGCCACAAAAGGTGGCTCTACAAAATACTGACTTTAGGGGGGTGAACAATAATGCATGCTGAAGTTTTCAGTTATTTTGTTTTATTTGTTTTTTGCTTCATAATAAACAAATAATACATCTTCATAACTGTCGGCATGTTTTGTAAATGAAATGATGCAAGCTCTCAAACAATCCATTTTAATTCCAGGTTGTGTGGGAACAAAACATGAAAAAACCAAGGAGGGTGAATTCTTTTGCAAGACACTGTATGATAAATGAGAAAGTTCCTACTGACATTGTCTTTGCTACACTCCTCCTCTGTTTGCATATTTCCCAGTATCAGTGTGGGATACTTCCACAGTTGAAAATGCATGCCTGTTAGAGGTTAACTGGTCATTTTTAGGCCTTTTCTGGCTGGTGTTTAGAGGGAGCTGGGACAGACTTGAACACCATGTCGAGATGGATTGGATTGGATAAAACAGTCACAAAGGTTGGATTTACATCCACAGTTGGTCATACTTATAGCTACAAACATTTATTTTGATCTAGTCATTTCGCTCGCATCTGTATTTAGACAACACAGTAGAGCCCAACTGATCCATGACAGAAATGAGTCTGGTTTTGCTGCTGCAGTTGTAAAAGGATATTAAAGGGTTTAAAGGCAAACAGAACACAGCACCAGGAAAAGAAACGTAATCTGAGGAAAATAGTAACAGTGCTGATATTGCTGAAGCAGTTAGCTTAAGAATATTAAGAATACATCTTCCGTACTATTCCAGAGAAGCATAACACAAACATGTCATATTGATTTGTTCTAAAGTAGAACAAGCAAACACTTGCAATAAACCTCCACGTAGAACTGCATCTAAAGCTGGAGCAGCTAATGAGGGACCATAGTCCCCCTGTCAGGCAGGTAGCACATCAGGTGGCTCACACACACACACTGCCACACTGACTGACAGCAGCACTCAGCTGAGCTGCTGCATGCTAACATTGTAATTATTCAATTAACTGCAAATCAATAACAGCCATATGGGTGAAGTGTTTCAGGATTGCTCTGTCACTCATACACCTTTCTGGCTCCATAAAGACACTCAGTGTTGACTTAATTTATTCTATCACCCTCCCCTCCTGACCAGAGATGAAACATCACAACCAAAGTTGCAAAGTAAGTTTAAGGAAAAGTATTTTCTCAACCCATCCATATACCTCTGGATTTTTCAGGGAAATTACCTAAATGCTAAATGTTTTGCTCTATCCCACAGTAATCTACCTCCTACATTCAAAGACCTTGCCTCCATGCTGGCTCTGTTTTAGCTCCTCAATGGATGGGTGACATCAGACAAAAATCTCCCAAACATCCATCATGTCACTCACCAAATAGACATGGAAATTGCTGCTTTACATTTTGGAATAAAGAAGCAGAGATTTAAACAACACCATTTTTTTTATCCATGCTCTCTTTTCTCCTCAGCCTCTCTGCTCTCCCAGGGGCCTTGGGCCCCTTTTCCTCTGGACCCAGTAGGCGTTCCAGTCGTGACACCTGCCCAGTGAATGAGTGAGGTGATTAATGGCTCAGAGAGAAAGAAGGACTGGAGGATGGAGGGACATGGAAAGAATAAAAGGTGCAACCTGCTGAAGGTCAGTAACATAAATCTTCTCATCTGCAAGCTGTGAAAGAGACCTATATTTTCACATATTAGTAGAGTGACAGTGTTACCATTGATTATCTGAAATACAATTGTAACAAATACGTTGCTTTTGTTGTTTTCTGCAAAGCGTTGTCCTTGCCACATGCCAATTGCAAATACATTTTTACAATAACCATATTTATGTCATCTGAAAGCTTCATGTCAAAAAAAAGAGTTCAAAGTAGTTAAAAGATATAACCAAAGCAAACAGAAACATTAGATGCCAGTGTGGGGCCCCTGCAAACACACAATTTTGGGCTTTGCTTTTGCGCAGATAATTCTGACAAACCTGTCCAGAAAATAGCAGTGATGGAAATAAAAATTCTATGGCTTGAAGTGAATCTGGCTGTAATGTTGTATATGAAAATAAAAACAACACTACAGATGATTCAAAGCAGTGATACGACTGATAGATAGCAAACTAGCACTACTAAAAAACAGAGGAATGATGTAAATGAGAATAAACTGACCAAGAGTCCTCCCTGGAACTCTTTTGGTACATAGCCAAACAATAAATCCCTTCCTTCAGATCTGGGAAGATGGCTAACAATAGGAACCTGGATGAAACAGCCAGGCTGACGATACAGAGAAACGTCTGTCTAACTCCAGCACCAAGGAGAAAACAGCAGAGGACTGTGCTCACAACAAATGGTTTAAGCAGACTATAAACACAGGAATTCTCTAGAAAACAGGTTTGCTCCACTTCTTTTAAATTCTGACTCCATGAAGGAAATATCTTCTTCAAACACCAGAGAGTGCTGAGAACAGATTGCACTCTAAACAGTTACCTACTAAACAACTTCAGAAAGAGCCAGCCACCTGGCCACAAACACTAATAGTGGTTGATGGAGCCATGAATGGGGATTAAACACGTTTGCATCAAGAAAAACACCTAAATACTTTGTTTTGTCAATAACATGATGTCTGATATTGCAGAGAAAATACTGACAATGACCGATGAGCATCCAATAGTTAAAAACTGTATCATACATGCCAATGATGTTGTGAAGTACACTTGGGAATTCTGAAAGAGGAATTTATTAATTTGCTGAACAAACATTAATGTCTCAATATTAAAGTGTTTTTAATGGACCTTTACTGACAGTCTGGCATTGAGATGAGAGATTTAGTAGACTGCTGATGCTCAACAAATGGCTTACAAAGGCATTTGCTGCAAAATCAGTAACCTTTATTGACAACTTTTTCAAAAAGATAGATTTTGTCTTAATAGGTCTGGAGTATAACTCTTTAAGTCTGGCAATTTTTATTCTGTGAATCAGACACCAGCAGCCTCTGCCACAAACAGGAGATAAGAGATTAGACTACAACTGAAAGGACAGTGCTCTAAAGGACACGTATAGCCTGCTGAGATAAGGATGAACTAGGAGAAAAAGACTTCGACAGGGACACTACAAGTGCAGTCTCCCTAGGCTGTAGCAGGACACCCCAGTAGAGGACCACAAATCGCTTCACTGTGTTAAAACCTTTTTAAGTTCAGAAACCAACTAACACCATGCCTAAGTCTCACATTATCTCTACACAACCATCAATCATGTTTTCATGTTATGTTTTTAGCAGAAACATGGTTACATGAAAATAGTGAGACATCTATACTGACAGAGTCAACGCCTCTGAATTAAAATGTTCTAAGTAACAGCAGTGAGCATATAGGGGGGGGGGGGAGGGGTGGCCACCTTGTTTCATTTTATTAAAGTGTAAAAAGGTGTTCCTGGGCAAATTTGATTCTTTGAATGTCAGGCTGTCCAGGTAAAATGCCCTGCTCGAGCTATGTTTATAAATGTTTACAGGCCTCTGAAATCCAAAGCAAACTTTTTCAATTATGTCGATGACCTATCTTTGATATGTGTTGATTACGACTGTTTAATCCTTGCAGTAGACTTCAGCCTCCATGCTGACAAACCCCCAAGATAGACGGGCAAAAGACTTATGTGATACATTTAAAACCTTTGGTTTGACTCAAACATGTTGAACAGCAAGCACACAAACAGGGACATGTTATGGGCTTAGTCATCAGTAACTTTCTGAACATTTCCAAGGTCTTTGTAACTGATGTTGCCCCACCTGACCACTTATATGCTAGCTTTGAAAGCATTATTTCCATTGTCTAAATTAGCGAAAAACATATAATAAGAAAACATTTTTTTAGTACTTCGGCCAATTCTCTTCACTATATATGTGCTTCCAATAGGTCAAATTATCAGGCAGCATAGGATACATTTTCACTGTTATGCTGATGATACTCAGCTTTACTTATCCATAAATCCTGATGAGCCCAACCAGTTAGATAGACTACAAGCATGTCTTGAAGACATAAAAACCTGGATGACTTTAAATTTTCTGCTTCTAAATTCAGACAAGACAGAAGTTGTTGTCTTTGGAGTCTTTGAAACTGTCGGGGTCTGGGTTGTCTGTATATTGTGCTTGCAACATTGCTTCAGTTTTTTCAGATGGTGCTGGAGTTTTCAGGTGTGCTGGGTAACAGGTGTGACTTATTCTGCTGATTGCATGGAGGAGTACTTAAGCAGGAGGCTGCCAGCACTTCGACGCCAGAGTGTTTTGCCTTCAGTGGTAACAAGCTCAGCCACCTCTAATCTATGCTTTGTTCTTTGCTCCAAGTAACTTTGTTTATGCTCCTTTGCAGGCTGAAACCTAAATCTTGGATTTACCTCGCTGAACACAGACTTCGGTCCCAGACGTTTTGGGCGTTCAAGATTATCTACGTTTTGAGGACTTTGTTTCCTAACCCCTGACTTTTATCTGGACTCAGACCAAGCTGGCAGCTTCCTGCTTCCTCCTTCTTCTGGACCAAGGCATAAGCGTAGCCTGTCCACCCTCCAACACAAGTATCTGCACATTAGATTTCCTCTTGGTCTCACCAAGCTCACTCAAACAGCACCAGAGATCATTTGAACAAACCCTGCTTCGTAAACCTGGACCCCGAATCCCTCAACCCCTGGCGATCTGACTGCACCTATTTAGTAAGCTGTTTACCTGATTACTATATTATCTTTTGTTACCTCTGCATTATATTAGTTCTTTGTTTCACCAGTTCTCTTCCCCCTCTTTCCATACAGTTGGCGATCCACCTGTTCACGTTCCTGATTATTTGCTGAAAATAAAACTCCATTTTACTGATTCAGTTTCTTCCAAGTGTACTTCTGTATGTGGGTCAGATCTATTTCGAAAACAATGACAGAGACAGAAACTGCTTAATCAATTACTTAACTTGGATGGCATTAAATTGAACTCTGTTAATAAAGTGAAAAACCTTGGTGTTATTATTGACCAGGACAGTGTTATGGATGTATGATTCTGTGGCCTTGTCTAATCATCTCTTTGCTGCCCTAATTAAATATATCTGCCGCACCTCTCCCTGCTACAGCTTACACAACATAACTGCTGATATCACATAAGACGCAACACATAGTGAAAGATAAACTGATACAAGAGGATGACAACCTTTAGGAGGGTTAAGAACAGGCATAGATAAAAGCAGGAGTCACGCTCCATTCTTTGCTCCTCTCGGTTCATCCTAAGATGGGCTGAGGTGGGCCCGGTACCGAAGGTGAATGTCTCTCTGTATCTTTTCAATTACTCCGTACACTGATCATTTTGGCATTAAATCTTGATTTTATACTTAACCATTTCTCATTATTTCACAAGGTAAATACTTTGCTGGTTTTACTGGTTGGGTCTCGGAACTGGAGAGAAACGGATCTGGTGGTGCACAGGGGCCAAAGAGAGTAAAACTACCATTTTACAACAACATGTCATTTAAATCCCATATTAAACAAGTTTCTAGGATTTCCTTCTTTCAGCTCCAGAACATTGCCAAAATTAGAAATATCCTATCCAGGAGTGCCGCTGAAAAACTAGTCCATGCATTTGTTACTTCAAGACTGGACTATTGTAATTCTTTACCATCAGGATGTCCACAAAATGCAGTTAAAAGACTTCAGTTGATTCAAAATGCTACAGCAAGAGTTCTGATGAAAATTAAAAAGAGAGATCATATTTCTCCTATTTTAGCTTCTCTTCATTGGCTCCCTGTTAAATTTAGAATATAATTTAAAATTCTCCTCCTCACATATAAAGCCCTTAATGATCTAGCTCCATCATACATCAGATATCTGATTGTTCCATATGTTCCTAACAGAGCACTTTGTTCTCAGACTGCAGGTTTACTGGTGGTTCCTAGAGTCTCTAGAAGTAGAATGGGAGGCAGATGCTTTAGTTATCAGGGTCCTCTCCTTACCACAGAGGACTTAATGATCTAATTACCTCTATTAAAAAGATTGGATTAGAACCAGCTCTTACCAGTAAACCCCCAAGGATTATTAATGTCATTTGATTTGTTTTTCTGTGTTTGATATCATTGTGGTGTTTTTCCTTGTGTACAGAGCTTTGAGTGCCTTGTTGCTGAAAAACACTACATAAATAAACTTGACTTGACTAAAAGGTCAGTATGAGCACAAAGTGCTCCATGTGGCATTTACAGTTAAGGCCAAAATTATTCATACTGCTGGCATACTTAGGTGATCTTTAATTTGACCTGTTTTTCATCATCAGTTCTGTTTCAGCCCAACAGTGACAGTGTGAAGGAAAATATTTTACCAGATAGTGTCTGTTGCTCATTGGTTCACAGAGTTCTAACCTACCAAACAAACAGACCCTCTGTTATTTACTGCATGTGTAGCTAAGTGTGTACACCTCTTACTGCAAGCTGTGGTGTTTGTGTATGATGAGACACAGCAAGCTTTTGCAGAGCACCTGAGGGTAATCCATGCCTCATGGGAGGTGGATAGAATATGTGGTGCCCCTCTGAGTAGAACATTCCATCAATTTCATTCTAAATGCGTGCAGCTCTCACCAAGATGCAATGCAGTTGGAGTCAGAATGAGGCAAACAGAATGCCAGCGGTAACACAGTTTTGTTGTTTTTTTTTAGGTTTGTGTTGTAGGTCTGACTGCTGAAAAGTGTGGTGGAGCTTAAGCCATAAAACGTTTTGTTTGTAATTGGAGCTAATAAAGCAGCCTGAAGTTGCTGTTTACCAGTGAGCAGCAGTACAGACAGCAGCTCTGAGCCTTCATCCCTCACTGTTCAGGTTAGTGTATTAACTGTGGCTAGGCTGGATTCTGATCATCTTACCCTCAACCTTTAAAGGCCCATTTATTTGTTTTTATCCAGATGTTTGGGATTGATTCCCCTTGAGCAAACTCTTCTAGTGCAGCTCTGTATCCATCCTGCCCTTTCTGTTTGCTGTGGGAACTGTACAACATAAACTACACTGTGTTTGACAGGTGTGAGTCTGCTTCTGTGACCTCGGGTGTTGTGGGAACCCACTGAGGAAAAGCTCTTGATGTCTTCCATTAATCCCTGCTGAAGAACAGGGCCCATAAACATGGCTTCCAGGGTGCATGTCCCAAAGGCAGGCCTTACACTAACAGTAGGGTTGTGCATTGGCATCATTTTTATATTAGCTCCCATGATGACAGATTCCAGCATACACGCCACAGGTGTGACACACACACATCAAGTGTGGTTTTAATTGCAATGCAGCTGCAGAATTAGAGCTGAATTATTTGTCACTCATAATACTGACCACCTACCAGCAACATTTTACTGTCTTTCATTTTGTTGAGAGTGGGTCATGAAGGAAACCCATCAAATCCTCTCAGCAACAACACTCACTAGCTCCTTCTGGAGGATCACAAGGCATTCCCAGACCAGACGGAAATATAATCTCTCCAGTGGATTCTGGATCTTCCCCGGGGTCTCCTCCCACTTGGATGTGTAATGAAAACCACCGGAGGGAGGCGCCTGGGGTGAAACCTGATGAGATGCCTAAACCAATCCTATCAATGCGAAGGAGCAGCTCTGAGATCCATATCCAGTCTTTAAGGTAAGGTATAAGGTAAGGTAAGGTATAAGGTAAGGTAAGGTATAAGGTAAGGTATAAGGTAAGGTATAAGGTAAGGTAAGGTATAAGGTAAGGTATAAGGTAAGGTATAAGGTAAGGTAAGGTAAGGTAAGGTAAGGTAAGTTTATTTATATAGCGCTTTTCAGAAACGAGACACTCAAAGCGCTGTACATACAATTACAATACAATCACAAAGAAAATAAACATAGATATAGACACAGAAAAACAAAACAAATGATACTACAATCCTTCTAAGAAACCTAAAAATCTATTAATCCTTCTGAGAAATCTAAAAATCTCTAGCCAACATTACAATGATACAGATTTGCTGGTAATCCTTCAGAGAAATCTGAAAATCTATGAAAAGTAATGAAATCACACATTTAGGTAAAGTAAGACAGGAGGGAAAAAAAAATCATATTTCAGATTCTATTCTTAGCAGAATAGAGTCTAACATAGTACAAAAAACCTCAGCAGGGGTAAGCAACACACACATAAGTAAAGATTTAGCAAGGGTACGGTGGAATCTTGAGGGTGTGAATATATATATAAGTCTGAATGTGTTTGCAAGAATTAGACTGTCAACACTGATAGAAGCACCATTGTCCTTGAGAAGAGAGGTGGAAGTTTTATCAATCGGCCGCATAGTCCTATCAGCACACAGCTGGTAGGGGAGTGCTGGGGAAGAGTGCCATGTTTATATAACGTCCAGGAGAGATTTTGTCGATAGCCAGTTAGCAGAAGTTGCCAAGGCCACATTGGGGCGCCAAATTTAGAAAAACAATAAATGTTGTGGTTCAGGCAGTTGTGAATTTCCAACTACCTTAAGAGTTTTACTAGTATGTCTCAATTGAGAATCCAAATACCCAAATTTCTGGTACTTTCCGCAGATCTCGAGCGAACAACTTCTCCAAGATTATATCCTTTAACCTCTGAGTCCAACCGCTGCCAGGCAGCGATTCTGTTCAAAAATCGTGTCCAGCTTGCGATTCTGCTCTCTTAACATTTCAGTCTGAGTGTTGATCACTTTACAGACTCCATCTAACATTGCAGGCAGCTTTGGAATGCTTTGAACAGCTGCCCACGTTTTGCGAATCACTCAATAAGCCAGGTAACCACCAACTCCAAAAAGCAGAAATCCTGTTATCAAAAGTCCAAATATGTACACATCTTCTACGTCCTCGACCGACATTGTAGTCAGGCACACAATCTTCCACTGCTGCCAAGAATCCATTGTGTATCCAGAGAAGAACGTCTCGTCTGGACAAGAGGGTCTCCTTTACCCTGTCTTCCCTGTTATGATTCTTGTCCGTCTGCCTGCTCTGCCCTGCTCTGTCATCATGCAATCATCTCATCTGCTTCACCTGTTTGTTGCTGTGCTGGGGTGCAACCACAGTCATGCCACGCACCTGTTTCCCTGCTGTTATATACAGCCCTCTAACAGGCAGACAGGGCCAGATTTTCGAAAACATTTGTGAGTAGTTATCCAGCGGCCCTTCCTGACTGATCTCGTTCCATGACCTTGCCTGCTCCTTGTCTGACGGATTGGATTTTGGATTTCGACTCTGTTTTCTGCCTCTGGTTTCATGCCTCTGCCTGCTCCTTGTCTGACACCTCTAGCCCTGGATCTCGACCCTGTTTCTGTCCACAGATTTACGCCCCAGCCAAGGCCTGGTTTATTCAACCTGAGCCTGTCCGGCTTTCAAGCCTGCCTGGATTCATTGTCAAGAGGACAATCACTGCTCTCTGTGTTCCAGCCACAGTTTCAGCTGATTCCCATGAAGTTCTGGATCACATCTTCTTCTGGGTTCCGCTCCTCTTTCCCAGACTGAGAAGGTTAGTGGCTTTACTTAACTCTGTCCTGAGTTTTATTCAGCCACTAACTCGCATCTCTGTCCTCAATGATTCGTGGAAGCTGACTGCCGGTCTCCTGTTCTCTGATTCCTGTTTTGCTGAATAAACCTTTTAACTTTCTTACATTGTGTTTGGTTGAATTTTGGGTCCTCAAGTCACTGGTCGTAATATTCCCGTTGAAAAAAACAACATTTGATCAATTACATTGAGAGTCCAGCTGACCAAATCCATAATTTAAAAGTTTGGAGGATATGCAAAGCGAGGCTCTGAGAAAAATACAGACAAAAAGCAGAAGAAGGGATCAGCAGGGAGGGAGAAAGAGAAAACGTGTGTGTCATCCACCGAGAGCAAGAGAAAAAAAAAAGACAGTCACCCAACAAAATAACCAAATTTAGATCCATATCTCATGACCATAGGTGGGGTATAAAACATAAACAGACGGTAAGTTAAGAACTTTCTTTTTGGGCTCAACTCTTTCTTCAACACAACAGAGTGGAACAACACGGGCATTACTGCATATAAGACCCCAGTGATACAATCCATTTCCGTTCTACTCACAAACAAAACACTTAAACCTCTCTTCACACTGGTGCCTGACCCAGAGGGAGCAGCCAAGCACTTAATGCTCTAATATTTTAACTCCTTCTAAATTATTGTTGCAAGAATGCCTGGAACTGCTCTTGGTCTTCATGGAGCAGAAATGTCTATTGATGCATATTTGACACATTCCAGGGACTGTACTGGAAGCACATCTTGCCATCAGTGTAACACTATCAACTAATCACTATTATGCACAATTATTCCTAATGTGCTCATTTTTTATCATATATACTTTTGTACAAGTTATACATGCTACATTAAAATTATGAATCCCTGCTTAATTTAGTAAAAACAAAAGGATTAATTTTTCATGCTTCTCATTTTAAATAGATTTACGCAGGAACGGGTTGTTTTCAGTAAAGTCATATTCAGTAAATTAGAATATTATTGAAAAGTTAATATATTTCAGTAACTTACTTTACTTATTGAAACACATTGTATAGATTAATTAAACAGACTGTTTTCAAGCCTTTATTTCTTTTCCTTTGATGATTTTCCACTAACAACTAATGGAAACACAACATTCAAGATTAGAATATTATATCAGACTATTAAAAAATATTGTAATACAGATATGTGGGCTTAAATGAAAGTATGTTTAATACCTGCCCAAAGCTTGGTGTTTTCTAAAGGTAACTTTAATCTGACAAACGAGCCTAATTGGAACCCATATTCTAATTTATTGAATATGACTGTAGTCGTATAATAAGTCATTTACAGATGAAGCTGCATTAGAGTGCAACTGAAATCACTCTGTCAGTCTAATTAGCAGAGTGGTTACTAAAAAGGAAGGACAGATGTACTTAAAAAGCCCCTGTCTTCTTGTGTTCACCACGTGCAGCTTTGTGTCTGAATGCTCTTATATTTAAGAAACTGTTCTGTATCAAGAATATTGCAGCTACAAAAACAGTTTCTGAATCATGAAAAACGTCATGGTAAGAGGTTCAGCTGTAGTAATGAGGGCTTCAGGACATCCAAGAATGTCTCCTCTTCTAGTGAAAAGTTTTCTACAGAATTGTGTTACCACCAGTATCTTACTCTGGTGGCTCTGACCTCATTTCACTGTTGAAGCAATTCTACTTGTGTCATGAAATAACAGATAGTACATGAGATGTGGAGAGGTTTCTTCTTTGATACAAATGCTTGAACACACAGAGTTCGGTTGAGGTGAGGTGAGGATACAGGGGTGGCTGAGCCAGGTGGACACAGATGAGTTATGCTGAATATCCAATCTGTGTTTCCTCTAACAAGATACTGATCTATGGTGGGTTCTAGTTAGTGAGACAGAGGAAGACACTATGTGCACAATTATTAGCAGTTTGTATTTCTCAAGATTGATTTTTGTTATTGAACTACCAAGCTCTAGATTGTTCTTTGGGATTATTACTTCATCTTTATGGCCATAACTGGCTCGCCATGCAGTGGAGTACCTTGATGTATGTGATGGAGCGTTGCCCTGTGGAAAAAAAGATGATCTTTTTAAAGGATGGAGACCTTTTAATGTACCACTTCTTGAAGAAAGTCTCTTCTAAAAATTGCTAGAAGATTTGCATGATTTTGAGTCCATCTCCAACCCAAAAAGATCCCATCAGCTTATCTTTAATAATATCAGCCCATACAAGTACCCCTCCTTCTTCTTGATGGTGTCTGAATTGAAGTGGAATCCTTTACTGATCAAGCCATGGGTCCATCCTTCTGGTCTGTCATGAGTCACTCTTATCTCCTCAGACCATAAAATCTGTCTTGAGATAATTCACCTTGTAGTCCAGTAGACCCCATACAATTGGGGCCAAATTGAATTTGCTTTTACAGTAGTTTGTCCAATGAATCAGTCCTTTTGAATGAAGTATTTCCCTCATCCTTCCTCTACGTGTGACCTTGAGCCATTTCTCCTTGCAATACTGTTACAAACCTAATGCCCTGTTTTGTTGATCGCTTCCTGCATTTGGTTCACCTGAAGTGGGCCCAGACCAATTTTTTTGGCAACACCAGAGTTCAGTTGCACACCTCTTACCTCCCTAAATGATCCAGACTTTCCATATAAATAAGCTGAAGTTTGATGTCAGAGGGCTGGTGTAAAAGTTCAGTGGTGAAGTCTGTCACTAAGTAGGAAATCTATGGGAGTGTCTAAATTACCACAACCAAGTTATGCCCATTTTTCACTGGCTCGATTTGGCCAGCCTGGAACGGCTCCGCGCGGGTCTGCACGTTGTGTGTTGCATTTCCATAGACCCACTTTCGGTCCGCTGAAGGGAACACCTCCTGGAGGCGCAGCTTTAAAGCGAGGTGCAGTGAAATCCTTGGCTGGCCATTTGATCCGCTACATCAGCAAACACCTTTTCATTCCTTGTCGCCCCATCCAGCTGCCACTGAATATTGCAGTCTCCTATGATCGCCAGAAAAGTTTGCACCTCGTCATTGCTCCAAGGGGTGACTTTTCCGGATAACCGTCCGGACTCCATCATATGTTTCTCTCACTTGCTTGAACGCACGTTTGACAATTGTGGTTGTTTTTTTTTACGCTGGTTGACTCTTCCGGCTGGCCGCGCCCAATCAGTGAACAGCTGTTTGTTCACCTCACGTACAGTACCGACTCGGCCTCGTTAGCCCTGCTAAGAAGGAGGTACCAAAAAAGAAGGTACCGGTACTGAAATAACAGTAATGGAAATGCTCATGAAGCGAGCCGAGTGGAGCCGAGTTGGGCCAAATCGAGCCAGTGGCAAAGGGGCATTTGTGAGCGTTTCCACCTAGTTTTTCGGTCCCTGCTCCTGACCGGGGCGGAGGCGGGATTACATATGACCTGAACAGAGTGCTTTTCTCTGATTGGCCATGGGACCAGGAGATATTAAAAGGTTTTTGCTGAGGTACCGCAGGGAAAAGTTAATAAAACTCAAAAGCAACTACAGTAATGTTAAAGACTGCATTTACTGAAGCGGATTAAACTGAAATTTTATTTTACTGTTCACAAATTATAATCCATGCCTGAAGGCTAAAAGACAAGAAAAGGGCACAGCAGCTTTCTGACTTACACGCAGGTAGGGGGCGCTGTATTGAATAACATCCTACATCAGATGATCAGACGTACCAACATTTCCCCTAAACCACGCTAAACAGTACCATGAAACACCGTCCTTGGTTCGGAGATTTATTGACGGTCTTTAAGCGAACCAGCGTCTGCAGAAGGGAGCAGGCAGAGAGCAGCTGCCCGTAATCAGCCTGCCTTCATTGGATCAAACGGGAGGAAGATCTCGCTGAATCCGCGGAGCACAAATATCCAATATCCAACCTGAAACTATAACTGCACCACGGTCAAAAGTCCGTGGTTTTGCACTTTAAAGTACTTGACCTTGTTATTGCCATGGCTGAGACAAAAACTTCCTTCATAAAACCCAAAATTGTAACTTCTTGAGGCAAACTTTGGAGCAGAGAGGAGAGACGCCGCTTTCTGGACTGGTAAAGTGCTTGAAGTTGATCTCAGTTTGTTGGCTTCTGTTTCTCCGCCTACTTTTTGAGAACTGACCACAGCTTCTTCATAGGGTTAAGATCTGAATGTCATTGTTCAAATTTTTGAGCCACTTTATCAATATTCCCTTGAGTCTCGGTGAAAAAAAACACAGATCATCACCAAACTGTGATGGAAGTCTTGGAAGGAGATTTGGGATACATTTTGATCCCACTATTTATTCATGGCAGTACTTTTGGGCGGAATTGGGAGGAAGCCCACTCCCTTGGATAAGAAGCAACCCCACCCATGTCACGATGCTTCAGTGTTGGCCCATGGTAGCTCATGCTTTTTCTGCTGTGGATGACAATAATGTTTTTCTAGATGTCTCTACCAACTGTATGGGGGAGGCATCTGAGAAAATAACATTTCTACCCATGTAGATCCTGCAGAATTTCATTTGGTCTTTGATCATAGAGGTGACCCCTTTGCTGACCCCCTTCTCAAAACGTAGCCCAGATGTGTTTACCACATGGTGCACGAAGATGCACTCAAACACCCACCCACTGGTAGTAACATGATTCTACAGAGAATTCCTCAGCAGGAGACAGTCCTGGGACAACTTCTCTGCAGCTCAACCTCTCTCCTTGAAGTTCTTGATGACAGAGTGGTTTCAACTGGACTGTTTCACAGCTTCATGCTCTGTACTATGAGACAGTCACTGCTAAAAAGAATAACGTAAACACAAATCTTAATCAGCAAATGTATTTTTATTGTACATTTACAAAACAACGAGTACAAAAAGTCAGCCCACAGACGTTTCCTTGTTTTAGAAGGAGCATATGAAATCTTATTTTCAGAACTGCAGCAAACGGTCTCTAAGATGTAAAAAGGGGGAGGGTTGGGTTTGTTTGGAGGCGTACAAGAGGGGGTACAATCAAACTTTCATAAAGCCTCTCAGTCAGCCAGCACAGTGCTGCAGAAAAACCAAAGGAATCATAGAGAAATATGACATTCGTAACGGACACCTAGGATGCAGGGATCCCAGAAGGGAGGCGCTAGTGGCACACCTCCGGGTTTTTTTTGGCTTTTCCAACCTCTTTCCTCAACCAGCAAACACACTTTGTGCTTCTTATTTTCTGTTGTTTTGCCATCACAACAAGAGTGCAACAGTAGTTAATGCTTTCCCCTAAAAGTTTACATATTGACAAAAAAAATTGGCACATTCAAGAAGACGTTTTCCATAATAACAGACTTTTTTTTTATCCTTTGATTTTTTTTTTTTGATCATAAATACGATATACGTCTCTCTCCCTGTATCCAGAGCTCACAAAAGAACAGTACAGACAGGTATTTACAAAATACGGAAGAAAAGTGAACTCAAACTCATAAATAATTATAGTAATACCAAAAGTCAGTTTTTCTTCTTTCACAGCAATAAGTGTAGCATGTTGAAAACTGAAAGCTTCTCTTCATCTTTAGTCCGTTGGGTCTCTGGTGAAAAGATGGGGAGGGCTGATGGAGGCATCACAGGTATACTGACAGATTTACTGGGCTCCTTATCTCATTTCCTAAAACAACAAATAAAAATAATGTGTATTTTTACAGTCACTATAAAGCTTTATCACATATACAACATCTGATGGCGTCAACAGTTCTGCCAGCTTTCATAATGTTCAGGCAGAGATCATCAGTACAGTCAGTTATTTGGAAGTAGGCATGGCACAGAAACTGATTTCAATATAAAACCAGATTAACTGCAACATAAATGGAATATTTAACAGCATTATAACTGTGATTATGGTCTGGACATTTTGTTGCTGGATCACAAACTGAACGTTCCAGGGCTATATTTAGATTACAGGCTCAGTCAACTCAGCCCATGAAGTGTTGAATTATCAGTAAATTTCACATAATCCAATCAGTTATTTAGAAAGCATTAGTGTTGACAGGGGTTTAGCCAGTCTAAGTGCTGGCTCACAGCAGGTGAACCAGTTTGACTCATACATGGAAAGGCAGCAGCAGGAAGGTAAGCTGCAGAGTGCTCCACAGTGGTGGGTAAATGCCAGGTACCTGGGTCACCATTGCTGTTTTCCTCGCAGAGTTTCACTACATCCAAGGTTTTTGTGAAGAGCTTAAAAACGTTTCCTTCCAGCATGCACCACTTTTGGTGCTTTCTTTCAGACATTAATGTTGTCTAACTTAATAGTCTTAGACTATTTGTTTATAATATATATAATAAATCGTCTAAGACTTTTAGGTTAGACAACATTAATGTCTGAAAGAAAGCACCAAAAGCTCCTCCCTCAGAAATCTTCCTCGCTACCATCCAATGCATTTGATACGCAGCACTTTTTAAACCCATGAATGATGCTCTCCGGAGTCACTTCACCCCATGCTTGGAGGATCCATTCACAAAGCTTACGTACAGCTGGCTTTTGAATTTTTCCAGACGGTGTGAGCGTGTTACCGCCAGACAGGAGCCACTAGGTGGACCTCTTGCGCAGGTTATCCTTGAAAGGCTTATTTACCACCACATCCATCACCTGTAGCTGGCTTGTCATACCTCCTGGTATGATGACTAAGTCGACGTTCATCTTCCTCACCTGAGTTTTCACCGCATCAGTCAGGTGTCCGCAGAAGGCATCCATAACAAGCATGTTTTTCATTTTTCTGAGTGTTCCCAACACCGCGTTCAACCAGTCTACCACAAGTTCACTGCATCCATCCAGGCCTTTTCCTGGGCACCTACAATGATGCCAGCTGGCAATGCTTCCTTCGGGACTGTTTTGCGTTTTAAAACCACATACAGGATTCACGTTGTGTTAAAGTTAGAATTTAGTCTGCTGTTAGCATAAAGCTAGTGTTAATCTTAGCTAGCATGCTAATATTAGCATGCTCATTAGTGACTAGTTTTGCAAACTATATGTGCATGCTGGGCAAATTAAATTATTGTTACATTTAAGCAATTAGATATAATTTCTACATTATAAACCTATTATAACACCAGACCTTTTGCTCTTACAGAACTTCAACAAATTCTCCCTGAATATTTGCTCTTCTAGTTTTGTGAGCTAATTTAAACAAGTAGGTTCTGCTTTATGTCACATTTCACCCAACCAGCTCATTCAAACATCATCTACAGAGTAAAAACACATTTTCGAGTTTATGATACGACTGTCAAGTTTTAACTAAAAAACGCTCTTTCCAATTATTTTGTTCATAACTTCTGCTTTAAACTAAATGTCTGCATTTATACTCAATAAATTGGTTCTGTAAAATATAGAAGAAATGTAAGTTTTCCATTGGAAAGTCAGAGATTGGTGTAAATTCCACAATCTTCATTTCCCCATTCTGTAATAAAGTTTTCTCACAGTCCAAAATAAGTGCTGGGGCTGCGGGAAATCTACTGTCCTAGACTGACCTTAGGGGTCAAAGGCCAAAAGAAAGAAGGCAGGAACATCCCACGAGGAAGAGGAAACCTAATCCAGGCTTCCTGCAAAAACATCCCAAATTTTACAGCTGGGCAGGGACATGCCTTCATGTCCTTTGGAAGGTGTGAGAAGCCCAGGAAGGGTCATCTGGGGGCACAAGGGGGGGCAGGTGTGGGTGGTCCCTGCTGCTCTGCGGGGATTTACTGAATAGAATAGAATAGGATGGGATAGCCCAGTCTGTGTGCATTGTGGAACAAGTGAAAAAATACATCTGCGCCCATGACTGCCACTTTTCCAGGTCTGTGTGTACAGCCCCTTGTCAGATGGGTGCAGAGCGCTGACCCCTGACAAAGCTACAGCTCCTCTGACTCCTCACACAGCCAGCCTTACTGTCACACCTCAGGCTATAGCTTTAAAAAGAACATCTAATGTACAACAATACAGGATAGCACAGGAACTGCTAGAATAAACCAGTAGATATGTGCAAATTCTAGAATAAAAATTAACTTGTTGAAATTTAAATTCTGTGGTTTTAACTGCAGAATTTAAAAGAAAAAGTCAAGTATTTTTTCACCTTTTATTTGATGAATACACCTGTATTTTAAATTAATGCTTAAAACTAATTTAAAATACAATTTCTGGATTGACTCCTTTAAACAGAATGAAAATGAAACTTTTTTTTCCCTTATTTCCTATACTTTACCGATACTTTACAATCACTCGATATAAACTTGATTTTAGAGATGATTCAGCCTTGTAATGCTGTGGAT
The DNA here is from genome assembly GCF_021462225.1 of Girardinichthys multiradiatus. Lineage (NCBI taxonomy): Eukaryota > Metazoa > Chordata > Actinopteri > Cyprinodontiformes > Goodeidae > Girardinichthys > Girardinichthys multiradiatus. The sequence continues at coordinate 42,782,241 of NC_061804.1, read as the reverse complement.
CAAGGTTCTGTCAGCCAGTTTTTACTGTCTACCTACTGTCATGTCAAACATTGTGAGTGTTGTCTGTGCAGCTCAGAGTCTCTGCACAGTTTTCCTTCTACTGGCACAGCTTGCTCTGCCATAAAAGACACCGGCTCGTCACCAGGGAGCCTGCAGGGGGTGCATTTAAAAGAGCCCTCCCACAACAAAGTGTGCCCTCTGAAGAGCACTCCAAATGGAGTGGTGGGCGTGTACACTTAATCATTTTTTACTGTAAAGCTTAGTGAGTTGAAGGTAATGGTAGATCTGCGAGCCTGAGAACATCATGGTGTGTGTGTAAGTGCGCGTGTGTGTGGGTATGTGTGTAAATATATGAGCCTTTCCATGGCAGGAATAGGTTTTATTACTAAATATGTTTACTGTTTTATTTTTTCCAAGACAAGGAGAGATATTATGTGGTGGAACAAAAATATCAAACCGTTTTCTACCTCGATGTGTTTCCTGGCCGAGCTGAGCCCCCGAGAGCCGGTGGAGCCTCTGGATGAGGAGCTCCCCGTGGTCGAGCAGTTACTGGACATCTGACTCCTGGAAAGGTAGCCGCTCTTACTGCTGTATGCCACCACTTCTTCATCTGATCAGGCAAAATGAAGAGAAGATGCAGACACAATGAAGGCATCTAGAGAAACCTGCTTATAAAAAAGTGTCAACCATAATTTCCTGTGGTGCTTTTATCCATAAACAAGGTTAACTAGCCTATTTATTAGCTACTGTTTTATCAGCTAGCTCAACCTAACCCAATGACTGAACACCTAACTATTTCAGATACTGTAGTTAATAGTAGTTCAAAATGAAGCCTTGATCTGCTAAACTAATACTACAGCAGCAATTTCAGGATTATAGAACATGTGTTTTTTTATTTACAGTCAACATCTTGTAATGTGTCTGCTGCAGAGTCATTCATAAAGAATGACATATTGAAGTCAGTCCCACTTTACTCTCATATGGAGGAGAAACACTGCAGTGCAGCAGAAGAGCATGATGCAGCATTATGTTGTCTAGACTTTATTAGACTGTGTTTACCAGTGCGTTTAGCTGAAAATGGGTTTTGGTACAGCTGAAGCCCGGTTCTATCTGTGAGTAGACATGTCTAACCTTTAATGAGATGATGAGTTACAAACACGGCTTCTTACTGTCGGCGTGTTTTTGTCCCGAGCCTTTCCGCTGGTGGCTGTTGCTGCTGTGTTCACTCCTCTCCAGGGAAGAAGGGGCACCGTTTGCCAAGCTGCTGGTCTCCATACACCCCTGAGGGCCTTGAAGCCTATCCTCCTCTGGAGGGGGTTCCGGAGGTGGGGGGAGGTCTAAACCACACGGTGAGGAATAAAATAAGAAACTTTTAAACAATACCGTAATAAAGAATTTCCCCATAGTTTTCAGAGGCGGTTCGGCTAATTATAGTGTCTGTTATATACCAGCTGTATTTGCTTTCCAAAGAATACTTGGTTACAGTTTATTTAATTGCCTCACATTCAGATGGAGAGAACATGACAGACTTCTTCCAGCTCTGTTCTCATTTAGAAAATTTGTGAATTTAAATGAGTGAAAACAATCTGCTTGTCAAACAACAGTTCTGATTGTGTAAATCACAAGGAACCACATGTGTTCTGTGTTCAGAATATGGGCACTCACTCCTCTGCAGTTTCTCTTAGAATTTCTGATGTTTGAAACACACAAGGAAACATTCGTCCCATTCAGAAAAAAGCATTATTGTGTGTGACTTGTCTTGGTCACACACAATAATGCCTTGATTTAAAAAACGTAGCATTTCCTGTACAAATACTTCCTGAATTCGACAACATGTGAATCAAGAAAAGCAGGTTAGAACGTCTTTTCACCTCCTTGAATATCTCTTCTGTATGCTGACGTCTTGGACACCTTTTTCTTCACTCTGGATTTTTGGATGGGAGGAGCGCAGGTTTCGGCTGGAGAGGAGCGGCTGTGCACTGTGGCAGAAAGATGACATTCAGATCATCCAGGAACAGCTGATATGGGCCTGTTTGCTATGTTGCATATTGATTGCTGAGTTCTGTTTGTAATGCATGAATGCAGCAGTGACTTTACCAGGCGTAGCTGCGCTGTCTTCGTTCACTGTTGGCCCCTGGCTGTGAAGGCAGCAGTGAGCAGGACTTTGGAACTGCAGCGTGCCAACCTCTGTTGAGCTGAGATGCTGTTGGCTACACAGGATGGGGTTGGACTGGGTGAGTGGTGGGCTCGGCGCCTGGGGAACTGGCACTGGACCGCAGGGTAACCTTCTGCTATGGGAAGTAAGGGCAACATGTCACTGAATGCTAACCGGTTGGATTTTGAGCTGAGCTGTTTGGGAGATCGGTTTATAATTGAAGGAGAAGTACAGTTTAGGATCAGTAGAATATTTGTGGTGTGATTGTCCTACATAATATTAATCATCTCCGTTCATGAAATTTTAAAATACATGTTAACTACGGTTGTTCTGACACAAACTTGATGCTGATACCAAGAAAAGTGCTCAATACCATTTTTATCCATTTTTAATTATTTATTTTTGGCACTAGTGGCCTTTATTTTCTGGTATTTTGGTCAAAAGTAAGCAGACAGGAGGAGTTAACATTATGACAACCATAATGTTAACAAATACATTAAACTTGATAAGATCACATTTTCTTCACTACCTTTAAACCATCTACAACTAAATACTTGTCTAAATTAAAGTACAAACGATTGCTTTCTGTGTTTGCTTCTGATTTCTCAAACTGTTTCAACTTTTTCAGTTGTTAAACACTTAGCTGATGAGTTTCTGTTCACTGACATTCCTACATAACTTTTTGTTATCTGTTTTTTTTCTTTTTCCTACTTTACTTCAAACATTTATGAAAACGAAATGTGAGATGAATGTGAAACACCAAAGCTGGTTTGTTTCTGTTTTCCCTACATAAATCTATCTCTCAATCAGTGCTGTCACTTTAATTTGTATCTGTAAACATGACAATCTAAAAGCAAATTAAGATTTCTTTTATTCTACCTCAATTTTAATAACAAATCAAAGTTAAATAGCAGAACTCAGCTTAGTAATACCACCATAGACTCATTGAATATATGGTAACATTATCAGAGGGACCGTCATAAAATCTAATCAAACTCGGGTTCACATTGGCTTTGAAAATGCAGATTTATTTCTAAAAACTGAGCACCTGAAAAAAAAACATCTCTCCAGGTTTTCCACATTTTAATGAAGTTTTCTGCTTGCAGTTCCAGATGAGGCCCCATTCAGGGCAGAGAACGTGTCACATTCTCAAAGTGTTTCATTTGAGACACTTATTTACTTTCAAGTAAAAAGGAACCATGTGACCTACTGGCTTTACCTGAAACGGGCATGAATGTCACAGAAGGCATTCATCAGATCTTCCAGTTACAAGTACTCACTGAATATTGTTGCAAATAGTTAGTGGAACCCCTAAAAATACTGTTTCATATTCAGAATACAAACCTTATAATTAAAGAACCTTCAAACAGATGCAGTAAACTAACTATCTTCTAAAACCTGTTCTTTATGCACAGTAGTGCTCGAACATGCTGAGGACAGTGGGTCCTGGTTGTGAGATGTTGCTTTTACAGTTTAAATGTGAAGCTTCCTGTGAGGTAATATTTTCCTTCTCCGTCACTTCTGGCAGCCATTCCAGAAGGTCGTATTTTCATTTTGGCACCAAGAAAAAACTGTCCTGACAAAAAGAAAAGCCAACTGTTAACAATTGCTGCACCTAATGAGCATTTTTACTCTGGCCTAGAACAGCTGCTATTTGCTTTGTAAATCAGATGCTGCGAGCTGCATAGGTGAAGCAGCTATCTCAGCAGTGCAAATACTGCATTGGTGTAAATTGAGCTAACACCACCTTAGTATAAAGCACAGCACAGCATGTTAGTGTATTTTTGTTTCTCTGCAGTAGTTTTGAGTTTTAACATTCAAATAATCAAAAGTTATATTTAAGATTATATGTGCAGTATAAGAAGAAAAAAAAATCTAAACGCACACTTCTTAGGAACTTTGAGATGAGTGGCCCACATCTAAACACAATCAGCGTTATTATCATGTTCTAGCCAACTTTATTTAGTCATTTACCAGTTGAAGGTATCCCTCCCAGTCCTGTTGTAATGTAAAATAGTGGAAAGAAGCACATGGAAAAGCCTCCCTCCAGCAAAGCTTTAATGTGACTTGATTTCTGTGGGATTGACACCATCCCAGCAGTCTGTTTGCTGACATTAAAAAAAACCTTTTTACTTTGCTCTGAAACATAAATCAAAACATTAAGTACCAAGTCTATTCACATACCGTGACAGCTGCTGGTCACTAAGGGCTCTGGCTTCCTCGTGGGGTGAAGGCGTGAGGGTTGCGGTCGACTGATGGCTGTAGGAAGTGGCTGGTGAGGACGTGATGTTTCTCTGAGGGCCAGAGGGCCCCTCTTCACAGCCTTCCATCAGGTAAGTCCTCTCAGGAAGGGGTGGACACCACTCCTCATCCGAGCTACATGGAAAAAGACGTTTTTCACACTGAGAGTACAGCATATTGCAGCTTTGACTGGACCTTTCGTCCATGTATTGTTTAAACCCCTTAGGACAGAGCAGCTTGTTTGCTCTTTGGTTCCATCAAATTCAGCAAGCCATGAGGCTGCTTAAAGATTAATGATGTTCTTTTGGACTTGGCTCATGATAGCCATTGGCAAAACTGCAGGGGGCTAAGCTTCGTCTAGGGTGGCACTGCTGCTCTGCAAGTGATAAGAATGATGTTTTTGCCTTGAGGTTAAAGAAAGCCAGTGCTAAGGAGTAAAACTGCTAAATAACTTAAGCAATTGGCCGGGGCTGAGATAATCGAGTTGTTAAGGCCAGAAGCAGAAAACAATGTTGGGATCAATACTTTATGTACCTCACAGAAATAAGGGAAAATCTAAGTAATGATCCGACTGGGTAATGGGTATTTATAACCTGTTTGTCTAAGAAAAACAGGTTATAAATTAGAAGTTAGAAGTCTGCCTCACCCTATGTCCATGTCATCATGCTGGCTGTCTTGCTCACACTGTTCCAGCTCTCCAACTGGTGGAGGTGGGGGCAAAGCCTCCATCCAGGTCAGAGATGGGGTCTTAACAGCCTTCCCCATTGCCTTCTGCTTGGGCTTACCTTCAAATCGAAACAGAAAAGAAAACCTTTTAAAAACAAAGCTCTGTTGAAAGGAGTCAATCCATCATGAGCAGATATTCCCCCAGCAACCAAGCTCCAGAATATAAATATGGGAGCAACAACATTGACTTATTTCAGTTCACTTAAATTAAGAAGAGAGAACACAGATCTACAGATATTTGCAAAAATACTCATTAGAACTGAACTTTTTTCACAGTGTGTCACGTTACAACCACAAACTTTAATGTATTTTATCTGGATTTTGTTTCAGTGACCAACATAAGGTAGTGTATACCAGGGGCGTTTTTAGGGTCTCAAACCATTGGGGGCTTTAGCCCAAATCCAAAATATTTAGATTTCAATGAGACAATTTATAGGTAATTTAAAATTAAAATAATATAGGACATATTGTATCAGTTCTCTGTCTCGGCTGGTTTTAGACTGAATGTAAATTATTATGAATCAAACAGAAAAGGTTTGCAATAATTTTACTTTTTATTTTTGTTAGAAGCTGAATGAAGGACAAGGAGAAATAGAGTTTAGGACTGATGAAAAACCATTTTGTTGAAACAAATAATGACACATTTTGAGGTATTTAGAAAGTAACTTAATGTAAATTTTTGCTGACAAAGGTTTTTCTTAAACTCAGAGATGTTTAGTTTGGGCCAGATAAATATGCTTCTTTTGTCATCAACATAAATTACCTTTTTAAACGTTAAATTCTCATCAAAGGGTTCCACTCCTGAGACTCCATAGTCTTTATTCTTATATTTCAAAAAGGGAAAGTGGTATAAAGTTGATTTAGTCAAATGGTAAAATCCTAAAACACGTTTATTTTATGATGCCAAGAGCTTTCAAAACATTTTATTAAAATTGTTCCTTCTTTTATGAACCTGTTCTCTTTTATCACCATCTTTTCAGCACTTCATTCCACTTCTTAAGAAATTTGTCCTGCCAAAAATAAGAAATGAAACCTTTTTCAACCCAGTCTTTTGTTCTACATGTGAGATATTAGTGCAGTTCTTACTATTAAACACTTTGAGAGGAAAGTGTGTTAAGTTGTGGTGTTTAAAATATAGTGTAGAGTCTCATCCTAGGCCTTATTAGTACTAATATTAAAGTTATTAATAACTGTATACATCTGGTATGTATGTCTCACCTTCAGTAAAACTGTATCCTTGTTTAATTAGTTTATTTTATATAATATTACATGTGTAATTTAGGAAAATAAAATAGTTAACTAATCAATTATCCACCTGTGATTAATTGCTATGATTTATTTCCTAATTATTCTGCATCTTTAAACCCAGAGCTACATGTTTAGAATCAACACAGAAGATATGAAAGAGAAGAGGGAGGTTTACTTTCTACTACGTCTTACTGGAACCAGGAGATATTTTCCTGGTTTATTGAGCAACACCTGGTTCTATCTACATGTAGAACTGGACTATAAGACTGGCTGCAGCCATGAGATGATCTGAAGGATTTTTAATGTGTTCAGCTACGTTAGGATTAAATGCTTTTATTTTGACTGAATTAAAGGACCAGATATTTTCACATTATGATGCAAATCCGGCTAGAAGAAGGTTGCTCCTGTTTTCTATCACAGATCATTTAACTTCACCTGTAGCTCAGGTGAAAGTCCCTCATCATGACCCTGAAGATGCTCATTAGAGTGAACCTCCACCTCATGTCTTGCTGGGTGAATCAGTGATTAGCTGTAACTTACAATTAGCCCATTCTGAGTCAGCATTCAGGTTTTACCGCTATCTTTGTCTGGGTTATACCGCTCGGCGTCCACCTGTTCCTGAACACACACCCACAAGGCTCCCTCTCTCCGGTTGGCTCTGCGGTTCCTCTGAAATGAGCCCAGTTCGAGGCGCTCAGTGTAACTTTTCAGGTAATGAACAAGGCAGGTCGACCTGGAGTAAACTGCTGTTCTGGACTTCGCCAGAATTTAGTCCGTCACTGGCTGTGCGCGTAGTTGCGCATAAGCGGTGCCGCGAGTGCGCAAATAATAATCTTTTGTCTTCTCCTTTTAACTCATTGTCAGGTTTGGTGGAGCGGGACGTGATTATACGGAACACAATTAAAAAACCTGATTGTTTTTAAATAAAAATGTGAAGTCCTATACCATTTTGTGGCTGATTTCTTTTAAATACTTCTAAATTTCTTCAATCAAGAAGTCCGGGGTTGTTCAGAAAACATCTGGGGCTTCTGCCTCGGAAGCCCAGGTCTAGCTACGCGCCTGGTGTATACTCATGAAGTGGAAGGAAAACGGCTTTGACAAATAAAGAATTGTGGCATGTTTGTATTAATCCGCCTTTAGTACCCCTAAATAAAATTTATAGCAGACAACTACATTTAGAATTAAACTAATCAATAAATACAGCTCAGTAGAGTAAAATTTTATCCCAATATAAAAACAGATGAGTTGTGGAGATGTTTAAAACAATAAAGGTTTTTATAGGGGAAATTTATTGCCAAAAATCAAGAGCACATATTTTCTATTTGAGAGCAGGATTTCATTCTGCTTGTACTCAAACTTAGTAATACTTTCACTCAAAACTTCTGCTTTCTTTCAAATATACTCCGTTCTCTCTCAAATCTTTGTTTCTGTGCTCTGATCTAATGCTTCCTGCATAGATAATTTCTCCTCCTGCTTGCTTCATCCTCCATGCGCACAAACTTGCTCTCTGCTCGGATCAAAACCGCGCTCTCAAGTTTCTTCCCTGCTTGCAAATTCTTTTTGCTCTTCATGACTGAGAACATATTGCATTTGGCTCAGCAATTGCTCCAGAATTTGACGCCTCAGCAGAGTCTGTAACAATGGTAGAAAGTTTAACATTATAGTAATTTTATTGTGAAGCACTTAAATTATGGAAAACTAAGAATAAGCATTTATTTATGAAATGTATGATTCAGATTTCATACATTTTAATGTTTTAATGAAATCCTGCTCTCTAACTGAAAACATGTGCTCTTGTTTTTGGCAGTAAATTTCCCCCATAGGTTTTTAACAATATCTCAAGCTTTGAACATCTCATGGAGCTCTGTTCAATCCATCATCCTTCATTACAAGACGACCTAAACAGGCAGCTGGGCGAGGAGAGCATTATCTAGAGAAGCAACTAAAAAGCCTTTGGGGGAGCTACAGGGATATACCGCTCAGGTGCAAAAGTTATGAGTACTTTTGTTGTCATTTTCCTGTTTATCATATGCTGTAAAAACAAAATCCAAGCACAGTTGTAGAGCTGTATGAAGCCTTTACATGGGTTTCTTTCTCCATAACACTAATCACTGTCAGACAGATTAAAGCCTGTTCTCATCTTACCACTGCAGCGATCCGGCTGGGCATACTGAGCTCCAGAGGGGCCTGGCTGGGCGATCCAGTGCCCTTCTTCCTGCTGCTCGCCAGTGTAAGCTGCTCCCTGTGTCTGACTGGCAAAGGGCATGATGGAGGTGGTGGCGTACGGGGTTGTGGAGATGTTTTGGCCGTAGGTGAAGCTGTGCAGGTCTTCACTGGTGGCATCAATGGTGCTGTAGATGGGACCTTCTGTGGAGCCTCCTATGCTGTACTTCTCTGTCTGATTGAGGTAGTTTGAGATCCCAGCTTCTGTTTGAGGGTGAAGTTTGTACTCAGCACAGGTTTGTTGCTTTCTTTTAAGCACTTGGAAATGATTGCTCCCCAAGAGCTTCTTACCGTTGTAATATCTTTCAGCTGTGTCGTGATTGGTGGTGCAGCAGTGGACGGCCTCCTTGCTGCTGTGGACCAGGTTGGTGGTGGGCCAAGAGTCTGCCAGCCATGGGTAGTTCCCCATGTTGCCCCCCAGCACACCAGGCCTGTAAAGCATGTTGCAAAAGTTGAAATAAAAACACAACATGAGAAGAAATTAATAAATGAGATCTTTTAAAGAGAAAGATTCTCAATTACCTTCCACTGAGTCCTGATCCCTCACCATGAGGGAAACCAACTACAAGAAGACAGGGAGAAAAACAGTTTAGAGGAGGGGTAAACTGACTGCTGCATGTCACATTATCTTCAGAGGGACGGACAGAAAGGCCTGAAAAATACTTCGATCCCAGACTGCACAGCAACTCAGCACACTAGACATAACACCCAACTTTAAACTATTTGTGAAATCCATCCAGATTATCACAAAGTTCACTTTTTTTCACTAAGATAAATATCATGATGCTTCCCTAAAATATAATTAAGTTTCCAGTGCCTCTGGCAACACTCTGAATTATTCTTCCACAGGTAAGTCCCGTGGCTTCTTTTATAAAGCAGACAGCAGAAAGCGAGAGCAGAACAAAAAATCTAGACTCCCACACGTCACTCATCCTTCCTGACCTGCTGGTGTGTAGGCGAAGGAAGCGGTGTAGTGGCTCAACTCCTTCCTCTTCTTGCGGCGGCAGTAGATCCACAAGCTGAAGCCCATGAGGATAACCCAGCAGGCCCCGCCGATGCCTGCGATGAACGCCGGCTGCTTAACCACGTCAGTGATCTGCTCAGCCAGACTCACGCTGCCCTCCTCGCTGCTGTCACTGGTCCCTCCGCCGCCTGAAGCAGTCGGCTGTTCAGCTGGCAGCTCTGTGGGAACAAACACAGACGTGACAACGGTTTAATAACATAATATATGAACTGAAGCTTTGTATAGCATTTGGTTGTCCTTACGTTTCTTTAAAAAACACAGGACGTTTTTGCTACTATGATACATAGCTTAGGAGAAGCTGAATTCAGTTTGGTTCAAACTAATAGGTTTGTACTCAACTTCACAATACAGTCAAGGCCAAAAGTAGAGGCGATGTTGTGCCTCGTTTGGACTATTGTGTGGAAAACTCAAGTTGTCAGCTTGTATGTATTGTGTATGTATTAAGTATTTAGTATGTAATTCATCGCAAAGAGCCATTTTAGAACAAAAAATTTGTTTTGATTGTTTTTTTTGCTTTAAAACAAAGTGATCTGCTAAATTCAGAGTAATATGATCAACACAGGTAAAGCTGTGAAAGAGTCCAGCTAAAATTATTAATCTGATTGACATATTGTTGCTGTAATAAAGGAAGAGATGTGACTAAAATATACTTGTGCTAAAATGGTTGCTTCCAAAAAAAAGTGAGCAACTATCATCAAAAGTGCATTGCATGTAAGGAGACTGCTGCAAAGAACGTTGCAGCTAAAACTACAATCTATGTGTGGGGGTTACTTTTTATCCAAGGACCCTCCCATGGATAAAACCTAACCCCACACAGTCCATGTGTGGGCTGGACTTCCTCCCTTAAAGAATGAGATCAAAATCGTATTCCAAGAGCAACTCCTTCCAACAATCCAGAAACAGTTAGGAAATGATGTGTATTTCCCAGTAGGACGGAGAACTGCGGCACAAGGGACTCATAGACCAGAACTTTGACATTCTGGACCTAGAAACTTCCCAGAAGTAAATTGAAAACCTGTGGTCAGTTCTGAGACAGCAGGTGGAGAAATAGAAGCCAAAAACATGAGATCAACTCCAAACTCTGATAAGGATATGATCCAGAAGTTAATATATCCAGCATGTCAGAGAGAGGTTCAGAAATCATTGCCTTAGCCATGACTGCACTCCATCCATAACCTAACTTTCTCATGGAGGAAGTGTTGCAGAAAACTCACTGATGAGAACAGACACGGGATGACTGCGAGTTCCAACGCCGGCGCTCGTCACTGCCGCCACCTCCACCTGGTAGAGCACGCCGGGGATGAGGCCTTTCAGCACTGTGGACAGCGTGTTACTGTCCACCGTCCTGTTGATGTAGTAGCGTGTCTGATTATCACTGCCGCTGCCCACACACCAAACCTGTTAGGATACACAGTTTTGTTTTCAGTACTCAAGCTCATGCTGAAACTGTTGAGATCTTCCTGTTTCTGAGACGTTTCTTCACGTTGGAGACTTGATTTTGGCTAGGTTTATCTGCACAATACCTGTGATCATCGTCCAGAGACTGAGTAGAGTCTCTGAGTTTAACAGACCCATACACAACATCCCTGGGCTTCTGACTGGACTGTTTAGAACTTGTTCTGACTGGACTTGGCTAGAGTGTGTTTACCCTGTACTCCTGGATGATGCCGTTCTGCATGTCGCTGGGTGGAGGCTCCCAGGTGACGCTGATGGTGGAGCTGTTGTTGAGCTTCACTGTTGCCACTGTAACTCCTCTAGGTGGGGCACTGGGGACTATGAGAGGAGGTCAATAGAATCAGTGTCATTTTATCAACAAGTATGGACTACTTCTATGGTCAGCTAGAAAAAAACATGAAGCTAAGACATGAAATATAAAGAGCAGACTCACTGAGAGCTGCAAGGTTAGTATGGTCTGTTTTGGCCGACTTGGAACTCAGACAGGTCAATACCTGGTCTGCTGAATTTTGCACAGAGCAATAAAAAGCCTGAGGCTGCATACGTTGGTGTATGGGGGAAATCTATTGAATATACGGATCAATATAAACAAACTCAGACTGTAGCAAGAGATAACGTGGATAAGATTCATGTAGTGCAACACAGGCTAATGAGAAGACCCCTCATAAAGCCCTGCAGCCTCACAGAGCACAATGCTCTTATTAGTGAAAGCAACAGATTACCTTCTTCTCGAGTTCGGATCAGCAGCGTTCGGCTGTCCTTGCCCTGGAATTCATCGAAGTACGGACGGATTTTTATCTCATACTCAGTTCCTTTTAGCAGGCCGGTGAGGACGACGCTGCGCTCCGAGGGTGAGTTAATGTCCTGGAGGAGCCAGGTTCCCCCGCTGGGGCGGTAAAACAGGCGGTAGCCCTGGACATACGGAGACTGACGGTCCACCTAAACACAAACCAAAGCTAGATCAGCGCAGGGGTTAAAGGAGAAAACAGAATCGAAGTGAAGAAATGAAAGCTGTGAATCACTTACTGTCCAGGACACTCGGATGGAGGTTGTTGTGACCATGACTGGGTCCTGAAGCTGGACAGCCACCTCTCCCAGCTCCCTCTGTACCTGCCGGTGATCCACCCCCTGACCTGTAGGACTCACGTCCTGTGTCCTGACTGGCTCAGAGATGGGACTGGGGTCGCTCAGGCCGTAGGCGTTGACAGCTCGGACAATGAACAGGTAGACAGTGTTGGGAAGAAGGCCAGTGATGGTGTGTGTTTCCATCTTCACCATGTCTGCTACAGTCTGCCATGTGCTGCCAGCTGATTGGCTGTGTGGGGATGAAAGGGAAATTATATATCTTTGCTTTCTGAAATCAGCATCACTTGGTTTTCTAGGGCAATAAAAACCATACCTCCTTATGAATTATAGTTCAACTGAAACTGGTGAACTTGATATACATAAAACCTTTTTATAATTTTTTTTTATTTGACTAAAACTACGGTTGAAAAGCACAAAGTATTTTTATTGGGATTTTATGTAACCGACTGACAGAAAGTAGTGCAGAATTGTGAAGCAGAAGGAAAAGAACACATGGTTTTTAACACATTTTAAGATCTGAAATCTGAAAAGGATTGTGAGCGTTTGTATTCAGTCGGTACTTTGTAGGACCACTGTTTTACTGCAGTTACTGCTGCGGTAACTGCAGTTAGTAACAGTAGTTCTCAAATCCTACAACACATTTCAATTGGATTTGCATGTGGACTTTGACTGGGCCATTCTCACACATGAATATGCTTTAATGAAAACCATTCCATTGTACTGTAGCTCAAGCCTTTTGCAGCATTTAACAGATTTGCTTCCAGGAGTGTCTTGTATTTAGCTCTACCCATCAGACCTGACCAGCTTTCCTGTCTCTGTTGAAGAAAAACATCACAGTGGTGAAACTGTGATTGCATTTACAGGTCCTTCTCAAAATATTAGCATATTGTGATAAAGTTCATTATTTTCCATAATTTCATGATGAAAATTTAACATTCATATATTTTAGATTCATTGCACACTAACTGAAATATTTCATGTCTTTTATTGTCTTAATACGGATGATTTTGGCATACAGCTCATGAAAACCCAAAATTCCTATCTCACAAAATTAGCATATTTCATCCGACCATTAAAAGAAAAGTGTTTTTAATACAAAAAACGTGTTGGGTCTTGAGTCTCTCAACGTTCTCTTCACAATATCCCACAGATTTTCTATGGGGTTCAGGTCAGGAGAGTTGGCAGGCCAATTGAGCACAGTGATACCATGGTCAGTAAACCATTTACCAGTGGTTTTAGCACTGTGAGCAGGTGCCAGGTCGTGCTGAAAAATGAAATCTTCATCTCCATAAAGCTTTTCAGCAGATGGAAGCATGAAGTGCTCCAAAATCTCCTGATAGCTAGCTGCATTGACCCTGCCCTTGATAAAACACAGTGGACCAACACCAGCAGCTGACACGGCAGCCCAGACCATCACTGACTGTGGGTACTTGACACTGGACTTCTGGCATTTTGGCATTTCCTTCTCCCCAGTCTTCCTCCAGACTCTGGCACCTTGATTTCCGAATGACATGCAGAATTTGCTTTCATCCGAAAAAAGTACTTTGGACCACTGAGCAACAGTCCAGTGCTGCTTCTCTGTAGCCCAGGTCTGGCGCTTCTGCCGCTGTTTCTGGTTCAAAAGTGGCTTGACCTGGGGAATGTGGCACCTGTAGCCCATTTCCTGCACACGCCTGTGCACGGTAGCTCTGGATGTTTCTACTCCAGACTCAGTCCACTGCTTCCGCAGGTCCCCCAAGGTCTGGAATCGGCCCTTCTCCACAATCTTCCTCAGGGTCCGGTCACCTCTTCTCGTTGTGCAGCGTTTTCTGCCACACTTTTTCCTTCCCACAGACTTCCCACTGAGGTGCTCGTTCCCAGCTCGTTTAGAGACCCTTTTAATATGCTAATTTTGTGAGATAGGAATTTTGGGTTTTCATGAGCTGTATGCCACAATCATCTGTATTAAGACAATAAAAGACCTGAAATATTTCAGTTAGTGTGCAATGAATCTAAAATATATGAATGTTAAATTTTCATCATGAAATTATGGAAAATAATGAACTTTATCACAATATGCTAATATTTTGAGAAGGACCTGTAGGCCAAAAACTTTAACTTTGGTCTCATATGATCAGAGCACCTTCTTCCATATGCTTGCTGACTTCCCTGCAAGCCTGATGGCAAACTACAACTTCTTAAAACTTTCTTTCATCAATGCATTTCTTCTGGCTTTTTCATAAAGGTCTAATGTGTAGAGTGCACAACTATTAGTTGTCCTGTTAACAGATTCTCCTGCCTGAGCTTTGGGTCTCTGCAGCTCCTCCAGAGTTATAACGGGCCTTGTGGTTGCTTCTCTGATTGGTGCTCTCTTTGCCAGGCCTGTTCATTTAGGTGGACATCCATGTCTTGGATAGATTGAGCAGACCTCTCTGCGATGTTTAAAGCTTGGGATATGTTTTAGAACCTGACTGCTTTAAACTTCTCTAGAACTTTCTCCCTGACCTGTCTGCCGTGTCTCTTGGTCTTCATGATGCTTTTTGTCCATTAATGTTCTGTAACACACCAGACTTTATGGTTATATTTGTAAAAAGATCTAGGAGCCCGTTTCTTCCACTTTTCTATATAATACATTGTCAGTTGTATTATTGTATTGTATTGTATTGTGAAGACACACAGTGTGAAGACCTTCATGTTGTGTTCAGGAGTGATGTGAGCTGCAGCTTTACAATTTATCAATCCAAATGAACATTTTACGACAGTTAGGGGCATTTTTGACTTTCTGAATTTTTCTTCTCAGGTGAAAAATAGATGTGATCCAACTTTTTCTCCATTCAGACTTGGTCTGAGCTTTCAGAAGACCTGCTAAAACTGAAACAATCTGCTATCTCAGTGAGTGATGGACCAGTGATTGTAGTACAGCCATGCTGTCAACAGGAAATGAGGGCTTGATCTGGACTATGTGGCCCTCCCCCTAATGGGTGACACAGCATCCTTCCTCTCTCCTTTACTCTGTGAACTTATTCCAAGTAAGCTTACAGATGAAGTCTTACAGCTACTCTACACCAAGAAGGACTCATGAGCACACGCTACAAATGCAGGAGGCCCTTTCAGTTAGATGTGGTGTGACTTTGTAAAACTCATATGATGTTGGAGTGAAATAGAGTCTCATCAGAGGAAAATTATAACATATGATCTTAAAGATCAAAATAAAACACCATCACAAACACTCCAATCGTTGCTTTTCTCTGTGTCTACCAACCCACCTCAGCACCCGAGGGAATAAAGTTTCATTGCAAACACTCCATCGGTTCCTTCTATCTGCTTTCTAAAGAATCGGTTTGCGTTATTCCCTGCCAGGGGCCACGGAGGACATCTGCATCTGATTAATCTCAGCCAGAGTTCCCTCTGCATGGAGTAGTAAGGATTTATTTTCTCCGCTGATCTTCGTCTAGAGGCCTCTCCCTGTGTGGTGAGCCCCCCCCCATCCTGCTCAGCTAAGTTTAATACAGCCATGATTTCTCCTCAGGTGATTCTGAGGACTCGGCACTTAACTCCTTTGAGGAGCATAACACAGGATAACTTGGACATCAAACTTTTTATTGGGAGAACTGTATTTTTTCTGAGTTCTTTCCGATATGTTTAGTCATTCCTATGTGGCTGATGATTATATTGACATGTTTTCCTGACATTCCTTGATTCCTCCAATATAATCTACTTATGTAAAGCAGTTTAGGTGTTCCACTGAGGGAATACTTCATTAAAACCACTACAGTGGCAAACTGGAAACACTGGAACACATCCTTCACCGCTTAGTGAAGACCAGAAACAAGCAGCAGCTCAGAAGTGGAGAATCTAATTTGAAATTTCAATGTTTTCCATAAACTCACCTGAAGGCCTCGATGATGTAGGAGGTGACAGCAGCTCCACCCTCATGAGCGTTGGGTTGCCAGGTTAGAGAGACGCTGTTCTTCGACACATCTGTGACAATGGGTTTGTGGGGTGGGCCCGGCAGCTGGAAGGGTTCTGTGGCCTGCGTGACCAATGGGTCAGCGCTCTCTGCACGGTGAAGGAAAAGAGCAAATGTGATTATGGTGTTTGGGATTAGGACAACCTTCTCTTCCAGGAAGAGAACCTTATGTCTTACAGTTTTTGAAATTAGAGTTTATATTTATTCTAATGGTGTGCTCTGAGCTGAGCTGAAACCAGGGCTCCAGAATATGTATGTAGAGATCTAGAACTTCAGAGGCTGCAGCATTCTTGGTAGAAGTTCATTAGTAGATGTGAAATGAGGACAACAATGAGTCAACACCAGCTGACAAGGACAGGTGTGTTTATACCAATTTTCTGTTAGTATCAATTTTCTGTTAGTAATTGTTAATGAGATGCTGAGACAGAGCATATTCTCTGAAGAGTAAATATGGATAATGGATGTCCAATTTCTCAGGAAATATTAGAAGAAAAATATTTAAATGTTTTGGAATGATGCTCCCAAAATACACAATATACTGAGGGCAAGGGGCCAAGTCTGAGTGGATACTCTGGATAATCATTAGAGCTGTCCCATCCTGTCCCCAAAGAGATTTACAGCCAAAATCCATCAGCTCTGTTCTCTTGCATGTTTTAGGAGGTTTGCAGCAAAATGCTTCATCTCTTATTACCAAGATCTTTGAACTGTTTATACAGGTCCTTCTCAAAATATTAGCATATTGTGATAAAGTTCATTATTTTCCATAATGTCATGATGAAAATTTAACATTCATATATTTTAGATTCATTGCACACTAACTGAAATATTTCAGGTCTTTTATTGTCTTAATACGGATGATTTTGGCATACAGCTCATGAAAACCCAAAATTCCTATCTCACAAAATTAGCATATCATTAAAAGGGTCTCTAAACGAGCTATGAACCTAATCATCTGAATCAACGAGTTAACTCTAAACACCTGCAAAAGATTCCTGAGGCCTTTAAAACTCCCAGCCTGGTTCATCACTCAAAACCCCAATCATGGGTAAGACTGCCGACCTGACTGCTGTCCAGAAGGCCACTATTGACACCCTCAAGCAAGAGGGTAAGACACAGAAAGATATTTCTGAACGAATAGGCTGTTCCCAGAGTGCTGTATCAAGGCACCTCAGTGGGAAGTCTGTGGGAAGGAAAAAGTGTGGCAGAAAACGCTGCACAACGAGAAGAGGTGACCGGACCCTGAGGAAGATTGTGGAGAAGGGCTGATTCCAGACCTTGGGGGACCTGCGGAAGCAGTGGACTGAGTCTGGAGTAGAAACATCCAGAGCCACCGTGCACAGGCGTGTGCAGGAAATGGGCTACAGGTGCCGCATTCCCCAGGTCAAGCCACTTTTGAACCAGAAACAGCGGCAGAAGCGCCTGACCTGGGCTACAGAGAAGCAGCACTGGACTGTTGCTCAGTGGTCCAAAGTACTTTTTTCAGATGAAAGCAAATTCTGCATGTCATTCAGAAATCAAGGTGCCAGAGTCTGGAGGAAGACTGGGGAGAAGGAAATGCCAAAATGCCAGAAGTCCAGTGTCAAGTACCCACAGTCAGTGATGGTCTGGGGTGCCGTGTCAGCTGCTGGTGTTGGTCCACTGTGTTTTATCAAGGGCAGGGTCAATGTAGCTAGCTATCAGGAGATTTTGGAGCACTTCATGCTTCCATCTGCTGAAAAGCTTTATGGAGATGAAGATTTCATTTTTCAGCACGACCTGGCACCTGCTCACAGTGCCAAAACCACTGGTAAATGGTTTACTGACCATGGTATCACTGTGCTCAATTGGCCTGCCAACTCTCCTGACCTGAACCTCATAGAGAATCTGTGGGATATTGTGAAGAGAACGTTGAGAGACTCAAGACCCAACACTCTGGATGAGCTAAAGGCCGCTATCGAAGCATCCTGGGCCTCCATAAGACCTCATCAGTGCCACAGGCTGATTGCCTCCATGCCACGCCGCATTGAAGCAGTCATTTCTGCAAAAGGATTCCTGACCAAGTATTGAGTGCATAACTGTACATGATTATATGAAGGTTGACGTTTTTTGTATTAAAAACACTTTTCTTTTATTGGTCGGATGAAATATGCTAATTTTGTGAGATAGGAATTTTGGGTTTTCATGAGCTGTATGCCAAAATCATCTGTATTAAGACAATAAAAGACCTGAAATATTTCAGTTAGTGTGCAATGAATCTAAAATATATGAATGTTAAATTTTCATCATGACATTATGGAAAATAATGAACTTTATCACAATATGCTAATATTTTGAGTAGGACCTGTACAAGTCATGGTAAACCATCCTCACTAAGTTGAAAAACTTTATTGAGTCCACCTAAAATACAATACAGGGTTATATCACCAAAGAAGAAGAATGAGATGAGACAAAATATAAACTATCTTGAATTCATTCTGTCTGCATTAAACCAACATTTCATAGCACACATACAAATTTCTCACTTTCAGGTGCATTTTCATCAGTATTCCAACTTTATTCCATTTAAGGTTTGACAATAATTCTGTGTTTGCATACTGCCTCTTAGGAGCTACCATTTGCATGGAATTAAATCACACAGAGACAATTTACCTTTGACTGTGAGCACTCCACTCCAACTCGTCTCTCCACTGGAGCTGGAAGCCAGGCAGGTGTAAACTCCAGAATCCGTTTCCTGGCAACCGCAAAATTGTGCATCATTACTTTAGTGTGCTTGGGTGTGAGAGTGTGATGGTGTGTTAATGCATCCATTACAAGTGATTGGGACTAAATGTCATATCTCTAAAACCAGAATGTTTGTGCTCAGAATACTGAGCAGCAGGACGTTGGCTGGGATGAAAAGCCAACACAACAGAGAGCTGATAATAACTTCACCTCCAGATCCCTTTCACAGCTCAGTAAAAAGGCCTTTTAAAATTTGTTTTCCAAAACCATGTGACTCCCATTAATCCCAACATGTTTAATAAGTGCACCTGAAATGGGACTTCAACAGTCATTATCATGTTTCTGTTCTGTTTTTGTTTGATAGAATTAGTTCAGTTATGCAGGTGTGAAATACAAAGGTTGGATAACATATTTCAAATAAAAAATAAGCACAGAAGCATGAAATGATGACAAAAGAAGCAGCATTAGGACTGATAAGAAGAAGAGAAAGAAGAGACTAAGTTTTCAGAATTTTGGACTTCAAACCCCCAGGAAAGAATGCAGTGCTGTATAAATAATTGTTTCACATTTTGTTACATTTAAAATGTATTTATCGTTATTAGGGATGGGTACCGAATTCGGTACTTTTATAGGTATGAACAAATTCCATCGGTACTGCCGAGTATCGATTCACGTAAAACCAAACGGTACCATGTTTCGGTACCTAAACGCATCATTGTGACACTGAGGGAGAGGAAGAGTGGGCGATTTTCCATGCCGGACATGAACACAGCATTGCACGCACAAGAGCGTAATGACGTCAGTAGCCTCTGGTACCGTCAACAAAGCAAACATGGCTGATAGAAAGCGCTTCAAAGTATGGCTCTACTTTCTAAAATGCAATGCAGATTACGCTCGCCGCAATATTTGTGATGCAGTGTGCAAAACCAGCGACGGGAATGCTTCTAATCTGAGGAAGCTCCTGCAGCGTTTCCCCCACCACTATTCAAGGGGGGCGCCCCGTCCCGCCAACCAGACCGCCCGCCCCCCAAGAGGATCACAGCATGTAGTAATAGTATTTTTTCTAACAGTTAATGTCATTCATTTTAATAGATCACGTGTCCTGCGTCGGCGCTACTCTACTTTCTATGGCCAAACTTGACAAAAACTAGACAAAAACACACTCCTCATACTCTGTGCCACCAACGCTGACGCTTACACACTGATTTACGTACGCTCGCACAGGTGAACACAAGTTCCTGACAGCGGACAGGAAAACATGCCGCTAAAACCTAGAAAGTAGGCAAGGATATCTGCGGTTTTAAAAAGCGCCAAATTTAGTTTTGATGGCAGCACTTCCTCTCCTGCGAGCAGCAGCAGCTGCTAACTCTCCTACTCCTGGTACATATGGCGAAGGTAGAAGTACACAAAATAAACCAAGGTGGGTGTTCACGCCATGTGATTTCTGTCCAATGCTCTGAATGTCAAAGTGAAGAAATTCAGTGAAGCGCGGGTAAACGGCCGTAGTAACTATGACTGAGTGTTTCTCGCCCCGCCTCTGACACGCAGCTAAAGTCCAGTCACCACCGAATAAAAGTTTTTGACCTGGCCTGGCTGTCGGAGGTGAAATTATCCCCCTGGATCTATAAGACTGGTAATTAAATACATACATGATGGATAGAGAAAAGAAAGAAAGAAAACGATGGAAAAAGACAGAAACATAAAGATGTGATAAAGAGACAGAAAGATGGAGAGACAGTTAAAGATAAATAAAAAAAGAGATATTCATATATATAAATCCAGTAGGCAGAAAATAAACATTTCAGAGTTTTTTTTTTCCCGCAAGAATGTTCTGTTGAATATGTAGACAGCTCAAACGCCCTGCAGTCAGAGGAAACCATGGGCCCAGCCATTTATATACTGTTTTTCTGAGTGTGTGTGTACTTACAGGGGTTGGACAATGAAACTGAAACACCTGGTTTTAGACCACAATAATTTATTAGTATGGTGTAGGGCCTCCTTTTGCGGCCAATACAGCATCAATTTGTCTTGGGAATGACATATACAAGTCCTGCACAGTGGTCAGAGGGATTTTAAGCCATTCTTCTTGCAGGATAGTGGCCAGGTCACTACGTGATACTGGTGGAGGTAAACATTTCCTGACTGGTGACTGTGCAGGCCATGGGAGATGTTCAACTTCACTTTCATGTTCATCAAACCAATCTTTCACCAGTCTTGCTGTGTGTATTGGTGCATTGTCATCCTGATACACGGCACCGCCTTCAGGATACAATGTTTGAACCATTGGATGCACATGGTCCTCAAGAATGGTTCGGTAGTCCTTGGCAGTGATGCGCCCATCTAGCACAAGTATTGGGCCAAGGGATTGCCATGATTTGGCAGCCCAAACCATCACTGATCCACCCCCGTGCTTCACTCTGGGCATGCAACAGTCTGGGTGGTACGCTTCTTTGGGGCTTCTCCACACCGTAACTCTCCCGGATGTGGGGAAAACAGTAAAGGTGGACTCATCAGAGAACAATACATGTTTCATATTGACCACAGCCCAAGATTTGCGCTCCTTGCACCATTGAAACCGACGTGTGGCATTGGCATAAGTGACCAAAGGTTTGGCTATAGAAGCCTGGCCGTGTATATTGACCCTGTGGAGCTCCCGTTGGACAGTTCTGGTGGAAACAGGAGAGTTGAGGTGCACATTTAATTCTGCCGTGATTTGGGCAGCCGTGGTTTTCTGTTTTTTGGATACAATCCGGGTTAGCACCCGAACATCCCTTTCAGACAGCTTCCTCTTGCGTCCACAGTTAATCCTGTTGGATGTGGTTCGTCCTTCTTGGTGGTATGCTGACATTACCATGGATACCGTGGCTCTTGATACATCACAAAGACAAAAGAGTTTCGGTACCATATTGATTCAAATGTGAAAGCTACCCATTCCTAATCGTTATAGACAAACACAATGTAGTGCATAATAGCGAGATAAAATAAATGTACAATTGTTATCTGCCTGTTTTGCTCTTTTACCCCTAACCAAAACCCAGTAGAAAGGACGTTTAAAGCAGATTTCGGTTCAGGTATGGAAATCTATTGACAGGACAACTCAATAAATCTTGCCTTATGGAAGAGTTTGAGGAAGAAATCCATTGTTGAAAGACATCATAGTATGTCCTGTTTGCAGTTTGCCACATGCCATGCAGGGGACACAGCAAACATGGAAGAAGGTAGTGTGGGTAGTTGGCCTGGCTATAAAATGCTATGTGGAGGTAAACTAACACCCTAAACTCACCGTAGCCATGGTGAAACATGGCGTTTGCAGCATCATGCATCATCAGGATGTGTTCTTCTGGAGGGACAAAGAAGCTGGACAGAGTTGATGGAAGAAAGAAGAATGAAGCTTCAAAAGACTTGAGCGCGGGAAGAGGTTACTCTTCTAACAGGGCAACTGTTAGAAGAGTAACTAAACATACCGTCAGAGCTGCAAAGATTTAGCATACATATACCAGAAGACTTGCCACTGTCACTGCAACAAAAGGTGGTTCTAGAAAGTACTGACTCTTGGGGCTGAATATAAATGCATACCACATTTGTTAGATTTATGTATGTATAAGATTTACAATTATGCAGTGCGTTGTCAGTTGATCACATAAAATCCCAATAAAATACACTGAACTTTGTTGTTATGACACATGAATGTTTAAAGGTATTTAACGGATATTACGATGATTTGATTCCAGCTTCCTACGGTCACATGTTGATGTGCCCATGGGCAAGGCACTTAACCCCAAGCTAATTACCAATCAGAGTGTCGGTGTATGAATGTATGTGAGTTTGTGAGTGTGATCAGGTGAATGTGGGTGGCTCTAGTGTAAAAAGCTTTGAGTGGTTGGTATGACTGGAAATACGTTATATAAGTTCAGCCTATTTCCAACTAGTACTTTTGTAAAGAACAGCAGATCATTTCTTGTGATTGGATAAAAAGTAAAAACAACATACAAGTTAATAACCTATATACTTTTAGATCTTTGTGCACAAGTATATCTTTAAAAAACATGTATTTATAAATTAAAAATAATAATAAAAAATAACTTTTAACCATATTTGAATAATTCCCACCAGGCATACCTAAATAAACAAGCTGTTTCAATTAATTGGTTCAGCTTTGGAGATTTTGTCAACTGTAGTTATTTCCATGTTGCCCTAATTGAAATATTCTCAGTGTTCCCATTTGAAGTGAAAGCTGAAGTCAAGCTTGTGGCTTTTATGTTCCTCGTCTGATTCTTTCCCACCAGAGGTGGAGAGCTGCAGGAAGGATCAAAGGACTGAATTTTAATGACCAGGGAGAGGTCTTGAGATTTCTGAGGCTTCGCTGTTTTTCTGCTCAACAGCTACTTAGCATTCTGGACAAGGTACGAGCAGATGTAATTAAGAGGTGTGTGATAAATGTGCTGCGTCTGTGTGTGTGTGTGTGTGTGTATGTGTGAATGTTGGCTATTAAATTTTTGGGGGGCAAGCCAAAAGCTAGATAGGCTGTGAAATTGCTTACAACACAGCGAATGTTGGAGAAAACTGTCATTGGGACAGAGAGGTAAGTAATGATTCACATGTGCTGCACTTCTGAACAGCGTTGTGTTGCTTCACATCAACTCGCTTTCAACTATTTATCAGAAGTTTTGAATCTAACATCTAGCCTAAATATGGCTAACTGATAAATGTTCTGAACGAAGAAAACTAAAGTACACGCAATCCAATGTAGAGTCAGCGTAAAGAGATTTTAGCACAAGTTGCATTTTCATTTGTATTTTTTCAGAAAAAGAACATAAAAATAAACTAGATTTACTGAATCATCAGTTGAACGTAAATAAAGAAAAGGTGAACTAAACTGAAGAATCCAACACAATACCTGTCACAATATTCCGTTTCTGCCGTTGTATCAAATTCCTATGGATGTGACACTGTAAAGAATATGATGACCAGCTAAGCCAGTACACTACGGATCTTTGGGACATCGTGAAAAAGTGCATGAATGTCATCACTCTAAAACCACACATATACTTCACATACTTCATATAACATTCATTATGATATACTTCATATACCATTTCTACAGGTGCTACTAAAATTTGAAGCAATGACCCAATAACACTATGCCCATGGGATAGTATGCAGACACTGATGAAAATTCACCCACCTCGGCATGCAAAGTAGTTCCAAGTGATGGCAGTTTGACATACTGATTTTGCTGAAAATGATCCGAAGATTTGGGGGCATTGATAGAACTGGGAAATTTAATCCACAGATAAGCAGTTAACACTTAAATATGCAGAAAAGAAAGAAGCACAGAAGGATTCTACCCATTTCAATTCATTCATTCATTTTCTATACCGCTTATTCCATAGTGGGTCACAGGGAGAGCTGGTGCCTATCTCCAGCAGTCTGCGGGAGAGAGACAGGGTACACCCTGGACAGGTCGCCAATCCATCGCAGGGCAACACACACACAGGACAAACAACCATGCACACATTCATTCACACCTAAAGGCAATTTAGAGAGACCAGTTACCCTAACAGTCATGTTTTTAGACTGTGGGGGGAAGCCGGAGTACCCGGTGAGAACCCATGCACGCACGGGGAGAACATACAAACTCCATGCAGAAAGACCCCCAGCCAGGAGTTGAACCCAGGACCTTCTTACTTCAAGGCAACAGTGCTACCAACTGCACTACTGTGCACCCCATTTCATTTCAATTCAGTTCATTTATAAATCACCAAATGTCTTAAGGCACAAAAAGTCAATTCAGTCCGATAATACAGGCAGATTGCAATACAATTATATACATTGTAAATGAACCTAGTTATCAAATGTAGATGTAGATATGTGTATTTTGAGTAAAAACAAAACGAGGTTTGTCAAACTAATTTAAAATGAGACTGAGGATGTTTTAGGAAGTTCATCTTTCCATTTCCTGGCCTTGATTTTAAACCAGGATTTTTGTATGTGTAAAGCAACAATGTAAAACATTGAAGGGGCAGAACCTTGCACTGCAGTGGTCACGTATCATCCATAGATAGGTCTTCTATTACAACACATGTGATGGGCAATTACTGTTGCTTTAGTTCCAGACTACATTTCTTACGTAGTTTACTGAGCCATCTGAGTTAAAGTATGCCCTTGCCTCTGATGTTGAGATCCCCCATCATATAACACCAGCTCAGCTCAGTTCAGTGGCTGTGGAGGTAGGAGGTGTTTTGTAAGTATTATTAAGTAGAGGGTTGTTTCCAATTTGTCCACAGTGCTTTGTGTGTAATGTAATGGGGGCCTCATTGGTATTGCTGTTAGCTGTTACTGTCCTGTTTGTTCATCATTTTACAATGCCGACCCACACACACCATCTGCTTTCACTTACTCACTCATTCTGTAAACGCAGGCCATTTTCCTCCCACTGAAAACCTTATACATTATGCACAATATATGCCCAGCACAGCCCATCATGACTAATGAGTCAATAATCATAGCACCCTCTCCTCTCCTGGATCTGTGGGCCAGCTCATCAGTAACAGTGACAGAGGAATTACTCAGACCTAAGTGGCTTGTCAGACTATCCTGCAGAACGGAGGACAGGTTACTCCCACTCCCACCCCCTCAACATGGCACATCCCTTGCTGCTCCTCCTCCTCCTCTGTAGAAGCTGATCTTGAGTTGACCTGTGAGGCAGCTGCTGGGGATCTGTCTGAAAGGGGGAAAAGCAGATCCCCAGATGGTAGTATTTGATCAGTGGTGGGGTGGTGGGATAAGCTGCCGAGACACCTGGCTATGAATTAAGGCCGGCAGCCCTGGGAGCTGAACGAAACCGATTGTAGGAAAATGGAAAGAAGCAACAGGAAGACAGAAAGGTAGGGAGGAGAGCGGAACAGAGGTGCTCCAGACTTGAAAACTGAACAAGTTATAATTTTGTTCACACCTTTGATGTTATGTTTTTAGGAGTTTAATCCTTACTGCTAACCTGCTAATGGCCACATGATCCCTCTGGTAATGATGTCAGTAACATAGATGAACCAGGGATTTAAATCTAACTTGTGAACACAATTTCCTGCCCTAACCCAATCACTTCCCATGATAATCTGTTTACTTGTACCCATGTGCTGTTTCTGATTCTCCCCAGGCTTTGTTTGGCTTCTACACCTTGCATTAGCTGTCCCCATCTTGTACCCCATGCCAGCATTAACCATTTAACAGCAACACACACACAAACACTCCCAGTCCACCTTGGTACCAGGGTGAGGAAGAGCAGAAGTGTGTCTGGCAGAAATCCTGGGGTAATGGCATCTCCTCTTTGCCAGGGTACTAGGAGCCTGCACACCATCTGTGCCACTGCAGGGCCCCGGATCCAATCAACTTATTTATACCCAGTGTTTTAGGGTTAAATGTTCTGTTCATTTCATTGTTGTCTTTGTACTTTATGCTTATGCTGCCATTTTTAGATCATTGTCACAGGCATGCAGGCATGTTTGGTCAAAATAATGTACATTTCTATTAATTTCCAGCTAATGCACAGATATCCAATGTGTTTAAATAGCTAAAATGTGTCTCTTTAGCACCTGAAGTCTGAATTTTAAAATGTAATCCCTTTCACAAAGGGAATGTTTGGTCAACGTTCTTATTGGCCATCAGACTTGACCTGTTTTTATTATTATTACTAGGGTGTATTCACACCAGGAAAGTCCTTTGGTCCGCTTGTTTGGTCCGGACCAAAAGCGAACTATATTTTTTTCATTTGGTGTGGTTTGTTTTCACATTGTACTTTTTGTAAGTGAACTATTACTTGTAAACGAAAGCCACACGTGTGACGATCATTGTTCCCATTGGACAGAAATGACAGGGGCGGGACAGAACACATATCCGGACATTTAGGAAAACATCTGTAGACGTGCTGCGTGCAGCACCTCTGTTCTGCATATTTGTGACGTTATTACAGCTGCAATATTATTGTGAGGGTGAAGAGCAGCTCATTCAACACAGACTTTGAGACGTTCCATTTATAATGTTGGAACCCCGTCGCCTAGATTCTCTACATGCCTTGTCCCACAACAAGCCAGTAGCGTTGCTAAGCAACACACAGTTTATCATGTATGATTACCTTACAACACACACCTTTGCTACCGGCTACGGTGGCTTTTTATGTCCAAAGAGACGTACGCTTTTTGTAGTTGGTTCGGATCGGGGCCGGTTTGTATTCAGACCATAAGTGAACCGCACCAGAGTCCGTTTGGAAGCGGACCGAGACGACCTCAAAAAGTGGGTCTCGGCCCGGTTGTTTGGTCTGGACCAGGGTTCGCTTGAGTGTATTCACACTTGCACGAAAGGTCCGGACCAAGGGGGGAAACGAACTGGTCCGTTTAAAGCGGACCAAAAGTGGCAAGTGTGAATACACCCTAAAAGTATTTACAGGTCATGCCAGGACTCAATACAGAACTGCAGGAGGCGGGGTACACCCTGCACAGGTTGCCAATCCATCGCAGGGCAACACAGACACACACAGGACAAAGAACCACGCACACACTCATTCACACCTAAGGGCAATTTAGAGAGACCAATTAACCTAACAGTCATGTTTTTGGATTGCTGGAGTACCTGGAGAGAACCTATGCATGCATGGGGAGAACATGCAAACTCCATGCAAAAGACCCTGGCCAGGAGTCGAATCCAGGACCTTCTTGCTGCAATGTAACAGTGCTACCAACTGCCCCACCGTGCAGCCCTCAATTCAGTCCAATTGAGTTTTATTTACTGACAACACATGTTGTCTCAAAGCACTTGGTCTACAAAGTCAATTCAATCTAATCATAGATTTCAAATCAGGTCCATATATCCAATTAATCCTAACTATCAAACAGTGCAGTCAGATTCGGTTATTTATTCGAATTGGTTAAAAGTTTTTCTAATGAGAAAATGAGTGTTAATCATAATCGATATCATTGCAATTTTCAGCAATAGTACTGCACTTACCTATGTTCCTGAAATTGTCTACAAGGCAGAGAACACACCACCATCTAAATGACGTGTGGTGGGGGCAGCGTCATGCTGTGGGAATGCTTTTTATCAGCAGGAAAACAGGGCATTGTTGATTGATAGCTAGTTGGAAAAATACAGGACAATCCTGGAACTTGGGGCAGGGGTTCACCATCCAGCAGGACCACGACCCTAAAGATACAGTCAGAGCTACACTCAACGGTTCATATCAATGCAGGTTCATGTGTTAGAATGGCCCAGTCAAAGTCCAAACCTAAATCCAATTGAAAGTCTATGGCAAGACTTAAAATGATCAAAATGTTCACAGACTTCCATCCAATCTGACTGAGCTTGAGCTAATTTGCAAGGAAGAATGGAGAAAGATCTCTAGATGTGCAAAGCTGGTAGAGACGTTCCCCACAGACTTGCTGGTGTAATTACAGTGTTAGATGATTCTATAAAGTACAGTCTCAGGGGGCTGAATAATATAAACAATAAATGCCGTCTATTTGTTTAAAATGGTTCCAAATTCCTCCTCCTGAGCATGCTCATTCACTGCCTTCCAAAGCCAATATTTGGTTCTGGACAAACCTTGCGTTATCGTTCCTGCTTCGACATATTTCCCTTTAGCTTGTGTGAATTGTGTATCCCCCAGGTCAACATGATTGATAAGAAATGCAGATGACCTACACAGGATCAGTGTGTGGAGCAGGCTGAACACCAGACATTTTGTTCTTATTTCTGAAACTAATGCTATCTGTTTGTCATCATCCTGATCAGACTGAAACAAATTCTAAGGTGAACTTCGGCATCACACTTAACAGTTGCAGGATTTTTGAAACTGAGTACTTCCAACACAGTATGCTCAGCTGTCAAGTCACTACCTCTTCTTCCCACATGACGAGTGCAGTAGAAAGATGGCATCCTCCGGGCTTCCAACTCCCAGCTATTTCTGCTGTATTCCTCTCTGTTGGGTTAGCCTCCTGCTCTCCCACCATCTATCCCCAGCTCACTCACTCATTCACTCCTCACTTGCACTGATGTACTGAGGATTTAATTACAAGTCTCGGAGATCGTTACTCATTGAGAACCCACAATCAATTAATGCATGAGCCTCTTCCAAGCTCGTCAAGGCTGCAGTGACCTCAGGTGCTACGTCGTTCCCAGCTGGGAATTCTGGGCAGAATAGATTTAATTAGCTTGGAGTCAGATGGTGTTAACGACCGTTAATGGTCTTGCGCGTTCATTATCGGGGCGATCACAACCCTTCATTTCTACCTCTGCTCTACTTTTAAACACTCACAATGTGAATGAAGCATAACATTGTTCTATGTTTAGGTTCATCATACCTTCAATGGGAAAGAGGCTCCAGTTTCACCAGATAAAACAGAATCATGTTGTGTATGCTGCATTATGTTTGATGTGCAAAACATTATGTAGACTGTGAACACAGTTTATTAGTTTGGTGTAATGGGATAAGATATATTAAATGTCATTAGAGAGAAGCTGTAAATGGGCGGTTAGGTGGGGGTCTTATTGTCTCACCTGGAGGCGGGTGATTTGAAAGGTGCCATTCTCCATCAGGCTTATTCGACCGTCATTTCCCAGGATTCTCTGGCCATCCTTCTCCCATTGAATGCTGGGGATGGGGTTGCCCATGACGTGACAGTGTAGCTGAGCAGTCGAACCAGGAGCTACAGTATGATTGCCTGGCCCCTGGCGGATAATGGGAGGGACCCGGTCTGAGGGTGCTGAAGGGACAGGAGGAAATACAATGACTTAAGAGTTAGAGATAAAAGTTCTGGTTTTCCTTTGTTTTTACTAAAAAAATCATCCATTTGTTCAAATAGGAGAAGTAAATATTGGTTTGACATCATATTCCCCACTGCTAGAATTTAGAGTTAAACATCTATATCCTCTAAAATAACAAACTGCTACTTTACTTTACTAGTCACATTGACAGCTAATATGAGAGGCTAAAGCCTGGGAAAGTTGCCAGCTCAATGATCATTTTGTTCGTGTTTTCAAATAACAGTAAATCCTGTTTTACACAGACTGCAGTCCTCTTCTAATTTAAATAATTCATGACTATTCAGCAGGAAGGCAAGCAAAAACTGTTTTTAATGCTGGACTTATATATTCCTAAAATAAACCCCTAAATTAGAATGAGTTAAAATCTGTATTTGACTTTGGTCAAAGCTTAAAAGAACAAGAGATCAGAAATCTGCTTCTGTATCAGTGCATCTCCACTTATTGCAGTCCAAAAAAATTGAATTACAGGAAACAACAGATTAAAGTCTAAACTTTTACCTTTGGCTTCCATTTATTTATGTGTGTTCTGCCAAGTGAAAGATGAAGTGTTCAAACTATAGAACATTTACTCTCAACGGCTGTCAGGTCCAACCTCTGTGGTGCCTTGCTCCATTTTAACATCCAAATCAATGACACAGATTTTTCTGGTGGGCAAAAAAATGTTACTTTACCTTCTGTGAGAGCAGCAGACTCCTCTGCTCAATACAGAACTGAGGCACAATGAATATGTTATAACAGTGGAACTTTAAATATGGATTTTAGTGGGTGACTAAACAGGAGTTATCATACCCAAACCCTTCTATCCGCTGATGAATGCAGGTAAATATAAATTTCCTAAATGTATGTTTAAATTATGATGAATCATGAAAAACACGTGAGTGTGCTCCTATAATTTACTCTTCCCAGTATCTGACACCAACCTCTAGTAGATCTGGTAGATGTGGTAGATCTACTTGCAGTAGACCCTTGACACAATGTACAGGACTTCCAGAACAGCATTCTTTATCAGAGAATCAGCTTTCATGTGTTTACGTGTTTTGAGCATTATTCTGATAGAATACTGTCATACTGTCATCTGCGAATCCTGCTGTCAAGCAAAGCTGCATTAACCTGATCGGCAACATCTAGGTAACTGCTATGTGTTAAAGTAACATCGTGATGAATGGCCTTTTTCATGATGGGTAAGTACAACAGAAAACTTGATACAATTCAAAGGTACGGTACATTTTACCATCCTTTTATTTTTAGACTCAGGAATGCCAATGAATTAAATAAAAAAATAATATAATTGCAAAATTCTATTTCTATCTACCTTTTTATTACTGTTATAGCTGTTTACAATTTATCTATCAGGATCCCACTCACAGCTTCAGAATATCTATTTTGGGAGTTGTACTGTACAGGTTGCACTGGTCTTTCTAATGTAAAACTGCAGGGACTCTCTATGAACAGCATGAAGAGTAAGCTGGTATACCCTTTGGTTGGCCCTTGTATGGGTTTTTGGGCCAAAGATATGTTGCCGGACAGCCTGACTTCCCTGACTCCTGTTTGCAGTTGAAATCCTGTTTTCAAACACAACAACTAAGGAAGAAGCTGAATGAAAAAGCAGAGCACCACTAAACTGGCCAAGTAACATAAATTCCCTGCAGGACTAGTTTAAGACCTGTCCTGCATGGAGGTAAGTCAGGCTCACATAGTCACTGACATGCAGTCACTGTGCAAAATTAGATCATCTACTTTACAGTGCATATAACATTTGCTCAAAAACATGGACCATGCCATCATTAGCATTCTATGCTGATGTAAGATCTTAAATAATAAGCTAACTGGAGTTAAACTGAAAATGTGAAAAGTCAACAGAGGGGTAACTGCAGATGGAGCTGAACAAAATCCTAGTTGATTGGGAGGGATGCAGGGAACCAAGCATATGTTGCAGCCCAGTCATTTGCATAAAACTATCAGCAGTTGTCCCCTTTGATTACATCTGATTAGAGAAGAGATTTAAGGAGAAGAATATTTTCACTGGAGTTGTATATGGGAGTATTTTTGTACACAGGAATCTAATTCAGATTTCCCAGTGTATGTAAACATATGAATTTCAAAGATGCAGAGCACAAGATTGCTGTAAAAGTGCAGACAAATAACAGATATATGAGCCAAAAAAGAAGAAGTCAAAGCATGAAATCTCTGATTATATCATCCTACAAATGTTGCCAACTTTGGAACTGTAATTTTAATTTCTTTACTGCATACTTTCTTTTCAATCACTGTTCATACAGGGTACTCTCTGTTTAGACTCACCATTTTCCACCTCCAGCAGGGCTTTAGTCAGGATGCTGCCAGCCACGCTGATGGCCTGGCAGATGTAGTAGCCTGAGTCTTCAACTTGTACATCAGTGATGGTGAGCTCACCGCTCAGAGACACAGAGAAACGACTTGACTGAGAAGGCTCCTGGATGGGGAACAGCAAGATCTAGAGGAGAAAAATAAGCTTTATTGTGGTTGTGTCAAACGTTTTACTCAAATACAGAATATAATATAATTTAAGATAAATCTGTACCTGCATGTCAGAGCATAAGTACAGAGACAGTTTATATACTTATAATGCACTGCAATGTCAAACCATGAATTAAGGGTCTGGCATTCAAATGACAACAGTGTTTCTCCAATCATTATATTTGAGGGTCTTAAAAGAGCTAAAGAGCCTCATCTTACAATCATATTTACACAGGAGCATATCATTTTTGGCTCTATTCTGATCTTTGTTCAGCTTAGTTCCGTCACAATGCACACATACATACAGGTCCTTCTCAAAATATTAGCATATTGTGATAAAGTTCATTATTTTCCATAATGTAATGATGAAAATTTAACATTAATATATTTTAGATTCATTGCACACTAACTGAAATATTTCAGGTCTTTTATTGTCTTAATACGGATGATTTTGACATACAGCTCATGAAAACCCAAAATTCCTATCTCACAAAATTAGCATATCATTAAAAGGGTCTCTAAACGAGCTATGAACCTAATCATCTGAATCAACGAGTTAACTCTAAACACCTGCAAAAGATTCCTGAGGCCTTTAAAACTCCCAGCCTGGTTCATCACTCAAAACCCCAATCATGGGTAAGACTGCCGACCTGACTGCTGTCCAGAAGGTCACTATTGACACCCTCAAGCAAGAGGGTAAGACACAGAAAGAAATTTCTGAACAAATAGGCTGTTCCCAGAGTGCTGTATCAAGGCACCTCAGTGGGAAGTCTGTGGGAAGGAAAAAGTGTGGCAGAAAACGCTGCACAACGAGAAGAAGTGACCGGACCCTGAGGAAGATTGTGGAGAAGGGCCGATTCCAGACCTTGGGGGACCTGCGGAAGCAGTGGACTGAGTCTGGAGTAGAAACATCCAGAGCCACCGTGCACAGGCGTGTGCAGGAAATGGGCTACAGGTGCCGCATTCCCCAGGTCAAGCCACTTTTGAACCAGAAACAGCGGCAGATCGCCTGACCTGGGCTACAGAGAAGCAGCACTGGACTGTTGCTCAGTGGTCCAAAGTACTTTTTTCGGATGAAAGCAAATTCTGCATGTCATTCGGAAATCAAGGTGCCAGAGCCTGGAGGAAGACTGGGGAGAAGGAAATACCAAAATGCCAGAAGTCCAGTGTCAAGTACCCACAGTCAGTGATGGTCTGGGGTGCCGTGTCAGCTGCTGGTGTTGGTCCACTGTGTTTTATCAAGGGCAGGGTCAATGCAGCTAGCTATCAGGAGATTTTGGAGCACTTCATGCTTCCATCTGCTGAAAAGCTTTATGGAGATGAAGATTTCATTTTTCAGCACGACCTGGCACCTGCTCACAGTGCCAAAACCACTGGTAAATGGTTTACTGACCATGGTATCACTGTGCTCAATTGGCCTGCCAACTCTCCTGACCTGAACCCCATAGAGAATCTGTGGGATATTGTGAAGAGAACGTTGAGAGACTCAAGACCCAACACGTTTTTTGTATTAAAAACAGTTTTCTTTTAATGGTCGGATGAAATATGCTAATTTTGTGAGATAGGAATTTTGGGTTTTCATGAGCTGTATGCCAAAATCATCCGTATTAAGACAATAAAAGACCTGAAATATTTCAGTTAGTGTGCAATGAATCTAAAATATATGAATGTTAAATTGTCATCATGAAATTATGGAAAATAATGAACTTTATCACAATATGCTAATATTTTGAGAAGGACCTGTAAATGCAATCACAGTTTCACCACTGTGATGTTTTTCTTCAACAGAGACAGGAAAGCTGGTCAGGTCTGATGGGTAGAGCTAAATACAAGACACTCCTGGAAGCAAATCTGTTAAATGCTGCAAAAGGCTTGAGCTACAGTACAATGGAATGGTTTTCATTAAAGCATATTCATGTGTGAGAATGGCCCAGTCAAAGTCCACATGCAAATCCAATTGAAAATGTGTTGTAGGATTTGAGAACTACTGTTACTAACTGCAGTTACTGCTGCGGTAACTGCAGTAAAACAGTGGTCCTACAAAGTACCGACTGAATATAAACGCTCACAATCCTTTTCAGATTTCAGATCTTAAAATGTGTTAAAAACCATGTGTTCTTTTCCTTCTGCTTCACAATTCTGCACTACTTTCTGTCAGTCGGTTACATAAAATCCCAATAAAAATACTTTGTGCTTTTCAACCGTAGTTTTAGTCAAATAAAAAAAAATTATAAAAAGGTTTTATGTATATCAAGTTTACCAGTTTAAGTTGAACTATAATTCATAAGGAAGTATGGTTTTTATTGCCCTAGAAAACCAAGTGATGCTGATTTCAGAAAGCAAAGATATATAATTTCCCTTTCATCCCCACACAGCCAATCAGCTGGCAGCACATGGCAGACTGTAGCAGACATGGTGAAGATGGAAACACACACCATCACTGGCCTTCTTCCCAACACTGTCTACCTGTTCATTGTCCGAGCTGTCAACGCCTACGGCCTGAGCGACCCCAGTCCCATCTCTGAGCCAGTCAGGACACAGGACGTGAGTCAGGGTCAATGCAGCTAGCTATCAGGAGATTGTGGAGCACTTCATGCTTCCATCTGCTGAAAAGCTTTATGGAGATGAAGATTTCATTTTTCAGCACGACCTGGCACCTGCTCACAGTGCCAAAACCACTGGTAAATGGTTTACTGACCATGGTATCACTGTGCTCAATTGGCCTGCCAACTCTCCTGACCTGAACCCCATAGAGAATCTGTGGGATATTGTGAAGAGAACGTTGAGAGACTCAAGACCCAACACTCTGGATGAGCTAAAGGCTGCTATCGAAGCATCCTGGGCCTCCATAAGACCTCAGCAGTGCCACAGGCTGATTGCCTCCATGCCACGCCGCATTGAAGCAGTCATTTCTGCAAAAGGATTCCCGACCAAGTATTGAGTGCATAACTGTACATGATTATTTGAAGGTTGACGTTTTTTGTATTAAAAACACTTTTCTTTTATTGGTCGGATGAAATATGCTAATTTTGTGAGATAGGAATTTTGGGTTTTCATGAGCTGTATGCCAAAATCATCCGTATTAAGACAATAAAAGACCTGAAATATTTCAGTTAGTGTGCAATGAATCTAAAATATATGAATGTTAAATTTTCATCATGACATTATGGAAAATAATGAACTTTATCACAATATGCTAATATTTTGAGAAGGACCTGTACGCTGGGTACTACGCATCAGCCTAGTTCTTTTACCCGTCTAAAAGAACAGCAGAATTCAAAAAACATATTTAATTTCAAAAATACTTTAATAATCCCAAAGGGAAATTAAATGTGGTTGTAGGTCATATTCCGCAGGTTTCTTCAAAGAGCCGTTGTAGATGCTGATGGCTGTGGGCAGGAAGGATCTCCTGTAGCGCTCCGTCTTACAGCAGATCTGAAGAAGCCTCTGACTGAAGACACTCTGTTGTTGTACAACAGTCTCCTGAAGAGGATTATCAGGATTCTCCATAATGTTCTTCATTTTATGAAGAATCCTTCTTTGCATAATGATCTCCAGAGGTTCCAGAGGAGTCCCCAGAACAGAGCCGGCCTTTTTTATCAGCTTGTTGATCTTTTTTAAGTCCCTGGCTCTGATGCTGCTTCCCCAGCAGATGATGGCAGAAGAGATCACACTTTCCACAACAGACTTATAGAAGATATGCAGCATCTTGCTGCAAACACCAAAGGACCTAAGCTTCCTCAAGAAGTACAGTCTGCTCTGTCCCTTCTTGTAGATGGCTTCAGAGTTGCATCTCCACTCTAGTCTGTTGTCCAGGTGAACACCGAGGTATTTATACTCCTCCACCACCTTCACTTCTTCTCCCATGATAGAAATAGTGTTTGACTTATTCTTGTTTCTCTTAAAATCTCTGTTATATTTTCAAAATCACTAGAATGACTGTCAAATTTTAATAAGATAAGACAGAACGTTCTAGAGTGAACAGTATGAGCAGAACGCCGCTCCCTCACCTGCTTTGGTGTACTTTCTACACTCCAACACATTTCCCCTGTTTACAAGACAGAAAAGCGTCTGGTTGGAAAGTGATGGAGTGGAACCTAAAGGAACAGCACTGTTTATAAGCTCATAGTTTTTATATGGTTGCCATGCTGGACCAGCATGTGCTGTAAGCAGCAGAATGCAGGCTAGCTGATAGCTGTACCTTATTACGTGAGCGTAAAGCATGATACTACCACTATTTTTCATGGGGGTGTGGTGTTCTTCCGGCTCAGTGAAGTTTTTGTGGGCAAAATTACCAGTATGGTTCCTCCAGACCATAACCCTTTCTTCCACAAGGGTACGGGAGATTTTAGCCAGTCCAGTTCTAACCGGGCCTTCCAGCAGCTTCTTCAGTGTTGCTGCCTGGTACTTGGCAGGTTCCCTGACCAGTTTTATCCAGTTTTCGCTACGACACTGTTGTCCTGAATTTACTCTAGTTATTGATGACAGTCTACTGTGCCATGGTATAATGGTGTGGAATGTTTGGTACTCTCCCCTTGACTGATACATTTCTATAATAGGGTCATTTAAATTCTTTGTTACCTTTCTGCAAACTATGACTTGAGCAAAAGGATTCAAAGTTCAATAAGACCCTTCAAGAAAATTACTATAGGTTCATCAATATATCTGAGGGCAGGTGGAATCTCAAGAAGACAATACTGAAATGAAGTTAAAAGTTGCTTCAACAAGGTACGGTATTAGTTAGGTTATTGCAGCCTTTATTTTTTAATGTTGTTCTCTCTTACTGGTGTGCCTGGTTTTTATTTAGATTCAGTTCAGTTTAAGTCACAGTAAAGCAGGAAAAAGTTTCGATGTTATTTATCTTGGTCAGAAAGACCCGGAACGTGAACAGGGGTGTGTAGACTCTGCACCACTGTAGCTCACCTCAACATGAAGTATAAACTCTGAACCCTCTCCAACTTCTGCCAGAGTGCAACCTGCACTCACTCCCAAGATGCTTCCCACATATTCTCTCTCCTCCTTGTTCTTTCCACTTGGTGCTTTCTCCTCTTTATCTCTGTCCTCCACACCTACTCTCCCACACACATTTTTCAGACCTCCTCCAATCTCGTTTGCACTTCCCTATAATCTATACTGGAGAGCCACGCTGTGAGCACCCACGCACTCTCACTCTCATGGTTTTTCTTAGGATTCCAGCAGGCTGTAATGCTTATCACACTCACCATTCAATACACACACAAGCTTCTGAAGACATACAGGCCGGTGCAGACTCATGCTTTGGTGAATAATGCACCAGCTGGATGATGGGAATGTGAAGTGTGTATACTGTGTCTGTTAGAGTGGCTCTAAACTGCAGCACATAGCTACCGACGATGAAAGGGAGGATGGCAGAGAAGAACCGAAGAGCAGGGGAAAACAATTTGGTCCCTCACTGATTTCTTCTGTTTTTGTTTTTTTTTTTTTTTTTTGTCACACTTGAATGTTTCAGGTCATCAATAATTTCAGACAAGGATATCCTCAACAGAAAATAAATGCCAATGATGATTTCATTTATAAGGGCAAAAGGTTGTCCAAACAACCTTGGCCTTCTGTGGAAAATGTAATGTCTCCCTGCCTAAATCATAAGTTAAATCAGATTTAGTGTTTTATGGAAAATTGAGTTTAGTTTTAGTAGCCACAGCCAGACC
The DNA here is from genome assembly GCF_021462225.1 of Girardinichthys multiradiatus. Classification (NCBI taxonomy): domain Eukaryota; kingdom Metazoa; phylum Chordata; class Actinopteri; order Cyprinodontiformes; family Goodeidae; genus Girardinichthys; species Girardinichthys multiradiatus. Next base: position 42,744,436 of record NC_061804.1, on the reverse strand, counting down.
TGAACACTGCCGTACCTTTAGAATCAAAAAATCACTTGTATAGAACCCGTCTGACAACATGAAGTAGGCTAAATGATAACAACAAGAAATTATTCCAAATGGTCTTAATAAACTTTTAACTGAATCTGATAACAATAAAACACTATGCCTCAATAAAAAAAAAAATCATAATAGCACTAATATGAGCTCTTGTATCTTATTTTCCAACTGTGGGTTTTAACTGTACTGAATTTAGAATAGGATAGAATAGAATTAAATAAAATTGAATAGAACAGAAAAAAATCCAACCAGAGATAAAAATTTCCATTGGCTATATAACATACAACACAATAATGACTATACCCGTTTGTCCTTGCAGGGTCGCGGGGAGGCAGTGATTAGTGGGCGAGAGACCTGGAAGGTCACCGGTCCATTACAGGTCACCATAGAGAAGCAGGACAGACAACCATGCACACACACTCATGCCGAAGGGCAAGTTATAGAGACCAATTAACCTAACAGTTGACAGGATGTTGGAGGTGGCCAGAGTACCCGGAGAGAACCCACACATGCACAGGTAGAACATGGGATTTGAATGCAGAACCTTGTTGCTGCAAGGCAGCTGGACCCACACCCCCCATCTATTTTTAGTCTAATGTATAGAATAATTTGGATTGGTGAACCCTCTTCAAAGAACAATAGAAGTCCAGTTGTCTTCTACTTAAGCTCTTAGTATTGTAATCACATCAACAAGTAAAACCAAAGATAACGAGACATAACATGAAATACTTTGACCTCATTATGTCCCCAATGAAAGAAAAATAAAAAGCAAAGCAAAACTGATGGACTATATGTCTTTGATTGCAGCTTTTGGTGTGACATGCTTCTTGATTCAGACCATCTGCCTTTATAACTGTTTCATTTCAATTATTAAGTGTCTCTGAATACCTGATGAAATCCATTTAAAATAGAAGCTACTTTTCTGTAAAGTGGCCCATGACCACAATCAACAATCTGAGCTCCATTAACCAGCAGTCCACCGCACTGCTCAGACTCGGTTCTCCATGCAGCTACTGTCAAACTCAAACTGCCAGGGAGACTGCCAAAGGCCTCAGAGGACACATTTATTCAGAACAGAAGGTGTTTTACTGTTTACTGTGATGCATCAGACAGGCTCTTTCTCACCTGACTGCCTTCTTTTTGCCAGAAGACTGCAGGCGGAGGGTTTCCCTTGGTACCGCAGAGGAAGGTTATGGTCCGACCTGGGGCTGTGATCTGGTCTCGTGGCCGGACAACAATCTGAGGAGGCACTGCAAGATAGAAAAAAAGACAAAAAGGCAAACTTAGAACTGGAAATATTTCCATGGTATCCTTCATGCATGTCAGATTATATCCCTGCAGTGGAGCTGAGTGCATGAGCCGACAGGCTAACAGTGATGACAACAACTAACTGACGACTGTCAAACTCCTTCTTACCTGTCAGACACAAACACACATATACAGTTAGACATATGCACTCATACATAACACTGACTGTCAGTAAACCTGATGCACGATGTTCCACCGCTCTGTCACTTTGTCTCACAGAAAACAAGATATCAGAGCTAACCTGGCAGTGTCGACACAAGCGCAACAAACTGCCATTCCAAAACCCAAACCTGTATTCTGCTTCCACTTTCAGGAGGCTGCATTTCAATCAGGATCGTCAGGGACTAGTTTTACAAAATTCTTCTGTTATGGTTCCTGAAGGTCAGACAAAAAGCATGACAGGAATTTCTTAATCTAAAAATTCAATTGACCGATTCAAATAATCCTAGATGCTGAAATCAAGCTAAATGCAATCAAAAATTAAAAAAGCTCAAAGATAAACTTCATTGCTGTCTCCTGTCAAATTCTGCTGGAAAAAAAAAAAAATATATATATATATATATATATATTATGTTCTGACAGAATATTCCACTTTACACACATAGAAACACATCTAAGCACCAATATAAACTCCAAGAACGGTCTGATATGGGTTCACTGGATGCCGCTGCTAAGAACTGGTACATATAGAACAGACAGCATTGCTAGTGTCTGACAATCAGTCAAAGCAGTAAGAAGCAGAATTTTGTAGGTTTCGTATTTTGGGTTTGAATGACTGTAGGTACCCATACAGATCAGCCACCCCGGTGCTGGGAAATGTACCTTATGCCACATTTGGTCACATAATATTAGCCATGATATCACATAGGCTTGATGTATCGTTACACCTCTAGCTGGTAATGCTTTCTGTTTTATCCACAAGGCATTTGCTGTGCCTGCATCACCCTCTGATTGGACCGACTGTCGGATGCGGACCGAGACCACCTCTAAAAGTGGGTCTCGGTCTGGTTGTTTGGTACCGACCAGGGTTCGCTTGAGTGTATTCACACCTCCAAAAAAGGTCCGGACCAAGGGGGGAAACGAACTCTGGTCCGTTTAAAGCGGATCGGACTGTATGTGATTAAATCTGTCTGTATAAATTGGACTATATTGGGATGAACTGGACTTATTCACTTGCATATTGCTATATACTAGTTTGATCTGAATTGGATCTGTTTGTGCTGTAAAGTGCCTTGAGATGACGTGTTGTGACGATTTGCTATATAATAAACTAAAATGACTCCAACTGAATAATTTCTAACAGGATAAAAGGTCCAAATCAACCCTGGTTGGTTTAGCTCCAACCAACGATACATATTTAGTGCGTCAAATACAAGCCATGGTTTCCCCTCTGTTGCAGTAAGACCAGCTCTGCATCACGCCGTCTCAATCCAGGTTTGTGGGTCACCTCTGTGATGAGGCTAATCAGATGTCTTTGAACTTGTGTCAAGCAGGAGGAGAAAAGGGCTGCAGATAAATGGCAGGCTTTCTTACTTTTATTCTGCTGTTGGTGTGTGTAAGGTATGTGCATGTCTGTGTGTGTGTGTGTGCATATGAGCACACACACACACCTTTTTGATTTGTATTGATTCTGTAGCAAAGTGACAGGCCTTCCTCCACAGAGGGGGTGTGAATGCATAATGATGCCCTCCAACAGTCCTAATTGATTTCTCATCTTCCCACCTGATCTCCTGCTTCTCTTTCATTCTCACCTCGATTAGCATAGAAGCACACAGACAGACAGGACGACAGGAAGGAGGAGAGCCATTCAACAGAGAGGGAAGCAGCAGAATGTGCAGTCAGGGGACAGAATGACCAAGTTTCCTATTTGGATGCTTCATTTAGAAAAGCTGTTAATGGTAGAACCTAAAATCCCATCTTAAATGTTCTAGATGAAGTAAACATGAAACACTGTTTTCTTCAAACACCTCAGTCCAAAGACTGATGTTCAGAAAAGAGCAAACAAAAACATTTGTGGAACACATCACTGACACACAGCTGGGTTGAAAATCTGACTGATGTGAGGTATGTCCAAAATGGCCAGTCTTTCATTTCCCATCTGCACTTGATGGGTTGGGGGTCACAGTTTGAACTATTAAAATTGTAAAAAGCAGCTTTGACAATAAAGATAAATGAAAAAAAGTCAGGAAACTGGAACTAAAGGCAGATTGATGTAAACTGTTGTCGTTTCTCCATCCCTATCACTAAATAGCTTATTCCCCGTAAATAACTCCCCCTCATACTGAGCAGGAATACCCCAGATCCAAGTTTTATTACCCAACCTGGAGGCTGCTTCCTTCCCAGGCCTCTCGGCTCAGCAGGAGGAGATCCATGTGTCAACAGGGGGATAAATCCCAGCTCAGGGGGGGTCTTGGCTGAGCTGGTGAGGGTCATGTCCAGGGGTCAAAGAGGCAGCTCTCTGTTCACCCTAAAGGTCAATGTCTACACATACACCCCTGTGTGTTTTATCTGAACATGAGAAAGTAATATGGAAGTGTTCGCCTTTGCTCCCTCGCTAATTCAAGGAGCAGCTTCCTGTACAGTCTGATGTAAGGCCTGAAATATTAAAGAAATGCAGTGTAATACTCATTCTTTATGTAATCCATCTCCAGGCACACACACACACGCACACACACACATATATGCTGTATGAAGAACAAACAGGAGAACATATCCAACATTAAAGCCATGTGCTTTGAAGGCCATTTTAGGGAAAGAAAAGCCAAAACGCATTTAACTTCTTACAAAACAAAACTTTTTAAAAGAAATGTATAGTTGTGTGAAATGAACATGCTGCCTTTGGTGCACCGCATAGCCCTGTCTGCAGAATAACAATGTTTGATTGGAGGAGGCAAGCTGGCGTGTCGCCTGAGGCTGCAATAAATAATTAGCAATAATGGGTGCACTTGGCACGACACTGAGCCTTAGATTTAGGGCAGCAAGGAACATTAGCATCCGCACTTGGGACTGAAAGGGGGATATAGATCGTAACAGAGTCACTGAAATATACATGACAAGAATCAGCAAACAATGTCTGCGTGTCACTTGTGGAGTTATTTAAGTGTCAGAGCTGCATGCTTTTTGGTGCACCAGTGTCTCCTAACAGGCTCTGATCAACGACAGCAAATAACTATTTTGCACAATTACACATATAATATATAAATTCTATCTGTATAGATAATGGCACATTTATGACGATAAGTCATGGATGTCCATAAGAAAAGCCTGTAACTGAGTTTAGAGACATGTTTTCTAAAGGCACTGTTGCCAGAATTGTTAAACACATGGAGCGCCGACCTGCCAGGATGGAGGTAGAAATAGACATGGGCTGCATGTCGGATTTCCATAACATTCCAGACAAGAACTGTCAGTTAAAAGGAGGAAAATCTGGTTGGAGTGTGAATCTCTAAGTTACTCTGAATGTGTGTGTTTTAGTCAGATAGGAACCAAATGTTTCCTCTATAATCAGAACAATTCTGCAAATAGTTGGTTAATTATAGTGTTGCTATAATTCAGTTTTTTTTCTTGTGAAACGGCCAGTAAAGTCTAAAATTAAGTGTAAATGCCTGGTTGAGACTGGATTTGAGAGACAAGACACATTAGAGTTCATTACGAACTGAGAACCCTTTTCAGATGCTAAATATTTCGACATGGATACAGCCTGAGATGACTGATGATGATGCTGGAACAGTTATGTTGAAATGCTAAAATGTACAGCCTATTTTAAACGTTTCAGTGGATGTTTATTCAGACACTAGTCCTCACTTTACTGTGGACAGGAAATGTTGTCCGTTGTGCACAAAACACCTTCAGTATCCTGTTCTTCCTATTAAGGTAATTGGAGAAAAAGCATTTGTTGTTTTTTCTGTTGTATTGTGCTTCCTTGGATTGATGTGACAAGAAAAGGCACGATTATCAATGTGATAAATCAGGAAGCAGTAAATGGAATTGTTTTTATAGTTGGAAGAGTGAGAGTTTGGTTTTCACCTTTTCACTCTGCACATAAGACTTGTAAAAATCTCCCTTGATGCAGCAGAGGCTAAGAAGGTGTAGTTGCCTCCCAGGACAAAGATTTTAAATCTTTTTTTTAAACATGGTTGTTGCTGAATTATGACTCAACAACATTTTAAGGATTACAATCCACAAACTAAGCATTAGATTTAAAAACTTCTTAAAAATTATGGGAGATTGTCTGATATAAGCTGCTGTCTGATGACAAAGTTCTACAGCTTTAAGTCTCTAACACTCCAGCACTAGTCTATAGATCTGATATTGTAGCCGAGTCTGAGTTTCAGCCAAGCCAGGCTGCACTCATGGCCACTCATAGCTGAAGCAATAATAACCAATTAACAAACCTATGTGCTGAAAAAAGAAACAATGTGAAGGCATCTTTACTTGTGATTCCCAACTAGTGCCTCATGTGGATCCTGCAAACACATTTTATAAATGGTGAGAGTATCTAGGCTATGATATCATTGATAGCACATCTTAATCATGGGATTCTGGCTCTGAATATTTCATTTTTTTATGTTTTTGACCTGGAATCTGTATTCTTGTTTAATGAATGTGCTCTTAAAATCCTACTTAAACTAAAAATAGTTTGGAGTTTTTTACAACTTTTAACAGAAATTCTGTTTAACATTGTTTCAAAAAATCCCAGGGAGTCAAAAGTTTTTCATATTACTTTTTGTTTTTACCAAGGAGATAAGAACACAGGCTTTCCATAACAATCTAAAAATACAGGTTTTTATAAGATACTCTTTGTTATCAGCAGACTGGTGGAGACTAGTTCTGTTCTGTCTGGAAACCCAGAGCAGACTCAAGAATAAAGTCTGAACAGATGGTCCTGTCTGCAGAGTATTTACTGTAAGTTGCTAACTGGTTGGATATTATTAATCCTAAAATCTACAGAGTCTAGTCTTCCATAATCTGAGCCATACAACACATTTTTAAAATATCACAATTTCTAAGCGTTTGCAGAAGAAGCAGAAATTGACCAATTGAACCTAAAACTACTTATTGGGCTCAGCTGCTCACCACATACTGTGCAGCCGCTCAGAGAGATCAGAGTGTGTGAGATTGTTCCGTCGCTGCTGTATGAACTCACTGTGTTGTTGAATCACACAGCAAAGGCAGACAAAGTGATCACAGCCAGAGGATGCCCCCCACCCCCCTTCTCCTGTGCATGCATGCCTGACATAACAGACACACGCGAGGCACATGGTTAAACACACACACACACACACACACACACTCCCAGCAGGAGCTCTTCTGGGGGTTTAGATGTGACCGGCAGCTGTCACAGTCCCACACTGATTCAGACACTGTTTCACACATGTTCAGTCAAATAAACACTCTTCTAGGCTACAGCTACCCCTGCTTCTTCCTATCATATAACACCTCCGACTCTTACATGCAAACAGATGTTTTTACTCCCAGATGATCATTAAGGATGTGGTTATTTTCCAGGGAGCGATGCAGTCAGGCTATAATTCATCTGAGCTTAAATTTGATTGGAAGTTGGCCTTTTTTGCCCTGGACTCCGACTTATTTATCCAACATCAATACAGTGTTTTAAAGAATGATGATGCTTAAAATAGCACCAGAAATGCTGCAGAAGCAGCACTTTGGTTATTATTTAAAGTAACAGCACCTGAGGGGGTACTGGGTGGGAAATGGGATGAAGAAAATTCCGATGGTCAGTCCTCTTTCCTCCTCTGAGTAGAATATCATTTCGAAGCCTCACAGGTCTTCAAAATTAGAGCAAAAATATGATTACCTTTTATTCTCTATGTAATCTTGTTTTTGCCAATCTTTTTCAATAACATTTGATTTTAATATCTAAATTAGTAATCCAAAAGACTTACTGAACAAATAAATACATATGTTGGTTAAGCCCTAAATTCAGAGTTGCGCTACTGGTTTCTCTCTAACTCTGAGTATTAGGATCCATTTGGAAGCACATAGATTCAATCAAGTGTAAGATTAGAGGATTAATTTGGATCATGGCGGAACCAACACGTATGTGAACTCTGAACATGTGTGTGTACTCTCAATGTATTCTTTCACATGTTTACAAATCTGGAGTGGCATTTTCTGCACCATCCACTAACCATTTCTGCAATAAACCCACTGAAAATGGGTTTGACAGCAAAATGGTGTAACGTTCAAAGGTACACATATTTCTGGTAAAATGGACGGTTTCTTTGACTTAAAAACTAGATAAATAATTTAGTTAGGTTTTCCCACCTTTAATGCAACATATGTTATATTGTTCAACTGGAAAATAATGACATCTGTGTGGAGCAGTGTGAAAATAAAACACACAGTTGCCTGGTTGCATAAGTGTCCTAAACCACAACCTAAATCCTTGAAGCATTTTTCTGCAATGTTCTTAAAGTCAGATTGGCAGAGAAGTTGGAAAGTTTTCAAAGAATCTTATTAGTCAGATACCAGTCATCAGAGGGGTACGAAGAAATTCACAGCATTATAACTCATGTTACCGTGAAGACCATACTCAACAAGTGGTCATAATATGGGACCACAGTGACCTCACAAAACAGACAAAATGAAAGATACGATGGAAAAATGGTCAGGAAGGCTTCCAAAGGTTTGATAACAGCAATGCAGGAAGGTCTGACTAGTAGCAGTTGTGTTCAGCATGTTCCAACAGTCTTCTGTATTCTCCATGTGTCCAAGCGAAGGAATAGGGCTCCCAAAGTTCCAGGGCTGCTTTAAATCTCACAAAACCTTTTAAATCCACCACTTAACAAGGCCAAATGTGTCATATAGATTGAAGTTTTTTTGTTACCCGGCCAAAAAGGTGACAGATTGCAGTAAATAAAACACAATAACATAAATACAAAAAACACAGCTGTGAAATGTGGTAGTGGCAGCATCATGCTCTGGGGTGTTTTTCTTCAGCTGGAACTGAATTATCGTCAAAATGGATAAAATTATCAACAGTTCCAAATATCTGTCCACTTTGTCCAAAACTAAACAGGAGCTAAATCTGTGGAAGCACCTGAGGAAGGCTGTGGACAGATTTCCTGGCTAGCCAAATCATCTGAAGAACATTTCAAAGGTAGAGTGGGCAAATGTTGCCATGCAGACACACTTCTACCAACAAAATATTAAGTCTTAACACTGTGAGTTTCAAAATAAGTAATATTGACTGTTCATTACAAGCTTATGACTTCTAGCTTACCAGAACCAGACTTTCTATTAAACACACCAACAGGTCAGAACAGATTCATGTATAAACTCACTAAAATATGTCACTTCAGCATAACCTACTGAATGAATTGTTAAAAGGTGTTATTAGCTGAAACTTTTTACTTTATGACCCCTATTATCTGTTGCAACACAGACAAAATGTGTCACAGATGAAAATGGAATTTTTATCTTTTCAAACAAAATTTTTTTGGGGTGGGGAACTGAACTGCTCCTGTCAGGAATCAACTTTGTTGTGTTTCCTGAAAACCAGTGTGACTCCAGTTTAGGTAGTCTAAACAGCAGCCGACTGACAGCCTGTGACTCAGTTAATCTCCTGACCTCAATTACACGTTTGTCTTCAAGGAATGCAAACAAGCTGCATACACTAGTACATTGGAGAGCCAAAACTACAGGGTATGGTAAAGAATTCAGATTCATCGACCCCATCCTGATACTCAACCCAGAGAGCAAATTGAATTCTTCGAGTACGTTGAATTAATCTGAATTAAACTACAGCATCATTGCCTCCTTTTAATTCATCTGACAAAGGCTGAGTGTTTGGTTTTGAAATTAAAGACCCCTGGTATTGATGGAAGCCTTGTTCCTTACTTCCTAAGGTTCAATCTTAAGACAACACAACATGGGAGTAGTGAAAATAAAAAGCCTTCGTTCCTTATCATAGAAGTGCTTCACTGCTAATTGATCATCTTTTTATGCTTTTAGGCAGACAAGCATCAGTACTAGTGGATGCTGTCTGAAACATGGCAACCCAAAAGGATTGTTCACCCAGAAACACACAAATACAAGGATGGAATGAAATGGAATACTTACATGAGTGGCCAACTGCCATGGAGGGATGTTAGAGGAGGAGGTGTGAGGAGGGGAGGGAGAGAAGAGAAGTATGATAAATGAGCAGATGAGCTGGCAGTGACACATGACGTTGAATGAAATGAGAGATGCATCAAAAATTCAAAAAATCTATATTTTTCCAATCAGTGAAAGCACCATATCTAATCGCTACCAGGTTTTAGTAACCACAACCCTCTTCTGTGTGGATGTTGTTACTGAGATAAGAGAGTTCCCTGTTTTTAGTATCAATGAGGTGTGTAAAATAAAGATATAATGCAAAAACATTGTAAGAAGCTATTTAGAAAGAAACTATTTCGACATGAAATGTCAGTGATTCATTCAGGCTGTGAGAGAGAGCGAGACTTACAGCAGATAACAGGAAGTGCTGAATGTAGTAAAGCAAAGTTACTGTTCTATCTTTTGAGCTTTCAACCTCCATCTGTCATGAAACATGCTACATGTGGAAATGTCAGTCCTTTGGAAATCTCTACATACTGCCGGATAAACACACAGAGACTGCTGTCTTAAGCTCCTTTCACGGCACAGTTCAGCTGCAAACACGCAACCATGAAGCCCACAGCTTGGATCACTTTGTCCTTTCACCCCATACAAGAGGATCGGCCAAGATAACGGGCCGTGTGTGCGTCCACAGAATGCAGGTGGGATTACAGAACATGTAGACTGTTAAAATGCGTTTAACTAGCTTTAAATACAAGCTGAGTTCAATTTAAAAAGAATATTGACACAACTTGACTGAAATGATTACAATAAATTTTAAGAGCTGATCCTGAAAGACAGGAGCAGTGGGACAGGGAGCAAGAGGAGTGATGATCCAAACGTGGACATATAGGTGAAGATGAGACATTCTGATCTGTGGTACCACTCTGTACATGTACATGTTCATTTACATGTGTGTGTGTGTTTGTCATTCCTATTATACATAATGTTCCCGGCTATAACAACCCACCCATAATCAATTTTAATTTGTCTAAAAGCAGCTGCTGGGAATTCCTCCTTCACTCTGAGACAAACTTCTATTAGTTAAATGTTCAACGTGTTTTTCTGTGTGTTTCATTGCTCTGATTGTCAAAGCATGCTTAAAGTTATCATATTGGAGTGTATTGACATGTCTATCAGTCAGTTCTGTGGGTAGAGGCTCGTGTCTGTACTGAGTAAAAACACTAAATATTCCCTTTTATCATAGCAAATGACAGATTTCTCATCCGCATGATTCTCTTCAAGGGACTGCCTTTATTCTCAGGCAATTTTACAGCTTTTTGATCTTAGTTGTCTGTCCGCAGGGATGTCGAGTCTAGGCTTGAAAGGACTTTAAAATCCATTTTTCCTCTTTATCTCTCTTTTAGTTGAACTTAACAATGTGTAACCAGTGGAATCGTATAGAACGTATTCGCTGGCAACTGGCTATAAACTTAACTTTGAACATTTTTTAAATTAACAGACTGAAACACTGCATTGCTAGGATTTTAAACATTTCATAAAACAGTAATGGGTAGAATGCTTTATAACATACAACTGCAATGATTTTTGTACAGAAGAATGAGCTGAAAAGGTTTCAACTTACTCTAGATTTTCTCTAATAAACACAGAGTCAAAAATAAATACAAATATACAATAATGTGATAAGGACTGCTGAACATGTCTTAACTTGATAAGACCAATAATTCTCAGTACCGGCTATATTTGAGTGCAGCTCTCAGTTTCTTTTGGACAGGTTTTATTAGCTTTATTTGACAGCTCTAATTGGACTGACCAACACCAAGAAAGAGTTGGAAGCCCAAAGAACTCAGTGAAGTTCTAAGAAGAAGAATCGTACACTTCCATAAGTTGTCGTTTGAAGGATATTTTTTTAATTATTTGTTAGGAATTTGTTAGGAACCACCCAGATTCCACTAAGGCTCAAGTGTACCATGAACTACGCTGGAACACCAGTGCCACAATCCAAACTGAAGCCAGTTTAACTATCACCATGAAGTCCTGAGTCTCTGCTCCAAAAGTAACACCTTCAAGCTAAATGGAAATTTGTAGCTGCCACCACTAATGGGTGTTCTGTCTAATAAAGAAGGAGAAGTGCCTTCAAATGACTTCTAAGGGAATATTTTATGGTCAGACAACACAAAGATTGAATAATTCGGTCATAATGACAAAATGTATGTTTGAAGGAACCATCTGCCAAACATGGTAGTGGTAGAATCATGCTGTGGGGCTGTTTCTGTCAGTAGTACTGGTGTATTGTACAAAATGGGTGGAATAATGAAGAAGGAGCTCTAATTTTTTTTATTTCTTAATCTCAAATAAACAGCAATGCAGATAGTTGGCAGACAAAAAAAAACTAATATCAGAACCGGTTTCAGAACTGCTAAAGAAGGCTAACATAAAGCGTAATGTTTTTGAAAATTAAAAAGTTCCATCCTTGCTATGAAATCAAACATTTCAAATTAACTTTCCCAATTCTGCCAAGAACAGCAGTCACATGCTGAGCTACAATTACAACCCTGTTGGGAGAAACTTGCTAAGGGATTAGTGGAAATGTGCCTCTTTATATTTAAGTCTTAAAGTAGAGTTTTGACCATGTGTGGATAAGATCTTAATGGTTAAAAGCCCCAATACATTCAATCCTGTGCTCCCATTTCTAGATTATAGAAACTGTTGAAGTTGTATGATGTACATCTTGCGACCTGGAAAAGCGAATCCTCTAAGTAAATTATTAAAACACCCACAATATTATGGCATTCATTAGCATAATGACTGGATGTAAACTTCTAATCAGAACTTCCTGTTATATTATTAGTCTGTGTGTGAATGTGTTGGTACATACCAGAGAAATGCAGCAGTATGAACACGTGTCTTACCGTGCACTTGGAGGGTTCCGGAGGCCTCAGCTTTGCCCACGCTGTTCTCTGACACACAGGTATAGGTGCCCTCATCCTCTGCTCGCACCTGGCTCAGACGCAGACTGTTGTCACTGCGGATCTCAAATCTGCAAACACAGGAACACAAGATGACTGAAGAAACTCTGAGAACAGTAGGACCCAGAGAGGTTGTTTTCACGTGTTAGCTTCTCTTCATGCATCCATAAATAACATCTGAATGTGAGATGAATTTTTTAAAAGGCCAGTGTTGCTTTCTTTGTACCTGCCCCGGGGCAACTCTCCCTCTTCCCTCCGCCAGCGGACTGTCGGAGTGGGATCTCCATGCACCTCGCAGAAGAACTCCACTGTGTCATCTGCCAACACCACCTGGTTCACTGGTTGTTTGGTGAAGATGGGCCTTTCTGAAATCAGACAGGTGCTTAGATCTGCTGCACCTGGATTGGTGGTTGTAAACCCAGACACTTCTATTCCACAGGGTCAGTACCTCGTTTTAGGAGGAGCATAGTCTCATAGATGATATGTTAGTATGAATTATTACTGGGCCATTCAGATGACAGAATCTGAAGAACCTTTTGTTTAACATTCTTAGTCTTTACTGAGCAGAACAGATATCATGCAGATTTGACACTGTTCTATGCTAGGCCGCTCATATTTGCTTCCCTAGGTGGCAAAACATCTAACATGATTCTTATGATTAGCAATTAGCTCCAGAGAATAACTGGTGAATTTCATCATAAATAAAAAGGTTGCTGGGCTCAGCAGACTGTGATAGGCAGAGGAGCTGTCCAGGTTCCTGCCTTTTTGCCCACTGACTGCTAAGGATAGGCAACAGCTCCCCTCTGACCCTGCTCCAAGGATTAAACAGGTAAAGATAATGGATGGATGGTCTCTAAAGAGATTCTAGCTGTCTATAAAAGAAGATCTGGACTACAAAGTTCAACATCTGAAAAAAATAAGTTTCCGAATATTTATACAGACTATGTTTCTTGCCAGAAGGCATTTAAAACCCTGCTTGGACTATATCCTGGTTGGATATATCAGTGAATTTCAGGTAGGAAGAACTAAAGTGGACAATGTGGTGGGAACCACGCCGGTCCAACAAACAGTTCCCTGCTGACATTTTGTACACAGATAAAATTATTTATCACAATCCACTACACAGCCCATAATAACCTAAGCTGTGTGAGCACAGTTCAGTCAGAATGTTTAGAAAGTCAACTTACAACCTGTTCAGGTTTTAATCACAGAATAATAAGGGCTTTGAGAGTCCATCCAGCTGGTCAGGTATACAGTATTATTTGCATGCAGAATATTAATCTAAGTCATCTGAAATATAATAGTCTAACAAACACTGCATCTCTGTAGCTCTCTGTAGGGCAACCATTGCAATATTGCAAACACTGATGTAATAATGATCACAAACTGGTATAATTTAGGCAGCTGCAGACATACGCAATGACTTTACATCTATGGTCTCTATTACATATGTCGTGACTTGGATGGATTTCTGTAATATAAAACCACCTTGACTAGGAATGAAAGACATATCATTATTATTTCGATTTCATCAATATTTCATTCTCTAAGCTTAAAGGAAACTCTCAACTATACATCTAACTCCAGATTGCATGATCACTAAGGAATAAACCTATTGAGACAAGGATGTCTTGTAAACTCCAATAAAGATCATGATTGCTTTTAAAATTGTGACAGGCTGAAAAAACACTCAAGGGTTACTGAAGCAGTGAAATGTATAAGAACAGCAATGGTTGGTCGTGTTTTCTACATGATTAATAGACACTGTTGTATGAATGCTGCAGTCCCACTGAGCAGAAAGTCAGACAAGAGAAAAAGAAGAGAGGTCAAAAGGGCAACTGGGAAGGAAAGATTGATGTTCTGCCCCAACAGCTGGCAAGGAGAGGAAGGATATGCGATAAATTCAAAGATGAAGAAAATGCAAAATAATATTTTTAACAAACAAATGCTAAAAATGAACTGAATTCAGTATACTATGATATGATCAGGTTTAAAAATAACTCACCAAATACAACTAGTTCAGCTGGATCACTGTCTTTCTCACCAACCATGTTTGTTCCCACGCATACATACATGCCAGCATCACTCTTTCTGGTGTTTGAAATCATCAGCTTTCCTCCTCGGATCTGAAAACGATGGAAGAGGAGGAGGAGGGGGAGATAGAGAAGAACAGAAAGAAATACACGAGAAGGTAAGAAGAGGATTAAGGAGGGGATGAAGAGAAGACAAATGGAGAAAGAGTGGAAACAGGATATTAAGACATGTTAGTCAAGAGCAAAGCCACTCAGTCATTTCCAGTGTGTGCTGTGACAGATGGCTCCCCTGTTAAGCATTATTTCACAATGGTTCTAACTCTAAACCAATCGCCATGGAAATGGGTTCCGCTGCTCAGTTTTTAGTGGATAGTGTGTATGCACAATATTCAACGTCTGATGGCCAATTTCACATGGTTTCAATACTGACCCCGAGACCTCCAGTGTTTGATTCTACGGATGAATATTCACACCCTGCAAAGGTTTTATTTATTAACACATATTCAAACAAAACATATGGTCCTCACCGAGATTTGAAGATAAGATAAGACTATGTGACATCACTGATTTAACAAACTCTAAGTCAGAAAGCAGATAAAACCTGTCAAACACGGTTTTGCAGTCACCTGGGCACATTGATCTCATGAGGTCAATTATAAACCCCTCTTTATAATAAAATGTTTTCCAGTTAAAAGTGTGTTCAACAACGAGAATGAATCTGAGCACAGTTGCAAATTTACAGCAGAATGGTTCACAGTAAAACATCTTAAAGTGTTTATTTCACTCAGTCAAAGTCTGCAAATTCATCTGTTTGAAAACAATATGATGAGAAAGTTGTGCCTGCAAATCTCAATGAGTAAAAGCAATGTAAAGGAGAGAGGCCAAAATTCCTCTAGCTGTTGAATGCTGAGCTGGTCTTAGTTTAACACAGCTAGCTTACATAAAATAATTATATTGTAACAAATGTTGTTCATCTGAGTTTGTATTTTACCTAATTATTTGACCTGGGCAAGACCAGATGATCTTTCATTAGTTCCTGATAAACAGTATAAGATTGGTTCATCTTTCTAGATAACTCTATACTGTAATTATGTCTCATTTTAAAATAAAATGATCGCAGGAGTCTTTAGTTTTGTTGGTTTTGTTGTGTAAAGAAGAAGATCTGTGCACCACTCTATGGTTGCAGATGTGCATTTATCAGCACCTTGGTCTGAAGCAGATGGATTGAAAATGTTAACTGAACAACCATCATAGTCATTGCAGTGTGTGTGTGTCCCAGAGATCATATGGAGATAACACAGGAGATACAAAAATGTTGCTGTCTTAAATCACACAATCCATTATCTGGAACTTTTTCTCCAAACAAGATGGCGTTCTGCCTTCTATCTATATGGAAGAATAAGTCTGCTTACAGTAATCCTTTCATCTCGATCATTGACTCGGATGTTGTTTCTTTTCCAGGAGATGGTTGGTTCAGGATGGCCTCTGGGGGGAATACACTCCATTACAGCTGGCTCACCTGCTGCAACCACTACATCACTCGGTGTCTGACGGAAGTCATCTCTCAGAACTGGGGAAAAAACAAGGTTCAGAAACATAGTTAGAATAAGCTTCTATTTTGATGACACTGATGTCGCACCAGGCCTTTGTCTGGTGTCACATCCATGGGGCCTTACTAAAATTCTGCATACATCTGCTGATCACGCTTGTTTTTCTAACAATACATACAAACGTCTGTTACATTGTCACAAGAGTTACTGTCAAGAAGCTGAAAGCACAAAGCATGATGAGACATTGCTTCTCAGACTGTACTTGACAGGACTGAATTGAAACATGGTGCACATGTATCCCTGAGGTCTTCATTGAGTTCATATCATGAGTGTGTGGTATCCCAGCACATCAATAATGAAGGCTCCAGTAGAAATAGGCACACAAAGCCCTGAATTATTCAGTCTGACCCCCCCGCGCGCACACACACACACACACACACACACATCCATAACCAAGACAACGTCTAAACAAGCAAATTGAGTAAATGAATTTCATCAGCCACGGTAATTTTGTTGGAATACACAATTTAGTCTTGTGTTCTTCCTGGCTTTATATTCATGAAATGAGAATTTTATTTTAGGTCACAGTGTCTCATTTTTTTCATGCCTCTGTAGTGAGCATTGTGAGGTATGAGGGGATCAGACTTTCTCATTACATATTAATTTTTGTGTCTCACTTTATTAATTAGGATCTGCTTACACAAAGATCCACATAAATAATATGACCAGTTCAACACAAATCATTCTGATATACTGTTGAATGAAAATGTTATTTAGGTTACACACTAACTGAACAGATGTAAGGACTGAAAATGTAATAATTGTGCATGCCTATTATGAGTGCAAATTTTGGGAAAATAAAGAATACCAATCACAAACCAATACAGTTTAAAAGCAGTCGGACGTCTTCGATGGTTTTGGAACTCGGTGTTGTCAGCTAGCCGAACGTGAAATCTTCGAACGTTCAATACAACAGGACTACTACTTAATTTCTTACTTCAAAATAAGAGTCCCAAACAAAGATCCAGGTGTCAGGCTTAAAGTGCTGATCTTCAATAGCCGCAAGGTTAGATAATAGAAAAAACAGAATAATGAAAGTAAACTTACTTCACCAAACAAAGCCACATGCTAACAGTACATCTAGATAGCGCTTCGTGTGACAGACATCTTTGGTGACCCATTTTGAGGCATTTTAATATAACAAGACCTTGTTACACAAGATTTCAATGCATCCCTAATTTCCACACTATGAAAGCCTGACTGATGACATTAGTAAGTCATATCTGCAATTCAAGATCAGACAATGTTGGGAATGAATCTTGAGAGTGCTGTAAATATTACTGGAGTGTTTATGCTAAAAGTTGTGAGTTACATCAAAAATTAGCAGCCTTATTTCTACTGACAGCTCCTCGCATTCTTACACCTTCCAGCTAAACAAGCTGTCAAGTGCATCAGATCTCTGTGAAAGTACGTTTTAATGCATTACATACAAGTCTGACAGATAAAGGAAATGCAATTAAAGCATTTCATTCCTGTTACATAAAAAAATCTGTTTTGCCTGTAAAACTTGATGACATTCTTTGCAAAAGAAGAATTTTAGAAAGTATCTGCTCATGTTGTATTGTTATCAGTTTCCTATCTTTTAGGCTTAATGACATGATCGTTTCAACTGTCTTTGCACATTTAATGCCATGGCAGATCAGAACAACGCCTGCCCAATGCTTAAGGTCTAGTTGTCCTATCTGTCTGTGACTGAGCTGTATTCATACATGCCTGAGTGTTTAGACTCAGGCTTGTATGAATGCCTGAGTCTAAACATGTAGCAGCTAAAATTCCCTGAACAAATATTTGCAGTAAGAACAACAGAGTCCAACTGTTGATGACAATCTCCAAAAGCTCAACCAACTCCATGCATTTCTCATTGAGAAAAATACTTACTTTAGGTAATAATTCTATTTCAGATCAGCATCAGCATTAAAACAACAAAACTACAGTGCCTTGCAAAAATATTCGGCCCTCTTGAACTTTTCAACCTCTTGCCACATTTCAGGCTTCAGACATAAAGATATAAAATTCAAATTTTTTGTGAAGAATCAACAACAAGTGGGACACAATTGTGAAGTGGAATGAAATTTATTGGATGTGTGAAACTTTTTTAACAAATAAAAAACTGAAAAGTGGGGCGTGCAATATTATTCGGCCCCTTTACTTTCAGTGCAGCAAACTCACTCCAGAAGTTCAGTGAGGATCTCTGAAGGATCCAATGTTGTCCCAAATGACCGATGATGATAAATAGAATCCACCTATGTGTAATCAAGTCTCCGTATAAATGCACCTGCTCTGTGATAGTCTCAGGGTTCTGTTCAAAGCACAGAGAGCATCATGAAGACCAAGGAACACACCAGGCAGGAGATACTGTTGTGGAGAAGTTTAAAGCCGGATTTGGATACAAAAAGATTTCCCAAGCTTTAAACATCCCAAGGAGCACTGTGCAAGCAATCATATTGAAATGGAAGGAGTATCAGACCACTGCAAATCTACCAAGACCCGGCCGTCCCTCTAAACTCTCATCTCGAACAAGGAGAAGACTGATCAGAGATGCAGCCAAGAGGCCCATGATCACTCTGGATGAACTGCAGAGATCTACAGCTGAGGTGGGAGAGTCTGTCCATAGGGCAACAATCAGTTGTACACTGCACAAATCTGGCCTTTATGGAAGAGTGGCAAGAAGAAAGCCATTTCTCAAAGATATCCATAAAAAGTCTCATTTAAAGTTTGCCACAAGCCACCTGGGAAACACACCAAATATGTGGAAGAAGGTGCTCTGGTCAGATGAAACCAAAATCAAACTGTTTGGCCACAATGCAAAACGATATGTTTGGTGTAAAAGCAACACAGCTCATCACCCTGAACACACCATCCCCACTGTCAAACATGGTGGTGGCAGCATCATGGTTTGGGCCTGCTTTTCGTCCGCAGGGACAGGGAAGATGGATGGGGCCAAATACAGGACCATTCTGGAAGAAAACATGTTGGAGTCTGCAAGAGACCTGAGACTGGGACGGAGATTTATCTTCCAACAAGACAATGATCCAAAACATAAAGCCAAATCTACAATGGAATGGTTCACAAATAAACGTATCCAGGTGTTGGAATGGCCAAGTCAAAGTCCAGACCTGAATCCAATCAAGAATCTTTGGAAAGAGCTGAAGACTGCTGTTCATGAACGCTCTCCATCCAACCTCACTGAGCTCCAGCTGTTTGCAAGGAAGAATGGGCAAGAATTTCAGTCTCTCGATGTGCAAAACTGATAGAGACATACCCCAAGTGACTTGCAGCTGTAATTGCAGCAAAGAGTGGCGCTACAAAGTATTAATGCAAGGGGGCCGAATAATATTGTACCCCCCACTTTTCAGTTTTTTATTTGTTAAAAAAGTTTGACACATCCAATAAATTTCATTCCACTTCACAATTGTGTCCCACTTGTTGTTGATTCTTCACAAAAAATTTGAATTTTATATCTTTATGTTTGAAGCCTGAAATGTGGCAAGAGGTTGAAAATTTCGAGGGGGCCTTATACTTTCGCAAGGCACTGTATGTGAATAAAAAGACAGCACATTTCCGGGGTGAAGAGTAAGTATGAGCAAAGCTCAAAGATTTGCCTTAAATGGAAGATACACAGAGAAATCAGCTGGTAGCCAGAACTGGCTCATTTTCAGCCCCCCCAGATGTTGAGTCCGTCAGAAAATCAAATATCAGATCTTTGCCTATCAGTGAACACACATTTATACACATAAATGCTGACAGGGTGTGGTAACAACACTCTCTCTAGTGTGGATGCTGGTATGAGAGAGTGATAGAGATTAAGACTTTTTCGCAGATAACAGGAAGGCTCAACAGAATATTGCCAAGTTGTTCTGTGTTATTTTGGATTTTGGATGGTTGGTGGTTTTTTGTAAATTCAATAGGGAATACAAACGAAGAGATACCAGTCAAAGTAATGCTAACCATGCTAATAGTTATTCTAAGATGCTAAAAACTATTTAAAATGTAAACTTCACAATTATTTTATCTTTGTCTTAAAACAGTACAGTCTTGTTTTACAGTGACCGTTTCCTTAGAAAGTTGTGCTAATATAAATGAAAATGACCACTCATATTAGGGAGCTGGAAAAAATATTTGGATTCTATCGGTAGTGGCGTTTCAGAGCTGAGGAGCAGAAATCAGCCACAAATTCTGAGAGGCACATCTCCAGATGCATCCAGCCTCGGAAAGACATGGACAATGCAAGGACCTACATGATGTAGAGATCACATCATTATTGTTTAGGTTTGGTTCATAGCAAGTACACTGAAGTGAATGTCAAAGTATCCATCCATCCATCCATCCATGCTTCCATCCATCCATCCATCTCCATCCATCCATCCATCCATGCTTCCATCCATCTATGCTTCCATCCATGCTTCCATCCATCCATCCATGCTTCCATCCATCCATCCATCCATGCTTCCATCCATCTATGCTTCCATCCATGCTTCCATCCATCCATCCATGCTTCCATCCATCCATCCATGCTTCCATCCATGCTTCCATCCATCCATCCATCCCCTCCAAAGAGTCTACATTAAGGCTTCTGAGGACATGTTTCTATCTAACCCAGTAGGTTTGTCAGGTAAATTTATTGTATCACAGTGTCTGATGTACACCAGGAAGACTCAGTCCTCTTCCACTCAGCTTTTTTTTATGTGTAAGTGTGTAATGGGATAAAACATGTTCTGTTTGGGATTAAGGTCATGAAAGGACATACTAATAAATAAGAGGAAAAAAATATCTTGCTCCAATTGGTAAACAGACTACTAGTGTTGGCCCATTAAAACTAGAAGTCATTGTTGGCCCCTGAACCATTATGTCATTGTGCTTTTTGTATCTGTGTGTCTAAGAGGGATAAAATGGTTGTTTGCAGCTTAAGTCAGAACCATACAGTGATGGCCAATTACTTTGCAAAAAGCATTTGGGGCACACTGAATCCCACTGGCCCCCTCAATTTTGGAATGATATGCAGGACCACACCCCTGACCCTACTGACATTTCGCTCAGTCACAGCAGATTAAACAGAATCAAACTAAATTGTCCAGGACTGTGTCCCGCCACGCAGTGTGAGAGTGGAAATGGGACAGCTGAGGGAACCCCGGGTTTAAATTAGCATGTGGTGGGGTTAAAGGACTGCTGTCATGACCTGTCACAGAACATTCTGAAATCGTGGCTCCAGGGGAGTCTGATCATTTCCATTCTGCCTCCAGCGTTCACCAGATCTGAGAAGGAAGAGAGACTCGAAAAGTTTATTAGATACTCACAATTACCCATGAGGCCCTTTGGGGCCCATATTAAGTGAGTGCACTTTGACCTTTTCTTTAAACCCCTTCAACAAAGCCCAAGTAATCTGCACCACTGGGGCTGAACTGTGTTCTTTAATCGAAGCTCAGGCTCAAGGTACACAGCCACAAGGTATAAGATAAGAAGGGGTAGTAGAGATTGTCATAAAGCTCTGAGCTGCTGATTCTAATTTCAGAGCATTCTGATTTATATTTTAAAACTATGAAAAGCAACAAAATACTTTCTGCATAAAATAAAAAACTGTTAACATAAAATGACACTGATGAATGTTGGTCATGCACTTAGGTAAGGAGCATTCACTGATGGAAAGAAGTTTAGGATTTTAGCTCCGGACTGGCTGTAAGTTCAGTAAGAACTAGTGGTGACATTTGTAAAGATCCTACTAAGTGAAACTCTCCAAAGGTATCTTGTTCAGTGTGTAAATCATAAATAAAATTAACAAATGCACGTATGGTTGTATGTGAATTCTCCCAAGAGTAAAGACTGACTGCAGAAAGGGAATGATAGTCCCTGGGCTTGCAGAGCTCAGAGATGTGAAAGGAAGGGGAATGGAGTAAAGCGGTTCAGGCGCTGAGCATCTGTCATCAGACATCTTGTCCTGACATGAAGCAATCTGCTTTGGTGTGAACGCACACTCAGAAGAACACTGATGTTTTTGCTCTATTGCCCAAATCCAAACATCTTAGCCATTCTTCAAGCCTGTGGAGACACAAACTGTCCCATCTTCTGAGTTCTCTTTAAAGGTGTAGGCGGCTCCCTACAGCAATATCTGCCCAGGCCCAACAGGGGCCCTCATCAGAAGCCACCTTCCATCAGCCACTCTCATTATCCAGGGAGGACCCCCTTTGATCCCTATCAGCTCTTACACCCCAACAAAACAGCCCACACAGGATATTGGCGAGTGCGGTGTGTGTGTGTGTTCTTGGTGGTGATGGGAGGCTCGGTGGAAGTGTGTGCAGCTTGTGGAAGGGAGGTGGGGGTCTCACAGTTGGAGACAGATGTCCACGCTGCCATTAAGCACCAACCGCCTACCCACCCCAGCCCTCCCAGTGCAAATACAGACACTCTCGCAGATATGCTGCATGGCAGCTGTGGCAGCAAACACAGTCTGCATTTAATATGAGTGCAACATACAGGCTGACTGGAATCCCCCTGGACTGCATCAGCACCACACACACACACATTCTTGTTTTGCTATATGTAATGAGGACCATGTGTTGATTCCCATTGACTTCCATTGATTTTCAGTCATTTTCAACCCTTTCTATGCCCTAGCCCTGACAATAACCCTAAACCTAATCATTACCAGTGCATGCCTAACCCTAACCTTAACCTAAACTCAGTTCACACCTTAGTCCTAAACCTAACCGTTAACGAAATAGGTCGTGAGGACCAGCAAAATGTCCTCACTTTGGTACAAACGGTCCTCAATTTGATGTTGAAATCGGGAAAATGGTTCTCACTGTTATGCCAAGACAGGAACACACACACACACACACATTCATGTTTTATTATCTATATGAGGGCTTTTCGATTACTTCCATTGACTTCCATTCATTTTCCTTGATTTTTAGTGCCTAACCCTGACCCTAACACTAACCCTAACCAGTTAATACCTAAACCTAACAATAACTCAATTCATACCCTAGTCCTAAACCTAACCCCTGTCCCAAGAACGGAATTTGAAAAAGTGAGGACCAGGAAAATGTCCTCACTTTGTCAAAATGTCCTCACTTTGCGATAAAAATACGAAAAATGGTTGTCACTCAGCAACAAGTACAAGAACACACACATACACAGTCTTGTATCACTATCTGTTGTGAGGACCTTGCATTGACTTCCATTCATTTTCAACCCTTTCTATGGGCTAACCCTGACCCTACCCCTAAAACTAACCATTACCAGTAAAAACCTAACCCTAAGCCAAACCTTAACTTAGTTCACACCTTAGTCCTAAACCTAACCCCTAGCAAAATAGCTAGTGAGGACCATGAAAATGTCCTCACTAGCTACCACACACACACACACTCTCTGCAGAAGACCTTTCTTCCATATTTATTTTAGTTTATCGATTCCCCCAAAAAGCACTTTACTGTAGCTAAATGGCATAAGATGGTTTGGCTCTCTGGAAATGACTATATTTCAAATCATAAAACTGCAACAACGATAACAGTAAATAAAAGTTAATCACTGTGAAAGGACATTTTAATTACTCCTTCCACAACCCCAGCAGGGTGACCTTCCAGTCCAAGCACTGCTCAGTTCCCACAACCACACACACATATATAACCTGCTCATCAACACCCAGAACTGGCCCCCGCCAAATCTGTCCTCTCCATCTTCTTTTGTCCCTTAGCTAGTCCCCTGGCAGAGCCATTTAGGCCACCACTGCTGCTGTGCTTAGTCTTGTCAGCTGAGTCCATTTAGCAGCCTAAATTGTCCCATTCCCACCCACCGAATCCACAGGCACTACCCGCCCTTTGTGCTGCCACCAAACTTGGCTCGTAATCCAAAAAGCAGCTGGTTCCTTTAACAATGCAGACAAGAATGTAAGAAATTATTTCTATACACCCGTGGGAAAAATGAGCCACAGGAGCTTGAGAAGAATGTTCTGTTTTCTTTCGCCCTTTCTGCATATTCAGTCACTCTTTTATGAAATTAAAACCAGTACAATCAGCTCAGTTACTCAGATACATTAGAAAGGTTTGACTTTATCCTGTTCTTTTCCATACTGAATTCTTACTAAACATTGAGGTTTCTTTGTCCAACACACAGTATGTTCTGTCCCTTGTCTGCACAAGTCCAAACCATCTCAACCTCCTCTGTAACCTGATCTCTCTCAGTTTTAGTCCCTTCCAATGTTTCTCATCATGCTACGCATGTTGGCCAACCACACACTTTGTGTGGATCCTAACGTGAAAAAATAAAGTACATTTCTATTGTTAAAGTCACTGCAATGCATCAGCTGTTTATAATTCAGTTCAGTTAATTTGTATGTACCTGAATGTTGTGAAGTGCCTTCAGACAACATGTGTTGTGAATTGGCGCTATACAAATAAAACTGAATTGAACTGAATTGAATTATACAGCGCCAGTTCACAATAAATGTCATTTCAACAACACAAGCAGGTCTGATTCTAATCTAATAATATATATAACTAAATCCAGTTCAAATTAATTTAAATAAATCCAATTCATACAAAAACAATCTAATCACACAGTCAGTTTCAGATCAAAATCCAATTACTTCAACAAACTCTATATCTAATTACAATAGACTCACATTTAGCTGATTCAAGCTTTTTATTATCACAGAAAAGCGTCTTTATACAAAAGGAGGAGCAGGCCAAACCAAGGAATTTACATTCACTTAAATGTTTCTTTGAGGCGTTCCAATAAAATTGTGTCTTAGCTGCTTTACGTAAAATATTAAACAAAATTAAACGAACTCTGCCTGTTCTTCACCTGCTCTGAAAAAAATACAAATCACGTCTACGAAGGTGAAGTGTTTGATGGCTTTTTAAACACTCATTAATGCCAAGGTCTGACCCTTGTACCCCATTCTGTTGCACACACACAGGTAGAAAGGGGAGTAGGGTAAGGATTAATGAGGAGTAGTGAGCACAGGGTAGTGGTGGTTGGGGGTAATACCTGGCAGAGGTGGGTCTAACTGTGGGCCCACTCCACATGCTTCATTGACACATTACAGGAAGCAATCGCTGACTCACAAACAGCAGAGAGATAAGCCTGTGCTCATGGGGAGGTGTCTTGTGTGCTTCATGCGTGCCTGCACATCCATATGAGTTCTAATGAAGCACATGGCCCATAAGCCTGCTAAGGCAGAAACAGTGAGGATGATCAGGCTACCTTGGAGGTAAGCTACTCACTCGGCTACATGTTCACAAGTCCTCTAAACATGATCCTGTTTGCAACTGTGCTGTTTATCAAGGTTATACAATCATTTGTAGCCATTTAACAATACTGTAACTCTGAACCTGTTTCCATTAATGCTTAAACATGTTTTTTGTGTCTGTGGGAACAAATTAATTAGAAACTTGCACATGGAGAAATTCAGCAGTCTTTATTATCTCTCATGGCTGGCATTATGTTTTAATGGGAGCTTCGCCATTCAAATGTGCTCTCCACCTGTAAAGTCCAACTTGAAGAACATTCTGAGCTGCACACGGTCAGCAAAGGAACAATCTGACTCTCATTTGCAGCTAAGAAAACATTTAAGTCACACAAGCCTAAATGATCCAAACTCAAAGAAGCTGCATGTAAATATAAATATCCGGATTGTTCAGAATGGACAGTTCCTGAAACAGAGACTCTGTCATGTCTGCCTGAAACCTGAGGTAAATAAAGAAGCCAATATTCCAAGGAACCTCTAGAGAGATAGTAAGAGTTTCTATGGCATGTATATCATATGAAATGACAGGAACGCCATACTGTGATTAAGAAATGCAGGGGAGATTTTATTTGCTACCACCCAGAAACCATCTATGTCCCCAAAACACTGTTACTGCAGTCCTTGTTTAATCCAATTAAAGAAACTAAAGCAGTATTAATCTAACGTTCTTTTATTTAATAAACAGAAACATGATTAGTGGCTATTTGACATAAACCATTTTCATAATATTTCAGCATGCCTCAGGGTGAGAATTACACAAAGACTATGAGGGAGGTTGAAGCTCAAATACCACTGTTACCTCTCAGAGCTGCCAAAGTGTGTGTGTGTGTGTGTGTGTGTGTGTGTCTGTCTGTCTTGGCATCACAGTGAGAACCATTTTTCCGATTTCACCATCAAATTGAGGACCGTTTGTACCATAGTGAGGACATTTTGCTGGTCCTCACGACCTATTTTGCTAACGGTTAGGTTTAGGACTAAGGTGTGAATTGAGTTCAGGTTAAGGTTAGGGTTAGGCATGCACTGGTAATAGTTAGGTTTAGGGTTATTGTCAGGGTTAGGGCATAGAAAGGGTTGAAAATGACTGAAAATCAATGGAAGTCAATGGGAGTCAACAGATGGTCCTCACTACATATAGCAAAACAAGTGTGTGTGTGTGTGTGTGTATGTGTGGTGGGGGGTCATAAGGAGCACTCTATCATACTTACACTGATTGATACCTTTTCAACTATGGGCATCCGATCCTAATGTTAACTAGGAGAAATGTAAGTCTTAGGTACAGCTATTTCAACGGCAATGATGATGGTCAGAGTCTGTGAAGGATAGCAAGACACTACAAAGGCATTTTACCACAAACCTGGCAGATCTTGGACTGTCAGTTTTTAACATGTACAGGTTGGCTGTGTGGTTGCGGGGCGGGGCGGGGGATGCAGGGCTCGAGTGCTTGCCGGGTGAGTTTGTCCAGTCCTGGTGTGGGGTCGGGGGCTCCCTTGTGAGCTCGGTGCTCGATGGTGTCTGCCCTGTTGTGCCTGTGGGCGGGAGTTGGGACAGCATTGCGCGGGGCCCTTGCCTTGCTGTCGCGGCGCGCTCTGTGGTGGGGTGCGACGCGGTGGGGGTGCGTGGAGTGGGGCTGTGTGTGGAGCTTGCGCTGTGTGGGTGTTGCTTCGTCAGCCTTTCGGGGATGAACCTCTCCTGTGGTAGTGTGCCCATGTGCTGTGGGGGGGGGGGGGGGGGGGGGGGGGGGGTGATTCATGGTGTTTGAGTTCGGGGCATGTGTTTGATATCTGTGTCCTGGTTGGGGGTGGCCCAGTGGGAAGATTCATGTCGGGTTCATTGGGGGTGGAGGGCTCATGGGGTTGGGATCGGAACTCATTGGGGGTTGGGACTATTTTATTCTGTGGTGGCTCTGGTTGGCAGGCTTGTTTGGACCATGTAGACCCCCCTTTTTTCCTGGGCCCAGGGTCTGGGCCGGGGTCGCTCAGGTTCAGGCACGAGCCCGGGCTAGCCCAGACCAGGTTCAGGTGCTGGGGCGGTCTGCCTGTCTCAACCCCCGGAGGGAAGGGGACCACCTCCTGGGTCCGGGGGTTGGTCCCTATGAGGTATTGGCACCTGGACCTGGGAGTATAGAGTATGTATGGGGAGTGTGAGTGAGTGTACAACATCCATTGTTGTTTGTCTTTACGTTGGGTGCGTGGGTGTGAGTGTTTTTAAGTGTATGCATGAGGGTGAGAATGTGTGATTGTGTGTGCCTGTTTTTTGTGTCAGGTTGGGTCTTGGGCTGCTCCCTCTCCTGGATCAGTTTAGCCCCCCATCGAATGTGGGGCCTATTCCCTCCCCGCCACACTACCTGCCGGTGGTTGGTATCTCTGCCCGCCGTGTACTTGTGGTTCTCGGTATCCGGGGCTGGGTGCTTTGGTGTGTGCTGGCTCACTCCTGGTGGCTCCTTGCTGGGGCCTGGACCCCTGGGCTCGGACGGGCCTCTGCTTGGGGAGTAATATGTCCCGGGGTCTCGAGTCTCTGGGTCCATGGCTGGATCTGTTTGGGCGTAGATGGCTGCTGGCGGGGCCCGTGGGCTCGTCGCTGTGGCTCCCTGGGGCTTCTGCACTGTTGCTGCTGGGTGGTTCCCCTGGGATTCTCCCCTGCTCCTCTCTGGGGGGGTTACGGTAGTCCCGGCGGTGGTTCTCCTGGGGTTCCTGCGCTCTGGGGGCCTTTGGATGTCTGTGGCTCGGATCTCCTCCATATCTGTCCCGTGTCCAGGGAGGCGGGTCTGTGGCTCCTCACACTCGCTATTGCATATTTTTATGGAGAAACCTTGTATGCACATGCGTGCTCACATTCAGACCCACAGGTGTTTAGATTCAGGCGTTAACAGATACACAAATGTTCTATATTGAGCCGCATTTACCACTAAATACATCTTGCATTCATAAGTACCGTGCAGCTTTCAGTAAAAAGGCTGGTAATACGAACATTTCTAGGGAGCTCAACACTGACTGTATGAGCTGATTACTTACTTCCTACTATTCATCTTAAACAATGTCTAAACTGACCCACTATTGCCTTAACTAGATCAATGTTAGGCACTAGACATATTTTATTTACATGATGTAGTTTTGTCAAAATAAAACTGCATATCTGGGTTTGTCAAGATGCACCCAGCACAGCTTTGAAAAGAAAAACGAACATACAAAAAGCTCATTACAATACGTACATGTTTATACAAGTAGTAAAGGACTAAGCATTTGATTTATCTACAGATAAATGACTAAGGTTAGTTTGGAAATTCTTTAAGAAAATATGAATTTTCAGCCTTGCACCTTACAAAACAGTACTTCATCAATAAAATGTTTGGACCCACCAACAAGATTTTATAAATCTGACCGTATCAAGATTGAACATCCTATTTGGTTTACTGGTTAGAGCTAGAGCCCTCCCTCAACAGCGGAGCCATCTGTGAACAAGTAGGCTAGTAAGCAAGGCCATCGGGGGATAAACATCTATTGCATATTAACTGGTAGGGATGAAAAATCAATGATATGCTTTACACTGACTATGGCCTGTCCATACTGTGACTACAAACTTTGTCCTCAAATCATTAGCACAGCTGCAGCACAACAGCAATCTTCAACAACAGTACGCTGTGTGCGGGGGAGGGGTGTGAGCAGTGTGTACAACATGATGGACCTGCTAAGACATTTCTCCAGGCTCTGATTGGATGTTTCTGACCGCAAGCGCTGTATTTCTGCAAATGCCAGTAGGACCACTGGGAGAAGCCAGAGGAGCTTGATATTTTTCATAGATAATCTGTCTCATATTCTACTGTCAGGACATGGGTGCTGACAGTAGAATGTATTTTTTACAAAAATTTATTTTTGTAAAAAAAAGTTTTTATGAAAGTTACCTACTACAACTTTAAGCTGAGGTGTAAACAGACTTTAGATAAGGGTTTGGTACATATGTTGTGTGTGTATGCGTGTGTGTGTTTGTGTGTGTGTGTGTGTGCGTGCGTGTGTGTCCATAAAATCATCTAAAACCTGTTTATGAACATGACTTTATACTATAATTCCTAATGGGAAATGCATAAATCCCCCAACCCTTTAATAACTTGCAAACTAAACTCAGCAGGACTTTACAATACTAAATATTAAGACAACACAGCAGCTCTCTGCTTGAAGGAAGTTATAAGAACCCGTAGGACAGACTCGAGTAGAGGGAGATGTCCTTCAAAACATTAGCAGGATTAGTGCCACTAACATCCAGACTGTTAAAATGTCCTTGAGCAAAATGATGATTTGTTTCTGATGCAAGAGTACTGCTGTGTGGTTGACCCTGACTTCTAAACCTTCAGACGCAGTGAGGAGAAACAAAAACATTTTCTGAGCATGGATCAATGAAGTCACATTATCAAAAAGTGCTAGATGTGATTTATTCTCTGCCCTTGGTCTCTTAATCTGAATAGATGATACGGAGAGCAGGCTTGTGACCTCCAAGGAAGAATGATTAGAAGGCATGGCTGTCAGATATTTCAGCTAACTGATGCTACCTATTTTTTCTTAATGGTTTCAGTCCAAAAATATTTTTTTGATGATGCAAGAGGAGAGAAAAGATTAATTTGCATGGGTTGTTCTTTGCTTAATCATAAATTTTATTTTTGCATTCCTTTTGGAACATAAACAGGGATTTATCTCTTGAGAATGTGGAGATGCATCTCCAGAAGCTCTTTCCAAAAAACATGCCTCTTTTTCATATGAACATTATAATGTAAATGGGAAAAATAAAAACATGCCTCATAATACTCATGAAATCTTAAGCATATTTCAGAATATTTATTCTGCTCGAATGGGTTCCTATTTCTCAAAATTTTAAATAAATTATAAGCTGAAGCTATTTATGCTTCATTGACAAGGCAGCATAAGAAAACAGCTCATGTCCTTTAGAACCTGAATGGCATGTCATCAAAAAGACATCAGTAAATAATGTAGATAAATAAACCATGCCTTCAAAAACTAAGTCAAGGGAAGCTGGGGCAGCTGTATGAGTTATTTGTAAAAACAAGCTAGCAAGGATGTATCAAAAAAATTCAGGGATTTTTTTACAGGCACCTAATCTGACTGTAAATCATCCAATATGTTATATGTGTTATATACCAATATGTTATATGTGTTATAACATACATGTTATATGTGTTATAACGTACATGTTATATGTGTTATATACCAATATGTTATATGTGTTATATACCAATATGTTATATGTGTTATATACCAATATGTTATATGTGTTATATACCAATATGTTATATGTGTTATAACATATATGTTATATGTGTTATAACATATATGTTATATGTGTTATATACCACTATGTTATATGAAATATAGGCAGAGAAGCACATGGGTAGTATGATGGTTAATGAGAACAAGTAAATATAACCTTTGCATGGAACTGCAAGGAGGAGCTGAAAAAAACAACCCTTCACCCTCCTCTGCCCAGTAACACCCACCATGGGACCCTGAGGGTCCCCCACAACAATACCATTGTAGAGATGGTTGGAGCTCCTGTGTGTGGTCAGCTAATAAAGCAATTGCCTAGCCAGAAAAGAGGATTACTTTAATCTAGTAATGGCTGATGTCGTGCAGCCTTTAGTGGCATTGTAACAGGGTCATTTAGAAGCCCATTGTAAGGAAAATAAAGCCCTCAACCCCAGCACCCTGGCCTATCACTCCCATACTCACCAGCTCCTTGCTGCCCTCAGTTGACCCTCCAGCCCAATCGGGCCTACTGTAGTTCACCCATCTGGAAAACAGGCAACACTTTTTAACTCGACCTCAGGGGGAACAGGATGGACAGAGGTAGCTCTTAACAATAGGTGTCCCCACCCAGCAGGTATTAATGATTGTCCACTACACTAGAAGGGTGGCAGTGACCACTGTCAAGAATTCCGCTTTAACAATAAGGCAATACAAGTGAAATATTATCAGGGGGACTTCTGTTGGCTTGGGAACAACATCACTCAGTCAAGAAGGAAAGCAACTTAAATTGCTTCTGTGACACTGCTACAATGGCAACAAAACAGAAGGCCTAGATAAGAAAATCTTGTCTTAAATAGAAAGTAACTGTGAATAAAGACCTGATGTTGTTGTCATACTAACGGTTTTCCGTTATACATTACAAAATACACCTGGTTTACAAAAAAGTTAGCATTTCTACAGTTCTACTTGTCTTTAAACCCTTCACCTCCTTGAGTAGGTACTTTGTAGAACCACCTCAAGGTACAGCTGGAAGTCTATATATTTAAAAAGCGAACCTTTAATTCCTTCTTCTTTGCAAACTAGCTCATCTTCAATCAGGATGCATAGACATACATTTTCAAGTCTTGTCACAATGAATAGATTATTTACAGTTAGGAGCAAGAAAGTCTCTAGAGCAGTAAAATGAGCTCAGGGACTAACAGGTGTTAAAGTTATTAGAAAGCCTAAATAAAACTTACTTTCTTTGATTCATGCAGAAACTCAGCATCAAAAACAATTAAACTTTTGCATTATTTTTCCATGCTTAACAGTGTTTGCCAGTCAAGTTCAACTTTATAACATTGAGAGATACATGTTAAATGTCCATGTTTGGTAAGTCAGGCCATAGAACAAATAGTACAGGATTACAACAGTGCAGTGTTACTGGCAGAACAGATGGCATACATTTGATAAAACATTTTAATTTCACTTGTTTGAGGTCTGAGACTTGACCTGGGAAAACATCTCTGTTATAGGCTACCAAAGGAAGTGAGAAAAACCCATATCTGCTTGTATTCCTGTATTTCTGATTTGATTTAAATATATACCTGTTCCTGTAGTCTGAGGTCATTGAATCAGAACCTTTCAGTGGTCCCCCACACCCGCTTCAAAACCCGAGGAGACCAATTTTTCCAAGCTGTTGCACCCAAATTGTGGAATGGATTGCTTATCTTCCTATGGAGTTTGGACCCTGTGGACACTTTTAAAAAACACATTTGTATCCCGAAGCTTTTAGCTAGATTTTATGATACGCATTTATAAATGTATTGTGTTTTTTTCTGTATGGTACATTGCTGTGTATTTTATTGGGTTAAGCACTTTGTGACATTTGTCTATGAAAACATGCTATATAAATAAGATTTTACTTACTTGAGTTATTTGAGTCTAGTAGTGTAGTATGATGTTTACTGTGTGCATGACTTTGTACGTTTTTTAAGATTTGTTTTTATTTTAATAAGTATGTATAGACAGCTCAATTGGAAGCTTTTTAAAGCATTGCAGCAATAAGGTGGATCATTTGTAGTATTAATGTTGTAGTCCAAATAGTTTAAATCTGCTTCTACTGCATCTATTTTAGAAAAATAGCTGAGGTGCTTTGTTGTACCTTATTCCTTTTTGAGATCTTGTAACAGTTTGATCTGTGACAGAATAAGTCTGAAACCAGTTAGATCTGGCTTCCATTACAGGCCATTCTCTCTGTATTACACCACCATCCTTTTAAACTATGCAGTTTAATAACAGAGAAGCCACTCCAGCAGTACAGCAGTTTAAGTTCCCTCTCAAATGCAGTCCTGTTATTTTGATGCATTAGTAGCACTTTCACTGTTTGCTTTTTGACCTTGCCTACTTTTCCTGCAGCGCTGCGCTGCTGGAGAGGTGAAGAAGGTGAAGTGTCCTTCTGACATCAGCGTCTTTTGTGCGGAGACAAGCCAGTCTGTCTGTGTAAGCTGACCTCCTGTCAGCTGTCTCTGTCCACTACAACAAGTTATGACCGACGAGCCAGGTGGCCATGTATAAAAAACACAAAAATGTTATCGTATTGGAGGCAGATGGTCAGGCCTGGAGCTGGAACACTTTCTATCCTTTTTGGTCCAGTGTGACAATCTTAGATAAACTGATACAATGAAGGAAAACTGAAAAACTGGTGCCTTAGTTTAGGGAGTGGATAAAAAGAGGCAAAGGAATCTAATGTCCATGTTAAATAGTGAAATTTAGGAATCAACTTAAAAGGTTAGTTAAAGGGTAAACAGCTACCTTTGCACTGAATAGGAGAAAGTGGTGAAGCTACAGAGAGAGAGAGAGAGAGAGAGAGAGAGAGAGAGAGAAAGAGAGAAGAGCAACATTTCCAATTTTCCACCCTGGTCAACAAACTTCAAAAACAGATGGATCCTGGAGCAGAAATCCATTTAGCTCCACTTGAATGACTTAAGCCCCCGTTGCGAACGTTTTTTAATTTAAAAGTGGGAGTGCATCTTTAGAAGAAATGAATCTTTTGCAAATACATGGGAGCAGAAATCAATAATGATTTCACACAGCTGTTCACCCTCATACCAACAATTAGTAAACAGGTCAAATGTAGCAGAATCCACCTCAAATGCCTCTTTTACCACAAAGAGCTGGATGCTATAACTGAACCATACTAAATACTCACACATGAATGATTCGCTTTATAAAAACTTCCAAAGGTCAACTTTGAGTCAGAAGCCTTTGGAAAAGTTCAGCTTTTACCAGGCAGACATTTAGGGAAGCTGAGATCTGACAAGCTGACGGAAGTCAACAAAGACGGGCCTAAAGAGACTAAATTAGAGTTACCTGATTAGTAATCAGCCAATCAAATTATTTTTCTGATCAGTGAACACATCATACATAGGCACCAATAGGTCAATAGGTTATAGGTCAACAACGACACTCAGGTGTCGTTGTTACCGAGAGAAAACTCCGCTATTTTCAGTACCAGTGAGATGTTTAAAAATTAAGCTATAGGAAACACAGAGGTAGAAGAAGCTATTTAAAAGGGAACCAATGTCAACACACGTCTGTGGTTCTTTCAGCCTGTGAGAGGGTGAGACATCCAGAGGATAACAGGAAGACTGAACGCATTACAGCAAAATTGCTGTGTTTTATCCTTTAAAGTTTTAACCTTATGGAACATTCTGGATTTAGGAATGTTGACGGTCTTTTGGAAATTTTAAAGTTTAGGTTTGAATCTACAGGGGTTGGACAAAGAAACTGAAACACCTGTCATTTTAGTGTGGGAGGTTTCAAGGCTAAATTGGACCAGCCTGGTAGCCAGTCTTCATAGATAGCACATTGCACCAGGAAGAGTAGAGTGTGAAGGTTCGATTAGCAGGGTAAGAGCACAGTTTTGCTCAAAATATTGAAATGCACACAACATTATGGGTGACATACCAGAGTTCAAAAGAGGACAAATTGATGGTGCACGTCTTGCTGGCGCATCTGTGACCAAGACAGCAAGTCTTTGTGATGTATCAAGAGCCACGGTATCCAGGGTAATGTCAGCATACCACCAAGAAGGACGAACCACATCCAACAGGATTAACTGTGGACGCAAGAGGAAGCTGTCTGAAAGGGATGTTCGGGTGCTAACCCGGATTGTATCCAAAAAACAGAAAACCACGGCTGCCCAAATCACGGCAGAATTAAATGTGCACCTCAACTCTCCTGTTTCCACCAGAACTGTCCAACGGGAGCTCCACAGGGTCAATATACACGGCCGGGCTTCTATAGCCAAACCTTTGGTCACTTATGCCATTGCCACACGTCGGTTTCAATGGTGCAAGGAGCGCAAATCTTGGGCTGTGGTCAATATGAAACATGTATTGTTCTCTGATGAGTCCACCTTTACTGTTTTCCCCACATCCAGGAGAGTTACGGTGTGGAGAAGCCCCAAAGAAGCGTACCACCCAGACTGTTGCATGCCCAGAGTGAAGCATGGGGGTGGATCAGTGATGGTTTTGGCTGCCATATCATGGCATTCCCTTGGCCCATTACTTGTGCTAGATGGGCGCGTCACTGCCAAGGACTACCAAACCATTCTTGAGGACCATGTGCATCCAATGGTTCAAACATTGTATCCTGAAGGCAGTGCCGTGTATCAGGATGACAATGCACCAATACACACAGCAAGACTGGTGAAAGATTGGTTTGATGAACATGAAGGGGAAGTTGAACATCTCCCATGGCCTGCACAGTCACCAGATCTAAATATTATTGAGCCACTTTTGGGTGTTTGGGAGGAGCGAGTAAGGAAACGTTTTCCTCCACCAGTATCACGTAGTGACCTGGCCACTATCCTGCAAGAAGAATGGCTTAAAATCCCTCTGACCACTGTGCAGGACTTGTACAGGTCCTTTTCAAAAAATTAGCATATTGTGATAAAGTTCATTATTTTCTATAATGTAATGATGAAAATTTAACATTCATATATTTTAGATTCATTGCACACTAACTGAAATATTTCAGGTCTTTTATTGTCTTAATACGGATGATTTTGGCATACAGCTCATGAAAACACAAAATTCCTATCTCACAAAATTAGCATATTTCATCCGACCAATAAAAGAAGAGTGTTTTTAATACAAACAACGTCAACCTTCAAATAATCATGTACAGTTATGCACTCAATACTTGGTCGGGAATCCTTTGGCAGAAATGACTGCTTCAATGCGGCATGGCATGGAGGCAATCAGCCTGTGGCACTGCTGAGGTCTTATGGAGGCCCAGGATGCTTCGATAGCGGCCTTTAGCTCATCCAGAGTGTTTGGTCTTGAGTCTCTCAACGTTCTCTTCACAATATCCCACAGATTCTCTATGGGGTTCAGGTCAGGAGAGTTGGCAGGCCAATTGAGCACAGTGATACCATGGTCAGTAAACCATTTACCAGTGGTTTTGGCACTGTGAACAGGTGCCAGGTCGTGCTGAAAAACGAAATCTTCATCTCCATAAAGCTTTTCGGCAGATGGAAGCATGAAGTGCTCCAAAATCTCCTGATAGCTAGCTGCATTGATCCTGCCCTTGATAAAACACAGTGGACCAACACCAGCAGCTGACACGGCACCCCAGACCATCACTGACTGTGGGTACTTGACACTGGACTTCTGGCATTTTGGCATTTCCTTCTCCCCAGTCTTCCTCCAGACTCTGGCACCTTGATTTCCGAATGACATGCAGAATTTGCTTTCATCCGAAAAAAGTACTTTGGACCACTGGGCAACAGTCCAGTGCTGCTTCTCTGTAGCCCAGGTCTGGGGAATGCGGCACCTGTAGCCCATTTCCTGCACACGCCTGTGCACGGTGGCTCTGGATGTTTCTACTCCAGACTCAGTCCACTTCTTCCGCAGGTCCCCCAAGGTCTGGAATCGGCCCTTCTCCACAATCTTCCTCAGGGTCCGGTCACCTCTTCTCGTTCTGCAGCGTTTTCTGCCACACTTTTTCCTTCCCACAGACTTCCCACTGAGGTGCCTTGATACAGCACTCTGGGAACAGCCTATTCGTTCAGAAATTTCTTTCTGTGTCTTACCCTCTTGCTTGAGGGTGTCAATAGTGGCCTTCTGGACAGCAGTCAGGTCAGCAGTCTTACCCATGATTGGGGTTTTGAGTGATGAACCAGGCTGGGAGTTTTAAAGGCCTCAGGAATCTTTTGCAGGTGTTTAGAGTTAACTCGTTGATTCAGATGATTAGGTTCATAGCTCGTTTAGAGACCCTTTTAATAATATGCTAATTTTGTGAGATAGGAATTTTGGGTTTTCATGAGCTGTATGCCAAAATCATCCGTATTAAGACACTAAAAGACCTGAAATATTTCAGGTAGTGTGCAATGAATCTAAAATATATGAATGTTAAATTTTCATCATGACATTATAGAAAATAATGAACTTTATCACAATATGCTAATTTTTTGAGAAGGACCTGTATATGTCATTCCCAAGACGAATTGATGCTGTATTGGCGGCAAAATGAGGCCCTACACCATACTAATAAATTATTGTTGTCTAAAACCACGTGTTTCAGTTTTATTGTCCAACCCCTGTACATTCTCTAAGGAGTTTTAGAAAGGCTAGCTATGCTAATGGTGCTAATGACTAATATAAGATGCTAAAGACAGTTTAACATGTCAACTTTGTAATAGTTTTCTGCTTCCAGAATAACTAATTATGACCACTCACAGCAGGAAGGCTAAAGAGTATCAATTTAAAATAATCATGTACTTTCTAAATTAAAGTGTTTAAAGAGAACTCAGAATAGGTTATAAATCAGTATCTGCATATAAATGTCATGATCCACCTGGGTTAGGTTGTTGTGTTTGTGTTCTGTTTACCTTCTCTGCTCAGCCAGGTTTTGTTCTGTTTATTCAGGTTTATTATATTCCTTGTTTAGTTCTGTTACTTCCTGGATTCCAGTGTTATATGTGTTTAGTTTATATTTCCTTGTAGATCGGGTTTCCCCTTGTTTATTTTCTCTAGTTTAGTCCCATTGTTTACCTTTTCTGTTCAGTTAGACATGTTTTCCTGTTACCTCCCTGCTCTGTAGCCAATCTCCCAGTTAGCTCATATCTCCTGGTTCCACCAGCTGTTCCTGATATTCCTCCTGATCAGTTTCCTACGTTCATTGGTCCATTCTCCTCCTTGCCTTTGTATTTAAGCTCTATGGTTTTCATTGTCTGTTGATTCCCTGCTCCATGTCGCCATAGATTTTCCTGTTCCACGTTCTCCTATCTGCCTGTGTTCTGTGCTGTAAGTTCCATTATAATTATTAAATATTCAACTTACCTTCTGACTCCCTCGCTCCTGTTTGCACGTTGGTCCTACAAAACCTTCACACATTATTACAATGAAGCCTTACAAGAACTAGAGCCTGGAGATCGTTACCAAAATGTTTTCTGGGGCATTTCTAAACTAAACATTAGCAGCATGTACATTTAAAGGAAATTTAAATGTATT
The DNA here is from genome assembly GCF_021462225.1 of Girardinichthys multiradiatus. Taxonomy (NCBI): domain Eukaryota; kingdom Metazoa; phylum Chordata; class Actinopteri; order Cyprinodontiformes; family Goodeidae; genus Girardinichthys; species Girardinichthys multiradiatus. Next base: position 42,706,424 of record NC_061804.1, on the reverse strand, counting down.
ATCATGGAAAAATAACTATTCAAGATATTAGGTCAACAGTGGTAGTGGATTGCTGACCCTCTACAAAGAGAACTGCTTCTGGCTGTGTGATGGGGCGTTCTCTGACAGAAGGAATTAGTTCCAGCCAACCGTGCTAAGAGGAGGGACGATCCATGGCTCCATGAAGGATCCTCATCTGTGATTTTTAAGACAAGGCTGACACTAGGCTCAGTGAATCTCACTGTTTGATGATGCTGCTTTCTAGCCAACAGTAAAGAGTTCTCAGTTTAGAAAGGATACATATAAGCTCCTTATTGGTGTGCAAAGACACACTGTGTCCATCAAGTCAATGTTAATTTCCCTCTCAACCCTTGGAATGACAAACATGTTATGATTTATTTAAAAGGAACTATCTATTGAACCCTGTTTATCTCTATTATGTGAGAGTTGAAATGGCCCTAAATGCAAATTTAAGATACACTAACTGTATGCAAGACTCATAAGCAGTTGTTAAAAAAAAACCTAAACTGTCCAAACCACACAGCTTTTATGACTCATCCAAATAGGAAGTGTAAATTGTCCAGTGATATAAATAAGCTGGCCCACTCTGATTGGTTGTGGGTTTAAAATGTGTTTAATAAAGCTTAGAATATGTCATCTGATGACCTGGTTAGAGTTTTTAAATATAACAGAAGTTTGGAAGATGGCAGCCCTTCATTTAAACAGGAGTGATACAAACAAGCTGTTCAGCTAGCAGAAATAAAAGCCTACAGCTATCCCACACGCAGCTGACATTTAAATAATAATCACAATAGGCTGCTTTTTGGACAGAAACATTTGCTCCAATTACAACTAGATATGCAGTCCAAACAGCATGCCACACTATTCATTCTGATTGTTAAGACTAGTACAAATATTACATTCATTCGTACACTTGCCTTCCTGCATTGTAATAACATACATAAAACTGGGAACCAGTTTCTGCTTCCTGTCTTCTCTGACCCCCCCGTTTTACCCTGTGTTGTAATAATGCTCGGATTGCCTCCAATTGATTTCTTTGAGCTAGTTATTGATTGTGTTGGCCTCTTAGGCTTGCTGTCTGTCACGGATGACATGAAACTCCCCAGAAGTATCCTGGTTCATGTTATAGGTGAAGAACTAATAGATTGGTTTATGACTGTAGCCTGCATACCAAAGTGGTACATGTACTGTATCTAGCTTGCCCTGGTGCTGCATCTCATCTCATTACATGACGCATCAGTATGGGGTAAGAACGCTGTCAAAAACAATGTGTATGTAAAGAGGGAAATGTGTGCCTGTTAGTCGATAGTTGTGCATAAGTAAAATCCAAAAGAGGTATTGTATATTTTCTCTATAAGAATACAAAATAAAATGTTACAGCTTCAAGAAATTACAAACACGAAGTTCAAGTTTACAGTTGTGGTTTATTCTTTATGAATACAACATGCTATAACTGTTTGTGAATACGATTTATTTTCTATGAGAATACAAATCTACAGCACTCGTACATCACGTGACACCAAATCACGTGATCTCAGGCTGGTTAGTGGAGCACAGAGTTAGGCCATGGATGACGGAAAAGGGAAATGGCAGATGATTCAGTCTAAAAGCAATATTAGGAACAGAGGGGAGATAGGGGGGAAATCAAGAGTATTATAGCATTGTTCTTATTTTTATGAAATACAAAACTAAAACATAGAATATAGTGGGTGGAGTTATACAATGATGTACAGTAGGTGGCGGTATGCACCTCTGAGTTTGTTGCGTACCACCAGCAGAAGAAGAAGAAGCAGCAGCGCTATAGCGCTAAGATGACGGACCAAGAGCATATATTAACGACATTAAGACATATATAAAGCAAGAAACTACGGTACAAAGCCAGGTAATGTTAAAAAGTTTATATATGTCTTAATGTCGTTAATATATGCTCTTGGTCCGTCATCTTAGCGCTATAGCGCTGCTGCTTCTTCTTCTGCTGGTGGTACGCAACAAACTCAGAGGTGCATACCGCCACCTACTGTACATCATTGTATAACTCCACCCACTATATTCTATGTTTTAGTTTTGTATTTCATAAAAATAAGAACAATGCTTTATTTATAATACTCTTGATTTCCCCCCTATCTCCCCTCTGTTCCTAATATTGCTTTTAGACTGAATCATCTCCCATTTCCCTTTTCCGTCATCCAAGGCCTAACTCTGTGCTCCACTAACCAGCCTGAGATCACGTGATTTGGTGTCACGTGATGTACGAGTGCTGTAGATTTGTATTCTCATAGAAAATAAATCGTATTCACAAACGGTTATAGCATGTTGTATTCATAAAGAATAAACCACAACTGTAAACTTGAACTTCGTGTTTGTAATTTCTTGAAGCTGTAACATTTTATTTTGTATTCTTATAGAGAAAATATACAATACCTCTTTTGGATTTTACTTATGCACAACTATCGACTAACATGCACACATTTCCCTCTTTACATACACATTGTTTTTGACAGCGTTCTTACCCCATACATCAGGTCCAACATACAGGTCCTTCTCAAAATATTAGCATATTATGATAAAGTTCATTATTTTCCATAATGTCATGATGAAAATTTAACATTCATATATTTTAGATTCATTGCACACTAACTGAAATATTTCAGGTCTTTTATTGTCTTAATACGGATGATTTTGGCATACAGCTCATGAAAACCCAAAATTCCTATCTCACAAAATTAGCATATCATTAAAAGGGTCTCTAAACGAGCTATGAACCTAATCATCTGAATCAACGAGTTAACTCTAAACACCTGCAAAAGATTCCTGAGGCCTTTAAAACTCCCAGCCTGGTTCATCACTCAAAATCCCAATCATGGGTAAGACTGCCGACCTGACTGCTGTCCAGAAGGCCACTATTGACACCCTCTAGCAAGAGGGTAAGACACAGAAAGAAATTTCTGAAAGAATAGGCTGTTCCCAGAGTGCTGTATCAAGGCACCTCAGTGGGAAGTCTGTGGGAAGGAAAAAGTGTGGCAGAAAACGCTGCACAACGAGAAGAGGTGACCGGACCCTGAGGAAGATTGTGGAGAAGGGCCAATTCCTGACCTTGGGGGACCTGCGGTGGACTGAGTATGGAGTAGAAACATCCAGAGCCACCGTGCACAGGCGTGTGCAGGAAATGGGCTACAGGTGCCACATTCCCCAGGTCAAGCCACTTTTGAACCAGAAACAGCGGCAGAAGCGCCTGACCTGGGCTACAGAGAAGCAGCACTGGATTGTTGCTCAGTGGTCCAAAGTACTTTTTTCGGATGAAAGCAAATTCTGCATGTCATTCGGAAATCAAGGTGCCAGAGTCTGGAGGAAGACTGGGGAGAAGGAAATGCCAAAATGCCAGAAGTCCAGTGTCAAGTACCCACAGTCAGTGATGGTCTGGGGTGCCGTGTCAGCTGCTGGTGTTGGTCCACTGTGTTTTATCAAGGGCAGGGTCAATGCAGCTAGCTATCAGGAGATTGTGGAGCACTTCATGCTTCCATCTGCTGAAAAGCTTTATGGAGATGAAGATTTCATTTTTCAGCACGACCTGGCACCTGCTCACAGTGCCAAAACCACTGATAAATGGTTTACTGACCATGGTATCACTGTGCTCAATTGGCCTGCCAACTCTCCTGACCTGAACCCCATAGAGAATCTGTGGGATATTGTGAAGAGAACGTTGAGAGACTCAAGACCCAACACTCTGGATGAGCTAAAGGCCGCTATCAAAGCATCCTGGGCCTCCATAAGACCTCAGCAGTGCCACAGGCTGATTGCCTCCATGCCACGCCGCATTGAAGCAGTCATTTCTGCAAAAGGATTCCTGACCAAGTATTGAGTGCATAACTGTACATGATTATTTGAAGGTTGATGTTTTTTGTATTAAAAACACTTTTCTTTTATTGGTCGGATGAAATATGCTAATTTTGTGAGATTGGAATTTTGGGTTTTCATGAGCTGTATGCCAAAATCATCCGTATTAAGACAATAAAAGACCTGAAATATTTCAGTTAGTGTGCAATGAATCTAAAATATATGAATGTTCAATTTTCATCATGACATTATGGAAAATAATGAACTTTATCACAATATGCTAATATTTTGAGAAGGACCTGTACATTCAGACAGACACAAACGTTAAACTGTAACAACTCGGATCTTTGTAGCAAGGTGTGCAGTTCTCAACATTGTAACCAATAAGGATCTGTTACTGCAGACCTACATTCAAATTCATAGGTTTTAAGACAATCTCTCTTAGGGTAAAACAGTTTACGAGGGTGGAAATTAGCCCCACAAATAGGTCCTGGCTGAGAGGTACTTTTCTCCCAGGGACTTTGGTGAAATGAGAGTGTAAAGCATTTCCAATTGGTTAAATTTAGTCATACCAGTTTAAATAGTCTAGAGCTCCTATTTATTATCTGTTAACTTTAACATAAATGGATTTGAAATCCATGTCTGTTTAAAGCCGTCTGTTGTGGAAGAGGGGGTAAATCCTTTGACCAAAATCATATTTTAGGGTTTTAACCGGTTTATGCGCTGAGACACAAATACAAGCCCTGCGAATCACTAACAGAATATTAAGAGACAAGGCATTGCTGCTGCTCTGTGTGTGGGTCATGTCTCTCAGGCTTAAATTTCACAATTTAAAAAAAAAATTGTTCTACTTTATCCATCTGCACATTGAGTTAAAGGCTAAGATTTTTGGTTGGTTCTAACATACTTTATACTAGCAAACTGTGGCTTTAAGTATCCATAGGAAACTACAGTCATGTTCAATAAATTAGACTGTGTGCTGATAAGGCTCGTTTATCAAAGTAAAAGTACATTTAAAAAATAAACAAGCTTTAAGCAGGTATTAAACATACTGGTTATTAAGCCCACATTTCCGTATTAAAATGTTTTTTTATTAGTCTGCTGTAATATTCTCGTCTGAGTGTTGTGTTTTTATTAGCTGTAAGCAGAAAATCATCTAAAATAGGAAATAAAGGCTTGAAAACATCAGTCTGTGTGGAATTAATCTATATCACGTGTTTCAGTTAGTTAATTTACTGAAATAATTTTTTTCATAATATTCTAATTTACTTACTATGAATGTACTGCATATAAATATTGTTGACGGTTCCAGCAGCTACTGACGTCATTACGCTCGTGTGCGTGCATTGCTGTGTTCATCCTCTAAAGGCTGCAGTTATCCCTGTTGATGGTGCACCTTTTCACACTTTTTCCTTCAATTCAACTCCCTATATATCTGCCTGGATACAACCAGTTTTTTTAGCAATGACATTTTGTATGGGCCATAAGATAAATTGCAATTACATTTATACATTAAAACTCTTTTTTTAATTAATGTTATGTAATACTCTAATATTCGGAGACACTGCATTTTGGGTTTTCATCATGTGCAAGACATAAACATCAAAATTACATGAAATAAAGACTTGAAATATTTCACTCATACTCATTTAGTATAAATATATAATATATTTATAAATGCAACATATTAGGTTCACTTTCTAAAATGAGTGACAAAAAACATTGAACTTTTCATGAATTTCACTTTTTTTTTTGGATATACCTGTAAATCTTAGCATATCTCCATAGAGGACAAAGTTCAGTGCACAGTCAAATATTAGAGGGTGTTGTGTGGATGGCAGTGCTGTGATCAACCACACAGGGCGATAATGGAGCATGACTGGGCACAACAGTTGGAGCAAGAGCCTTTCATTGTTCTCTTGCTGGCCCCGTGGCCCCTGACCTACACTGTCGTTAAAGAGGGGGAGAACATTTCTGCTCTTCCTCACACCACCTGTTGTTAACCTCTTTTTCTCCCAAAATTGTTCTTCCACCCTAACCATCTCACAGCTTTTGTCTCAGAGACCTCTTTATGAGAAAAACACATGCGCACACGCACACACACATAAACAAAGGGTGGTCACTGATCACACTCGTCTTTTATATGGTCTAATTAATTCATGGATATCCTCTGGAGGAAGGTTGGCCAGTGTGTCTGGCTCAATGACCAGCAGACAGCCGGATCATACAAAGGGGATAAGCCAGAAGCCCACGGACTCACTCCAGCCATCTGATCCCCCCCTTTAGGAGACCAAAATGACCAGCCTTTGACAATGCCAGGACCTGCAATCCTGTTAGTGAAGCGTGAACACACATCAGACCCTTTTTAGGCCAATTTTAAACATGTGCTTCAGCAATTATAAGACTGTTTTAGACAGTGTTATCATGTAGGGGAGTAATATTAATAATTCAACATGCAATCAAGCCACAGTGTGTGGTGGACCAACCCATAGCATTGCATGATTGTAAAGTGGAAGGAAAATGAAGCATGCCTTTCTGACTTTCAGCTGTTCTGTGAAGGCCACAGAGAGTTCATAAAGATTGAGAAACATAGCTGACAGGTCAGGGAGGAAGTTGTGGAGGAGTTTAGAGCAGTGTTAAGGATCAAACCTGTCCAATCCATCCCCAAATGGAAAGAGCAATACTTACTACATCATTGCAGACCTACAAAAATGTGGATGGCCACATAAACCTACAGGCAAGCAAATGAGATCACTGAGCAGAGAAGCATCCAAAATGTCCATAGCACAATTATAATCACAAGCATAATCTCCAAATTAAGGGTATCCTGACTGCTGTCTACTGTGGACTCTGACTACTCATATGTACCTTAAATAACCCTAACCTTATAAAAACATCTCTGTAGCGTTCTAAAACAAGGGGACACTATTGGATGTCTGACAAGAGGTGATACCAGTTTATTTATTAAATCCTTCAAAAAAGCCTCATTCATTAATGTTTTAACATGTTTAACAGATTAGGCCGGTGGTTTAAGAGCTATTCAGTTTATGCAAATGTTCTTCTTAGTCCCTGTTATCAAAGGCAGCGCCATTACAGCCCCCACGGTAAACTGCTATCCTGCGGCATGGCATTAAGGCCCATTCAGGTTGTCCACATAAAACTACAGGCAAGAAAATGAGATCACTGAGCAGAGAAGCATCCAAAATATCCATAGCACATCTGGAGGAGGGTGAAGCCATTTCTAAAGTATTCCACAAATCTCATTTTTTTGGAAGAGTGTCAAAAAAAGGTTCTTTGTTAAGTTGGCCACAAGCCATGTAGGTGATATAGTAAAGGTGGAAGAAGGTTATCTGGTTGGCTGAGAACAAACTTTTGCTGGGTCTATAGAGATGCTACATGTGGAGAAAAACTAACACTGCACAGCATGCTGAAAAACAAATCACCCTAGTGAAACATGGCAGTGGCAGCATCATGCTGTGGGGATCCTTATCTTCAGCAGGAACAGAAAAGCAGGTCAGATTAGAGACTGTTGCCGAGGTTTACCATCCAGGACAGTGACCCTAAAGTTGCATAGCAATAGTTTAGAGCAAAGCATATTCGTGCGTTAGAATGACCCAGTCTAAGTCCAAACCCAAATCCAACAATAGATTGTGGGCAAAACTTGAAAATTGATGTTACCAGCCTTGCTCCATCCAGTCCAACTGAACCTGAGCTATTTGGCAAGAAAGAATAGAGAAAATCTCAATTTCTGCTTGTGCAAAGCTGGCAGAGCTATGCCCCCAAAAGACTGGCAGTAGGTTTGTGCAGTAACGATGTATTAAGGTACCAGGATAGAGAAAAATAATTAAATTCAATTCAGTTTTATTTATATAGCGCCAATTCACAACACATGTTGTCTCAAGGCACTTCACAACAGTCAGGTACATGCATTCCAATTAATCCTAACAATTGAACAGTGCAGTCGGAGTTAGCTTTTTATTCAAATTGGATAAAAGGTTTTTCTATATAAGGAAACCCAGCAGGTGGCATCGAGTCAGAGATTTATAGCATTCACTCCTCCTGGATGAGCATGTAGTGACAGTGGACAGTCACTGGCGTTGACTTTGCAGCAATCCCTCATACTGAGCATGCATGTAGCGACAGTGGAGAGGAAAAACTCCCTTTTAACAGGAAGAAACCTCAAGCAGAACCAAGCTCAGTGTGAGCAGCCATCTGCCACGACCGACTGGGGGTTTGAGAGAACAGAGCAGAGACACCAAAAGAACACAGAAGCACTGATCCAGAAGTACTTTCTATGTGAAGGAAAAGTAAATGTTAGTGGATATAGCTCCTTTAGTCGTTTCACCTAGAAAGAAAGAACAGATAAACTCTGAGCCAGTTTTCAAGGTTAGAGTCTGAAAGAAACACATATAATATAATTAGTTACAGTAAAAGCTCAGTCAATTGCCATGTCTAGGAGAGAGAAAGGGTTAAACACTGAAAGACAGGGCCAAGTGGATCATCTGGTGATCATTAAGTTGTTGCCAGCAGAAGCTTGGACGATGCCCCTCTCCAGAAAGGTGTCACAGGTAGACACAGAGCCAGGCCAGGTGTAGCTTCTAGGAAGAGAAAAGAGAGAACAAGGTTAAAAACTGAAATAACAGCTGTTGACAATTAAAATCATTTAGTTTCATACTATGTGTTAAAGACAGGGCTATGTGGATCATCGGTAGAGGGTGAGCATTAAGTTGTTGCCAGCAGAAGCTTGGAAGATTCCCCTCTCCAGAAAGGTGTCAGCTGAACTAACAGCAAACAATGCAAAATTGGAGAGTAGTGTAAGAATGTAGCGAAGAGGGTGAAAGTGGTCGTTATGTCCTCCAGCAGCCTAAGCCTATAGCAGCATAACTACACAGATAATTTCAGTTCAGATTATTTACTTAAACGGCGCTTATTTACAACAATGTCGTCTCAAGGCACCTCACAAAGGGTCCTACTGATGGTCATTGATATACTAAAAACCACAAGGATTGGGATACATCCCTCTCTCAGACTGATTATAACCATTGGAAAAGAGAAGGGGTCATACACGTAGCAGAAATGGAGGGTGTGTTTGCACCACAACCATAACTGAGCCGGTTTAGGCTAAACCTGACTCCCCCTTATTCCAACCAACAGGGAGGAAGGCTCCCTCCCTGATAACCTAAGCCACTCTAACTATAAGCTTTATCAAAAAGGAAAGTTTTAAGCCTAGCCTTAAAAGTAGACAGGGTGTCTGCCTCACGGACTAAATCTGGGAGCTGGTTCCACAGGAGAGGAGCCTGATAACTAAAGGATCTGCCTCCCATTCTACTTCTAGAGACTCTAGGAACCACCAGTAAACCTGCAGTCTGAGAACGAAGTGCTCTGTTAGGAACATATGGAACAATCAGATCTCTGATGTATGATGGAGCTAGATCATTAAGGGCTTTATATGTGAGGAGGAGAATTTTAAATTCTATTCTGGACTTAACAGGGAGCCAATGAAATAATGAGTGTATTGCTTTGAATACCCTCATTAAAAGCGTATTATCCCTAATTAGGAGTGCACTTTGTGTTCATTCTGCTGCCATCCTGCTAAGTGTGATGCACATGTGTAAACAATCAGTCCACCATGATGATTCAACAAATGGCCCCAAGGTGTAGCTTCATTTGACTCTTTATTATCTTTGTTAACAAAGATACAAAATTGTACTTAGTTACAGAACTTCAATCAGTTACAAAAACCCCAATCTATCAAAACATAATGAGGCAAATGTCAGAGAAGAAAAGTGAGAAACAGTGCAAGCTAAACCCGGAACATCAATGTGAGGCAGCAATAACAACACTAATGTGGTGTTGCAGAGGGACAAACAAAAAGTTGTTAAGGCAGTGCTGACCGAGCCCGGCTTTACGCAGTGGCAAGAGGGGACAATGCCCCCTCAAACAAATGCCTGGCCCCGTCAAATCATTCTTCAATCACACAAACACAACCCCCCGTTTTGCCTCTCCCTCCTCCTGCAGGGCAAAACAAAGTTACGCGTACTTGTTTCATGTCTGGGCAAAGCTCAAGTCTTTATGACTGCGTACACGGCACCACACAACAAATTGTTTGGTGGGAAAAAGTCTCCACATCGAACTGCTTTATATGTGACACACTGCTCTGAGCAGCCGGTCGCGAGTACGCGGAGCATCACTGCCACTCTGCGCCGCACTGACAGGTGTATTCCCCTTCTTCGTCCCTAGACTGGTTTCATGGCCTTTAACACCACCTTCTTTTCTTTTGGTTTCTCCAAACCTACACGGCAAATTAGCTGTGCCTCTCCGTCTGATGACGCTATTGCAGAAACTGTGGGAAATATAGGAATTTGATATGAGATTTTGAGGTCTGTAGGTTTTTACTTTTCTGCCACACAATGACAACTATTTTAATAGAATTTTCCCACAAATCATTCCTAAAATCACTCCAAATGTTGTGAAAAGCAGCCCAATTTTTAAAACCCCGCCCAAAGCCATTTATTTCCCCAGCCCAACATGTTCCAGTCCAGACTGGCAAATTGCACAGCACTACACAGTTTACCCCAATCCCATAAAGAAAACACTAATCAACAACAATAAACAAGCCGCAGCCTAATGTGTACGCATGATGATGCTCCCTTCACATTTCTGCCTGCCCCCTCATATATGCATGCCTAGAACTGGCCCTGGGTATTTGAGAAAGTCTGGGAACAGAGAGATGAAATCTGATGCCTGTCCTCTGGGTCCTGCAGTTCTTTACAGACTGGTAAAGAGGAGACAGACGGTGCCTGAGCAAAAATCCAGGCAGGAAAAACGTTTCAGGAAGGCAGACTTCTACAATAAAAAAGAAACATGGATGCCGGTGGGTAACACAATGAAAGAAAATGAAGGGCTGATTGGATAGGAAGGAAGTTCTGTGATTGATGGAGATTACAAAAACGTAACACCGGTATTCCTGCGTTACAAGCTCATCTTTGGATGGGCTCTTCAGCTGGAAACCTTCCTGCTGTTTGATGATGCTGGTCTTAATAGGTGACAAGCTAGTTCTGTAAAGTTTCTATAACATTAAGAACTTGTTTGATTGCTTATCTTCCTATCTCTTGCTTGGATGCTCTAAATTTATTGTGATTTTAGTTAAAAAAATCAGGTTGTGTGTTGTGTCTTTAATCCACAAAAGTACAGTGAAAAACTTATTAGAATGTCTTAAAATAGCCTAAATTACATGCAGTTACTATACAACATTTCACGTCTGTCTAGGCAGACATTAATAACACGTATCAAAAACAGCACTTTGAAAAACAACAGTAAAACACCCCCATGCAGTGCAATACACTTTATTGCCTATGCGCTCATCTCTCCAAATCATTAAATTGATGTGTTTCAATCACTTCTATTGCCAAGGGGTTTAAAATCCGGCACCAAGGAATGCAGACTGCTTCTATTAACATTTGTGAAAGAATGGGTCATTCTCTGAAGCTCAGTGAATACCAGCGTGGTATTTAATATAGGATATCACATGCGTATTACAACAACGTGGAGTGGTCCGGAAACAACCGCAACTCTTCCATTAAGTGGTAGTGTATAATTACCGGCATGAGACACATAGTGTGCAGATGTCACCAACTTCCTACAGAGCCAACAACTACAGGCCTCCAAACCATTGTGGCTTTAGATTAGCTGAGGGACAATACTTAGAGATCTTTATGAAATGGGTTTATATGGCAGAGCAGTTAAATCCATGCCTACATCACTGGATTTAATGCAAAGCACTGGATACAGTTCTCTGAAGCACGTTGCCAGTGAAAGTTTGGTGCAGAGGGGAGTATGGTGTGGGGCTGATTTCAGGGTCCTTAGTTTCAGGAAAATGCACTTTAAGACATTTTGGACAATTTCATGATCCCAACATTGTGGAAAGATTGTGTAAACAGTTTGTGAATGGCCCCTTCCTTTTTTAACATGACTGCACTTCAGCACACAAAGTAAGGTCTATTAAGACAGGTGTGAACAAATTTAGTGTGGAAGAACCAGGCTGCCTGCACCTCAACCCAACAGAACACATTTGGCATGAATTAGAGCAGAGTCTGTGGAAACCCATTGGGCTAACTTTTACTGTCTGTAATAAATCCTTCACTAATCTCCAAATTAAGGGTATCCTGACTGCTGTCTACTGTGGACTCCTCATACGTACCTTAAATAACCCTAACCTTATAAAAACATCTCTGTAGCGTTCTAAAACAAGGGGACACTATTGACAATAGATGATACCAGTTTATTTATTAAATCCTTAAAAAAAGCCTCATTCATTAATGTTTTAACATGTTTAACAGATTAGGCCAGTGGTTTAAGAACTATTCAGTTTATGCAAATGTTCTTCTTAGTCCCCGTTATCAAAGGCAGCGCCATTACAGCCCCCACGGTAAACTGCTATCCTGCGGCATGGCATTAAGGCCCATTCAGGTTGTCAACTTTAAGTCATTTTCTGTCTGCTAGTTATACAGCCGCCCTGACCTTACTTGTACTGTAGCAATGTAGGTGCAAACAGAGATTGATTGCAGGTGAGAAGACACTTAGCTGTAAGGGCACAGAGCAGTGTGGCTGCATTTGCGCTGTGTAGACAGCATGCCCTGCAGAGTTCCCATCACAGCCCATATGTCCACAGAACACTACGGTTAATAACAGGGACAGAGGGCATCTCCAGGACAGTGTGTGTGTGTGTGTGTGTGTGTGTGTGTGTGTGTGTGTGTGTGTGTGTGTTTGCGCGCATGTGTGTGTGTGGTCACCTTATCCATTTTATCAGGTGCACCCAACCTCCTCTTCTTCCACTCTAACTTCTATCTAACTCCCTAAATCCTTCCCTCAAATTTAAATCTATCAACCCTGAAATCAGTTTTTCTGAGAGTTTCAGTCATCATGTGGTGTGTCTAAGTGTGTATACATGTGCGTGCACATGTGACTGTTTGAGAGAGAGAGCAGTAGAATGAGACTGGAAGATATGGCTAGTGACAGTGATGTTCAGCTGTTTCTCTCACTCTGGTTTCCAGGATTACTGTGGGTGAGAAAGTTGGACTGGACCTGACATACACACAAACAGCCCTTTTCCCCCACCTTCACCTGTTTATTTCCTAAATTCTTGAAGACAGCTGCGATCTTGATCCTGGGGGCAGACTGTTCCTTTTTCACACCTCTTCCCCCACAACACCAAAAAAACCTGAATGTGAATTCAGGGTGTACCAGCCCTCAAAGGTTATTCCACTTAGTTGAATTAAAAAATAATTCAAACTCCACCCCCCACCCCTCAGTGAAAGTACCTTTTCTTCCCACATATCTGAATATTTATGAGCCATAAAGCCTGGCACTGGGACAGCCAATAAAATAAAAACATCAGAGATGTAGACATTCAAAGAAATAGCTAGTAGGAACTAAGGGATGTGGCCCTGAATGTCACATCCTTGTGCAGACAAGGCACTGTGGTACTGGAGTATAAATGCTACATCCATCCATCCACCTTCACTTATCCGGTCACAGAGGGAAAAGTTTCAAAGGAGAACGCCAGACATCCCTCTCCCCAGTTCCCAAACTAGACACCCTCCTCTCATCTACGCCTTCAGATTTTGTCCAGGAATACCACAAACAGGATCGGTGACAAGGGGCAGCCCAACGCGCACTGGGAACAAGCTTAACTTTGTGGCAGCAATGCAGACACGGCTCTTGCTTTGGACATACAAGGATCGGATACCCCATGCTGCCAGAGCACCCCTGACAAATTACTCTGGTGACATGGTCATAGGCCATCCCCAGATCCACAAAACACATGCAGACCAGAGAAGTATAATCCCATGACCCCGTCAGGAGTTCCGCAAGGGTAAAGATCTGGTACACTGTTCCACGGCCAGGACAAAATCCACATTGATTCTCCCGGATACAAGCTTGGCTATCGTTGGAGCCTCCTGTCCAACACACCAGAATAAACGTTCCTAGGGAGGCTGAGAAGTGTGATCCCTCAATACTGGGAAAACACTCTTGGGTCACTCTTAGGTATTATAAACTAAAGATCAGACAAATCATAGATTGAAAGATATCTAGAACAAATTGTCAAACAGTGGTTCTCAACACCTCCACCTACTCTACCAGTTTGGTTTCCAAGTCTGGCCAAGATTCAAAAGACCCACACCTGATTCTCCTACAGAAACAGAGTAAGACTGAAATGAAAAGTACATCTATATGCAGTTCCACTCAGGGGAAGATGACGGACACACTTCACACATTTATGCTGTTTTTAGAAGATGGATAATGATTCATAGAACGTTTTTCTAGGTAGGCAGATGGAGTCTGGCATTGTTATAACATTAGGCTGGAAGCCTTTCGGAAAAATGGATGGATGGTCATAAAAGTAATGGACAGTAGTTTGACAGTTTTCACTAAAAATACAGTGGCTTGTAAAATTAATCATAACCCTTAACCTTTACACATATTGTCAAATTACAAAGACAAACATAAATATATTTTATTGGAATTTTATGTGAAAGACCAACAAAAAGTGGTTCCATTCCACTTTATGCATGATTTCTTTTTTTTTTACAAAGTACGGCTGAAAAGTACGGTGTGCAAAAGTAATCAGCCCCCTTTACTCTGAGTGCAACCCTTCAGAAGCTGCCTGATGATTGCTAATGACTAAACAGGGTCCACCTGTGTATAATCTAATCTTAGTACAAATACAGCTGCTTTGTTACAGCCTCAGAGGTTGGTTAAGAGAATATTGGGGAGCAAACAGCATCATGAAGTCCAAGGAACACAACAGACAGGTCAGGGATAAAGTTGTGGAGAACTTTGGAGCAGGCTTAGGCTATAAAAAGATTTCCCAAGCTTTGAACATCTCACGGAGCTCTGTTCAATCCATCATCTGGAAATGGAAAGAGTAAGGCACAACTGTAAACCTACCAAGACAAGGCCGTCCACCTAAACGTACAAGCCAAACAAGGAGAGCACTGATCAGAGAAGCAGCCAAGAGGCCCATGGTGACTCTGGATGAACTGTAAAGATCCACTGTTCAGGTGGGAGAATTTGTCCACAGGACAACTATTAGTCGTGCACCGATGTGGTCTTTATGGAAGAGTGGCAAGAAGAAAGCCATTGTTAAAAGAAAACCATTAGAAGTCCTATTTGCAGTTTGCCAGAAGCCATGTTGGGGACACAGCAAACAGGGGGAAGAAGGTGCTTTGGTCAGATGAGACCAAAATTTAACTTTTTGTCCAAAATTCTAAACGCTACGTGTGGTGAAGAACTAACACTCTGAACACACCATCCCCACTGTCAAATATGGTGGTTTCAGCATCATGCTCTGGGAGTGCTTCTCTTCAGCAGGGACAGGGAAGGTGGTCAGAGTTTATGGGAAGATGGATGGAGCCAAATACAGGGCAATCCTGGAAGAAAACCTGTTGGAGTCTGCTAAAGTCTTGAGACTGGGGTGGAGGTTCACCTTCCAGCAGAACAATGACCCTAAACATAAAGCCAGGGCTACAATGGAATGGTTTAAAACAAAACATATTCATGTGTTAGAATGGCCCAGTCAAAGTCCAGACCTAAAACCAATCGAGAATGTGTGGAAAGATCTGAAAACTGCTGTTCACAAACGCTCTCCATCTAATCTGACTGAGCTTGAGATGAAGCAGGACCGGATCGACCGCAACAACTTCTGATAGCAGCCTACAGGAACGACAGTCATTAGGGCACAAAGAAGAATAGGCAAAAATCTCAGTCACTAGATGTGCAAAGCTGGTAGAGACCTACCCTAAAAGACTTGCAGCTGTAATTGCTGCAAAAGGTGGTTCCACAAAGTATTGACTCAGGGGGGCTGAACACTTTTGCACAATGCCCTTTTTGTTTTTTGTTTTTTTGTTGTAAAAAAAAAAGAAATCATGTACAATTTTTGTTCCACTTCACAACTGTATAACACTTTGTGTTGGTCTTTCACATAAAATTCCAATAAAATATATTTATGTTTGTGGTTGTAATTTGACAATATGTGGAAAAGCTCAAAGAGTATGAATAATTTTACAAGCCACTGTATGTGGCATCAGTATAGAGTTAAGCACCAAACCAGAGGTGGTGCCATGTACACAGGTAGTGTTGTAAACCTAGTTTACAGAACCGACCTCCAATACTTGGCAGTGACCTGTGTTTTTAAAGCCACCCAAATTTGTGTTTTAAGCAAGGTTGATAAATATCAGCTCAAAATTTAAATGGGACAGTATGGTGGTGCAAGAAATTGCTGAGTTTGAATCCTGACCTGGGGTCTTTCTGGATGTAGTCTGCATGTTCTGCCTATGCATACATGATTCTCTCTGGGTACTCCGGGTTACTCCCACAGTTCACAAACATGACTGTTAGGTTAACACGTCCCCAAATAATCCTTATATATAAGTTGTTCATTCGGTGTGTCTCTGTGTTGCCCTGTGATAGACTGGTAACCTGTGCAGGGTTGGATCTTCCCCACCGTCTCCCCCCTTACTACGGTTAATGTAGTTATGCAGACTAACAGTGCCAGCTCTAGATGTTAGCTTGATAAGAAGCTTTGCTAATTATGAAAGCAAAGCAATATAAACAGATGTATTAACAAACTTATTTTACTTTTCATTAAGAAATAAAAAGATCAGTTAGTGAGACTTGCACTATCAACTGTATTCAAAGTGACAGTTGCTCCTTATTTCTGAATGCTGCTGTCAAAACAACATTAATATTCATGGAAATCCTTTTTAACCACAGTAAATAGATGAGTTTAGCAGTCAAAGTTTAATTAGAAATGTTCACAAGCAGCCTGACTTAAAACAACTGAAGAACTGAAGAGTCCAATTTGACAGGAGTTGGTTGTATTTTAAGAAAATTGCATGTGCTAGTGAGAAGATGCCAGCTAACGGTGGCCCCTTGTCTCCTCTCTGCAAGACAGTTTCCCAGCTTTCCTGTCCAGTGAGAACAACTGTTATCTCTGTCGCTTGAAATAGCTGTCATCGTCCACATTAATAGGGCCCAGTCGCAGAGGCCTGGTGGTAGCATGACAGCAGGCCAGGCTCTGTGGAGCGGGTAAAGATAGGACATGGTCTCAGAGACTTTGAAGGGGGGCTCAGGGTGAAAGCTGTCAGTAGATCTAACACCAAGGTCAAGATCTGTGTTGTACGTTAACTGAGCTTAGTGAGGCCCATGAGAAGAGAGCAGGGAGTCCTTTGAAGCGGAATCTCCACCTTCTGACTCTCAAAGTGTGGCTAACATTATTACCTGTGGACTATATCTGTGATTTAAATCTTTTCTTACAACAAGAAGCCTCTGTATATTTTATATACACCTCTTATATGGACAAGCACTTTACAGTCTCCACCACCTTATCTTACATGCACACAAGCATACGTTCACACTTCATTCTTGATCCCTACTGCGGGTGATTTTCTCTAACGTTCTGCATTTCAGGGAAGCCTTTAAAGTGTGAAACACCCTCATATGTATGATTTTCAGCTGTAACGTTTAATAATAATCCTTTACACCAGTCCTTTATCAATTCCTTCCCTTTCCTAACGTTGTGCATACTCAACATGGCAGCTTAGCTCTGACATTACTCACTTGCCACCTCCAGCGATGCGTTGCGACTGACAGCCTCGCCCAGGTAGTTGCGTGCCACACACACGTAAACGCCTTCATCGGGTTTGCTCCTCCTTCCATGCACTATTCGCAGGAAAAAGAGTGACCCGCTTGGCAGCAGCATGCGGTGGGATCGAGGGTCCTCTCGATCCGTCTCCACCCGCTCGCCATCTTTGTACCACTCCACCGTTGGTGTGGGCCGACCCTCGGCCTTACAGTTGAGAGTGGCTGGTTCTCCCTTGGACACGATTAAATCAGATGGATGCTCGATGATCCGAGGAGCAGCATCCTCTAACCTGGGACGAGACCCTGAAGGAAAAAAACAGAAACACAAAATTAAAGATGGGCACATTTTTATTGCAGGAAAGCAAATATTTATTTCTGAAAATGCTGAAAAAATAAGTAACTGATATAGCAAGAACATCTACAGTATTGTTATTTAAAAACTACTGTGATTTAAGATTTATGCCATAATTCTGTTTCTGGTTTAGAGTAGGACCTTGTAGATCATTAAAAGAGAGATGGTAAGAGTGTGGCAGGCAACCAATGAACAAAAAGAATACACTCAGAAGTCCTTCTTCCAAACATCTAAAGTTAGACACACAACCAATTACATACAAAGAGATCAGAACCGAAAAACTTTTTCACCAGTTTGAGCAATGAACTGAATCTGACTGCACTGTTTGATAGTTAGGATTAATTAGAATGTATGAACCTGACCTGAAATCTGTATGATTCGATTAATTTGACTTTGTAAAGTGCCTTGAGACGACATGTCTTGTGAATTGGCGCTATATAAATTAAACTGAATTGATTTGAATTTATGCTCCAATTTAAAAGGCATAAAAATCTGTGAAGACAGACAAAAAAACTCTACATAGATGTGCAAGACTAGAATTTCACAAGCCTCAAATCAATATTCATGAATTTCTTTTTCTCGACTGGAAGGTAGATTAGGTTAATCCCATCCTTCCTTGTTCAACTGGGAAGAGAGCATGTCAGAAGTACAATTATGTAATAACACAAACTCAAGCATCCGAAGGTGTGAATAAGTCTTTATTTCACCCTGCTAAGTGACAGAAGGAATACCAACACCAGGTGTGTCATGCCAGAGGTTTCTAGCGTTGTTCTCTGGACATTTCATGCATGAGTATATCCCGGATGTCTTTCGTCTTTACTTTGAGGTACCAAGCCATGCTGTTGTTATAGCACAGTGCTCTATTTTTCATTGTCACCATACAAATGCCTTACACTGCTGCAAATTGGTACCATTCCCCAGACCTTTCATTAAAGAAATATTAATCAGTCTTAGAAGTTAGGATTAACTCCCAGTGGCTGCAGGCCCATTTCCCCCTTCACTAATTTGTGATCCCAAACTACTTCCTAGTAGTCAGTAGGAATCTTTTTATTTCTGTTTTTTTTATATAAATTATGGATAGTTATATAATTCTAAAATTAAATAAATAATTCTGCATTTGTTACTTTTGTAGATGTTAGATTACACCCTGTTTAAATTATCTGAGGGTTCGCTCTTTGTTTGAGTCAGTTTAGATGTATATCTGATTCTAACCCCTGATCCAACCAAAACAGCTATTAGTGACCTAATGAGCTAATATAGATTAGAGTCACAAAACAAAATTTCCTTACAATAGACTAGAAGCTGAATATTGATAATATCTTTAAACCATTAGTTGAAAAAGACCCTAAGGAAATTCCTCAAGATTCCAAACTCCATTGCTGAAAAGGTCCGGTATGAAAAGAGCAAATCTGCAAAAGTATTTGATGAAGGAGGAAAACGACCAGCACCAAGTTAAAAATCCAACATGGCTGCTATTGTCATAATGGTGATAACTGCAGAGATAATCAGCTTACTGGTATTTCTCTCCCAATAAATTAGCTTCATACTCGGCAATATTAAACATTCTAAAACACATTACTGTTTCTATATAGCAAATACAGTATGCACAATACGTTAAAATGCTTTGCCAGCTTCTATTACCAACAAAATCAAGATAATATTACCAGTGAGAAAATTCTCTTTGATGTCAATTCTCACCTGATCTCTAAGATTAATGGAGCAAGGTATATAAGTACAAGCATTATTATTTCAGGCTTGTTTTTACCAGCACCTGGCTGCAGTGAAGCACTGCTTCCCCCGGGTGGCGATAATGTTCTTGGTGACTCCGGTGAATATCTTCTTTTTCGTTGTATTTTGTTTGCATTTCCTTTTTGTATTTCCTTTTGTTTGTATTTTAGTCAGTTGACACACACCAAAAGTTCCACTTTTAGTTTGTCAGACAGTAGAACATTTCCCAAAAGTCCTGGGAATCATCAAGACATTTGTTTGGTAAATTTGAGACAGGCTTTGTGTTCTTTTTGGTCAGCCGTTTTTTAAACTCTCCCATAGAGACCATTTAGCCCAGTATCATTATTGTTGAAATATGAATTCTAATCTTAACTGAGGAAAGTAAGGCCTGCAGCACTTTAGATGTTGTTCTGGGTTCCTTTGTGACCTCCTGGATGAACACCACTGTTCCATGTTTTTTTCCTAGTTATGGATGATGGAGCCTGCTGCTGTTTGCCTTAGAAAGACACTTACTCTTTTAGACCATGAGATGTCAATAATTGTTTCTCATCACTTCTTGAATGTCCTTATATCAGGGCATAATGTGTTGCTTTTTCAGATCTTTAGCCTACTTCATGCTGTCAGAAAGGTTGTATTTAAATAATTTCTTTCCTCTTTTCAAAATAAAATCATAATTTGCTAACTGTTTTGGTTTTACTCAGGTTTTCTTTTTCAAATATTAAACTATTAAAGTGTGACAAAAAGCAAAGGAAATCTGTAGGGGGGCAAATACCTTTTCACATAAATATAAACTATGTACATCCCTAGCTTAGTCAACAAACAAAGTAGTAAATGTGTTCAATCTTCCCTTGAGTTTGGATAAATCTCCAGTTTGCTGGTGAAGTGTTTATGGATCAGGTACTGCTTTGAGCTTATCTGGTTCATGCGGCAGGTCTATTAAAAATAACTAGTTCAAGGGGTGAAACTTTACTGACACTATCTGATAAGAAAAGCAGTCAGAATTCCTTCAACCCATAAATCCTTTCTGAGGTTTTGGAGGATACGAAACTGCTCTAAAGTGCTTCTTGGTGGGGATGTAGAGAATAGTCTGATGGCCTTCTTTCAGTGCAATTACCCTCACAGAGATGGAGAAATGGGATGTAACAACAGAAATGGTCCACAGGCACTGCATTTGCTTAGAGATCAAGTAAAAATACTAGGCTTTAGTATGAATTTGTCTGAACTGCACTTAATGCATCTCTAAGTATTTGCAGGCATTTACATTTTACATTATGCACCTCTATACTCTCCATTTTAAAATTTTACAGTATAAACTGGACAGCTGGAAAAATTTTTACTTTATATTTGGCTTTTCATGTTTTCCTTACTTATATGTATTAAAAAAACCGATTTGATTACTAATACTTTTTCATTTTGATCAGTTTCCTGGTAACTAAACTAAGTACCACCATTTGCTGACTATTTCAGAGAAAGGATGCTGATTGGTTTTATTCTAGAATTGCCCTGCTCAAGGTGGCAGCAGGTTGTGAGATTGTTGGGAAACAAGTTCAGGGTTTCCTCTAGGGTTTTTTTTTTTAAATCGTGGTGGTGGGCTGTCGAGGGAGGGTGGTGGTACGTCGCACTGTTCAAAACGTATCTGAAACATTACGCATTAAGGTAAAATTTATATTATTTAACTACATTACTGTCATTCAAAGGCAACATATGTCCGCTCCAAGTTCCTTGGAGCCCGAAGAAAGCATATACAAGAGGTACATTGGTTGACACGGCCAAAGCAAGAATGAATGGAACAGAAAATTGGAGTTGTTCTGTAGTTTGACGGAGAACGACGGAGAGCGGGTCCGTCGATGGTGACGTTCGGAGTAGACATGGAGAATGTGGAACTAATTAATTAACATAACAACGGAGTTGCTCCTTCGGTTAGAACGGAGAATGTGGTATTTAAAAAAATAACTTTAATCTGAAGGTGTGTCTGCTTTTGTTTTACCGTGGCGCTGCGCCATGGGAAACCCTGAAGTTTGATGAACTCCAGCCCTACAAAGGACCCAGCCAAAGTATCTGGAATCCAGTATTATGTGTTTCACTGAGAAATGGCAGCAGGAACATATCCCTGACTCCTACGTCTCTCTGACCATACAAGCAGACAGAGATTTAAAGAGGAGCAGCAAACGTAAAGGAGCTGGACTAGCAGTACTTGTGAACAACAGATGGTGTAATCCAGAACATGTTATTGTGAAGCGTCGTCTCTGCAGTCCAGATACTGAACTGTTAGCTGTAACTTTTTGTCCATATTATTTACCCAGAGAGTTCACCAGTGTTATTTTTGCAACAGTTTACGTTCCACCATCAGCTGTTGCTGACACTGCATGTGATGTCATCAGCTCAGTTGTTGCTAAGCTACATACACAACACCCCAATGCGTTTGTGGCGATATCTGGTAACCAAGCTTCACTCTCTGCTACACTTCCAATGTTTCAACAGTTTGACAGCTGCTCTACCAGAGAAAACAAAACGTTGGATTTGTTTAATACAAATGTCAAATACTCACACATCTCTGCAGCAAGACCTCAATGCCATGACTGAGTGTGTAACAGACTACATAAACCTCAGTGTGAATAACACCATCCCCACCAGAATGGTGAGATCCTTGATCAATAGCAGACCCTGGACCAACAGTGACCTGCATGGCCTGCTTAACAAGAAAAAAAAAGCCTTCAGAGAGAGAGACAGGGAATTATTGAGGAGTATAGAGAAGCAACTTAAAGTCAAGATAAGAGACAGCAAGGAGGTGTACAAGAAGAAGCTGGAGAGCAGCTCCAGCAAAACAATATCAGAGATGTGTGGTCAGGGACGAAGATCACAGGCTTGATCAGACCGCAGGATGTCGGGACAGCCAATGAAAACACAATCTTCAATAGGTTCAGTTCAGAAACAAGCTTAGCATCATTATTGTTTGCCCACAGCCAAACAGACATCCCACCCTCCTTCGACCAAACGTTTTCTTGTCACACCCTAGATGTTTTATCTTCCACCTCAGCCATGGACCTTTCTGCTTCTGCATGCTTGTCTTCAACCCTAACCCTAAAGGCTGAGCCTAAGGCTGGCTCTGTTCTGGGGACTCCTCTGGAACCTCTGGAGATCATTGTGCAAAGAAGTACTCTTCATAATTTAATTAAAAGAATATTCACTGTGACAGGATCTAATGGCAGCAAACATCACAATATGAAAATGCCGTAATATTTCTCGCCAAACTATTGTCTGTCTTACGATACCCTATTCAGTTTCTGTCAACAAGTAACTCTGCCTGGTGAAGTAAGCTTAAGCTGTTATTCTGAGCCTCAACACCCTGTTGTATCCATATTTAAGACTTTTATTATGAAGGAAGAAAGGAAGTAGTTCTTGAGTTGCCCTGTTGCATTGAGAGAAGCAGGCTGGCTAGCAGCAATGGGTTATATTAGCATTCATTAGCATGATCAAGACTTGGTAAAAAATGGAAACTGAAAAATGACTGTTAAAAAACTTCAATAACCGGGACTTCATAATTTGGTCAATCACATGAAATATATTGGAAGTTGTAGTTGTCACAAGACTATAGTTGAATGGGTGTGAAGATGTTTCGTACAAATAGAAAACTATATCTGCTATCCAATCACCTTCTAATAATCATGTCAATATAATATGTGCCAATGATGGTCCTCAGCATATGACCCAATATATGATACATATCAAACACAATGTACTGTTATTTATAGGTATTGTATACTGTGTAAAAAATAATGGGTAACCTCCAAAATTGTTGTGTTATGTAGGCAGTTCACCTAAACATAGTGCATTATATATTTATCAGGGTGGAAATAAACCAAAGTGGCACAAGTACAGGAATAGAGACCATTTAAGAGCTAACTCATAAATTTTACAGTGTGTGTGCAGGGGTAAAGCCAACTGTGTAGGAATCAAAAGAAACGTATTTTACAGAGAACCAGACGATCAGGGGAGGCAGAGCTAAATATCAGCAGAGAATATCCAAGTGGAAACCAATGAACAGCATCTCTAATGGATGATACGCCCAGCAGCCAAGGAAATGTAGGCTTCATAAAATGATTTTGCATCCAAAACTGAAATGCTTTGCCATCTGTATTATGAGATGTCACCCACATGTCCGGATCAGTCGAAGAAGTGAAGGAAATTGTCAATGCATTCATTATAACTCAAAGGACTTTCTTTAACCCCGACCTTTGCATAAGATTCCTTTGTGCTGCTGCAGGCTGCACATTAAACTGACAGTAAAATGCAACTGATCTGCATGATAGAGACTGACTGCACTGACACACATCTCAAGGATATTTGAATTTCTAAGATGAGCAGTGCTCCCCAGTTCCTCAGCTCAAAGTGAGTGAAGAGATACACAACGGATAAGGACAAGACTGGAAAAGTGGAACTCAAATCCGGTTAAGGAGACAGCTGGAGTCTGCCTTGTGTTGAGAAGAGTTTCTAATATGAACACTATGGTTCCTCTAAGGACCTATTAGCTGCTGTGCATGGTGCTCTACAGCAGAATGGCAGCAACTTTTAAAGATACGTATGAGCTAATGAAGCCTCAGGGATGCAGCGTTAACCCAGGCTGAAAGCCTGACTGTGTTTGATGAGAGAGGTACATGAAGGAAAGCTGAATTACTCCCAAAATAAGTAGATAGATTCTGATTTCAATGAAATCAGGATGGAGCTCAGGAACCAGATGTCCACACATCACAACATCAGCCTTTAGACTACTATCCATGATGACAATTAGCCACATTCTGATCAATGTGTGATTTACAAATGTGTATCCAATGCAAATGTGGCCAAACAGGTGACTTGCGCTTCGCATTAACAATGCTCTACCTTGATTATTTAAGAAATTAGCTTTTGCTCAATGAGAATACACAAATTTGACATATGTGAAGCTTTATAACCTCAAATAGATGTAAGCCTGCATCTGCTTCTTATAAATTGACTGTGATGTCTGCATTACATTAAACTCTCACCACCACATTATTGATACAGCAAAATAATACAAAAAACACTTCTAAAGCACCTAGCATGGTGGCATGTTGGGGAGTTAATTCAGCTATTTGAATAAACCTGAAGGATACTGTCTCTTGAGGACTGGAGCTGGACACCCTTGGTCTTAAATATCCTGTACCCCATCTGGACCGTTACAAAAAGGTTTAAAAATGTTTTTACAGTTGTCGGCAGTATTGTGTGCACATTACCTGCATGTCCAAAGGCACTAACCTTTCCTCAACAATTCAAGAAACACTGAATGTACAGTAACAGTCAAGCTACTAAGAATACTGCAGCTGAAAGGAAAGTTTTCTAGAGCATCAAGAACTTCAAGGTGAACGGTTTAACTGCAGTAAAGAAGATTTTAGGTGGTCCAACAACATTCCCCTCCACGACTGTCTTCTACTCAAGAGTGTGTTACAGAATTCTGCTGCCACCACTGCAGAGCTTAACAGCAGGCACGCGTAGAGTGGCAAATCGTTTAGAGCAACAAAGAAGCCTTGTGTGCAAGACAAAAGAACAGACTCCATAGATATAAAGCAAGAGACTGATGAAAAGTCATTGGTCCCATGAATTCAGTTTTGAACTCCCTCGGACATCTTCAGATCCTTTACCTGGAAAGCAGAAAGGTGAAAGCCACCATAAGGGCTGTGGTACACAGCCAGTGAAGAATCCTGGAATGGCTTCTCAGCCCAAGGATTGGGCTCACTCACAATTCTGGCCAAGAACAAATCCATAAATAAGTTGTGGAATCAAAACATCCTACAAGAGCAGGCTTGGACCTATGGTTAGTTCTAGAAAAGTAGGTGGAAAAGCAGAAGACAAAATGTTATAAACTCCATGCTATAATAAACACGAATGGGTCACCATCAGAGCCCACACTGTGCGTGGAGATGAGCCCGACTATTTCTAGTCGATATCTCTCGACCTCCCGCACAAGCTCAGGCTCCTTCCCCCCCTGTGATGTGACATTCCACATCCCTAGAGCAAGCCTAAGCATCCAGGGATCAGGCCGCCGAGGTCTCCACCTTCGTCAGCCACCCAATCCTCTTTGCACCAGTCCCTGCTTGTTGCCCTCCAGCTCAGCCATCTCGTGTTGGGGTTTACCCCAGTGGATGAGAGGGTCGCATCCCTGCGCCTTCGGGTTGGGGATAGGTCTCTGCCTGTTGTTTCGGCCTAGAGGCCGGGCGGTAGTGCGGAGCAACCGGCCTTCTTGGCGTCCCTGTCGGGGTTGCTGGATAGTGCCCCTCCAGGGGACTCCATTATTCTGCTGGGGGACTTCAACACCCACGTGGGAAACGACAGTGACACCTGGAGAGGCATGATCGGGAGGAATGGCCTCCCCAATCTGAATCCGAATGGTGTTTCGTTATTGGACTTCTGTGCTAGTCACGGATTGTCCATAATGAGCACCATGTTCAAGCATAAGGGTGTCCATCAGTGCACTTGGCAACAGGACACCATAGGCAGGAAGTCGATGATCGACTTTGTTGTCGTATCGTCAGACCTTCGGCAGCATGTTTTAGACACTCAGGTGAAGAGAGGGGCTGAGCTGTCCTATGATCACCACCTGGTGTTGAGTTTGATCCGCTGGAAGAGGAGAAAGCCGGACAGACTTGGCAGGCCCAAGCGCATAGTGAGGGTCTGCTGGGAACGTCTGGCAGAGCCCTCGGCCAGTTATGTATTCAACTCCCACCTCCGGGAGAGCGTTGACCAGTTTCCGAGGGATGTTGGAGACATAGAGTCCGAGTGGACCATGTTCTCCGCATCTATTGTCAATGCTGCTGCCCAGAAGGTCCGCGGTGCCTGTCGCGGCGGCAATCCCCGAACCCCGTGGTAGACACCGGCAGTAAGGGAGGCTGTCAAGCTGAAGAAGGAGTCCTATCGGCTGTGGCTTGTGGGTCTCCTGAGTCGGCTGACAGGTACCGTGAGGCCAAGCGTGCCGCGGCCCTGGCTGCGGCAGAGGCAAAAACCCAGGCCTGGGAGGAGTTCAGTGAGGCCATGGAGAAGGACTACCGGTTGGCCTCGAAGCGATTCTGGCAAACCGTGTGGCGCCTCAGGAGGGGGAAGCAGTGCTTCGCCAACACTGTTTACAGTGGGAGTGGGAGGCTGCTGACCTCAACTGGGGACATTGTCGGGCGGTGGAAGGAGTACTTAGAGGATCTCCTCAATCACGCATTCCCTGGTGGAAACAGAGGCTGGGGACTCGGGGTTAGACCCTTTCATCGCCCAGGTTGAAGTCACCGAGGTGGTTAAAAAGCTCCGTGGTGGCAGGGCTTCGGGGGTGGATGAGATCCGCCCTGAGTACCTCAAGTCTCTAGATGTTGTAGGGCTGTCATGATTGACACGCCTCTTCAACATTGCGTGGCGATCGGGGACAGTGCCTCTGGACTGGCAAACTCCCCCTTCATAAGAAGGGTGACCGGAGGGTGTGTTCCAACTACAGGGGGATCACACTCCTCAGAGGCCTATGCCAGGGTATTGGAGAGGAGAGTCCAGCCGATAGTCGAACCTCGGCTTCAGGAGGAGCAGTGTGGTTTTCGTCCCGGCCGTGGAACACTGGACCAGCTCTATACCGCCTACAGGGTACTTGAGGGTTCATGGGAGTTTTCCAGTCCACGTGTGTTTTGTGGACCTGGAGAAGGCATTCAATTGTGTCCCTCGTGGTGCCCTTTGGGGGGTGCTCCAGGAGTATGAAATTGGGGGTCCTTTATTAGGGGCCATCCGGTCTTTGTATAAGCGGAGCAGGAGTTTGGTCCCCATTGCCAGCACTAAGTTGGACCTGTTCCTGGTGCATGTTGGACTCCGGCAGAGCTGCCCTTTGTCACCAGTCCTGTTCATAACTTTTATGGACAGGATTTCTAGGCGCAGCCAAGGGCCGGAGGGGGTTGGTTTGGGGACCAGTGGATTTCGTCCCTTCGTTTTGCAGATGATGTGGTCCTGCTGGCCCCCTCCAGCCAAGACCTACAGCATGCGCTGGGGCGGTTCACAGCCGAGTGTGAAGTGACTGGGATGAAGATCAGCTCCTCCAAGTCCGAGGCCATGGTTCTAGACCGGAAAAGGGTGGCTTGTCCTCTTCAGGTTGGAGGGGAGTTCCTGCCTTAAGTGGAGGATTTCAAGTATCTTGGGGTCTTGTTCACAAGTGAGGGAAGAATGGAGCAGGAGATTGACAGACGGATCGGTGCAGCTGCCACTGTAATGGTGGCACTGTGCCAGTTCGTTGTGGTGAAGAGAGAGCTGAGCCGAAAAGCGAAGCTCTCGATATACCGGTCGGTCTACATTCCTACCCTCACCTATGGCCATGAACTTTGGGTCATGACCGAAAGAACGAGATCCTGGATACAAGCGGCTGAAATGAGCTTCCTCCGTAGGGTGGCCTGGCACTCCCTTAGAGATAGGGTGAGGAGCTCGGCCATCCGGGAGGGGCTCGGAGTACAGCCGCTGCTCCTCCACATCGAGAGGAGCCAGTTGAGGTGGCTCGGGCATCCATATCGGATGCCTCCTAGACGCTTTCCTTGGGAGGTGCTCCAGGCACGTCCCACCGGGAGGAGGTCCAGGGGACAGCCCAGGACACGCTGGAGGGACTATATCTCTCGGCTGGCCTGGGAACGCCTTGGGCTCCCCCTGGAGGAGCTGGAGGAGGTGTCTGGGGAGAGGGATGTCTGGGCGTCTCTGCTGAGTCTGCGACCCGGTCCCAGATAAAGCGGAAGACGGCGACGACAACGGGTCACCATCAGTCAGGATTTAAAAATATTATATATAATATTTATATATATATAAAATTCAAAGATTCAAAAATGTCATGTATTTCGGTTGTTTAGATTACCATGGAAGCTAGAGGTACGAGGAGATCTAATGGTATGAGATTTCCTAATGTTAAAAACATTATTATTGGGCGCGGCGCTGGTGGTGTGGGGGTTAGCACGCGACCACATACAGAGGCTATAGTCCTCGAAGCAGCTTTCCCGGGTTCGAGTCCCGGATTCGGCGACCTTTGCCGAATGTCTCCCCCTCTCTTTGCCCCTCCTTCCTGCCTGCCTACTATCAAAAATAAAGGCCCCTAGTGCCGAAAAAAAAACCCATTATTATTTATTGTCATATTGAAGTATGCCGTACAAAGTGATAGCTGCTCTCAGCATGTGACGTCCTCTGGTGATTTAACTCTTAACTATTAATATGGACCAGAGACATAAAAGTTATTATTTAAAGCTTCTAAAGATCTGTATCTATGTCTAAAACTATTAATTTAAAGTAAGGAAGTAGTTCTAGTGTTCTAATTGTAGGACTGGCTAAGTGACAAAGACTGGCTAAGTGACAAGATAGAAAAGATTTAAAATGCTTTAACAATGGCTAACTGCAGCTAACAACAGCAAAGCTTGATATGCAGCTGAACTAAAGGGCTATTTTACAGTTATTTTAATGAGTCAAGAGGCATCTCTAGCTCAAAATAATTAGCCTAGAATAGCCTAGAACTATTTGACAGATCAAACCTTATATAAATATATAAATATTTTTACATTAGAGATTTTTTGTAAATACATTTAAAGATTTATCCAACATTTATTTTATTTGTGAAAACACAAAAAGAGCATTTTCAGAGCTTTTTGGCATTAGGACCAACCAAAGAATGAGACAAGCGTGACATATGTAATATATAAACTCAGTTAGACTTGGACTGGTATATTCTAAGCTGATTACAGATTACTTAAAGCATGTGCTGTGATTGGTGAAAAGTTCAGTTCCCCCCAAAATATGGCTAAAGTTGTTTATTGCACATCTTGCGAGCTGGATGTTGCATTATGCCTCTAATAGAAACACACTAAATACAAACCCCAAAACTGTCAACATTTCATTCTCTCCAGCAAAGCCATTTTTGTCACAAGCTGGGAGAACCCCACAACCCTGAACATGAGTGCGTTCTGTTCTTATCCACTCCTTAATGCCCTGCAGAGCTGCAGTTTGAACATGAGGCAAACATGTGAACTGTCAGTTATTGATTTTCAACCAATTGAAAGACTTCATCAGGGTTCTTTATTTTCAATAAACCAATAAGAATAAAGCAAAGAATAAAGGCTAGTGCTCACAAGGCTATGTCTCTATTAAAGTAAAGAAGCTGTCAGTTTATTTCAGTTTATTCCACATCAGCAGCTCTGCAGCCTGAACCTGCTCCTCCTACCTGCAGAGGCCGAACTGTCAGACTGAACATCAAAAACACTTCATCACAAAGAGCAGCACTCTGTATTTATACTATATTAAACCATCAGGAGGAATGCATACACAGAATAAATCAATGGCAAACAACTTCAAAGTCCTTCCAACTGCAGAAATATGGTGAATGAGAGAATAAAATCTGAAATGGTGACGGACAAATAGTACATAGCACAGAGGTGCACAGAAATGAATGAGAAGGATTTAAAACAAAGCAGCCAAACACAGGAGAGACTCTTGCTGTAGCATCCTTTCAGTAATCGGAGCTGGCAAAATGTGAAGGCATGACTTTTTCTATTTCAGTGGATTACAAATGTTTCAGCACACTCTGCTATTATGAAAAACGTAAAGAGGACCAGTGCTGATATGTCCAGCTGAGACGCATCCCCCATCCTGCCAAAACACAAGCCTTATTTCACCAAACAGAAGCAGGCTTTCATCTTCAAGCAGATTTAATCCCTATGAAAAAGTAGAGAATTAGAACAACAGCCACAAAGTCTGTAAGTCACAGCATGTCACAGCATTACAGACCCTATGGCCAAATGATGCTCTGGTTCCAAGGCCTGTAAACCTTAAAATGTCCCAAAATAGCCAGATGTCACATTGACTAAATGTGTGGCACATTTTGTGGGACTAAAATACTTCCATGAAAACTATTCAGAAATAGTTCTCTGTTATCAAGTGACAGGTCAGGTGGGATTAGATGCATGCTCTTCATGTTGCTGCCAGAAGCAAAAGGCCTTAACAGGAATCATCAAAACAGGACTAAAACAAAAAGAAAACAGCACAAATCTAAGCTGTTAGGTAAATGAAGTAGGACATAAAGAGGCACAGACACAAAGTGAAGAAAAGAGCTCTGCGAAAAGTTCATTTCAACATAATTTCAATTGACACACTATTTGTTTGGGGTGACAGGCTGTTAAATTATTGTTCCAAACATCTACAGCTCTGAATGTAGAAATGATTAGAATCACCATATCTTTCCATTACAGCATGTAACGAGCTTAGACGGTACCCTGCAAACAAACATGATATTGCTGACTACAGGATGGTCTGACTCTAAAAGAAACCTCAGAAGGGCTGCCAAAATCCCTCCCATCCATCCATCCATCCATCCATCCATCCATCCAGTCAGTCAGTCCAGACAGGGTAAAACATGCCTTTCATGTCTACTTCTTATCACTGTGTTGAAAAAGAAAGATTAAGCTGTGCGCTAGTTTAGCAAGTAAAATTAAGGTTAAGAAGAGCTCATGTATATAGTGTACTTAACATATCCAAGCCTTTCTTTGTATTTTATACTTAAAAATTCACTTCTATCTGAAATTCAAATAACAGAGCAAAAAGAAGATCTGCTACTGGTGAATAGGAACAGAGAGAGGGGGTGCGGTTGGGGAAGGTGGGGGTACTATCATCAGAGGCATTGCAAAGACCTTCATATTTTGTGCTCATTGCAATTGTTTTCATCCTGTTGGCTTCCCTTTAACAGAATGTGTTGTTTTACTGCTTTGTCACCTCCTCCTACTCTTTCACAGAATCCACAGGAATTCATTTGCAAAATCTGCATTTAGAGTTGGATGTGAAGCAGTAGGGGAGGCGGGCTACACAGCTTTATCCCACTCTGTGACCAACTGGGCACAACACAATAACTTATATGAGAATACATTGGGTTCCCAAGAAGGCACCCCCCGCCAGCTCTTTAATTGAGCCAGAGTTTATACTAAGCATCTAAATAGGTTGACTCTGCAGTGAAGGGGAAACTGATGGTATTTATCAAGTCTCTCTTGGAGAAAGCTCATACCTTCAGTTCTTTAAGAAGAAACAAATGTACTCCAAATGCAAGTTCAAACTGTTCTGTTTCTGGCACTATCCCTCCCACTGGCAGTTTGGCTAGATGTTAGGGGGAAGCTGACCAGGCAGAAGCAGCTTGCTCTGCTCTTCCAATAGGAACAGACAGTTGAGCATGAAGAACTATTTTTGCTCTAAATTGTGCCTTTCTGGTAAAACAAGAGCTGATTATTTGTGTTCTAATTCTAAAACAAGCCCAGGGAGTGAGATGGGTGTGTGTTGGGTGGGGGGTGGCGGGGTAGATTTTATGGTAGATTTGGTAAACTATTTTCATATTTAAACAATCCAAAAAGGTTAGGAGTAGCAAAGGATGTATAATTAATACAATTATCAGGTTATCATAGACCCTGGCGGGAGTTTGGTTATCCTCCAGGAACCAATCAGTAACAAGCATCAACTTTTTCCACAGGCATCATCTTAGATGCTACGATATATTAAATGATTATAACTGTTCTAGCTGTTACACATGTCACATTTTGATGGTAAGATAGATTAATAAAAACACCAAGACTTCAAGATCTCATGGTGTTTACACAGAAATTAAAACCATTCATGTGTAGCATGGTTTAATTATTTCTATTTACAACAAAAACAGGCAATTATTCCTACTGCGGCTAAAATAATATAACATCAGCCCCTGCCATAAAACACTTAAAGACAGGATTTAGATGGCTGTTCACCATCTGTGTGTGTTTTATGAAAGGACTGTGCCGGTGGTTAAAGTCCCCAAAGTTACAGTCGTGACAACAAGGAAGGCAGATACAACCCCAGATCAGTGGAGTTATGTTGGGTTGAGCCAGGCTCTCAGTTCGAGGGTGTGATGTAGAGATGACCAATTGTCTAAGCAACCAACTGGCTTTTAGATTTACAGCAAAAACAAACTAAATCCATAGTGAATCAGTACTGCATACATTTTTGCAGTTATCTTGTATTGGACGTGTTGAAGCGTGCTGAGAGACTGGACTCTGGCCAAGGGCAGTTTCTTCAACTGCAGTGAGGCTTGAAAACAGAATGAAACTGATAAGGCTTTACATACCACCAAGGTTGTTTGACCCTCTGGAGTTTTCTGACACTTATTTCATGCAAAGGTCTGTACATTGAACCCTGCAGAGTTCCACTCTCAGCACCCCATGCCAGATTAAGTTCTGAGAGTAAAAATATTTCAAGATGACTTCATCTTTCTTTCAACAAAGAGCAAACTTCATTTCCTCCAGCCAGCTGACAATGTGGCACAACAGGTGGGGGTGGGGGAATGCTACTGTACGCTGCAAATGGTGGGAGAAAATCTCTGTTACACAAAGCCAATATGATTTGAGCCATTGTAATGAAGATCAGAACAGCTGATTTATGCAGTGTGCTTGCTATAAATCATATCATTTCATGTTGAATTGCTTTGAAAGATTGCAATGAACTCTAATCAAGTATGAAGATCTGGAAATCAGCTATTTAAAAATGCTAATTTGTCACTTTGACAATAAATGACATTTATCAAATCACCAAAAAATGTTTCAGACAATTCCAGCAGCTATAATAATGACATATAACTCATTTATAAAGTGGATGAATTGATGTAAACAATAAGTCTAAGGAGCGGGACACATCCAATCAAATCAACACAGTAAGAATGAGCATGGCTGTTGTAATTACCTAATCAACAATCAATCATCCAGCTGAGATGCCACCAAGAACACAGCAAAACGTGTCCTTTTAAGTGCCTCCTACTTCTCCAGTCTCTTCTTGTATATCAACAGCATAACACAATAACAGCTGTAACAGTAACATAAGGAGCTATCCTTGTCAGCTCTGGAGTCAGTCATAGACAGCTGCTGTCAAAATCTGACGGCTACAGAATCACCCTGATACACAAGGCCTGAGAGCGATCCATTATCAGCTGGCTTGATCTTACACTGAGCTTCAAGTGTCAGACTAACACAAATATTTCCAACCTGCTGACACAGTCACAGTGGTAACAGCAGCCGCACAAACCTTGCGGATCGTACAGATGCTGGAAATAGCAACCAATGTCAAATTTCTCAGACACTTGGCAAATAAGAGTGAAAGTCTTGAAATTTTGTGAAGAACACTAAAATTCCGCAAGATTTTCATTAGCTCGCAGTAAAATAAGTCTACGTTACGCAATCAATAGAACTAAAAGTTTTTACCAGCTTGTAAAAACTAGAGAGACTTTAGTTTAATAAAGCTCCCAGCTTTATTAAAAACATTTTTTTCTGTGGTGTTTCTCTTTCTCCCTGACCTCCACCTATAGAATACTATTCAGCCAGTTCAGAACAGTTCATTCATTTAATGCTGTTGAAAAAAAAGAGTAATAATTATAACAAAAAATCACCTAGAATCATTTTCAGCATATGTGGAGTGCTGATGTAATAACACCTGCTTTATACAATGAGTGCGGATAGATATGTAAACATCTTTCAGCAAAGTGTAGTTGTGTGTTTTGAAAGCAAAATGACAGCATTTCACAATGAGATTCCTCCTATAAATTGGTTCACTTTTAAGACAACATTGCTGAAAGTAATATAAGGGATAATACTTTTCTTGCCAATTCACCAGTATATGAAAAACCCTAAAGCTGCCAGCATGATAACGGTTTCTACAGTAGTTACAGCTTAATTAATAAAGGTATTGTTAGTTACTTATAAATCCTTTCTGAACACAATTATTTAGTAAAGTAATATGAAACTAAGTATTTTTGTCACTTATCCGATGTTTTCCCACCTGCACAATAAAGTAGCATACAGAAACATATTAAGCAGAAAGAACTGCAGAAGCTGTAAAGTCTTTTTCTACTGATTTAGAAGCCGATAATGACTTTTAATTGTGTTTATACGGTGCAATAACACCTAAGCGGGAACCCATCTGGTCAAACATCTGGGACATGCTGCATGGGATTCCTCCACTGTCATGAATTATAGAGACCTGTAAATCATGTAGTTTCCAGTGGATTTGAAATGATTTCCTAGGTTGCCTCATGCATTTCATTAATGCATCATATTTTGGTCTGAAGCTAAGCTCATGTATAAGGTAAGGTAAGGTAAGGTAAGGTAAGGTAAGGTAAGGTAAGGTAAGGTAAGTTTATTTATATAGCGCTTTTCAGCAACGAAACACTCAAAGCGCTGTACATACAATTACAATACAATCACAAAGCAAACAAACACAGATACAGACAGAAAAACAAATCAAATGATAAAATCAAACAACAGAGGTAATTTAAAAAAGTAAAATAAAATAAAGAGAATAGAATGATGGACAAGAAAATGAAAGGAAAATTGGACTGAAACGCAACTAATCATGCCTAAATGGCACAGTCAAAGGCCACTCTAAACAAATAAGTTTTTAATCTTGATTTAAAGCAACTTAGGGTTTCGGCGCTTTTACAGTTTTCTGGCAGTTTATTCCAGATTAGTGGAGCATAAGAATTAAAAGCTGCTTGTCCATGTTTAGTTCTGGTTCTGGTTCTGCAGAGTAGATTTGAGCCAGAAGACCTGAGAGGTCTGGGGGATTGATACGCTGACAACAAGTCTGTAATGTATTTTGGTGCTGAGCCATTCAGTGATTTATAGACTAACAGAAGTATTTTAAAGTCTATTCTCTGAGCTACAGGGAGCCAGTGTAGGGACTTTAGAACCAGGGTGATGTGCTCCACTTTCTTAGTTCTAGTCAGGACGCGGGCAGCAGCGTTCTGGATCAACTGCAGCTGTCTGATCGACTTTTTTGGCAGACTTGTGAAGACACCGTTGCAGTAATCAATTCTACTAAAGATGAACGCCAAAACAAATTCCTTGTATGTCCAAAAACGTACTTGGCAATAAAGCTTTTCTGATTCTGATTCTGATTCTGATTAATTAGTTTTTCAAGGTCCGGCTGAGACATTAGTCCTTTAATCCTGGAAATGTTCTTTAGGTGATAGAAGGCCGACCTAATTACTACCTTTATGTGCCTCTGAAGGTTCAAGTCTGAGTCCATCACTACACCCAGGTTTTGAGCCTGACTGGTGGTTTCTAGCTATATTAACTGAAGCTGTGTGCTAACTTTTAAATGCTCTTCCTTTGGTCAAAGATTATTACTTCACTTTTGTTTTGATTCAGCTGAAGAAAATTTAGGCCCATCCATGCATTGATTTCTTCTAAGCATTTACCAAGCAGTTGAATGGGTTCATGGTCACCTGGTGACATCGTAACGTATAGCTGTGTGTCGTCTGCATAGTGTTGTTTATCCAGTTGGAATGCACTGTTAAGTGGTGAAAGGACTGAATGATTTTGTCAGTGGAACATCCAGGTTTGTCTCCTGTGAACCTCCTGTTGAGCTCCTCAGTCATAGTATCCAGAAAAGTGTAGTACACAGTACTCCTAAACTATGCGTCCACAGACTCAAACTGAGCACCTACAGGGGTTGGACAATGAAACTGAAACACCTGGTTTTAGACCACAATAATTTATTAGTATGGTGTAGGGCCTCCTGCACAGTGGTCAGAGGGATTTTAAGCCATTCTTCTTGCAGGATAGTGGCCAGGTCACTACGTGATACTGGTGGAGGAAAACGTTTCCTGACTCGCTCCTCCAAAACACCCCAAAGTGGCTCAATAATATTTAGATCTGGTGACTGTGCAGGCCATGGGAGATGTTCAGCTTCACTTTCATGTTCATCAAACCAATCTTTCACCAGTCGTCATCCTGATACACGGCACCGCCTTCAGGATACAATGTTTGAACCATTGGATGCACGTGGTCCTCAAGAATGGTTCAATAGTACTTGGCAGTGACGCTCCCATCTAGCATAAGTATTGGGCCAAGGGAATGCCATGATATGGCAGCATAAACCATCACTGATCCATCCCCATGCTTCACTCTGGGCATGCAACAGTCTGGATGGTACGCTTCTTTGGGGCTTCTCCACACCGTAACTCTCCCGGATGTGGGGAAAATAGTAAAGGTGGACTCATCAGAGAACAATACATGTTTCACATTGTCCACAGCCCAAGATTTGCGCTCCTTGCACCATTGAAACCGACGTTTAGCATTGGTATGAGTGACCAAAGGTTTGGCTATAGCAGCCCGGCTGTGTATATTGACCCTGTGGTGCTCCCGACCGACAGTACAGTTCTAGTGGAAACAGGAGTTGAGGTGCACATTTAATTCTGCCGTGATTTGGGCAGCCGTGGTTTTATGTTTTTTGGATACAATCCGGGTTAGCACCCAAACATCCCTTTCAGACAGCTTCCTCTTGCGTCCACAGTTAATCCTGTTGGATGTGGTTCATCCTTCTTGGTGGTATGTTGACATTACCCTGAATATCATGGCTCTTGATACATCACAAAGACTTGATGTCTTAGTCACAGATGCACCAGCAAGATGTCCACCAACAATTTGTCCTCTTTTGAACTCTGGTATGTCACCCATAATGTTGTTTGCATTTCAATATTTTGAGCAAAACTGTGCTCTTACCCTGCTAATTGAACCTTCACACTCTGCTCTTACTGGTGCAATGTGCAATCAATGAAGACTGGCTACCAGGCTGGTCCAATTTAGCCATGAAACCTCCCACACTAAAATGACAGGTGTTGCAGTTTCATTGTCCAACCCCTGTACTTGAGACACTGTTGGACTGGACTGTAAACGCATTGCCACTTTTCGTTTCCTCTCCTGACCAGGCACTACAGTAGGTACTGCAATGTTGAGGTTCTTTGCCTTCTCTGCTACACATCCAAATATCTCCCCAAACCTCTCCTCAGACCACATGGTTTGCAATGTGTGAAGTACACCATCATTCACCTTGTAGGCAGTGCTATGGTCCAACCATTCTTCCTGCAGAGAATCTGATGCCAGAGAAGTGACTTTGAACACTGGTGTGGTGATTTCCAGGCAGAAAATGAATAGGAAGTTAATGGCATTTCTGTACATCTGAGCATCACCTCGAGCCAGCTGAGATGGACTGTTGTCAATGGTGTCATCCAGGAGCTTTAAAACAGCATTTAGGTTTCTCTGGAGGGCCTTCAGTGCTGCCTCCCTGCAGGCCCTTCGAGTACCTGACAGCTGCTGGAGTTCCATAACACGCTGTCCAGGATACTGGGACTGTTGCCATTTCACCAAGGCAGCATGACGCTTTGGAGAACCAGTACAAAAAGCATATAATTTCTCCACAAAATTGAAAAATGTGACAAAATGCTTGTTGGACTTAGAAGCTTCCACCAAGACTAGATTTAGACAGTGTGCTTTGCAGCGCACATGGAGGGCCTTCTCACTGTGTGCACGTATTCTGACTTGAAGACCTTTATACATGCCACTCATGTTAGCTGCTCCCTCATAGCCTTGGCCATACATATTCTTCAGCTCTAGGCCATTCTTCAGGAGCGAAAGCACACTATTCTCCAGATCCTGACCCGTAGTTGCGTCGACGTTGAACACCTCAATGAATCTCTCCTTTATTTGCATTTTATGAAAATAGCGCACTATAAATGATACTTGTTCTTGATGCGAAACATCAGAGGTTTCATCATGTAGGATGGAATACATGTCAGCCTCTTTTATTTCAACTTGTATCTCCTTCCGGATGTAAGTAACCAGCACTGCAATTATATCATTTTGGCTTCTATTAGAAAGCATTGACACCTGGGGCCTCGTCTTAATGGCTTCTACATTGGCAACTTTCTCTATATGCATTTTCAGCACACTGTCATATCTGGAAAATACACCTACCAGTTCAAGAAAGTTACCACGGTTGTTACTAGATGTGCTCTCATCACTACCTCGGAAAGCTTGTCCCTGTCGCGCAAGACATACTGTGAGATCAATTAGCCTGGTCAGGATTTCTCTGTCTGTCTCTCTCGCTCTCTAACTTCCACCCCCTTTATATCTAAAACATCAAAGGTAGACTGGAATGCCTTTGTCTGGTAACTGCTTCACCTAACCATGCTTTTCATGTGCATCTCTGTGCCTGAGAGTTGATTGATTTTTTTTAAGAGCAGTGTTCCATTTTTTATGCCACAAGTTGTCCATGCTGTTTTTTTTTATATTTTTCTTCAGAGAGGAAAAGCCGACAACTAAAACAGTGAATTGAATCAGTAGTAGGTGAGTACTCCAACCACTCATTCCCAGAGAACCATTGTTTTTGGAATGACCGCCCATTATCATTTTTGGGAAATGTCATATCTGGTTGAGAATGACCCACACTGCAGCACATGGAAATGTAGCTGTCATTGCACTTGATGTGAAATGCTTCAACATGGGAAGGATCTGTCAGATATTGCATAATACGTAGCTTTGCAATTGTGTCATCTCTTTCACACACATCTAGTTCTTCTTCATGGCTTTCTTGTTCTCTTTCCATCTCACCTTCACTTTCATTATGAGAGAGCACTGTTTCTGTGGCTATCCATGCTTTAGATTCTGACATTCTGGCTTCTGACTGTGATAACTTCTTCTGCCTCATCTTCCATGTTCATAAATGGCCTATTACAGGACAGCATTGAGCTGCTTCCCTGGGCCACCTGCCCTGGCTGCCTAGAAGACCAACAATTACAACATGAAGACTCCCTCACTGACTCATTGACTGTCAAGGCCAAAAATCAACACCCTACCACATAACTACTTTTTCTACAAACAAATTATCATTAGTGTAATAATAATAATATATTATTATTATTATTAATATTCATATTATTATTATTAGTAAAATATATATTTAAAAAAAACAACAAATCTGAGCATTAAGACAGTTCTTTCCGAAAAGCTTGTCTCTTAACATGACTCTGGTATCGACTATGACCTTTCTTCATCATCTTTCTCCTCCTCCTTTGAAGCTGCACTGGTTTGATCCTGGATGGGCACCCTGCCGGTCACAAGGGCAGGGTGGATGAGAGAAGCGTTGCACCATCGAGCACGCCTCTGAGTTCACATGTCTGCTAGAGGGACATGGGGCCGAGCAGGGGGGAAGTGAGAGGGGGGTGTTGTCGTGCAAAAGTATAAAAGTTAGCGGCATTGGTAATAGTTTTTAAATCTAGGAATGCTACCTTGGGCCACACACTAAAGCTACACTGTTGAAAAAAGAAAACAAATCATCATTAGGGCACTTTTTTGTTTCAGAGGGAAAACGGCAGGTGCTCTAGCCCCACCTGGTGTCTATCTGTGCACGTCCCTGTAGTTAATAGTGAAAATATGCACTCATTTACAGAACTGTGAAAATAAATCAGACTTCGTGAGGTGGCATAATTTGCCCATGACTGGAAATAGTTTGGTTTTTGGTGATTTTGGACTTAAGTATGCAAGTCTAGGCCATCAACGCAAACCCCCCCTTGCCCACCCCACGCCCAGGACATTTGCTCTTTAGACCTCTAAGGGAATGGGTGAGCTGACTTGGATCACTGTTGAAAGGAGTTCCATCCCATTGCGTGACTTTAGACTCTAGCACCCCATCGTGTGTCTTTTGTGTTCCTCTATGTACCAATAAACATTAATATCAGAGGAGACAGGCACCTGTAGGTTTACAGGCAGGAACAACCCACAGTCAGCAGCAGTTCTTTTCCTTTCCAAGTTGCATGAAGATTGTTAGACAGTTGTGTAATGGATATTTAGAACTTTGGAACCTGGAAATGCTATTTTTAAAGTCTACATAAGAAGTGGGCTGTTCACTGACAGGCATCTCAGCATATCTAACCCCAATGTTTTTTGTCTTGTTTCAGATTTCTAAATTTAGTACATCGTCCGTGACTGAAAACATATAGAGCTCAGCTTCAAACAGCCAACTCAGCAGGCTGATGCTGTGATGACACGAAATGGATGTTTATTTCTTTGCTCAGACTTGTCAGTCAGCACTAATTAGGATTCTGCCTTGAATACTCTACAGTGGCTCCTGTGGACGTATCATACTGCAGCTATTGACAGACTAATTGATCTGCAAAGAACAGATGGGCAGGCAGGTGGAGGAGGAGGACATTAAGCTCATTGTTTGTTCTCCAAAACCACTACAGAGGTTTCTTCACATCTCTGTTTTCTCTCCATAAGAAACAGACATTAGGAATATGCCAATAGAAAAACAGGAGTTTACTACACTGCTGTGAGCCATCAATACTGCCTATAATATTGGGATGAATGATAACTAGATCTGGGCTAATTCTGCATTAAGTTGCTCCTAAATTTGACGACACAGTATTATGAACAGGATCAAACTGGAACGTATGTAACTGATTTTGAACTTGGCAAAAAAACAGGAGAAAATGTGTTTTATTGCTAAAATCTGCTAATGCGTTGATTGTCTGTCTAAAGGAAATGCTATTGTTTCACATTTTTCAAGGGTTCCTCATTTTGTGAAAAACCTTTTCTCTTCTCAGTTAGTCCTTGACCAATCCACTGAAAGCCTGATCAAACACCTTGCAAGGTTCTATGGATGGCGATAGACATGGGCCGGCTACTAGTATAAAGTTAGTCTCAAAATAACAAAAGCGTTCCGTCACATCATTGCTACAGTTTGAGATACTTTTATAAAGATGCCAGTCATGGATGGCATTGTTTCAAATATTTTCCATCAGACAGATTAGTCTTTGTAATGAGAGCCTAGAAAACGTGCTAATATGACCGGAGTTTCTCCAGCTTTATAAAGCATTGAGTTGCCCCTCCCCCACCCGTTGTCGTGTTGCTTACAGAGAAGCAGATAACCCAACTAATTACCCAGCTTTTATCAACTTGTTATAGCAAGGAGAACATCAAAAAGATATATCATTCTGCACAATAATCACTAGAAAACTTTATGCTAATGGGTAATTTTTCTATATTTTTCCTACAGTCATCATAACATCATCATAACTGTAAAAGGCTACATATTAAATTATTTATGCAGCAGGAAGGACACTTGATACTTTTCCTTTTTTAAAAAGCAATTTGATGGTGTGATACATTTTGCTTAAAAATTGTGTGTAAATAATATAATCACATACCAGCCCAGGAATAGCCTGGAGTTTTCTATGACTGTATGAGACATACAATAACCCAGCACAGCCCCACCCCTACCTGTTGCTACACACTGCCAGTTCAGCAGAAATAAGAGGACTGCATTCAACTGGTTGGAAATTCTTCTGATCACAAAAAAACATAAACATCTACGGTGTGGAAATACCAGGAGTGTCACCTATGACTCTTTTAACGCTACATTTGACCGACTACAGGCGGCATGTCTGTAAAGCAGATGCCTGCAGGCAGGCTACCTGAACAGATAGCCTAACTAACCAGTTAATCTTAGCTTGCCATACATGTGTTATTTTATAAAGACAAGAACAGAAAAGAGGTGTAATATATGGCACAATAAGCAAACTAGTGTGCTAAAATAAGAACAAATAACTGTTATGAATAACATTATTGTAACTGTTATAATTAATATCCCAAATTATTGAAGATGCAGTAGGACAAAATGTGGTTTTCACTTAAAAGCAGTTAGATCATATTGAAAACATGGAATCCTTGGAATTTTACCAAGGTTAGTATCTCATACCTGCTCACACCTAGATGGCAGCAAGTCTGGCTGAAATGATTCATATTCAAATTCTTGATCACCAATAACAAAGAATGAAGTTTGTAAGTGAAATCAGTAACGGTGCGGTTTCAGCCACATTCCGCCCCACGCACTTCCGTCCCTAAAGGAAATGGGGCTGTAGACTCAAGCCGTAATTACAGCATGGGTACCATGGTTTGGTGCAGCCTGTTTGATCTGGTTACGGCTCTGTTTGCAGACAACCATGAGACAACAAGGGGGCAGTTTGAAACCCCAGCCTGGAAGTCCCTTCACTGAAGTGCATGGCAAACACATGGCCTGTTGATGGTCACTGGGGACGGAGAGTGCTGTGTTGACTGAGACAGCAGTGTCCCCTTACTGACCAAACAGTCTAATGAGCAGAAGACTGAAACATGACTCTGCCTCCACAGGAAATGCTCCATCAGATATCAAAAGGAAACAGAAAAT